>NC_068917.1:62899594-64226261 GCF_023091745.1 Budorcas taxicolor
CTCTAGTCTTTCCCAGCACCCAGAGGCTCCTTCAGAAATTAATGTTCCTCTGCCCCTTTCACTCCCACTCTCAGGGAAATGTTGTGGCCATCAAACATGTGAATAAGAAGCGCATCGAGCTGACCCGGCAGGTTCTGTTTGAACTCAAACATGTAAGTCATGGTGTATGGGTTGAGGGCCCAGGATAAACTCCGATGTGGAAGGGGAAGGAGAGGACTAGGGAACAGTAATACTGGCTGGGAGGGCAAGTGGGTCATTTTTAAATGACTTTGAGTTGTGAGTACAATTAAGAGAAAGGTCCTCTCCTTTAGTGGTAGATTTCTGTATCTAATTTTTAGCTCTCTTAATTCTCTTTTCTTCCTTTTTTTTTTCTTTTGACTAGATGAGAGATGTTCAGTTTAACCATCTCACTCGTTTCATTGGCGCCTGCATAGACCCTCCCAACATTTGCATTGTCACCGAGTATTGTCCTCGGGGGAGTTTACAGGTGTGGGATCTAGGTGGGGATTATGGGGGCAAGGGAGATAGACCCCAAATTACATCAACTGTGTGGGTGACAGTGGGGCTAGGATAGTCACATCATCTATTCCATGTCACTTACCAGGATATTCTGGAAAATGACAGCATCAACCTGGACTGGATGTTTCGTTATTCACTCATTAATGACCTTGTTAAGGTGAGTCTTCCCTGCTCCTTGAGTTCATCCACTTTAATAATGCCTCCTTTTTTCTGTCTTTGCTTAGGATTTCTCTTCCTGGTCTTCTAAAAATTCCATTCTCTCCACTTCCCCTTATTCTGAAGATTGAGTAATAATGGGTAAACAAGGGCTCTGGGGCTTTTGATTGGGAGGAATGAGTTTTATTTGCCACAGAGAGTCTTCGTAGAAAATTTTTATTTTCCTACACTAGACACCTCAAATCTCTCTCCATCATCCTTTTATTTTTTTTAACCTCCAAGAGTTTATATTAAAATCTCTTAGCAGGGAAAAATAAATGGGGTCTCCAAACATACTTATCTTCTGGGTTTTTTACCCTCATTTTTCTCTGTCATTTACTTTCTAGCCAATATTTGGCATATCTGCTCTTTTGTTCAGAAAAACTGAAATTCAAAAAGAACACTTTACTAAGTAAATGTAAAGTTTACATTTACATAAAAAGGTAAGTTTTACTTACTTCTCTAAATAAAACTGAGAAGCCAAGGAAAACTATGCTGATCATTTGGTATCTTCTAAGATACTGCTGCTGCTGCTAAGTCGCTTCAGTGGTGTCTGACTCTGGGCGACCCCATAGACGGCAGCCCATCAGGCTCCCCCGTCCCTGGGATTCTCCAGGCAAGAACACTGGAGTGGGTTGCCATTTCCTTCTCCTATGTATGAAAGTGAAAGGTGAAAGTAAATTCACTCAGTCATGTCCGACTCTTAGTGACCCAATGGACTGCAGCCCACCAGGCTCCTCTGCCCATGGGATTTTCCACTGCAAGAGTACTGCAGTGGGGTGCCATCGCCTTCTCCATTCTAAGATACTAGGCTTCAGCTATTTTCAAGTGACCCAGAGGTCCATGGATTTGTGGAGGTATAAAGTTGCATCTCGCACAGGTGTTTAGAAGCAAGTCCCTGGGTCAGTGAGCTAGCCTAGTGGATCACCTGTACCACACCTGAAGCTGGCTTTGGTTATTCTGTTTAGTTCTAATGAAGTTATTTTAAAAATTTTGTGTGTAATGTAAAGTTTGCCATCAAATGAGAGAGAAATTATTAGGTAACGCTGATGTGGTGCTCAACTGGAGGTGTGATGATAAATTATAAGAAAAACATGACTCTTAAGAGAACAATGATTTGATAGAAAGGTGATTTGTAACAAATCCAGAAGTCTAATCATATCTATATTCACAAATTTGGAGATTTCCCAAGGTTTGTTGATGTCAAGATGAAACAAATAAGAAGAGTTCACAGAGAGTAGAGTTTTGAATTGTTTAGGCCCAGAGCTAAACATTTAGAGGAGTTTTGGTTAGCACTGTATCCTTTTTCTATTCCACCCGAACTGACTTCCCAGTGGAAGCATCACTCTATCCTTTTATTAGGACCTGCCTTAGAGTCCTTCACAGGCAAAGGTTCTCTCCTGTCTGGCCCTGTGGGGTCAGAAGTTTCAGGCTTCTGGATTGACTTGGCAGCTACCTCCTACCTTGGTCCACTTTCCAGGGTTTTTTAAAAGAATGTCATTTATTTTTGGTTGTGCTAGGTCTTCGTCGCTGCATGGTCTTTCTCTAGTTGCCGTAAGCAGGGGCTACTCTTTATTGCAGTGCATGGGCTTCTCACTGCAGTAGCTTCTCTTGTTGTAGGGCCCAGGCTCTGGGTGCTCAGGTTTCAGTAGTTGTGGTTCACAGGCTTAGTTGCTCTGGGTCATGTGGGATCTTCCTGTACCAGGGATTGAACCTGTGTCCCCTGCATTGGCAGGCAGATTCCCATCCACTATGCCACCAGGGAAGTCCTAGGTTTTCCTAATTTACCATCCTCTCCACTTTGTCTCTGGTCCACATTCCCTCTAGTAGATCACTTTTCTTCTCCATCTTGACCTGCCTGCCTGTTTACGATTATATGTTTAAGTTTCCAACTGGCTTATCTTCCTTGGTGCGTCTAGGTAGTCTTAATACCTGGATCTCAAAGCACGCCTTCCTGAGCAGTGGCCAAGCATTTGAGGCCATCATGGGTGTAGTATTCTTGGAGTTCACCCTCATGGTTCTGTTCCCTTTATTACTCGGAAGACAGACTGCCCTTCCCAGGGTAATAACTGATAGCTCCCCTTGTCCCTTTACTTATGCATGTCTCCTGGCCCTGGTGCTTAGGTGCTGATATACTGCTTAAGATACCAGGAAGAGATGGTGGTGGTTTAGTTGCTAAGTTGTGTCGGACTCTTGCAACCCTATGGACTATAGCCTGCCAGGCTCTCTGTCAATGGGATTTCCCAGGCAAGAATACTGGAGTGAGTTGCCATGCCCTCCTCCAGGGTATCTTCCCAACTCAGGGATCAAACCCAGGTCTCCTGCATTGTAGGCAAATTCTTTACCATCTGAGCCACCAGGGAAGCCCATGGAAGAGATGACTCTCCTATTTTTGCCTGCTTCTTTGAGTGGAAACTGTACAAAGGATGCCTTCCAATATTAGCATATTGTTTTTATGGCCCTGAGATCTTTAGACAGCTAGCTAATGCCCATCTCATGGAGAGGGGGTATCCTAGCCAGATATGACCCAATCCTATGACTTGATCTGTATCCTGCAGGGCATGGCCTTTCTCCATAACAGCATTATTGCATCCCATGGGAGTCTCAAGTCCTCCAACTGTGTGGTGGATAGTCGTTTCGTGCTCAAAATCACAGACTATGGCCTGGCCAGCTTCCGATCAACCGCTGAACCTGATGACAGCCATGCGCTCTATGCCAGTGAGGCCTTTCCCCACAACCCACTTCTACATTGCCCTCCCCTGGCCCTGATCGTTTCCACTTAGGGAGGGTGGGAGAGGGAGATGGAGTGGCAGTACTGTGGTGAGCATTATGCGAATGAGCCCAGGTGGGCTTGGGGATTCCATCTGTGAGGACCTGGTTCCCTCTTTTCAGAGAAGCTGTGGACTGCCCCAGAACTGCTCAGTGGGAACCCCCTGCCGACCACAGGCATGCAGAAGGCTGATGTCTATAGCTTTGGGATCATCTTACAGGAGATAGCACTTCGCAGTGGGCCTTTCTACTTGGAGGGCCTGGATCTCAGCCCCAAAGGTAAGAGTCAATCTACTACCCAGCACTTCCCCTACCTGGAGGACCTTTTCTTCAACCAAGCCTTTGTCACCCTCAGAGATTGTCCAGAAGGTCCGGAATGGTCAGCGGCCTTATTTCCGGCCAAGTATTGACCGGACCCAACTGAATGAAGAGCTAGTTTTGCTGATGGAGCGATGTTGGGCCCAGGACCCAGCTGAACGACCAGACTTTGGACAGATTAAGGGCTTCATTCGCCGCTTTAACAAGTGAGAGGGCATGACGGGGCAGAGGCTCCCCAGGGATAGAGGCCTCATCAGCCTTAGTGGTTGAGGTGGGGCTGGTGGGGCCAAGAGGGTAGGTGGGCTGGGTAGAAAGCCCCGGGAGTCTTGACCATCTTGGAGCAGGTACCATATCATGGCCTCCTTCCAGGGAAGGTGGCACCAGTATATTGGACAACCTCCTGTTGCGCATGGAGCAGTATGCCAACAACCTGGAGAAGCTGGTGGAGGAGCGCACACAGGCCTACCTGGAGGAGAAACGCAAGGCTGAGGCTCTGCTCTACCAAATTCTACCCCAGTGAGACTTCTGACCCCTTCCTGAATTTTCCTTTGGTATCTGCTCTGTCGCTTTCTACCTCATCCAGCTCCTGACAGCTCTCTTCCCAACCCTCAGAACCCTGCTTTGTCACGTCTTGCTACCGTGAACCCATTCTGGCTCTAGACCATGTTTTTCATTCTGTCTCCAAATGAGCTGTGCTGCCTTCTTCCTGGCCTCCTATCCCTTCTTCTTAGGATGCTGCTCTACCAGAGCTTCACTCCAGTGAGTGTAGGTAGAACAGTCCCATCTTAGGACATTTGGTCTGCAGCCCCAGGGATCCTCTTCCAACCCCCACCACGTGTCTACCCTATCTTGTCCTGGACTGTCATGATTTCCCAGCCACCTTCCTTCTCCTCCCCCAGGCTCAGCTTTCATGTTAGAACCCATCTTTGCTCCAGCCATATACTCTTTTCCTCTCCCTTTGCCCCCTTCTCTGAGTCTGGCTTGGTCTGTACCCTTGCCTCCTAGTTCAGTGGCAGAGCAGTTAAAACGGGGAGAGACTGTACAGGCTGAGGCCTTTGACAGCGTTACCATTTACTTCAGTGACATCGTTGGCTTCACAGCTTTGTCGGCAGAGAGCACCCCCATGCAGGTGAGAGACAGGTTAGGGGCCAGGGACGGGGTGGGGACCTAGGGAAGCTTAACTGGGGCATAGAGATCCTTGATAACAGGAAAGACTAGCTTGTTCTGGAGTTTTCCATATCTTGCCACGGCTCGTGTGTTAAGAATTCTTAGAAAGTCAGGCACAAGTTTTAAGGCCTCTACTTTCCCATCCCTTTTAGGTGGTGACACTTCTTAACGATCTGTATACATGCTTCGATGCCATAATTGACAACTTTGACGTCTACAAGGTGAGAGCTGGGGCTGCCCTTCCACTGACACGCCTTTAAAAACCAGTCTCCCGGAACCACACGTGCCTTACCTGCCCTGTGGTTAGTTTTCCTGCTTGAGTCTCCAGCATTCTAGTGCTGGAGTGTCCCTTATAGACAACTGAGGCTCTGGCACTGTAGTTGTACATCCCAGTCTAAACTCTTGTGAATCCTTGTGGCTTCCCTAGTCAGAACCATCACAAGATCTAGTCTGCCACTTTTTGCCTGAGGGTATGGTCAGAGTCTAGCCATCTTTTCTCTTTATCCCCTCCAGACATGGAGGAAGCATACAGGATGTGGGTATAGAATGATATATTGGGATGAAGGACAAGCTCTGTAGTGAAAGCTTTTTGTTGAAGTCATTGAGTCATTTAGGGTAGGCTTTATGGTGCTTTGGAGTAAAAAACAATCTGACTTTGTAGCTAACTGTGTGGCCTTGGGCAAGTAAGAGAAGCTCCTTGAGCCTCAGATGTTTTATCTGTATGATGGGAATGATAGACTTATTGGGAATAATAGACTTATTGTGAATAAGTGCCTAACATTGTGTAGATAATAAATACCCACTCTTCTCCCTTCCCTTTGGATTCACTCTGCCATCTCTTATTTACCATAACGAAAAATTCCCATAAACTCGTTATTCAAATTTACCAATTGTTTGTATTTCCCATTTGCTTTATTTAAAAAAAAATCTTTATATATGTATCCATATAATTATTTTCTGAACCTTGTGCAAGTAAGTGGCAGACACAGTGGCCCTTCGTTCCTAAATAAGTCTGTGTGTAGTTCCTAAAAACCAGGACCTTCTCTTACACAGCTTCAGTACAGTTAACAAAGCCAAGTGCCTGCTTTCTTTCCTTTGACACTTCGGGCTATGTAGGGCTCATTTCACTGGGCCTGCTTCTCCCAGATACTCAGGACCAGGGCGCTTATTTGCCAGTCAATGTCTGGCTTCCTGGCTGCCAGGATGACTCATAGTGGTACTCAGCTTGTCTCCTCTTACTCTTCCCCACGCCCATTGATACAGATAGAGATGACCTTTTTATCCCCCTCTCAATCAGGTAGAGACGATTGGAGATGCCTACATGGTGGTATCTGGTCTCCCAGGGAGAAATGGTCAGCGTCATGCCCCAGAAATTGCTCGTATGGCCCTGGCGTTACTGGATGCAGTTTCTTCCTTCCGCATCCGCCACCGACCCCACGACCAACTGCGGCTACGCATAGGGGTCCACACAGGTAGGGCTGACTCTCCCTCCTACCCTCGTATCCACTTTCCCCAGGCTCTTCCAACCTGTTTCTTCTCACAGGGCCTGTCTGTGCTGGGGTCGTTGGCCTGAAGATGCCCCGCTATTGTCTCTTTGGAGACACAGTGAACACTGCTTCTCGAATGGAGTCTAACGGTCAAGGTGAGACGTCAACCCTCAACCTCAGCCTCAGCCTCCCCCTGGGTTGGCCTTTCCTTCTTTTCAGAGTCTCTCCAAGTCTCTCAGTTGGATAGACCGCAGTTCCTGATTGCCCTGTCCTTGGACATGCTTTGGTTCTAGTGCATGTGCCCTGGGAAGACCGAGACCCTCCTGAAGGATGGTGGTTGGGTAAAGGTCTCTCTGATACTGCAGTTCTTTGGTTGCCTTTTCTTTGATTCTTCTTTCCATCATCTCTCTTGTCCTGCCCCAGCCCTGAAGATTCATGTCTCCTCTACCACCAAGGATGCCCTGGATGAGCTCGGATGCTTCCAGCTAGAGCTTCGAGGGGATGTGGAGATGAAGGTGATGGCAGGCCACAGGAAGGGAGTCATGGAAAGGGAGGATCAATGTGACTGTGGAGGCTGTGGGGGAAGAGAGGGAGGTACGAGGAATAACAGAAGAATCTAATTATCTCTGCTCTCCCAATTCCAGGGAAAAGGAAAGATGCGAACTTACTGGCTCCTAGGAGAGCGGAAAGGACCTGCTGGGCTCCTATAAACCCTACTTCTTCTCAAGCCAGACAATCCCCTGCTGCTGGTACCTGGGTGGGCAGTAGCCATCATCTCTCCACACATCAGAAGTGGACATTGTCACATGAGATGGAAACCAACATTCATAAAACCCCCACCTTATATGGAAACTTGCCCTTTGCAGCTCAGTCTTGTACATATACCTGTCCCTCTCTGGCCTGGTCCCCTTCCTCCCTCCTTCTGTAAATATCTGTATCTAAACCAGAATATTTTGGCCAAATATAAAACAAACAAACAAAAACAGTTATGGGTGACATAGTCTGTGTAAGGGGCGGCTTCAAGGAAAGGTTCTGGGGTATGGACACAGTAACTCACAGAATCACTGAATCAGCAGTCTCAGGATGAGAGAGAACACTTTTTATGTAAAACCCTGTCACCAAGTACAGACCAAATTCACTTCCTCCCCACCTCTCCAGTACAGAGAGGAGATTCCATATTCCACATATACTTGCCTCCTCAGCCCTTAGACAGGAGTAGTTCAACCCCCTCCACCACCCTGCGCCCCTCCCTGACAGGCAAGGGAAGATATTTTTCCTTGTTGGGAATAACTCTCAGGTTCAAAGGGCAACGGCTCCCCTAGAGACAAAGGCACAGGTGTTGAGAAACTGCAGTTCTTCCGGAACGGTGTGTCTAGTGTCCTGATGTTACTGACACCCTGGAGGAATGCCAGAATGAGGACGGGGCCTGCTCTGCCCCAACCCAGGACAGAACAGCCTCCTCCCCTCCTTTCACCCACTCCCAACAGCCGGTCACTCTCACACACCAGTAGCTGAGGTGCCCTCTCTAGCCAGAAGGTTTCAGGCTGCTCTGTATGGTAGTCGTGGAGCTGTGAGGGAAATACTGCATAACTCTTGGCCTGAAGAGTTAACTCTTCAGCTCTTCAGCCTCTGGGCTGGCTGCTTTCCCACAGCCTGTCAGGACCCAGCTGTACAAGGGTGAGGGGTGGGGGTGACTGCGTTCTTACCTTTGTTGGGGCAGGAGGCCCTGCCTGCACCAGCTCCTTTTTGTAGTCGTGGTGTGTCACAGACTCGACCTCCAAGTCCTTCCTTGTGGGTTCCTGCTCTGCCTGCACCTCTTTACTACAGAGGCCTGGGGAGTGTCAAGGGCATTCTCCCCTAACTTTTGTCCTCCCCCTCCCCATTTCCCTTCACCCAGCCTCTCACCAGATTTGTTGGCGCAAGAGCATCTCCAGTATGGCTTCACGCTTCCCTGGGGGAGGTCAGGGAATGGACAGAATAGAGGAGGCTGCTTAAGAAACAGGCCCAGAAGAAACAAAGTTGGGGAAAGGAGGAAAAATTGGGTTTTGTCCTTACACCCCTCGGACAACCATAGGCCCACCTGATATTCTTTTCTCTACTGGACTCATTCTTGCCCATTCTCTCATGTTTCATACCTCGAATTGGCTGACAGTGGCTTGTTGGGGGCTGGTATGAGTCTTTCTGGGTGGTGCAGGAGGACATGGGTGACTGTGGCTGCAGGGTCAGCAGTCCCCGGTGTCCGTGTCGGAAAAAGAAACTCTCAGAGCCATCCTGCATGACTGGGACTTGATCCAGGTAGTTGGTGGCTCTCTGTAGGCCCCAAGTTGAGTGACAATGATATCCTTCCTTGTAACCCACCCCCATCAACCGAGGGCAGCCTTCAAGAAAAGGGAGCAGGTCAAACCTTAATACCTCCTCCTCCCAGTTGTAGAGAAGGCACTGGCCCCGTGGCAGTGTTTCACTGAGAACCGTACTCTTCCCTTCAACTTCGGGGGGCTTCCACAGCCCTCGGGCACCAGGTTCTGAGACTTTCAAAAATTTCCAGGATTGTTTCTGCGGCTCCCAGTGACAGTGGTGTTTGCAGCCAGTATAATTAGGGATAAGATCTCCCCCGGGGTTTCTGAAGCCTACAGGAGCAGAGAAGTTGAACCTAGGGCCATGGCCATGGCCTGGGCTATGCCTAGAATCAACAGCAGGACCAAGATCAGTGCCTTGACCAGAGCCACCGCCAGGACCCTGACCAGAGCCACCACCAGGACCAGGGCCATGGCCAGGATCTCGACCTGAGCCACCGCCAGGGCTACCACCAGGACCAGAACTGGAGCTAGGTCCAGGGTCAGAGCTGGAGTCAGGACCAGGGCTAGAGCTGGAGCCAGGAACAGGGCCAGAACTGGAGCCAGGAACAGGGCCACGACTAGAGCTAAGGTCATTTGTAGTATAGGGATTCCGAGCAACATGGGAAACATAGACAGGCTGAAAGCCGAGTCTCCCGTGGCTTATCTTGTGGGTAAATCCAGGTCCAGTGTAGCGCTCTGTCAGACTGTCAGAGGAGGGCTCCGTGAGCAGGCTCCCATGACAGGAGGGGGCTGGGCTCTTTGTCGATAATGCAGCTGCTCTGGCAGTGGAGGCGGCTGTAGCAGCTGCTGAAGCTGCTGCGGTTGCAGCTACCAGGGCCGATCTATGACGGCCATCCCAAGAAGAAAAGGGATCGGAACTGGACCCTAGTCTGTCCGAGCTGGGCTGTAAGTCTAAAGATCTGGGGGGGGGGGGGGGGGTTGAAAGCGGCAAAACTGTCAGCAAAGTCTGTAAACTTCCTTGTCCCCTTCCGCCCGCAGCCAGAGCTGTGGCTCTCACCGCGACTGCGATCTGTCAGTAGACTCAGAGGTCTCCATCTTCCGACGCCAGCTACCGGGTTGCCATAGAGACGGCAAATCTTGCCAGGAGACTGCGCAGAACTAGATCTAGCCGGACGTGGAGGGTGAGGGTGCTGGCAAGTTCTCTGCGGGGCGGAAGTCTTAAACCCGCTGTGGCTTGGAATGGCTGCCTTCCGTCCGGATTCCCTTCCGCGTCAGCCCGGCTCTTAAAGTTCCGCTGGCCTCCGTACCTAACCAGGCGTGCTGCGATTCATGGGGTCGCAAAGAGGCCGACTGAGCGACTGAACTGAACTGAACTGAAGGTCGTTCTTTGTGTTTTAGAACAGGCACAGGGCTGAGGTATCAGTCAAAGGCCTACTTCGTGTATTTATGGAGGAACATTTTTTTCAAAGCTTTTAAGGATGAAGAGGCATCAGACAAGTAGCTCAAAAGCAAAATGGTGAGACATGGGGATTAGCCAAAGGGTGGCCACTTTTTTTTGGTTTGATTATTTCTCTTCCAGTAAAAGGCCCTCACACTGACAGTCCTCCTTACAGACCCCCCTTAGAATGTGGGTTGGCAAGTCTTGGGATTCAGTCTCTTCCTATTCATTCAGGCAAATTCCTACCACTACTTTTCTAGAAGCCTGCCCCAGGTAGACCACGAGTCTTGAGCTCAGAGATATATAGGCATTTAAATACTCCTTTACAGAATGGGCTTCCTTAAGTGTCTCAGACCATAGTCAAGGGGGATCATAGTCTTGAATCAGTTTTCTTTCCTATTTGTAGTATAAATCTTCATATATTTAAGACAAGGATCCAGAATTGAGGGAGAGCGAGTTTATTAGCTTCACAGGGTGCCGTTTTCCCCCATCCCATCCAAACATCCAGGTCTGGGGTCCCTGGTCACTTGGTAGGTTCAACCTGGAGGCCACTGGAGCTGTCGGCCCCCAAGTACGTGAATGTGTAGGTGATACACAGACTGTGCACCCAGCTTGCCATCGTTGATCACTGAAATGGAGTTTTGGGTTAGGGGGTGAGGATTATGGGAAGGTCAAAGAATGGTCACACAGAGGGGCAGGTGTGAGAATTCACAGTTGAGGGAAGGGCTCAGGGGCCAAACATCACTCACCAAGTCGGTATCCATCACCCAGCCCCTCAGCCTTTGCTGTTTTCTTGGCCACAAGGAGAAGGTGTCCAAGAAGCTACAGGGAAAGGGGAGGGAGACAGGTTGCTTCACTTACAGGGAGCAAAATTTCTAGAGGAAAACAGGGCTCCCCCAGCCAAACCCTAGCCCTGTCCTTCCCACCTGTTGGTCTTCCTCTTCAGCCTGGCTGATCCGAGGAATGGGCTTCTTAGGAATGACCAGAAAGTGCACAGGAGCCTGAGGGGCCACATCCCGGAATACGAGACACTGGGAGCAGTGATAGGCCAGAGGCCACCATGTTACTTCAACAGGCTGGATGGTATTTATGAAATTCCTAGGGTGGGGGTGGGTCCTAAGGGCACCGCACCTGCTGGTCCTCATATAGGATGTCAGCTGGGAGGCTTCGATCCAGGATCCGGGAGAAGATGGTTGGGGCTGCTCCCCCAGGAGCTGCCTGCTGGGCCTTGGCCACTTCATTCCCATCAGTCACACCTGCAGCTCCTCGGACCTGCAGGTGGGTCAGACACACCCAAAGGAGGAAGTTGGCAATACCTCTCATGTACTTAGGTGGGGCTGGCAGAGACTGGACTCTGACAGCCATTAACTTCACCCTTCTAAGAACCTTTTAGTGGTTCCCACTAAAAGAGAGAGTTCCTCACTTTCACAGTATCAGCAGCAGGGAGTAGGCCCATATAATGCTGGGCCTGGTTATGTAACAGGCAGTATTACAGTGCAGGTCTCAGCAATGCGTGGAGTGCTGCCCCTGAAGCACTAAGGAAACCATCCCTGTTCAGGGGAAAGGGTGCAGAGTGAGAACCCGGAGGCTTACATCCTGGTTCCTATCTTTCTACATTTTTTTGTTTAGTAGTGTGTGTTTAATTGTGTGTTTAGTTGCTCAGTCCTGTTAAGACTCTTTGCGACCCCATGGACTACTGAATTACCTTAGCTAAATCCCTTCTCTCAGCATCAAATATAAAGGGGTGATTTGTATCATCTCTTAAGACTACTTTGGATCTCTTTGTAAGTTTCCACTTCCATTACTTTTTGTCTGATCTTTATGCTGTCTTACTTGTTTTGTTGAGGTTTAATACAACTACCCTGTTTGACACAAGGGCGTCTGGGTGTCACACCTGACCTCTTACTGTGAATTTTGCTTCCAGTCTCCTGAATCAGTGGAGGGAGGAGTTGAGTCTACACAATCCCAGCCCCAGGGAACTGAGGGTAAGTCCCAGTTTCCCAGGGGCTGAAAGAAGGCTGAAGTCAGAGGTGTCACATTGTTGGAGAAAGGGACGAGGTGCATCTGACTCCTTGAATCGTTCTAGTAAACGGGGAGAATGGCTTCCAGGACGGGGGTAAAAAATGGCTCCCTCTAATTCTGCAGGGCGCACTGAGGAGCTGCGGGGGGTGGGGTGGGGTGGGGGTGGGGGTGGGTAAGCCTTCGGTTGGCTGGGAGAGGGCAGCACATGGTGCAGTGACCTTGTGTCGACCTCGGGGCCAGGGACTGTGTACAGCATTGGTCATCGCCGGCTCGTTTCTCCTGCGGCGAGGTTTTAAGAGAGGCCACCGGGACCATCAGTCCGACCTCGGCGCAGAGCCCTGGAGCCTGCGCTTCGGGAGGGGCAATGTACCCCGCCGGGCACTCAGGCTGCGGTCCCGCGAGGCCTTAGGGCTGCTCTAGCCGTGGGAGCCGAGGAGGAATGCAGTCCCCGGCCCTGGAGAGAGGCAGAGCCCGCGGGACCCCTTCCTCGCCCCACAGCCACCTCTCACCTGCACCCCCCGAGGCCCTGCCACCGCCACGGCCCGACGCGCCACGCAGAGCCCGGCGGCCAGCACCACTGCCGCTGCCATCTTTCCCTCGGCCGCGGGAAACTCCCACCTGGGTCAGCACTCGAGCTCCGCAGCCTGCTGAGGTGGGGCAGCGGGGAGCCGGCGAGCCACTGCCATTGGCTCCGGCCGAGGCCGGAAGCGAACTCCGTCGTCCCATTGGGTAGCGTTCCTGGGCCCGGCACTCCACTGGCTCCGCCGCCACGGTGGTTTGCGGAATCTTTTCATCCCATTGGCTTCTTGTGCCAACTCGAGGGTGAAGTTTTTACTCCATTGGCTTCGTCCTCTGGTCAGAGTGCAAGTTCCTATACCATTGGGTCCCCTCACTAGTTTTCGCTGTGAGATAGTTTCTCACTCTATTGGAAGGACTGAGACACCTGGAGGTGGGATTTTCCTCCAATTGGCTTTCAACACAAACTCGGCCCATCCTAGGCTGCGGCTCCCGAGTAGTGGGGCTTTTACCGTATTGACACTGCCTAGTCGGGTCGGGCCCCTATTGGTGGGCTGAGAGGAAGGGGGCGGTGCTCCGTCACCTGCCGCGCAGAAGCTCATTGGCCAGTAGGAGGGCGGGGTTTAGAGAGGCGGCTACTCGGCGCTTATTGGCTCCAGGACACTAGTACGGAAGTTCTAGACCGCAGGGGTACCGGGGAAAGAAGCGGGTGGGGGACTCCCGGCTGGTAGGGCTGAAGGTGAATAGGGACGTGATCTTGTTTTAACTGGTGGGATAATTACCCAGCATTTCCCCCAGAAACAGTTTCAGCCCTTTGACCATTTCAAAGATGTTAACTTACTCGTCTGAGGGCAATTCCTCCTTAGTGTATGTGCTTGTTCACTCCAAGACTAAAAATTCTGCAGTTTGTTTTCAGGGCGGTTTTGCATTTTTCTTTGTCTTTTTATTTTAACGGGCGGGGCAGAAGTGTCTTGTCTTTGTTGCACGACTAATAAGCAAAGGTATATGTGTCCAATGTCCTTTCCTGTTCAGAATAAGTATGTGATACGGTTAGCTCCGTGCCTGACATTTTCAGTGAGTCAGGCGGGTTCGAAGGACAAGGGAAAATGCCTTATGGCTAGGTTAGAAGTATATTTTGTTCTGCTGGAATATATATTTTTTGACATCAGAAACATGGACTCACAAAATGCTAATATACTCTAATATACTCAAACCAGGTAAGTTTTAGTCTGATGTGTAATACAGGGCAAAAGTCACCACTGTGTCTTTTTTGTTTTACAGCATATGACCTGACATATATAGACGCTCAAGAATTAATTGTGGAATGGATAACATTTGGTGTTTTCTTTCATTTCCTTTTGCATAATATATAATACATATGTATTACATCATGTATGGATGTGAGAGTTGGACTGTGCAGAAAGCTGAGTGCCAAAGAATTGTTGCTTTTGAACTGTGGTGTTAGAGAAGACTCTTGAGAGTCCCTTGGACTGCAAGGAGATCCAACCAGTCCATTCTGAAGGAGATCAACCCTGGGATTTCTTTGGAAGGAATGATGCTAAAGCTGAAACTCCAGTACTTTGGCCACCTCATGCGAAGAGTTGACTCATTGGAAAAGACTTTGATGCTGGGAGGGATTGGGGGCAGGAGAAGAAGCGGACGACCGAGGATGAGATGGCTGGATGGCATCACTGACTCGATGGACGCGAGTCTGAGTGAACTCCGGGAGTTGGTGGTGGATAGGGAGGCCTGGTGGGCTGCGATTCATGGGGTCGCAAAGAGTCGGACATGACTGAGCAACTGAACTGAACTGACATATTACATTCTTGTCACAATTTCTTATCCTTTTCACAATTTCCCATAATATTACATAGTCTATATAAATACTTTGTAATGGCTGCATAATATTACTACTTCTTTAAATGAGTTTATCGCAGTTTATGAGTTTAAATGAGTTTACCATTCTTTTATTGTTGACTGCTAGTTGAATTGGTTTTAGTTAATGGTCATTGTGGTGCTAATTCCAAGAAAGTGAAAGTGAAGTTGCTCAGTCGTGTCCAACTCTTTGCGACCCCATGGACTGTAGCCTATCAGACTTCTCCATCCATGGGATTTTCCAGGCAAGAGTGCTGGAGTGGATTGCCATTTCCTTCTCCAGGGAATCTTCCCGACCCAGGAATCAAACCCGGGTCTCCCATATTGCAGGCAGACGCTTTACCATCTGAGCCAATTCCATAATAACCAGTAATAAGGAATTCTACTTCTGGAGATAGTAATGATTTCTTTTGAATAGCCATATTAGAGAGTCTTTTCTCCTTCCCAAGGGAGACAGTTGACCCTGCGATTTCCCCCAGGAGTTCTAGCAGTCAAAGTTGCATTCCTTTCCTGGGAAGACTAGATGACCTCACTAAGTGTGGAAATGTACATTGGCCTTTTCTGTGCCCTGGAGGCTGCAGTAGTCTGTGTGCCTGTGGAGAAGGGCAAGTGATAAGAGGTGCTGGGATGTAGGAAGAGGAAACCAGCCAGGACTGGTAGGTGAGTACAAAACACTTGGAAACTGGTTATTTCTTTGGGTTCTTGAAGACACAGGTAGCACATAGGTCATCCTATTTTATAGACCCAGAAACAGGCTCTGAGAGGGAAAGTAACTGGCCTAAGATCATAGAGCCCATTACTGTCAGAATCTGCTGTTCTCCATTAGAATCATGTAAGGGCTTCCTAGTCACTCCCATACACTCACCCATTCTGGCCCCTGGCCCCTGGATTCTCTGCTCCAGGCCCTTGTGATCACTTGTAGCTGCTCTCTGAAAGCTGCAACACTCTGTGGGTTCTGGCCACTGTCTCCTGTACTTTGATCCCTACCACTGCATCTGCTACTGGGCCTCATTAGACACTTCTGTTCCCTTTTTTAAAAAAATCTGTTGATTGCATCCTGGCTTTACTTTTTTTTTTCTTATTTGTGTGGTCAGCTCCCTCCACATCCTCAAGCCTTCTTTTGGCTTATTTTCTTCCTCCGTGACACTTCCCATCACCACCCATTAATCTAAATATTTTGCTTCTCTTGTTTCTCTGACTTGGTTCCAGCTTCCAACTATACCTGAATCCTCAATTACCCACCCATCAGGGTTTTCTCCAGTTCCTGTCATTAACCTTCCCAAGCCTTTATCCCTCTTCCTGTCTCCTACCTGCTCCCCCCACCCACCTGTTATCCCTTTCCTCCCCCACCAGAAACTGACCTTGTCTCCTATGTTCACAGGGGAACGTCCACAGAATTCTACTCCCTGCAACTCAGTGAGGGCCCCATCCTTTCTTCCTTCTTCCTGGTCCTAGGAAGTGGTGTTTCTCCTGTCCAGACAGAATCCCTTCACCTCTGGCTTTACCTCATCCTCTCCTTTTGTCTTTGGGATCTGGCTTCCCTAGGCATCTCTCTTTTTCTACTGTATCCTTCAAGGTCTTTTTCTCTACTGGTCTCTCCTAACTAAAAAGGATGCTTTTTTCCTAACTAAAAATTGCTTCCTTGATTCCACATCCTCCTGTAGATATTGTCTGACTTCTTCCCTGCTCTTTTCATCTAAGCTTCTTATAGAAATGCCTTCACACTTACTGTTGTTTGGTTACTCTCTCCACTGCACTGCTGAAACTGCACTTTCTGAAGTCACTAAAGACTTTCTAATTGCAGATCCAATGGTCACTTTCAGTCTTTATCTTCCTGGAGCCCCCAGCTATATCTGACATCAGTGCTCCTTCTTGAAATCCCTACCTCCTTGGCTTCCTTGAAGCCATTCTCTCTTCCTGATGCCAGAAATAGCCTTTTGAATGTAGGTGTGGTGGAGGCACACCTACATGGTTGGATCTACCCAGTTTCTTGGCCCCCTGGAGGTGCTAACTCCAAGGTCCTAGGGTGTCTGCCCCAGGCTGGGCTCTATCTGCCTCATACAGAGTCAGTCAGATTCCAGTGGTTTTCTCTTTATTGCTGATGTGGGCCAAGCTCACAGAGGCCTGCACCAGGTGTTGACAGTGTCTGTCCCTGGAGAAGGGAAGAGCAGAGGTGAAAAGGTCAGATATGGGGCTTAGATGGAAGGCCAGGCTGGATATCACATGGGCTAGGGAGCCCTGGGGGACTAGGGTAAGAGCTGGGATGGCCAGAGAGCCCCTGCTTCTGGAGGGCCTTGAAGTCAGAGTTGTTGATGATGGCTTCTCGGAGGGTAGGCATCTCTGCAAAAGGCACATAGTCTGCTCCTGGGGGTATAAATCAGTGTGGGTGTGGGCTGCAGGAAGGAGGGGCAAAGTAGTCCTGGGTGGGATGGCTGAGGGCAGGAGTGCCTTCAGCTTGGCTGATTATAGACTCTTGAGTGGGCCCTGATCCCAGGTTGCCCTCTCACCGTGTGGCCTCCCTCCTCGCCGCCGGGTCTCCTCAGTCTCAAAGAAAGTCTCATGTTCCTCCCAGCGCCGGTCACAGGCCGCACAGAGGAAATTAGACTCAAAGCAGCTGCAGCAACAGCCTAAGACAAGAGGGCAGCAAGGAGAGTGCAGGGAATTGGGACTTCCCCAGGGGCTGACCACATCCTCACATCTTCCTCACCAACTGCATGCCCAAGTCTCTTCTCCCAGCTCCCCATCTGCATCCCCAAACTACTTGCAGCCTATCCCAACCCATGCCCACCCCTGCACTCCCCTTGCTTAAGAAGGTACCTTTGACCCTGCAGGAATGGGACCCAGTAGCTGTGTGGTCTTCATGGCTGTGTTTGCAGCGACATTGGGCCCTCCAAGCCCTGGGGTCAAAAGTGGCCCGTCTCTTGAGCCAGAACTCACCCACCTCCTCTGGGCGTGATGGTATGAAGCAGAACATGAGGCAGCGGCACTGGCCCATGTTGCAGGGCACGGATATGTCTGTGAAAGGGTTAGACCAGCACTTGACTGGGCTTGGCCTTCCCATGTCAACCTCTCCCCAAAACCAACACACACACACATGCGCTCACACATCTCAACACATGACAGAAGACAGTTACCCTCCACACCTGAGATGATCTGGTGCTCTCTCAGCAAGTGTCCACAAAAGCACTTGGACTCATCCCCAATCCGGAAACAGTCCCATAGATAATGGGGGCAGCGCCAGCCAATATAGAGACCTGGGTATGGAAGGATTGAGTAATAAGGGAAAGTAACAGGGAAAAATAGCCTAAGCTCCCCGCAGTGTTCTTACTGCTCCCTCCATATGTCTCTGTCGCCACCCACACATCCTCCTCCCTGCCCCTTTAGACTTTTTCTTCAAGGTTTTTTCATCACCTCGTGAGTGTCTTCAGAGCCCGTCCCACCCGAGGATTCACTCCACCTGTGTCGGCCCGTCAGAGGGGACTGAAGACAGCCCTCATTTCTGAGCAGGAAGATTATTATAAATGAGCTTCTGTGTGATGATGCACATGTATCTCGGTGTGTCTCTGTGACTGTGGGATTCTCATCTCCTCCCCTCCCAACGCTGAGCCCACCTTTGCTTGGTTTCCTTGAAGTGTCTAAGGTGATGGCAAAGGAAGATGATGGGCCAGGTGCAGAGTAGGTGGTGGAGATTGGCTCCTAAGGAGCGTAGTGGTGAAGGGACCTGAAGAGGAGGAGGTGGGGCAGCTCCAGTGCCACAAGGAAGGAGGCAGGCTTCCCTCACTTCTTCAGGCTGGCACTGTCATATGTCCCTTCCACATTCCTGAGGTTACTGAACTAATGCCTTCTGTGAACTTGAGAAGGGCTGTCTATGGTTCCCCAAGGTTCAGGAGAAAAGGGGAGGCCAGAAGTCATGAGTGGGGTGAAGAGCAAAAATAGAGGCTTGTGAGGCTAGGAAACGAGGCATGGGAAGGAAGATGAGCCTAAGCTGTATCCCTGAGAGCAGGCACCGGCCAGAGGTTGCTGCCCTTGAGATGAGAAACTGTCTGGCTTCACAATTAGTCTCACCACAAGGCAAGGGTGGTGCTGGGTAAATGTGGGAGGAGATCCAGAGCATTTCCCACTCAGGTTTTCTCATCCTCTGTGAGAGCTGAGAGTATCCCAACTTGAAGTCAACAATCCTGGGTCACCCTCCCAAACCCCTAGGAGTGGGGCCTTCAGCTCTAGGACTCGTAATCCTATTTAAAAGCTCCAGTGAACTGTCATCTTCATCTAAAAGTTGTCCCTGACTTCCCCTTCTGTCTAGGAGTCCCTCTCCTCCTGCCTTCCATGACTCTGTGCTACTCTTGTCACAGCACCGTGCATTCTAGTGGACTGTTCACTTGTATTCTCCTTTGACTGTGAGTTCCTCTAAGGAAGGGTCAGTCTTTTCATCACTGTTTTCAGTCCTCACATAGGGCCTGGTACAAAATAGGTGCTCAGAGAACATAGAAGCTTGATTGAATAAGCGATTGAGCAACTTTCTTTAGGAGGGAAGAGAGACCCAGTATTCCAGGTAAAGCCCTGAAGTTCCATAAGGAGAATGAGAAAGAGTCAAGTGTCCTCTGCTCTTTGACTCTGGCCAGGACCACAATCGACAATTCTGTGCCTGTCAAACTAGGTTTTCTTGTCTTACCCATGGTCTCTTAGGATCTGGAGCCTGTCCAGATGTGGCTTTTGACTTTGATGCTTCTGACTTACACTGCCAGTCCGTTGTATTAGTGCCCCATCACACCAGAGAAGCTTGGTTGAAAAGGGGTAGAGTTTAGACCGAGTCACAATGGGGTTGGGTGGAGGCTGGGATTCCACTGGAGGAATTCTGAACTCTGTTTAGAATAGCAGGATCCAGTGCATGAACAGGTGAGGTGCCGAGTTGAACAAGGGTTCAGTTCAGTTCAGTCGCTCAGTCGGGTCCGACTCTTTGCGACCCCATGAATTGCAGCACACCAGGCCTCCCTGTCTATCACCAACTTCTGGAGTTCACTCAAACTCATGTCCATCGAGTCAGTGATGCCATCCAGCCATCTCATCCTCTGTCTTCCCCTTCTCCTCCTGCCTCCAATCCCTCCCAGCATCAGAGTCTTTTCCAATGAGTCAACTCTTCGCATGAGGTGGCCAAAGTACTGGAGTTTCAGCTTTAGCATCATTCCTTCCAAAGAAATCCCAGGGCTGATCTCCTTCAGAATGGACTGGTTGGATCTCCTTGCAGTCCAAGGGACTCTCAAGAGTCTTCTCCAACACCACAGTTCAAAAGCAACAATTCTTTGGCACTCAGCTTTCTGCACAGTCCAACTCTCACATCCATACATGACCACTGGATAAACCATAGCCTTGACTAGACGGACCTTTGTTGGCAAAGTAATGTCTCTGCTTTTCAATATGCTATCTAGGTTGGTCATAACTTTCCTTCCAAGGAGTAAGTGTCTTTTAATTTCATGGCTGCAGTCACCATCTGCAGTGATTTTGGAGCCCCAAGAAATAAAGTCTGACACTGTTTCCACTGTTTCCCCACCTATTTTCCATGAAGTGATGGGAAGATGCCATGATCTTCGTTTTCTGAATGTTGAGCTTTAAGCCAACTTTTTCACTCTCCTCTTTCACTTTAATCAAGAGGCTTTTTAGTTCCTCTTCACTTTCTGCCATAAGGGTGGTGTCATCTACATATCTGAGGTTATTGATATTTCTCCCGGCAATCTTGATTCCAGCTTGTGCTTCTTCCAGTCCAGCGTTTCTCATGATGTACTCTGCATAGAAGTTAAATAAGCAGGGTGACAATATACAGCCTTGACGTATTCCTTTTCCTATTTGGAACCAGTCTGTTGTTCCATGTCCAGTTCTAACTGTTGCTTCCTGACCTGCATATAGGTTTCTCAAGAGGCAGGTCAGATGGTCTGGTATTCCCATCTCTTTCAGAGCTTTCCACAGTTTATTGTGATCCACACAGTCAAAGGCTTTGGCATAGTCAATAAAGCAGAAACAGATGTTTTTCTGGAACTCTCTTGCTTTTTCGATGATCCAGTGGATGTTGGCAATTTGATTTCTGGTTCCTCTGCCTTTTCTAAAACCACCTTGAACATCTGGAAGTTCACAGTTCACATATTGCTGAAGCCTGGCTTGGAGAATTTTGAGCATTACTTTACTAACGTGTGAGATGAGTGCAATTGTGCAGTGCCCCATAGATCAAGGCCTTGCCTGAGGGCCTGGGAGAGTCAAGTTCAAGCACTGTTGTCAGAGTCATTGGTCATCTTTCAGATGAAGAAGACTGAAGTTTGAGCTAGAGGAATGGCAATTATACCTCAGACTCTATAATCCCCTTAATGTGGTACAATACAGAGTGGGCTGTGCATTCCAGAGTAGGGCCTTCTACTCTGCCTTGATTCCAAACCCTCTTCCTGTTATAATTGGACGAGGACTGGGGAGGAGACATTAGTGGGGATGCCATTTTGACTGCATAACACATTCATTTCCATGATCACACAGTCTCATTTGCATGATAACATCTCTTATGGTTAGAACATAACTCTATTCCCATCATTAGGGAAATAAACCCCCTCCCCCCAAATGCAGTGATACCTATTGAATTCAGTCTCGAAATCCTAGAATCCTCATCACAGGTCAGGTGACCTTCTTACCGCATTCCTACAGACGTGAAGTTCAGTGACACAGATGCACGTGCTCGTACACAGAATGGTGTGTGCTCACACAGTTCATATGCACACCCTTTATATACAGAGATAGTGAAGCCCGGCGTGCCATTAACAGGACTGTCTAGAACACGACTTCTGGGCTGAGACTTAGAGTTGATGGGACTAGAAGACATGGTTCTCTTTGGTGAGGAGACTTAGAGCTTTGGATTTCCAGGTGATCATGGGTCTGGCATGCAGGGATCACAGCCTTTTTTTTTTTTTTTTAACTTCTAGCTGCACCATGTGGTGGGATCCTTGTTCCCCTACATCAGTGTCAGGGGTCAAACCTGCGCCCCCTGCAGTGGAAGTGCAGAGTCTTAACCACTGGACTGCCAGGGAAGTCCCCATGACAGCCTTTTAATACATTTCCACCAAGGGGACTAAGGCCTTTTGCCTTGTTAGAGCAACAAGTCCCCTGGAAACTGTCCAGGGTCCTGGGCCATCTCTGCTTTAGGATCTGTTTGGTGCAGGTTACCTGAGCCCTAGTTCAGCTACCTGTTCCTGCTTGGCTTTATATGAATATCCTCACTTTTTGTCTGCATCCACCCTCATCTACTTTGGCCTATCCATTTGCTCCCCTCCCAGATTCCAGGAATGTGGTGGTGCCGTTTTCCACAAGGGCTATCCACTGAAGGAGCAGGTTCCTAGATCCTGTTGGATAGAGGGATGGCCATGGGCCTCTCACAGGCCCCTGAAAGGCTGCCTGGTCTCACCTGTTTGGATGGCATTCAGGGCTGCATCCTTCTCCCATTGGAAAAGATAATTCACTTGCGTACCAAACTTCTCTCTGTGCATTGACTTAGCCATGTCCACCAGGTCTGCCTGTTTAGCAGGGACCACTGGGTGGATGGTGTAACCTGGGGAGGGAAAGGCTGAGTAACTAAGGGGAAGTGAGGAGGCCCCAAATCTAAGAGAAGGGGCCAGGTCACAGAGTAACCCAACCTCCTCCTCCTGAGGCAGGTCAAAGACGATGCTGAGAAAAGGGGAATGAGCAGGAGCAATTACGGCTGACTCCTTTCTTCCCCTTCTTCTTGCCCAGCCGGTGTTCAGGCTGAGCTGCGTGAGCATTACTGTCAGCGACATCCATCTCTTTCTCGCCCTCTTCTTCCTCTTCCTTCACTTTTGTAGATGTGTCCAAGTAGACCTGGGATGGAGAGCCTGAAAGGGAGTGCTTTGGAAAGACTTCAAGTTCAGAGGTGTGGATGGACCTTTTTGCCCATGAGCTCTCGCTGGAGGAAGACTCAGAGAAATCTTCCTTTGGATTATGAGGGGAGGCATGGTTTAGTGACGAAGTCTGAAAAGCAAGTTGTTGATCTAGGACTTTGGGGATGTGGGTTGCCAACTGGGTCTCAGGGGTAAGGGTCTCCAAAGGGACCTCAGAGGCAGAGTGTTCTAAAGGGGTGGTAGAGGTGGAAGGCTCTACAGGGGTTTCAGAGGTGTGGATGTCTAAAGGGGTCTGGGAAGTGGAGGGCAACACAGGAGATTCAGGTGCAAGGGACTCTAACAGGGTTTCAGAGAGGGCAGGCTCTAAGGGGCTTTCAGGGATGGGGGGCTCCTGTGAGTCCTCAGGAGAGGGGTCCTTTGAAGAAAGGCTCTCTTCTGCATCCAAGGTGGTAGGAGGCTCTTCTGTGACCTTGTCTGCTTCCATCTAGTGGTAGAACAGGGTACATGTTTCATTAGGTTAGGATTAGAGGGTCTGCAAGGCAGGATTCTGGAGAAGGCAATGGCACCCCACTCCAGTACTCTTGCCTGGCAAATCCCATGGATGGACGAGCCTGGTGGGCTGCAGTCCATGGGGTCGCTAAGAGTCGGACACAACTGAGCGACTTCCCTTTCACTTTTCACTTTCCTGCATTGGAGAAGGAAATGGCAACCCACTCCAGTGTTCCTGCCTGGAGAATCCCAGGGACAAGGGAGCCTGGTGGGCTGCTGTCTGTGGGGTCACACAGAGTCGGACACGACTGAAGTGACTTAGCAGCAGCAGCAAGGCAGGATTCACAGGGGGCTATGGAATTAAGATAAAGTTTTTAGTGCACCTGAGATATGACTTGGGGGAAGCCAGATGAGCTCTGGGCCAGGGCTTGGTGCTAGGAGGTTCACCCATGTGCCTAGACCCAAACTGCATACTGAAAGTCTGAAGCAGTCAGAATCCCATCAGTAGATGGTAGCAGAGAAGGGATCCTAAACATAGCATCTTGGCTAGTCCGAGAGCAGGGTTCTGGGTGTAGTTTAGGACCATAGAGGTCAGGCTGTGAAGTTCTAGAGACTGGGAAGACCAAGGCAAAGTGGAGGTTTGCTCCCAAGAGTGCAGAAGGATGCAGTGACCACAGCCAAGTCTTGTCTAAGGACCCCTCCCTGCCCTTGGTAATGTCATTCATGTTCAGTGCTTCAGCTACTTCCAGTTGTATTTTGATGACCCCTAAATCCGTATTTCCAGCTCAGACCCTGAACTTCGCAGTCATACCCAACTGTCTGCTAGACATTGCTAAATTCATGTCCCACAGGTCATCAAAACTGAATTATCGTGGTCTTCTTTCCTCTCAGCCAACATCTTAGAATGGGCACCAAAGACTATCTTTCCTATCTTCTAAATATCCCACAAGTCCATTCTCTCCTCTCCTTTCCCTCCAATTTTGTTCAAATTCTCATTATTTTCTACCTGGATTATGCAATACCCTTGCTCCTCTGCTGCCTTCCCTAGCATATTAATCCAATCGTCCATTCTTTCATTGATTTATGTAACTTATGCTTTTAAAGAGCCTCATCTTAACACTTTTACTCAGGCACTGGACTCAGCTGAAAGAATCTGAAAAGGAGACCAGTTAACCAAAATGACAATACAAATGAGTTGGTGTTGTGCTGGGGTAAGCCCAGGATGCTGTGGGGACTGGGGTGTGCCTAATTTATCTTGGAAGGATGTCCAAACGGGGTCATGCATGCTAAGTCACTTCAGTTGTGTCTGACTCTGTGTGACCCTACAGACTGCCAGGCTCCTCTGTCTATGGGATTCTTCAGACAAGAATACTGGAGTGGGTTGCCATGCCCTCCTCCAGGGGATCTTCCCAACCCAGGGATCGAACCCACGTCTCCCACGTCTACCTGCATTGGCAAGTGGGTTCTTTTCCACTAGTATCACCTGGGAAGCCCAGGTACAAAGGGTGTCAGTCCTTCTTAATGACCCAGGTGTGAGACCTTTCTGAAATGGCATTCCTTTGCCTAAAAGCAATCAAGTGATTCAGCCTAAGGATTAGGTCCAAATTTCTTGGCTCTGACATTCAAGGCCTGTCATCATTTGCAGCAATACCTAAGGATTCCATCCTTACCTTCTCCTGCTCTCTACTTTGGTCCATGCTCCCCAAATACTACATTTATCATTTCTTAAACTCATCAGGGCCTTTCCAAAGAGGAAGTTTGTGTCAGAAAGTAGGGGGAGAAGTAGGATGATGGAGAGGAAGATAGTCAGACATTCAGCAAGAGGAGAAAGGGGGCCTGAGGGTGAAGAATCACACAGGATGGGAGGAGCAGAAAGGGGAAAAAGGGGAGGAGGGACCTGAGTGGAGAAAAGTCGGGGAGGGAGAGGATAAGGATGAAAAGCAGAGGATGGGAGGGGGTTGGAGTGAGGTGGGAAGGGACAGGAAGGTATTAGGAGGGAGTGGGATGTGGATTTGGAGGAGGCGCCACTTGAGAGACTACATACCTCTAGGCTTTGTCTCGTCTGTTACAAGTCTTTAGGTCAGGGTCTTGTCTGAAGCGGACCGGGAAGGGTTGGCCCCGAGGGAGAGAAGGCGCTTGGTTGTGGACTAGTCCTGGCAGCAGGCGTTGTGCTGAGGCCTTGCCTACAAGTTACAGCTTGGGGAAGGAACTTGGACACCTGCAGAAATTCGTGAGGGAGTTCGGGCCGGTTCTGAGGAAGTGGGGGAGGGGAAGGGACGAGGCGGTCCAGGGCCGAATGAGGGAGAGGCTTGACTGAAGCCTCTGGAACCCTGCCCCGGCGTGGAGGATCCGTCACCAGGGCAACCGGAACGTTTAGTAGTCTCCGTGGCAACAGCGGTCTGGTCACCTCCTCGGTGAGTGAGGTCTTCTAAGGAGGCTGCGTTGATCCGGAGGGGACACACCTAGAGGGTTCACTTCTTTTAAGGGGGTTTCGCCGGATCTCTATGAGTGGTTTTTTGCGGGATCTTTCTGAGACTCTGAGAGTCTCTGGGTAGGGTCTGCGGATATCTGTGGGGACGTCCGTGGGTGTCTGGGTTTGTGAAGGTCTCTGTAGGGTTCCTATGAAATGTTTGTGAGTTGGTCAGTGAGGGTTGTGAGGACCTTATGGGGGTGTCTGGACTCGGTGGTTGGGGTGAGAAAGGCGGGGACTCGGGTAGCGGGGACTGGGGCGGAGTCTGTCCTCGAGCCCAGCGGGGGCCAAGTAGGAGACCAATAGAACAGGGCCGGGGGCGGGCTTTAGTGAGAAGGACCAATCGACCTAATCGGAGGGCGGAGCGTCGTACAACGTCAGGCCGAGGCCGCAGCCGCGGGGCCTGGTTATCGCCTGTCCAGCGCAGCCCGGAGTCGCCCAGGCCTGAACTCCTACCCAGTCCCCGGCTTGGCCCCAGCCGGCTCGACTTCGGCCCTAGGCCCGCGAGGACACCGGAGGCCACCCCTGGGGGGTGGGAGCGGAGCCGCGGGTCAGCTCAGCGAGCGCCCGCGCTGGCCTGTCCGGCCCCGCCCCCGCCCCGGGCCATGGCTCAGCCCTTGTCCCGGCCCCTTGTCCTATCCCGTTCTGGGCCTTGGCCCCCGCCCCCGCCCTCGCCCTGCTTCCCAAATCGGTTCCAGTTCCCGCCTGGGTCTCAGCGAATGCCCAGATCCAGGTCCCAGCTCAGGCCCCCCCTCCAGTCCCTGACCTGGGTCCCATCCCAGCCCCAGCCCCTGTTTCACCTCTTTTCCCAAATCCCAGCCCGGCCCCTGTGCCAGCCCCATTTTCAAAATTTGCTTAAGCCCGGGGCCCAACGCCTGCCCTTGTTCCAGTCCCCATCACAGCCCCTCCTTCCATCACACCCCCTACCCTTGCATAAGTCCCTGTGTCCAGCCCAGCCCAACTCTTTATCCCCGTCTGTGCCCTCATCTCTGTGTTTACCCAAGTCTCTCCCACTGCCCACCCCTCTCTCTCATACCCCGCCCCTCTACCAGCCTCGACTCAGGTCTGGGCTCCAGCTGCCGTCAGCCTTACTGCTGCTGTTGCTGTTGTCTGTCCTTGGCCCAGGGGCTGGTGAGTGCAGAGCAGGAAAGAATGAGGCAGGGATGGGGTTCTGGCAGGGAGGGGTGGACTGGAGGGATTCAAGAGAGGTGGGACGTTGGCAACCAGATGGCTGGGGAAGAAGCAGAGAGAAATAGGGAGGAGAGAAGACTTACATAACTGAGCGGAATTGGCAGGGTCAGAAGAGCGGCAGCTGTGGGCTTGAGCTCAGCAGGTGGCTGACAGAGACTGCACGGTTTTCTTTATGAGGGTCTATCTGGACTCCACTTTGACTCTTTTCCAAGGAAGTCTTGAGTGCTTTGTACCGGCTCGTGAAGTTTGATGGGGGTGAGAGTCCCCCACCAGAGAACTTCTAGTCAAGTGTGGGAAGATCTGGCCTAAATCTTTGATGTACTGGGCATACATTGAAGCAGGGTTAAGAAAGCAGTTTTGAAAATAACGTGTAGTAAACAGATGGCCATGGGTTAGTTGCCATTATAATGAGTTTTCTTCTTGTAGTGAAATTCGTTCCAAATGAGTTTGATTTTCTTAGGAATTATGTCTGACACTTTTAGAGCAGGGTTGAAACTTGGAGTCTATTTTACAGATGGGGAAACTGAGGCACAGCAAGGGATCAATTGGCCCGAGGTCATACATGTTGTCAGTGACAGTGTGGGGCTAGAAAACAGCTTCCTGATTCCGACCCTATCCTAGTGTTGTTTTTTACTGTAATATATGCCCAATAGGAAAACAGATCCAAGTGCAGAAAGGCTCCAGGCACAACCTGTCCTCTCCCCTGTCTGCCCACAAGGGGGCTTCATCCACAAACTTTCCTCCTCCGCCAGTTGTCAGCCCAGGGCCACCATCTAGTAAGGAAGTGACTGGGACAGGAGGAGATAACCAGTTTCCTAATGGGTGGAAGGTGGGTAGGGGAGGGGGTCCCGGCTGTAGGACATGCACCATAAGGATGGCCCCATGATAAAGAATCTTCATGGCCCTAGCCCCCAGCTGTCTCTGGTGGGTAGCACTCTGGAGGGGATGTGGGGGTGCCTGAGGAAGTCTTTGGCAAAAACATCTAGCAGAGCAGCTGGAGGTAGCAGGCTGCATTCAGAGTATAATCTCAAGGAGACCAGTGCACGCCAAATGTCACTGCTCCTGCAGAAGTGCGAGCTCTGTGTAGATTCTCACGGGTATCTGGGTGCTTATGTGTCTGTGCATGTACCTGTGGGATCTGTGGGAATGCTGGGCATGTGTAGTGTGTACACGCTTGTGTGTTGGTAAGCACAGGCATACGTATGTTGCGTGGTGTGAGCTTGTGTGTCCTTAGTGTCTGTTATTGTGTGAGGGAGAGGTACGTGTTGTGGCCCATGCATGTTCCTCTTCAGCTCTTCTTGCTCCTCCTACAGACAGATCACCGAAGTATCACTTCCAAGTGGATAGCTCCTTGGTCGGAGGCAGTGTTGGGTGCCTCCCGCAATATATATAAGTAATCCATCTGCCGCTAGCCAGATTCCTTGAAGGGCTCAGTGCTGGTAACTGCCCAGGGTTGATTACTGCTGCTGGCAGAGCGGGCACTCAGCCGAGACAAAAGCCAAGTCCGTTTTTCAGTTTGGCTGAGGGGGAGTCCACTCTGTTGAGCCCAGTTCCTAGTTTCTATCCCTGCCACTCTAGGTTCTTTGTTCGTGAGCCATTAGGAGAGGAAGGTGATTATCAATCACTGAGCTATAGAAAGTTGAAAGGTGTGGATTAAAACATGACTGCCCAGAAGCAGGTTCAAGTGCTTCGGGAGGATTGTAATGAGGCTGAGAAAGAGCACTGACAGGCCACACAGCAGGCAAGGCCACCCTGAGTACAGTTAATGGTCACTGGCCTGCAGGGCTGCTCTGTGACCTGGTGATGGGGAGAGGTTTCCCTGAGGAGGGACCGGCAGTGTCACGGGACTGCGATGGCACTGTCAGTCTCTGCACACCCTTGGATCTTTTCCGTGGACTTGTCTGACTGCAGTTGCGTAACCCAGGCATGCCTTGCCATTACAGCAAATGACCTTTTTGTTCTACTGAGTGCTGTCACTAGCAGGGCCAGCCTGAGCCCATGGGTGTGTGTCAGGTGGTGATGGAAAATCACCCTAGCCTCATTTAGAAGTGCTGGTGCATCCAGGACAGGTTTATCTGAGCTTGGTGAGGGCCTTCCTTCTGCTTCCTCTGGGACACAGAGCTGTAGGCCTAGTGACACCCCAAACCAAACCCTGCAGTGAACAGGGCTCTAGGTGCTTTCTCAAACATCTGCCCTCAGAACTTCTCGTTTCCTCCTAGCATCCCCAGGTGCTTTTTACTCCCCTTTCCCACCAGCCTATTCTGTGACCTCTGTAGGCCCTAGCCACTTGAGGGTGGCTTAACTAGTTCCTCAGTTTTGCAGGCCATGCCATTGTTCCTTTAATCACAGGGCTCTTTGTGGATATCTGTCCATTATTTCCTAAAGGTCACTAGCTACTTTCACCATCAACTCTCTGAGAACCTGCTGGGGGGTTCTGGCCACTGGGGGGCCTGGCCACCATTTTTTCTAACATTGGCAATGGCCCATCCAATGACCTATCCCTGGTACCAGCCTTGAGAAGGAGAAGGAGGAGCCCTTTCCTAATTCCAGCAGGGGGTGCTCAGTACTCTGCTTTCCTGTAATAATAGTATCCAGGCTATTCATCTCTTGGCTTTCTGCCTCACCGTTGTCACTTCCAGGGCTCTTAGAAAACCTTTCTTCCCCATCACTTGTTTCATTTCCCTTCATCCCTTTTGAATACATCACTGCTGCTCTATGAGCCTCTTCGGTTCCTGGGCAGTGCTCAGCTTGCAAGGTGGCAGGTCTTTCTTGCTGACAGTTGAGAGCGATTATGTGATCTGAACTGCGATTATGTGATCTGAGCCTTGTGTGTGACTGCGACTTTTGAAGAGCATAGGCCCATCTAGGGCCAGTGACCTCCACCTACAGAGGACGGCTCTCTGCAGGGTGACTTGAGGTTGTTGAAATTCAGTAGGGCCAACCTTGACCCATGCTCCCTCCATCAGCAGCTTGCTTTTCCAGATGCTTTTTTCTCTGTTATTTCACATGCCTCATTTTGGAGTTATATCTCCCATCTCCAGAGGGAGAGACTGTCAGCATAGGTAAGGCCCGTGGGTATTTCCTCCGTGGCTGAAAACTCCACTTCAGGGTCTCCCTCACCCACTGCCCTTACTCTTGTTCTGAAGCTGCTAAAGTCCCCGACCTTTTCATCTGTCCTGAGGGCATCCTTCTGGGCTTCGCTGGGGCTGGTGTTCAGTCTGCAGAGCAGTCAGATTCCCCAGAACTTTTTGTCCTTTGGGGCCCTTTTTGTCCTTTTGGACCCTTTTCTATCCAGCTGAGCCACTGGGTTCTTTTCACTGTGATACCAGCCCTGGTGCCTGTGTGTTTGCCTGGCAGTTGCTTACACCAGACTGTCCTGCTCACCTGTTGCACTCTGCTCCTAACGGCCATGATCAAGTATCTAGGCATTTCAGCTATGAGGACCACATCCTCCCCACCTCTCACCCCTGGCTTTGCTGGATATGAATATTCCCAAGCAGTTTGAGATTCTGCTGTCTCACCACCTGACTGCTTCCCTGGGCCTCCCTCTGGGAAGCATCCCTAGCCCCCGCTTCTGAATCCTGGAGGCCCCGCTGTCCTCTCCTTTACTCCTCTGCCGGGGCTCTTGTGTGGCCTGCCAGCTCCTGTCCTTGCCTCTGCCACCCAAGCAGGCCCCTTGCAGCCTCACCACACTTCCCCTCCCCACTGCTGCCCTGAGACAGTGTACAGACAGCTCTTGTGAAGCTTCTGAGAATTTTTATTGCTCCTGACCACAGGGGAACAGAAAGGGGAAGAAAATAAACAAGGAAGTTTCACAGTCCCATGCCGACTCCCAAGCCCACAGGTGGAGTTCCAGGCTGCTCAGTAGCCTGGGAACCCACGCCACTGTGTGCACGCACATGCACGTGCATAACACACGTACTCATGCCCACCATCCACACCTGTTTTGTTAGGCTTGGTAAGAGGAGAACAATGGCTTCTAAGTGAGGGGCAACCGTGGGGATTATAAAAAGGGTTCTGGATTGAGACAGATCAAGGTTTGAGCCTCAGTTTCCTTACCTGTAAAGAAAGGTCATTTCCCCCAAGGTCAGTGTAAGGGTTAAAGCAGACGATGGCAAGGGCAGCACGAGACCCAGTTTGTTGAGTGGGTGCTGTGGGGTTGCAGCCTGGTGGGCCTGGGGGTGGCTGGGAATGGCCTGTCCTACTTTGCTCCTTTCTCTACCATCTGCTCCCCAGGAGGGCTCTTCCTGACTGACTACTCCACCTGCTCACCCCGCAAGCTGAGTCCCTTCCGCTCCTTTGCCAGCACCGAGCTCTTCCACTTCCATGTGCCTGAAGACACGTTCCTGGCCGTGTGGAATCTCATCATCTTCAAAGAGCAGGGAGGAACCTTTGGGGACCACTGCCCAGACCAAAGTGTGACCGTGTGAGTGTCTGAGTTAACCTCCTGACCCCGTGCCAACCCCAGGCCACTCTCCATACTAAAATGAGACCTATGAGTACCTAAGCTGCCCTCCCGACCCCTGGCCTTTGTCCAGATTGAAGTGTGACTGGCTGAAGGCCAAGACCTCTGTCTCTGGACCATTCCTGAGTTCTGTATGACTACATGAATGCCCAAGCTGATCTTTTTCCCCTTATGTCTGACCCCTGACCTGGAAACATTTTATTGTGTGGGTCAGTAGAGGGAATCCATTTGTTTCACTGGCGATGAGTGACATTTCTTTCTTTTCCCCATTTCCCATCTCTTACCCCTCTGCCTGCTTTCCCTTTCTCTTCATTCTGGTCCCCCAGGTATTTCCGGTCTGGGGCACCCCCTGTCATCAATCCCCTGCACACACACTTCCCAGGGGACACAGCTGTGCCTGGAGTTTTCTCACTGACTCTCAGCTGGACACTGCCCAACCGCACCTCCGGCATCTTTAACGTCAGCAGCCCCTTACCTGGGGACTGGTTCTTGGCTGCCCACCTTCCCCAGGCCCATGGCCACATCTCTGTCAAGGTGGGTTGATGCTGTCCAGGGCAGGAGGGGCCAGAGCTGCTTCTCCATCTCTGGGCTACTTGGCATTCCAACCTTGTGCCAGTGTGGAAAAGAGCCTAAGGGTGGCTGGGGTGGGGCACAGCTAGAGGTCAGCAGGTTACCTGGTGGGCCAGAGGCCATAATCTGCAGGAGGCACTTTGGGACCCTTAGGAGACACCGTGGGTCCAGGTAAGCTAGAGGGAAAGTCCAGAGCCTGTCATCAGAAGCCTGGTACTGGGGAGTGGTGTCTCTTCCTACTGGAAGATGCAGGGTTAATCACGGTGGTCAGAAGCCAGCCAGGGACTGGTCAGATGCTGCGGCACAAACCCAAGGCTAGTCTTGTTCTACCTCTTGGTTGGTGATCTACGTCTTGGTTGGTGATAGCCCTGCAGAGTCTTGTAGGCTGCAGCCCAGTCATTAGTCCCTCTGGGAGTACGTGTTCCTCTTCTATCATAATTTCAGTCCCTACACCTTATGAAGAGGGTAAGAGAACACTCAGTGATAGGCAAGCCCTTTCCTGTTAAGAGGAGGCTTTGGGCAACTGGTGTCCAACCTGACTGTTGCCCTTCTTTCCCCCAAATATCAGTGATTGCATAGATCAGAGCTTCTTAAAGGTCTCCAGTATTGTGGGGTCAAGGTCAGGTCGCTTCTGTGTTCTGGTTTGAAGGGAAGGAAATGCTGCTGAGTTTTCCTGCCACTCTCAGATACTGGGCAGGCTGGCCCTCTTCATCAAAGGGAGAGGATTTCTTCCTGTCTGTTAGCAGGAAGGGAGGTTGGGACACGGTGGCCATGTCAGAGTGGGATGGCCAGGTGTGTGGCGCCAGCGGTAACGGCAGAGGACCAAGCACAAGTGTGAGCTGAGCAGGATTTAAAGAACAGGACGCAGAACAAGAAAGTGAGTGGGCTTTGGCCTCTGAGAACTGGGAGGAACAGAAATCCCCAGTCAGGTGAGGATTCGACCAGATGTCTCTCTCTAGGGTGAGTTCCTCGAGGACAGGCGCTCTGGACTGTGTCAAACTCCCCTTCCCCTCCCGCTGAGGCCCGGCATTCAGAGGTGTTATAGTGCTTTTGAATGAGCTGAGAATTACACAGGGACAAGTGTGCTGGCCCTGCTGTTGCCAGAGATGGGAACTCAGGCTGATGGGAACTCAGGCTGAGCCCTCAGTGATAGGTTTTCCTGAGCGTGAAGGACAGGAGAACTTCCTCTCCAGGCCTGGCAGCCCTCTGGGTGAGAACAGGCTGGGAACTTGCCCGGAAGTGGCTCTGGGCTTTAGGTTCTTGACTCCCGTCAGATCCAAGGTCTCTTATATTAGGAGGAATATCTTCTTAAGTCTTTGGCCAAATCCCAGAGAGCTTGTTTGTGATCCCAGCTGTGATCCTTGACTCTCTCTGTGAGACGAGAAAATCCTTCAGGAGCCATGCTGTAATTACCCAACAACCTTTCTGATTAAACCAGAGGAACCTGGCGTCTAGGCCTGGGCTGCGATTATGGGAGCTGAAGCCTGGTTAGGTAAGATCAGAACCAGGTCTCATGTGCCCATGTGCATCTAGATATAGCCAGTGGGGCCTGAGGAGCTTGGTACTGCAAGCCGGAGTCCTAGCCAGGAGAGATCTCTGGGTGTGGTGAGATGAGAGAGAACAGGCACAGTTATACCTTGCCAGGGAGTGGCAGCTGTGAGTGGACCCCATGACAGCTGGAGCTCTCCAGTCAGCCCTGTTTTAGAGGTTGGGGGAAGGGAGGCAAGGATCTTCTTTATGTTTCCTCTAAAAATTTGATTATCTTTTGGAATCTCATATGGGCCTGTAGGATTCTTTTTTTTAAAGTGTATTTTTAAAAAAAATTTATTTATTTTGGTTGTGCTGGGTCTTGGCTGCTGCACATGGGCTTTCTCTAGTTGCAATGAGTGGAGGCTACACTTTGTTGCTGTGCGTGGGCCTCTCTCACTGTGGTGGCTTATCTTGCTGCAGAGCACAGACTTCGGTAGTTGTGGCTCTTGGGCTCAGTAGTTGTGCACAGGATTAGTTGCTCTGAGGCATGTGGACCAGATTGAACCCATGTCCTCTGCATTGGCAGGTGGATTCTTATCCGTTGGACCACCAGGGAAGTCCTGGGCCTGTAAGGATTCTTAAGTTCTCTGGTTAATTCTCTAGAAGCAAGCCTATTGGAGGGTTGTCCAGGGCATTCCCCTAGAGCTCCAACTTCTCGCCTTGCCTCCTCCTTGTCCCATGGTCCTGACTTCCCATGAGGCTTAGTAACCCCAGGAAATTATGTGGGTTCAGGGATATCCTTGGGTGGGGACTGAAGGGTGCCAGCAATAAGAAGGCAGCAGTGTTCCTCAGCTTTGGGGATGAGCTCCTTTTAGACCTTAGTCTTCGCGCACCGGCTTTATCACTGGCCTTGGGTTGGGTGCTAGAGACACACATAAATAAGATGTATATTAGTGAGATATGGAAGGCATTTTAAGAGGACGAAGGAGAGGTTTATAACTCAGCTGGGTGGTGTGGTGGAGAGGTGGTTTTAGCTTTTAAGAAACTGTTAGGAAGTGAGATCTGATGTTGAGAAAGCAGGGAAGGGGTCATTCCAGGTGCTGGGAGTAGCATGGGCTGAAGGTGAGAAGGGAGAGCTGAAGTGGTTCAGTGTGAGGGTGAGTGAGGGAGCTGGAGTGGTGAACAGGGGCCAGATCAGGAAGGGTCTAGAAGTTAGAGCTTTATCCTGAGAGCGATAGGGAGCCTTAACATGTTGTAAAAGGAAGGTGACTTATCTGGCCCAGGCCACTCTCCTGGGCTCTGGTCCCACACTTCTGCGGCCCTTTGTGTGTGTTAGTTTTACTTTGTTACTGTGTTACTGTGTTCCTAGCACCCAACACAGAGCCTGGCACATAGTAGGGGCTTGGCAAATATTTGTTGCCCTTCTGCCATCTTCTCAAACTCATGTTTCTGAAACCGATATCATTTATCCTTCCTTCCGTCAACCTCTTCTGTCTTAACCTCTGCCTTCCGTCTCCTTGCCTGTCTTGTGTTGGAGCATGTATTCATCCTGTGGTGTCCAGCTGCCAGTCTGTCCTGAAAGGCTGGCCTTTGGGTTTTGGGTAACATCTGGCATCCAAGTGCCTTATTAGGAGAAGTTCTCCAAATGCCTGGGGCACAGTTCTCCTTGAATGCTTCCTCTTCCCAGCTCCAAGATTTGAAAGCGAGTGAAAGCAGATAAAATAATGAAAACAACCATAAGGAAAAGAAAGGAGCAGATTCAGTTGACTCAACCAGCTCGGACTTAAGTGTGGCTCACTCAGCCTCTCAACTGAAGGGGTTCAGATCTGCGAACCGTCTTCCTTCTGCTCTTCCTCCTCCTTCTAAATTATTTTGTTTGTATTTCAAATAGGTAATATATGCACCTGGTACAACATTCAAAAGGTACAAAAGGCATACAGTGAAAAGTAAGTCTTCCTCTTCCCTTCATCCCCTTTCAGTCCCCACGTTCTCTCTCCAGAGTTAACTAGTAACTAGCTGTTACCTAGTACCTCTTTCCTCTTGAAATATTTTCTCCTCTTGTCCTTTGTGACTTTGCAGAACCGTCCTGGTTTTCTTCCTGCCCACCACTCCCTCCCCTGTCTCCCTTCCTGTCTTCTCCTCTGCTTGATCTGTTTGTGTTGTGGTACCCAAAGCTTGGTCCTGGCATAACTCCTTTTTATTTCTCCATTCTCTTACTAAGTGTCTCCAGCACAGTCGTTTTAAATACCACCCATAAGTTCATGTCTTCCAAGAGTTTTAAGCGAGCCCTAATTTATTTGATTCTCAGATTTTATCCCCAGTGGCTTACTTGACATCTCCGATGTCTAAGACCTGTCTCAAACTTAACAAGTACACATCCAAACAAAGCCTGAAGTCAAGAATCTCTTGAAGTCCTAATTCATGTCTCCCAAGTCTAAGCCTCTTCATTCTCTAATCTTCTCAGTAAATGGCACAGCCAGTCAGTCACCAGTTGCTCAAAGCCCCACATTTAGGGGTCATACTTGATTCTTCTTTATCCTTATTTCCACGCAACTAATCCATAAAGAAAAAGTCTTGAGACTCTCTTTCTAAAGCATGTCCTGGATACATCTACTTCTCTGTTCACTCTTAGCACAGCCGTCTGCTGGGCCGTCTGCTGGACCGTCACAATAACCTCCTAAGTGGCCTTTTTGCTTCCACTCCTGCCCCCTGCCATGTGTCCAGTGCTCATTTGCTTCCATGTTGGTTGGTGCCAGCTAACTGTGGGCTGGAGCTGTCCCAAACGCTGGAATATTCCCATAGAGATGGCCACAGAGACCAAGATCTTTGGGCATCTTCAGCCTGCAAGCCTCACCCAGAGGCTCAGGTGCTTCTATAGAAACTTAGCCCACTTGTACTAGTACAGTCTAGGAATCAACTGAAGGTCTTCCACACCAGCTTCTTTCAGATCACTTCTCACTCCACTCCTCACTTTGGGCCCTCCTGGTTTCTCAGCCTGCCTCGCTTTGGCCCGATTCCTTCCATGACTGCTGCTGTTGACTGAGTTTGGATGCTCTCGCTTGACTTTTGTCTCGGCAGCTCTTGAGACCTGATTTCTGGTGCCCTTTCTGTGGTTCTGTGTCAGGGTGAAAGTTTGTGCACCTTCCCTGGTTTCCACTGATTGAACACTTGAATCCACAATAAGGGAGGTGTTAGACATGTGCATGATACAGTTTCAGGAAGAAGCACATCTTAACCAGAGAGGTCATGTCCACTGATCCTTTGTTAGGCCAACAGCAAGCAAGACATGGAACAAGGTGTTTCCTCCTTCTGGACCGTTTAGTAAGGATGCGGGCTATCTCCTGAGTGTGAGTCCCCACCCTCAGGGTCATTAACCGCAAGATTATTATGGTGGTGATTCCTACCTTAGGAAGTGGGGTCAGTAAAATAACTCATGAGAGTATTTCTGGTCCTCACCAAAGATGAGGGACATCTGCTTTGTATATCAGAGATGGAGGTTTCTGAGCAACAAGGTGGGTTCAGGAGCTTTCTGAAGGGACTTCTTTTGACACTTGTTCTTTAACTCAGCAGATATTTTCTAGCACCTAGTATGTGCTGGGTGGTGTGATAGGTGTTGGGAATGAAGTGATAAAAAAGGCACAGGAAAATTCCAGGCAGAGGGTAAGAAGATGTTCTGGACTGGCACCCATCAAGTCCCCCTTCCAGCCTTGTGGAGCTTTGCTGCTGCTGCTAAGTCACTTCAGTCGTGTCTGACTCTGTGCGACCCCAGAGACGGCAGTCCACTAGGCTTCTCTGTCTCTGGGATTCTCCAGGCAAGAATACTGGAGTGGGTTGCCATTTCCTTCTCCAATGCATGAAAGTGAAAAGCGAAAGTGAAGTCACTCAGTCATGTCCGGCTCTTAGCGACCCCATGGACTGCAGCCTACCAGGCTCCTCCGTCCATGGGATTTTCCAGGCAAGAGTACTTTGCTACAAGTCAACAAACAAGCCTTGGCTGGCTTGCTCCATGACAAGGGACTCAGGGGGATGTCAGAGCCTGGAATTCTTGTCCCAGATCAAGGCTAATGGTATGTCTTGGTCAGAAGAACCACAAAAGTGAACCGTCGCCTCTAGTTTATTGGGCTAGTGTAAGGCAATTTGTCCAGAAGATGAGAGAAACCTAGTAAGGCCCCCCCACCCTCCCACCCTGCTCCCCTGAACTGCTGGGACTGAGGGCCAGAGAGGTGCAGATGCTGGAACTAACAAGCTCGTCCTCACTGGACATGCTGCAGCTGCCTGGGCCCGGGTGGTGTCCCCTGAGTAGAGAAGTGTTAGTGATTTTATCCAGAAGAGCTGCTCGGGGAGACGTGGTGGTTCTCCCCCAGTGACAGAAGGAACCCAGGCTTAGACAGAAGGAGCGGATGTATCCAGGGCCCCTGAGGCAGAGCAATATGGGGAGACAGAAGATAGGCTTTGGCTTCAGAAAAGTCACAGCTGCCCCAGCTGGGTTGATTCACTTATTCATTTATTCGGCAAACAATTCATTTGTGAGGTGTGCACTTTACATTAGGCTTTGTGTCTGGAGGAGCAAAAATAAGACCAGGTTTCTGTTTTCAAGTTACCCGTAGTCTGGAGTTTGCCTGGGGAGGTAGGGTGACTCTTCCCTCGGGGTATTAAAGCAGAGGCTGGACAGGTATTGACACTTGGGAAGGGCAGGTGGAAAATAAAGGAAATGAGAGATTCAGATGGGGGAAGTGGGGAGGTTTGGACTGGAGGCCTTTAAGGAACTTTATTTGGGGGCATGCTAGTGCCCAAAGAGTGTTAGTTCCTGTGGCCTTGGTAGGGGAATGGGCTGGTTTGAAATGACCTTGATGGGCTGTCTGGAGGTGTGCAGGAGGGATTACTGAAGGAGGGGCAGGCAGGGCCTGTCAGGAGGGGCTTGTATTTGAGCCCCCAAACCTCAGTGGGGTTTGAGGCCCTCAAAACCCCAATCCTCAGCCAATGCTGAGGATCATAGCAGACCCTGCAGACCGAGGAAGGACCCAGAGCTTAGAGAGACGGTAGTCACAGCCCCAGAAGCAGGAGGGCCAGAGGAGGTCTGTCCCACCTCCGCAGGCTGTTGGCCTCGCTTTAGTAGGGCATTGTGGTCTCTCCCCTCCTGCCACCCCTGCTTGTGCCTCAGGGTCTCCAGGATGAGTGTCAGTACCTCCTCCAGCCGCAGCTGATTGTCCGGCGTCTGCTGGATGTGGCCGTGCTGGTGCCTGGGAGACCCTCTGAGCAGACCCTCTCCGCCCACAATCGCTCAGCCCTGTACAAGTAAGTCAAGTGCTCCCCTACCTGGGGCCCTTCCCATCTTCTCTCCCTGGCCTCAGTTTGCCTGCTGATCCTGCGCTCCCCCTGGCCAGCCTAGACTGCTGGGCCACCCAGAACCCCAGGGTGGGTCTGACCCCTCCCTCTCTCCTAGCATGGAGGGGAAGACCAGAAAAGGCCTCCTGTTCTCCTCTGTCCCCTACCCTCCATTATTCCCAGTGCTCCCCTCATCCTGTGTCCCTCTCACCTCTCTGTACCCTGACTTTTCTCATTTCCACCCTCCCCTCTGCCCAGGGTCTTCGTGCCCAGCTTCACTTACAGGGTTTCAGCACAGTTGGTGTGTATAGGGGGCCGTGGGGCATCCACCTGCCCCCTGACACTGCGCCTACGTCCCAAGGCCCCACCCCTGCACAACTCAAGCTCTGTGGCCTGTGGAGGAGCCTCAGTATGCCAGCTGGAGCTGGCACTGCCCCCCTGGGGGCACTGGGTCTACGTGCGTGTGGAGACACCATCCCGGGGCCCCGGCAGGACCGTCCGCTTCCAGCTGTGCGTGTGGCTGCAAGGTCAGAAGCCCTGCACCTGCCCCAGCCACCTGGCCTGTGCTGACATCGTGACTGGGAAGAGTCAGGCACGATGGCTGTGCCCATTGGTCCTCGGCCATGTCCCTATGACCTCCCCAGCATCATCTGGCTCCCTTATTCCCCAAAGCCTTCCCACCTGGAGCTTCACGTCATGAGAAGGCCTTCAGGTCACTTTTGGTACCTGACTTAGGCTTACTAAAGGACTTACTCTCCTTGATCTAACCTCCCAGTGTAATGGGGCAGGCAGGGACAGCTAGGACCTTTGGGACATGGTTCTTGCCAGAGCCCTTGCAGGTCAGTGAGAGGGTCCATCATCTGTTTCAGCAGTGCCCTCACTGCCACTGGGGAGGGAGAGATGACCTTCAGTCCCTCCAACATGACATTCCACTAGCTGTGACCTCTAGGAAGTGCCTGGACCCAGTCCTGTGACTTTAGATGGCAAACACCACAGGGATATTTGCTTCAAGTCCTCTCCCTCCCTACCCTCTCTTAAACCCTATGTGGCTCAGATCCAGTGTGTGGTGGGGCTACAGGACTGGGAGGGCGGCAGGCCACAGCTCAGATTTCCTCTGCCCCACAGAGTGCCCACAGCCCAGCCTGTCCCGTGCCCTGGTCCCCGGAGCTGCCATGAACATGCCCCAGTCACTGGGCAACCAGCCGCTGCCCCCAGAGCCACCATCCCTCGGGATCCCTGCCGAGGGGCCTGGGGCCACATCCCCACCTGAGCACTGCTGGCCGGTACGCCCGACGCTGCGCAATGAACTGGACACCTTCTCCGTCCACTTCTACATCTTCTTTGGCCCCAGTGTGGCCCTCCCTCCCGAGCGCCCAGCTGTGTTTGCCCTGAGGCTGCTGCCAGTGCTGGACAGCGGAGGTGTGCTCAGCCTGGAGCTCCAGCTCAACGTGGTACTCTTTGTGGAGGGCAGGGAGGTCACCCTGTGGGGGAACCTGAAGGAGAAGATGTCAGGGGTGAAGGGCCCTTACCTCCTCCAGGAAGCCTGTCCAGGTTGCTTCCAGTTTATGGTTAGAGACTATCCCTCAGCCCACTTCTGGTCAACACATGTGCTCTGAGCATTTACTGCAAATGGGCTGGGTCAGCCAGGGCAGCTCAGAGGGATCCAGACTTCCCTAGTTTTATAGGCTTACCTGCCACTCCCTAAAGGCCTCTCTCTGTGGCAGGTGTTCGTTGCTTCTCACGTATTGCTTGTGATGGGGAGCTTACCACTCACTGAGGCCATGCAGTCCATGTTTAGACAGCTCTGATCGCTAGAGGCATTCTTGGCATTCCATCAAAATTTGTCTCTGTGGATTTTTACCCACTGATCTTTGTTTTGTCCTAGAAGCTATATCCAGTAGTCTACTCCTGTCCTTTTATAAAAAAAATAAGACTTTATTTTCCAGAGTAGTTTCAGGCTTACAGGAAAATCGAGGAAAGTAAGTTGAGTCCTCCTCTCTCCCCACGCAGTCTCCCCTTTTACTTCCATTTTTTATTAGTGTGGTGCATTTGCTGCACCCCTGCCCAGCCTTTCAGGTGCCTCTCAGCCTTGCCAAAGCTGAGCAGCCTCCACATCCGAGGCCCCTCTTCCTCTGCTGTCCCCTCTGGCCATGCTTCTGGCTATCATGCCTCTGAAACAAGTGATCCCAGGCGGTCTGACCTGGGTGGCAGGCAGCGTTTGTGCAGCCTGAGAGCAAGGTGCCTCTTTCAGCTGCTGCCTCACCTGAGGCTCATGGTAGACTAAGACCTCTGGATCGTTTTTCTTCCTTTTTTTTTGCTTCAAAACAGTTACATACATTTGCTTTTTTATTATAAAAATGATAGGATCACATATAAAAGCTTTGGAAAATAGAGGAAGATGCCCCTGTAACACAACTGCTTAGCTTTTTCGTTATATGTCCTAGTCCTTATCCACAGTAACTGATGTGTTTATCTAGTTGTAACCAAGGACCACACACATTTTCATGCTCTGAGCATGGTTCATGTGAACAGCTGCCAATTCCTATCTTGTATTTTTGCAGTGCACTTTTTAACCTGAGTGGAAGAATTTATGTTCATCTTTGAGGCATTGCCTAACATTGGTTTGAACTGTGGGCCTTTACTACTTTGTGTAATTCACACACTTCTAAACCTCTTAGTCATTATTTCCAGCACTGAACAAGACTGGGCTGAGAGCAGAGCCCTTTCAAGCCTTTGGCAACTATCTTGGGTTGGCATTGATCTAATTATTTATCTTCTGTTCCCTGAGCCAGGAATCATGAATCATTTTAACTTTACTATTCCTCAGCTCTGGGGCAGGGACCATTTTCCTATCCATCTGATACCTGGTTTGTGACTTGAGGTGGTATTTTGTGGGACATGGCTCAGAGCTTTCTAGTGATCCTGCTGGTTAGGACAGAGCTGATTCTTCAACCCCAAGACATTCCTTATTTTCATACTCAAATTTTCTCTGATGGTGTTCTGGCTAAGACTGTACATATTTTGTGTTTGCTTATTGCCATGCCTTTGGGCAATGACAGTGAAGCCTTGATTTGGCCTTGAAACTGTAGAGCCTGTGTCAGAGCCCAGCCACATGCATTCTCTTCCTCTGTCTCTGGAAAGGAGAGGCCTGCCTCCCCTACTGTCTTGCCCTGTCACTCTCTGCATTCTTGTTTATTTTCTCTAAAGGGCATCTGCTTACATTCTATCATCTGCATGCTGTGACACTGCTACATACCTCAGAGCACCTGTTCTGTTTATTCTGAGAGGTATATTGGCACACCTACTCTGATCTTTCCCTCCAAGCATTTTGATGTTTTCCCTTGCATCAAGAACTGGGCATTTGGAACAGAGAACTGCACACCTAGAGGACATTTTCTGGTTCCCACCAGAATGGCTTTTGCTGAATAAAATTTTGGTGTGTTCTGGGCTTGCGTTGAGGGAAATTAGGAGCAAGTTGCATGAAGTTCACTCTTGCAGCTAAGCATTGGAGACAGGGCAGCACACAGTGCTTCTTTGATATGAATTTAACTGAGAACCATCCCTTTGGGTGCAGTGCTTCTCCCAAGACCCTGATTAACTTATCGCGTGGACTCACAAACGTGGTAACTCATGTTTCCTTGCTTTGGTTGCTTGAAAGTCAGTGTCAAATATATGGCCCACATCTAGGTACAGACTTTCTTTTCTTATCCTGATGTATAAATTTCCCTCATGCATTGATTCTGTCCCGTTATTTGTATTTAATAAGCTGCCCCAAATCCTTCTCGAATGAGGTGAGCTTATGGGATCCTGTTACCTTTATTCTTGTAGACAACCCTTTTCATTTAGTCCTGTGGGTATCCAGTTTCTTTTAATCCCAGCCAGGTTGCTACATTTAATCCTACAGGTGTTCTCTTACCACTAAGTACCTAGAATCGTTTCACCTGAGGAAGCGTGCATATCTTTACACACCTCCTGCTTTCAGGTTTATGTGAAGATGTGATGATGATTGATGAGCCACACGATTGCAGACCTTTTTCACAGCTAGTTTCTACATCCAGCAACAGTGCTCTTCCTCTCCCCCCACCCCCCAAAAAGCTAGGTAGGACTGAAAAAGTGGGTTCTGTCTCTTGCCTAGACAGAATTTAAATAATTCTGCCCAAAGAAAGGGTTTAGAAGTGGCCTTGGCTTCTCATCAGTCTGAAAGATCTCTGCTATGATCCCTGTGATGGTGTTTCCCCATTTTTTGGTTGTAAGAATGAAGGGGGTGGGTGTGCTTCCTGTGGGAGCACCTATAGGACCAGGGGTGTTAGGTGAGGGCTTGGAGGAGTTTCTAGGGAAGGGTTAAGAGGTGGAGGAATCTGGGGGTGGTGGTGGGAAGACCTAGAGGATGTGACAGCCTCATGTTTGTATCTGCCTGCCCAGAGCTCCCTGCGCCAGGAAAATGTGACAGTGTTTGGATGCCTGACTCATGAGGTGCCCTTGAGCCTGGGGGATGCCGCAGTGACCTGTTCCAAAGGTAGGGGGAGGAACAGGGGAAGAAGAGGGGCTGGAAGACCAGGGCAGGGGTAGGGTATGGAGGAAAGATGGGCTAGGGCGTCTGGGAACTGGGGGCAGGTGGGTGAGGGTTCCTTAGGTCCTGACCCCACACTGGCTTCTCCCTTCTCCCCTCAGAGTCCCTGGCTGGCTTCCTGCTCACGGTCAGTGCCGCCTCCAGAGTGGCCAGGCTGAGAATCCCGTTTCCGCAGACGGGGACCTGGTTCCTGACCCTGCGCTCCCTGTGCGGGGAGGGGCCTCGGTGAGCAGGGCGGGGCCTCAGTGGCGGCCGGGAAGGATGCACCTGAGTGCCAGGTGACCGCGAGTTTGTGCGCAGGTTCGTGCGATGCCGAAACGCGACGGCGGAGGTGCGGCTGCGAACTTTCCTGTCCCCGTGTGTAGATGACTGCGGGCCCTACGGCCAGTGCAAGCTGCTGCGCACGCACAACTACCTGTACGCGGCCTGCGAGTGCAAGGCCGGTGAGCAGGCTGGGCTGGTGAGGGAGTCCACCTGGGGCGCGAGGTGGTAACCTGTGTAGCAGGGTTTCGAGAGGGTGGTGCGGGGTCAGGGTACCCTTCCCTGGCAGTGAAGTAGGGCCTGACCAGGAGGGCCAGCAGGAGTGTCTGCTGAACCCTGGGCTGCCTTCTGACATCTTCCACCCTGTGCCCGTCCCATTGCAGGGTGGCGGGGCTGGGGCTGCACGGACAGTGCGGATGCGCTCACCTACGGGTTCCAGCTGCTGTCCACACTACTGCTCTGCCTGAGCAACCTCATGTTTTTGCCACCCGTGGTCCTGGCCATTCGGAGCCGATATGTGCTGGAAGCAGCAGTCTACACCTTCACCATGTTCTTCTCCACGGTATGCGGTGCCATCAGTGTCTGCACCGAGTCCTTCGCGGTGGTGGGTGAGGGTCTGCGTTTCCACCATGGGCCTCCCGGGTTTGGAGCTGTCGCTCTTCGCTGTTCTCTACAGCAGGGCTTCCCCGCCGCTCCCTATCATGGCATGCATAGAGCACGATCATTTTTATAAGACACATGGGAATAAATGAACAAGGCTGTTTGCGACTTAAGATAATGCCACTGCAGGCAGCATGGGGTCTTCAGCATCCTGCACTCTACCTGTCCACTCTAAGGGCTGAGGGGACCTTTACCTCAACATGCCAGCCCAGAAGCTCAGACGTACAATACGGAACTGTGTCTACACAATTCCCCTGAGATGCTTACATCTAGGGATCTGTTCATCTCATCCGTGGGCTCTTGGCATCATGTGATGTACAGTGCCTGCCTACGAGCACCGCAAACGTCTTAGATGGATTCAGACTTCCATGTTTCTTAGGAACAAGAATATCACAGAAACCGGTACATGCCTCCCTGTTGTCCAGTATTAATAGATCAGACCTCTGTCCAAATCACAAAAATTCTACCTCTCATCTTAGGAGGAAGTGGGGACTGGGGGGGCATGTTCTGAGGTCCTGGATACTTCTCCACAGGTGAGGAACAGTGGTTGTAACTGTGCCATGCAGTGAGGCCTTGGCCCCTTAAGCTGCATGAGAACAGCACACCCCATTTTTGTCTGAATGCCTCCCTTTTAGACCTGTTCTGACAATGCTCCATTATACTTTTATTTTCAATATTCTCCTCTTTCTTTTTTATTGTCAGATGTCCTTTATACTGTTGCTCACCAAATCCTCTAGCAACAGCGGTTTCACCAGTATATTCTTAGTTGTGTGCAGACATAATGTGGTTCACAATTAGTAAGAACATTTAAGTGAGTCAGGAGCCTAGAGCATGTGAGGAGAGTTTATCCAGTCTCCTGCACTTCACGAGGCATCCTGAAAATTGGCCCCAGGGTGTTCAGTACCAGATGACTCCTCATCATCTAGGTTTGATGGCATATCATCCTGAAAAGAAAATACCTTCCCCTAGTAGGAACACTGTGGGAGCCAAAAGTGCCTGGTCCCAGGTACAGTGCCTCCACTTTTGTAAATAAGGCAGTAAGCAAATGATCACAGAGAAGATACAGGCTCTGAGGGGTTACCTAAAGTCCTGCTCTAACTCCTGTTCTTTTCCCATGTGTGCCAAAGTGTAGAGCTACTTGTGATTCCATTTTCCCAGGCAGGATCCCTGTTGTCCCTCTTTCCTGTTCTTTATTTAGCGTAGACTTCATTCATTCCTCAGCAGTCTCCGCATAAGGACCCATCGGTCCTACTGCAGGTGTCAGCACCAGCACCGGAGGTGGCAGTCTTCTCCCGTCTAAAGCCAGGACAGTCTGCACCTGGGAGTAGTGTGTTGATTCCTGTCCAGGGCCTGGAAGCAGACAGTAGCTTTGTTATCCAGGAGTTTAAAATGCAAAATGTAAATGTGTTAAAAAAAAAAAACAACAGGCTACAAACCCAGCACTTGATTTTGTATGTAGCTGATAGTCCTGATGCTGGGAAAGATTGAGGGCAGGAGGAGAAGGGGACAACAGAGGATGAGATGGTGGGATGGCATCATTGACTCAAGGGACATGGGTTTGGGTAGACTCCGGGAGTTGGTGATGGACAGGGAGGCCTCGCGTGCTACGGTTCATGGGGTTGCAAAGAGTCGGACACGACTAAGCGACTGAACTGAACTGAACTGATAGTTCAGGTAACGATAACAGAAAAACCGCATCTGGTGATACAGGCTCTGTGTCAGACACTGCTCATCGAATCCTTCCCATAGCACTGTAACAATGGAGAAGTATTGCTATTATTATTATCATCCTTTTTTTGCAGATGAGGAGAGTTTAAATACTCTGGTTAAGGCCCGAGGTGAGTGGAGGAACCGGACTTGTCACTCAGCCTGCCTCTTGGTCCCTCTCATGTCTTCACTGAGCTGTAGGGCTCTCCTTGCCCCAGGCAGTGAGCATGCGTGCATACATTCCCAACCTGAATTTAGCGTCTCAGAAGCCCAGGAGTATGTGGAGATACTAACGACCTCAGGTTAGTAGTTCTTAAACTCTTAAAGGAGAGCCAGCCAAAAGGTCAGAAATTACATCCAAGCCACATATTAGAAAGGACAGGGAAAATGTATCAGACATGGAGGTTGTACATCTCTCGCTCATACAGCTCATGCGATGTGTCCTTCCCAGTGCTAGAGACCTCATAATTGGATCCGGTAAGACCCAGACAGAGCTGGCATTCTGGGGCCCCGGCAGCCTTCCTTGCTGATTACTGAGATCCTGGCTGCAAGCCCACCTCCTCATTGTTCCACCTCCTCTCCTATTCCTCACATCAGCACAATCATTCTCAGTGGCCCTTGGCAAAATGCCATGATGTTTCCAAGAGGAAACAGAAGCAGAAAATAAGAGAACAGCAGTAAGTTTCAGTCTATCCTGAGTACAAATATTCCAGTCTTCATACAGATTGAATATATTTGCATCTCCAATTTAAAATTCTGTAGTGCCAGGGTACTGTATTTGGAGCATTAGATGAGCTATAGAGTTATGTTATGAAAATATAAAATTCCACAGAAAGAACAATTTAGGGTAATTTTCCAAAATTACCTTATAAGTAAAGAAATGGCCAAAATTGAGGAAGATGTCAAATTAGATTATACTGATGGAAGCCAGTTTGTAGTCTGAATTTGTTTTCTTAAATCTCCCAGTCTTTCTGTGTTATTTCTACCACTTCTTTTTATTGGTAATGCAAAAGGAATACTAACCAAAAATTAGTCCACAATTTTCTGTGAGACAATATATATATATATTTTTTGTTATAGGGGAAAGTCTGTTAGTGTGGGGATATTATCCCATGAATATGCATGATATAAAGTATAAGATGACCAACATTTATTGAGCACATACTGTGTGCCAAATATATAGGAGAGTATTCCAGACTTTCAGGTAGTCTCTCCCAGGTGCCACCATACATAACCCAGCCTTCAGTTCAGTCACTCAGTCGTGTCCAACTCTTTGTGATCCCATGGACTGCAGCATGCCAAGGCTTCCCTGTCCATCACCAACTCCCAGAGCTTGCTCAAACTCATGTCCATCGAGTCGGTGATGGCATCAAACCACCTCATCCTCTGTCGTCCCCTTCTCCTCCTGCCTTCAGTCTTTCCCAGCATCAGGGTCTTTTCCAATGAGTCAGCTCTTCACATCAGGTGGCCAGAGTATTGGCATTTCAGCTTCAGCATCAGTCCTTCCCACCAATGTTCAGGACTGATCTTTAGGATTGACTGGTTTGATCTCCTGCTGTCCAAGGGACTCTTAAGAGTCTTCTCCAGCACCACAGTTCAAAAGCATCAATTCTTCAGGACTCAGCTATCTTTATGGTCCAACTCTCACATCCATACATGACTACTGGAAAACCATAGCTTTGATTAGATGGACCTTTGTCGGCAAAGTAATGTCTCTGCTTTTTAATATGCTGTCTAGATTGGTCACAGCTTTTCCTCCAAGGAGCAAATATCTTTTAATTTTATGGCTGCAGTCACCATCTGCAGCGATTTTGGAGCCCATGAAAATTAAGTCTGCCACTGTTTCCATTGTTTCCTCATCTATTTGCCATGAAGTGATGGGACCAATGCTATGATCTTAGTTTTTTGAATGTTGTAGCTCATTCCAATATTTGGTACAGCTAGTTGCTTCTAGGTGATGAGTAAATGGTTATACCAGTGAAGTTTGCTTAACCTTATTTACTATAAATTGTGTCTCCTGGTTAGAGGTGGCAGTGAATGGGTGCGATGGCAATTGATAATGGATTCTGCTCCATGAATAACAAAGCAGGCTGAAGCCCTGCAGGTAGAAGAGACAGATATATGCCTAGAATATATGATGACAAGATGCTGTCTCCTCTAGGTTGAGGAGTTTTAATGAAGTGAGCTGCCACAAGTTATTGGCTTGTTCCTCTAACAAACTGTGCTGCATGGTGGAGTCCGTGATGGGCTTTACTGATGGCATTGTGGGCATTGAGAGGTGATGGTGGCCTGGTCAGGACTGGTGAAATGTGGATCATGTTGTTCACCTCACCCTGAAGCTTTAATTTAACTCTACCCCTGTGGGTTTTCTGCAACTTAAACAATCTCTTTGACCTTTTAGTATACTTGGATCAGTCATAGATCAGTCATAGAATATTAGAGAGCTTATTCCAGTTCTACTTGTGTCCCCAGCATGTTCCCCTCTTAAACTCCTCAGTACTCTATTCTTTGCTGTGTTTCCAGTGTAGGGTAGGTGAACACTGTCCCTTCCCCATGGTGTAAAGTGCCATGCTCTTCTCCATGGCTTTAGAGACTGCCTTTTTTATTACTGCCTCCTGCCTCCATGTTACTGGGTGGGAAAGGATGCAGAGGACCAGTTAGTCCAAGATCTGAAGGTGAAACATAACAAGAGTCTGAGCTATCAAATGAGGCTTGGGGTTTGGATTGGCCAAGAGGTCACAGTCCAGCCCCAGAGCTTGGGTCAGGCTGAGGATTACATGTGGGACCCTGTGTGAGCACAAGGAGATATAGGCAAGGATTGGCCTGAGCTTGAGAGTCCTGGCCTCCCCAGGCCTGGTGCTCTCGCAGGACATTCTGGAAGCAGGAAGATTAGGAAGGTGAGGCCGAGGTTCAGGGCTGCCGGGTACATACAAAGTAGGACACAGACTGGGCCTCTTTACCATACTCTCATGGGTGGGGAGTCAGGCATTTCCCATTTCTGCTCAGTTGGTACCCTCTGCCCTCTGCTTTTCTGACAACAGCATTCCACCCCATGGCCTGTTTCTCCAGCTTTGTAGACTGGCCCTCTGCCCTGAGTTCTCTCAATGCTTGTCCTTTCTTCCTCCAGTTCTATCATGCCTGTGACCAGCCTGGCATTGTGGTTTTCTGCATCATGGACTATGATGTGCTGCAGTTCTGTGACTTCCTGGGCTCCTTAATGTCCGTGTGGGTCACTGTCATTGCCATGGCTCGCTTACAGCCTGTGGTCAAGCAGGTCAGTCTGGAGAGGGCCCTGGGGGACAACCATTGCCCAAATCTATTTGAAATTCACTTCCCAACCTCTCCCGGGGGCATGGCCAAGCACCCTCACCACCCTGGCCCAGCCCCTGGAGACCTCTTTCTCTAGGTGCTATACTTGCTGGGGGCGATGCTGCTGTCCATGGCTCTGCAGCTTGACCGGCATGGACTCTGGAACCTGCTTGGACCGAGTCTCTTTGCTCTGGGGATCTTGGCCACAGCCTGGGTAAGGCTGGGAGGGCTGGGGGAGGGGAGGTCCCAGCAGGACTTGGGTGCAGGTACTTGGGTATCCGCTTTCCAGTTTAAGGTGGGCCCAGACCCTGTTGTCATCACTGTGCTGCTCACAGGGCCAAACTCATCTCGGCAGACGCTGAGGGTCACCACCAGGGCTCAGGGGACACCTGAGAGCGACTGGCTCTGGCCTGGGTTCCGGAGTCGTTCCTGAGCCTCCCTTCTCTGCCTCCCCCAGACAGTACGCAGCGTCCGCCGCCGACACTGCTACCCGCCCACGTGGCGCCGCTGGCTCTTCTGCCTGTGCCCGGGCAGCCTCATCGCGGGCAGTGCCATCCTGCTGTATGCTTTCGTGGAGACCCGAGACAACTACTTCTACATTCACAGCATCTGGCACATGCTCATCGCTGGCAGTGTGGGCTTCCTGCTGCCTCCTCGTGCCAAAACTGACCGCCGGGTCCCCTCTGGAGCCCGGGCTCGGGGCTGCGGGTACCAGCTGTGCATCAATGAGCAGGAGGAGCTGGGCCTTGTGGGCCCGGGAGGGGCCACTGTCAGCAGCATCTGTGCCAGCTGAGAGGGGCTTAGGGCTGGCCCTGGGAGAACTGGAACCCTTCCTCAGGGCACAGAGCCCTTCCTGGGGTTCCTCCTGGGAGCATGGAGTCCTCTCAGGGCTAAGAGACAAGTTGTGTTTCTTGAGGACATGGAGTCTTTCCTAAGGACACGGAACTCTTCTGGGGACCTGGCAACTTCCTGAGGGCCAGGAGACCTCCAGCATCTTCAGGACTGGAGCCTGTGCAGGGTCACCAAGCCCCCTCAGGACCGAGGGGTCCTGCCCAGGGTGTGGAACCCGCTGAGAACATGGAGACAGCCCTGACAGGACACAGCCGTGTCCCTAAGGAGATGGAGCCCATCTTGGGGAAGCTGAGTCCCCCGTCTCCCAGCAGCGCAGCCTCTCTGGCCTTGGCTTCCTTCCCGGGGGCAGTGTCAGGGCCGTGCTGCACTGCGAGGGGGTGCAGGACAGGCAGGGTGGGGCTGGGCTGGGGGCGCCGGTACCCTGGCGTGATACAGATGGAGTCTGGTGTGTCTCCAATGAAGAATTTCCCGGTTCTGTGCTGCCCTTTTTCCTGCGGGCAAGGGTGTGGGGAAGAGGAGGGAGAGATGGACCCTGAGGAGAGGGGCATGGGTGACGCAGCCCAGCTGGCATGAGCTGCTGGAGCAGCTGCCTGAGGCTTTTGCCCTATTATGTCAGGCTGTAGCAGCTTGGAGTATGGAGTTGTGAGTGTGTGTGTGTGTGTGTGTGTGTGTGTGTGTGTGTGTGTGTGTACTTGATGAGATGATACAAATCAGTGAGACAGACCTCCTTTGTGGTGCCCACACCCAACGGAGGGAAGCTGAGGGCTCAGGAGATGGGATGAGCTGGTACGAATGTCAGATGTGCAAGAAATATCACAAGACTGTAACCCCTATTTTGCCCCAGTGCCAGAAACATAATCTTTTGTCATTTTGGATATTTTTCTCTTTCCACAAAGGTCACAGCCAAGTCCCAAGGGTTTTGTTTAATGCTGAGATGTGGAAAGGGTGTCCTCTCTGGTCAGAAGTGTCCATATCCCATACATCCCCTGAGATTTCATCACCCATCTGATCCCCAGCCAGTAAAGCTTTCAGAACACTAGTATAGTGCCTAGCCTGGTGTGTGATAAGTGTCTAATATATGTTAGCTAAAGATCCAGAGGTGTTTGGACATGAGAGGCAACAGCAAGGGGGAGACAGAGCGGCAGGAAAGACTGATACTCATGGGGAACTGTGTCTGGAAGGTGTCTGTGGGTGGAGTGGGGTGGAGATAAGCAGCCAGTGATGAGGCTGGGCAGGTAGATGGGATCTGGCCTTTATCCTAGGGGAGATGGGTAATGGTGTCATTGGAGGGGTTTAATCAGATGAGTAGCATGATCAGATTGGTGTGGTTTCTTGTTTTCTTTTTTCAGACAGGTTTTTTTTTTTTTTTTTAGTAGTGCAGAGGATGGATTTTAGAGAGTTTGGCACAACTGTTGCACACTCAGAGAGAGAAGGTGATGGTGGCGTTAGAGGAAGGAGAGGACTGACCTGGGAGCAGCTGTGAGGTGGATGCTCTGGGCCATGGTGGTGGATCAGATGTGTGGGGCAGTGAGGGTGAGCGGATGCCTCTGATGACTGCCTGGTTTATGTCTGGGTGACTTGGGGTGTTGGTGCTGTTCCCTGAGAGGGTAACACACCTTTGAGGGCAGAGGGATGAGTTCAGCTGTGGGTAGTTTAAGTGTGAGGTGTCTTTGGGGAGGGGAAGGGCCAGCAGGAAGACCTTGCCGGACAGAGCAGTTGAACCAGGTCTGAAACCCTGGTCTCCTGGCTCCCCAAATGGGGGTTGTTTGCTGTACCCTGACTTGTTTTGGTGACTTCCTGGAAGGCAGGGCCATGACCACAAGATACTGCTGCTCCCCACTCGTGTCCATCCACACGTTCAGACTAAGCCCCTGAGTGCCTGGAGCAGCACAGGATCCAGTCCCCAGGTGTGACAAGTGACGGCTTCTGAGGGACAGTTCAGTTCAGTAACCCTCTGTTGGGAAAGCTCTGTGTGAGCTAAGGAGACAGGTCCCCACAGAGTCCTGCCCTTGAGGCCCCCATGATATGTTGTGAAATATGGATGCAAAGGAGACAGGGAGAGATACCAAGGGAAAGGTTCCAACAAAGTGCTGTGGGACGCAAAGGAGAGAACCCCTTTAAAGGGCCAGGAAAGGCTATGTCAGAAAGATAGTGTCTAAGCTGCTTGAAAAAAGTCCCAGGTCTCCCCAGAGAACAGCACGAGCAACAAACCAAGATGTGACACAGTATGGATACTAGCGAGGGGTCGACTATGTGCAGAGGTGAATGGGATGTCGGGCTGACGGTGCAGAGCCGGGTTTTCAAGTTCTGAGGACTCAGCTGAAGAATTTGGGCTTCCTGCTCCAATAATGGGGAGCAAACATAGGTTCTTGAGTGGTGAATCAGCCAGGATCTAGCCAAAGTAGCAGGACCAGTGTGAGCGATGTAAGGCTTTGTTGTGGAGAACAGCGCTGTCATTTGTGGGAGCTGCAGGAGAATCAGTGCCACGCTCGGCCTCTGCACTTGGTGTTGGGTCTGAAGCTGCTCTCGGGTGGTGTGAAGGGGCAGGTGAGGACAGACCAGTGCCCAGGAGGACACGCTGGAACCCGTGTCTGGCCCTCACTGCCTTGGACTCAGGGACACTGGTGACCCGCAGGAGGAGCCGGCACTCTCTGCACTGGAGCTCCCCTCGCTCGGGCCTCAGAGCAGCTGCAGGTGGCCTGGCAGGAGCCAGAGGGGCTGCACTGACAGCAAGTGAGGGCTCCACCACCTCAGCGCGGCCTTGCCTCCGCCTTCCCATCCCTTCCAGAGTCTCTCGTGCTCAACCTGAACCCAGAACCTGAGAGCAAAGAAAGCTCTGTGAGGCCTGGATCTGACCTGGTTAGAATGCCCCAGTCCAGAGTCTCCACATGCCTGCTTACCAGCACTCTCTGGGATGATTAACTTGACAGCAGCCAGTGAGGGACAACTGGTCGGAAATGGAAGCTCTAGAAATCTCTAGTAGCTCCTGGGTGAACTGTAGGGTTTGGGGTCCTCACCAGCCCCTTCAGGAATTCCATAGTCTTTCCTCTCCTTCCAGATATATGGGGTAGGTGGGCATCCCCTTCCCTTGTGATCCTCCCTGGCCTGTGCCTTGCATTGGCCTATGCAGTGGAAGTGGAAGTAACACCTCACTTCTGAGTGGAAGCTTTAAGAATTCTCCCAGGCCTTGTCATTTTTCCCTTCCTTTTTGCCATTTTGACCAGTAATGTGGTAGCTACTTTATCACCCTAAGGCCCAAAGGATGAAGAAGATGAGTTAGATCCCCTAACCAACCTCTGAGGACCTGCAGCGTAAGCAAGAAGAAAAACCTTTGTGGTTTTAAGCCACTGAAATTTTGAAGTCGTGACCACAGTATAACTAGCCTGTCCCGCCTGATGGACTTAGAGAACAACAGGAAAGCAGGCCATCTTCCTGGAGAGGAGATCTCCCCTCAGCAGAGCTATGGCAGCAGCTTTCACCTCTGCATTCCTCAGGCTGTAGATGATGGGGTTCAGCGAGGGGGTCACGACCCCATAGAACAATGCAAGAAGCTTGTCCAAGTAGAGGTCCTCGGCCTTGGGCTTGAAGTACATGAAGGAGATAGTCCCATAGAAAATCACCACCACTGTGAGGTGGGCAGAGCAGGTAGAGAAGGCTTTGTGCCGGCTGGCAGCGGACGGCACCCTCAGGATGGCGGTGAGGATGAACACGTAGGACAGGAAGATGAGCAGCAGCGGGGCCAGCGTCAGGACAGCTGAAGCCACCATTATTAGCAGTGCATTGAGAGAAATGTCCCCACAGGCTAGTTTCAGCACCGCCAAGATCTCACAGAAGAAGTGGTTGATGACATTGTGGCCACAGAAGGGGAGGCTCCAGGTGAGAATGGATTGGAGAAGGGAGTTGGCAAAGGCTGCCCCCCAGCTCAGTGCCGCCATCCACACGCATGTCTGCCGGTTCATGAGCTCTGAATAGCGAAGCGGCTGGCAGATGGCCACGTACCGGTCACACGCCATCATGGCCAAGAGCACGCACTCCGTGGAGCCCAGCGCCAGGGTCAGGTACATCTGCAGGGCACAGCCAGGGAAGGAGATGGTGCTTTGGGTTTCCAGGAAGTTGACCAGCATGAGAGGCACGAAGGAGGATGTGCCACAGATGTCCATGAGGGCGAGGTTGCTGAGGAAGAAGTACATGGGGGTGTGCAGGCGGGGGTCCAGCGTGTTCAGCCCGATGAGGAGGGCGTTCCCCAGCACGTTCACGGCGTAGATGCCCAGGCAGAGCACAAACAGCACCATCTCGAGGTTGTGGTGGTCGTGTAGCCCCAGCAGGACAAACTCTGTCATGACCGTCTGGTTTGCCCCATTCGTCTCACTCTCCATCCATCTCATTCTCCCTCTTTTCCCATCTGCACCATGAAGATGTTGGATTAAGCACCAGTGGGCCTGGGAGCCAAGCAACGTGGATGTGTTACCTGGGGTGAGTCAGCCCTGCCTCTGGAACTAGTTTCACCATCAGTACAATGAGAGAGTGGACTTCAGGTCCGCAAGCCAGCCCCCTCAGTTCTGTCATTCTGGTGTAACTTACAGGAGATGGGGTCCATTCTAATCACCTAGGCTCTTCTCTTTTCCCCAGGAGGGCTCTGTGGAGACAATAGAACGGGATTCTTGGCTGTTAAGAGGAAGCACGTTTACTAGGTTATGACTTCATGTGACTGAATGATGCCCATAGGATTTCAGATTCATTCACTCACTGCAGATTTGTTGAGTGCCTGCCTTGCGCTGGGTGTTGTTTAGATGTTGGGCTATAGCAGTAAGAAAAATACGTGGATGAAAAGATGCCACAATTGTGACAAGTGCTGCTCCTCTTTCTCAAGTGGGATGAACTTGGGAAGGCAGATGGGTGATGAGTGATGGTCACCTCATTCCTTTGGGCATAAAGGTTGAATATTTCTACTGCATAGGATGTATAAGCCTTATTCTTGTATCCCTTCTTAAGATCAGAGACCATGCACTGATTTTTAAAATAATATACAACAATATACATATCCCAATAGAGCCACAGGTCACAACATTTAACCCTGGTCCTAAAAGCCAAGTTGGTCTCCTCTTGGCCTCCATATAGCTTTTTAGCATAAATGATATTGACAATAATATTACACAGAAGGGAAGGGCAGGTTCTAATCTGGCAGAGGTGTCCTGGGTCACTGACCAGCTCTATTAAGGGAGGGTGGGAAGAGACCGCAGTCTTTGCCCAGGAGCCTCCATGGCTCTTCTGAGCTGGTCTCAGCCCCTTGGGAAATGCCAGTGTCAGGAGAGAGCCAAGTGTCAAGTGTTAGATGGAAAGCTGTCTTGTGGCCCCTGTGATCCCTGGTCTGAGGGACAAACAGGAGCTGATGGTAAACTTTAACTTGTCAGAAGATCAGATCACCCCTCCCTCAGTCCCTTCACAGCTACACTGCCTGTGAGGCCAGTGTCCCGTAAGCAGTAGAGTCCTACTGTTCTTGGTGCTGGATCTTTCCCCCTCGTGCGTGCTCAGTCATTCAGTTGTGTCCGACTCCTTGTGATCCCGTGGACTGTAGCCCACCAAGCTCCTCTGTCCATGGGATTTTCCAGGCAAGAATGCTGGAGCAGGTTGCCATTTCCTACTCCAGCTCCCCTTCATTCCTCTTGCTCAGTTGCATCTATCATTGTAGGGGCCGATGGGCTCACCCTCTTCTCAATAAACCATGTCTTCCCAGAGCTACATCTTTTCCCAAGAAGTTCCCTTCTGCAGGCAGGTCCTCCGTCTCTTACCCAGTGGAGGTGCTGCTTCTCCTCTTCAGAGCGCGGTTCATCTCTTCTCTCCCTCTTGAGCCCTGCTGAGTTAGCTCTCCCTTCTTCCTCCCACAGCCCTTGGCCACCGTCTTTGTTCCTGTGCTGCACACCTGTCTCCTCTGCCACACTTGGAGCAGACTCTGTCACCTTCCTTCCAGCATCTCATACAGTGAGTGCTGCCAAGGGCAGTCCCTCAACAGATAGTCCACACATGATTCAAAAACCCAGCATTGCATAACAGGTTCAGCACTAACCAGATGTGTGATGTTGACCAAGTCACTTGGGCTTTGAGATTCAGTTTCCTTTTGAAAAATGGGGATTCTGTGTAGTCCAGATGAGACTCACAGAGGAAAGGTCTGATGAGTCTCCGAGCAATGCTGCAGATCAGAGACTACACCTTCAACCAGGGGCACATGCTGGATCTGTCTCCCCGACTTCCAGACAAGACCTCCGGCATCTGTCATGACCCCCTTCTCCCCAGAGCCTGTGCTGTTTTTTCCTCTCCAGTGTAAATCGAGATCATTGTTAAGGGAGTTTATGAAACATACAAGGGTAGTTGATTAATCTGGGTCAGTCATTAACCATAAATCTAATCCATGTAAACATTTTAAGGGATGGATTCTCTTGCTGAAGTTTGGCCAAAGGTAAATAACTGCCTGAGTGTGATGGCTTATTCATTCACTCATTCAGGAAATTATTATTGAGTACCTACTATGTGTTGGGTGCTGGGAACACAGCAGAGGCAGATGTGCCTTCTGCCCTCCGAAGTTTACAGTCCTCAGTGTTTACAGTCATCCCGTTGTCTCTTGGTGACCTTGGTCATATCCCTCTCTCTGGGCTTTAGAAACTTCTAGATTTTCTTTGAACCTGGCATATAAAGACAAAATAAAACTTGAGGTCAGGAAAGCAGAAGTTAAAAGGAAGTATCTCTCCTAGGTCATGACTTCATGTGGCTGGATTAACCCTGCAGCTTAATTTAAGATTTCATTATAAGAACTTGGTGTTTATTGGGTGTGTTGCTACAGAAAGAACTGCTGCTACTGCTAAGTTGCTTCAGTTGTGTCCAACTCTCTGCGACCCCATAGACTACAGCCCACCAGGCTCCCCCGTCCCTGGGATTCTCCAGGCAAGAACACTGGAGTGGGTTGCCATTTCCTTCTCCAATGCATGAGAGTGAAAAGTGAAAGGGAAGTCGCCCAGTCATGTCCAACTCTTAGCAACCCCATGGACTGCAGCCCACCAGGCTCCTCCGTTCATGGGATTTTCCAGGCAAGAGTACTGGAGTGGGTTGTCATTGCCTTCTCCGACAGAAAGAACTGGCAACCTCCAATTGTGACCCTGGATACAGGTGTGGGGAGAGTTTTCAGGCAGATAAAAGGCGGAATACCGCCTGACTCTGCTTTTCTCTTTCCCACCCTTGTCGCCATCAGAGAGACCAGGTGGGAATGGCATGGACATCAGAGGGCTTTGTCGTCAGGCTCTGGCCTGTGCCTGCCCTCACCTCTTACACACCCCGTTGTGCTGGCCTGCTCCAGCCACAGCAGACCACTCCCTGCTGGTGGACAAACCCCACAGACTCCTGTCCCCTCCCTTTTCTCCTGCTTTCCTCAGGCTGGAGCACCCTTTCTCTCCCACCCATCTTCCAAGGCTCAGCTCATATACACCTCCTCCATGGTGCAGCCTTCTCAGACATCTCCACAGCACTGACCATCCTGACACTGTGACGCTCACACAGCCATTAGCACAGTTGGTTTGTTGTGTGTGTCGTTCCCTCACACACAATAGACTGTAAGCCACGGAAATCAAAGGGCTGTGTCCAATTTACCCCCAACCTCTCCAGTGCCCCACACAGGAGCTGCTGTCCGAGATCCAGTGCTTTGCTTCTGCTAAAATCCTGATCCCAGATTTCTTACCTTAGGATCACCCTCCTTTCCTTTTCCCCACATGCACACACAGGATGTGATTGTTGGGAGGACTAAAACAACAACCTTTCATGAGTGTAGGTTCCCACAGCACTGTTGCCAGGATACACCCCATTTCAGAGCCCAGGATGCCCATGTGGAGGTCACAGGGTCACAGCCATGGGGGTGCCCTCTCCTGCATGCAAGAACTTCTCTCTGAAGAGCTAAATGAGAGCAGTGGGTTTCCTTGCAATTTAAGAGTCTTATCAGAATACATTCATTCAGAAATTAGGAACAGCCCATGAGTCAATGGGCTTATGACCCCAAAGAAATGAGACACTGTGTTTAGGAAATACCGTGCTTCCAGGTTACTGACAGCTTGGACTACAACATGGGCTCAGTCTGGGAGAGCAGCTGTAGTTCATTTAGTCCATCAATTAAGATGAGCTGAGTTTTGGCTATATTAAAAACGGATAACCAACAAGGACATATTGCACAGTACATGGGACTCTACTCAATGTTATGTGACAGCCTGGATGACAGGAAGGGGTTGGGGGTGAATGGCTACATGTATACGTATGGCTGAGTCACTTCCCTGTTCACCTGAAACTACCATAATATTGTTTATCGGCTATACTCCAATACAGAAGTTTAAGGTCTGACAATAAAAAGATTTTACGGAGGAGAAAAAAAAGATGAGCAGAGTTTTCCTGTGTAACACACAACCTCATGATTTTAGTGACTTACCAGGACAGAGGTTTAGTTCTCACCCTTTGTACCATTGCAGGTTTTCAGGGGGCTCTGTCCCAGGTTGTCATTCTCAGAGACCCTGGCTCCAACTCCTGGGGCATCACCGGTTCTCACAGCTGGGGAAGAACCCAGCAGAACATCTCACACCAGCAGATCACTGCACTGACCCAGACGCGAGATGCATCCCATCTGTCCACAGCCCACTGCCCTGTATAATCCTACTGCACACCCAGAGGAAGACCAGACACACTGCAGGGCATTTGGGTACGATGGCGTTTTGCACTAGACTCAGGAAACTACTCTTACGTCTGTCTTCCAGGTCTTACACTCCATCATATCCTGGACAATCAGGTTTACAGAGTGATAGGAGATTGCGTGTCTCTGAGAATCACTAATTCTCTCCCCAGTTTTACTCCTCCTGAGAGGCAGGGTGATGCCATGGAAGGAGCCCTGGCCTGGGAGTGAGGATCCAGGTTTGATTCTTGCCCTTGTTCCATTTTTCCTGTTTGACCTTGGTTGAGTTTCTCCTTGAGTGAAATGGAGCCATTCAATATATATGATCTCTGGTACTCTGTACCATCTCCAAAACATTCCCTCATCTTTCTAGGAACTTCCAACCCAGGTAAATATCATGTCAGTTTCGTTGGCTGGTAAATCTAGTTTGAATAATTTAATACTAATTTTAAGCTTCAGACATGATTTTAAAAGGAAGGTGAGGGACACACGAAGAGGCTCTTGTTACAATGTCCCAGAAGTGCCCATATCTGGATTCCTATGTCACTCCTCCTCACTGGCAGAGCCGGTGAATGTGGGCTTTGGAATCAGACTGCCAAGCCCAAGTCTGAGATCTGCCACTTGCTAATGGCTTTCTCAGCCTCAGCCTGCTTACCTGTAGAAATAAGAGCAGCATTTCCTTATGGGATGATTTTGAGGATCCAGTGAAAGGTCTTAGCACAGAGCTTGGCACAGGGTGAGTGTTCAGTAAGTGGCAACTGATATTATTAATATCATTATGTTCCCTTCTCCAAGCAGATATTCTGGTTTCTGTATGTTTAGAAAACATTTCATGAGAATAGTCAACATGCTAGATGGATTCTCCTTGCCTCCTACCTGTTGGCCCAGTGACCTTGGTATCAGCTGGTGGCTGAGCGGATGACAGGTGTGGTGACCCAAGGCTTGGGAGAGCAGGATGAGGGAGTGCTGAGTTCATTACCAGCAGACACACTGTGCTGGGGTGGGCCAGGATCGAGGCCCCGAGCCCCTGAGGCCCAGCCTCCTGGTCCCCTGCCACGTAGCCATCTCTCCTGCTCCCTGCCCTCAGGGACCTTGCAGTCCCTGCCCAATTTAAAGTTCAGATTCTGCAATGACACAAGTTTGCAGACTTGGCATGATGAGGCTTCAGAGACCCCAGGTTCCCTGTGCTGCCCCAGAAGGACTTGGCTGGGTGAGGTCGGCACAGAAGAGACCCTGGACAGGAATATGAAGACCGGGTCTCGCTGCAGCCCTGCTCCTTGGACCTGAGGCTCAGGGGCTGTGACCCTGTGTCCTTCAGATGGGAGTCCTGGACTATGAAATGGGGTGTCTCCTCGCAAGAGTGCTGTGGGAACCTGCACTCATGAAAGGTTGTTGTTATACTTTAGTTGCTAAGTTGTGTCTGACTCTTACGGGACCCATGGACTGTAGCCCACCAGGCTACTCTGTCCATGGGATTTCCTACACAGAAATACTGGATTGAGTTGCTGCTTCCTTCTCCAGGGCAACTTCCCAATGCAGGGATCGAATCTGTGTCTCCTGCACTGGCAGGCGGGTTCTTCACCACTAAACCAGCAGGGAAGGTTAAGGAAAGTGAATTGCTGTACGGGGTGAGGCCTGGAGACTTGTGACAGATGTGAAGTCAGGGGTTTAGCTGGTTGTGTGAGTTTCTGCAGGTCCCCTTTTCTGTTTCCCTTCCCATGCCATTCTCTTTCCTTCACAAGAAACAATGACAACTTGACACAGCTCAGGGACTAAAGAATAGCTTTAAATAACACAGCAGCAGTTGCAAATTTTCCCATTATACTATGATTTGTCTCTTGGAATATTTTTTAAAGAGCACAGGTCAAAATAAAATATTGGAAAATTGTCACCACTTATTCTCCAGGTGCTCAGGACCGGGGCTGTCTTGCCACTGTGTGGATGCCCCAAACAAGCCCTCTCCAGTCCTCCCACCTCCTCCAACCTGCTTGTCTCATCTTGCCCATCTCTCAGAGTGTCTCTCACGGTGATGCAATATCCACCCAAATAACCCAGAAGTTCAAGCACCAAACCAAAAAGTCTCCTCCTTCCTCATCCATCTCTGCCATCAGCCCAATGTCCCCAGGAGGTCTCAGCTCCACGTTCTCTGCCTGACCGCCCACCTGGGTCAGGCTCCACGGGTGCTTCCTCTCTTCCTGCCCTTGGGCATGGGCCCTTCTCCTCTGTGCTCTATCTGGAGCTATGTGATCTTCCATTTCTCAAAAACAATACTATCTTTTAAGTTCAAAGTCATGTTCATTTTAGAAGTATTGAGCAATGTTGGAAAGAATAATTAAGAAAATGGTATTTATCTGTAATCGCATCTCCCAGAGGAAATAACTGTCAGCTAATGTTTTGTCCTATTTTTCTAGGATTTTCTATATACATATGTATTCATATATCCTAAGAAAAATACCTTTAAAATTAGGATTATACTGAGTACAAAGTTACATGTACTACCTTTTTCTGTTAATTATCAAATATTCTTCAAAAAGTAAGATTTCTAATGGCTGTGTCACAGTCTATCACTGGGCTCCATCAGGATTTATTTAAACATTCCTCTATGGTTGCCCTTTAAGAGTTACCAATTTTTGTTACCACAAACAACTCTATGATTAACATCCATATATATGCTTTACATAAATCTTTGCACCTCTAGTAATTTTCTCAAAGTAATTCCTAGAAGTAAAGGTGTTATGTCAAAAGGTATGAAATTTAAAATGTCTTGATTCGTATCCATAATTTAAATAGCTGGGATTCAGGACACAGTTAGCTGAGCACAGAAAGCCCTGAAGAGGGAGACGGAACTGAGACAGACCCACTTAGGAAGGAGGGATCAGAAGGGGCTTTCTGGAAGGGGGGTGGGGTGGAGGCATTGAGTGAGGATTGAATGAGTTATCATGATGCTACAATGCTGGGGGACTGGTCTCTGTGGTCCCGTGTCCATATTGCATTCCTCACCTGTGATTTCCATCACCCCAACTGATCCCCAGCCGGTAAAGCTCTCAGAACTCTAGCATAGTGCCCAGCCTGGTGTGTGATAAGTGTCTAATATATGTTACCTAATGGTCCAGAGGTGTTTGGACATAAGAGGCAACAGCAAGGGGGAGACAGAGGGGCAGGAAAGACTGATATTCAGGGGAACTGTGTCTGGAAGGTGTCTGTGGGTACAGTGGGGTGGAGATAAGCAGCCAGTGATGAGGCTGGGCAGGTAGATGGGATCTGGCTTTTATCCTAGGGGAGATGAGCAATGGTGACATTTGAGGGATTTAAGCAGATGAGTAGTAATATTGGATGGGTGTGGTTTTTTGTTTTCTTTTCTCAGACAGGTTTCTTTCTTTTCTTTTTTTTTTTAGTTAGTGTAGAGGATGGATTTTAGAGTCTGGCACAGCTGTTGCATGATCTGAGAGAGACAGGAGGTGACAGTGGCATCAGAGTAAGGAGAGGAGTGACCAGGAGCTGCTGCGAGGTGGCCGCTCTGGGCCGTGGTGGCCTATTGGATGTGTGGGGTGGTGAGCGTGAGATATATACGCCTCTGATGACTGCCCGGTTTCTGGCTGGGTGACTTAGGGAGTGTTGCTGCTGTTCCCTGAGACGGTGACAGACCTTTGGGGGCAGAGGGATGAGTTCAGCTGTGGGTAGTTTAAGTGTGAGGTGCCTTTGGGGTTCCTGAAGGGAAGGGCCAGCAGGAAGACCTTGCCGGGAGAGCAGCTGAACCAGGTCTGGAACCCTGGTCTCCTGGCTCCCCAAACGGTGGTTCTTTGCTATCTCCTGACTTGTTTCGGTGACTTCCTGGAAAGTGGGAGATACTTCTGCACCCCACTCGTGTCTCTCCACACGTTCAGACTAAGCCCCTGACTGCCTGGAGCAGCACAGGATCAGGTCCCCAGGTGTGACATGTGAGGGCTTCTGAGTGACAGTTCAGTTCAGTAACGCTCTATCGGGAAAGCTCATGGGAGCTGAGGAGACAGGTCCCCACAGAGTCCTGCCCTTGAGGCGCCCATGATGTGTTGTGAAATATCATGGATGCAAAGGAGACAGGGATAGATACCAAGGGAAAGGTTCCAACAAAGTGCTGTGGGACGCAAAGGAGAGAACCCCTTTAAAAGGCCAGGAAAGGCTATGTCAGAAAGATGGTGTCTGAGCTGCTTGAAAAAAGTCCCAGGTCTCCCTAGAGAACAACACGAGCAACAAACCAAGATGCAACACAGTATAGACACTAGCGAGGGGTCGACTGTGTGCAGAGGTGAATGGGATGTCGGGCTGACGGTGCAGAGCCGGGTTTTCAAGTTCTGAGGACTCAGCTGAAGAATTTGGGCTTCCTGCTCCAATAATGGGGAGCAAACATAGGTTCTTGAGTGGTGAATCAGCCAGGATTTGGCCAAAGTAGCAGGACCAGTGTGAGCGATGTGAGGCTTTGTTGTGGAGAACAGAGCTGTCATTTGTGGGAGCTGTAGGAGAAGCCTGTGCCACGCTCAGCCTCTGCACTTGGTGTCGGGTCTGAAGCTGCTCTCGGGTGGTGTGAAGGGGCAGGTGAGGACAGACCAGCGCCCAGGAGGACACGCTGGAACCCGTGTCTGGCCCTCACTGCCTTGGACTCAGGGACACTGGTGACCCGCAGGAGGAGCCGGCACTCTCTGCACTGGAGCTCCCCTCGCTCGGGCCTCAGAGCAGCTGCAGGTGGCCTGGCAGGAGCCAGAGGGGCTGCACTGACAGCAAGTGAGGGCTCCACCACCTCAGCGCGGCCTTGCCTCCGCCTTCCCATCCCTTCCAGAGTCTCTCGTGCTCAACCCGAACCCAGAACCTGAGAGGAGAACTCTTGGAGGGCCGGTTGAAACCTAGCTGGATACTCCAGTCCAGAGTCACACAAGCCAGCTAACCAGTGCTCCCTGGGGTGATTAACCTGGAAGCAGCCAGTGAGGCAGAGCTGGCCAGAGAATGGAAGCTCTAGAAATCTCTAGTACCTCCTGGGTTGACTGTAGGTTAGTGGCATTGTCACCAGGCTCTTCAGGAATTCCTCATTCCTCCCCCTCCTTCCAGAAGTGGGGTAGGTGGGCATCCCCAACCCTTGGTGTCAGCGCTGGCCTGTACCTCACATTGGGCAATGAAGTGGAAGTGGAAGTAAGAGGCCATTTCTGAGTGGAAGCCGCAGGAATCCACACAGGCTCTGTCATCTTCTCTTCTTCTTTTGCCATTTCACCAGCATTGTGCCATATGGCAGATGCTTTGTCATCTGAGGCCCACAGGATGAAAAAGATGAAGTAGATTCCCCATCCATCTCTGATGGACCTGGAGAGTGAGCAAGAAAATGAACCTTTGTATTTTTAAGCCTCTACAGTTATGAAGTCACGCCACAGAATAACTAGTTCCCCAGGTGGCGCTAGTGGTAAAGAATCCCCCTGCCAATATAGGAGACATAAGAGACCCTGGTTTGATACCTGGGTCAGGAAGATCCTCTGGAGGAGGACACAGAAACCCACTTGAGTATTCTTGGCAGGAGAATGCCATGGACAAAGAAGCCTGGCAGGCTAGAGTCCATAGGTTCCCAAAGATTTGGACAGGACTAAAGCGACTCCCCATGGACGGAGGAGCCTGGTGGGCTGCAGTCCATGGGGTCGCTAAGAGTCGGGCACGACTGAGCGACTTCACTTTCACTTTTCACTTTCATGCATTGGAGAAGGAAATGGCAACCCACTCCAGTATTCTTGCCTGGAGAATCCCAGGGACGGAAAAGGCTAGTGGGGTGCCATCTATGGGGTCACACAGAGTCGAACACGACTGAAGTGACTTAGCAGCAGTAGCAAAGTGACTCAGCACACACACACCTGCCTGACGGACTTAGAGAACAACAGGAAAGTGGGCCATCTTCCTGGAGAGGAGATCTCCCCTCAGCAGAGCTATGGCAGCAGCTTTCACCTCTGCATTCCTTAGGCTGTAGATGATGGGGTTCAATGAGGGGGTCACGATCCCATAGAACAATGCAATAAGCTTATCTAAGTTGAGTTCCTTGGCTTTGGGCTTGAAGTACATGAAGGAGAGAGTTCCATAGAAAATCACTACCACTGTGAGGTGGGCAGAGCAGGTAGAGAAGGCTTTGTGCTGGCCGGCAGCAGAGGGCACCCTCAGGATGGCGGTGAGGATGAACACGTAGGACAGGAAGATGAGCAGCAGCGGGGCCAGCGTCAGGACAGCTGCAGACACCACTGTTAGCAGCGTGTTGAGAGAGATGTCCCCACAGGCTAGTTTCAGCACTGCTAAGATCTCACAGAAGAAGTGGTTGATGATATTGTGGCCACAGAAGGGGAGGCTCCAGGTGAGAATGGAATGGAGAAGGGAGTTGGCAAAGCCTGCCCCCCAGCTCAGCGCCGCCATCCACATGCTCATGTGCCAGCTCATGAGCTCTGAGTAGCGAAGTGGCTGGCAGATGGCCACGTACCGGTCACACGCCATCATGGCCAAGAGCACGCACTCCGTGGAGCCCAGTGCCAGGGTCAGGTACATCTGCAGGGCACAGCCAGGGAAGGAGATGGTGCTTTGGGTTTCCAGGAAGTTGACCAGCATGAGAGGCACGAAGGAGGATGTGCCACAGATGTCCATGAGGGCAAGGTTGCTGAGGAAGAAGTACATGGGGGTGTGCAGGCGGGGGTCCAGCGTGTTCAGCCCGATGAGGAGGGAGTTCCCCAGCACGTTCACGGAGTAGATGCCCAGGCAGAGCACAAACAGCACCATCTCGAGGTTGTTGTGGTCGTGTAGCCCCAGCAGGACAAACTCTGTCACGACCGTCTGGTTTGCCCCATTCGTCTCACTCTCCATCCATCTCATTCTCCCTCTTTTCCCATCTGCACCACGAAGGTGTTGGATTAAGCACCAGTGGGCCCGGGAGCCAAGCAACGTGAATGTGTTACCTGGGGTGAGTCAGCCCTGCCTCTGGAACTAGTTTCACCATCAGTACAATGAGAGAGTGGACTTCAGGTCTGCAAGTCAGCCCCCTCAGTTCTGTAGTTCTGGTGTAACTTTCATGAGATGGGGTCCATTCTAATCTCCTAAGCTCTTCTCTCTTCTCCCCAGGCTGACCTAGGGGAGACAAGAGAATGAATTCATGTTTCTCGAGCTCTTTTTGAATCTGCAGTGTTCTTGGCTTTTAAGAGGAAGCACGTTTTCTAGGTTATGACTTCTCATGGCTAATGACTCTAGTAGGATTTCAGATTCATTCACTCACTGAGGATTTGTTGAGTGTCTACCTTGTGCTGGGTGTTGTTTAGGTTCTGGGCTATAGCAGTAAGAAAACTACGTGGACCAAAACACGCCACATTTGTAATAAGTGTTGCTCCTCTTTCTCAAATTAAGGTGGATGAGCTTGGGAAGGCAGGTGGGTGATGAGTGATGGTCACCCCATTCCTTTGGGCATAAAGGTTGAACATTTCTATGGCATAGGTTGTACAAGCCTTATTCAGGTGTCTCTCCTTAAGATCAGAGACCATGCATTGATTTTTAAAGAGTATATAAGAACATATGTATCCCAGTAGAGCCATTGGTCAAAACATTTAATCCTGGTCCTAAAGGCAAAGTGAGTCTCCTCTTGGCCTCCGTTTTTAGAATAAATGATGTTGACAATAATATTTCACAGGAGGGAAAGGCAGGTTCTAATCTGGCAGAGGTGTCCGGGGTCATTGACCAGCTCTATAAAGGGAAGGTGGAAAGTGGCCACAGTCTTTGCCCAGGAGCCTCCATGTCTCTTCTGAGCTGGTCTCAGCCCCCTGGGAAATGCCAGTGTCTGGAGGGAGCCAAGTGTCAAGTGTCAGATGAAAGCTGTCTTGTGGCCCATGTGATGCCTGTTCCAAGGGAGGAATGGGCACTGATAAAGTGAATCTTAACCTTTCAGAAGATATAATTACTCTTCCCTCCGTCCTTTCACACCTAGATGATTAAGGCCGGTGTCTTGTGAAAACATTAAAGCCCAGTCTCTCCTTCAGGGCTGGCTATATCCCTGAATTCTCCTGCTAGAATGTATCTATCAAATAATATAGGCCAGTGGGCCCACCCTTTTCTGAATAAATCATGCCTTTTCCCAGAGCTACACCTTTGCACAAGAAGTTTCCTTTTGAAGGCATGTCCTTCCTTGCTTCCCCATTAGGGGGTCTCCTCTTCTTCAGAACCCAGTTCATCTCTCTTCCTCTCCCACCGGCCCCCTGCAGAGTTACCTGCTCCCTTCTTCCTCCCACAGCCCTTGGCCAGCCTCCCTGTTCCTATGCTGCACACCTGTCTCCTCTGCCACTCCGGAGAGCAGACTCTCTCTGTCTACCTCCCTCCTGCATTTCATACAGCAAGTGCTGCCAATGGCATTCCCACAACAGATAGTCAACACACGATTCAAAAACCCATTGTTGACATAGAAAACCCTAAAGGTAGTATCAGAAAATTACTAGAGCCTATCAGTGAATTTAGCAAAGTTTCAGGATATACAATCAATATGCAGAAATCACTTGCATTTCTATATACTAACATGGAACATGTTAGTATGGAACAACAGACTGGTTCCAAATAGGAAAAGGAGTGCGTCAAGGCTGTATATTGTCACCCTGCTTATTTAACTTATATGCAGAGTACATCATGAAAAACGCTGGACTGGAAGAAACACAAGCTGGAATCAAGATTGCCGGAAGAAATATCAATCACTTCAGATATGCAGATGACACCACCCTTATGGCAGAAAGTGAAGAGGAGCTGAAAAGCCTCTTGATGAAAGTGAAAGAGGAGAGTGAAAAAGTTGGCTTAAAGCTCAACATTCAGAAAATGAAGATCATGGCATCCGGTCCCATCACTTCATGGGAAATAGATGGGGAAACAGTGGAAACAGTGTCAGACTTTATTTTTTTGGGCTCCAAAATCACTGCAGATGGTGACTGCAGCCATGAAATTAAAAGACGCTTACTCCTTGGAAGAAAAGTTATGACCAACCTAGATAGCATATTCAAAATCAGGGACATTACTTTGCCGACTAAGGTCCATCTAGTCAAGGCTATGGTTTTTCCAGTGGTCATGTATGGATGTGAGAGTTGGACTGTGAAGAAGGCTGAGCGCCGTAGAATTGATGTTTTTGAACTGTGGTGTTGGAGAAGACTCTTGAGAGTCCCTTGGACTGCAAGGAGATCCAACCAGTCCATTCTGAAGGAGATCAACCCTGGGATTTCTTTGGAGGGAATGATGCTGAAGCTGAAACTCCAGTACTTTGGCCACCTCATGCAAAGAGTTGACTCATTGGAAAGGACTCTGATGCTGGGAGGGATTGGGGGCAGTAGGAGAAAGGGACGACTGAGGATGAGATGGCTGGATGGCATCACGGACTCGATGGACATGAGTCTGATTGAACTCTGGGAGATGGTGATGGACAGGGAGGCCTGGCGTGCTGTGATTCATGGGGTCGCAAAGAGTTGGACACGACTGAGCAACTGAACTGATACTGATACTGATATACTAGCAATGAAAAATCGGAAAGAGAAATTAAGGAATCAGTCCCATTCACCACAGAAGAAAAAGAATTAAATATCTAGGAATAAACTTACCTAAGGAGACAAAAGAACTGTACACAGAAAATTATAAGACACTGATGAAAGAAATCAAAGATGACATGAACAGATGGAGAGATAGTCCATGTTCCTGGGTAGGAAGAATCAATATTTTGAAAATTACAATACTACCAAATGCAATCTACAGATTCAGTGTGATCCCTGTCAAATTACCAATAGCATTTTTCATAGAACTAGAACAAAAAAATCTCACAATTCATATGGAAACACAAAAGACCCCAAATAGCCAAAGCAGTCTTGAGGAAGAAGCTTGGAGCAGGAGGAATCAACCTTCCTGGCTTCATATTATACTACAAAGCTACGATCATCAAGACAGTATGGTACTGGCACAAAACCAGAAATATAGACCAATGGAACAAGATAGAAAGCCCAGAAATAAACCCATGCACCTATGGGTACCTTATTTTTGACAAAGGAGGCAAGAATATACAATGGAGCAAAGACAGCCTCTTCATTAATTGGTGCTGGGAAAACTGGACAGCTACATGTAAAAGAATGAAATTAGAATACTTCCTAACACCATACACAAAGATGAACTCAAAATGGATTAAAGATCTAAATGTAAGACCAGAAACTATAAAACTCTTAGAGGAAAACACAGGCAGAACACTCGATGACATAAATCAAAGCAAGATCCTCTATGACCCACCTCCTAGAGTAACAGAAATGAAAACAAAAGTAAACAAGTGAACCTGATTAAACTTGAAAGCTTTTGCACAGCAAAGGAAACTATAAGCAAGGTGAAAAGACAACCCTCAAATTGTGAGGAAATGATAGCAAATGAAACAACTGATAAAGGATTAATTTCCAAAATATACAAGCCATGCATACAACTCAATACCAGGAAAACAAACAACCCAATCAAAAAGTGAGAAAAAGACTAAACAGACATTTCTCCAAAGAAGACCTACAGATGGCTAACAAACACATCAAAAGATGCTCAACATTGCTCATTATTAGAGAAATGCAAATCAAAACTACAATGAGATATCAGCCTATACCGGTCAGAATGGCCATCATCAAAAAGGCTACAAACAACACATCTGGAGAGGGTGGAGAAGAGGGAATGCTCTTGCACTGTTGGTGGGAATGTAAATTGTTACAGCCACTATGGAAAATGGTAGGAAGATTCCTTAAAAAACTCGGAATAGTACCACCAAATGACCCAACAATCCCACTCTTAGGCATATACCTTGAGGAAACCAAAAATGAAAAAGACACATGTATCCCATTGATCACTGCAGCACTATTTACAATAGCTAGAAGATGGAAGCAACCTAGATGTCCATCGACAGACGAATGATAAAGAAGTTGTGGTACATATACACAAAGGAATATTCAGTTCAGTTCAGTTCAGTCGCTCAGTCGTGTCTGACTCTTTGCGACCCCAAGAACCGCAGCATGCCAGGCCTCCCTGTCCATCACCAACTTCCGGAGTTTTACCCAAACTCAAGTCCATTGAGCCGGTGATGCCATCCAACCATCTCATCCTCTGTCATCCCCTTCTCCTCCTGCCCTCAATCTTTCCCAGCATCAGGGTTTTTTCAAATGAGTCAGCTCTTTGCATCAGGTGGCCAAAGTACTGGAGTTTCAGCTTCAACATCAGTCCTTCCAAAGAACATGTTACTTAGCCATAAAAAGGAATGCATTTGAGTCAGTCCTAATGAGGTGGGTGAACCTTGAACCTATTATACAGAGTGAAGGAAGTCAGAAACAGAAAGATAAATATCGTATTCTAACACATATATACGGAATCTAGAAAAATGGTACTGAAGAATTTATGTACAGAGCAGCAGTGGAGAAACAGACATAGAGAATAGACGTATGGACATGGGGAGAGGGGAGGAGAGGGTGAGATGTATGGAGAGAGTAACATGGAAACTTACGTAACCATATGTAAAATAGATGCCTAACAGGAATTTGCTGTATGGCTCAGAAAACTCAAGCAGGAGCTGTGTATCAACCTAGAGGGATGGGATGGGGTGGGTGATGAGAGGGAGGTTCAAAAAGGAGGAGATATATGCATACCTATATCTGAATCATGTCGAGGTTTGATAGAAAACAACAAAATTCTGTAAAGCAATTATCCTTCAATAAAAAAATACTTTAAAAAAAACCATCATTGCATGACAGCTTCATCACCAGCCTAACTGTGTGATGTTGACCAAGTCACTAGAATTTGAGACTCAGTTTCCTTCTGAAAAAAAAAAAAAGGGTGATTCTGTGTAGTGCAGATGAGACTCACAAAGAAAAAGGCTGCTGATCCACCCAGCAGCAAGGCTCCATCAGAGATTGCGCCTTCAGCTATTGACACCTGCTGAACCTGTGCTCCCTGCCTCCAGGACAAGAGCTCCAGCATCTGCCATGACCCTCTCTCTCCCCAGAGGCAATGCTGATTTTCCTTCCTCCAGCCTGAATCAGGATGATTGTTTAGGGAGTTTATGAAACATACAAGGGTAGTTGTTTAATCTGGGTCAATCATTGACCATAAATCTTATCCATGTAAACATTAAAGGTAGGAATCCTCTTGCCGAAGTCTGGCAAAAAAGGTGAAGAACTGCCTGAGTACAATGGCTTACTCATCCACACATCCAGCAAATTATTATTGAGCACTGCCTATGCGCTAGGTGCTGGGAACACAGCAGAGGCAAATAGGGCCTTCTGCCCTTGCACTGTTTATAGTCATCCCCTTGTCCCTTGGGGGCCTTGGTCATATCCCTTCCTCTCTCTGGGCTTTAGAAACCTCTAGATTCTTTTTGAGTCTAGGATGTAAAGACAAAATAAAACCTGAGGTCTGGGAAGCAGAAGTTAAAAGGACGCCTAGGTCATGACTTTATGTGGCTGGCTAGATTAATCCTGCCGCTTAAGTTAAGATTCAATTATAAGAACTTGGTCTCTGTTGGTGTGTTGCTGCAAAAGAACTGGTAACCTCCAATAGTGACCCCGGGTACAGGAATGGGGAGTGTTTTTAGGGAGATAAAAGGCAGGATACCACCTGACTCTGCTTTGTGTTCAACACCCTTGTCTCCATCAGGGAGACCAGGTGGGAATGGCATGGATATTGGAGGCCTTTGTCATCCGGCCATGGCCTGTGCCTGCCCTCACCTGCTACACATCCCATTGTGGTGGCCTGCTCCAGCCTAGCAGACCACTGCCCGCTGGTGGACAAACCCCATAGGCTCCTGTTCCCTCCCTCTTCTCATGCTTTCCTCTGGCCGGAGCACCTTTCTGTCCGACCCATCTTCCAAGGCTCGGCTCACACCCACCTCCTCTGTGGGGTCACCTTCTCAGACGTCTCCTCAGCACTGACCATTCTGACAACGTGATGCTCACAGCTGTTAGCACGATTAATTTGTTGTGTGTGTCATTCTCTCTCACACTCTGAGCTGCAGAAATCACAGGGCTGTGTGCAATTTACCCCCAACCCCTCCAGCACCCTTCACAGGAGCTGCCATTTGAGGTGGTGCTTTCCTTCTGCTAAAATCCTGATCCCAGATTTCCTACCTTGAAATCACCCTCGTTCCCTTTTCCGCCATGCACACACAGGATGTGACTACAGGGATGAGAGATCTGTGGGCTCCATTTTCTTTATGCAAGAACAACTGCTCTCTCTCAAGAGCTAAATGAAGACACAGGTGGGTTTCCATGTAATTTAAGCACCTGATCAGAACATTTTCATGGAAATCAGGAACAGCCCATAAAGCTGTAGCTTGTGACCTCAAAGAAATAAGGCTGTGTCTAGAAAACACCATGCTGCCCAGTTACTGCCAGCTTGGAAAGGCAACATGGGCTCAGGCTGGCACTACACACAGCAACTGTAGTTCTCTTGGTCCATCAATTAAGATGAGCTGAGTTTTGGCTATTTGCAAAATGGATAACCAACAAGGACATACTGCACAACACGTGGAACGCTATCCGGTGTATGTGCCAGCCTGGATGGTGGGGAGGGGTAGGGGGCGAATGGGTCCACGTGTCTGTATGACTGAGTCCCTTCCCTGTTCACCTGAAACTACCTCAATATTGTTCATCAGATATACCCCAATACAAAATAAAAAGCTTAAAGTTTAAAATAAGAAAGATCTTACAGTGAGAAAAAACAAAAGATGAGCAGAGTCTTGCTGCAGTAACACACAGCCTCACGATTTTAGTGCCTTACCAGGACAGAAGTTTAGTTCTCACCCTTCGTGTAGATTGCAGGTTTTCAGGGGGCTCTGTTCCAGGTTGTCATCCTCAGATACCCTGGCTCCACCCTCTGGGACATCACCAGTTCTTACAGCTGGGGAAGAACCCAGCAGAGCGTCTCACACTGACAGGTCATGCTCTGACTCAGAAGTGAGAGGTGTCCCATCTGTCCACAGCCTGCTGCCCTGTGTAATCCTCTGCATGCCCAGAGGAGGAGCACCAGATATGCTGCAGAGCATTTTGGTGCAATGGTGTTTTGCTGTAGACTCAGGAAACCACTCTAGCTTCTGTCTGACAGGTCTCTCATTCCATCATGTCTTGGGAAATCAGGTTTACAGAGTGATAGGAGATTGAGTGTCTCTGAGAATCACTGTCTAATTCTCTCCTCAGTTTTACTCCTCCTGAGAGGCAGGGTGATGCCATGGAAGAAGCCCCAGGCTGAGAGTGAGGGATCCAGGTTTGATTCTTGCCCTTGTTCCCTTTCTTCTGTACGACCTTGGTTGAGTTTCTCCTTGTGTGAAGTGGAGCCATTCACTATGTGACCTCTGGTACTCTGTACCATCACCAAAACATTCCCTCACCTTTGTAGCAACTTCCAACCCAGGTAAATATTTTGTCAATTTCATTGGCTGGTAATCCTAGTTTGAAACATTTCATTCTTATTTTAAGCTTCAGAAATGATTTTAAAGGAAGGTGAGTGGCACAAGAAGAAGCTCCTGTTACAATGTCCCAGAAGTGCCTGCATCTGGATTCCCACGTCTCTCCTCCTCACTATGATGGCAGAGGGGGTGAGTGTGGGTTTTGGAGTCAGACCGCTAAGCCCAAGTCTGAGACCTGCCACTTGCTAACGGCTTTCTCAGCCTCAGCCCCCTTACCTGTAGAAATAAGAGTAGCATTTCCTCATGGGATGATTTTGAGGATCCAGTGAAAGGTCTTAGCACAGAGCTTGGCACAGGGTGAATATTCAGTAAGTGGCAACTGATATTATTAATATCATTATGTTCCCTTCTCCAAGCAGATATTCTGGTTTCAGTAAGTTTAAAAAAGATTTCATGAGAATAGTCAACATGCTAGATGGATTCTCCCTGCCTCCTACCTGTTGTCCAATGACATTAGTGCAGGCAGGTGGCTGAGCTGCTGCCAGGTGAGGTGACCTGAGGCTTGGGAGAGCAGGGTGAGGGAGTGCTGAGTTCATTACCAGCAGACACACTGTGCTGGGGTGGGCAGGATCGAGGCCCCGAGCCCCTGAGGCCCAGCCTCCTGGTCCCCTGCCACATAGCCATCTCTCCTGCTCCCTGCCCTCGAGGACCTCGCAGTCCCTGCCCAATTTAAAGTTCAGACTCTGCAATGACACAAGTTTGCAGACTTGGCATGATGGGGCTTCAGAGACCCCAGGTTCCCTGTGCTGCCCCCGAAGGGCCTGGCTGGGTGAGGTGGGCACAGGATATGCCCTGGACAGGAATCTGAAGACTGGGTCTCACTCCAGTCCTGCCCCCTGGACCTGAGGCTCGAGGGTTGTGACTCTGTGGCCTCGGCCTGGGTGTCCAGGGTGTCTCCTGGCAAGAGTGCTGTGGGGACCTGCACTCATGAAAGGTTAAGGAAAGTGAACTGCTGTAGGGGGTGAAGCGCTAGACACTTGTTGGGGATGTGAAGTCAGGGACTGAGGGGGTGGGTGAGTTTCTGCGGGTCCCCTTTCCTTTTTCCCTTTCTGTGCCATTCTCTTTCCTTCTCATGGAACAATGATAACTTGACTCAGCTCAGGGGTTAAAGAGCAGCCTTATATAACACTGTAGCAACTGTAAACTTCCCATTTACTATGATTTTTCTCTTGGATTTTTTTTTTTTTTTTTTGGTCAAAACACAGGTCAAATAAAATATTAGCATTCGTCACCACTTATTTTCCAGCTGCTCAGGACCTGGCCCATCTTGGCACCCCATGGATGCCCATAAACATCCAAACGAGCTCTTGACAGCACTCCCTCACCCTCCAGCCTACTTCTCTTATCTTCCCAGTCTCTCAGGGTGTCTCTCAGGGTAGAGCACTATCCACCCAAATAACCCAGAAGCCTGTCACGGCCCTACAGTCCCCTTCTCCCTCAGCCACCTCTGCCATCAGTTGACTGTCCCCAAGGTTTCTCAGCTCCACCCTCTTTGCCTGACTGCCCACCTGGGTCAGGCCCCATCTGTGCTTCCTCACTTCCTGCCCTTGGGCTGGGGCCTTTCTACTCTGTGCTCTATCTAAAGCCACGTGATATTCCATTTCTCAAAGATAATATCTTTAAAAATTCAAAACAATGTTCATTTTAGAAGTATTGACCATTATTGGAAAGAATAATCAAGAAAACAGTATTTTTTCTGTAATCCCATCTCCCAGAGAATCAACTGTTGGCTAATGTTTTTTTATAGTTTTCCATAATTCTGTATAGACATACTTATTTTTATAAGAAAAATACCTTTAAAAACTTGGATTATACTGAATACAAACTTATTTGTTCTGTTTTTTTTTTTCTGTTAACTACAGTGTGAGCATTTAAAATCATCAAATATTCTTCAAAAGATAAGATTTCTAATGGCTGTGTCACCATCTATCACTGGGCTCCATCAGGATTTATTTAAACATTCTGCTATGATTGTGCTTGAAGAGTTTTACAATTATTTTTTAACCACAAATAACCCTCAGATTAATACCCATATATAAATATTTACACCTCTAGTAATTTTCTCAGAGTAATTCCTAGAAATAGGGGTTGGGTGAGAAGGTTTGATGTTTTGAAATCTCTTGATTCATCCGTTCAGTTCAGTTCAGTCACTCAGTTGTGTCTGACTCTTTGCGACCCCATGAATCGCAGCACGCCAGGCCTCCCTGTCCATCACCAACTCCCAGAGTTCACTCGCACTCGCGTCCATCGAGACAGTGATGCCATCCAGCCATCTCATCCTCAGTCGTCCCCTTCTCCTCCTGCCCCCAATTCCTCCCAGCATCAAAGTCTTTTCCAATGAGTCAACTCTTCACATGAGGTGGCCAAAGGACTGGAGTTTCAGCTTTAGCATTATTCCTTCCAAAGAAATCCCAGGGCTGATCTCCTTCAGAATGGACAGATTGAGTCTCCTTGCAGTCCAAGAGACTCTCAAGAGTCTTCTCCAACAGCATAGTTCAAATACATCAATTCTTTGGCACTCAGGCTTCTTCACAGTCCAACTCTCACAACCATACATGACCACAGGAAAAACCATAGCCTTGACTAGACGGACCTCAGTCGGCAAAGTAATATCTCTGCTTTTGAATATGTTATCTTGGTACCCATAACTTAAATAGCTGGGATTCAGGACACAGTCAGCAGAGCACAGTAGGCCCTGAAGAGGGAGACAGAGCTGAGACAGACCCCGCCCAGGAAGGAGGGATCAGAGGGGCTTTCTGGAATGGGGGTGGGTGTGGGCACTGAGTGAGGACTGAGTGAATTCCCATAATGCCATGATGTTGGGGAGGTGGTCTCTCTGGCCCTAGTGTGCATACTGCACTCCTCACCTGAGATTTGCATCATCCCATCTGGTCCCCAACCAGTAAAGCCCTGAGAACACCAGCATAGTACCCAGGATGGTGTGTGATAAGTGTCCAGTGTAAGTTAGCTAAAGGGCCAGCAGTGTCTGGACATGAGAGGCAACAGCAAGGGGGAGACAGAGGGGCAGGAAGGGGCATGATGTTTGTGGGGAAACTGGGACTAGTTCCATGTGTCTGGAATGGGTGTGCGGATGGAGTGTGGTGGAAATAAGCATGCAGTGATGAGGTTGGGCCAGTAGAGGGGATCTGGGTTTTATCCTAGGGGAGATGGGCAAAGGTGACATTGGAGAGATTTAAGCAAGTGAGTAGTATGATCAGATTGGTGTGATTTTTTGTTTTCTTTTTTTCAGACAGGTTTGTTTGTTTTTTTAGTTAGTGCAGAGGATGGATTTTAGAGTCTGGCACAGCTGTTGCACCATCTGAGAGAGAGAGAAGGCGATGGTGGTATCAGAGAAAGGAGACGACTGACCAGGAGTGGCTGTGAGGTGGCCGCTCTGGGCCGTGGTGATGGATTGAACGTGTAGGGTGGTGAGTGTGAGATATATACGCCTCTGATGACTGCCCGGTTTCTGGCTGGTGACTTAGGAAGTGTTGGTGCTGTTCCCTGAGAGGGTTACAGACCTTTGGGGGCAGATGGATGAGTTCAGCTGTGGGCACTTTAAATGTGAGGTGCCTTTGGGGTTCCTGGAGGGGAAGGGCCAGCAGGAAGACCTTGCCGGCGAGAGCAGCTGATCCAGGTCTGGAACCCTGGTCTCCTGGCTCCCCAAATGGTGGTCCTTTGCTATCTCCTGACTTGTTTCGGTGACTTCCTAGAAGGCAGGGCTGTGGCCACAAGATACTTCTGCTCCCCACTCATGTCTCTCCACACGTTCAGACTAAGCCCCTGACTGCCTGGAGCAGCACAGGATCAGGTCCCCAGATGTGACATGTGAGGGCTTCTGAGGGACAGTTCAGTTCAGTTCAGTTGCTCAGTTATGTCCAACTGTTGTGATTCCATGGACTGTGGCATGCCAGCTTCCCCACCCATCACCAACTCCCAGAGCTTACTCAAACTCATGTCCATTGAGTTGGTGATGCCATCCAACCAGCTCATCCTCTGTCTTCCCCTTCTCCTCCTGCCTCCAACCTTTCCCAGCAGCAGCGTCTTTTCTAATGAGTCAGTTCTTTGCATCAGGTGGCCAAAATATTGGCGCTTCAGGTTCAGCATCAGTTCTTCCAATGAATATTCAGGATTGATTGCCTTTAGGTTTGATTGATTTGATCTCCTTGCTGTCCAAGGGACTCAAGAGTCTTCTCCAACACCACAGTTCAAAAGCATCAATTCTTCGTTGCTCAACTTTCTTTATGGCACAACTCTCACATCCATACATGACTACCGGAAAAACCACAGCTTTGACTAGACAGACCTTTGTCAGCAAAGTAATGTGTCTGCTTTTTAATATGCTTTCTAGGCTTGTCATAGTTTTTCTTCCAAGTAGCCAAGTGTCTTTTAATTTCATGGCTGTGTCACCATATACAGTGATTTTTGGAGCCCAAGAAAATAGTCTGTCACTGTTTCCATTGTTTCCTCATTTGTTTGCCATGAAGTAATTGGACTGGATGCCATGATCTTTGTTTTTTGAATGTTGAGTTTTAAACCAGCTTTTTCACTCTCCTCTTTCACCTTCATCAAGAGGCTCTTCAGTTCCTCTTCAATTTTTGCCAAAAGGGTGGTGTCATCTGCGTATTTGAGTGACAGTTCAATAACCAGTTGGGAAAGCTCTGTGGAGCTGTAGAGACAAGCCCCTAAAGAGTCCTGCCCTCGAGGCACCCACATGGTTGTGAAATATTGTGGACACAAAGCAGAAGAGCATCAGTTCAGTTCAGTTGCTCAGTCATGTCCGACTCTTTGTGACCCCATGGACTGCAGCATGCCAGGCCTCTGTGTCCATCACCAAGTCCTGGAGTTTACTCAAACTCATGCCCATTGAGTTGGTGATGCCATCCAACCATTTCATCCTCTGTTGTCCCCTTCTCCTGCCGCCTTCAATCTTTCCCAGCATCAGGGTATTTTCAAATGTCAGTTCTTTGCATCAGGTGGCCAAAGTACTGGAGTTTCAGCTTCAACATCAGTCAGAAAGGCTTTGTTACCAAACAAAATGTTCCAACAAAGTGTGGTGGGACACAAAGGAGAGAGCCCCTTTAAAGGGCTAGGAAAGGCTGTGTTCAAGTGATGGTGTCTAAAGTGGCTTAAAAAAACAGTCCCAGATCTCCCCAGAGCACAGCATGGACAACATACAGCGGTGTGGGGAGTACAGACAGTGCAGAGAGGGGTTGGCGGTGTGCAGGGCCGAGTAGAACATGGGGCTCACAGGGCAAGGGCTGTTTTCTGGAGGCCCGAGGACTCAGCTGAAGAATGTGGCCTTCCTTCTGTGGTAAGGGTGAAGCATCAGAGGTTCTTAGGTGGTGAATCAGCCAGGGTCTGGTGACAGTAGCAGGACCAGTGTGAGCGATGTGAGGCTTTGTTGTGGAGAACAGCGCTGTCATTTGTGGGAGCTGCAGGAGAAGCCTGTGCCACGCTCAGCCTCTGCACTTGGTGTCGGGTCTGAAGCTGCTCTCGGGTGGTGTGAAGGGGCAGGTGAGGACAGACCAGCGCCCAGGAGGACACGCTGGAACCCGTGTCTGGCCCTCACTGTCTTGGACTCAGGGACACTGGTGACCCGCAGGAGGAGCCGGCACTCTCTGCACTGGAGCTCCCCTCGCTCGGGCCTCAGAGCAGCTGCAGGTGGCCTGGCAGGAGCCAGAGGGGCTGCACTGACAGCAAGTGAGGGCTCCACCACCTCAGCGCGGCCTTGCCTCCGCCTTCCCATCCCTTCCAGAGTCTCTCGTGCTCAACCCGAACCCAGAACCTGAGAGGAGAACTCTTGGAGGGCCGGTTGAAACCTAGCTGGATACTCCAGTCCAGAGTCACACAAGCCAGCTAACCAGTGCTCCCTGGGGTGATTAACCTGGAAGCAGCCAGTGAGGCAGAGCTGGCCAGAGAATGGAAGCTCTAGAAATCTCTAGTACCTCCTGGGGTGACTGTAGGGTAGCGGCATTGTCACCAGGCTCTCCAGGAATTCCTTAATCTTACCCCTCCCTCCACAAATAGGGTAGGTAGGCATTCCCAACCCTTGGTGTCCGCTCTGGCCTGTGCCTTGAATGATTGGCCAAGAAGGTGGAAGTGGAAGGAAGAGGTCATTTCTGAGTGGAAGCTGCAAGAATCCACACAAGCTTTGTCATGTGCTCTTCTTTTGGCATTTCACCAGCAGTGTGCCATATGGCAGATGCTTTATCATCTTGAGGCCCACAGGATGAAAAAGATGAAGTAGATTCCCCATCCAATCTCTGATGGACCTGGAGAGTGAGCAAGAAAAATAACCTTTGTGTTTTTAAGCCTTTGCAGTTATGAAGTCACGCCACAGTATAACTAGTTCCCCAGGTGGCGCTAGTGGTAAAGAATCCCCCTGCCAATACAGAGGTCCTGGTTCAATACCTGGGTTGGGAAGATCCCCTGGAGGAGGACATGGCAACCCACTTGAGTATCCTCACCTGAAGAATGCCATGGACAAAGAACTCTGGCAGGCTAGAGTCCATAGGTTCCCAAAGATTTGGACAGGACTAAAGCGACTCAACACCCCACTCCAGTACTTTTGCCTGGAAAATCACATGGACGGAGGAGCCTTGTAGGCTGCAGTCCATGGGGTCGCTAGAGTCAGACAGGACTGAGCGACTTCACTTTCACTTTTCACTTTCATGCGTTGGAGAAGGAAATGGCAACCCACTCCAGTGTTCTTGCCTGGAGAATCCCAGGGACGGGGAAGCCTGGTGGGTTGCCATCTATGGCGTCGCACAGAGTCGGACACGACTGAAACGACTTACCAGCAGCAGCAACAAAGTGACTCAGCACACACACACCTGCCTGATGGACTTAGTGAACAACAGGCAAGCGGGCCATCTTCCTGGAGAGGAGGTCTCCCCTCAGCAGAGCTATGGCGGCAGCTTTCACCTCTGCATTCCTCAGACTGTAGATGATGGGGTTCAGCGAGGGGGTCACGACCCCGTAGAACAATGCAATAAGCTTATCCAAGTAGAGGTCCTCGGCCTTGGGCTTGAAGTACATGAAGGAGATAGTCCCATAGAAAATCACCACCACTGTGAGGTGGGCAGAGCAGGTAGAGAAGGCTTTGTGCCGGCTGGCAGCGGACGGCACCCTCAGGATGGCGGTGAGGATGAACACGTAGGACAGGAAGATGAGCAGCAGTGGGGCCAGCGTCAGGACAGCTGAAGCCACCATTAATAGCAGGGCATTGAGAGAGATGTCCCCACAGGCTAGTTTCAGCACCGCCAAGATCTCACAGAAGAAGTGGTTGATGACATTGTGGCCACAGAAGGGGAGGCTCCAGGTGAGAATGGATTGGAGAAGGGAGTTGGCAAAGCCTGCCCCCCAGCTCAGCACCGCCATCCACATGCTCGTGTGCCAGCTCATGACCTCTGAATAGCGAAGCGGCTGGCAGATGGCCACGTACCGGTCACACGCCATCATGGCCAAGAGCACGCACTCCGTGGAGCCCAGCGCCAGGGTCAGGTACATCTGCAGGGCACAGCCAGGGAAGGAGATGGTGCTTTGGGTTTCCAGGAAGTTGACCAGCATGAGAGGCACGAAGGAGGATGTGCCACAGATGTCCATGAGGGCGAGGTTGCTGAGGAAGAAGTACATGGGGGTGTGCAGGCGGGGGTCCAGCGTGTTCAGCCCGATGAGGAGGGCGTTCCCCAGCACGTTCACGGCGTAGATGCCCAGGCAGAGCATAAACAGCACCATCTCGAGGTTGTGGTGGTCGTGTAGCCCCAGCAGGACAAACTCTGTCACGACCGTCTGGTTTGCCCCATTCGTCTCACTCTCCATCCATCTCATTCTCCCTCTTTTCCCATCTGCACCACGAAGGTGTTGGATTAAGCACCAGTGGGCCCGGGAGCCAAGCAACGTGGATGTGTTACCTGGGGTGAGTCAGCCCTGCCTCTGGAACTAGTTTCACTATTGGTGTAATGAGAGAGTGGACTTCAGGTCTGCAAGCCAGCCCCCTCAGTTCTGTAGTTCTGGTGTAAATTTCATGAGATGGGGTCCATTCTAATCTCCTAAGCTCTTCTCTCTTCTCCCCCAGCTGTCCTAAGGGAGAGAAGAGAATAAATTCTTGTTTCTCAAGCTCCTTTTGAATCCGCAGTGTTCTTGGCTTTTAAGAGGAAGCACATTTTCTAGGTTATGACTTCATGTGGCTGAATGATGCCCATAGGATTTCAGATTCATTCACTCACTGAGGATTTGTTGAGTGCCTACCCTGTGCAGGGTGTTTCGGTGCTGGGCTATAGCAGTAAGAAAACTGCGTGGACAAAAACATGCGACATTTGTAACAAGTGTTGCTCCTCTTTCTCAAATTAAGTGGGATGAGCTTGGGAAGGCAGGTGGGTGATGAGTGATGGTCACCCCATTCCTTTGGGCATAAAGGTTGAACATTTCTACCACATAGGATGTACAAGCCTTATTCAGGTGTCTCTCCTTAAGATCAGAGACCATGCATTGATCTTTAAAAGAATATACAAGAACATACTTATCCCAATAGAGCCACTGGTCACAACATTTAATCTGGTCATAAAAGCCAATTGAGTCTCCTCTTAGCCTCCATATCGCTTTTTAGAATAAATGATATTGACAATAATGTTACACAGGAGGGAAAGGCAGGTTCTAATCTGACAGAGGTGTCCTGGGTCACTGACCCGCTCTATAAAGAGAGTGTGGGAAGCGGCCACAGTCTTTGCCCAGGAGCCTCCATGTCTCTTCTGAGCTGGTCTCAGCCCCTTGGGAAATGCCAGTGTCTGGAGGGAGCCAAGTGTCAAGTGTCAAATGGAGAGCTGTCTTGTGGCCCAGGTGACCCCCTGTTCTTAGGGGTAAATAGGAGCTGATAGTGAACTTTAACTTGTCAGAAGATCAAATCACCCCTCCTTCCATCTCTTCACTCCTAGACTGACGTGAGGCCAGTGTCCTATGACAATGTTAGAGTCCTCTCTGTCCTTCAGCAATGGTTCCCTCCCTCTCTCTTCCTGTAGAATTGCATCTATTGTTCATATCAGCTGGTGAGCTTTCTCTTTCTAAATAAACCATGTCTTTCCCCAGAGCTGTAAGTTTGCCCAAGAAGTTCCCTTTTGAAGGCTTGCCCTCCCTCTCTTCCCCACTAGGGGGATGCTTCTTCTCCTCTTCAGAGCCCAGCTCCTCTCTCCTCTCCTGCCTGCCCCCTGCACAGTTGCCTGCTCCCTTCTTCCTCCCACAGCCCTTGGCCATCCTTTCTGTTCTTGTGCTGCACACCTGTCTCCTCTGTCACACTGGATAGCAGACTCTGTCTACTTCCTCCAGCCACCTCATACTGCAAATGCTTCCAAGGCCAGTCAACAGATAGTTCAAAAACCCAGCACTGCATAACAGCTTCATAACTAAGGATAGCTCTGCAATATTGACCAAGTCACTTGGCCCGTGAGACTCAATTTCCTTTTGAAAAGTGGGGATTCTGTGTAGTCCAGATGAGACTCACACAATAAAGTACCGGTAAATCGCCTAGCGGCAAGGCTTCAGGTCAGAGACCGCACCTTCAACAATTGCACCTGCTGGATCTGTGCTCCCCTCCTCCCAGACAAGACCTCCAGCATCTGTCAGGATGCCCTCTCTCCCCAGAGCCTGTGCTGGTTTTCCCTCCTCCAGCCTAAATCAGGGTGATATTGTTAAGGAAGTTTCTGGATCATATGGGGTAGGTGATTAATCTGGGTCAGTCATTGACCATAAATCTTACCCATGTAAACATTTGAAGGTAGGGATTCTCTTGCTGAAGTTTGGCAAAAAGGTGAATAACTGCCTGATTGTGATGGCTTATTAATCCACACATCCAGGATATTATTATTGAGCACCTACTACGCACTGAGTGCTGGCGACACAGCAGAGGCTTATGTGCCTTCTTCCCTCACGGTGTTTACAATCATCTCCTTGTCTCTTGGTGACCTTGATCCTATTCCCTCCTCTCACTTGGCTCTGGAAACATCTAGATTCTCTTTGAGTCTGGAATGTAAAGACAGAGTAAAACTTGAGGTCTGGAAAGCAGAAGTTAGAAAAGGGGCAGGTCTCTCCTAGGTTATGACTTCATGTGGCTGGATTAAGTCCACAGCTTCATTTCAGATTCAAGTATAAGGCCTTTGTCTATGTCCAAGAGTCTTGATAACCTCCAATTCTGATACTGGACACAGGAGTGGGGGTGTTTTCAGACAAGTAAAAGGTAGGAAACCTCCTAACTCTGCATTTCTCTCCCCAAACTTGTCTCCATCAGAGAGACCAAGTGGGAATGGCATGTACATCAGAGGGCTTTGTCATCAGGCCCTGGCCTCCCCTCAACCCTTCCTCACCTCCTGCACCTTCGGCATGCCTCCTCACCTCAGCAGACCACACTCCCCATTGGTGGACAAACCCCACAGGCTCCTGTCCCCTCCCTCTTCTGCTTTCCTCAGCACCTTTCTCTCTATGCTCATCCTCCAAGGCTCAGCTCGTGCCCACCTCCTCCCTGGGGCTGCTTCTCAGACGTCTCCACGGCACTGACCGTCCTGACAGCGTGACGCTCACACACTCGTTAGCACAGTTTGTTGTGTCATTTCCTCTCACACAATAGACTGTGAGCCATGGAAATCAAAGGACTGTGTCCAACTTACCCCCAACCTCTCCAGCGCCCCACACAGGAGCTGCTGTATAAGATCCAGTGCTTTCCTTCCGCTAAAATCCTGATCCCGGATTTCCTGCCTTGAAATCACCCTCCTTCCCCTTTCCCCCATGTGCACACACAGGATGTGATCACAAGGATGAGAGCTTTGGGGGTGCCATCTCCTCCATGCAAGAACAACTGCTCTCTCTCAAGCGCTAAATGAGGAGACAGGTGGATTTCCTTGCAATTTAAGCGTCTGATCAGAACACATTCATGGAAATCAGGAATAGCCCATGAAGCTGTAGGCTTGTGACCCCAAAGAAATAAGACTCTGACTAGAAAATACCATGCTGCCAGGTTACTGCCAGCTTGGACTGCAACATAGGCTCAGGCTGGCACCACAGACAGCAACTGTAGCTCTCTTGGTCCATCAAGATGGGCTGAATTTTGGCTATATTCAAAATGGATAACTAACAAGGACGTATTGCACAACACATGGAACTCTACCCAGTGTTATGTGCCAGCCTGGGTGGTACGGGGGGGTAGGGGGAGAATGGGTCCTTGCATCTGAATGAATGAGTCCCTTCCCTGTTCACCTGAAACTACCTCAATATTGTTCATCAGTTTATACCCCAATACAAAATAAAAAGCTTAAAGTTTAAAATAAAAAAGATCTTACAGTGGGAAAAAAAAAAGATGAGCAGAGTCTTGCAGCAGTAACACATGGCCTCATGATTTTAGTGACTTACCAGGACAGAGGTTTAGTTCTCACCCTTCGTGTAGTTTGCAAGTTTTCAGGGGGCTCTGTTCCAGGTTGTCATCCTCAGAGACCCTGGCTCCACCCTCTGGGACATCACCAGTTCTTACAGCTGGGGAAGAACCCAGCAGAGCATCTCACACTGACAGGTCACTGCTCTGACCCAGAAGCGACATGTGTCCCATCTGTCCACAGCCTGCTGCCCTGTGTAATCCTACAAATGCCCAGAGAAGGAGGACCAGACATGCTGCAGAGCATTTTGGTGCAATGGTGTTTTGCAGTAGACTAGGAGGCGGACACGACTGAGCGACTTCACTTTCACTTTTCACTCTCATGCATTGGAGAAGGAAATGGCAACCCACTCCAGTGTTCTTGCCTGGAGAATCCCAGGGATGGGGGAGCCTGGTGGGCTGCCGTCTCTGGGGTCGCACAGAGTCGGACACGACTGAAGCGACTTAGCAGCAGCAGCAGCAGGAAACCGCTCTAACATCTGTCTGACAGGTCTCTCATTCCATCATGTCCTGGAAAGTCAGGTTCACAGAGAATCACTGTCTAATTCTTTCCCCACTTTTAGCCCTCCTGAGAGGCAAGATAATGCCCTGGAAGGAGCCCTAGACTGGGAGTGAGGTGTCCAGGTTTGATTCTTGCCCTTGTTCCCATTCTGCTCTATGACCATCGTTGAGTTTCTCCTTGTGTGAAACGGAATTATTCAATATCTGGTTTCTTACACTCTGTACCATCTCTGAAATATTCCCTCATCTTTCTGGCAACTTCCAACCCAGGTAAATATCATGTCAGTTTCATTGGCTGGTAAATCTAGTTTGAACCATTTCATTCTTATTTTAAGCTTCAGACATGATTTTAAAAGGAAGGTGAGGAGCACAAGAAGAAGCTTCTGTTAGAATGACCCAGAAGTACCTGCATCTGGATTCCACGTCACTCCACACCGTGACGGCAGAGCCGGAGAGTGTGGGCTTTGGAGTCAGACCGCCAAGCCCAAGTCTGAGACCTGCCACTTGCTAATGGCTGTCTCAGTCTCAGCCTCCTTACCTGTAGGGGTAAGAATAGTATTTCCTTGTGGGGGGATTTTGAGGATTCGGTGAAAGGTGTTAGCACGGACGTTTGCACAGGGTAAGTATTCAGCAAGAGGTAGTGGATATTGTAGTATCACTTTGTTCCCTTCTCCAAGCAGGTATTCTGGTTTCTGTATGATTAAAAAAGATTTCAGGAGAATAGTCAACATGCTAGATGGATTCTCCCTGCCTCCTACCTGTTGTCCAGTGACATTAGTGCAGGCAGGTGGCTGAGCAGATGACAGGTGAGGTGACCTGAGGCTTGGGAGAGCAGAGTGAGGGAGTGCTGAGTTCATTACCAGCAGACACACTGTGCTGGGGTGGGCCAGGATCGAGGCCCCGAGCCCCCGAGGCCCAGCCTCCTGGTCCCCTGTTATGTAGACATCTCTCCTGCTCCCTGCCTTCTGGGACTCGTAGTCCCTGCCCAATTTAAAGTTCACACTCTGCAATGACACAAGTTTGCAGACTTGGCACAATGTGGCTTCAGAGACTCCAGGTTCCCTGTGCTGCCCCAGGAGGGCCTGGTTGGGTGAGGTGGGCACAGGAGAGACACTGGACAGGAATCTGAAGACCAGGTCTCACTGCAGCCCTGCCCCTTGGACCTGAATCTTGGGGGCTATGAAGTGGGGTGTCTCCTGGCAGAGGTGCTGCAGGAACCTGTGCTCATGAAATGTTGTTGTTACAGTCTAGTCGCTAAGTTGTGTCTGACTCTTTTTGTGAGTTTTGTGACCCTGTAGACTGTAGCCCACCAGGCTACTCTGTCCATGGGTTTTCCTACACAGAAATACTGGAGTTGCCATTCCCTTCTCCAGGGGATCTTCCCAACCCAAGGATCGAAACTGTGTCTCCTGCACTGGCAGGCGGGTTCTTCACCACTGAGCCAGCAGGGAAGGTTAAGGAAAGGGAATTGCTGTACGGGGTGAGGCCTGGGCCCCTGTGACGGACGTGAAGTCAGTGATTGCGCTGGGCGTGTGAGTTTCTGCAGGCCCCCTTTCGTATTTCCCTTCTCATGCCTTTCTCTTTCCTTCACAAGAAACGATGACAACTTGACAGAGCTTAAGGACTAAAAACAGCCTTAAATAATGCAGTAGTGATTGCACATTTTCTGAATAAACTGTGATGTGTCTGTGGGAATATCTTTTTGTCAAGAACACAGGTTGAAATAAAACATTGGAAGATTGTCACCACTCGTTTTCTAACTGCTGAGGAAAGGGACCATCTTGCCACTCCGTGGATGCCCACAGACAAGCTCCCCCTAGCCCTCCCGCCACCTCCAGCCTATTCTTTTCTTCCCCATCTCTGAGGCCGTCTCTCACGGTGGTGCGATGTCTACCCAAAACACCCAGAAGCTCAAGCACCAAACCACAGTCTCCGCCTTCCTCAGCCATCTCTGCCATCAGCCCAATGTCCCCAGACATCAGCTCCACGCTCTCTGCCTGACCGCCCACCTGGGTCAGGCCCCATCCATGCTTCCTCACTTCCTGCCCTTGGGCATGGGCGCTTCTCCTCTGTGCTCTATCTGGAGCCATGCGATCTTCCATTTTTCAAAAATAATACTATCCTATAAATTCTAAGTCATGTTCATTTTAGAAGTATTGAGCAAGGTTGGAAAGAATAATGAAGAAAGCAAATCAATCTGTAACTCCATCACCTGTAGGAAACAATTCTTAGTTAACATTTTGTCATAATTTCCAAGGAGTTTCTATATACATCAGTTCAGTTCAGTTCAGTCGCTCAGTCGTGTCCGACTCTTTGTGACCCCATGAATCACAGCACGCCAGGCCTCCCTGTCCATCACCAACTCCCAGAGTTCACTCAGACTCATGTCCATCGAGTATGTGATGCCATCCAGCCATCTCATCCTCTGTCGTCCCCTTCTCCTCCTGCCCCCAATCCCTCCCAGCATCAGAGTCTTTTCCAATGAGTCAACTCTTCGCATGAGGTGGCCAAAGGACTGGAGTTTCAGCTTTAGCATCATTCCTTCCAAAGAAATCCCAGGGCTGATCTCCTTCAGAATGGACTGGTTGGATCTCCTTGCAGTCCAAGGGACTCTCAAGAGTCTTCTCCAACACCACAGTTCAAAAGCATCAATTCTTCGGCACTCTGCCTTCTTCATAGTCCAACTCTCACATCCATACATGACCACAGGAAAAACCATAGCCTTGACTAGACGGACCTTAGTCAGCAAAGTAATGTCTCTGCTTTTCAATATACTGTCTAGGTTGGTCATAACTTTTCTTCCAAGGAGTAAGCGTCTTTTAATTTCATGGCTGCAGTCACCATCTGCAGTGATTTTGGAGCCCAAAAAAATAAAATCTGACACTGTTTCCACTGTTTCCCCATCTATTTCCCATGAAGTGATGGGACCAGATGCCATGATCTTCGTTTTCTGAATGTGGAGCTTTAAGCCAACTTTTTCACTCTCCTCTTTCACTTTCATCAAGAGGCTTTTTAGTTCCTCTTCACTTTCTGCCATAAGGGTGGTGTCATCTGCATATCTGAGGTTATTGATATTTCTCCCAGCAATCTGGATTCCAGCTTGTGTTTCTTCCGGTCCAGCGTTTCTCATGATGTACTCTGCATATAAGTTAAATAAGCAGGGTGACAATATACAGCCTTGACATACTCCTTTTCCTATTTGGAACCAGTCTGTTGTTCCATGTCCAGTTCTAACTGCTGCTTCCTGACCTGCATATAGATTTCTCAAGAGGCCTGGAATGTCAGGTCCATGAATTGAGGCAAATTGGAAGTGGTCAAACAAGAGATGGCAAGAGTGAACATTGACATTCTAGGAATCAGCAAACTAAAATGGATTGGAATGGGTGAATTTAACTCAGATGACCATTATATCTACTACTGCGGGCAGGAATCCCTCAGAAGAAATGGAGTAGCCATCATGGTCAACAAAAGAGTCCAAAATGCAGTACTTGGATGCAATCTCAAAAATGACAGAATGATCTCTGTTCGTCTCCAACACAAACCATTCAATATCACAGTTATTCAAGTCTATGCCCCAACCAGTAATGCTGAAGAAGCTGAAGTTGAATGGTTTTATGAAGACCTACAAGACCTTTTAAAACTAACACCCAACAAAGATGTCCTTTTCATTATAGGAAGTCAAGAAACACCTGGAGTAACAGGCAAATTTGGCCTTGGAATGTGGAATGAAGCAGGGCAAAGACTAATAGAGTTTTGCCAAGAAAATGCGCTTGTCATAGCAAACACCCTCTTCCAACAACACAAGAGAAGACTCTACACATGGACATCACCAGATGGTCAACACTGAAATCAGATTGATTATATTCTTTGCAGCCAAAGATGGAGAGGCTCTATACAGTCAGCAAAAACAAGACCGGGAGCTGACTGTGGCTCAGACCATGAACTCCTTATTACCAAATTCAGGCTCAAATTGAAGGAAGTAGGGAAAACCACTAGACCATTCAGGTATGACCTAAATCAAATCCCTTATGATTATACAGTGGAAGTGAGAAATAGATTTAAGGGTCTAGATCTGATAGATAGAGTGCCTGATGAACTATGGACAGAGGTTCGTGACACTGTACAGGAGACAGGGATCAAGACCATCCCTATGGAAAAGAAATGCAAAAAAGCAAAATGGCTGTCTGGGGAGGCCTTACAAATAGCTGTGAAAAGAAGAGAGGTGAAAAGCAAAGGAGAAAAGGAAAGATATAAGCATCTGAATGCAGAGCTCCAGAGAATAGCAAGAAGAGATAAGAAAGCCTTCTTCAGCAATCAATGCAAAGAAACAGAGGAAAAGAACAGAATGGGAAAGACTAGAGATCTCTTCAAGAAAATCAGAGATACCAAGGGAACATTTCATGCAAAGATGGGCTCGATAAAGGACAGAAATTGTATGGACCTAACAGAAGCAGAAGACATTAAGAAGAGGTGGCAAGAATACACAGAAGAACTGTACAAAAAAGATCCTCATGACCAAGATAATCATGATGGAGTGATCACTAATCTAGAGCCAGACATCCTGGAATGTGAAGTCAAGTGGGCCTTGGAAAGCATCACTACGAACAAAGCTCATGGAGGTGATGGAATCTCAGTTGAGCTATTTCAAACCCTGAAAGATGATGCTGTGAAAGTGCTGCACTCAATATGCCAGCAAATTTGGAAAACTCAGCAGTGGCCACAGGACTGGAAAAGGTCAGTTTTGATTCCAATTCCAAAGAAAGGCAATGCCAAAGAATGCTCAAACTACCGCACAGTTGCACTCATCTCACATGCTAGTAAAGTAATGCTGAAAATTCTCCAAGCCAGGCTTCAGCAATATGTGAACCGTGAACCCGCTGATGTTCAAGCTGATTTTAGAAAAGGCAGAAGAACCAGAAATCAAATTGCCAACATCCGCTGGATCATGGAAAAAGCAAGAGCGTTCCAGAAAAACATCTATTTCTGCTTTATTAACTATGCCAAAGCCTTCTATATACATACTTATTTATATATCCTTAAGAAAATTGAGATTTTATTGAGTACAAAGTTACTTGTTCTACCTTTTTTATGTTAATTACAGCGTGAACATTTCCCATCATCAATTATTCTTCAAAAAATAAGATTTACAATGGCTGTGTCACAGTCCATCATTGGGCTCCATCAGAATTTATTTACACATTCTGCCCCAGTTGGACATTATGAGTCTTACAATTTTTTGTTACCCAAAATACCTCTGTGATTAATATCATATAGATAGATAAATAGATAAATTTTTGCACCTGTAATAATTTTCTCCGAGTAATTCCTAAAAGTAGAGGTGTTGGGTCAAAGGGTGTGAAGTTTTCAAGTCTCTTGATTCATACCCACAACTTACTTGGCAGGAAGTTCATATAAATGTATTCCCACCCTCACCGGTTATTATGACATTACCTGCTTCACTGCACTATAGTTAACAATATATGTTAGAGAAATTCTTTGTTAGTTTCATGGGTGAAGTATGGTGTCTAATCAGTGACCCTGCTAAAAGTAAGTGTGATTGTAAACTCCCAGTCCCCACAGCATGAAGTCCAAACTCCTGGCATGGCATCAGAGGCCTAGCAGAACATCTCTGCAGAAGCTTCGCCCTGGCTTGGTTAGCTGTGGGCTGTGGGCTGTGCTGCTCTCCTCTGTGCCGCTCTCCTCTGTGCCTCTTTTCTGACCAACAGAGGAAGCAGGAAAGGGACTGGAGGGTACCTGAGGGCTCAGACAAGGACTGTGCTTACCTACAGGGCGCAGGAGAGCTGGCCTGTTGCTCGGTGGCCGAGCTCTCCCATCAAACAAGATGGTACCACTGAGGCCAGAGAGGGCAGGGAATGGAGACGCTCTCAAGTCTGAGTCCGTTTCCTCTGTGTGTTCAAACCTGGGAAGAGGCTGAGCTCCAGGAAGAGGTGGAAATGGCAGGCTCTTAGTAGGTGGGTTGAAGACGGGTGAAGCAGAGTCTCCCCAGGGCCACATGAAGCCTGGATGCTCGGCAGGGAAGCAATGGAGCGGCTGCTGCTAAAGCGATAGAGGAAGCCAGACCCTCAGCTGCTCCGGTGACCAGCGTCCCAGGGCCTGGGCTGGGCTGGAAATCTTGGGGCCTGGGCCTCGTCACTGCCTCTGCCCAGGCGCTAGACTGTGCCTGTCATCTGTGAACTTCATCTCAGCTCTGATCAGATTTGGGGAGGACCCCAGGCTCTGCCCTACCTTGATGTGTTTTCTGTTTAGTTAAGAAACCAGTGTGGGCTTGGGGTTGGGCAGGGCCACCTTGGGACAGAGTAAAATCCGGTATTACTGGCTCTTGCTGCTAAGTCACTTCAGTCGTGTCCGACTCTGTGCGACCCCATAGACGGCAGCCCACCAGGCTCCCCCATCCCAGGGATTTTCCAGGCAAGAATACTGGAGTGGGTTGCCATTTCCTTTTCCAATGCATGAAAGTGAAAAGTGAAAGTGAAGTCGCTCAGTCGTATCCTACACTTAGCGACCCCATGGACTGCAGCCTACCAGGCTCCTCCATCCATAGGATTTTCCAGGCAAGAATACTGGAGTGGGGGGCCATTGCCTTCTCCGTACTGGCTCTTAGAGCAACACTGAAATAAAGCAGGAGGAGCACAGTGAGAGGTGCAGAGTGGGGAGGCTTCCTGGAGGAGGTGTCGTTAAAGATGGGCCTTGAGGTGGGGGGAGGGGTAAATTAGGAGTTGGGGATTAACAGATTTTCAGTACTCTATATAAAATAGGAAAACAACAAGGACCTCATGTGTAGCTTAGGGAATTACATTTTAAAAATAAAAAGAGGGGCCTTGAGGATCAGGCAGTCCTTTTACACATGGAGCTGTGTGCTGGGTGGGGGCTGCCTTGTGGGAAGAACCAAGAAGGGCACAGAGCCAGGCATTGCTGGGCGCACGAGGCTCCTGCCAGGTTGGTGTGTGCCACTGACAGGAGGGAGTCTGTGGGGCAGAGGGTGGGGAAGGGGGTTGGTCCTGACCAGCAGGGACAGGCTGCAGGGGTCTGGAATGCACCCAGCAAAGCCCTTTCAATTCATCCTGAGAGCTCTGGGAGCCATTCAGGGCTTTCAGCCAAGAGAGAGACATGATCAAATAGACTTTTCCGAAATATCCCTCTGGATGACCCTTGGAGAGTAGATTGGGAGGAACAAGATTGAAATCTTGAGGCCAGCCGGGAGGCTGGTGTGAAGATGCGGGGAGTGATGCTGAGAGCTGGCCCAGGGCTCTGCCTGGGGAAGGAACAAAGGTGGAACTGTGAGCTCAGATCTGTGGCAGGATCAGTGGGAGGTGGTGCTGCCTTTCTGGGTTGAAGATTTCAGACCCCCAACCCTGAGCCCTACCCATCCTCTCTCTAGGTGAAGGCAGACCTGAGCTGCTAACCTGCAGAAGCCCTGGCCTCCCTCACCTGGAGGTCTGTATCCTGCCCCACACCTTCCTGGTGGCCTCCTTCACCTCCTTGTTCCTCAGGCTGTAGATGACGGGGTTCAGCATGGGTGTCACCACAGCGTAGAGGACCGTGAAGACCTCGTCAGAGATACGGGCCTCCTTGCTCTTGGGTTTCATGTACACGAAGATGACGGTGCCGTAGAAAAGCATCACCACGGCCAGGTGTGCTGAGCAAGTAGAGAAGGCTTTGCGGCGCCCGGCAGCTGAGGGTACCCTCAGGGTGGTGGCCAGGATAAGCGTGTAGGACAGGCAGATGAAGGCCAGAGGCACGGGCAGCAGCAAGATGGCACCCACCAGCAGGAAGACCTCACTGATGGACGTGTCACCACAGGCCAGCTTCAGGACTGCCAGGATCTCGCAGGTGAAGTGACTGACCATACGGTGACCGCAGAAGGGCAGCCTCATGGCAATGACTGTCTCAGTCACTGACTTGCAGAGACAGAGGACCCAGGCGGCTCCTGCCAGCAACCAGCAGAGCCGGTGGCTCATCAGCACGGGGTACCTAAGGGGCCGGCAGATGGCCAGGTAGCGATCATAGGCCATGATGGCAAGCAGCAGGCACTCTGTGGAGCCTGTAGACAGACTCAGACACATCTGGAGTGCGCAGCCAAGAAAGGAGATGGTCTTCTGCGCTGACAGGAGGTGGACAAGCATCAGGGGCACAAAAGTGGACGTGTAGCAGATGTCCAGGATGGAGAGGTTGCCCAGGAAGAAGTACATGGGTGTGTGCAGGCGGGCATCCAGCATGCTGACCGCCACGATGCCTGTGTTCCCCAGCAGGGTCACCAGGTACATGGCTGAGCACAGAGGGAAGAGCAGGTGCTCCAGGGCAGGGTAACCTGAAAATCCTTTCAGGAAGAACTCAGACACCTCTGTGCTGTTGACTGGCTCCATATCACAGAACTCTGGAGGGATGCATGTCTGGGAGGCAGGGAAAGAGGGTGCAGGGTTTAGGGGTGAAGCGTATTGCTAGGCCCTTTTCAAGCCCTGACACACTTTCTCTCTGAGACTTTGGGCAGTCCCCATACTTCTTCCAGTTCTCAATAGATCCACATGAAAAATGAGGATTGATGTGGGTCAAGTTTCTCTGAGAGAGTGTTAATGGAAATGTGGGCAATCTGAAAAAGCAATTTGAAACAACGTTGGATTAATCAAAAGTAAATAATTTACTGCAGAGTTTCTCAGAGTTGTTAACACACCACTGTGATTTGTGACTTTCTGAAAGTGATGCAGAGAGTAGGTAGTTTCCAGACATATTTGACCAGAGATCCTCCTTGTACAGAGCACCCGTTAACCTTCTGCAAACAAGTATTCTAGCAGCATCGGAGAAGGCAATGGCACCCCACTCCAGTACTCTTGCCTGGAAAGTCCTATGAATGAAGGAGCCTGGTAGGCTGCAGTCCATGTGGCCGCTAAGAGTCGGACACGACTGAGCGACTTCCCTTTGAATTTTCACTTTCATGCATTGAAGAAGGAAATGGCAACCCACTCCAGTGTTCTTGCCTGGAGAATCCCAGAGACGGGGGAGCCTGGGGGGCTGCGTTTATGGCGTCACACAGAGTCGGACACGACGGAAGTGACTTAGCAGTAGCAGCAGCAGCATAGTTTCAGGAACAATGGGCTGGATGAAAGGTCCTCAAATCTTAGAATCACCTGTAAAGATTTCATGAGAATCACCTGGAAAGTTTGTGAAAACACAGAATTTCTATCTTATTAAGTCTGAGTGATGCTGTTATGTTGGTCAGGGGACCACACTTTGAGACTCACTGGGCTAGATGGTCTCTGAGGGTCCTCCTGGCTTTCAGGAAGCCTTGAGTTGTATCACACTGTTCCCACTCATGCAGAGTCCTGTCTCATTTAGTCCCCAGCCTGCAAATCTCTGACTTGCCTCTGCAGTCAGCTCTTGTCTCCATGCATGAAGCATACGTTGTGCTTTATTGGAGGGGCTCCTGGCCTCTGAGCCTATGAGGGGCTCGTCCACCTGTGAGCCCATTGGTCCTGCTTTATCAGCTACTGTGGATTGACCTTCAGAATTGATCTTCACCATATTCTTTGGAAGGACTGATGCTGAAACTGAAGCTCCAATACTTTGACCACCTGATGCAAAGAGCTGACTCATTAGAAAAGACCCTGATTCTGGGAAAGATTGAAGGCGAGAGAAGGGGGGAAGACAGAGGATGAGATGGTTGGATGGCACCACTGACTCAAGAGACACGCGTTTGAGCAAGCTCTGGGAGTTGATGATGGACAGGGAAGCCTGGCATGCTGCAGTTCATGGGGTTGCAAAGAGTTGGACATGACTGAGCAACTGAACTGACTACTGATGTGTTTTTGAGTGAAAATTTGATGGATCTTTCAGCCTGCCTCCTATTTTCTCTTAACCTGAGCCAGGGCTGCTTGGGCTTCATGAACTCCTAGGCCCAAATTAGAATACCCTCTGAGAGATTAATCCATTGGAGCTCCCATTGTGCAGATAGGGAAACTGAGGCTGCGCAGCAGGTTCCTGGCAAGATGACTCTAGAATCCTGTTCTCCTAACAGCATGACAGCTGCACTGAGCTCACAGCAGATGTTTGCTTCTGTTAAACCCCAAATATTGGTTGTTCTTTCATCACCCTAGATGGACATCTTTCTCCTAAGTGTCTCCCCCTACTCCCAATCTTCTCACCAGCTAAGGAGCAGGACTTAAATTTTCCCTAGTGTTTCAGGCTCTTGGAGCCCGTGGGACACACTGTCCAAGCCTGGGTCTGGGTTGGGCACCAGTTCCTGTCCATGCCGCCGTTGCTGGAGACAGTTTCCTTCTGTTAGTCCTACCATGTTTATTCCTTTCAGAATCGAGAAGGGATTGAGTTCCTATCAGACTCCAGACATGGTGCTAGGCATTAGGAGAAGGAATGAGAACACTGTGCTCTCAGGCCAGGAAGCCTCAACCATTCCCTGATAAAAATCCTCTCCTGTTCCTACCTGAGCCTCATCCTGCTTCTGTTTGCATGCCTCTAGTGACGGGAAGATTACTTCCTTAGACACACTTTTCTTTTTGCTGTCAGGCCACTTGAAGCGTCACAAAATCCTTCCTGATGTGGACTCTCTCTGGGTCTCCCTGGGCCCCCACCACCCAGTCAGGCCCAGGCTGGGGCCCCTGTGGACTATGCCCTCACATGCACAGATGCGGGGTCCCGAGCTTTGCGTGCTGCCTCAGGGGCGGAGGGGCTTTTCTGCAGCAAAGAGAGCACTGGCCTTGCCCTGGGATCTCAGATAAAAAGTCTTGCCTCGGTTTGACTGTGTCTAGAGACGTTGCAGGGTCAGGAGAGCGTGAGCTGTGAGCTCCCTTCAAGTTTCAGCAGGGAAACTCCAGGCTGGCTTCCTAGAGAGGTACCCTGGACGGAGTAGCAGTGGCAGCAGGAGCCATGCCAAGGTTGGGGAGGCACAGAGGTCGTGGGCACTGTGCTGTAGCGCCAGTGGCTCGGTCAGGCCATAGCCTCCTCCTTTGCATATTTCAGTGGACCGCATAATTTATCCCCTAAAGTCATTGGCAACTGTCTGCAGTCAATGGCTGCAGACACGCCTGTCAGAATATACATACACCCACACAGGTCACCACACAGGCACCTGCCTGCCTGCACAAACACTTGACTGGCAGCCAGGTGCACACATTCACCTGTGAGTATACACACCACATCAGGCTCACGTGTGTGCATGTACAGTCCTTTGCTTGAGTGTATGTGTGGCAGGCACTCACTCTTGTTCTCTTTCACACACATACACACACACACACACAACCAGTAGAGCAGACCCTTGGACCTGTGGCCAGAGCTTCAGAGGACCAGGCAGGACAGAGGAGGTGTGTGGAGACCAGGCAGGGGCCCTGGACGTATCACAGGAGAAGCAGCAGCCCTGCGGGCGGGGAGCAGTCTCTGCCTGGGATGAAACATGAGGACAAAGAAAGCTCAGACCTGGGACGTGGTGAGCAGACCTGCTCAGTGCTTCATCTGCCTTCCGGCTTGAGTGCTGAGAATCTGAGAATCTGAGCCTCTCAGCCTTCTCTCCTGGACTGGGAGCCAAGAAGGGCTGGGAGGAGGGATGTGGCTGCAGGCTGTGGAACTCTGCTTCCCAGAGCTGGGCCAGGTAGCTTCGTTTGCAGAGCCCGCAGTGTCTCTCAGTGTATCTTCTGGCCAAATGCTATCTGAAAACCAGTTCAAGTGCCACTTCCCCTGGGGAGCCTCCCTTTATCCTCTCCCAGGCCACCTGAGCCCTCTGTCCTGTATGCATCACGGCCGTGTGTGTGTACCTGGAGGATGGTGCTCACCTTTCTAACTGGCTTCCAGCCTGTTGCTTAGCCCCACCAGCCCGCAGGGAGGTCGCCCTCACCCCTCCTCACCCAGATTCTGAAGGCCAAGCTGAAGCCCCCAGCCTGGCCGCAGCCAACTTCCTCCTGTCCCATTGCCACTTCCTGAGGCTAAGACACATTGGGAGTGAGCAGCTGGCTGCTCAATCCAAGCCTCTCCTAGCCTGGATGGCACCTGTCTGAACTGGGGTGGGGGGTGGTGCTTGCAGATCAGCAAGACCACTCTTTGTTATATATGGGAGAAATGAACCTCAAAGAAGGAAGGGGCTTGCCCAGTGCTGCACAGTGAGTAGAGGGGAAACCAAGGCTGCAGGAGTTCCCTGGGGCTCCTGACCCCAGCCCCTTCCTCTGCCCCATGTCACCATTTTTTTACTTACTTTCTGCCTCTTCCAGATCCATGTGCCTTGTTTCCTGGAAGATGTTTCTGAGACCAGGAACCTTCACTGGCTGTAATCAGGAGAAAACAGGTTCAAGAAGCAGGTCTGAGCCTCCTCCATCCAGGGAACCTCAGTGGACAGGACCCAGAGTTTCACATTACTGGAGCTTTCCAAACAAAGAAGACACACTTAGGCTTTTGTAGAGTTTAGTAAAGTGTTTGCAATGTGACACAGTTAAGTGGAGCTCTTAGAATGTGGGCGAAGTAGAACAAGCACTTAGAATTCAGCGCATTGTCTGCAGTGTGTCAGGTTTGGTAGAACTAGGAAATTCTGGTGGGCTCAAGGCTGAGCAGGGTGCCCGGTGGTTCACTCTCAGCAGCCAGGGACTGCCGGACCCAGCAGTTCCCAGCCCCATGCTGGCTGACATCCTCCCGGGGAGCAGGGACCTTTCAAAACTCCCTGTACCAGGGGACCACACCATCCCCAAGGCAATTTAGAGGCTGAAGGGGAAATTCGCCCAGCTTAGAAACTTTGGGGTGCTTCAGGGATGATGTCCCAAAGACCCAATTACACGGAGTCTACTTAGAGATCTTAATTGGTGTAGAAAAGTTGGAGGAGGTGGCTCAGGGCCAGGAATCCATCCTCACAGGTCAGTCCTCAGTGTGGGCCATGAACGTTTACAGGATCAATAAATGAATGGATGGGAGGATGCACAATTAAGTCAACGTATAGGCCACTGTTGGTGAATACATTTAAAGAGATTGGAGTGACTGAATGAACAATTGATAGGCAGTTTCACCTTTAAGGGAAACTCTGTCCCCATTAACAGTCACACTCCATTTCCACTCAAGCTTCTTCTGGCCCTCAGTTCAGTTCAGTCTCTCAGTTGTATCTGACTCTTTGAGACCCCATGAATCGCAGCACGCCAGGCCTTCTGGTCCATCACCAACTCCCGGAGTTCACTCAGACTCACGTCCATCAAGTCAGTGATGCCATCCAGCCATCTCATCCTCTGTCGTCTCCTTCTTCTCCTGCCCTCAGTTCTTCCGAGCATCAGGGTCTTTTCCAATGAGTCAACTCTTTGCATGAGGTGGCCAAAGTACTGGAGCTTCAGCTTTAGCATCATTCCTTCCAAAGAACACCCAGGACTGATCTCCTTTAGGATGGACTGGTTGGATCTCCTTGCAGTCCAAGGGACTCCCAAGAGTCTTCTCCAACACCACAGTTCAAAAGCATCAATTCTTTGGTGCTCAGCTTGGCCCAGGCCACCACTAATCTACTTTCTCTATATATAATTCTATTCTGGTCATTTTATATAAATGATATCATATGATATGTGTCCCTTCGTGACTGATTTCTTTCATATATTAGCAGCGTAATGCTTTTAAGGTTGAGCCATATTGTATAGCATGGATCAGTACTTAATTTCTGAGTAAAATTCCATGGTATGTATATATCTTCCTCTATTTGGGCTGCTAGAACAGAATACCATAGACTGGGCAGCTTATAAGCAACAGAAAATTATTTTTCATAGTTGTGGAGGCTTGGCTATTGTAAATTGTGCTGCAAAGAACATTAGAATCTTTTCAAATTATATATAGTTTTATCTAGATATGTGCCCCAGAGTGGGATTGTCAGGTCATGTGGCAACTCTAGTTTTTTGAGGAACCTCCATACTGTTTTCCATAGTGACTGCATCAATTTACATTTCTGGGGTCTATTTTATAAAAGCACTAATCCCATTCATGATGCTTTGAACTGGGTGTTGGAGAAGACTCTTGAGGGTCCCTTGGACTGCAGGAGATCCAACCAGTCCATCCTAAAAGAGATCAGTCCTGGGTGTTCATTGAAAGGACTGATGTTGAAGCTGAAACTCCAATACTTTGGCCACCTGATGTGAAGAGCTGACTCACTGGAAAAGACCCTGATGCTGGAAAGACTGGGGGCAGGAGGAGAAGGGGACGACAGAGGACGAGATGTTTGGATGGCATCACTGACTCAATGAACATGGGTTTGGGTGGACTCCGGGAGTTGGTGATGGACAGGGAGGCCTGGCATGCTGCGGTTCATGGGGTCGCAAAGAGTCGGACGTGACTGAGTGACTGAGCTGAACTGAACTGAATCCCATCCATGAGGGCTTAACCCTTATGATTTAATCATCTCCCAAAGGCCCCACCTCCTATGATCACATTAGGGTTAGGATCACAACATGTGAATATTTGGAAGATACAGTATTGTCTACGGCAATGGGTATTTTCGTTCATGTATTCATCAGTTGAAGGACATTGAGTTCCCACTTTTTGACTGTTATGGATATTACCACTATGAACATTCACATAATACAAGTTTTTGTATGGATGTATGTTTTCATTTCCTGCGTACATACCTAAGAGTGGGATTGCTGGGTCATATGATAACTCTCCTTAACCTTCTGAGGAATTATCAGACTGTTTTCCAAAAGGACTGCACCATTTTACATCCCATCAGCAATGGATTAGGGTTCCAACTTCTCCAGAACCTCTTGAACACTTGTTATTATCTGCCTTTTTGGTTATAACCATCCTAGTGGGTGTGATCTCTTTGTGGTTCGCATTTCCTGATGACAAGTGATGTAGAGGATTTCTCACATGCGTATTGGCCATTTATATATCTTTTCTGGAGAAACGGTTATTTAGATCCTTTGCCCATTTTTAAATTGGGTTATTTGTCTTTGCATTACTGTGCACTTTTCCTGGGGCATGTTTAGGATTAACCTCTACTCACTCTGTTTCAGATGGAGTCAGATCCTTTGGAGGAGAGCTCTGGAATTTTCCCTGCTTACAGGCCCCCTCGTCCCCTGGATGAAGTGTCTGAGCCATTGCTCTGGGTGCTGGGTGAAGAGCAGTAGGCAGTAGCCTCTAGTCATCTTAGCTTGTCTCTCCCAGCGCCCTGAGAGCTGGGGTGAGTGAGACTGGGGCCCAAGTATCCTCTGCCGCTCCATCTGCTCCATCCTACAAGAGGGGACTCTGGGGAGAAAGGGAGCCCCCAACTTCTCAGCTCCACTGACCATAAATTTATCCTCTGCGACTCAGAGTTGGAGGGGATGAGATATTGGTGGCCTGCCCCGCCCCATGATAAATGGTTTCTATGCATTTCGAAAAAAAGTGTGTATCCTGCTGTTACTGGGTAAAGTGTTTTTATAAATATCAAGTTAGAGGAGAGTGTTGTTCAAATCTTCTCTACCTTCCTCATTTTCTTTTTCTTTTTTCCAATTATTGAAGGAGAGGTGATGAAATCTACAGCTGCAATGATAGATTTGTTTATCTCTCTTTCTGTTCTGTCAGTATTTGCTTCATTTACTTTGAAGTTCTATGATTAGGTACATGAACTGTTAGGATTGTTATGTATGCTTGATGAATTGATCCCTTTGTCATTTCCAAATGACTCTCTTTGTTGTTGTTGTTTAGTCGCTAAGTTATGTCCAAGTCTTTTGTGACCCCATGGACTGTAGCTCGCCAGGCTCCTCTGTCCATGGGGTTCTCCAGGCAAGTATACTGGGGTTGGTTGCCATTTCCTTCTCCAGGGGATCTTCTCAACCCAGGAATCGAACCCAGGTGTCCTCCACTGGCAGGCAGGTTCTTTACCACTGAGCCACCAGGAAAGCCCTTTACCATTGTTAATATTCTTTAAAATCTACTTTATACACTATTACGATAGATGTGGGTCTTTAAAAATTCAATCTGACAACCTCTGCTTTTTAATTGGGTGTTTAGACCATTTACATTTAGAATGATTATGAATATGGTTGGGTTTAAATCTTCCATCTTGCTTTTTATTATCTGTTGTCCCATCTGTTATTTTCTCCCTTTTAAATTTTATTCTGTGTTCTTTTGGATTAACTGAGTATTCATTGTGATGTCATTTTATCCCCTGTATTGGATGTGGTGTGTGCGTGTGCTTAGTCACTCGGTCGTGTCTGACTCTCTGCAATCCCATGGACTGTAACCCACAAGGCTTCTCTGTCAGTGAAATGTCCCAGCAAGAATCCTGGAGCAGGTTGTCGTTTCCTACTCCAGGGGATCTCCTCAACCCAAGCCTTGAGTCTGTATCTCTTTTATCTCCCGCATCGGCAGGTGAGTTCTTTACCACTGTGCCACCTGGGAAGCCCCGTGTGACATACTAGTGATCGTTTATTTTTAGTGGTTGCTTTAAGTATAACCTATCAGTTTAGCTTTAATTAATACTGTACCACTTCACCAGTAGTGTGTAAACCTTTTAACAATGTACTTTTATTTCCCCTCTCTTGGGCTTTGAGCTATTGTTGTCATATATTTTTATTTCACATATGTTACGTATCCTGCAATATCGTACTACTTTTGCTTCAAATAATCAACTATTTTTAAAAAGAAGTTTAAAAATTAGAGGAAAAAACTGTTATATGTATTTATATATAATATGAAAATCTTTTATATTTATTTATATACAATATAAAAATCTTTCATATTATATTTATTTTACACTTCCAGGTCTAATTGCTTTGTATAGATCTAGGTTTCCTTCTGGTATCAGTTTTCTTTTACTTGAAGGAATTCTTTTAACATTCTTATAGATATGGCCTACTGATGATAAAGTATTTCAACATCTGTGTATCTGAAAATATTTTTATTTTGCCTTCATTTTTGAGAAGTAGTCTTGCTTGGTACATATTTCTGATGGTATTATCTCCCCAACCCCTCCCCCCTCATATTTTAAAGATGTTTCACAGCTGCCTGGCTCACATGGTTTCTAGAAAGAGGTCTACTGCCATCCTTATGCTTGTGCCTTTGCATAAGGTGCCTTTTCCCTGGCTGCTTTTAATATTTTTTTTTTTATCATTGGTATTAAGCAACTTGATTATGATGTGCCTTGGTGTAGGTGTTTTCATGTTTCTTCTGCTTGAGGCTTGTTGAGATTTTTGGATCTGTGGATTGGTAGTTTTCATCGTATTTGGAAAAATTTCAACCATTATTTTTTTACATTATTTATTCTGTCACCATTTTCCCAGTTGTACTTATCTTAGGGCACTTGAGGTTGTCCCAAAGATCACTGATACTCCACTCTTTCTTTTCTTTTCCAGTTTTTTCCTCTCTATGTTTTATTTTAGATAGTTTATATTGCTATGTCATCAAGTTAACCAAATATTTTGTTCTGCAGGTTTTGGTCTGCCATTAATCCCACTCAATATATTAAAAAGAAACCTATAAAATGTTTTAGGTTGGCAGAAGAATTCCAGAACAGTACCTAGGTTTCCTATAAACCCTTCACCAAGCTTTCCCTAATGTTAACACCTTAAATAAACATAGTACATCTATCAAAACTAAGAAATTAACACTAATACAATACAATTAAACTACAGGCTTTACTCAAATTTCACCAATTTCCCACTAATGTCATTTTTATTTTCTGGAGCCAGTCAAGAGTACCATGTTGCACTGAGTCATCTAATATAATTTTTGTCTCAGAAATACTATTTTTCATCTTTAAAAATTCTCTCTTTCCTTAACATATGAAGCTTGCTGTGTAACAAATCACAATATAGACATTTACAGTGTAGACATTTCCGTATACTTATTTGTTTCTTGATAAGATGGTGCTTAATGATCTGTTGTATAAATATACTAAATCTTACTTGACCATTTCCTGTTTTAAATCTCCAGTGTTCTTCTTTTTGCCATGCAAACAATCTGCACAGAATGATTCTATGCAGCTCTTTGACACACACATCTATTTCTCTAGGATAGAGATCTTGGTAGGAAATTATTAGGTCAAAAGTATAATTATTTAAATTTTTGAAAGATGCAACCAAATTGCCCTCAAAAATGCTGTCTTAATTTAGATCTCCAAGTGTGCAACAGTACTCATTTCTCCATACCCTGACAGATATTGCGTGTTATCAGCCTTTTATATTTTGCCTTATGATGGGTGAAAATAGATATCATTGTTTTACTGTGCATTTTTCTTATTACTAACCCTGTTGAACATAATTTTATACATCAACTTTTGCTGTTAAATATTTTCCTTTTGTGAATTGTCTTCATATTTTATGCCCACTCTTCTAATTTTGAAAACTATTGATTTCTAAGAGTCCCTTATGTATTCTCTCCGATATCCTCTGTTTATTATATGTGTGGCGAATTTTTCCTGTCATTTGGCCTTTCTGTTTGTTTATGGTGCCTTTTGTTATATAGAAGTTTAATGATTTGGGATAATTAAATTTCTTTCTCTTGCTTCATATCTCTAAACTTTTAAATACATATTCTTTTCTATATTTTATCCTAGTACTTTTAAAAAGTTTTTTTTTAATTTCACTCTTATTTTATCTGGATTTATTTATCTAGTTATTTGCTTGCAAAATAGGATAAATTTGTTTACTTGCCCCAACAGAATTTATTGTAAAGGTTATCCTTTTCTCAATATTTAAAAATGCTGTTTTTATCAATACTAATTTTTCATATATGTATGAGTTTCTTTCTAGGCTCACTGTTTTGTTCCAAAAAGTTTTTATGGTTTTTTTTTTTTTTACTGTTCCCATATGCACTGTTCAGTTACTATAGATTTGTAGGGTGTACTGGTATCCTTTAGGGCAAATTTTCTCTTATTAGCTTATTCAATAATATATTGTCTATCCTTGCAAATTTTCTTTTCCAGAAAAATTTTGCAATAAGCTTGTCAAAATTTCATAAAAATTCTGAGATTTTGCTTTTCATTTATTGACTAACTTGGGGGCAAAAGTGACATTTTCATGAAATCAAGCTTTCCCCTTTAGGAACACTGCTGCTCAGTCGCTTCAGTTGTGTCCCACTCTTTGTGACCCTAAGGGCTGTAGCTCACCAGGCTCCTCTGCCCTTGAGGATTCTCCTGACAAGAATACTGGAGTGGGTTGCCATGCTTTCCTCCAGGGGATCTTCCCGACCCAGAATCAACCCACATCTCCTCCATTGCAGTCGAATGCTTTACTGCTGAGCCACTAGGGAAGCCCTTCAGAAACATTGTCTCTCCATTAATCCAGGTCTTTTACTGTGAACTGATCACATAGCTCTTTTGTAACCTGTTAATGAAGTGATTCCCATCCACATGGTTCCCATATTGAACTCTCCTTGTATTTCTGAGATAAACCCATCTTCCTCATGATATTTCATTCTTGTCTGTTTAGGATTGACTTGGGTTGAGCTGAAGGGCTCCAGCTCCTGGGCTCCACCTGGTGGGCATCAGGCCATTCTTCTGGACTTTTGGGGCTGGGGAGTTGGAGTGGCTGTGAGACCTTGAATTGCAGGGCTCCAGCCCAGGCAGATCTCTATGGCAGTAGAATGATAGATGTAAGAATCTGGTAGAAATAAAATCTGTGTGTCCCAGCTCTGTGGGTCTTTATCTGGCCACCTTGGGCTTTGCGAGTTTCTTACTGCTTGGAGACTCTGAGAGAAGAGAACAAATCTGTATTAAAACAATCTATTCTCTTAGAATCCAGCTGTCTATTCACTGACATGTTCTTTCTTTAAGCTTTATATTTATCTTTATGCCACTTTCAGTGAGAGTAATCCCTCAAATATCATCTCATTTTTATAAATCTGGATGGCTTTTCACATAAACAAATTCACAAATCAGAAAACTATGTCCCAACTTTGGTCCAGAGAGTAAGATCCTGAGTCTTTGGCACCAGCCTAGTGGTGACTTTGTCGGACTTTGGTGTAACGGTGATGTTAGCCTCATAACATGAGTCTCTAAGTGTTCCTGCTTCTTCTATTTTTTTCTTTTTGGAAGAGTTTTAGGATTGGTTTTAATTCTTCTTCGAACGTTTGGTAGTTTTCACCTGTGAAGCCAAATGCTGCTGCTGCTGCTGCTAAGTCGCTTCAGTTGTGTCCAACTCTGTGCGACCCCAGAGACGGCAGCCCACCACACCTGGGTTCTCCAGGCAAGAACACTGGAGTGGGTTGCCATTTCCTTCTCCAACGCATGAAAGTGAAAAGTGAAAGTGAAGTCGCTCAGTCATGTCCGACTCTTCGAGACCCCATGGACTGCAGCCTACCAGGCTCCCCCGTCCATGGGATTTTCCAGGCAAGAGTACTGGAGTGGGGTGCCATTGCCTTCTCCGTAAATAGCAATATTCTTGACTCCTCCTTAATTTTCCACATCAAAGAGTTAGAATGGCCTCTCAAAAATACACTTTAAATCTGTTCATCTGTTCCTCTCCCTAATACTGCCTTAATGCAGGCACTCGTCATCTCTTGTCTGGACTTCTAAGAAGGGATTTCTTTCTTTCTTTCCTTTTTGGGCACAACACATGGCATGTGGGATCTTAGTTCCCTGACCAGGGGTCAAACCCATGCTCCCTGCTGTGAAAGTTAGGAGTCATAACCCCTGGACCACCAGAGAAGTCCCTATGAAGGGATTTCTGAGCTTTTCAAAAGCTGGCTGTGATTCTCCCTCTCCCTCTGAGTCCTTCCACCTTTACCTGTTCCTCAGCTAAGGCCCTCTGTGGTCTGTGGAATGTTGAGACTCCATGTCCTTCAACCTGAGTTATGTGGGACACCCCTCCACACTCCCCATCTCCCATAGCTCCAGCCCCTGAGATCAGACCAAAGGGATGACTCATTATCCCCAGGCACCACTCCAGAAATGTTCTGTGCCTGTGGCATCTTAGGGCTGAGGCTGGAGGTGGTGCCCTGACTCTGGAGACAGGCTCTCAGAAGGCTAATTAGGCTGGGATAATTGAACGCTGTCTATTGGCAGTCTTTATAATCAGACAGGTTTCCTGCTGGGAGCCAAGCCCTTGGGCTTCCCTGACTATTCCTCCCTTAAGGAGATAGGAACTGGATTATGTGATTCAGGAGTCCAGGAAGTTCCTTGCTCTTGCCACCACAGACATAATGGTGCTCCCCTCTGTGGTTTGGAGAATAGGCCTCAGAGTCCTTATCCAGAGGGCAGAAACAGGTGTGTCACTCTTTCTTTACTTCTGGGTTTCTCAGCAGGTACCCTACTGGTATTTTGGATAGAAAAGTTCTTCCTGGACTATCTCTGTCACTGCGGTAATTACTATCCTACATCCTATATGTGAAATGCTGACCACCACCCTGGTCAGCCTGACAACTGTTCATACCCCCACATATTTCCAAATGTTCTCTTGGAAGATTCTGCCCGCAGGTATAATCCAAAAGGCACCAAATAGACACCTACAAGCAGGGAAGTCACTGAGATTCCTAAGGTGCTGAAATCATGAAATTATCTGATGTTTTCCAATGTGTGTTGGCTTGTCCCCAGGACTGCGACCTTCAGCTCTCTGAGTCTGTGACTGTGTTTGATTCAGCTCCCCTGGCACAAGGCTTGGTCCAGAGCAGGTGTAAGTGAACAAAGGACCAGGACCAATGGTGACTGGATGCTCTAGAGGGCTCTGTCCAGTAGAAATGTAATATGAGCTGCATATGCAATTTTTGTAGTAGGATTAAATATGTAAAAATAAATAGGTGAAATTAATTCCAATAACATTTTATTTAACCCAATATATCAAAATGATCATTTCAACATACAAAAAAAGGTAAAAATTAATCATGAGCTAGTTTCCATTCTTTCGTGTATTAAGATTTGACGTCTAAATTACTTATATAGAAGCTCTCAACTCAGACTAGCCATAGTTTATGTTATGTGTTCGTAGCCATGTGGCTAGTAGCTACCATATGGGACAGTGCTAGGAAAATCTATTCTCCTACTGCCCCCTCAACTATTGCTTAATTTCCCCTGCCTCCAACATTCGTGTGTGTGTGAAAATTTTCAAACACATAGAATTGAAAAAATTGTAAACAGCCATGTATTTAAAGTATAGTCTCCGCAGTTGTTAACCATCTGCTAACATTTGCTCGATCCACCTATCCAACCATCTTATTTTTTTTTAATTGCCTACTTTTTTCTTCCATTTTTTGGCCATGGTGCATGGCATGCAGGATCTTAACTCCCTGACTAGGGACTGAACCTGTACCCCCTGCAGTGGAAGCATGGTGTCTCAACCACTGGACCACCAGGAAAGTCCCTGTTATTGTTTGCTTATTTACTTATTATGGCTATCCTGGGTCTTCATTGCTTTGCACCGGCTGCTCTTCGTTGCAGGGTGCAGGCTTCTCATTTTGGCAGCTTTTCTTGTTGCAGAGCACAGGCTCTAGAGCGCAGTCTCAGTAGTTCTGGTGCACATGTTTAGTTGCTTTGTGGCATGTTTTTCAGATTTTTAGGGCAAAAGTCCTTGAAAGAGTCTTCCTTTTTCCTCTCTGTCACCCTTTCCTGTCCCCCTTTTCCTTTTCTGTGGATCGTCAGAGGCACAATTTCTATTTCAGAGGGAGGCATCATGCCTTAATGGGTTCCATCTCTCAGTCTAGCACGGTGCTGCCAGGGATTCAGTGTAGGCTTTGGGGTCAGGCAGGCCTGGACTTGATTCTGGCTCTGCCATTTCCTAGCTGTGTGACCCAGAGCAAGTGCACTAATTCTGTAAGCCTGATATGTGACATGGGGATAATGGAATTGTGAGGATTAAGTGAGATAAGTTTAAATGTGTATTAAAATAGTGGGTTGGAGAGGAAAAGGAAAGGAGTTTATTGCTTATAAATGACCCTCTCCTTTGCACTTTTCTGGGGCCTTGAAAACACTCGGGTTCCAGAATTTACCTGGCACCTTGTAATCATTTATATTTCTGTCTCCCATTCAAGGTAACAAGCTCCTAGAGGGCAAGGGCTGTGTCTGTCTTCTCCCTAGCCTCAGCACCAAACACAGGGCCTGGTTACATGAATGTGAATTAAATAAATGAATAGAATTCTAAGTCACAATTATAGTATTATAATTACAGTATTAGAAGGTATACACTATATACCTTATCTGTGTTGTTGCTTTCTATAGTTTCAGTTACATGTGGTCAAATGAGGTCCAAAAATATTAGATGGAAAATTTCTAGAAATAAACAATTCATGTTTTAAGTTGAATGCTGCTCTCAGTAAGAGGATAAAATCTTGCCAGGGCCATAAAGCACTTAGTAGCCATCTAGGTTATTCAGATTGACTGTCTGGGACAGCAGTGCTTATGATCAAGTAACTCTTATTTTATTTAATAATGGCTCTGAAGTGCAAGAGTAGTGATGTTGGCAATTCAGATGCACCAAAGAGAGGCCATAAAATGCTTCCTTGAAGTGAAAAGATAAAAGTTATTCTTAGTAAGGAAAGAAAAAAATCGTGTGCTGAGGTTGCAGAGATCTATGACACACGGAAGAATCTTCTGTCTGTGAAATTGTGAAGAAAGAAACAGAAATCAAGAAATACAAAGGATCATAAGAGACTACTATCAGCAATTATATGCCAATAAAATGGACAACGTGGAAGAAATGGACAAATTCTTAGAAAAGTACAACTTTCCAAAACTGAACCAGGAAGAAATAGAAAATCTTAACAGACCCATCACAAGCACAGAAATTGAAACTGTAATCAGAAATCTTCCAGCAAACAAAAGCCCAGGTCCAGACGGATTCACAGCTGAATTCTACTAAAAATTTAGAGAAGAGCTAACATCTATCCTACTCAAACCCTTCCAGAAAATTGCAGGGGAAGGTAAACTTCCAAACTCATCCTATGAGGCCACCATCACCCTAATACCAGAACCTGACAAAGATGCCACAAAAAAAAAGAAAACTACAGGCCACTATCACTGATGAACATAGATGCAAAAATCCTTAACAAAGTTCTAGCAATCAGAATCCAACAACACATTAAAAAGATCATATACCATGACCAAGTGGGCTTTATCCCAGGGATGCAAGGATTCTTCAATATCCACAAATCAATCAATGTAATTAACCACATTAACAAATTGAAAAATAAAAGCCATATGATTATCTCAATAGATGCAGAGAAAGCCTTTGACAAAATTCAACATCCATTTATGATAAAAAAAAAAACTCTCCAGAAAGCAGGAATAGAAGGAACATACCTCAACATAATAAAAGCTGTATATGACAAACCCACAGCAAACATCCTCAATGGTGAAAAACTGAAAGCATTTCCCCTAAAGTCAGGAACCCTAAAAACAAGGGTGCCCACTTTCACCGCTACTATTCAACATAGTTCTGGAAGTTTTGGCCACAGCAATCAGAGCAGAAAAAGAAATAAAAGGAATCCAAATTGGAAAAGAAGTAAAACTCTCACTGTTTGCAGATGACATGATCCTCTACATAGAAAACCCTAAAGACTCCACCAGAAAATTACTAGAGCTAATCAATGAATATAGTAAAGTTGCAGGATATAAAATCAACACACAGAAATCCATTGTATTCCTATACACTAATAATGAGAAAGTAGAAAAAGAAATTAAGGAAACAATTCCATTCACAATTGCAACGAAAAGAATAAAATACTTAGGAATATATCTACCTAAAGAAACTAAAGACCTATATATAGAAAACTATAAAACACTGGTGAAAGAAATCAAAGAGGACACTAATAGATGGAGAAATATACCATGTTCATGGATTGGAAGAATCAATATAGTGAAAATGAGTATATTACCCAAAGCAATCTACAGATTCAATGCAATCCCTATCAAGCTACCAACGGTATTTTTCACAGAGCTAGAACAAATAATTTCACAATTTGTATGGAAATACAAAAAACTTCAAATAGCCAAAGCAATCTTGAGAAAGAAGAATGGAACTGGAGGAATCAACCTGCCTGACTTCAGGCTCTACTACAAAGCCACAGTCATCAAGAGAGTATGGTACTGGCACAAAAACAGAAATATAGATCAACAGAACAAAATAGAAAGCCCAGAGATAAATCCACGCACCTATGGACACCTTATCTTCAACAAAGGAGGCAAGAGTATACAATGGATTAAAGACAATCTCTTTAAAAAGTGGTGCTGGGAAAACTGGTCAACCACTTGTAAAAGAATGAAACTAGAACACTTTCTAACACCATACACAAAAATAAACTCAAAATGGATTAAACATCTAAATGTAAGACCAGAAACTATAAAACTCCTAGAGGAGAACATAGGTAAAACACTCTCCGACATAAATCACAGCAGGATCCTCTATGACCCACCTCCCAGAATACTGGAAATAAAAGCAAAAATAAACTAATGGGATCTAATTAAAATTAAAAGCTTCCGCACAACAAAGGAAATTATAAGCAAGGTGGAAAGACAGCCTTCGGAATGGGAGAAAATAATAGCAAATGAAGCAACTGACAAACAAATAATCTCAAAAATATACAAGCAACTCCTGCAGCTCAATTTCAGAAAAATAAACGACCCAATCAAAAAATGGGCCAAAGAACTAAATAGACATTTCTCCAAAGAAGACATATAGATGGCTAACAAACACATGAAAAGATGCTCAACATCACTCATTATCAGAGAAATGCAAATCAAAACCACAATGAGATACCATTTCACGCCAGTCAGAATGGCTGTGATCCAAAAGTCTACAAGCAATAAATGGTGGAGAGGGTGTGGAGAAAAGGGAAGCCTCTTATACTGTTGGTAGGAATGCAAACTAGTACAGCCACTATGGAGAACAGTGTGGAGATTCCTTAAAAAACTGGAAACAGAACTGCCTTATGACCCAGCAATCCCACTGCTGGGCATACACACCGAGGAAACCAGAATTGAAAGAGACACATGTACCCCAATGTTCACCGCAGCACTGTTTAGAATAGCCAGGACATGGAAACAACCTAGATGTCCATCAGCAGATGAATAGATAAGAAAGCTGTAGTACATATACACAACGGAGTATCACTCAGCCATTAAAAAGAATACATTTGAATCAGTTTTAATGAGGTGGATGAAACTGGAGCCGATTATACAGAGTGAAGTAAGCCAGAAAGAAAAACACCAACACAGTATACTAACACATATATATGGAATTTAGAAAGATAGTAATGATAACCCTGTATGTGAGACAGCAAAAGAGACACAGATGCATAGAACAGTCTTTTGGACTCTGTGGGAGAGGGAGAGGGTGGGATGATTTGGGAGAATGACATTGAAACATGTATACTATCATATAAGAAATGAATCACCAGTCTAGGTTTGATGCAGGATACGGGATGCTTGGGGCTGGTGCACTGGGATGACCCAGAGAGATGGTATGGGGAGGGAGGTGGGAGTGGGGTTCAGGATTGGGAACACATGTACACCTGTGGTGGATTCATGTTGATGTATGACAAAACCAATACGATATCATAAAGTAAAATTAAATTAAATTAAAAAAATTTTTTTTAAAAAGAAAGAAACAGAAATCACCTGGAGCAGTCAGGTCAGTGGTAGCTTAACACCATATCACAGTGCTTCCATCATTCCCCTCACTTCATCTCATCAAAGGCATTGTATCATCTCCTGTCATCACAAGAAGACGGGTAAGTGCAGAACAGTAAGACATTGTGTGTGTGTGTGTGTGTGTGTGTGTGTGTGTGTGTGTGTGTGAGAGAGAGAGAGAGAGAGAGGTGTACATTCACATAATTTTTTATATTTATATATTTAGTATATATTAGTTTATTGTTAGAATCATTCTATTTTATTATTAGCTATTGTTAATCTCTTACTATGCCTAATTTATAAGTTAAACTTTATCATAGGTACAAATGTACAGGAAAAGATATAGAATATATAGAGCTCAGTACTATCCATGGTTTCAGGCATCTGCTGGAGGAGGGGATTTTATTTTATTTTATTTTATTTTGTATTTTTACCTTATTTTACTTTGCAATACTGTATTGGTTTTGCCATACATTGACATGAATCCACCAGGGGTGTACATGCGTTCCCAACCCCCTCCCACCTGGAGGAGGGGATTTTAGAACCATATCCTCCTCCTGGATGTGGGGGCAGGAACTCCTGAAAGCCTGGGTCTTATCAGTCAAATCCATTCCACGTGCCTTCAATAAGCAAGGTTGTTTTAAGACTGGTAAACAGAAAGTAGCCCGAACAAGATGTTTGCCTGAGTTGTTTTCCAGGAACTTGAAGTCAGCTGTGTCTAGTTCAAGCTGAGCCAGTTAAGACTGGGGTGGACCATTGAGCCTCCAACTGGATGTCCGCTTGGTAACCTCTTGACACCAGAGGGCCGAAAACTCCACCCTTAGATCGTGATAAGCCTCTCCATTCATGAATGTTTAGAACCTGTAGCTTAGTTATGCCTGCAAGAAATGATGGTGACCACAGCTTTTCCCAATCACCTTACCCCATGCTCCCCACACTCCCCAAGCCTCAGACCACCCTGTTGCTTTATTCTTTATCCCATTATTATCCCGAACCCCTTGCCTTTGGGAGGCACACCTGAGACTTGTTCTCCGCACTTGGCTGCCTTGTAAACAAACTTCTTTGCTGCAAATCTCAGCAGTTTCGCCGGGCTTCTGAGGTGGGCGCTAGTGGTAAAGAACCTGCCTGCCAATGCCGGAGACTTAAGAAATGAGGGTTTGATCCCTGGGTTGGGAAAATCTCCTGGAGGAGGGCATGGCAACCCACTCCAGTATTCTGGCCTGGAGAATCCCCATAGACAGAGGAGCCTGGTAGGGCTACAGTCCATAGGGTTGCAAAGAGTCAGACACGACTGAAGCGACTTAGCACACACATTGGGCAAAACAAACCTGGTTCAGCAATACTATTGTGTATGTTTGTGTAAAGAATAGAAATGTATTCTTTCACAGTTCAAAAGGCTACCAGTTCAAAATCAAAGTGACAGCAGGGCCGAGCTCCCTCTGAGACCTGTGGAGGAGAATCCATCTTCCCTCTTTGCAGCTTCTGGCGGCTGGTGGGGGACCCCAGCTCACAGTCCAGCCCTCCAGTTGCTGCCTCCATGGTCACAAGGCATAGTTCTCTGCATCTCGGTAAACGGACACAACTCATATTGGATTAACAGCCCACCCTTCTCCAGGATAATCTAACCTTTGCTGATTATACCTGCCATGAAGCACTGCTTTTTTATTTTTGGGGGGAGCCACGTGGCTTATGGGATTTGAGTTCCCAGATAGGGGTCTGAACCCTGGCCCTTGGCAGTGAGAGCACAATGTCCAAACCACTGGACCACCAGGGAATTCCTGACCCTAGTTCCAAATAAGGTTACATTCTGAGGTTCTGGTTCAATGTATCATTCTTGGGGAAGCCAGTTCAAGCCATAACACTTGGGGTTGCTTTCTATTCCTCTGTCGGTTCTCTGAGCCCTGCCCCTAGCTCTTTAAAGTATCTTTTCATGGAAACTTCTTTAATTACCCCCTTTGTGTATGCTCTGAAATCAATCCTTGCTCTGACCCTTATGAGCTGTGTGACCTTGGGCACGATAGCTAACCTCTCTGAGCCATCGTCACTTCAACTCTAAAGTGGAAATAATTGTCATACCCATTCTATGTACTTTTCTGCATTGCTGAAAGTGCTTGATAAACCAAAAAGGCCCATAGCAATGACTGGGGTCACAATTATCCCGTGTGTGTTGCAAGGTACAGTTGGAAAAGGGCTGTGTCTATACTTCCCTCGTGGTCCAGTGGTTAAGACTCTGACCTCACAATGCAAGGGGTCTGGGTTCGATCCCTGGTCAGGAAACTAGATCCCACATGCCGCAACTGAGTTCTCACACTGAAAGTAAAGATCCCTCCACAACTAAAAAAAAAAAAAAAGAGGAGACAAGTCTTCCCCTGGCCCTGGGTAGCATGGCCTTCATCTTCCTTAGAGTTTCACACCGCTGCTACTTGGCTGTCATTTGTGGGACAGGGTGGTTTCTGCATTATCAGGGAACATCATGGGCTGGTCCTCAGCTTGTTTCTTCATTCAGTATATTGAAAGTGGGAGGAAAAAGGACTTAGATCCTCTCAGGAAAATGGCTTGACCTGAAAGACAAAGCCCTACTTTAAATATCAGAGATTGCATGTTAACTCCTGTTTGTATACTTTCTGTAATAATTTAAATCTCTCTCCAGATGGATGTCCCATGAAGTAGGAAGAAGTTCACATGTTTCAGTTCAGTTCAGTCGCTCAGTCGTGTCTGACGCTTTGCGACCCCATGAATCGCAGCACACCAGGCCTCCCTGTCCATCACCATCTCCTGGAGTTCACTCAGACTCACGTCCATCGAGTCCGTGATGCCATCCAGCCATCTCATCCTCGCTCGTCGCCTTCTCCTCCTGCCCCCAATCCCTCCCAGCATCAGAGCCTTTTCCAATGAGTCAACTCTTCGCATCAGGTGTCCAAAGTACTGGAGCTTCAGCTTTAGCATCATTCCTGCCAAAGAAATCCCAGGGCTGATCTCCTTCAGAATGGACTGGTTGGATCTCCTTGCAGTCCAAGGGACTCTCAAGAGTCTTCTCCAACACCACAGTTCAAAAACATCAATTCTTCGGCGCTCAGCCTTCTTCACAGTCCAACTCTCACATCCATACATGACCACAGGAAAAACCATAGCCTTGACTAGACGGACCTTAGTTGGCAGAGTAATGTCTCTGCTTTTGAATATACTATCTAGGTTGGTCACAACTTTTCTTCCAAGGAGTAAGCGTCTTTTAATTTCATGGCTGCAGTCACCATCTGCATTGATTTTGGAGCCCCAAAATATAAAGTCTGCCACTGTTTCCACTGTTTCCCCATCTATTTCCCATGAAGTGATGGGACCGGATGCCATGATCTTCATTTTCTGAATGTTGAGCTTTAAGCCAACTTCTTCGCTCTCCTCTTTTACTTTCATCAAGAGGCTTTTTAGTTCCTCTTCACTTTCTGCCATAAGGGTGGTGTCATCTGCATATCTGAGGTTATTGATATTTCTCCTGGCAATCTTGATTCCAGCTTGTGCTTCTTCCAGCCCAGTGTTTCTCATGATGTACTCTGCATAGAAGTTAAATAAGCAGGGTGACAATATACAGCCTTGACATACTCCTTTTCCTATTTGGAACCAGTCTGTTGTTCCATGTCCAGTTCTGTTGTTTAAGGGCCAGCTGTGTTTCATTTCCTGGGCATTTCTTTCTTTCCTTAGTCTTTTTCAGAGTTATAGGGAAGGTTCTCAAAGCAGTCTTTCTTGATTTGGTTTTTAACTTGAAAGTAAGATTTTGCATATTTTTCCAAACTTGTATATGAATTGACTTTTTGAATATTATTTAGAACATAAATTTGGAAATTTTACTAAGTCTCTGTTTTCAAGATTTTAGCAACTCTCGTAATACGGATACGATAACATATCTTTTTTTCAGGTGTCTAGTAATTTTTCTTTATTTGTTCACTTTACAGAGGGACCTACCTAGATGTATGTTTGGGATTGGGATTTGAAGTGGTTCTAGAAAGGACTATGCAGATTATTTCAAGCACATTGGTTCTTTATGGTTTAGTTTTCTAGGTGGGGGCATCCAGCTGGCCATGATTAATGCATGGGAGGGCTCTTGAGAGAAGTTTGAGCTGTGCTGGGCAAGTTTGCTTTCAGGATTTATGGAGGCCCCTCAAGGTTAGCTGGAGGAGTGTCTCCTTTCTCTAAGTGAGCGTATAGGTTAGGAATCTTCTGACCAGTGTCTCTGCTTTTATGTGCAAACCAAATGTTGGGCTAAGTCTTGGCCAGCCGATTTGCAAGCAGACACATGTGCAGTTCCCAGCATCACCAAAATTGCTTCCTTCCTGTGCCAACCTCACCCTAATGCATAGCCCTGGTGTCTATCATGGGGCTTAGAGTGGCTCTGCTAGGGCAGCACCCCCATCGGGCTTCCCAGGGATGCCCTTCCTTAGTCAATACATCCAATGATCTGCTTCCATCTGCACTATGTATTGCAGAAATTCCTTACATGTTCTTGACCAGAATTTGGAACAGAGAAGAGTTAAGTGGATGGTTTCAAATTATGATCTATAAGCAAAGATCAGGGAACTATAGCTTTTGACAAGTTTGAATACAAACTGATTTATTTACAGTGTCACCACTAGGTGGTGCCACCAATTAGTGAAAACAATGGTTACTGTTTGGGACAACCAAAATCCACTTGCAGCTGGTACCAGCACAAGTTTGTGAGCTTTTAGGGAGTTTGTGTGTACTTGTGTGTAAGTGTGTGTGCACATAGTTCTTGGTGCATGAATTTGCTTCGATGCAGTGTTGGTTTACAAGTGTTCACATGCATGCAATTATATGCAGAGATTAGGGTTAGGGTGCACCTTCATATCATATCATGAAGCTAATGATATGAACTCCAAAAGGCTGCCCCATCAGCCATATGTATTGTCTGGAACTCTGGTCTCTCAGCTTGAAAGGCTGCTAGTGGAGTGTGCAGAACCCCCAACCTTAAGGGAGAAATACAGTGTCAATACCACAGGAAAGTTTTTTCGGGGCAGGGAACCCACAGTCACATATCCTCTAAGGTCATCTGTCCTGCAACCCCTCCAAGAAAGTCTCAGTCACTTGTAATATCCTGGAGGACCATGGTCTCAATATCTCCCTGAGTGCCCAAAGCTTCAAATCAAATGCTCACATTAGGAGTGCATCTTCTGTCCAGATAGGGAGTGACTCTGCACTTGAGAAAATAAATGTGGGGGTGGTGGGGGGGGGGAGGCCCCAAATCCCTTCCCCACCAGAGTCATCCGTATCAGCACATCCTTTCCCTGTTATCACTAGGGACAGCTGATCTCAGACTCTCACTCAGGAGACTGGCCCCCACTCCAGCAATCTTGCTGCCTTGATTACATGCTGTACAGAATAGCCCATGAGGCTGGGGAAACTTAGACAAGCCCCTTCCCTTCTCTGGCATCAATTTCTCTAGCTCTCAGTGAGGGCTGAAGCTGCATGATTCCAAGGGGCCCTTTGTGCTGATGGGAGTTCTGCCATTTGCAGGGCCCTGCCCTCCTCCCGTGGCTGGTATGCAGTGGGAGTCTCCTTGGAGAAGTTCCCAAGTAGGAGAAAGTTCTGCTTGCCTTCCTTCTCCTCCTTCCAGCAGAATTCCCTCCTTAACAGGCCCCCAGGGGAGGCAGCTGGCCTCCCAGGCCTCCAGAAGCTGCAGGAGGGAGTGCTCACTTGAGCATCATTAAAAGTTCAAGTGGCTTCCTCCCTCCACCCTGCACCCCATGGGGTGCATTAAACCCCAGGACTTATTAAACCTTCTGCCCCCAGAGCCCAATTTGGTTGAAGGGAATGTTTGATCTTTTCATCCAGAGGAGGTTTGCACTAAGGGTTTGGGGCCTCCCTAAGACAGCTCATCTCAGATCCAGGTCAGAGAGGGAGGGTCCCCAGAGGTCACCTCTTGCCCTGGCACTTTTCCAGAGGAGGAAACAGGCTGCAGGGAAGGGGTGTGTCCAAGGTCACACAGGAGGCAGGCTGCTGGAAGTATTCCTCTGGGTGGCAGAGAGTTGAGCGGGGGCGGGGTGGAGGTTCTCTGTGGAGGGTCCCTGGGGAACTCATGGTCTCAAGATCGAGGTGCAGAGCTGTGGCTTTGGGGGAGACCCTGCAGCATGTGAGGAAGGCCTGTAAGAACAGCCTGACAAGCACACAGTGGGAGGGGCTGCCTGGAAAGATAGCCAGCAACCGTCCCTGGCCCCCTGGCCATGTGGTGGGATAGATAAGTGCTTGTCTAGATGAACAGAGGGTTCTGGACTGGATGGGCAGAGGGATTTGCAACTGCTCAGGTCCTGCCTGCTCTGTGAATTCTCCCCCAGGCAGGAATGGTGTGTCTTGACTGTTGAGCGGGGAGCCTCAGATGGAGTGGGGAGCCTGCTGTGTATGGGCAGTTGAGCCTGTTGACTGGGAGCCAGGAGGCTGACCCTGGGGCCTGGCCTCTCTGACCTCAGAGGCCACTTTCCTGCCTCCTGCAGCCCTACACTGACACCCAGCTCCCAGACCCAGCAGGACTGAGGATGCAGAGACAGTTGTTCGGCTTCCCTGCCTGCTGGGCTGGCCTGAGCTTCTGAAGTGTGAGACAACTGCAGGACAGAACGTGACTCATTCCCCGCGGCCACTGTGGGCTGCAGGACGGGGAGCCGCAGTCTCTCAGATGACACTCGGTCCGCCCAGGTCATCTGGTCCAAACCCCACTGCCTTAATCTCGGTGGCTTCCCGGGTGGTCGGGTGGTAAAGAATCTGCCCGCAATCCAGGAGACCCAGGTTTGATCCCTGGGTTGAGAAGATCCCCTGGAGAAGGGAATGGCAACCCACCCCAGGATTCTTGCCTGGAAGATTCCATGAACAGAGGAGACTGGCAGGCTACAGTCCGTGGGGTCGCAGCATCCGATATGACTGAGTGACTTTCACTCACTCACTCGGTATCAGTGGCAAACGTGTGTCAAGACCTGGTTTAAGTGCCTTATAAACACTAATTCCTTAAATCCTCAGAAAATCCTACTAGGAAATATACTCTACTGAGCCCTTTTACACCTGAGGAAACTGAGGCAGAGCGTGTAGGAAGCGTGTACAGTCACAGAGCTGGTGAGTCATGTGGTTCCAGAACCCACGATCTTAGTTGCTGTGCCGTACTGCCTCTAAGAGAGCAGGGCCCTGAGGCCCAGGGAGGGGACGGGCTGGCCCAGTCACTTGGCTAGGTGGCAGGGATGGGGGCCCAGACTCTGATCTCTAGCCTCTGGCTCTCCCCTCGCCCCGAGTCCCCTCCTTCCAGCTCCTCTCTCCCCACCTAGCCTCACTTGGCCCTCCCCAGAGTTAACAGTCGCTGGGCCTCCCCTCAGTTGGCAGCTCCAACCCAAAGAGGCTGCACCCACATTCCCTGGCTGCTCTCCAACCCACAGGAGCTGAGAAAACAAAGTCCAGTGACTGCGAGGACCGAGCAGAGGCTGCTGAAGGGGAGGAAGCAGCGAGAAGCCACCAAGCGGAGGCCACTGTCAGCTCCCAGATGCTGGACCTCCTGGAGAGCACGACCCTCGTGGGCTTGATCATAGGCACTGCGGTGGCCTTTCTACTGCTGTTGCTGCTGCTGGCCGCCTGCTTGTACTCCAGACAGGAGGAACCTGACATGGAAAGGAACCGCCCCACCGCAAGGAGAAACCGGATCAGGTGGGCCCAGCCTTGGATCTCCTCGGGCCGGGGCCACCTGGGACACTTGCACCATTTCCGTCATGCTGGCCATATGTCTCACATGCCCCATGCGAACCTCCACCACCACCACCTCGCCCACCACCATGCCCACCATCATGCCGCCCACCACGCCGCCCGTGCCCACCGAGGCCGCCACTGATGCCCGTGCAGGGCAGCCGCTGCCTGCCCTGCCATCACCAGACAAGTGGACCTGCCGACGTTCCCGTGCAGAAGGGCACCTCCCTGCAGTGAACACCAGGCCCTGCTTGGGCTTCGTCTTCCCACTCGCCCAGCGTGCTGTGGAGGAGAACTGAGGAGCGCCAGGGCTGGCCCTGCACACACAGGAGGGTGACAGGGCTGAGCGCAGCGGGTGCTGGTGGTCCTTTGGGGGCAGACACCAGCTTGTGACCTTAACTCCCAAAGGGCACTAGAATGAACAGCCAGTCCGGTCGGTGCAGGCGTGCTGGTGTGTGCGGATGTGCAGGTGTACCCTGCTCTCTCTCAATGACAGGGCCTCTGGCTGGCAAGGTAGCTGGGAGGGGCCCTGGCAATGCCCCTTTGTTTGCAGGAGGTCTTGAGGCTGCACAGTCAATTCAGTGGTGCCTTAATCCAAGAAAATAAAAACCATTAAGAAGCTTTGTGAAGAGGCTCTTGATTGTAACTCAAGTGGGAGGGAGGGAGCGGCCAGGCCTATTTCTGCCTTTCCTTGGAACTTCCTCTCTGATGGGAAGTGAATGTCTGAGTGGGCCAGGCCGTGGGGGAGACTGGACGGCTGTGCTGGGCTCCATGGACAGTAGGTGAGAAGGCCTGGGGCCTGAGCTCTGATGAGGGGCATGGTTAGGGTTTGCAGGCAGCCCTGTGTACTGGTGGGGCTCGGAGAGAAGGAGCGAGGCCGTCCAGGCTCGCCCCCAGGGCTCTTTCCGGTCCACCTCTAGGGCACAGTATGCTCTGGGCCTGCAGAAGCCCCCTGCATGGCTGTGCTGAATGAATGTTTCTTTGGTAAACTGGTCAGGGTTTCTTATCCAGATGTTGAGTCTCAGCCAGACTGACCCCACCAATGCATGTGTGTGTGTGTGTGTGTGTGTGTGTGTGGCTGGCTGGAGTCTGTGTGTGCAGCTGTGAGGTTAGGAGGGACAATGTGGTGCTGGGCGGCCCTGGGAGAGGGCTTGCCTCCTCGGAGTCTCAGTTTCCCCTTCCCTAAGATGAGATAGGTGACAAACACTTCTTGCCAAAGCCTGTTTCCAGCTACCCCAGAGCAGCTGACAGGATTCCGCAGCCAGGACAGAAATCTAGTTCTGAGGCCTTCGGTGAGGAAGGAAGTCCTGTGAACTGGGGTGGGAAGTGGAGGGGGAGAGGCTTGAGGGCCAGGCGAGGTGGTGGGGAGGGGCCGGAGAACAGGCCATAAAGTCAGGGGCCTGGTGACTGACTCACTGGAACAGAATGTCCTGTTTCTTTTCTATTTCCCGGTGGATTCTCTATGAGGCCTGGGGTGGGAGGCAGGGAGAGGGAGGCAAATTCACTGATAGCAAGGCCAGATTTCAGGCTTGGGAAAGAGGATCCAGGGTCTATAGCACTCTTTGAATCTGCCTCCCCTCCCTTACCCCTATGGTTGCCCTTAGTTTATCCCTGATCTGGATTCCTGCCACAGCCCCTCCAAGTCTGCACACCTCCAGCCCTGCCACTTTGCAAAGCCTCTCCACACTGTAGCCTCTTCATTGCCCTTGGGACCAAGTCTCTGCCTCTTGGCTGGCCATCCAAGGCCCCTGGTCTGATTCTTGCCTACTCCTGTTCCTTTTGTCCCATCCACGCTGCTCCAGTCCTCAGGCTCAGAAAACACCTTGCACGTTCCCCTCTCTGTGTCTTTGCCCAAGAAGGATTCATCGTTCACTCCTATGGGTTTCTAATTTATTATTATTGTTGTTGTTGCTGTCATTTCTGCTGGTGCACTCAAATCTCTTTCCCTAGAGATTCAAAGGCCCCTGTCCTCCTAGACTGGAGAACACTTGAGGGCCCCCCATGCTCAAGTGTGGAACCAGCCCACGTGACAGATGCTCGAGAAAGGTTTCCAGAGCTTCATGCTCTCTGGAAAAGTAAATGTACTTGGAATCATCACTGCCCAAAGCTTAGGGTTTGAGGGCTTCCAAGTATAGTAGTGGGACATTGCAGGGATTAGTCCTTTAAGCTTCTAGGGCCTTGCTGAGAGAGCTCCTGCTTCACTACTCCATCTGCTCAGTGTTGGGGTGCGTGGAGGTCAATAGCCTGCCGGCCCGGACCTCCCTTATCCCTCTGCAGAGCCTGATGTGAGCCTTGGATGGCCTGACTTTCCTACGTGTGGCCTCGAGCATTCTCTGGGAGAATCAGGATGCTTGCCATCACCTTCCCCTTCTTAATGTAAATGGAATCTATGACGGACTTCTCTGGCGGTTCAGAGGTTAAAACTCCATGCTTCCACTGCTGAGGGTGCTGGTTCGATCCCTAATGGGTAACTAATATCTCGCATGCCGTGTGATGAGGCCTATATATATATATATATGTTTGTGTGTGTGTGCATGTATATATATGGAATGTGTGGGCCATGGTCTTTTCTCTGACCAATTGACAGTGATAGATGCTGGGAGGACAGATGTATGTCTAAGTGGTAGACATCTTTCAGAGCCCCGTTGTGTCTGGGGCTCATGGGTAGGGGCTGTCTGTCATAAGATTACAAAATCCACAAGAAAAGAAAATGTCTGGAGAAACCCTTAGGGCAAGCAGTCCCCCTGGTGCCCTCCACCTCCCAAAATGACTGACTGACATTGATAATTCAATCTGAAACCATAGGGCCCACAGAGTGGTTTGTCATATTTCCTGACCCCTGTTTCTGGTCACTCCAGTTAATACAAGTAATTCAAGATGTCCAGCTTCCTGTTGCAGCCCCAGCTGGCTCCGGGCTCCTCCTCTGTGTGGGTTGTCCAGTTATCTTAGAAAGGGGAGGAGAGAGAATTTGGCAGAATACCGTTTATTCCGAATAGTCACTCTCCCATTCTGTGCATAAGCAGATTCCTAACACTAGTACCAAAGAAAGTTCAGGGCCTTGAAGAAATTGAAAAGGATCCAGGCTGTGTGGCCCTGGGCTAGCCCTTGGTTCTCCCTGGGTCTTCACATTCTGATCAGTATATCTATAGAAGGAGACAATTGCCCTGTGGAATGGTGGTACCTGGAGAGAGCTCTGAACTAGGAGGAAAGGGAGGGAAGCCCCTCCTTCGCTATTTGGTGCTCTAGTTATCACTACTAATAGCAATAGGCCATGGGCTATGACTATCTCTGAAATGGGGAAAATGCTACTTCTCAGTGTTGCTGGAACCATTATATGAGATAGATAGTGCCTGGCTGTGTCTGATACCTGGAATTATTGTCTGTTATGACACCCTTTCTCAGGGTTTAGATGAAGTACTGTTAATAATTCAGCCTCCTTTCTGGAAGTGGTGGTGGTCTCAGGAGGTGCTGGCTGTGGACAGGCTGTGATCAAGTGAGGATGGGAGACAGAGTGGCCTGGGCCTGGCTCACCCCTGCTCCCCTGACCCAGTGAACCAGAGATGCTGGCAGGGGGGCAGGGCCGGAGTGGCATGGGTGTGCATAGGGGGTGGGGTGAGTGCAGTCACCAAGGGGGCTGGCAGCTGTGCAGGTCCTGGGCCCTCACTCACAATTGGAGGAAGGAATTCAGGAAGTGCTCACAGCTGCTCAGACATCTCAGAGCTTCATTCCAGGCAGCACCAAGGCTGAGGCACCCGGGGATGAGCGTGCCATGGCCTGGGCCCTGGGGTGGCCATCAGGTCAGGAGGCCCCGGCACTGCGTACAGCCATAGCTGCCCCTCTGGAAGCCCGGGGTAAGTTTCCACAGCACCTGAGTGTGAGCAGCGGGCACAAGCAGGCAGCAAGGGGGGTGGGGTGGGGCTGGAGCAGAGGATGGGACTAAGGAGCCCACAGGAGTTACTGAAGGGCTCAGGTATCCCACCCGGAGAGTGACCTGCTCCATCTAAACAGCACTCTCCCAGTATGTGCAGAAAAGGAGGCCAATGAGACAGGCGCTCCTGGTGACCCTGTGTCTGGCTCAGAGCTGACGTTGCTTCTTCCCCTCCTTCGGGGGAGAGGTTCAAGAGTCAGCAGTGGGGCTGATTCAAGGACTGATCCAAGGTTCCTCCAAGGGAGGAGCCTGGGCTCATCCCGGATCCACAGGAGGGGGAGTGTTTTGTCTTTTGTCCGAGTGTACAAACACTCCTGAAATCCGTAGGCGTCACCAGAGGGCTGAGCGGGGCTCCCTCTGAACAAAGACTTTTACGCTCTCCTTCCAGCTCCTGCATCCAAGGAGTCTTGAGCTTACGTCTTTCAGGACAGTGCTTCTTCCAGAGCTGCCAGTGGAGTTGCCCACGGCTCTTGGAAGCCTGGCCCAAGGCTGAGAAAACAGTGACAGAGACGCACTAAGGTCGGAATAGAGCCATGTGGGGTGCCCAACGGCCCAGAGAGGGTACCAGCCAGGGCCTCTGACCAGCATCTCCTTAGAAGACCACAGGGAGAGCAGCTGGAGGAGCAAGGGTACCTGCCATCACCAGCAGCTCCTCGCTTCGGATGGGGAGCGAGTGAGGTCCAAAACACACCCTAGGTTGCTCAGTGGGTCAGAGGCCACACGGGGTCATGGAAACAGCAGTGATCGGAATGGTGGCTGTGCTATTCGTGGTCACCGTGGCCATCACCTGTGTCCTCTGCTGCTTCAGCTGTGACTCAAGGAGCCAGGATCCTCAGGGGGCCCCGAGCCCCAGCTTCACAGTAGCCACGTTTCGCCAGGAGGCTTCTCTCTTCACTGGGCCAGGTCGCCATGCTCAGCCAGTGGCAGGTGCCCGGGACTTCTGGACCTTCATGTGAAATCTACCAGCCCCCCAGGATTTGCTCGTGTTGTTTAGTCACTCAGTTGTGTCCAGCTCTTTGTGACCCCATGGATTGTAGCCTGCCAGGCGCTGCTGTCCGTGGAATTCTCCAGGCAAGAACACTGGAGTGGGTAGCCATTCTCTTCTCCAGGGGATCTTCTTGACCCAGGGATTGAACCCAAGTCTCCTGTATTAGCAGGCGGATTCTTTACCACTGAGCCACCAGGAAAGCCCAGGATTTGCTCTGTTGCTGGTCAGACTCCTCTTCCCCCAGCAAGCCTTCTCTGGTGACCCACTCCTCCAGCCTGGCATTTCTGTCCTGTCCAGCCTGTATCCAGCAGACTCCTGGCCCATCTTATCCTGGTTTGCCATGCCCTCCAGCCTGGGAGATCTATGGTGATGGGACCAGACAGGAGTCAGCTCTAACCCCTGAGAACTGAGCTGGACCCTACCCACAGTGTGGGGCTGACGAGAGATCGAGAGTGAGTGACCAGGCAATACTGGATGGCATGGTGGGCCAGCTCTTCTGATCTGTAAGGTGGAGTGAAATATCACTGGACTTCATTGTGAACAGAGAGTTGGTTATCTCAAGTTGTCTCAGGATGCCTGTGAAACTGGTTCTATTGCCTCCAGAGGAAGCAGCGCCCTCAAGTGGACAGTTTAGAAACCAAACTGTTTTATCTATTCCAAGTGAGTCATTTTGCTACTTGCCGGTGCATATACTGCAGAGCCCACATCTGACACCTGCCTCCTACCTGTTACCTGAAATTCTGAAACCAAAGGGCTGTTTCCTGGGAACTGGCGATTCATTTTATAATTGAAAATGCATATCCTTTTATGGGTCTCCCAAGAATCAGGGTTGGGAAACCACAAAAGGAAACAGAAGAGAAAAAGAGTCACAGAAAGTACCAGATGTTTTATTAATAGGAAAGCCAGAAAGAAGACTTTGAGACTTCATATTTGCATGAGACTTTGTTTCTCTATTCTTATGGGTCACTTCTATTCTTAGAGACTGTGACTTGCATCACTCAGGAATGATGGAAAAATCACCAACTGAAAGGTAATTTCGAATAAGTTAAAATGTTATACTATATTAACAGTATGTAACAAAGCTCTTGTTTGCTTCACAAATAAAGAGATGTTCTGTTTTTATTTATGGAAGAGCCGTTTTCTCTGTGCCCATGAAATGCATGCCAGACCATATTTAGCAAACGGTTTGAAGGATGCAGGATTGAGTCTCCTGACTCATGTCTCCATCCAGCACTGAAGGAATGACTCTCCCAGGACCTGCCGTTGAAGAGGGCAGGACTGACCCAGAGAGGAGGCCTGGTCCCTGAGGGTGCCTGGATGGGCCACCCCGGCCATGTGGCTGCCATAGAAGGACTCGCAGAGAGAGATGCTCAGGGCTGTGAAGGTGCAGTGGTGTAAGGAGCCAGGGAGAGAGTCAGGGTGGTGGAGAGGGGTGAGTGTGGCAAGGGGAGAGGCACAGCACAGGGAGGGCCCGGAGCGCCTGAGGACCCTGCATCCGCCTCTCTGGACCTGAGAGCCCGCAGGCAGAGCCTTCACAGATGCACGTGGAGTGCTACAGGGAGGGCCCAGAGCACCTGAGGGCCCTGCATCGGCCTCTCTGGACCCGAGAGCCCGCAAGCAGAGCCTTCACAGATGCACGTGGAATGCTACAGGGAGGGCCCGGAGCGCCTGAGGGCCCTGCATCGGCCTCTCTGGACCTGAGAGCCCGCAAGCAGAGCCTTCACGGATGCATGTGGAATGCTACAGGGAGGACCCGGAGGGCCTCAGCTGAGCGGAGTCGACTGTTCGGTTCACGTTCTCTGAAAGCGAAACCCAGACAGAGTTTGGGATGTGAGATGTTTATAGGGATCAACAGCTGTGAGAGGAAGGAAGGGGGAAGCAGGATTAGATAGAGGAAGGAGTCAAAGATGATGCAGGCCCTTAATATCCCCACATCTTTGCTCTTTCCTGGGTGCCCCCAACCCCTGAGGTTTGACCTCAGGCAAAGTGGCTCTGGAGCAGAGGCTGGCCCTGAAGTCCTTCCTTGGAGGGGTCCTGCGTGGCACGTCTCCACAGGAGCTCAGCGGTGGCCTGTTCTCAGAGCTGGGTGAGCGTGTCCAGGCAGAGAGAAACACCGGGTGCAGGAGCTCCAGGTGGGCAGAGCTGGTGGTACAAGGCCTGGGAGGAGGCAAAAGAGTGGGCCTCAGCCTCTCTCTGTCCTCAAGCAGTTAGCTCTGCTGTGGGTCCAGCACCTCAGGACCCCGGGTCCAGGGCTTTGCCTCTGTGTGGTGTGGTCACATTCTTCCCTGAGTTCGTGGAGGAAGGGTCTGTAGGCTGGACTCAGCTCTAAGAGCAAGCAGTGGTGAGGGGGCAGCCTCACTCTGTGGGCGGGCAGTCTGTCAAGCCCCAAGTTCTCATGTGCTCACTCACCCATCCATCCACCTACTCACACATCTGTCCATCTGTCCACTTACTCCACCTACTTGCTGAGCTGACTTCCTCACCTACGCATGCATTCATCATTCATTCCATCACTCATTCACTCCTCCATTCAATAAACACTGGCTGAGCACCGACTGTGTGCCAGGCCCCACCCAAGGAAGGTGAAAGTCACCAAGACCCGGTCCTAGCAATCGATGGACAACCAGTTTAGTCATCTGGACAAGGGTACTCAAGGGAGAGAGAGCTGGGAGTCCCCGGGGAACCCGGGAGGAGGTGATCTTTGAGTTGGACTTGAAGAAAAGTAGGCACTTCAACAAGAAGAGTTTGGAGGAGGGTCCCCCAGAGGGACTGGCAGGATTGGAGATTCAGAGAATGTGTGCGGCAAGGCGTAAGGGGTCAGACTGAGCTGGGGCCAGGAGACAAAACACAGCCAGCTCCTGTAGGAACCCCTTATTGCCACACTTGGCCAGTAAGTTTCTAGGCAAGTGAAGGCAACGAAGAGGCAGCCTGGGGGCAGGAGCAGTCTTCCCCAGCACAAGCACATGGGCACTGCAACCTGCCGTTGCTACAGGGGAGTGGTGGCTTCTGCAGTAAGAGCTGGAGGAAAGGTCCTGGGAGACTCAGGGGGTGGCCAGCACTGCATGGAGGTGGAGCCGAGGGCTAGGGAGAGGATGTCCCAGGAAAACAGGGCATTTGAGAAGGGCAGGCAGTCAAGGCCAGCACCCTGGAGCAGGTTGACAAGAGGGAGAGGGGACCAGGAGGAGCAGCTAGAGAAGGGGCAGGAAGGTTGGGAGTAGGGTTCCAGATTTAGCAAATAAAAATATAGGGCATCCGGTTAATTTTAATTTCAGGTAGACAACAAATAATTTTTAGTATACACACGTCCCAGGCGGCACTGGGGACATATTTACACTAAAACATTACTCGTTGTCTATCTGAGGTTCAAACTGAACTGGGGTGTCCATATTTTATCTGGCAATCCTATGAGGGAGGAAGTGGTTCTCAGAGGGGGCGGTTAACTGGTTGAAGCATCGGGGAGGTGAAGGTGAGCATCCGGAAGAGGCCTCAGATTTTGCAATGGACTGTTGACAATGACCTTGGTGAGAATAGCTTGAGTGGAGTGAAGGGAGCAGCCCTGTGGGTAGTGTGCATGTGTACACGTGTCTGCAGTGTGTGTGCATGTTCACGTGTGTGTGTGTGCTCAGGGGCAGTGGAGTCAGTGGGAGCTGAGTCAGCAGAGGATAAGGACTGAAGATAATCTGAAGGGAAGAAGGGTGATGTATTGTGGCCAGAGGGGCATGGCCTTGAAGGAGAGTTTATTGTTGGTGTTTTTAAGCAGGGGAGGGAGGTTGATCATGCGGAAGGCCGGAAGGAGAAGGATTGCAGAGGGAGACAGTGACAACTGTCAGCAAGGAGGAGCCCCACGGAAGGGGTGGGGTGGGAGTCAAGGAGTCAGGCAGGTGGGGGCAAGGGAATGCTGCGGGTAAACGCTCATGTTGTGTGTGTGGTGGGGGAGGAGGGAGATGAGGGCATCACGCCAGACGGTCTGTTGACTCAGTGAAGCAGGAGTATCTGTGCAGAGATGGGTCTGGGGACCTGAGGTCAAGGAGAGCCTGGACTGAAGACTCAGAGCAGAGAGGAGCAGCCGTCCTGCTGTTCTCACGTGTGGGGTACGTGTGTGGCAACTCTGTGTGTATGTTGTATGGTGTGAGTGTACGTGTTGTGTGGTGTGTATGTTGTGCATGTGTGCATGTTGTGTGGTGTGTATTTATGTTGTGGTGTGTGTTGGCCTGAAGTGCTCTGCCCTTTCACGCAGGGCAGCCCATTGTGTAAGAAGGGGGTGGGGAACTCTGTAACAGGCCAGCATGAAGCGCCTCTGGAGACGGAGGAGACTGCAGTGTAAGGGCAGAAGCTAAAGCTGGTACCAAGAAGCTGGCAAGGCTGGGAGTGTTTACTTGGTGGCAGCAAGGGAAGGGGCTGCTCAAGGTCACCTGGAAACCTGGGCAGAGCTGCATTTGAACCCCCGCCTCTCAGTCTCCAAATGCAGCGCCCTCTCTGTTCATTCAGTTACTTGTTATTGTTGTTCAGACGCTCAGTCGTGTCTGACATTTTGCAACCTCATGCACTGCAGCACGCCAGGCTTCCCTGTCCTTCACTATCTCCCGGCATTTGGTCAAACTCATGTTCATTGAGTCGATGATGTCATCCAACCATCTCTTCCTCTGTGCCCCCTTCTCCTTTTACCTTCAATCTTTCCCTGCATCAGGGTCTTTTCCAATGAGTTGGTTCTTTGCATCAGGTGCGCTTCAGCATCAGTCCTTCCAGTGAACATTCAGGGTTGATTTCCTTTAGGATTGACTGGTTTGATCTCCTTGAAGTCCAAGGGACTCTCAAGAGTCTTCTCCAACACCACAATTCAAAAGCATCAGTTCTTCAGTGCTCAGCTTTCTTTATGGCCCAACTGTCACATCCATACATGATTAATGGAAAAACCATAGCTTTGACTCTATGGACTTTTGTTGGCAAAGTAATGTCTCTACTTTTTTAATATGGTGTCTGGGTTTGTCATAGATTTCCTTCCAAGGAGCAAGTGTCTTTTAATTTCATGGCTGCAGTCACTGTCTGCAGTGATTTTTTCCTATTTATTGGACTCTTACTGGGTACCAGGCATTATGCTTTTTATCCAACCTCTCTTCGATGTTCACTGTGATCCCATCATAGAAAACACAGTGATGAGCATCTTTTCCAGCAGCATTCCCCACCATTTCCATTTGATAGTTGAGAGACCTGAGTCCTCACTGTGGGGTGCTCTCAAACAGTGCCTCCCAGTGCTGCTGGAACCTGCAGGCACAAAGCTAACCTGCCCTCTCCGTAAACGGGGCTGGAACTCTCAGCTGACCCATTTCATATCTTCAGGATGAAGAGAAGGCAGGAACACCAGGGATTGGATTTACCCTGGGTTTTCCTGGACAAAAGCCTTGCACCCACATGCCGTACCTGGAACTGTCTTTGAAGAGGATGCAGTCTTTGCCATATACGACTTTAAAGGGGCAGCCCACGAAACCTCACCCCAGATAACTCTGCTGATGGTTGGACTTCCGGGTTAACTGACCTCAGCCCCGGGCTGCCCCGCCATGGCCTCCCTGCCGTATGGACTGTGCCTCTCTGTGCCCAGGTCTGCCCCAGGACAAAGGGCCAGAGAACCCTGCTCTGCTCCACCCAGCTCTGTCTCCGCTCTGCCCCCACCACTCACTAGATGGGCTCCAGCCAGGTGTAGAGGTGGTGAGAGTCTTATCCCCTTGTCTAGAGGTTGTACCGGAGAGGGAAGAGCCTGGAAACCCAGCTGTCAAGAGCCCCTGCCCCCAGCTCCACCCGACCCCCCGCCCTTCCTCCACAATCCTGGGCTGCCACCAGCCTGGTGCTTCTCTCTGGAACACACTGGATTCTGAAATCAGAAGTCCCTGAAATAACATGTTTTCCGGAAAAGTACCTTCCTTAAAGGAAACCACTTGTTCCAAGGAGTTGAAAAGGGTCATTGTGCGCTGCCAATCCCTGCTCCCCTCAGGACATGACACTTGAAAAGAGACATGGCTACACACACACACACACACACACACACACACACTCAGATGCATTCATCCAGTGCATTTGTAAGACTGAAAGTTAGGAGTGGGCTCAAATACCAATCAGAGGAGGCTGGTGGGGCAAATCCTAGCAGAGACACAACATCAGACACTAGGCAGGTATAAAAACAATGAAGTAAATTTAAACCCGTTACCATGAAAGGGCATTTATCATACATCAGGAAGTAAAAAGTAGAGAGGATTAAAGAACTATAAATGTGCCCTGTGGAAAAATTCAATTTCTGTTAAAATACGCTTGGATGCAGAGAAGACTGTGTGGATAGTGACATGCCCAGGTGCTAACTAGTGATTGTCTCCGGTTGGCTGGGGCTGTTTATGTGTTTCAGGCTTTTCCTTTCTGTCTATCTGTATTTCCTGTGATCAGTGGTTTGCTTTTCAATAAGAAAAAGCAAGAAACCAACAAAGGAAAAGAACAAAATTAATTTCTCTAAGTTAAAAAGTGAACCAACTTCAATCTGAGAAGGAGATATAAAAACCCAATCAAACACAGACATATAATGGTGACAAATTCTCAGGACAGACAGACACACAGACACATTCTGCCTGATTCACATGGTTGAGGTAGACAAAGCGGAGGAGTAGAGGGATGGTTGTTAAGTTTCTAGAAAACTCTGGGATCTAGATGTGAGGGTGACTGCAGGAACTTCAGGGACTGATGGGGGCATTTAGGTGGGTTTGGGAGGGTAGAGGGAGCATCCTGGGACTCAGCCAAGCCTTGGCTAGATACCTACCTACCTTCTGCCTCCTGAGATAGCACATGGATCCTGAGCCCATGTCTCCAGTTCAGGCAAGGCTGAGAACTTGCCAAGGCAGCTCCCCACCCCTGCCCCTCCTGGCTCCTCCCCACTTTGCTGTATAGGGAGATAAGAAGGCCCAGTGCTGGGAGGGGCTGCCCCTGTTGTTCAATTGCTCAGTTGAGTCTGACTCTTTGTGACCTTGTGGACTGTAGCACTCCAGGCCTTCCTGTCCTTCACCATCTCCTGGAGTTTGCTCAAACTCATGTCCATCGAGTCGATGATGCCATCCAGCCATCTTGTCCTCTGTTGCTCCCTTCTCCTCCTGCCCTCAAGCTTTCCCAGCATCAGAGTCTTTTCCATAGAGTTGGCTCTTTGCATCAGGTGGCCAAAGTATTGGAGCTTCAGCTTCAGCATCAGTCCTTCCAATGAATATTCAGGGTTGATTTCCGTTAGGATTGACTGGTTTGATCTTCTTGCTCATACCTGGAAAAGGGAATTACAGTTGCTGGTGGAATTACAGTTGCTAATTAGTTGCCCTTAAAATAAGATTATTCTGGGTTATCCACATGGGCCCAGTGAAATCAAAATGGTCCTTAACTGTGGAAGAGAGAAGTCTGAGAATCAGGTCAGAGAGATGTGATATGAAAAAGACCCCAAGATGGAAGGGGGCCACCAGCTAAGGAATGAGGACAGCCTCTAGAAGTTGGAAAGGAAAAGAGAAGGAAATAGACTACCTCCTAGAGTCCCAAGTGTTGCAGGAATGAGAGTGGGGCGAGAGAAGATGGTCACATCCCAGGTCACGTCCGACCAAGTCCCTGGCTGTCAAATGTGGGTTCTTGGTTTCACACAGGAAAGCATTCAAGAGCAAGCCATAGTAATGAGGAAGAAGATTTACTGAGGGAAGAAACACACTCCATAGACCGAGTGTGGGCCACCTGGGAAGGCAAGAGAGGCACCAGGGTATTGGGCTGTCATTTTTCATAGGGGTGGGTAATTACATAGGCTGGGCTTCCCAGGTGGCACTAGTGGTAAAGAACACGCTGGCCAAGGCAGGAGACATAAGAGACTCAGGTTTGATCCCTGGGTTGGGAAGATCCCCTGGAGAAAGGCATGGCAACCCGCTCCAGTATCCTTGCCTGGAGAATCCTGTGGACAGAGGAGCCTGGTGGGCTGCTGTCCATAGGGTCACACAGAGTCGGACACGATTGAAGTGACTTAGCATGCATTGGAGAAGGAAATGGCAACCCACTCCAGTATTCTTGCCTGGAGAATCCTGTAGACAGAGGAGCCTGGTGGGCCGCTGTCCATAGGGTCACACAGAGTCAGACACGACTGAAGCGACTTAGCATGCATGCATACATTGGAGAAGGAAATGGCAACCCACTCCAGTAGTCTTGCCTTGAGAATCCCAGGGACAGAGGAGCCTGGTGGGCTGCTGTCTATGGGGTCACACAGAGTTGGACACTACTGAAGCGACTTAGCAGCAGCAGCAGCAGAAGCAACTGAGTATGCAGGCAATTATATAGGCTAATGAGCGGGAGGAGTATTCCAGCTATTTTGGGGAAGGGGTGGGGATTTCCAGGAATTGGGTCAGTGCCCACTTTCTGACCTTTTGTAGTCATCCTTGGAACCATCATGGTGTCTGGGGTGTGCCAATATGTTACTGCCAGTGTACTGAGGCTCAAGGTCAGATCCACCATCTTGGAGCTAGTTGAGGTCATTCTTTTGCCCTGCTGCCTTCCTGCCTCACAAGTATTAGAGCTGAAGAAGGCTGTTGGGCTCCAGGCATAGTTGGGATGGACTACTTTAGAGAAAAGGATGAGAAGACAGAAATCATACTTCTCAAATCAGTGGGGTGAGAGGAACAACGTGGTGACTGCCAGGTTGTGTTAGGTATTATGTGATGTGCATCTCCAGGAATCCCACTCCTATCCTGTGGAAACAGCAAAGCATGCAAACAAGTACAATCAACAGAGAAACGTATTAAAATAAGTGAGTGACTGAAAGTCACTCAGTCGTGTCTGTCTCTTTGCAACCCCATGGACTGTAGCCCACCAGATTCCTCTGTCCAAGGAATTCTCCAGACAAGAATACTGGAGTGGGTTGCTATTCCCTTCTCCAGGGGATCTTCCCAACCCAGGGATTGAACCCGGGTCTCCTGCATCGCAGGCAGATTCTTTACCACCTGAGCCACCAGGTAAGCCTATATTAATATACACAAAGCCACAAAATGGGATAATAGTCCTTACCAAATGTACTGACTTGGAAACTGCCTATTATAAGTAGAGAAATAAAAGTAAGTCATAGAAGGATCTTATAAGAAAAAAGGGGGGCAAAGAAACAAATATCCTTTCTTCCCAAGGGGAAAAAAAAAACACCAAAAAACTCCTAAATTACACATATGTTTGTATGTTTGTATAAACACAGAGAAAAGTCTGGAAGGATATGATTACCGCCGGGGATAGGCTTGGAGGGAGAAGGAAACACTGTTTACTTTATAATATTCTGGGTTGTTTGAACTTGTTTTAACAAGACTGTCTTGTTTTTCATTCCATGTAACATTATTTTTTTTTTAAAGATAGTACAAAGGTTAAGAAAAGCAAACTTTACTTTGATTCTTATTATTTGCCAAAAGAGCTCTCTGGGCAGAGGAATGGTGGGGCTCCACTTAGCAGGAACACTCTGGACATGCATGAACAAAATTGATTTCTTTTTCTATGTGAGCATAGCTGGGGAACAAGGCAGCATGAATCATGTGAGTGGAAAAGTGAAGTCACCCTAGCCCTCCTGGCCTTTTACAGACTTGTGATCTGAAGTTCTGTGAGGGAACTGACATTTCTCTCCATTGCATGGCAATTCCAGACTGAAATACTGAGTTGGCCGAAAAGTCCATTCAGGTTTCCATCCCATGTTATGGAAAACCCTGGACAGATTTTTTGGCCAACCCCATACAATTTTCTGGCCCCCATTTTGGTGAACTTACAAATTCTTCAAAATTCAAACTCCCCTTTTTATAATTCATAGTGTTTATGTGAGGAATAAGCATTTCTGTGTTTTTCTGCTCGATCCCACACTAAGGCCTGGTTTACATCTTGAAGTCGCACTCCTTAAACGGGAAGGACACCAGCAGGGACAGTCCTAGGAAAGCAGCCAAGGAGGGTGCATGGAGGCTGGGGTCCTTGCTCTCCCCTTGGGCTCTCAACACAAGGACTGGATCAGGGGTGTGCAAGTCCTCTATCTGCCCAGCATCTGACGCTCTGCAAGGCGTCCCTGGATCGGAGGGCTCTTTTGCAGCACTGTCACGACTGTCTCCAACAACATGCCCGGGGACCTAGTGGAGCAGCATCGACTGTAGTTTACAGATGAGGAAACAAAGACCTTGAGACACTTAAGTGATGAATCCCAAGTCTTTCAGCCATTTGGTTGCAGAGTTCAGGACAGAATCAGATCTCCTCTTTCTTCCGTCTCTTTCAGCCAGTTTCACTTTTATCTCTTGTATCTTTGGTTTCCAAGATAAATTTTGCTTGATTAAAAAAAAGCAAAAGTTCTGCTGCTGCAAAAAGTTTGAAAGTCAGTGATCCAGAATAATGTTTCCAAATTCCCAGCTGACACTAATGCTCAACGGTCAGGAGTGACAAACTGGAATTTTCAGGAATCCTTGAGAATTTCTGAAATCATGAGTTATTATGTACTATTCATAACAATTACTCACCTGCTTTTAAATAATGAGTGACCATGATAATAAATAGTGAATAATTTTCTGTGATAGAAGGATGCTGAAAGTTGCAGAAGTTTTCAGTAAATAACATGGTTTTATAGTTTCTTAAGATTATGAATCAATGTATTATGACAAGATTATTTCAATAACACAGGAAAATATTCTCTCTCTAATACAGACACTGGATATAGAAAACATTAAGAGGAAGAGAGTGTTAACCCCTAATAAAGGCCAAATAAAATCACTTAAAATTGAAATAGAATAGTGCAAATATTTGATATTTAAAAGTTATCATTTAAAAAATGAAATATAGGGTCTTTCCTGGTGGTCCACTGGGTAAGACTCCAAATTTCCAATGCAGGGTTGGTTACTGGGTTCCATCTCTAGTTGGGGAAGTAAGGATTCCCATGACACAATTAAAAGATCCTGCATGCTGTAACTAAGATCTGGCACAGCCAAATAAATAAATATTTTAAAAAGGAAGAAAATAGAATGTAAAAAAAATGAAGAATCAATTGTTTCAACTTAAAAAAAAAAGAGTTAAAGATAGTCTTGATCATTGCTTTGTGACAAATATTCCGGATGTAGGAAACTTTCATTTTGCATTGATGTTGGTTGAATTAAGAATGTCCCAAACCTCTTTACTTCTACACTAGTGACCGTAGCTCAGACAGTAAAGCATCTGCCTGCAATGCAGAAGACCTGGGTCAGGAAGATTCCCTGGAGAAGGAAATGGCAACCCACTCCAGTATTCTGGCCTGGAGAATCCCATGGACAGAGGAGCCTGACAGGCCACAGTCCATAGAGTTGCGAAGGGTCAGACACGACTGAGCAACTAACACTCACTGAGCATGCAAACATCTTCAAGGTAGGTGTCCTACACGGTACATGTTGCTTCACAGAAGTTCATTTCCTTTTAATTATATATACAGGTTTGCTTGCCCTAGTCTTGATTTTGCCATTGAATTCAATATTGCTCTTGCTGGTGGCTGCTCTGTGGGCCTGATTTGAGTTCCCCTGTCTGGTTGTCCTTACTTTACTGAAAGTAAAATGCATACTGAGCAAATAAATCCTGTCCTTAGTTTTCCAAAAAAAAATATCGCTCTTGCCAATTCAGATTTTGGAGCAGTTTCTGATTTTGTGTTTGTGTGTTCCATAGCAACAATCACATCTTTTTGCAGCTCATCTGTTAAGTATGTACAAAGCACTGTAGCCTATGGTGAATACTGCAATATTTGGAAAAGACAGCAGTCGTTACTGGAAAGTTTTCAAATGGCATGAGTGTTCAGAACTGCTAGCAACTTTAATAGAACCACACAGAATCACTTGTTGAAACTGCCAATATGAGGCAAATGCCAACAGACTGCTTCCAAAGTTTGTTGTTTTTTCTGACACCACTCATAGGATTTGTATAAGTATCCTATGTGTATGAACTTACCAATATTTATATTATTTATAGAAATGACTTACTGTTAGAAACAGACCAGGCCACAAACACACTTATAACTAGTGTGTGCTGGTAAGTCGACTCTCTGAAGGGCAGGGAGGGACGTCCTGATATGTGTAGCTTTTGCCAGTTTCTGAGGAGGGGAGGTATAAATAGTCCCACCAGGGTCAATTTTGAGCTATTGATGTGACGTCACTAAGAGTCAGAAAAAGATGCTCTTAACCGGCTGGCACTCTCTCTCTTTCCTTTGTGTACCTGCTCCACAACATCACTGCTTCTAAGGTGGCAACAGCTGCAGACAAGACAGATTAGACTGTGACCGCTTCCCTCCTTCTGCTCCCCTTCTGTTCAGGAACTGCCAGCCTTAATTTTCCAATCCGTGTCTCAGTGTTTTCTACTCTTGCTTTTGATATGTTATCAGTGGATTCCTTTGAACTAGTGACAGGTCTATGTTGATCATTAAGTTTTAATTCTCACAGGGGAATATTTCCCAGGCTTCTAGATTCCTTAACTTATTTTTATTAGGGTTTTCAGGCTCTGGAAACACATCACATGTCTGAGAAATGCTGGGAAGGAATTCCTGCAGAGAGGAACTAAACCAGTAGGTCTGAGTTAAAACAGTCCATTTGCTTGAATGATCATGATTCTCCTGCATATATTTTCATTGGTCCCAATTTTGCCCACTGGTCATTGTCATCCATCTTGTTTTAGGGGATTTTAGGTGTGGAGTCCTATACAGTGTGGTGTTGCTGCTGCTGCTGCTAAGTCACTTCAGTCGTATCCGACTCTGTGCGACCCCATAGACGGCAGCCCACCAGGCTCCCCCGTCCCTGGGATTCTCCAGGCAAGAACACTGGAGTGGGTTGCCAGTTCCTTCTCCAACGCATGAAAGTGAAAAGTGAAAGTGAAGTCACTCAGTCGTGTCCGACCCTCAGCGACCCCATGGACTGCAGCCTTCCAGGCTCCTCCATCCCCAGTATAGTGATTTTACAGAGAGGCTGACCACTAGGATTGATTAGTGATCATTTGACCGCTGTCTGGTCTTGCACACGTGGCACAAGCTAGCTGTCAACATAGCTGGTTGTCTCCAACCTCTGTTTTCCCTTTCATTCTTATTATTAGAACAACAACAACAACGCAGCCTCCCTTGGAGCTAGAAATGGCCAACAGAAGTGGGGTGCAATGTCTGGAAAGTGTCCTTAAATAGGTAGGGCATACTAGTCTTCTCTTTTAATCACTCACAGCTAGAACAAATTAGACGGCAGACTAACCCATCTGTTCCTATTGAAAGCACAGACCACTGGCAAGAAGCTTAGGAAGGTCAGTAATGGAGTGTGATCCATGAAAGAACTCAGCATTATTCAGTGATTCAGAAGGCGTGGGTGAGGAGAGTTGACCTCCACCTACAAATGATACACTTTGTAATATAAGATATTGTAGCCCCAGGTGCCTACTGCCTGTCTGCCAAGAAGGTTGGTGAATAAGTAGACTTCTCTACAGCTCTGGATTGGTAAGCCTTCTGATTTCTAATCTTTTCCGGGATCTTTTCAGGAATGTCTGTAATCTTCACTTTGTAGGAACCAGACTCCTGGAAGGCTTAGAATGTACTTTATTGCTCTGCCAGCTGAGGGTGTAAATACTGGCTGAGGGAACAAGGGGATTCAGCCTAGGAATGAGATCATGGGAGGTGAGCACTGGGGATCAGAAAGCCACTTTCACACATCAAAATAAAAAACGGTTTAGGCTTTTTCATGGAAACTCCCCGGGACCAAAATCAGGACCTATGGGTTAAGGCTGCCAATGTAACTCTTACCTAAAGAGAAATCTCCTACCTACTAGGGTTGGAAGGAGGTAGTGGACGGGGGCCCGTCTCCAGCACTGGGAATACTGAAGCAAAGGATGTTGAAGGAAGAATTTATCAACTGAGCAGCAGTTCCCAGCTACCAAGCTGTACATTGGTACCTGTCCACAAAGTTTTCCAGGTCTCATTTGCCTATTAAGAAAGAAAAGACAGTGTGGTACATTTTAAATTTGCAATTTGAAGTATATTTCATTTATACTGAGACTATGTTTTATCTATCTTCTTGTTGTTAAATAGTAGGTAATATTTGTTATTGTTGCTGTTTAACATCATAACTCAACAAAAAATAGAAAATCTCAACAGCTCCATGTAAGTCGCCATTAAAAATAAATAAAATTTCTGTGAAATCTGGAAATCTGGTAACCTGCAAGATGGATGAAATGACTCTGAAGCTTTCTCTGACTTGACCTTTCAAGGAGCTGTAGTTCATCCTAGTGGCCACTAGATGCCACTCTTGTGTACTTACAGCAGCTGCTGCCGCTGCTGCTAAGTCGCTTCAGTCGTGTCTGACTCTGTGCGACCCCATAGACGGCAGCCCACCAGGTTCCCCCGTCCATGGGATTCCCCAGGGAAGAACACTGGAGTGGGTTGCCAGTTCCTTCTCCAACGCATGAAAGTGAAAAGTGAAAGTGAAGTCACTCAGTCGTGTCCGACTCTTAGCGACCCCACGGACTGCAGCCCACCAGGCAAGTGTACTGGAGTGAGTTGCCATTGCCCTCTCCTGTACTTACAGCAGCTAAATAATTTCCGTGCAAATAGAGAATTCAGAAATGGGATCTACTTTCTTTCAGTTCAGTTCAGTCGCTCAGTCGTGTCTGACTCTTTTGCGACCCCGTGGACTGCAGCACGCCAGGCCTCCCTGTTCATCGCCAACTCTGGAGTTTACTCAAACTCATATGCACTGAGTCGGTAATGCCATCCAACCATCTCATCCTCTGTCGTCCCCTTCTCCTGCCTTCAATCTTTCCCAGCATCAGGGTCTTTTCAAATGAGTTAGTTCTTTGCATCAGGTGGCCAAAGTATTGCAATTTCAGCTTCAGCATCAGTCCCTCCAAAGAACATCCAGGACTGATCTCCTTTAGAAAGCACTAGGTGGATCTCCTTGCAGTCCAAGGGACTCTCAAGAGTCTTCTCCAGCACCACAGTTCAGAAGCATCAATTCTTCGTCGCGAAGCTTTTTTTATAGGCCAACTCTCGCATCCATACATGACTACTAGAAAAACCATAGCTTTACCTAGCTTTGTTGGCAAAGTAATGTCTCTGCTTTTTAATATAAGGTCTAGATTTTTTCTTTTTTAACTTTTCTTCCAAGGAGCAAGCATCTTTTAATTTCACGGTTGCAGTCACCATCTGCAGTGATTTTGGAGCCGCCCCAAAATAAAGTCTCTTCACTGTTTCCACTGTTTCTCCATCTATTTGCCATGAAGTGATGGGACCAGATGCCATGATCTTAGTTTTCTGAATGTTGAGCTTTAAGTCAGCTTTTTCACTTTCCTCTTTCACTTTCATCAAGAGGCTCTTTAGTTCTTCTTCACTTTCTGCCATAAGGGTGGTGTCATCTGCATATCTGAGGTTATTGATATTTCTCCCATCAATCTTAATTCCAGCTTGTGCTTCCCCCAGCCCAGCATTTCTCATGATGTACTCTGCATACAAGTTAAATAAGCAGGGTGACAATATACAGCCTTGACATACTCCTTTTCCTATTTGGAACCAGTCTTTTCCATGTCCAGTTCTAACTGTTGCTTCCTGACCTGAATACAGATTTCTCAAGAGGAAGGTCAGGTGGTCTGTTATTCCTATCTCTTTCAGAATTTTCCAGAGTTTGTTGTGATCCACACAGTCAAAGGCTTTGTTATAGCCAATAAAGCAGAAGTAGATGTTTTTCTGGAACTCTCTTGCTTTTTCAGTGATCCAGCGGACTTTGGCAATTTGATCTCTGGTTTCTCTGCCTTTTCTAAATCCAGCTTGAACATCTGGAAGTTCATGGTTCGTGTACTGTTGAAGCCTGGCTTGGAGAATTTTGAGCATTACTTTACTAGCATGTGAGATGAGTGCAATTGTGTGGTAGTTTGAGCATTCTTTGGTATTGCCTTTCTTTGGGATTGGAATGAAAACTGACCTTTTCCAGCCCTGTGGCCCCTGCTGAGTCAGTAAATTAAACTTTACTGGGGCTTCCCTGTTGGCTCAAACGGTGAAGAATCTGCCTGCAATGCAGGAGACCCATGTTCAATCCCTGGGTTGCCCCTGGAAAAGAGAATGTTTACCCACCCCAGTATTCTTGCCTGGAGAATTCCATGGATGAAGAAGCCTGACAGACTACAGTTCATGGGGTCACAAAGGGTCAGACACAACTGAGCAACTCTATTGACAAAGTACTCATTTTTCCCATGTAAAGCATTTTCATAAACACTAATTTTCATTATTGTTTGAAAACAAAATTAACTTTCAAAGTTCTAAAAATGGAAATGATTACTACCTTAAATGCTTTCTCTAAATAAAGGTCTCCAGTATCCTCATAAGTTTAGTGTACCTGCAATAAACTGTTCCTCTTGGTCAAGAGCTTTCTGTGAGCATCTCAACTGGCTGATGACTATTCGCATGAGCAGGGACTATGTCCTGCCCATTTTACAGAGCACATGGCATCTAGCATGATGTCACATTAGTGATCATAATCTCCATTTGTTTTGTGGTTTACACTTCTTTGAAGTCCTTATAGTTCATTCCCTCTCAATGGTAGTTCAAGTGGCAGAGAATGACCTTTCCTTTGTCCTTCTCTGTAAAAAGTCAAAGTGAATCTAAAACGTTCTTCACACTGAAAGCTTTCTAACTCATTCATTCATGAATTCAACAAACATTTATTAAGCCCTACTATTGGAGAAGGCAATGGCACCCCACTCCAGTACTCTTGCCTGGAGAATCCCATGGACGGAGGAGCCTGGTAGGCTGCAGTCCATGGGGTTGCTAGGAGTCGGACACGACTAAGCAACTTCACTTTCACTTTTCACTTTCATGCATTGGAGAAGGAAATGGCAACCCACTCATGTTCTTGCCTGGAGAATCCCAGGGACGGGGGAGCCTGGTGGGCTGCCATCTCTGGGGTCCCACAGAGTCGGACACGACTGAAGCGACTTAGCAGCAGCATGTATTAAGTGCTCTACTGTGCCCTGTGTTAGTAATAAACACTCTCATCTGTGGGAGCAATAAAGCACATTCTATGTCTTCCAGGAGTCTGGTTGCTACAAAGATTACAGACATTCCTAAAAAGATCCTGTGAAGCTGTCAGATATAAAACCAACATGTTTCAAGACATACAAAGCATATTTTGAAAAGCTAAAGATTACGCTTTTCTGCTGAATTTTACTTATTTAGAAGTTACTTTGCTTCTGAATGACAGTTGTATCAATTGGAGAGGGCTTTCCTCCAGCACCTCCTGCTGGTGACAGCATCAGATATCAGATGATAGCTGTTGAACCAGCAGTCCCCTTCTAGAACTCAGTCCTAAGGAAATCATTAAAAAAAAGTGGATCAGGGGACTTTACAGGTGGTCCAGTGGTTAAGACTCTGTGCTGCCAATAGAGGGGATGTGGATTCACTCTCTGGTCAGGAGCTAGATCCCACATGCCCTGCAGTGCAGCCAAAAAAATTCTTTTAAAAAAAGTGGATCAAGTTTCCTCAACAAAGATTTTCATCTTAGAGTTATTTACAAGAGAAACATTGTTAGCAAAGTAATTATCTACCAATAAATGGCATCCTCAATAACTGTGGTATATTCATGGAAACAGAATATGGATAATTACTCACATATTTAAACATGTCAACAAAGCATTTGCAGTAACATAGTAGAGACGATTTTGATATAAAATTCAGTGAATTGTAAGATATAAATGTGTACATACAATATAATCTCAATCATAAAAATATTTATGTGTAAGAATGACTGAACAGAAGGAAATTATTTCAAACATTTTAGAACAGTTAACTATAAGGAGATCAAATTCTTTCTTATACTGCTTTGATTTCATCTAAACTTGCTGCAAAGGCCACATGTCATTTTGTGCTCTGAAAAAAAAAATCATCATTTGGATTGAAAATAATGAAAAAGAAATAGGATAAATGGAAAGAACTAACTTTGGCCTGAGGATCAGAACTAAGGATTTGGGTCACCTCTGAGCTCACCTTTTGAGCAGGGGGCCTTCTTTCTCTGAGCCTCAGGTTTCTTACCTTCAGAATGTGGGTAAGAATTCAGCCTGTCTCCCTCTTGGAGTGAATGTGAACATGTAACTATTATGCCCGCAAAGGGGCTGATTCCAGAGGCAATTCAAAGTCTGGAATGTGAGATGGGAACCCCAAGGCTCTGGGGAAGATGTCCTGCCTTCCCACGAGTGCAGAGTTAGTGGGAGAAGGTAACTGAAGAGGGACAGGTTTCATGAGCACAGCATCTCCTCTGGGTACCATGTTTTGTGCCCCAAGGAAGTGGGCTGAGTCGTCCACTGGGTGTGGGCCCGATCCTGACTCATTCATGCCTTAGAGCTTTGGTAGTTAGATGGGAGAGATCTCAGCACATATCTGATACTACTACTTATTGTATAGTTGTAGTTATTGAAAATTCACAGTTCCTCAGGCACTGAGCTTGGTGCCTTTTCACTAATTTTGTTCATCAGTTCCACCCAACAGATACTTATTGTGCACCTTCTATGTGTCCTACATGCGCAGTTGGCATTAACTCCATTTTTATGTGGCAGGATTTCCCCTCTCCTTACTCCTTTAGTAGGGCTCATCACACACCAAGTCTCCCTTTTGGCATGAGTTAGACTCACCACATTTGGAGAAGGAAATGGCAACCCACTCCAGGGTTCATGCCTGAAAATCCCAGGGATGGGGGAGCCTGGTGGGCTGCCGTTTATGGGGTCGCACAGATTCGGATGGGGGAGCCTGGTGGGCTGCCGTTTATGGGGTCGCACAGATTCGGATACGACTAAAGTGACTTAGCAGCAGCAGACTCACCACACCAAGCTGGGATAACAGGAGTTCTCCTTTTGCAACACAATTTGAAGCCCAGAAAGAGACAGAGACTTTGTGGCATAATAATACATGCGTGATATACCAAGGGAATATCAGCTACATGGTAGTGAAGCAACTTGCATTCATTTCTGCAGGTAAGTGATGGAGCTGAACACAGAACCCAGGGCTGTTTGTCTCTATAGCCTGTGCTCTTTATGACAATGTTACTTCACCTGTTTCCAGCCCATCCAGGGTGGGGGCCCTTCTCCCCAGCATCTTCCACTCAAGCTCTGCTGTCTACATACCTCCTAAGTCAGGGCATCCCATTGGAAGGTTCTTTTCCAGGAGGAGCTTTAACCGATTCCTTCATCCTGTCTCTTGCCAGAGGAGTCTTCCCTGTCCACTATCACCCCAGGCTAGGTTAGGCAACCTGTTCTGGATCACCGTCCTTCAGGGCCCTCACCATACTTACACTGGCTCCTTCAGTGTTCACCTTCTCCCCTTGGCTCTAGCTCCACGGAGGCAGGGTCTTCCTTGCTACACTCACTGCCGTGTTGCTTGTCACTCAGGCTGTTTGCTTGACATGGAGAAGGTGGCCAGGTCACTACATAAGGATGAGTTCCCTGGAGGGCTGGCATCCTGGAAGACCCCAGTCAGAGGACCCATAAAGTCCTCAGCTCTAAGCCCGTGGTGCTTGCTTTGGATTAGAGACACATGTGGCGGGATAGGTACCTAGGGAACACTGCAAGAATTAGATTATTTCCATGGGGGCTGACATTTTAGAGGTAATTGAGTATTGGCAGTTATCTTTAAAGGCAATAGAATATGAAAACCAGTGAAGGCAACGAGGAGATGTTTAATCTTATGAACAAAATTGTAACCTCCATCCCAGATCATAATGGGATATTCTTAGAATTGCTAATGAATTGCTGCTTTGTCATTTTATCTGCTTGTTTTTTTCAACATTGAAAAGCTCCTGAGATTTGGCCAAAGGGATTGGAACTATAGGTAATGAGCACTAGGATGGAAGATGACTGTGGAAGAGCAATTGGAGTGTGGGTGGAGGGTGCCCAGAACAGGGATTTCAGCCATATGGAATGGCTCTCACCTGATGTTCATGGTCTGGTTCTTAGGGAAGGTGATGACATAGGGGCTTATGGAAATTGTCCTACTTAACTATTTGGGTAAAAGCTATTTCATGGCAAGGCTTGTTTTCTATGATAATTTTTATTGATTTGTTATTTTTATTTATTTTTATTTTGTAAATCCAAAGATTAAAGGAAATCTAAATTTGCTATCTGAGGAGACTAAAAAGATAGATTTTTTTCTTCCATCTTGAAAAGAATGTGTGTTTATTCTTCAAGAATAAAAGTTAGTTTCTAATTCCCTTATTTATATTTTAATGTTATTTTCCATTTTTATTTGTACTACCTATTATGAAAGTCTCAATTTTCACTTATGAAACTACACTGATATTTTTTACCATGGTAAAATATATACAACATAATTTTTATGATTTCAAAGTGTACAGTTCAGTAGCATTAAGTACCTTCCCATTGTCCTGCAACCATGATTACTATCCACCCCTAGAACTGTTTGCATTTCCCCAAACTGTAACTCTGTACCAATTAACCACTATGTTCCCATCCCCATCCCCCAGTCCCTGGCAACCACCACTCTACTTGCTGTCTCTATGAATTTCAATACTCTAAGTACCTCATATAAATGGAATCATACACTATTTGTCTTTTGGTGACTGGCTTATTTCACTTAGAATCTCTTCAGGGGTCATCAGTGTTGCAGCATACATCAGGATTTTTCTCCTTTTTAAGAATAATATTCTGTTGGATGGATAACTTTTATTTTAAAAATTCTACTATGGCAAATTTCAAACATACATAAAAGCACAGAGAATAATATATTGTGCTCCCAGGTACCCATTATCCAGCTTCAATAAGCTTGTTTATTCCATCCATATTTCCAGTCCACATCCTACCTTTGGAAGCTAATTCCAGAAATATCACTTAATCTGCAAACATTTGAGGATGTATATAAAGGATAAGAACTTTTACTAAAAATGTAACCACAACACCATTATCATATCCTGAAACATTGAACAATGATTCCTTAAATCATCAAATATCAAGTCAGTATCCAAATTTCTGTGTAATTGAAAATGTTTCAGTTGATTATATTTTCTTATGTTTGTAACTGATCATTTTAGGCCTCTAAAGATCTGGATGATGGTAGAGGGGATTTAGTTCTAAATCAAAACAAGTGGGATTTGAACTAATCAGGCTCCAGGTAAACCTCATGTACAGGTACTTGAAAGAATCTTTCCCTGGCCTGGTTGTTCCAGGATGTTTGCTTTCTTCTAATAGCAGGGAGAGTAGTGAAACAATTGTGTTTTTGCAGTTGAGCACCCCTCCCCCACAAATTTAACCTTTTATTTATTTGTGCTCTCCGATTTGCATTTGGCCTCTTATACCCTTCCCTAGGACAATTTAGTAGTTTCTAGTTTTGAAGCAGGTAAGAGGATGGACTCTGGAATGTACCTGGTTCTGTCAACTGCAACTTGAAACTGAAAAGGCTTATGAACTAAAAAGAAAAAAAGAGAAAAGAATGGGTGCTGTTGGAGGCTATTTGTAAGACAGACTCAAAGATAAGTAAGAGTAAACTAAAGGGACTAGCTGAGCAACTCCTGTGATAAACGGTTGGCAGTAATAGTCCCTGGAGGAAGGGACAACATAAAAAAGGAGACTTAAGGCAGGGTTTTTAACCACAATCCAAGGTAAATCTTTCCTTTCTTCTCAGTGTTTTATATTAAATTGGGGCTGCTAGATAAAACATAGGTTGCCGGTAAAATTGCAATTTCAGATAAACAGTGAATACTTTCCAAGGTTTAAGTATGTCCCGAAGATCCTTTTTCATTAAGCATTTCTGCTGTAGATATCTTTGCTGCAAGCATCTTCACTGCAATATTTTTGCCATATAACTAATTGGCTGTAAAGCAATTTTGCGGGAAAGAGGAAATAATGGGTTGACAGTTTTTGGTTTAACTGGTTGAAATGTGTTAGCATTGCAGTCAGTGACATTACTGATGGCTTTGTGGAGCTGACAGATAAGGATGATCTGCGCCCGTAGTCGGCTTCCTGTTTTGAAACATACTGCGATGGCAAGGAAAGGGGCCTGGGACAGCCTTAAAGGCATAGAGTTGAACCCACATTTCCCACAGAACTTTGCAAGGTCTATCAACAGATGTGACAATGTGCCAAGAACAAACAATAATGGAGAGGCTTTCATAATGCAATACAAAGCTTGTTTACAAATATGCCTCATAGTATTTGCAAACTGATACCTCTCTTTTAAATTTATTTTTATTGAAGTATAGTTGATTTACAATGTTATGTTAGCTTCCAGTGTACAGCGAAGTGATTCAGATACGTGTATAGACAGATATTCCTAATCTCTTCCACTATGGTTTATTATGGGATATTGAAATATAGTTCTCTGGGCTATACATAGGACCTTATTGTTCATCTATTGTACATATTAATTTGCATCTGCTAATCCCAAATTTCCAGTCCAACCCTCGCTATACCCTTGACAACCACAAGTCTGTTTTCTATCCGTGAGTCTATTTCTGGGAACTGACCTTCTAACAAAAGAAGAAATCTTAGCAAAAAATTAAAAGCATGATGTTGAACAAGAAGAGGAATCAACAAGCAAAACAAAAGGAGACGGGGCAGGGGGTGCCATAAAATACTATGAATGAAAGATTCCGAGGACAAGTGCTTAGGTATGATGCACAAATAAAATCAGTTATTTGGGCATTATTGCCATGAAATCTACACACATTTTAAATGTATTCAAATATTTTGTAATAAAGTCCTTTTAATTTTGCTATTCATTCCTCATGTTTCATTGTGTCCTTTTAAATGTTCATTCCCCTTTTATTTTTCGTTATTTTATCTTTTACCACCAAACTGCCTTACAGCCAATGCGGGAGGTGGGGGTAATACTTGCCGCAAAGGTGATTCTAGTGGACATACCAGACTTTACACTAAAAAATGTATTCGTTGTTTATCTGAAGTTCAAACTGAAATGACCTTTGGGCTTCCCTGATAGCTCAGTTGGTAAAGAATCTGCCTACAGTGCAGGAGACCCGGGTTGGATTCCTGGGTCTGTAAGACCCTCTGGAGAAGGGATAGGCTACCCACTCCAGTGCTCTTGGGTTTCCCTTGTGGCTTAGCTGGTAAGGAATCCGCCTGCAATGCAGGAGACCTGGGTTTGATCCTTGGGTTGGGAAGATCCCCTGGAGCAGGGAAAGACTGCCTACTCCAGCATTCTGGCCTGGAGAATTCCATGGACTGTATAGTCCATGGGGTCACAAAGAGTCTGACACGACTGAGTGACTTTGACTTTCATTCTGTACCTTTATTTGCTAAATCTGGTAACTCGAATCAATGGGTAAGCACTCCACCAGTGAAACAGGGGGTTTGACCTTTAGGCCTCTCAAGGTTTTCTTCCTTGGAGGATGGTTGAATTTTCATTTCTTTATTCTTTCTTCTTGTTCTCCTGTCTACCTAATACTATAGCTTTACATAAAAAATTGATCTAATTTATATTAGCACCAACAGAATATGAGTATTTATTTCCCTCTATGCACATCAATATCTAAAGCTATTATTAGTCTTTTAATTTCTGCTAACCTTCCAGACAAAATGTTGGAGAACTGCTGGTTTAGAGCACTTCTTAAATGAGATGAACTTTTCTTTTGTGATGCTTAGCATCAAGATTTTGGTTAAAAAGAAGTTTAAGTTTTCTTCTATATACTGTGAAAAATTTTACAATGAGAGGTAATGATTTACAACACATTAGCTGGTTTAAATTCCAATGCTGGATTTCCCAGCAACTTCCTCCAAAACTGAAATTTTCTGTGCATACTCAAGGCAACGCTCAGGAATTTCAAATTAGTTTTCACAAAAGCAAACATTTATATTTAAAAAGAAAACATTTGAACTCAGAACTCGTTAAGATAAAGTTAAAAAGCTGAAGATGTCTGGTGAGTTAATGCCCCTAATGGCAAAGTCAGGGTCAGATAAGTTGTAGTGACTTAAAACAGCATTCCTGCTGGCTTTGTGTAACCATATTTGTAAATGTTGCAATAAGGGATTTAAAAAGTCCCCTAGTCTCTCTACATTTCCACGAAAAGCTGTTGAAAGAACAAATTTCTGCTCAGTTGTTTTTTCCTTTGCTTAAAAAAAAAAAAAGTGCCAGGAATCCCACCCCACCTTGCTGCTGGGTAACAGTAAATCATTTATTATTCCTGGATCAAACACAGGCATTCATGTCTAGGAAAACATTTTGCAATGAATGGGATCTTGGTCTCTACTAAAAACAAAAAATGGCTAAAAAGAGACTTCAATTTATTTTCAAATTCTATGGCTAAATTCCTATAATTCCTAACTGGTGAAAATATTCGCAAGCTACTAGATTTTTACTTAGAATCAGACTTACTTCTTTGGTGTCTGCCCAGAGGAGCTATTGAGAGCTATTTGCTTTTAAGAGACCAAATGGACCTCAGATGGAATGAATGTTGACACTAATGTACAATGCACAAGGAAAAGCAGGAGAAAGAATTGAATACTTTTATTTTTTTGAATAAGTATAACCAATTTTCACTTCAGAGTTTTAAAATTTGGCAAACCAAAAAGATTACTTCTCACAATGACCAAATATAACTGCATTTTGGCATTAAACTGGGAGTTTTATATCTTATCAGAATTCTTATCTAATCAACTAATTCAGTGTCACCAAATACAGTCACTGTCAATCCAGACATACTCAATAGTCTTCTTTTCCTGAAGCCTAATTAGGCCTAAAGCTAATAACTCCCCCTAAAGTAACCAATTCCCCTCAAAGTGATCAAATTCCTTCCCCTAGCATTCCCAGTCCAGAGAAGGTGATGGCACCCGACTCCAGTACTCTTGCCTGGAAAATCCCATGGACAGAGGAGCCTGATATGCTGCAGTCCGTGGGGTCACGAAGAGTCGGACATGACTGAGCAACTTCACTTTCACTTTTCACTTTCATGCACTGGAGAAGGAAATGGCAACCCACTCCAGTGTTCTTGCCTGGAGAATCCCAAGGACAGGGGAGCCTGGTGGGCTGCCGTCTATGGGGTCACACAGAGTCAGACACAACTGAAGCGACTTAGCAGCTTAGCAGCAGCATTCCCAGTCATCTAGTCAACCACTATTCATGTTCTCACAGTCAATCATTAAATAAATGTCATTGCAGCAGAGACCAAGAACCTTTCAATGTACGTTTTTCATTTCCCCTTTCAATAGATAGAAACTCCTAAATTTTAACTAAGCTCTGACTTCCTGGCTGGACGCTATTTCCTACCATCCTTTCTATCTGGGTGGCCACGTGGGATTGAGTAGAAATGTTTTCAAGTTCTAGGTCAAGTTCTTGAGAAAGAAACTGTCCATGCCCTCTCTGTCCCCCTTTCTTTTGGCTGGAACGTTTGAATTAAGAAGTGAACAAGCTTTGATCAGTTTGGTGAGGATAACAACATAGGGGAGAGTGGAGCAAAAAGAAAGAAGTGGGTTCCTGGATCACCTGGTGAAGCAACGTGACAGAAATACCAGTGAAGTCTCGTGGGCATCCATTCCAGATGCATGTAGGCCAAGGGCCGTTTCTTTACACCTACAGTCATACTACAGCATCTTCCTGTCTGACAAGTCAGATCCCAAAGTGTGGGCAACCTCAGACGGCTTTTGAAGGACTTGGTACTTTCCAAGTCCATGTTGCTCAGATGCTGAAGCCTGTGATTAATCAGCAGGATCAGAAGTTGGTCCCCAAGTACTCCCCCCTTGTAGTCTAGGAAGACGAAGTCACCTAAGACTTCTGTGAGAACTTTGTGTTCCCTTAGAGGTGAGCATTTGTGAGAAACTAGTGAGATCCTTTAGAGTTATAGGCTAAACTAAATCTGGACTGTAAACCTGGGCAGAGTAGGAGCCCTTAGCAAGATCTATGGGTTGTAACTATAGGCATTTACCACCTGTGGATGGGTTAAAATGTTATCAGTTCTCAGTATTTTCAAATGGATGGTGAGCCAGCCTCAGACCTCTCTTTGTGGCCCCTGCAGCCTCCTTGGATGCCCTTGAGTTTGGTGAAATTGGTCTGATTATATCATTAGGCCCAGCTACCTCTTGCGACTGGGGATTTTCTGCCAGAACATTCAGCTATGCACTTTGAGGACTGTTCGCAAGAGTTGGTGAAGTAGAACAGTAAGTGTTTCATTAGTGGGAGAATCAATTCTGCTCTAAAGTGGTCTTTATGCTCTTACACTAGGAATATTATTAGAGAATCAGAGCATATGCAGAGACATTTAGTTCGAGTGCAATAAAGGGAGAAGGGAAACTTTGCATAGATTGTCTCCCTTGGACAGAGATGAAGGTGAGGTTTGTAAAAACAAAACCTCCAGATGATCTTTGTTTGAGGGTAAACTGAATGGCTCCAAGGAAGGAAATTTGTCCTTGAAAAGGGCTGACAGAGTTATGAGGAAAGGCAATTCTTAGTTGCATGTGGGTTTTTCTGAGAATCCTTATGGTTTCAGCTATAGTGAGTTCACTCTGTGTCCCTGTCTGTATCATAGCAGCCAGTGTCCTTCCATTGGTACCTGCATGATTTTTCTCACTGGAATTTCTTTGGGGGATTAACAATATGGGAATTCCCATGATGGTCCTTTTGGACCCAAATTGAAACATAAACATATATATCTCTGTCATGGCTGTTGATCTCTAGTTTACAAAAAAGGGTATGAAGCAAGCATGCTGCCTTTGTTATAAGACTGTAGATCATCTGGCTGTATGCTTGATGTGGTACAACACATGATGAGCTCTTAGGCAGCCCTAGATGCTGGGAGAGAGAATTGTGATAATATTATAAATATATTTCATATTCTCCAAGAAACACAAAGTGAAGCTTTACTATCATACTTGTTGGGAGCATGTCCCAAAAGGTAAAAGACATTTTAATTATCTGGATCCACTCAAAGGACCTGACTCCACATCCAAACGTATTATTTATTATTTTAGATGTACACATAACCCGAATCATAATTACGCCACCCAGGTCCATCTCAGATGAAAGTGAGTAAGAAAAAAGAAAAAAAAGAAAAGAAACTGAGTAAGAATTAAATGTGAAGAATGTGTTGATTACTTGATGAAGAAATTTGTAATGCCATATTAGCAAAACTTGATGTGTATTGCCCATAGTTCAAAGACTTATAACAGCTAATTTATCATGATCTGGCATTGTCCTGACGATTGTGAGACAGGCTGGGAAACAGATACATATGGAGATTTAATTTTTAAGAAACTATTTTGTTAACTCTTATTTTTTTTCGCCAATGTAACTAAGTTTCGATTAACAAAGGGCTTTCTGGGAGTAAATGGCAGCTCTTACGTTTAAAGCAATACAGTGCAGAATTAGAATTATGAGGACTTTGTGGTCAAAACTGTTTATTGTTCTCCAGTTAGAAGGAGAAAAAGTGGAAGCAGTAACAGATATTTATTTTTGAGGGGGCTCCAAAATCACTGTGGATGGTAACTACTGCCATGAAAAGCAAAAGATGCTTGCTTCTTGGAAGGAAAGCTATGATAAACCTAGATAGCATATTATTAATAAAAATCAGAGACGTTACTTTGCAAACAAAAGTCCGTGCAGTTAAAGCTATGGCTTCTCCAGTACTCATGTATGGATGTGAGAGTTGGGCCATTAAGAAGGCTGAGCGCTGAAGAACTGATACTTTTGAATTGTCGTGCTAGACAAGACTATTCAGAGTCCTTTGGACTACACAGAGATCAAACCAGTCAATCCTAAAGGAAATCAACCTTGAATATTCATTGGAAAGACTGATGCTGAAGCTCCAGTACTTTGGCCACCTGATGTGGAGAGCTGACTAATTGGAAAAGACCGTGATGCTGGAAAAGACTGAAGGCAGGAGGAGAAGGGGGCAGCAGAGGATGAGATGATTAATATCATCAACTTAGTGCATGTGAATTTGAACAAACTCTGGGAGGTAGTGGAGGACAGAGGAACCTGGTGTGCTGTACCCCATGGGGTCACAAAGAGTCAGACATGACTCAATGGCCGAACAACAACAATGACATTCCTTCTTTCAAAAATCAAAGAATCCCCCATTTTTAACTAGGTCAGATGTTTGCCCAGAATTAAGGCTGTATTTCTCAGCATCTCCTGCTGTTAACTACAGCCACATGACTAAGTTATGGTTAACGGGTTGCAAATAGAATTGAAGCATGACAGTCTCTAAAGACCTTTCTTTTTTAAATATAATTTTATTTATTTATGTTTGGCTGTGCTGGGTCTAGGTTGCTGTGTGGTCTTTTCTCTAGTTTCAGAGAGCGGGGGAGCTAGTCTTTAGTTGTGGTGTGCAGGCTTCTCTGCGGCGGTGTCTCTTGTTGTGGAGCATGGATTCTGGGGTGTGCAGGCTTCAGTTATTGTGGCTCCTGGGCTCTAGAGCACAGGCTTAGTTGTGGTGCACAGGCTTAGTTGCTCCAAGGCGTGTGGGATCTTCCCAGACCAGGGACTGAACCCATGTCTCCCACATTGGCAGGTGGATTAGAAACGTTTCTTATAGGACAGCTGGCATATGCCCTTGTGCCCTGTATTATTCAGAATTCTCCAGAGAAGTGGAATTTATTATGAGGAATTGGCTTACTCAAGTATGGAGTCTGGGACATCCCACAGTGTGCTGTATGCAGATCTTGGAGACTCGGTCTGTGTCCAAAGACCTGAGATCCAGGGGCAACTGATACCGAAAATCCCAGTTTGAGGCAGGAGCTGAGATGAGACATCTCAGTGAATTCCTCCTTCCTCCACCTTCTGTTCTATTCTGGCCCTCAACATAGTCAATGATGCTGACCCTCATTGGGAAGGGTGGTCTGCTTTATCAAGTTCACAAACTGAAATGCTAATCTCATTGGGAAACACTCTCACAGACACATATAGAAACAATGTTTAATCTGAGCATTCCAAGGCCAGTCAAGCTGACACAAAAAATTAACCATCACCCTCCCTTCTTCTTTGTCATTCTTTCCGTCCCACCACTGTGTGGTGTGGTATGAGAGCTGGAGCTCTAGCTGCCTCCTTGGACTATGAGGACAACACCGTTGGGATAGAAAAGCAGTATACTAGAAGGAGGTCAAGTTCAAGTCCCTGGAATCTTTGAGGAATAGAGATCCCACAATATCTCTACCTACCCTGTGGATCTTTTCACATGACAGAAATAAACTGCTGTCTTGTGTAAGCATTACTAATGTGATGCTCTGCTATATTTGATTAAACCTAATCCTCACTGATACAAAACCTTATCTTGATGTTCACTTGATTCTTTGCGGGCCTTAGTCCGCTGGTCTCTAGCCATTTCCTTTCAGGGGTTAGAGGCCAAACCTTGGTCCTTAGGATAACAAACCCAACAGGTTAAGAACAGGGACAGGTCCAGTGAATGTCTCAAGAACTTAAATTTTCCGGCTGCTTCAGTTGGTTCTGAAAATAATAGTCATGGGCTCTATGAGGTAATATGACTATAATTTTATTCTTCAGAGAGCATTGCTGATGTAAAATATATATCTATCCTTTGCTTAAAGATGTCAATTTGTTTCTTAAAAACACTGCTAAGGGAAAAAGGTCAATAGATAGAAAATTTTTTCTATTGATATTATTTTGTTGTTGTTGTTACTTTGACTTGTTTAGCCACTAAGTCATGCCCAACTCTTTTGTGGCCCCGTGGACTGCAGTCCACCAGGCTCCTTTGTCCATGGGATTTCCCAGGCAAGAATATTGGAGTGGGTTGCCATTTTCTTCTCCATCTACTCATTTTAATACGAAAAATTAGGATACGTTTCATCATGACCCAGGATACCCTAACAATATTCACAGATAGAAGAATATATTAGTTTAACAGTGAAAGCAGTTTTATGCAACAAACAGCAGTCAGAAAGCAAATAAATAGAGTTTATATGTAAAAGGGAGTATAATGAAGTTTACAGTACTTTCCAAGGGAGGAAGAAAGACTTGGTGGTGGTGGGGCTGGGGTGAGAAGGGATTCTTTGAAAAGTGCAGTCTTCTTCCTGTCCTATTCAACAATATTTCAACATTTTGGAGGTTCATGGTAATTGTGCATTCAAACTGCACTATAAAGTCACACCTCAGAAAATATATCTAGGGCAAAATAAAAATAAATACACCAGCAGTTCAAAACAAAAAGAACAGTGCGTGTGCCCAGCCCACTGGAGTCGCAGGAGGTACTGCCTCTTCATCGGTCTCACTTGGCGATACAATTCGGGTTCACCCCTATGTGTCAGGCAGTGCCTAGCTGTTCCGTCTGATACTCTCTAGCTAAGTACCGCTGTGCTGAGTTATAAATTACTCATCACAGTAATAATAAGTTGATGACACTTGACGGCAAGTGTCTTTGCCTGAAACCAAAACCTCAAAATATTACTTCCTATAGTATACATCTCTTGGTAAAAACATGGTTATTCTGAAAAAAAAATTTTTTTTTAAATTAAAGGAGTCACTGTCTGTAAAGTGGTATAACCTTCAAAGCTATAATGGCTGCAAGTTATTACTGACCTTGGTGTGGGGTATGTGTGTGGCTGAGGAGGGAGAGAGCAGGGAGTGGCAGCAACTCAAATCTCTTCACAGGGGTCTCATACTTGGTAACAGTGAGCTGAGTCTTTATGAAGTGTGGTATAGACCCAAAACTGCCACACCTAGTCTTTTTGCCAGGGTCCTGGGCCTAAAATCTCTCCTGTTTTCTTTCAGCCAGACTTGAGAGATATGAGGTTGTGTGTTCCCCCTTCTGGGAGAAAGACCAGGATAATTCATGTGTCCCTGTTTGCTAACCTCTCCGTTTCCCTGAAACCTCTTGAACGCTGGCAGGGTCTACGCCGGCCTCAATAAGTGCTGCTGGAGCCAAAAGGCATGGACTTTGGAGTTAGACAAAGTTGGATTCAAATCCTGGCATTTCCTACTCTGAACACTTTTAAGTCTTTCTTATTCAGCACCTCCTTCTTCCTTCCCCTCCAAACCTTCCTCTGACCTTGCATTCTCCTCAAATTGCATCCTATCGTGTTTTTCCTTCTCTCACTTCACTTTTACAAGTGTTCAATCTGCCATCTTATCAGAAAGACTTTTTGTGCTGGAGTTGACCTCCTAGAGTGCTCTTGGAATGTTTTTGTTCCTTTGGCAGTTCGCTTGCATCAGGAGACTTGTTTCTCTAGGTTCTCCGTGCACCTCTGTCTGCCTGCTGGGTGCCCTGCTGCTGGCCCTCTTTAGGCAGCCACATCCTGGGAGTGGGGCAGACACTGCAGTCCTCACGTGTGTATTAGAGTGTGAGACACTGGCCACTGTGAGTACTTTAATAGGCCCCAAGCTGCCGAGGTGAGTAAAACCTGGGGCATTCTCTGCTCTGGGCCAGAAAGACCCCTGGGCTCCCTTGGGCTCTTGAAGAGACCCTGACGTGGAAGCCACAGCCCTGCCCCTCAGTGGTCCAGGAATCACCCAGCCTGACTCTTGTAGACAACCACGGAGTTCCCTCTCTTTCCTGCCGCAACACCCTGATGCTTGTCTCCAGGATCTCCTTATACAGAGGAGTAAAATTCCTGCACTACTTCCAACTTTTAGGATCCTAACATAGCCTTAGAATTTCCCACAGCTTTTGGGCCTCAGCAGCTGCTTGTTCTCAGAAAGTAGAGCAGATGCTCTAGGATTTGGTTGTGAAGCATGGGGTTGAACAAGACCTATTATGTGACTTCCCAAGTATCTGAAGTTTGCTTGTATGGCCGCTAGATGTAGCTCTTGTACGTTCGCAATAGCAAGGTGTTTTTTTTGTTTTTTGTTTTTTTTTTGCTGGGACATAGTAGAAATCAGGAACATGACAAACAAGATAGTGAAATTTTATTCACAAAATGTACATCCCTATTTTATACAATTCATTTTTAACAAATATAAAAAACTTAAATATCATTTGAAGTAAACATTTCCAAGATCTACTGTATATGCAAAGTTGGGTTCTCTTTCTAAATTCTCTTTTAAAGTTTTCCAATATTCTCAGAACTTAATATAACTTGTCATAAAACTGCTTCTATTCACTTACTGCCATCTTGAATGTCTCATCCATCTTCTGTGTCTGTTGTTCTGGATAGGAACTATATTTCACTCTCTTCCACATGGCACATTACATTGCATTCATAATACTTCTAACAATATCTTACATTTCTATGATGCTTACTATTTACAAAGAATTTATTTATGGTATCTTATGTATTCCATGTAAAATAAAGTGGTGATTTTTTATGAAGAAATAAGCTGAAAGGTGTTAAGCAACCTGCCCAAGGTCATAAGTAAGAAAGTGCTTCCTGGTTTTATTGTGTTAAACTCTGGAGACTCAGGAAGTGCTGTAGGCTGTAGACTTTATATCCTTAGACATTCACAGTGTACATTAGTATATTAAAATCTCTGAGAATTCCTGGAGCAAAGAAACCTGTCAGACTTTAACCTACCATCCCAAAGTCTTCAAACATATTTAGCCACTCTTTCTTTATCTATCTATCTGTCTATCTGCCTGTCATCTTTTTTTTTTAAGAATGTCTTATTCATTATGTAATAGAATAGTATCTTTTCTATTCGGAATTGCTGTAAGTGATGAAGATCAAATTCAAACCCTATACTCCTTCTTCAATTTAATTTACTATCAGTGTTTCAAACTCTGCAGTGCATCAAGAAAAAAAAAGGTCTCAATTTTCTCATAGCTAAAAAGAAATTCATTTAATCAAAATAGATTATTTCCACCCAGAGGCTTTATATGTGGTGAACGTTGGTCTCTTGTGAGCACTTCTGGCAAACTGAAGCTGATATACAGGAGCCCAAGATGAAATGTCCATTTCCTCCTTGTTCCTCTGACTCTCCCGGTGATTCCAACAGGGCTGACAAAGCTGCTGTGAGAGCCGTCTCACCTCTCTGCACTAATCTGCAGTTTAGACACAGCATGCCCATTAGGCTTGCTCTAATGGTCCCTGTCTTCTTGGTTTCAGCTCCATGTGCCTCCATCTGTCTCCATGTGTTCAGAATGTCCTCATCATTCAGTTAGAGGATTTGTTGTCTGGCATCTGTTGAATGTCAGACATGTGGCCAAAACCCTGCAGACAAACTCTGAAAAGGTAAACATTCCCTGAAAATAGGCCTTAGGGCAAGAGACCATTCCTGTTAAGTTGACTTGTTGGCTTTTGGATGGCAGCTGTAATGAGTGAAGTCCTTTCCTCCATGGGGGTGAGAACCACAGAAGACTTCTCCTACATCATCTCCTGAAGTATTTCTGACTCACCAGGTTCCTCACAGCAGCCTTCACGTCCTTGTTCCTCAGGCTGTAGATGATGGGGTTGAGCATGGGGGTCACCACTCCATAGAAGAGGGGGATGAGCTTGTCTGAAAGGTCCTCTTTGTCTGCGCCCTGAGAGTCCTTAGACTTGGGCTTCCCATACATGAAAAACAAGGTCCCATAGAATATTATCACCACAGTGAGGTGGGCAGAGCAGGTAGAGAAAGCCTTTTTCTTCCCCTCAGCTGAGGGGATCCTCAGGATGGTAGCAATGATGAAGACATAAGAGACAGAGATGAACAGAACTGGGACCCCCAGGAAGATCACATTGGTCACCTCCATACTGATCACATTGGTGGAGATGTCAGCACAAGCCAACTTCAGGACAGCCAGGATCTCACAGGTGAAGTGGCTGATGACATTGGCCCCACAGAAAGGCAGCTGAATTACCAAGGATGTGTGAACCAGAGAAGCAACACCACCAACGGCCCAGGAGCCAGCAGCCATGGGCACAGAGACAGCCTTGCTCATGACCACAGAGTACCTCAGGGGGTTGCAGATGGCCATGTAGCGATCAAACGCCATCATGCCCAGGAGCACACACTCTGTTCCCGCCATGGAGAAGGAGAGGCACATCTGCACGGCACAGGCTGAGAAGGAGATGGTTTTCTGGGGGGTCAGGAAGCTGTCCAGAACCAGAGGGACTGAGGAGGTTGTGTAGCAGATGTCCAGGAAGGAGAGGTTCCCCAGGAAGAAGTACATGGGCGTGTGCAGGCGGGAGTCAAGGATGGTCACCAGGATGAGGACCCCATTGCCCAGCAGGATCACCACGTATATGAGCAGGATGAGCACAAAGAACGTTTTCTCCAGCTTTGGGTGGGCTGAGAGGCCCAGGAGAATGAACCCCACCAGGGGAGAGGTCTGATTAGGTTTTTCCATGTGATATTCCCTCTGTCATCAGCACATTACAAAAGTATCACATCAGGCTTTCTTGAAAAGAACCCCAGCTATCTGGTATGAGGCCACTCCTGCTGCGTTAATAGGAGAGCATACGTGTGCTAGAGAAAACAGCTGAAAGAGACAGCAGGGTTGGGCTTCCCTGGTGGTCCAGTGGATAGGAATCCACCTGCCAATGCAGAAGACACAGGTTCTATCCCTGATCCAGGAAGATCCCACATGCCTCAGGGCAACTAAGGCTATGTGTGCTACAGCTACTGAGCCTGTGCTCTATAGCCATAACTGCTGAGCCCTTGTGCCACAACTACTGACGCCGGCACCCCCAGAACCCATGATCTGTAGCAAGAGAAGCCACCCCATTGAGAAGCCTGGACTTCGCAGCTAGAGAGTAGCCCCTGCTTGCCGCAACTAGAGAAAAGCCAGGTCTTTATTTTTGGCTGTGCTAGGTCTTCGTTGTTGTTCCTTGCACAGCCAAAAATAAATAAACAAATAGAATTAAATATATATATATACATACACACACATTTTAAAAAGAGGCAGCAGGGTGTCCTCAGCTCTAAGATGAGAGAAGGTCAGAGATGGAGCAGAGCTTACAGTGGGTCAGTCCTGGGCGAGGGCCTCAAACAGCCTAGCTGTGTATGGAACCCAAGTCGCTGCATCCTCTCATGGCCCATAAAAGCAACTGAAGTCTCAAAAGGGAAGTGACCTGTCCGAGACTGCTAAGTTGGTGACAGAGACAGGACTTGAGCCCAGTGGAGCGGATTCCCAAGTCAAGGAGAGCCTTTCCTCAGCACTATGATTAATGACTGGGTTTCCCAGGTGGCTCAGCGGAAAAGAATCTGTCTACAGATCTTTTCTACAGATCAATGCAGAAGACTCGGGTTCATTCCCTGGGTCAGGAAGATCCCCTGGAGAAGGAAGTGGCAACACATTCCAGTATTCTTGCCTGGGAAATCCCACGGACAGAGGAGCCTGGCGGGCTACAGTCCATGCAGTCGCAAAAGAGTCGGACACGATTTAGCAACTAAACAACAGCAACAACAAATAATTAACAGCGAGAAAATCCTATGAATGATTTCTCTTTAACGGAAATGTATAGTCTTTGCATTTAACCTGAATTTTCTGAGATTCCCAGGCTTGTCCAGTTCTTAGAACCAGCAAATTTTAAAACTTCTTTAAATTTTGACTACATTTGGAAGAAACTTGTATAAAATGTCAATTCACCTCCACACAGAAACGAGCCCAGGTGAAAACTCAATGATATTGAGGATGACTTCTCCAGTCCGCCCACCATCAGTGACACAGACTTGATCATCATCAGCATTGGGATCACCCTATTTTAATACAAACTGATAACAGTATATGGGGAGGTACCTATATGGGGAAGAACTTTATGAAGTCAACACAAAGACTGATGGGATTGATCAAAATTGGAATGATTAAACCCACACTAGGGGCTGACAGCTCTGCAGCTTACTGACCAGTGAACTCAATGATTAATAGCTATGTGAACTACACTTCTCAGATGGTAGGCTATACAGCATTAACCTCCAACCCATTTCACTAGAATATTGGTGAACTTCTTGGCCAGAGATAACTCAGAAATATTTTTTTCTTTGTCCTTTTATGCTCATATTATATTCTTGTGTGGAACCCACCCTTGGGTTCCATACAAGCAACTAGCTTATGGGGAGACCCATATGCCTTTGTGTAGAGGATTTTGAATCTCTTAGCTGCCATTGCTCAGATTCTAAATGCAGATTCCTCACTGATAGGATTTCTCGAGGGACTCCTCTTTGTCCATCTTCAGTATTACCACATTTTCTATTAATACAATGGGTACAGATGACTTGGTATCAGGGTGGGGGAAAAGTCTTAGTAATCATGAAAGGAAAGTGAGAAAACCAGAAATAACTAGCTGTTGATAGATTGGGAAACCAGAGGGACCAAGCTTGGGTCCACTCACCCTCTGATGCTGAGGAAGGCCCCTTCTTCCCAGAAGCCTCTGCAGGAGGGGGATGATGGGAATCCCACACACTCCCTGGGTTCCTGTGAGGAGGAGCAGCAAGGGCAGACAGGGGCTGGGAGAGCGTGAAGGAAGGACTGCCTGGCCTGGAGCTTACTCTCAGCTGTTCCTCCCTGCTCCAGCAGCAGCTGTGGGAAGATTTCTGGGAGCAGAGGCAGAGAAGAGGAACGTGTGTCTTTGAGAAGTGCTCTGCAGAAGGCAGGCATGGCTACTGCCTCTGTCCCATCCCGGCTCAACTGTCCCCACCTGTGTCCTGTTTGCGGCGCTTCTCTGAGTCTCCTGATCTCAGATTCTTAACTCCTCACTGCACAGCTGGACCAGACCCTGGGTGCCAGAGAAAACCCCAGACTCCCCTGCCTGACTTCCTTTACCTCTGAGACTCTCTTTCTTCTTGTCCTCCTGAATCTTTGGGGGAACTTTAGCTTCTGGTGGGTGTTTCTCTCCCATCCTTCCTCCCGGCTGTGTCCTGGGTATCTCAGTGACAGAATCTTCATGTACAGGACCTGTCATCCTGGTCTGAGCCTGAGGAATCCCATGGGCTCGTTTTCCCCAGCAGTGAAGGGAGTCCTCGAGCTGCAGCCGTAGACTCCTACAGGGACCCTGCTGGTCCCAGAAGCAATTTAATGTTTGGAATGTTGAGTGTTCATTGGGCACTGGGGCTCAGCATACTGGGGGCTCCAGGGACCACATCCCTGCCATCAGTTGCAATTAGAGGCAGTGACTGGGACATGGCCACCTGGAAATGGAGAGGTAGGGACAGAAATGCCAGCTTCCTTCTGAGCCTTCCCTGGGATCTCAGAGAAGCCAGTGTCCTGACTCACTGGCTAAGGCTGTAAGTTTTCTTTTTTAACTACTTATCGATTTATTTATTTGTTTGGCTATGCCAGGTCTTAGTTGCAACCTGCAGGGTCTTCAGTCCCCACAGTCGCATGCAGGATCTTTTAATTGCAGTATGTGGGATCTAGTTCCCTGACCAGGGTACGAACCTGGACCCTCTGCATTGGGAGAGTGGGGTCTTAGCCACTAGACCAGCAGGGAAGTCCCTGAAAGTTTGTTGTTTTTTTTTAAGCCATGAATTAATGCTGTCTTTTCCAAAAGCTTCTTTGGTTTCATCTTATATAATCATGTGATTTTTCCTAATTAGCCTGTTAATTTGGTAGTTAGATTGCATTGACTGATCTTTGAATATTGAACCAGCCTTGCATTGCTGGGAGGAGGGGATCCTCCTTACCGCTGGGCAAGGAGTGGGAATTTCAGCTCCCCACTAAGGCTCTGCTGATCCCTTTCTGGCTGGCAGTGAGTGACAGGAGTGCCTACTGTTGTTCCCATGCCCTCCACTGACACCATGGGAAGGGGTGCCCTCAGTAGCATAGGCACAAGCCCTGACTCTCCCATAGGCCCCTTCTGATACCACCCAAGCGGGAAGAAGAAGGAGCTTCCCACATGGTCTCTACTGACTCTGTGAGGGTGGGGAGGACCTGTTACTGCCCAGCATCCCATCTTCCTGTTGATCTTACTCTGATACCATGTTGGCAGGGGAGTGGTTGGGCTGCCTTATCATAGCTTGGTGAGAATAGAAGTCTAGGCTATAATCTGCTCAGCCTTTGCTGGTGGGGTGAAGGTGAGGCCATTGTGTTTTTTTTTTCCCGAGGTGTTTGGCTAGAGTAGAGTGGTTATTGTCAGAAATTAAATTTTATCAAGTACTTTTCCTATATCTGTTGAGATGCGATCATTTGCGTTTTCTTCTTTAGTTTGTTGATGTCTTAAATTTTTTTTATGATGTCATAAATTTTTAATGTTCACCCTATCCATGCTTTTTGGGGAGGATTAATGCAACTTGCTCACAGAGTTCAGTTCAGTTCAGCTCAGTCACTCAGTCATGTCCGACTCTGCAACCCCATGAATTGCAGCACGCCAGGCCTGCCTGTCCATCACCAACTTCTGGAGTTCACCCAAACCCATGTCCATCAAGTCGGTGATGCCATCCAGCCATCTCATCCTCTGTCATCCCCTTCTCCTGTTGCCCCCAATCCCTCCCAGCATCAGGGTCTTTTCCAATGAGTCAACTCTTCGCATGAGGTGGCCAAAGTATTGGAGCTTCAGCTTTAGCATCAGTCCTTCCAAAGAACACCCAGGATTGATCTCCTTTAGAATGGACTGGTTGGATCTCCTTGCAAATGCATTACTATGTTTGTTTTACTGATTTTCATAATTTGGCTTTTTGGCGTCAATGTTCATGGAGAGTACAGGCCTGAAAAGAATTTAGTCCTTTTGTCTTATTTGAAAAAGAGCCTGGGATTTGACTAAGACTCCCGTCCAAGTAGTAACCAGGCCCAACCCTGTTTAGCTTCTGAGATCAGATGAGATTGGGTGGTACAGCCATAGACTTAATCAAGACTGGTTTGCAGTTTCTTGTATCTCAGTTGAAAGTGATCTCCTATGTAATATAAAGATAGCATTGCAGTGGGAGTGTGCAGTGGTCAGCAAGAGAAGGTGACTATGTAAAGATACTTTTCCTTTGGGCTTTGTAATTGTCAAGACTTTGTAAGTTTCTAGATAGAAAACTTATTCCAACCAACATAACCCCAATATAAACTTTAATGCTCATAAAACTGAGAAGTTCAAAGGTGGATTCAGTCTCAGGCACAGTTGGAATTAGGGACTCCACATGTCTTTAGGACTCTCTGCCCTTTCATCTGGTTCTTATCTCTACTTGTGTTTTCCTGGCTTCGTTTTAAACAGACATACTCACATGCTAGAGAAGAGAGCTGTCAGCAGCCTAATCCACATTCTTCTGTTTTAGTCTCCAGATGAGAACAGAGCCCTGGCCAACACGTTAGACTGCAGCTTTGCAGAGGACTTGCTTGAACTCCTAACTCATAGAAACAGCAAGATTATAAATGGGTATTGTCTAAAGCCACCAAGTAGTGATCTGCAATGCAGCATAGAAAGCCAATAAGGACCCCTTTTCTTCTTGCTCCAGTTGAAATATGCTGCGGAATGGTTTTAATTAGTTTGACCAAGGTCACATGCTTTCCCTCAGACTGATTGCTGTGGCCAAGGGTGGGTGTACTACAGTTGGCAGTCCCCTGGAATCACATGATGAGAGTGAGAGGGAGCAATTTCCTCCTGAAACAATAGATGCACAGTACAGATGTAAGTGACCTCTGTTGAGGGCATCCTTAGAAACTCCAGCAATGCTGTGACTGATGTGTGCTTTTAGTAGAGGTCGCAGATTGCAACCCATAGCAAAAGTGGCTAAGGAACAAATTTTGTTTGATCTTAGAATTCTTACACTGTTGTAGAATTCTGGGAAACACTCAGCTCTGCAAGCACCAGAGGGGAACGTGGAGACTACAGCAGGGGAGCAGCTCTTTGCATTCCCCACCCCCCTTTTCCCCTTCCTGCATTCCTGCCTTGCAGAGGTTGGCTGGAGCTTAGGAGGAATAGGCAGTCAGCTCCTGCTTCCCCACCTGGTCCTTCCCCTTAGTTAAAGTCCCTGTCTGGCATCTGGAATGCTCTGATTGAAACTGTTTGAGTGATTATGTTATTGACATGTTGCCTGTGATCATCTTGGATGTTTGATTTGGTCATATTGGGTTTCTCATTGCAGTGGCTTCTCTTGTTGAGGACTTCCCTGGCGGCTCAGACGGTAAAGTGTCTGTCTACAATGTGGGAGACCCGGGTTCAATCCCTGGGTTGGGAAGATGCCCTGGAGAAGGAAAGGACAATCCACTCCAGTACTATTGCCTGGAAAATCCCATGGACAGAGGAGCCTGGCAGGCTACAGTCCATGGCGTCGGAAAGAGTTGGACATGACTGAGCGACTTCACTTTCCTTTCCTTGGTCATATTTTGTGATAACCTTCATTGGGTACTCAATTGTCTTGAAGATTTTAGGGATTGTCCTAAATTGAGAGAAATGGTTACCTGTAGTAATCAGGTGTGTAATCAGCCATGAAATTAAAGGATGATTTCTCTTTGGAAGGAAAGCTATGACAAACCTAGATAACATATTAAAAAGCAGAGACATCACTTTGCTGACAAAGGTTCTATGGTCAAAGCTATGGTTTTTCCAGTATCATGTACAGATTTGAGAGCTGGGCCATAAAGAAAGCTGAGCGCCGAAGAATTGATGCCTTTGAATTGTAGTGCTGGAGAAGACTCTCGAGAGTCTCTTGGTCTGCAAGGAGATCAAGCCAGTCAATCCTAAAGGAAATTCATTGGAAGGACTGATGCTGAAGCTGATATTCCAATAGTTTGGCCACGAGATGTAAAGAGCTTGGAAAAGACCCTGATGCTGGGAAAGATTGAAGGCAAAAGGAGAAGGGGGTGGCAGAGGATGAGATGGTTAGATAGCATCACTGACTCAATGGACATGAATTTGAGCAAACTGCAAGAAATAGTGGAGGACGGAGGAGCCTAGTGTGCTAAAGTCCATGAGAGTGCAAAGTCAGACATGACTTAGTGACCGAACAACAACAACAAAGTAATCAGGTAGAAATTAATCTGCACATCTAGTGGTCTGGTCTAAACTCTTTGGTTATCTCCAAAACCAGGGATGGAGTAAAAGCTGGTTTTTGTTTCTTCTTTTTTTTTCTTCAATGTGTTTTAAATTGGAGGATAATTGCTTTGCAGTGTTGTGTTGGTTTCTGCCATACAATGAGAATCTGTCATAAATATACATATGTCCCCTCTTTCTTGAGCCTCCCTCCCAGCCACCCACATCCCACCCCTCTAGGTCATCACGGAGCACTGAGCTGAGCTCCCCGTGCTGCTCAGCAGTTTCCCAGTAGCTATCTGTTTTCACATGGTGCTGTATACATGTCAATATTACTCTTTCAATTTGCCATACCATTTCCTTCACCCCGCTGGCTATTCATTTTTCTGAGAACCTTTGATGAGTGAGCCTTTCTGTTTGCTTCCAAGCCCTGGGCTTGGACCTTTTCCCAACAAATAGAAAGGACCTGCCCTCAGGATGGGAAACTGGATGTAGCATGGGTCATCCCAACCTATTAGAAACAGTTTTGGCTTTGAATGAGGGCACTTGGAGGATACTCCAGACTGTCCTGAAGCTTACATTCAGGTCTTTTCCTCCCTCCAAAATGAAAACATATTTTAAAAATTTCTTCTGTTAATGTATGACCATTGTAAATATCTGATATACTCAAATTCTTTATGTATTTTTCCTAGGTCTTTTAAAGTTGCTGTGACTGGTATAAATTGTATACAACCACTTTACTTTCTTTAAATTATATACAACTTACTTTAAATTATATACAACCACTTTAGTTTTGCACTTGATTAAAACTTTTTCTCAGTAAACAACAATAGTTTACTTACTGAATAGTTTTCTTCTTTTCTGTATTTCATTCCTCATTTATTTTTCTGATCTGGTTTAATTAGCTAGACTCTGCAGAATGATGCAGATATTGAGAGATGTCCTAATCCAGGTTGTAAGCATGTTACTAATGTTTTGCCATCAAGTGCACCCTTTGTTGTTGTTCTGATCATTTCATTCATGTCAAGGATGGATTCCTCTATTCAAATCCACTACTTTAAGAGAGTCAGAAATGGATGCTAAATTTTACCAAATTATTTCTCAACATTTGTGGGTGAGATTACTTTTTCTTTTTTCATCTGTTAATAAAATGGTTACAGTAATTGATCTGATGTTCAAAAACTTGCAAATCCTAAAAAAAAAAAAAAAAGCGACCACTGGGTAATATGTATTATCTGTTTAGTATATAGTGATTTAAATTTCCTCAGGTTCAATAAATGAGTTTTTTCATTTGATCAACTTTCTTTGTTCTTTCATAACCCTCTATTTCTTTCAAAAACTTCACCCTAATACTTGTTGGTATTTATTCTTAAATTTTCAACAAGCATATTAAGACTTTTGCTGCCTTTCAGTATCAGTGCAATGGGCTGTAGTTATAGGAACCCCTTCCCACCATATCCGATGAAGCCTTCAGTGGGGTGTAACTTTCTCTTTCTCCATTTCCCAGCTAGATGAATTCATCTAGGATTATAACTGGAGCTCTATCATTGCTTCATTATCACTATTTACCTCGACATGATTGCTGATAATTCCTTCATGTATTCATCTTTGCAAATCGGTATAAGAATTGACTGTACCTGATCAGTCCTATGTATTTCGTCATTCCCCACTGTTTCTTCTATCACTTCCTTTCAATTTTTTATTTTTAATTGTTCGTTGGGACAACATTCTAAATAAATTATTTTCATGAAGAGATTGTATGGATATGTGCTTTCTATGTTTACACATGACAACAAGTGTCTTTTAAACCCTTGTATCTGTGCAGAGATAAGGGATGTGTAGAATTCAGGACTCATAGCCCATTTCCTTTCCCTCAGAACTTCAAAAACCTTATTCTGCCAACATCTACATTTAGGGTTGGGGAACAGCGGGCCATTGACAGGCTCTCATTCCTTATTAGGAAATATGCTTTTCTTCTGTGGAAAAGTCTGCAGAATTATTTTGGCGTGTATAGGAATTAAAACTTATCTTTGAATCTAGATAGGTGGGTCTTTTGCTACAATTTCTTACTGGGTGTTTGATGAACATTCTATAAACAAAATATCTAAAACTTCTATTCAGCGAAAAAATTTTTAGTTATTATTTGTCTTTAATCTGCTCTGTGTCCTCATGAATTCCATACTGAATCCAAGTAAGTGGGATTGTTTCCCCTGAGCAAATGTTCTTATTTCTCAGTTATCTTTTCTCCTAGCCTCCTTTTTCAGACTGCTCTTGTTGATTCAATATCCTCTTAAATTCCACTGAAAAAAACTACTGAGAATTTTCTTTAATTTTTGGACCATCTTCCTGAAATAACTCTTTTTCAGCAAAGGCTGGTTGCTTTGAGTGTTAGTTTGTTTCCTCTCTATTGGATTAAAAATTCATATCAACTGTCAGAGGTTTTCTATTTTGCCCATTCTTTTAGCTGAGCTTCTAGATGGATAACTCTAGGGAATTCCTCACCAATCATGAAGCTGATTCTTTTGTGTCTCCTCCTTCACCTCTGAGCACTGCCACCTCTCCCTCTAAATACTGACCGCGTGGCTCTGGGGATTCTTAGGTACAAAGGCAAGTGATGGTCACCTCTTGGCTGCATACTTGGTCAAGCCAGGTCAGGTATTTAATAGAATTTATTTGATTACCCTCCACATCTCTCAGTTTCTACAATCCTCTGATGACCCATGGGAAGCCAGTGTTATCTAGAGAAAAAACCCAAGGATGAATGACATTTTCAGAAAAGGAAAAGAAAAAGGCATGAACCTTTGACCTTTGCATCAGTCTGCCACACCTTGTTTTTCTCACTGCTCCAAGGATGTAAATGATTTTCTGATTGCGCCCTTGGTTAAGGGCAAGGGAAAGAGGCTAATTATGGAGACATAGGAAGAGAATGATTCAGGAAACAGTTTTAAGAATTAAAATGACAATAAAAATAAAGTACAATGAGGATAAAGATAAAAATATTACTGTTATTTGATATGGAGTAGGAAGAATTCCAGACAGGTGACCATAAATAATGGACCCATTCAAATATGGTCAGTGAGTGAGCCAAGGAGTGACTGAATTATAGACTATGAAAAGCTCTATAGACTAGAGCTTTTATGAATTAGAAAATAAAACTTGAAGAGTTACTTTTCTTTGACATCAATTTGTTTAGTATGCATGGAAGATACAGAGAAGTAAAAGGCTAGATCAGCAAGAATATATTTTCGTATAATTGCCTAGAGATTGATGGGAAAATTCACACTGACTGCTTTTCTATTCACACAGAGTTCTTGGGTATAATGAGGTTCTGTGTAATTAAACGTACCTATGGAAACTTGCATGAACTTACCCCTTCATGGTATGCTCTTGAGACCCTCAGGTGAGAGAAACTAGGGATCAGGAACTATCAGGACCCCTCCACCATCACCAGGTGAAGCGTTTCTGAGTCACCAGGTTCCTCACAGCAGCCTTCACATCCTTGTTCCTCAGGCTGTAGATGATGGGGTTGAGCATGGGGGTCACCACCCCATAGAAGAGGGAGGTGAGCTTGTCTGCAAGGTCCTGTTTGTCTGCCCCCAGGGGGTCCTTGGATTTGGGCTTCCCATACATGAAGAGGATGGTCCCATAGAAGATGACCACAACTGTGAGGTGGGCAGAGCAGGTGGAGAAGGCCTTTTTTCTCCCCTCAGCTGAGGGGATCTTCAAAATGGTAGCAATAATGAACACATAGGAGAAAAAGATGAACAGAACTGGGATGCCCAGGAAGATCACATTGGCCATGGCCATACTGATTATGTTGATGGAGATGTCAGCACAGGCCAACTTCAGAACAGCCAGGATCTCACAGGTGAAGTGGCTAATGACATTGTCCCCACAGAAGGGCAGCTGCATTGCTAGGGATGTCTGCACCATGGCACTGGTGCTTCCAGCTGCCCAGGAGCCAGCAGCCATGGGCACATAGACAGCCTTGCTCATGACTATGGGGTACCTCAGAGGGTTGCAGATGGCCACATAGCGGTCAAACGCCATCGTGCCCAGAAGCACACACTCCGTGGCCCCCATGGCAAAAGAGAGGAACATCTGCCCAAAACAGGCTGAGAAGGAGATGGTTTTCCTGGGGGTCAGGAAGCTGTCAAGGATGAGGGGGACTGAGGAGGTTGTGTAGCAGATGTCCAGGAAGGAGAGGTTCCCCAGGAAGAAATACATGGGCGTGTGCAGGCGGGAGTCAAGGATGGTCACCAGGATGAGGACCCCATTGCCCAGCAGGATCACCAGGTATGTGAGCAGGATGAGCACAAAGAGTGTTTTCTCCAGCTTTGGGTGGGCTGACAGGCCCAGAAGAATGAACCCCACCGGGGGGGAGGTCCGATTGGATCTGTCCATAATACCTCTGCTCTGTCACCTGTTTGAACTCAAAAAGCCAACTTCGTGATTCTCTGACACCCAAAAAGGCCAGAAAACCAGTGAGGAAACTCGTCCTACTGAGCACTTAGGGAACTCTTCTAGCAACCTGGGCAGTTCTTTGTGTTGTTCTAAGTAAAATGGAGAGAAATTTTTCAAAATCTACTTTATGATATTTGGCTGCCCATGAAAGTGTTACCAGATTGGATTGAATTTTTCTAATCACGTTCAAGGTTGATGTCACACATTTACTTCAAGTTATATCATGTATGGCCAATTTATTTTCATCAATTTTTTGAGAAGTATTACATTCCCTTTGTATGATTTCACCTGCTTTGGGGTATAGGACTGGTGGAAATAACTGATCTCCTTTGTGCTTAATTCCTGACCATTCCCCTCCAAGCATTTTTGGATGTTACCTTTCTCCTCTTTCACAGTTCCCTCTCTTACAGCCATTCATTTACTCCTTCACTCACCTTCCAAAGCTCCTCAGAAGCATTTCACTACAGAACCGGCCTTTGCCAATCACTCATGGCCTGGCAATCATTAAGTCCCTTTTCCTCTCTGGCCATCGCCTCCCTCATACTCACTCTGGAATGGATTGTTTTGAAAGGTATTCCATCCCAAGGACTAAAGGACCTCCTGAATTTCTTGTTCTTGAACTTTCTGTCACACACTAAGATGTCCTTTATGATGCTGGGTCCACAACAGTTAATGTATATAGTATTGTGTGTGTGTGTGTGTGTGTGTGTGTGTGTGTCAGTCGCTCAGTCGTATCCGACTCTTGCGACCCCATGGACTCTAGACCACCAGGCTCCTCTGTCCAAGGGATTTTCCAGGCAAGAGTACTGGAGAGGGTTGCCATTTCCTTCTCCAGGTGTGTTTGTGTGTGTATGTATGTATATATATATATATATATATATATACACATATATACATACATATATAGTGTTCTCTTACCTTTTTGTAAATAGGTTGATAAAGAAAATCACTTTTCTTCTGTCTGAGGAAGAAGCCTAAAATAGCCAACTGAGTCTGAAAGTAGCAGCCAGAGGAGTTAGCACCTGAGATGGATGAAAGCTAAGTTTTCTTGGCTTTGTTCTGTTTTGGAAAAAATACACAAAGGACTGTCTGTTGCATACATGAAGCCATTTAAATCCCACTCTGCTACTGGGATTACTCTAGTCCCTGAGGTGATTTAAAGTTTAGAAGTTGAAGTGACAAAATTTGGAAACTGTATACATCTGAGATTAAGTCCCCAAGATCCAATTACTCTGAAGTCCTGCCACAAGCACTTTCTTTCCCTCTCCTCTCTTTGTAACCATCCTGCTGAGCTATTAGAAAGCATTAGAGGAAAAGGGTCATTCTGGTCCTGCCAGAGTTAACCTGTCCCCCAGTCAGTGAGAATTCTCAGCAGAGCCTACAATAGAGCTGGGAGAATGTGAAACCCACAGGACAAACCCTTTAGCACCCCTGCCATTTCCAAATTTAGAATCTCAGGACTGGAAAAAAGCAAGTGACCTAGAAGGTTCCCTCTGTCTGTGTCCCACCAAATAAATTCAGAGTGCCTACAATAGGCCAGGCCTTCACAGAGCATTCGGAGGGGGGCGGGGTGTCATAAATGAATCAGGTTTCACAGGTAGTGCAGCTCTGGACCCAAAAATGGTCAGCTGATTGCAGAAATGATGTCCTTTTGTTTGAAATCTTTCGTTAGTGCATGTGTCTTATCCTTTCAAGAGAATAAATTTTTGTTAAGGAAGGTAAGGGATAGTCAACCAATGTCGCAGAATGAGGGAGGGGGTGTAGGACCTATGTTTCTTAGAGTTTTTTTGCCCAATCCTCCTTATTTCAGTAGCATCCCTCTTTATCCTTGGTCCCAGAGAGACTTGGCACAGCGGGTCCTCTGTGCTGTAGGTCTGGTTGGGGCTCAGCTCTCCTAGTTTCTGGCTTAGGATTGGACTCTATCAGATCAGCTATGGAAATGGCCACTAGCCCATTCACTTTCCAGTGTTCAAAATGTCTTCACTCTGATATCGCCCTTCTTCTCCTTAACCTTATTGATTTTGTCATTAGAAACAAAATTAAGCAAAACAAAGACATATTATGGTAGTTTTTGTGGGTTTTACAATGGAGCAAAATTAGATGCATGTGTTCAGTTCTCCTTTATGCCTCAGTCCTGATTCCATGCAGTTTCTAACACCCTCAGCTATTTTTTTTATATATGTTAGTCATTGTTTCTTGTCTGTTTCTCTCCTGCTAGAATGTCAGTTTCACAGAAGCAGAGGTTTTTTTCCTGCATTGTTCACAGATGTATCCTAGATGTGTGAAAAGTGTACCAGACTCACAGTAGGCATTCAATGAGCAGTTGTTAAATGAATTATTAAGTGAATTTGTGACCTACTTTTGTTTTCTTTTTTGTCCCGTGTTAACTCTTATTTTTTATATTTTATTTATCTCTATCCATCTTTTTAATTTCTATTTTGTAAATATTTTATACATATTGATATAGAACATCTATACATTTATAAATGAATAAACAAACATGCAGTGTAAATTGTTAGAAAGCATGATTTTAATACCCTGGAGACCATTGACAGTAGATACTAAGCTTCTGGCTGTGGGTTTGAAGGAGGAAACAGACAGAGAAGGACTCCATCTTAGGCCAGGCTGCGAACATTAGGCTGCACACATGATCACCCTCCCAGTGGACTCTGAAATTTGTGCCCGGTGTCTATAGAAATGGCATACCAACGGAAAACCAGACCCCCAGATAAAAAAGCCTCAGGACTTGTACTTGGACTCTCCATTGCCTAAAGTGAAGTCACTCAGTCGTGTCCGACTCTCTGCGACCCCGTGGACTGTAGCCCACCAGGCTCCTCCATCCATGGGATTTTCCAGGCAAGAATATTGGAGTGGGTTGCCATTTCCTTCTCCAGGGGATCTTCCCAACCCAGGGATCGAACCAAGGTCTCCTTCATTGCAGGCAGACGCTTTAACCTCTGAGCCACCAGGGAAGTTGCCTAAAAGAATATGCTAATTATCTCTCTAACAGAACAAAGTGGTAAATTTCATTATGTTTATCGGGATATGACCACAGGCCTATTGATAAATATCCACTGTTTATCTAGTCTTTTGACTCCTGATTCACGGGTTAACTTTGATTGTACCCTTCTTTTACCTTGTCCAGACTAGTTTCAAGGAATTTGGGGAGGTGGGTTTGAGCAAATACACTTAGAGTATATAAGGTTTTCACAAAGACTTGTAGGGGTCTTTGGCTAAGAGGAGACTCTACCTTGGGCCCGCCGGTGTAATAAACTGCACTCCACTATCTGCATTGTCCTTCTGAGTGAGTTTTTCCCGGAACGTGTGGCTACAACATTTTCACCCTTTCAAATATTCAACAAACCTCTCTTAAAGTTTGGAAACCTCCATCTTGAGCAGAGCAGCACTGCAGAATTCAGGACTTTCAGCCTCATTCAGAGGAGACCTGCTAGCTTCCTTCTTGTCTGCATCATATGCCTTTTTTGATCAGAGACCACCCATGGTGAATAGGGACTGGTGACTGTGCTCACCAAGATTTTCAAAAGTCAACCCTGAGCTGTAAGATGCCTTGGAGTCATTCTTTCCCTCTCCTCCCTCTTGGGTTTCTCCCTGAACTCTTCCCCAGCCCTTTGTCCTCCAGTACTCTACGTATGAGCTTGGGTCTCCTCAGGAAAGCTCAGGAGCAAGAGGAAGAGAAGGGCACACGCCAGTGCCTCAGTTGTTACAGTTGGCCCAAGTACTGCCATGCACATGAGAATCAAAATATATATCAAAGGGACAGCTTGACTCACTTCTGCTCTTTATAGAAGCCGTCCGTGGTGGCTCATGATATCTTACTATGTTGATGTAACTTTAAGCTGTCTCCATGCTTTTCTGGAATGAGGATATATACTTAGGGAAAGAAGTCAATGAGGTTAAGTAAAAATTCTGTAGATCTTAATTTGAATTGTACATATGTATTCCACTGAAAAAGCCTAGAAACTATGACATCTTGATAGCACCCCTAGCACCCAGATTGTGGTTTTTGAATACCAAAGGAAACAAGAGCTCCTTAGAAAAAATGGTTGTTTCCAGGCCTGGAGAGGAACTGTACACGTTGAGCCTGGAAAAACTTGACATAATCAGAAAGCAAGAAACCATCGAAGATACTTGGGCCCCGTCAAAAGATCTCAGGAGCCATGGGCTCATCACTACACTGAAACAAAAACCTCTCAAGTATGTAGATCTGATCATCAATGAATAGGAGACACAGGGACAGCAAAATATAAACTAAGATTCTGTGACATTGTGATTTATACAAAATATATATTTGTTCATTCAGATGACCAAGATATTTTTATCACATATATTTGGACTTTGTCCACAGCTTCTGGCTTACAGCTGCCAAGTCCGTCACTGCTCTTAAAATCCTTGGAATTTCCTTAGTGATAAGAGCAATGGGAGCAACTTCCATCATAGTGTTTAGTCTTCAATGCTCAGGTTCTGAAAAACACTTTAGAGCCATAAAGTAAAGGGGGTATCTTGTTATTCTTAACAAGCCCAGTTCAGCCACAACTGGGTTTATGTTAACAAGGTGACTTTTGGAAATCACCTAAGGTTGAAGTTGATTGTCAGGGGAACCAACTCTGAGTAGAGGGTTGGAACTCTCAGTCTTAACCCCTGATTTCCAGGGAGGGGAGAGCAGCTGGAGGTCACACTGATCACTAGTGGCTGGTGATTTAATCAATCATGCTATTAAGAACCCAGACTTTTTTTGGTATACAAACTCTATTATTTTCCATGTGTTTCATGGCAAGAAAAAGATTGGGAAACATTAAACTAGAGAGATTAAACAGGGGAGAGGGGCTTATGGAAAGATTTCAGAGAAGTTACATACAGTATAAAACAAACTTCAAGGTTACAACCATGAAGAAGAGAGGAGCTGTAATCTAACCAAGGTCTGGTCCCAAAGCTTCTAATGATAACACAACATGGTGCCACCTCATCCACCTACTATTCTCCGTGATTTTGCTAAGTATCACCAGTGTCCAGGATTCTAAAAAGATAACACATATTACTTGAGCATTGGACTTTGCATGATGTCACAGTTAGGTTTTGCCCAGAAGCAAACTCTGAGACAGAGATTGGAGTGCAAGAGGTTTATTAGGGAGAGCTCTTGGGTTCAATATTGGTGGAAGGGAGGATGAGGATGGAAGATTGGGCAGAGGGGAATGATGGGCTATGGTACAGTCTCAACAAAGGCCTCAGTCAACCCCATAGGGGACCCTGGTAGTGGGATGGCTGTTCAGAGATGTCTCTAGTAGGAGGAGGCATTTATATCCCTTCACCAATCAGTCATTGGATATGGGCTGCCTTGGGGAAGGGAGTATGACCTTGGGTAAGTCAGGTCTCTTCAGATAAGAGCCCTCTTATCAAATTTCCAAAGATGACTGACAGTTGAAGGCTGTCTGCCAGCAGCTCTTTCAGTAACTGGAGGAACACCTCCTTGGGTCCTTTAGAAAGATGTGGGTGGGAACTCGGCATAGATCTCCAAGCCGGAAACCAGTGAAATGAAGTATATTGAAAAGGAAGATTGCTCTGCAAGTACCTTTCATTTTTAAGTAAACTCTTGATTATAAAGGTCAGAACTAATCTCAAGTTGATGTCCTCCTCCCTTTAGTGAGCTGAGAAGGGCATGGGTGGACTCTGTGCTCAGTAGGGGAAGGCACATCCCCCTAGGGTGGGACAGATAATACTGGGTATGAAAGGGTGAAACGGGAACATGCCCTGCGCTCCTACAGCCCGGAGACTGTTGAAGGGACCACAGGGTGGTGACTGTGTCCAGGTTTCTGCCCACAATGTGCAGGAAAGCGCTGTGTGGCCCACAAGAGTATGGCTGGCCACTTCTCAGGCAGGAGAAGCCCAGGACATCCAAGCAAGGCAGGCTGAGAGCATGTGTTTTCATTGCAAAGTTTTGATTCTCAGGGAAAAATGGGCATCTGATCGCCTCGAGGAAAATGAGGCAATTTCCTTCCCTTACGTGTTTTTGTCCCCTTTTGTGTCACTACTGACTGAGATCCTCACACATTTTACCTCTGGACCTCTTGTCGGTACATGTGAATGGGCCCCACCTTTTAGTTTTGTCACCCGGTTGTCCTCAGCCCAGCCGCCTTGCTCCATCTTTTGCTGGTCACGTCTGAGCATCTTGACTCCAGCATCTTTCAAATCATGGTGCTGCCCCCACCCTGCTCTTCCCATAGAACCATCCTTTAACTCTCCAGACTATAGGGCCAGACTGTGTACTCAGGATTTACTGGGGCAGGAAAACAAAGCTTGCATCCAGATGCAAGGCTAAGACCTTCCACACACGTGTTGCAGGATTCACCTTACTTGCCCTCGGAAGAAGCGCCCTGTGTGTAATCTACAAGGTCCCTACTTCTCAGTCTCAGAGACAGCTTCTTTCTCATATCCAGTCGCAACCTTGCCTCCAAGAAAAATAAAATGTGAAGATGTGCCATTTCACCTACAGTGAAGACTATTTTTTGTATTTTTTGTACTGCCATGTCATGAAGTTTCACCCCACACTGTCTTCAGTGCCTCCTTTTAGAGCAGGATTTTGAATCTTTATGTAACAGAAAAGTAAATGAGTCTTTTTTTCTCAAAGCAAAGGAGCAACTTGCTCACAACTTGCCCAGTAGAGAAGCAGGAACATCACAAATTGTTCTTTCAGCGGCATTCCACTTCTATCCCCTCAAGTCACACTCCCATCAGGTTTTAGGTTTCATTATTTCTAAAAATTAAGTCCAGTAACAGCTGAAATTCTCCCTTGTATGTATAATTCAATTTTCTGGTGATGACTCTTTACACATATCTTCTTTGAGAGGCACGTTCTTCTGAGATTCACGAGTGAAAGCAGTCAAGAGACGCAGAACTACAGGGACATCTGTCCTCCAAACATCACCAGATGAAGCATTTCTGACTCACCAGGTTCCTCACAGCAGCCTTCACATCCTTGTTCCTCAGGCTGTAGATGATGGGGTTGAGCATGGGGGTCACCACCCCATAGAAGAGGGAGGTGAGCTTGTCTGCAAGGTCTTGTTTGTCTGCCCCCAGGGGGTCCTTGGATTTGGGCTTCCCATACATGAACAGGATGGTCCCATAGAAGATGACCACAACTGTGAGGTGGGCAGAGCAGGTGGAGAAGGCCTTTTTCCTCCCCTCAGCAGAAGGGATCCTCAGGATGGTGGTGAGGATGAAAACGTAGGAGACAAAGATGAGCAGAACTGGGACCCCCAGGAAGATCACATTAGTCACCCCCATACTGATCACATTGATGGAGATGTCAGCACAGGCCAACTTCAGAACAGCCAGGATCTCACAGGTGAAGTGGTTGATGACATTGTCCCCACAGAAGGGCAGCCTCATCGCAAGGGACGTTTGAACCATGGAGGCAGCACATCCAGCTGCCCAGGAGCCAGCAGCCATGGGCACATAGACAGCCTTGCTCATGACTATGGGGTACCTCAGAGGGTTGCAGATGGCCACGTAGCGATCAAACGCCATCATGCCCAGAAGCACACATTCCGTGGCCCCCATGGCAAAAGAGAGGAACATCTGCACGGCACAGGCTGAGAAGGAGATGGTTTTCCTGGGGGTCAGGAAGCTGTCGAGGATGAGGGGGACTGAGGAGGTTGTGTAGCAGATGTCCAGGAAGGAGAGGTTCCCCAGGAAGAAGTACATGGGCGTGTGCAGGCGGCAGTCAAGGATGGTCACCAGGATGAGGACCCCATTGCCCAGCAGGATCACCAGGTATGTGAGCAGGATAAGCACAAAGAGTGTTTTCTCCAGCTTTGGGTGGGCTGAGAGGCCCAGGAGAATGAACTCTGTCACAGAGGCTGTCTGGTTGACACTTTCCATGGTATGTCTCCTCTTTCAACTGAATAAAATACTCAGTGATCCAGACTCCGCATCTGTTGTCTCACGCAGTTCCAGGGCATCTGGTCAGGAGTTCCAGTCTGGCTGAGTGATTAGAAAACAGTTTTGAAGGCAGTCTCTATTCGTTTCCAAGAAAAAGGAGCAATAAAATTAGAAACTACCTTGGGGTCATAGAATATCAAATTTACACTGTTTAAAATGACAATTCTGATTATTTAATGCATTTGATCAGAGACAGTATATACAACACATTCATTTAAGTTGTTCTATGTGAAATTAAAAGACGCTTACTCCTTGGAAGAAAAGTTATGACCAATCTAGACAGCATATTGAAAAGCAGAGACATTACTTTGCCAGCAAAGTTCTGTCTAGTCAAGGCTATGGTTTTTCCAGTGGTAATGTATGGATGTGAGAGTTGGACTGTGAAGAAAGCTGAGTGCCGAAGAATTGATGCTTTTGAACTGTGGTGTTGGAGAAGACTCTTGAGAGTCACTTGGACTGCAAGGAGATCCAACCAGTACATTCTAAATGAGATCAACCCTGGCTGCTCTTTGGAAGGAATGATGCTAAAGCTGAAACTCCAGTACTTTGGCCACCTCATGCGAAGAGCTGACTCATTGGAAAAGACTCTGATGCTGGGAGGGATTGGGGGCAGGAGGAGAAGGGGATGACAGAGAATGAGATGGCTGGATGGCATCACCGACTCAATGGATGTGAGTTTGAGTGAACTCCGGGAGATGATGATGGACAGGGAGGCCTGGCGTGCTGCGATTCATGAGGTCGCAAAGAGTCAGACACGACTGAGCAACTGAACTGAACTGAACTGAACTGATGTGCTATATGACAATTGATCTCATTAAACTTTGGCCAGAAAAATGACTTTAAGTTTGCTCCATGTTCTTCCAATTTGTGCTAGGGACTAGAGAAATCATTAGTGAATGCTCACTCTGTTTCTCCAGATCATTTTCACAGAAAACATATTCCTATTGTTCCCAAGACCTCTTTTCCTCATGAGCAATGCAAACTCCAGGGCTATCCATTCATCTGTCTGTCCAGCCACCTGTCTTGTCCATCCATCCATGCATCCATCCATCTATCCATGTTTGAACATCAATCCACTTATCAAAACTCCTGTTGATCACCTGGTATACGGGTGTGAGAATTCCTGTGAGAAACAGGGGTGACCCATGGCCCAGGCATAAATGGCTTCACAGCCTGTCAGAGAGGTAAGCAGAAGGATTTTGGAGAGGCCAGGACATCCAAATGGGCATGCAGTGTATGCGTAGAACAGGGGTCATGAAACAATCCCTAAGTGGTGTAGAATCTAGCTTGGCTTTTAAGGACAAAGGACACTGAACATGGAGAGATAACTTGGGCAGGTCTCCACAGTAACTTTGTGATCTGGAAATACTGTTATGTTCCTAATAGTTTGAATCTGATGTTCTATGAAGATAGACAGAGGACTTTCTCCAGAAACCCACAGTGGGTCACAGTTTCTGAAAATCTAGTTCTGTTAGATAACTAAAACAGTGATTTTTTTCCAGTCTTGAATATGTTTGACATATAACATGAAAATTTAAGGTGTATAATGTATTACTTTGATACATTTATATATTATAATATGATTGCTGTCATGATATTTATCACATCACATGATTATAGTACAGTATTGCTGTCTATATTCATTATACCATGCATTAGATCACTGGGTTATTTACTACTTGTTGCAAGTTTGTGGGCTTCCCAGGTGGCACTGGTGGTAAAGAACCACTTCCTGCCACACAGGAGATGTAAGAAATGTGGGTTCCATCTCTGAGTCAGGAAGATCCCTTGGAGGAGGGCACGGCAATCCACTCCAGAATTCTTGCCTAGAAAATCCCATGGACAGAGGAGCCTGGTGAGCTATAGTCCATAGGGTCGAAAAGAGTCAGACATGACTGAAGCGAAAAAAAAAAAAAGTCTTCCCTGGTGACTCAGATGGTAAGGAACCTGCCTGCAATGCAGGAGACCCAGGGTCAGTCCCTGGGTTGGGAACGTCCGCTGGAGAAGGGAATGGCAAGTTTGTACCCTTAAACAACATCTTTGTTATGTTACTATTTTCTTTTTGTTGTTGTTATCATTCCCTCTTGATAAATGTCACTCAGGAATCAGTGGACACTGATAGTCCATGAACCTTTTGGCTAAGCTTCTAGGTATGTTATCCAGACTTATATCCTGTCACTGATTATGCCCCCCAAGTAATCTAGTCCAACTCTGTCTCCCATTGTAGATCTTTCTCTGCACCACACTGATGCATGGTTTTCGGTTTCAGCTTGATTTCCTCTAGTGATGAAGAGCCCACTACATTCCTAAACAATCTACTCCATATTTTCAGAGCTCTAGAGTATTAGAAAATTCTTTTTCATATTGAACCAAGCAGGTAGTTTTCTAAGTTTTTCTTGTCTATATGATAGTGGTCAGCTTCCTTTAAAAATTGCATTGTATTTGTGCAAATACATCAGGTCTATAAGCACAGAGATTTGGGCTGCATTCTAACCTGCGGTGTAGACTTCAGTGATGCTTCCCTCTCTTAGACTCTCAGGTTACTCTCTTCTGCTTTGGAACTGGAACAGATCAATGATGTTCAAACTCTTTAAGAGAAAGAACTTTTGTTTCCTAAAATTCAGAACCCCCGCTCCAAGTATATAGTGGGCTTCCCAGGTGGCGCTATTGGTAAAGGACCTGCCTGCCAATGCAGGAGACATCGAAGACATAGGTTCCATCCCTGGGTTGGAAAGATCCCCTGGAGGAGGGCATGGCAACCCACTCCAATATTCTTGCCTGGAGAATCCCATGGACAGAGGAGCATGGCAGGCTACTGTCCATGGGGTCACAGAGTCAGACACAACTGAAGTGATTCAGCACAGCACACATCGCACCAAGTATAAAGTAGAGCTGTGCTTGTTGAAGTGGGCCAGGAGGGCTCAGAAAGGCTGGGTTGTTCACCCCATGAGGCCCACCAGAGACCAGGCCATTGATGAGCAGCTTCCAGAAACTGTTTTCATTATAGGCAATATAAATGGCACCTCTGGAGCATAACAGCAGGACAGCTTCAGCCATTTCTGTGGCTATAGTGTGAATGGTGCTCCCTGGAGTTGTACAGAAGAGGCTCTGAAACTGTGGGACCGTCTTATCCTAGGGGTGTCTCTGAAGTTAGAGGAATCCATGAAATGAGACCAAAGTTTCAGAGGCTTCTTGTCATCTAGGTTTTTCTAACCAAGGGGTTTTGAATGGCCCTCGGTCTTTGTGATATCACTGAAATTGTTTCATTTCCTCCCTTCCCAAGCCCCAGCCCCTTCAAAAAATCAAGAAGCTGGAAATATCCCTGCGCTGATAAAAGGTTGAGGATTACTCTTATAAGAACCCTCACTTACCTTTTTTAGGAACCTACTGAGAAAGGGTCCCTATGGTCTGGGAACAGTACTTGGGCCAGAAATATCATCACTAGTTTGAAAGGTCCAGGCTGAGATGTCCAGCTCTGATGAGAAGAAGGGGTGGAAGCCAATTCCTCCCACTCTGTCTTACTTCTGTGTTTTAGGCAAACTTTCTAAAGGAACAACCAGTCCATGTAGAAGGCAATTTGAAATCAGAACTGCAGTTGGGACTATTGTGTTCCCTAAAGTGATTAAAAGTTTGGAAATGGAAGCATACAAAGTCAGGGAACTTTTTATACTTTTGGGACAATGTCCCCAAGATCCAATTATGCTGAAAGTACTCCAGGAAAAGCTTCTTTTTCTCATTCCTTTGTTCCTGCTGGAACTTTCCACTCTGAGGCCACTGAAGGGTATCAGGGAAAGCATTTCCATGTGCTGCTTGAATTTGTACAAACTTCAAAATGTTTTAACTTCTTGAAATCAGCAGCTGGGGAGATAAGGGTTATTTAGGAATACTCTATGTTCACAGCATTGTGGAATCAGCTGCTATAGACACACTGCTTCTAAACCAAGTGCTCAAAGTCACGATTTGTACACTTGGGGGAACTTCCACCCAGAGCCATGGGGAAACTTCAAGGAGGAGATATTTTCTGGCCAGGGCAAATTTACACGTGAAGAGACAGGCAAAAGATGGAGAAAAGGGATTTACCGTCCTGGTGATGGAGGTTGGCATGGGTCTTGGGCTTGAGTATTTCTTCCACAGCCTCAGTATGTCATATGTGTGAAAAACATCATGGGACAGGAAGTATAGTGGAATCTGGGATGTGATAGCAGCTTTTAAGATGACCACAGTAATCCTTTCCTACTGGATATCATGGCCTTACATAACCCTCTCACCTTTAGTAGCTGCTTCTAACGTAAAGAATGAGTCACACACAACTGAGCAACTGAACATCAACCGCAGGACGTGGTTACTTCTTTTACAAATTAGCCCTTCAAAGATAGGAAGACAATAAGTCATTATAGATGTGCTCAGTTACACTGAAAATGTGAGCCCGAACTGAGCACAACCATCTACAATAACTCAACAAATAGTAGAAGTTAAACAGTAACTCAATAAGTATATAATAAAATCATGACCAAAAGCTATCCTGGCAAATCAGACTCTGCCATCGGTCCAAGTAGCCCGGAGAATCTCAGGCCCTCAGATGACCTACTTATAAAAGGAGTTTCTCACTGTTATTTATGGGAAAGAAATAGTAACAAATAAAAGAACAAGCACCCGATAGGATACACCTTCCTTCTATAATGAAGCTGCTAGAAAGTTTACTAGACAAATTTGTGGCTTGCCAATAGCAGTCACTATAAAAAGTCTGTATATTTAGACAGACAGACAGATAGTAGTCTATTTTTGGGGTAAAATCTACTCACAGTGAAATACATAAATCTTAAGTTCATTGCTCACCCAATGAAATCAATCCATAGAATCAAAGAATGGAATGTAGTGGCCAGTGACCAGGAGGAGCGGCAAATGTGAGTTACTTAATAAATGGGTATAAAGTTCCAGTTTAGCAAGATGATTAAACTCTAGAGATCCATGTACAGCATTGTACCCATAGTCAATAGTAGTGTAATATACACTTAAAATTTTACTAAAAGAGTATATTTCATGTTGTATTCTTAGCCATAATAAAATAAATCTTAAGTATATCATCCAGTGAGGTTTGAAAAATGTTCACACCCATGTAACCAAATCTTATCATTACAGAATGTTTACAGCACGACCAAGATTTTCTCATGCCCCTTGCCAGTCAGTCCTCATTATTATTATTATTCAGTTCAGTTCAGTTCAGTCGCTTAGTCATGCCTGACTCTTTGCAACCCCATGAATCACAGCACGCCAGGCCTCCCTATCCATCACCAACTCCCAGAGTCTACCCAAACCCATGTCCATCGAGTCAGTGACGCCATCCAGCCATCTCATCCTCTGTCGTCCCCTTCTCCTCCTGCCCCCAATCCTTCCCAGAATTAGGGTCTTTATCAATGAGTCAACTCTTCGCATGAGGTGGCCTAAGTATTGGAGTTTCAGCTTCAACATCAGTCCTTCCAATGAACACCCAGGACTGATCTCCTAAAGGATGGACTAATTGCATCTTCTTGCAGTCCAAGGGACTCTCAAGAGTCTTCTCCAACACCACAGTTCAAAGGCATCAATTCTTCGGCACTCAGCTTTCTTCACAGTTCAACTCTCACATCCATACATGACTACTAGAAAAACCATAGCCTTGACTAGACGGACCTTTGTTGGCAAAGTAATGTCTCTGCTTTTCAATATGCTATCTAGGTTGGTCATAACTTTCCTTCCAAGGAGTAAGCATCTTTTAATTTCATGGCTGCAATCACCACCTGCAGTGATTTTGGAGCCCCCCAAAATAAAGTCTGACACTGTTTCCACTGTTTCCCATCTATTTCCCATGAAGTGATGGGACCAGATGCCATGATCTTAGCTTTCTGAATGTTGAGTTTTAAGCCAACTTTTTCACTCTCCTCTTTCACTTTCATCAAGAGGCTTTTTAATTCCTCTTCACTTTCTTTAAAAAATTTTTTTAATATGAATTTATTTATTTTAATTGGAGGCTAATTACATTACAATATTGTATTGGTTTTGCCATACATCATCATGAATCTGCCATGGGTGTACACATGTTCCCCATCCTGAACCCCCCTCCCACCTCCCTCCCCATACTATCCCTCTGGGTCATCCCAATGCATCAACCCCGAGCATCCTGTATCATGCGTCAAACCTGGTCTGGTGATTCGTTTCACATACATATTATACATGTTTCAATGCCATTCTCCCAAATCATCCCACCCTTGCCCTCTCCCACAGAGTCCAAAAGACTGTTCTATACATCTGTGTCTCTTTTCCTGTCTTGCATACAGGGTTATCATTACCATCTTTCGAAATTCCATATATATGTGTTAGTATACTGTATTGGTGTTTTTCTTTCTGGCTTACTTCACTTTCTGCCATAAGGGTGGTGTCATCTGCATATCTGAGGTTATTGATATTTCTCCCAGCAATCTTGATTCCAGCTTGTGCTTCTTCCAGCCCAGCATTTCTCATGATGTACTCTGCATATAAGTTAAATAAGCAGGGTGATAAAGTACAGTCTTGATGTACTCCTTTTCCTATTTGGAACCAGTCTGTTGTTCCATGTCCAGTTCTAACTGTTGCTTCCTGACCTACATACAGGTTTCTCAAGAGACAGGTCAGATGTCCTGGTATTCCCATCTCTTTCAGAATTTTCCACAGTTTATTGTGATCCACACAGTCAAAGGCTTTGGCATAGTCAAGAAAGCAGAAATAGATGTTTTTCTGGAACTCTCTTGCTTTTTCCATGATCCAGCAGATGTTGGCAATTTGATCTCTGGTTCCTCTGCCGTTTCTAAAACCAGCTTGAACATCAGGGAGTTCACGGTTCACATATTGCTGAAGCCTGGCTTGGAGAATTTTGAGCATTACTTTACTAGCATGTGAGATGAGTACAATTGTGCAGTAGTTTGAACATTCTTTGGCATTGCCTTTCTTTGGGATTGGAATGAAAACTGACCTTTTCCAGTCCTGAGGCCACTGCTGAGTTTTCCAAATTTGCTGGCATGTTGAGTGCAGCACTTTCACAACATCATCTTTCAGGATTTGAAATAGCTTAACTGGAATTTCATCACCTCCATTAGCTTTGTTCGCAGTGATGCTTCCTAAGGTCCACTTGACTTCACATTCCGGGATGTCTGGCTCTAGGTGAGTGATCACACCATCATGATTATCTGGGTTGTGAAGATCTTTTTTGTACAGTTCTTCTGTGTATTCTTGCCACCTCTTCTTAATATCTTCTGCTTCTGTTAAATCCATATCATTTCTGTCCTTTATCAAGCTCATCTTTGCATGAAATGTTCCCTTGGTATCTCTAATTTTCTTGAAGAGATCTCTAGTCTTTCCCATTCTGTTGTTTTCTTCTATTTCTTTGCACTGATCACTGAAGAAGGTTTTCTTATCTCTCCTTGCTTTTCTTTGGAACTCTGCATTTAAATGGGAATATCTTTCCTTTTCTCCTTTTCCCTTTTCTTTTCACAGCTATTTGTAAGTCCTCCTCAGACAGCCATTTTGCTTTTTTGCGTTTCTTTTCCATGGGGATGGTCTTGATCCCTGTTTCCTATACAATGTAACAAACCTCTGTCCATAGTTCATCAGGCACTCTAGTCCTGATCTAGTCCCTTAAATCTATTTGTCACTTCCACTGTATAATCATTAGGGATTTGATTTAGGTATACCTGAATGGTCTAGTGGTCTTCCCTACTTTCTTCAATTTAAGTCTGAATTTGGCAATAAGGAGTTCATGATCTGAGCCACAGTCAGCTCCCGGTCTTGTTTTTGCTGACTGAATAGAGCTTCTCCGTCTCCGGTTGCAAAGACTGTAATCAATCTGATTTCAGTGTTGACTATCTGGTAATGTCCTTGTGTAGAGTCTTCTCTTGTGTTGTTGGAATAGGGTGTTTGCTATGAACAGTGCGTTCTCTTGGCAGAACTCTATTAGCCTTTGCCCTGCTTCATTCTGTATTCCATGGCCAAATTTGTCTGTTACTCCAGGTGTTTTCTTGACTTCCTACTTTTGCATTCCAGTCCCCTATAATAAAAAGGACATCTTTTGGGGGTGTTAGTTCTTAAAGGTATTGTAGGTCTTCATGAACCGTTCAACTTCAGCTTCTTCAGCATTACTACTGATTGGGACATAAGCTTGGATTACCGTGATATTGAATGGTTTGCCTTGAAAACGAACAGAGATCATTCTGTCATTTTTGAGATTGCATCCAAGTACAGCATTTCAGACTCTTTTGTTGACCATGATGGCTACCCATTTCTTCGAAGGGATTCCTGCCCACATAGTAGATATAATGGTCATCTGAGTTAAATTCACCCATTCCAGTCTATCTTAGTTTGCTGATTCCTAGAATGTCGACATTCACTCTTGCCATCTCTTGTTTGACCACTTCCAATTTGCCTTGATTCATGGACCTAATATTCCAGGTTCCTATGCAATATTGCTCTTTACAGCATCAGACCTTTGCTTCTATCACCAGTCACATCCACAACTGGTTATTGTTTTTGCTTTGGTTCTATCCCTACATTCTTTCTGGAGTTATTTCTCCACTGATCTCCAGTAGCATATTGGGCACCTACTGACCTGGGGAGTTCCTCTTTCAGTGTCCTATCTTTTTGCCTTTTCATACTGTTCATGTGGTTCCCAAGGCAAGAATATAAATTATTATTATTAGCAGTCTCCTAATATTCTTCACTCTTTTTAAAGTATTACCTTTTCAGAAACATCAAATAAATGGAATCATGTGCAAGTCTTTATATACAGAATAAGGTTCTTAAAATCTGTCATGTTTTTACATGGTTTTTTAGCTTGTCCCTTTCTATTACTGAGTAGTATTTCATTAAATGTACATCTTTGTTTATCCATCTTCTTCTTGATGGACATCTGAGCTGTTTCTAGTTTTGGCTGTTATGAATAAACCATTATTAACACTTTCATACAAGTTCTTTTGTAGATGTATATTACAACTTTTCTTGGCTAAATACCTGAATGAGATTCTGGATCATAACACAGGTTTACACTTAGTTTTCTAAGAAATGGATAGGTCTTATGCCAAAGCATGTGTACTATTTTACATTCTTATCCTAAAAACACAAGATGTCTCATATCACATTCTTGCCAACATTTGGTGTTGTCAGTCTAAAATTTTAGCCGTTCTGATGATGTGTAGTGGTATCTCATTGTTGTTTTCATCTGCAACTGCCAGTGCCTTAGCTTTCAAAAGGCCATTATGTCAACTGTGTTTGGCCAGCTACTTCTGGATGGTGCATGATGTGGAAGGGTCAGTGGAACCCATAATATTGATTCCACAGCAGCATCTACTTTGGTAAATGAGCCCCTTGGTCTGATGAGATTTTGTGCAGGATTCCATGCTGTTAAATCAAACCTTCCATGAGCTTTCAGAGAGTGATATTTGCTAATACCCTATAGAGAGGAAAGATGACCTATAGTCAGAAAAGGTGTTGATTTTAGTCAAGGTGAGTCTCTGTCCCTTCCAGAAGGAAAATGGTCTAATGCAATCAGCTCACGACCAGGTGGCTGATGAGTCTTTTCAAATGAAGGTTGGTCTCTTGCTGCCAGTTCGAATATTCAGCTGCTGAAGTAGCTACATCAGTCTGTGAATGCGAGGCCCTGATGGTTAGCCCACAGATAGCCTTCTGCTATCATGACAACTCAGTTGTACCAATAGCAGAGGTTGGATAACATCAGCTCCCTGAATCATTTTATTGTTTGTTGAGCCTAGAGGGGAAGATGGAGGCTCTGAAGAATCTCTTGGAACACAGAATGTTAAGGAGGTGAGAAATACCACACTCAGCTTCAAAAAATGAAATACTACTATAAGACATTGCTGTGTTCTCTTCAAGGGACCATCCCACTAGAGAAAGGAACCATAGGTTCAGGGAAATTCACAGGTGGGGGTCACCTGAGATATTCTGTACGCCCCCTTCATTGTGCAGATGAATATTTTTCAAGCACAGAGGACACACTCATGGCCACCCAGCTCTATGTGGGAGGGCAAAGATTTGAACCTAGACCTCCTGTAATACATCAACCCCTAGACATGTTCCAAATTCACGGGTGATAGAATCCACAGAGAGCAAATCCACTGTAGCAGGAATGGATAATTGATTGCAAGAAGCACTACATGTTGACTTCAGAATGATTATTTCAAAACTGGTTTCTAAAAGACTTTTGCAGTGCACAAGGCCTGGCACTCTGCACATGCACAGGAAAGAGTGTATCTATTTCACGCAAGTTAGTAATCATATTAGATGTGACTTTTATTACCCCCCCCCCCAAAGCAAGTAACAATGTAGATTAGTGAAAAATAGAATCTAGTATCAGGATGTAGGGGTGTCCTTTGGAGGCAAAAGTGCAGTAATGTGGCCAGATCTAGGGAAAAAAGGAAACCAAGAACTGAGAACATAGGAAGATGCCTTCATCTCCTGTCTTTGCTCTTTGGCTGTTCTTTTATATTTGCAGACTTGTTTTCTGTTTAACACTCTCTGCCAAAATAAACTTTATTTCCTATCTAGACTTAATATATACATTAGCTGTATATTATACTATATAATACATATTGGTTTATTATGTACAGTTAGTTCCCCAAGACACATGTTCAAACATGATTTCCTTGTAGCTCCCATGTTTACATGTTATAGATCCAGCAAGTCTTTGGGCATTAATGACAATCCCCAAAATCTGGCAGAAAGAACCTGCTTGTTCTAGATAGAGTTAGCATCAGACAGCACAAACCTGAGTCCCTCATCTCTGTGGATGAGGATGAGGGGTGATGGGAAAATGCCCAGAGAAGTGAGATTGTTGGTTCATAAGCTAGAAATCTGGCCAAAAGTGTGCTGCAATAAAAAACAAATTGATCCAATTAAGTGTGATTTTGAACTCTATCTGTGTCATGAAGCTCCCTCAAAGAAATTATTTAACATATTTCATTAATAATAAACACTGTTCATTTATTAATTGAGAGGCTATTCTTTGCTGACCAGTGTGCATTTTTAATATATATGATGCCCCATTTTAATTTAATCCCCACCACAACTCCTTGGGGTTGGTTTAATCAACACTGTTTGACACATTAGAAAACAAGAGTCTATGATATGAAGTAATGTTTGTAATGTGCCTGAAGTTACATAGTCAGAGGCACTCGACATGAGTTTAGCTTCACAGTCTATGCTTTTAACCACAAGGGTCATTACAGAAAGATATTTTAGCAGCTGGTGCCCATGTTCGATCCAAATCTTAGATATGATCAAGTGTGACCACGGAGGTTTGGATGGTTGCAAACATTAATTCCAGGGAAAGGAAAGGACTCAGAGTATCATCGACCCAATGGACATGAGCTTGAGCAAACTCCAGGAGGTAGTGAAGGACAGGGAAGCCTGGTGCACTGCAGTCCACGGGGTCACAAAGAGTCAGAACGACAGTGATTAAATAGAGACTTCTATAAATTTTGCCCTTGGCCTGCAATATCTAATTTCAGTTGGTGTTGAAACAACTCTTCTGCAAATCTGTATAGGCATAGATGTGCTCTATGTACAGAGGAGAAGAAGGAGTTTCCCAAAATTGGCTCTGGGATTTTATATTTGGGATATAAAATTGGCTCTGAGAAACACTCTGAGCCCCTGCAGTGAAAAGGGGGCTAAATATTGTCATTTGGGATGTTTTGGTTTTGATAATTTTCCAAAATGGCAGATTGGTTTTTGGTTTGGACACCAGTTAAGCAATGACTTTTCAGAAAGGAAGTTCAAGGGGGAGAGGACTTATGTATACCTATGGCTGATTCATGTTGATGTATGGGCAGAAACAAATAATATTATAAAGCAGTTATCCTCTAATTAAAAAGAAATAAATTTTAAAAAGAAGTGACTTTTCCTCACTGCCGTGCTCCCCATTATACAGTGAGCAGAAAACAACATGATTACATGTACAAGTTGGAGCTAGTCTGCACATGAACAAAGAAAGAAGCAATTTTGTATAAAATTTTAATTTTTATTGTTTTTTTTTCAGAATAAAAATATATTCCAATAGTCACTTATCCTTGCTTCTAGGTGATTAAGCATAGCCCCCTCTTCATTCTAAAGACTTGATGTTCTATTTTAAGTTATTCAGAAAAGCCCTATCTATACGTGCATTTTGGGTATCAGTCTTGTGATGATACTGATGTGGAGGATCATGGAGCCGGTCTATGCTTACCAAGTGGCCAGTCCCTAGGGGATCCCCTAGAGAACTGCAAGATACACTCATTGCTTTCTCCCACCGTCACTTAGGGAAGCATTTCTGACTCACAAGATTCTTCACAGTGACCTTCACATCCTTGTTTCTGAGGCTGTAAATGATGGGGTTGAGCATGGGAATCAGCACCCCGTAGAAGAGGGAGATGAGCTTGTCTGAAACATCCTGGTTATCTGCCCCTAGGGGGTCCTTGGATTTGGGCTTCCCATACATGAAAAGAATAGTCCCATAGAAGATGACCACCACAGTGAGGTGGGCAGAGCAGGTAGAGAAGGCCTTTTTCCTCCCCTCAACTGAGGGGATCCTCAGGATGGTGGTGAGGATGAAGATGTAGGAGACAAAGATGAGCAGAACTGGGACCCCCAGGAAGATCACATTGGCCACCCCCATACTGACCACATTGATGGAGATGTCAGCACAGGCCAACTTCAGAACAGCCAGGATCTCACATGTGAAGTGGTTGATGACATTGTCCCCACAGAAGGGTAACTGTACTGCAAGAGAGATCTGTACCAAGGAGTTAGCTCCACCAGCCAGCCAGGAGCTGGCAGCCATGGACACATAGACAGTCTTTCTCATGACCACAGGGTATCTCAGGGGGTTGCAGATGGCCATGTAGCGATCAAATGCCATCATGCCCAGAAGCACACACTCTGTGGCTCCCATGGCAAAAGAGAGGAACATCTGTATGGCACAGGCTGAGAAGGGGATAGTTTTCCTGGGGGTCAGGAAGCCATCCAGGACCAGGGGGACTGAAGAGGTTGTGTAGCAGATGTCCAGGAAGGAGAGGTTCCCCAGGAAGAAGTACATGGGCGTGTGCAGGCGGGAGTCAAGGATGGTCACCAGGATGAGGACCCCATTGCCCAGCAGGATCACCAGGTACGTGAGCAGGATGAGCACAAAGAACATTTTCTCCAGCTTCGGCTGATCTGACAGCCCCAGCAAGATGAATCCTGCCACAGTGGATTGGTTGGCCAGTTTCATTTTAAATTGTCTCTTCTACCCTCAGGAAAACTGAGGACAGGAAACACATGTTTATGGGGATCAATATGTACTTCCAGAATTTATAATTAAATTTAACCTTTGACATGCTAACTTATAGTATTTGCATCTAAAGGATGAAATTCACTGTTCACTAAAGTTACCTTAAAAGTCAGGATATATCAAATTTAGAGCAGGAAAAGCAGACCCTGGAAATCTAATCAAACCATGATAGATGATAGAATTTTAGCCTAATCAGTAATGTTAATTCACTTGAAGGGAGGGATGTATAAGCATGGATCCCCATGAGGACTGTAAGAGAGGAACTCTGAGGGTGTGCTTCCTGATCCCGGCCTGCCTGTCCCCACATTGTCCCTGCAGGTCCTTGGGGGCTTCAGGCTGTCACACTTAGTGATGCTGACAATTGCCATCACCTCACTCACTTTCCTGGCTCTAATTCTGTGCTTGTGTAATACTCTTCTGATGATAATTTGGCTCCACATGGAGTCCTACACAGAATGTGGTGAGCAGAGGCCAGGAGTATTAGGGTCTGCGTAGCAGCAACATTAGTTACTTGGTGCCTGGTTTCTCCTTCATTTCTTGTGAGTCTGGTTGGTGACCTCCCTTTGATGCACTATCAGTAAGGAGTTTCTGGTCAGAAGACCACTGCCAGTCCATATCCCCTCTCTCTACCCATGGCCTTTGCCCCCAGAACTGCAGCTTCCTCAGACTTCACCAGCCCTTGGGGCTGGGAAGCAGGGACAGGGTCCAAGGACAAGTGTCCATCATGCCTCCAAGTATGAGCATCAGTGACTTTTGGACCAAGCTCCATGCTTTTGGAGCGGTTTTGTAAGTCGCAGCTCCTAGCTCAGGCCCTTCTATTCCTGAGCTGGTTAAAGCCACTGCAGTGCTATGATAATGTTTTCTCCCCCACAGGAAAACAGACAATTCTACCCAGCTTTGCAGAGGAGTGGCTCAAAGGAGACATGCCTATAGGATGCACTTCAGTCACCAGAGAGAAGTAGGTCTAGTACATTAGAGAAAAACTCAAGCCTAGAGTTCTCACATTACAGATGAAACTAAAGCTCAGTGAAGATAGGGCTAGGATGGAGCCTGGCTCCTCAGCTTCTCCCTTCATCTCTCTGAATGTAGTTTTGCTCCATTCATACCAGAGCAGGTTCCTGAGGAACAAAGGACTGATTATGAAGTCTTGGTCATCCTCACTTCCCCAGGACACTCCTGTGAAATAGAGGTGTCACACCTTTCTCGAAGACATTTGCCTCATAGCAGTGTGTCCCTGGGCTTCATTCACTGCATCTGTGACTATTACACTGGTGCTGGCTGGGGGAAATTGGGTGGGAGGAACCAGGCAGAGTCTGAAGCTATCCTCATGCAATTATTAGAGGAGATTAACTGTAGGTGTCAGGAACATTCGAGAAAAAGAGATCTGTTATTCAAGATATTAATACTGTTGACCAGAGAGTGTCAGACTAGGCAGGAATGTTGTAAAATAACTGGTCTTGCCTCTTTCGCCTCCGTTGTGTAAATACTTTCTATGAGACCCAATTTTTCCAATTGCTCCTTTGAATACCTTGAGTTATGTGAGTACATAGCTCCCATTCCTTGATCAGAGATCCTCTATTGTTGGAAAGTTTTCCTTTAAACTAAACAGAAACTTCCTTTTCCTAATATCATCCCCACTCCTCAACCCTGCTCTGCCCCAAAGTGGGTCTAGACTTCCAGGCCGTGCCTGCTCCCTTCCCCTTAAAACCCTTCAGAGAGATGGAAGCTGTGACTAGGTCCCTACTCGTGCCACCTATCCTCTGCTCCCCACCAATCTGAAGAAGGTTTGGCCACAGAGAGAAACAGGTCTGTGCCCCATGTGGGGAGGAGGCCACGGTGGGGACAGGAGCTCACCTGGGCAGGAGGTCTTGGGCAGGGAGGTGACGGCTTGAACTGCCTGCCCTGACCATCCCCTGCTGGTGAGGCTGTGCCTGGAAGCATGCAGGAAGCTCTGTGTAGCTGTCTTGGAGCCGAGCAGTCCCTTCAGAGTTCACAGCCAGTGAATGAGAATTGGGCATTGGCCATAGCTGCAGGGGCTCTGATTGCTCCCTTCCCTGGTCTTGCCCACCCGCAGTGAGCTAGCAGGAGGCAGAACAGCTCAAGGAACTGCTTCCCGAGGTCCTGGCGGTCATGCTCTTTGCCCCTGGCCCTCTCTCCAGAGGTTCTGTCAAGGAGCCATGGAGCAATCTAGAGCTCTGGTTGTTTGGGGCCAGTTTTAATCCCAGAAGCAATTTAAAGTTTGGTGGAGGCCTCACAGGAGTGTAGGGCCCGTGTTTCATAAACCCAATTAGATAAGCTGCAGAGCTCTGTGTAAATCTTAACTCACTAATGTTCCTTAGATTAGGAAGTTTCCATCGTAGCCTTGCTGACTTTCCTGGGAGGAGCTGCTAAGTCACTTCAGTAATGTCCGACTCTGTGCGACGCCATAGATGGCAGCCCACCAGGCTCCCCCATTCCTGGGATTCTCCAGGCAAGAGCACTGGAGTGGGTTGCCATTTCCTTCTCCTATGCATGAAAGTAAAAAGTGAAAGGGAAGTCGCTCAGTCGTATCCGACTCTTCGTGACCCCATGGACTGCAGCCTACCAGGCTCTTCTGTCCATGGGATTTTCCAGGCAAGAGTAGTGGAGTGGGTTGTCATTGCCTTCTCCACCTGGGAGGAGAGGAGAGAACTAAGGTCTGATTGCGCTTTGTCCACAATGGTATCTGTTAAAGGGGGCTCCACCCTTGTCTCTGCAAGGCTAAAGGTGGTCATCCCTCTGCTACAGAGGTGCTGGCCCTCCCTGCAGTCCCTCAGCATCATACTGAGGATTACAGGCTAAAGCAGAGGACATACTGAGCTGAGGATTACAGGCTTAAGCAGAGGACATAAGGGGTGAAGAGAGCTCTGGGGTTGGTGAAAGAGCAACAGGGTCATGCCGTAGGTGGAAATTGCTCCGGAGTCACAGGCCAGGCAGGTAACTGGCTTCTGGATAGTTGGAGATCTCTGGTGGTTAGGAACATGGAATCTTTCAGGTAGTCTCACCGGGGGACAGTGAGGTGAGTCAGGTGGTATGGGACATGACCGAGCCTGCTCAGTAGACCTGAGGATGGTGTGTTTCCCTTAGAAGTGGATGAGGGGGAAGGCTGGGAGGAGGTGAGGAGCTTTGGATTGAAGCCTGCTGCTGCTAAGTCGCTTCAGTAGTGTCTGACTCTGTGCGACCCCATAGACGGAAGCCCACCAGGCTCCCCCGTCCCTGGGATTCTCCAGGCAAGAACACTGGAGTGGGTTGCCATTTCCTTCTCCAATGCGTGAAAGTGAAAAGTGAAAGTGAAGTCACTCAGTCATATCCGACTCTTAGCGACCCCATGGACCACAGCCCACCAGGCTCCTCCATCCATAGGATTTTCCAGGCAAGAGTACTAGAGTGGGGTGCCATTGCCTTCTCTGGATTGAAGCCTAATCTCTATCAAAAGCAACTGGTGAAGACTGGTCTTAGTGTGTGTGTGTGTGTGTGTGTGTATATAACTGGTCATTTTGCTGAATATCAGAAACTAACACAACCTTGAATATCAACTATACTTCAATTGAAAAAAAAAGAATCTGAAAAGGGGGTGCTGAGTCACAGGCACCTGCAAGGGTAGCCTCGTGAGAGCCGTGTTCTTGGGGAATACCTGACCTTGATTAGTGGTGAGCACAGTTCTGAAAATGTAAAAACTAACTGCTGATTTGTTTAACCGAAAGTCAGATGTAAGCACACTTGGGGAACAGGAGAAGAAGAAGAAAAAAAAAAGATTTGTTTTAAAGAGAAGTAGGATAATTTGCTTGGAGAAGGCAATGGCACCCCACTCCAGCACTCTTGCCTGGAAAATTCCATGGACGGAGGAGCCTGGTAGGCTGCAGTCCATGCGGTCGCGAAGAGTTGGACACGACTGAGCGATTTCACTTTCACTTTTCACTTTTCACTTTCATGCACTGGAGAAGGAAATGGCAACCCACTCCAGTGTTCTTGCCTGGAGAATCCCAGGAACAGGGGAGCCTGGTGGGCTGCCGTCTATGGGGTCGCACAGAGTCGGACATGACTGAAGCGACTTAGCAGCAGCAGCAGCAGGATAATTTGCTAATAAAAAGATCCTAAGTACTAATACTTATTGGTAAGATGAAGGAAGTTGCAGTCCGAGTTCTTTCTATATCCTTGTCACCCTGCAGGCATCATAGTCCCTGTTAGTACACGGGAAATGCAGAGGTCTCATCTTAGAGTGTGGATTCAGCCCACTCCATCCATGCTTTCATCATTTCCATAAGGACTGAGAAGAAGGAGCCCTAGAGCCCCTGCTTGGGGATCTCTACCACCCACGGGTACAGGCTGGCATGGTTAGGGTTATCTCTTAGGGAAAAGTGTCCCCATCTTGGACCTCACAAAGAAGTCTACCAGCCACATGCCCCACATCTCTCTGAGCACAAGAGGTGAAGGTGGGCAAAGGAAAGTTGAAAGTTAATTGGCAAGCGAAGTCTGTCTGTCTTATTGAGCACCTGTGTGCTAATTAAATTTTAGGCACTACAACCCAATATATCTGTAACTATCAGGTTCATCTGAAGGCTGTCACAGGCCTGGGGACTCTTAGAGTTCCCACCCCACATCCTGTCAAAATGTACCTACATCTCATTTTAAGTATGATCTTGTGGTAAATCTGAAATAATTTTTCTACTTCTGTTATTAAAACTATTTGACTTACAAGTGACTTATTTAATTTGTAATTCTATGTCTTCTCAACAATAATCATGAAAGCCCAGGAGTTCCTGTAGAAGTACCTAAGTACCAATTGTTTTAACATATGGCACGTGAATACAGAAATTTACCCATTACTGTGGTTGACATATGTTCCCCTTTGTAGGCATGTAAATATACAATTATCAAGAGATTTTTGAGAGTTTTTAATTTAATTTATTTTGTTTGCAGTTAAGAGCCAACATATTTTCCAGACATCAAACATCTTTATCCTCAGATAAAACCTTGTAGACCTGATACCGCACTCATATGCCCAGGGTGTAACACAGCCCTGCCAGTTCTCTGAGTTGGAGTAAAGATACTCATACGGTAAATACAAATGAAGTTCCATTTATAGAACTGAAAAGTAAGAGAATTGAATTTAGCAAGCTGTTTTTAGGGGATAATTTTTTTTTGTCTGAACAAAAGGAATTTGTTGAGTTACTTTCCTTGGGAGTCAGGCTGCAGGAAACACTTAAGAACGTGCTCTGGGAACCCCACACGAGGTTCATGTGTCAGTGCCGAGACTGACCATCGTTCTCTGTCCCGGGTTGGGTCTTCCAGGAAGTGGGCTCTGGTGGGGAGATTTTCATGCAAGATGCTGACTGGGGAGTGCTGCTAAGATCAACACCTGTGGAGTAGGGGGTGGGGAATGAAGCAGGGCTGAGCAGAGGAAGAACTCCGTCATGAGGAAGCTCTCAGGCTGGGATGGCTCTTAAGAGTCATCCCCATCGAAAGCAAGGACGATCAGGACTCTATATTGACAATGACTCATCAGTAGATGTGTGCTGCCTCTGGGAAGGGAATGTGACTTTGGGTGAGGTAACCGTCTTGGACCAAGGGCAGGCCAGCAGAGGGATGCACTGTCAACACTCTGAGCAGCTGAGGCTATGAGAGCTTCAGCCCGAGGTAGGTGAGAGTCGGGTCTGAAGGAACACCACACATCCACTGTATACTCTTTATATATAGAGAGATATCTTATTTGTTTATTTGGCCATGTCAGACCTTAGTTGCAGCATGAGAGATCTTTGTTACATCGTGCGGGATCTTTCAGTGTGATGTGAGAGCTGTCTAGTTGCGGTGAGCAGGCTTAGTTGCTCTGCCACCTGTGGGATTCTAGTTCCCGGATCAGGGATTGAATCCGTGTCCCCTGTACTAGCAGGTGGATTCTTAACCACTAGACCACTAGGGTAGCCCCCCACTGTACACTCTTAACTAATACTTCCCAATGTGTACTATGCATATGAATTACCTGGGGAATCTTGTTAAAATGTAGATTCTAACTCAGTAGGTCTGGAATGGGCCTCAAGATTCTACATGCCCAAAAAGCTCCCAGGTGTTGCTCATGCTGCTGCTCCGTGGACCACATCGTGGGTAGCATGGCTCTAAACTGAGTTTGCCCCTCACCTGGCATTACTTCGCATTGAGATTTTCAACTGACAGTCATCAGAGTGTGCAGATCATATCATGGGACACATCCCATGATCACTGAGTGGAGTGTTTCTGAACCACGAGATTCTTCACAGCAGCCTTAACATCCTTGTTCCTGAGGCTGTAAATGATGGGGTTGAGCATGGGGGTCAGAAGTCCATAGAAGAGGGAGATGAGTTTGTCTGCAAGTTCCTGTTTGTCTGCCCCCAGGGGGTCCTTGGATTTGGGCTTCCCATACATGAAGAGGATGGTCCCATAGAAGATGACCACCACGGTGAGGTGGGCAGAGCAGGTAGAGAAGGCCTTTTTCCTCCCCTCAACTGAGGGGATCCTCAGGATGGTGGTGAGGATGAAGATGTAGGAGACAAAGATGAACAGAACTGGGACCCCCAGGAAGATCACATTGGCCACCCCCATACTGACCACATTGATGGAGATGTCAGCACAGGCCAACTTCAGGACAGCCAGGATCTCACAGATGAAGTGGTTGATGACATTGTCCCCACAGAAGGGTAACTGTACTGCAAGAGAGATCTGTATCAAGGAGTTAGCTCCACCAGCCAGCCAGGAGCTGGCAGCCATGGACACGTAGACAGTCTTTCTCATGACCATGGAGTATCTCAGGGGGTTGCAGATGGCCATGTAGCGATCAAATGCCATCATGCCCAGAAGCACACACTCTGTGGCTCCCATGGCAAAAGAGAGGAACATCTGTATGGCACAGGCTGAGAAGGGGATAGTTTTCCTGGGGGTCAGGAAGCCATCCAGGACCAGGGGGACTGAGGAGGTTGTGTAGCAGATGTCCAGGAAGGAGAGGTTCCCCAGGAAGAAATACATGGGCGTGTGCAGGTGAGAGTCAGACACAGTCACCAGGATGAGGACCCCATTGCCCAGCAGGATCACCAGGTACATGGACAGGATGAGCACAAAGAACGTTTTCTCTAGTTTGGGGTGGGCAGAGAGGCCCAGCAAGACAAACTCTGTCACACTGGATTGGTTGGATGCTTCCATTTCAATCTCTCTTTTTTTATCTCTAGGAATACTGCAGGCAGAAAACACAGGTTTGATTTCCGATGGCTTGCTTATGTCAATACAGGCAGATCATAATATGTATCATGTCTTTAATTTTAAGCCTACACTGTGGGATTCAACTAAAAAACCACTTATCTAAAAGCCAGGTTGTGTATCAGTCAAAAGCATGAAGAACAGACTAAAAATTTCATGAAACTTAATAAAATGAAGGACATTTTTGTGTAGTCAATGATTCCTAAAGCAATGTCCTATGTCTATAGATGTTGTGTATATCCAGAACTTACCAGCAAATCAGAGGCTTCTGAATAACTCTGTCTTTGCCGTGTAGTTGGGGTCCTCAGGCTGTCATAGCTCAGTGATTTTGGCCATTAAGGCCACATGGTCCATTCCTCCAGATCTAGTTCTTCTTTACATACCAGGTTTCTATTTTAATTTGACTTCCCAGATAGTCTTACAGGGAGAGATGTGCTGGCTTAAAAACATAAAGTTTCTCATCTCTTGAGCAGTTCTATTTCTTATACAGTATCTGTTTTACACTTCAATGTTTTGTGAGTTTAACAAGTATGAATTAGTTCATTTGATCTTAACGTTCTTTGAAAAATCTGATGAAATTTAATTTTTGGAGCCTGTAACATGGAGTGTCCACCAGAGTCTCCAGAAATTTGGTCTGCAGAGCCGGTCTTGTGCACTGCCCCTGTAATCATACCATGCCGCACCTTGGCTGCTCTCAGACTTGGCCTAAGGGAATAAAACCTTACCTGACAGTAAGAGCCCACTCAGAATTCACATTCCCAGCCTACACTGAGTGGGACCTTGTGTCACAAGCTGTCTGGTGCCATTCAGATATTTTGCAGATATTATCACGTGTAACTCTACTCAGCCTCTCAGAATATCCAGAGTCACATTGTAAATTATCACAACTTCACTGCCAAAGAAATTAGAACACACATATCACCACACCCTGCTGCATGGTTCCCAAAACAACATGGAACTTGCTGTCTAATATCTGCCTGAGTGCTGGTTACAAATATAGATTGCTGGGATACAAAATTAACATACAGAAATCTGTTGCACATCTTTACACTACAAATGAAATATCAGAAAGAGAAAGTTTAAAAAATCCTGTTTAAAATCCCATAAAAAAGAAACATAGGAATAAACTTTGCCAAGGAGGTGAGAGGTCTCTGTGCTGAGAACTGTAAAATATTGACAAAAGAGATTGAACATGATTCAAATGGAAACATATCCTGTGCTCTTGGAAGAACTAATATTGCTAAAATAGCCATGTTACCAAGGCATTCTACAGATTTAATGCGATCCCTATCAAATTACCCATGGCAGAAGTAGAATAAATAACCCTTAAATTTATAAAGAACCACAAAAGACCCAGAATTGCCAAAACAATCATGAGGAAGAAGAACAAAGCTGGAGGCATAACCCTCCCAGACATCAGACAATACTGCACAGGTACAATAATCAAAACAGATGGCATTGGCACAAAAACAGACATATCAATCAATGGAACAGAATAGAGAGCTCAGAGATAAACCCCCACATCTATAGTCAATTAATCTTTGTCAAAGGAGAAAAGATTATACCATGGAGAAAAGACAGTCACTTTAGCAGGTGGTGTTGGGAAAGCTGGACAGTCACGTGTAAGTCAATGAAATTAAAACACTCCTTCATACCATATATACAGTAAATTCCAAAATGGCTTTAAGACTTGAATATAAGACATGACATAAAACTCCTAGAACATAGGAAAAACAGTCTCTGACATAAATCATTGCAATATTTTCTTAGTTCAGTCTCCCAAGGCAAAAGAAACAAAAGTAAAAATAAATAAATGGGGCCTAATCAAACTTATTAGCTTTTGCACACAAAGGAAACCATAAACAAAATGAAAAGGAAAAAAAAAATGAAAAGGCAACCTTAAAACTGAAAGAAAATGTTTGCAAACAATGCAACCAACAAGGGCTTAATTTCCACAATATACAAATAGCTCATACAGCTTAATATATTTTTAAAAAATTCAATCAAAAAATGAATAGAACCTAAACAGACAGTTCTCCCAGAAAGACATACAGATGGCCAACAGGCACATGAAAAAGATGCTCAACATCACTGATTATTAGAGAAATGCACACCAAAACTACAATGAGGTAGCTCCTCATACCTTTAAAATTGACCATGATCAAGTAGTCTACAAATAATACATGCTGGAGAGGGTTTAGAGAAAAGGGAATCCTCCTACACTGTTGATGGGAATATAAATTGGTACAGCCACTATGGAGAATAGTATGGAGGTTCCTTAAAAAACTAAAAATAGAGTTATTAAACGATTCAATAATCCCACTCCCGGGTATAAATATGAAAAAGATGAAAACTCTAATTCAAAAAGATACATGCACCCCAGTGTTCATAGAAGCACTGTTTACAATAGCAAAGACATGGAAACAACCAAAATGTTCAAGAGTTAAATGGACAAAGAAGATGTGGTGTGTGTGGGGCAGGGGGCGGGGGGGTGTGTGGGTGTGTGGGTGTATACATATTTGAAATTGCAACATATATATATATATATGAAATTCTTATACACACACACACAATGAAATATTACTTAGCCATAAAAAAGAATGAAGTATTGCCATTTAGAGTAACATGGATCGGCCTAGAGATTATCATACTAAGTGAAGTATGTTAGAGAAAGAAAAATGTATGATATCACTTATATGTGAAATCTACAAATAATACAAATGAACTTATTTACAAAATGGAAAAAGACTCACAGGCATAGAAAACAAACTTATGGTTACCAAATGGGAAAAGCAGGGGAGGGATAAATTAGGAATATGGCATTAACAGATAATATTACTATATATAAATATATAAAAGGATTTACTGTATAGCACTGGGAACTATATTCAATATTTTATAATAACCTATAATGGAAAAGAATCTGAAAAACAATATATACATATACATATATATTCATATCCATATATACATATGGATATATATATGTCTGAATCACTTTGCTGTACACCTAAAACTAACACAATATTGTAAATCAACTATAGTTCAGTTGAAAAAAAAAAGGAAAAAAGAATGGAGGGAGAAATTGCAAACCAAAAAATTGAAAATACAGTGAAAGAAAGGACATATTGCTGGGTCCTGCCTTTACACATGGTCTTAGAGATCAGTGTTTGTTTTTCTGTTTTAAATAAATGTTCCCCATGTACTTCTGATGTACATTAGTCTCAGGAATCACTGACCTCTTGATTTAAAGGTGGAGAAACTGAGGCCAAGAGAGAGATTTGTGGATTGCACCTGGACCTGAAGAAGAGGTGCTTTTCTCCTACTTGGTGATGATACAGTGTCCAAAAGAGGTTATGTCAGGATACCAGGAATTAAGGGTTGCAGAATCCTTTTTAGAGAAAGGCTCCTTTACTGTCGGCAGGGGGTGGTGGGGGGTGCCAGATTGGAAGCTTGGCAGAATCTTCTTGGCAGAATATTAAATCAATCCAGTCCCCTCCTCTAACCCACCTGTTACAGGGGCCCTGTCTTCAAGAGGTGATTTCTCGGCCTCTGCTTGAACATTCTGAATAATGATGGCAGCGCTCATGGCCTACAATGATGTTGTTGTCGGGAATCCTGAGCTGTTAGTTATCCAGGGACCTGACGTGTACCCTTTTCTCCCTTCCTCCCTGGTCCTAAGCCAGCCTCCTGGGCACATGCTAAACTGACGAGCTCCCTTGCGAGAGTAACAGCCCTCAGAGCTTTTGGAAGCAGTTGTCTTGTCCCCCTAGCCCAGTCCTTCTCCCTGCACCCTCTCCATTCAGCCCTCTTTGCCGGAGACTCCTTTCTTTCCTCCCAGCTGGTGAAGTGTGCATGCTCAGTCATGTCCAACTCTTTTCAACCCCAAGGACCGCCTGCCTCTGTCCATGGAGTTTTCTAGGCAAGAATACTGGAGCAGGGTGTCGTTTCCTTCTCCAGAGGATTTTCCTGACCCAAGATCGAACCCGAGTCTCCTGCATTGGCAGGTGAGGTTCTTTACCTGCCAATGCAGGGAAGCCCCAGCTGGTGAAGAACCAGCCCTGAAGGTCATCCAGCACTTACCCAGTATGGGACCCCATGAAGGCTAGGTCTGTTGCTGGCAGAAAGGCAGGCCATGGAGTGGGCAGGCTGCCAGTTTACTGGGGGCCAGGAGAAGTGACTGTCTCTGGTATCAGCTGCCCATCTGGGTGCTACCAAGCCATAACCAAGGAGGCCATACAGGCCATAGCCTTCTGAGCTGCTCTGGCAACAGCTGGGCATGTGCTCTTAACAGGGACACATACCCTTTAACTGTTGTCTAATGTCCTGGTGTCTCCAAGTGACCCTGAGTGTAGAAGGCTCCAAAGTTCAGCCACAGCTACTTACAGTGCCCTTGCCTGCCTTTGGGGCTCTATGAGACAAGGAGACGAGGGCTGACTCTCAAGGCTGAGACTCACCCAGGTACCTCCAGCCTGGAGGAAACTGCACCACAGTGCCAGCGGGCAAGCCATGCCCAGCCCCCGGCCCAGAACCCTCTTCTCTTGTGCTCCACCCTGCTCTCCAGAGGGTCCCACGATGACTCAGGAGTTTAGAGCTGGGTTGTTTTGGGGCCAGGCCCTGTCCCAGAAGCAATTTAAAGTTTGATGAGAGACTCAGAATTTAGACTTCACCTCATAGACCCAATTAGGCAATGTTGTAAAGTCTACCCAAAGCTCCTCTCTCACTACAAGGATATTTCAGCTTAGAATTTTCTCTGGCCAGGTAGTCAGAGTTCTCCCAGGCTTTGAACACAACAGTTGGTTCAAGAATTGGACCAACAATTGGTCTAACAATTGATTCTCTCATTGACCCTCAGAATTGCCTAGAAGGGAAAAAGCTGGGCCTCAGTGCTTTGACTATTCCTCGGACAGACTCCTGGCCACCTAGGCTCTCCTCCCCTCCACTGGGTGATGCAGAGTGCACATGCGCAGGCTCTCTTTCTTTCTCTCTCTCTCTCCGCTACCAGCCTGCCCTCCACTCTGAACAATCTCTACACTACAAACACGTCATGTGTGTCTAGGCCTTGTGCCAGGTACCAGAGGGTAGGGGTGGGTGGGGGACATGATGGCCAAAAGTGGGTCTTTGCCTTCAGAGAATGTCCAGCAGAGTGGGACCAGCCAGGGACTGAGACATGTCTGAGAATGTCACAAAGCTGTCCAGGGGGCTGGGCCTGGGAGGGGCAGGCAGAATCAGCCCAGGATGACAGTACTAGGGACGGAGGAGACAGTGGCCCTGGGAGATATTTAGAAGGAAGAAATTCTAGAAGTTAGAGATAGATTGGGGGTGGGACATGCAGGAGAGAGAAAAATGAACAACGGTTAAAATCCCAGATCTTGAGACCTGGAGGAAGTTAGAAGGAGAGGCTGTCTGGGCTGGTGGGGGTAGGGTGGCTACACGGTTGTCTCTGACATATCCGTGAACAGTTTCTCTACTCCTCTGTGCCCAGCTCCAGGCTAGTTACTAGAAATAGAGACATGACTAAGAGATAGCTTCCGTGACTGAGACAGCTTACAGCCGGTTGATTTGTTGTATTTGAGATAATGGTGAGATATTACTATTAGTAAGGGTTGCCATTAACTTACAGATGTTTTCTAAATCCTTGCTGCTGCTGCTGCTGCTGCTGCTGCTGCTGAGTCACTTCAGTCGTGTCTGACTCTGTGCAACCCCATAGACGGCAGCCCACTAGGCTCCCCCGTCCCTGGGATTCTCCAGGCAAGAACACTGGAGTGGGTTGCCATTTCCTTCTCCAAAATCTTATCTAGTGCTCCCCAAACCCCATGAGGCAGGTTATCTAGTGCTCCCCAAACCCCTTGAGGCAGGTATGAGGGATACTTGGATGTGAACAGCTGGAAGGACCCTCCTTTTCTGGGCTATAGTAACTTGTATTCAGAATGTCTAGCATTTTTAACCTCTGCCCTCTAAGTGCCAGGAGCCTCCCCCTCCTTCACACGTGGATTTCCTCAAGGGTTAGGGGATGTTGTGGGGTTCATGGGGGTGGGGGCATGGTGGCACCACTGGGCCAGATGATTAAACAGGCACTGGCCTGTCAGTCAGGGTCTGAGTGGCTCCCGCTCGTCCCTGCATGGCAGAATTCTCTGTCCCCCAACTCCTGGGTATCACTGTCCAGAGACTGCTGTGGTGGAGACTCAGCCACTCTGCTGCAGAGCCTGGAAACGGCATAAGGAACCCCCTCAGAAGGAGAACATGAGGCTTCCTAGGACAAAGCAGTGAATCAGACAAGTACTGTTCAGATGACCCAGTGTTCAGACACGAGAGATTACACACTCACTTCTCCATTGAGCTCCTGCCACGCGAGTGGGCTCCCTCCATGAAGGGGCAGCGCTTTGGCCCCTCCCTCTACCACCCCTTCCCTTCCCTTCCCTTCAGGAAAGTTCTGTTTCTCTGACCTTTAGAGCAGCTGATTCCAGCCCTGGGATCATCTCAAAATGGCAATGCTGCTTTTCCGCCTTCATAGAGAACGTGCTGTTACTCCCGACACCTGACACAATCTCCAAATGTCTTGAGTAGTGATCTGGTTACAGGCCTTGTGAATTTTCTGGGGGTGTCATGTCCACATTTGTCCTCAGAATGCCACAATAAACAGAGATGTCTCCCCAGGGGATGCTGGGCTTGCTGGAGTTCAGACTGCTCCTTCAGTCCACTTCTCTTTGGCAAACTCATTTACACACATACACATTTGCAGAAAGGAGATTTCTGACACACAGCGCTCCCTCTTGTCCAATTAAAACACAACATCCCCTTGGCTAGTCTGTCCAAGGCTTCCCTAGACAATGAGGAGTACTGAGGAGAAGCATTTTCAGCAATACCTCAAATCTCAATGCCTCGAGACCCCACAAGCTGAGTCAGTAAGAAGTTTAGCCCCGGACTACTCAATGTGACGGCAGAGGGCAGCATCAGCATCACCTGGAAACTTATTGATAATGCAGATTCCTGGGCTTTTCCCTGGGCCTACTTAACCAATCTCGGCGGGGGTGGGGGGGGGGTCCCAGCAACCTGCTTGTGCACCCATGACTACGTGTGTTTGTGTGTACCTGTGTGTTTCCAATCTGTGTTTTAATAGGTCCCCTAGGTGATTCTGATGCATGCTACTGCCTGAGAGCACTGGTCTATCTAGACTTCCAGGATTGGGGTCCCAGTTATCCCTTTAAGGCCTCCCAGAGGAAGAAGGGTGTTTTCATGCATGGTCAGAGCAGCTGCCTGTAGTTCCTCTGCTCTGGAGTCAACTGCTCTTCCAGTCCTTGCTTGCCCCTCACTTGTGAATCTTGACCCTTGACTGTCCACACCCCTGCTGACCTCCTCTGGATCACTGGTCTCCGTGGCCTTACTCTCTCCCCTGCCAACAGGGAGTCACTTTTCTATCCTCAGAAATCCACTTCCTCAGAAAGTTCTCATAACAGAGCAGATGGGTCCCTAGCGGCCCAGAGGTCAAGGAAACTGTAGACAGTATGACTGGCACTTCAGGGGTCTGCCAACAATCTCCCATGGCAGTACAGTTAGGCTTGTATCTACAGACAGCAGAGCGGTTCCAGCCACTGTCCCTAAGTGATGGATAAGTTGATGAGTCTCGAGCTCAGACGTTTCCCCCATGTCTTCCTGGAAGTTCCTCAAATATTCTATACTCCAAAATGAATTCATCTTCTCCCCGCAAACCATCAGCTTGATTAATATCCTCTACCTTGGGGATGTCACCATCATCCACCCACCATCTGAGCTAGAAACATTGATTCTATCCTCTTTCCTGTCTGTCACATCCAACCAAAATCTAATATTGTATTTTGTATCTACCAAACATTTCTTGAATCTTCTCATCTTCACCCCTCAATCACTCCCCAGTCAGTATCCTTATCTTCGTTTGCCTGAAGTGTTTCTCTCTCTCTCTAGACCTTGTCCTCCTGCCTGCCCCCAGTGTTCTCTCCACTTTGTGACTCGAAGGACCAACCTAAGATGCAGATTTCATCGTGTCAGACCCTTACTTAAAAGCCCCAACTCTCTCCTCATCTGCTACAGAAGAAAGTCCTAGCTCCTCAGGATGTCCCAAAAGGTCAGCATGGGTCCAGCCCTGCCTTCCTTCCCATTCAGCCCCTTTGTGCTCTAGCAACACTGCCCTGCTGGTCACTCCTTATTCCAGGGGCTCCTTCTCATTTCTGTGCCTTGATTTATGCAGCCCTTTCTGGCTGGAATGATTCCCCACTCCCCTTCATCTGGCAGACAGACATTTCTCCACTCCAGTGGTGTCCTGATGAATGTTTAACAACCACATCCCCAAGTCAGAAAAAGCCCCGATCTGCAACATTTGCTGATTTCTGTGGTGTAAACACTCCTAGGATGGCCCATTTCAAGCTACCAACAAAGTCACTGGATGGGAGTTCAGAGGAGATGTACACAATTGTGAGCCAGTGCCAGCACACTGCGGACCTTGGGTTACCTCCTCCAGGAGGTCTGGCCCTTGCCTCCCTCTGGGCTATCACGTAAGCATGGGCATTCTCCCTGGCCTGTGCTTCCTTCCTTGTTTGGTAACTTTCTTTTCACTTTCCTATCTCTAGACCCTGGTTCTTGGCACATTTCTGCCTTCTGTGTAACAGTACACACTCAAAAATCATTTGCTGGGTAAAGGAAGATACCCTTTTTCTGGATCCATCCCTATTCTGGGTCACATCTTATCTGGGATCCCTGTAAGGTCTGGGAGCACATAACCAGATGATAGGATGCTGAAAGGGCAATGACTGAGATGGATGCCAGGGGAGGATTCAGGAAGAACATGGCGGAATACTTCAAGGGCCCTAATGCCATAAGTTGAAAATTCGGAAGAGAATATGTCTTTCACTCAGACCCCTATATACCACTGCATAAGCACAGACTTGTGGAGAAGGGAATGGCAACCCACTCCAGTATTCTTACCTGGAGAATCCCATGAACAGAGAAGCCTGGTGGGCTACAGTCCCTGGGGTTGCAAAGAGTTGGACATGACCGAGCGACTAACACAACAACATACAGGCAGAGACTTGGGGTGATGAGGCTTGACTACAGCACAGGAGAAAAGATTTGGCATCTGAATGAGCCATGTAATCATTGATCAGCAGGCTGTTGGACTCTGTTAAAGGGATTATGATATTAAGAGAGAAGGAAGGGAGGGAGGAAGAGAAGGAGGGAGGGAGAAAGGAAGCAGGCAGTAAACTTCCTCTGATGTCTTCAACATAATTGGATCTTGGGGATGTTATCCCAGAAGGATACAAAGTTTCTAAATGTGCCAACTCACTTTCCAAACTTTAAATGACTTCAGGGACAAAATGGTCCCAAGGAACAGACTGGAATTTAAATTATCTGCTAAGGGTGATGGCCAGTCCTTTGGAAATTGTACCCTGAGTGCTGGAGACACAGGGCAGACAACTGGCTGGACCCTTCACCTGTCACACATTCTGAACCCTCACCCTGATACTTCCCACCTGGTATTGCTCTTTGTGATATGTGGCCTCTTCCCAACCCTTAGGAAGCAGATCCTTCTTGCTCTGATGTCTTGCTACCATGTCTCTGATAAAGGTAAGCGCAGGATTTGGTGACACCAAAAGTTTCATCAGTGCAGTGGCATTTCTGCTATCAGACTTGACTGTAATGGAATGGGGTTGAGAAGGTGAGGTAGGAAACCCTTCATGGATAAGGTGTTATTCTCACAGAGGCAAATAGACCCATCAAACTGCAAAAGTCTCTAAGGTCATCTGGCCTCACCCCACTTTGTGCAGAGAGGAAAGGGTTGCCTGGGACTCCACAGCTCATAATCTTTTTCTCACACAGTTGTCCCTTCTTGATTAAAACTGGGAGGCTTTTTCTTCTTTTGTAGTTAAGAATCCAACATCCAGCAATAATAATGAGCCACGAATCTGGATCTAGTGATGATGACGTGGAGGGAATATTTTCTTCACAGAATCCAAGTTTGGGGAAAAGTCTGGAGGGCTGGCTGACATAGAGTGAAAACCCAGCCTGGCACTGATTTACTGTCTCAGCACAGATATCCAGGTGGCACTGTGTTCTGGGCAGGTGAGCCATGCTCAAGTTGGGGGCCATTCTCAGTACTGACCAGCCTATGTAGTTAGTTTCTGGATGGTACATTTACTCATGAGAAATATGTCTGTTTTAAGGTCCTGGGAGAAAAAGGGAGATGGACTCTTGTTTATCTTCATGCTGAAGCCAAGCTATTTCTGGACATTTGGAGGGCTGTCTGTGGAAGAGGGATTAATGTTGCAAAGAAGCAGATTTCAGCTCAATATCAAAGGGGAACTACTTCAAAGTGAAATGAGCCTCGCCAGAAAGCACAGCGCCCCCACATCATTCAGGGAGCCAAAGGCAGGCCAGAGGGCTGTGAGGAACACAGCAAGGGGCTTTCCACATTGAAAAGGGCACAGATTTCGAAATAAGTCCCAAAGCCTGGTGTCAATAGTGTTAGAGGCATTGTTCTGGTCGAGGATGACATAATTACTTGTGTGTGTGACTATGTGCGTGATTGTTTCCTCTGTTAGGTTTTGAGCCCCTTGAGGTTGCAGATGTGCCCTTCTTTGCTGTGATCCCAGCACCTGAAATAGTGCCTGCCTCAGCACAGATGCTCAATAAATATGTTGGCCTGAATTGAATTACTGTGGTGCTGGCTTGGTCACAGCTACAGTGCTGGGCACCACCAGAGAAGTGTCTCAGAGCTCCCCAGGCAGGAGGGTTCCATGTATAGTCGAGGCAGGGGCTGGATGACTGAGAACACTTGAAGAGGTGGAGATACGGGAATTCATGAATATCTTAGATATAGAGCAAATAAAGGCAAATGCCCAACATCCTCAGTGTTACCTACCATTTTTTTTTCCACTGGTCCAGAATAAATCCTAGTTTGGGGAGCTCTTAGAAGTCTGAGGGGAGATTCAAGCTTCCCAGAAAGAAGGGCTGACAGAGCAGGACTCAGAACTGTGGAAAGAGTCTCAGGGAGAAGCCAGTGCCTCTGGTGAGGCAGATGGAGAAAGAAGAAAAGAAGAGACAGTCCATCAGTCTCCCCTAAGCTTGGCCACAGTGCACAAAAGGGTCACTTGTGCCCCGGGTGTACCAAAGGGTCAACAAGAGGTGAAGGCCTTGGCACTGTGTCTGGGTTAATTCTCTCAATAGGCAACACCAGGCCAGAGCAGCCGTAGTCTGTCACCTTCCCCTAAGAAAGGAGGCTTGGTTTTCCGTTTTTTCCTGTCATCAGTTTTCATTTATGTCGTCTTGTCTCCTGTGTGACTTACTCTTTTTCAATGTGTGCCAGGCGTTGTATTTGCAGAATTATTTGTGGACCTGATTTAGAGGTAGTGATGATGTTGCCTTCCTTCAAGGTAGATTTGTGTTTGCTTCTGTTAGGTATTCGGGAGCATCAAAAGTTGGGGACCACCTCAGTCCAATTTCAGAGCTCGAGAAGATTTGAAGCTGAGCTGCAGCACCTGTAAACACCTGTTTCTTTCTGATTAACTCTTGTTCCTATGGTGGTGCCCTTTGGTTTCTTTCCAAAGAGAGAAGGTTTAGTTAGGGGTCCTTCACAGTGGGCCTTGCACTTCAGACCTGTTTCTACCTCCAGGAGGCTGTGAGTAACACTTCTTGGTCTCTCAGAGGCCACCTCCAGAAGGTGCAGATGCCCCAGCTGACACATAGTCTCAAAAGCCAGATATATTTCTCCGAATTCCTTTCTTCCCCCTGAATCCTGACTCTGCGATTCCTTGTTGTCTTATCTATCTTGCCAAGTGCTTTATGCAAAAGTTTTAAATCATTTGCCCAATTTTTAAATTTTTTCATCTGCAGATGAGTTAGTCCAAATTAACTCTTTATTCCTGCTGAAAACAGAAGTAAAATACCAATCTCTATCATAATTTTTCTAGAGCCCCTTAGACATGACCAGATTGTCAGAGCTCTTCTCCAGTTGCTCAACAGGGCAGAGATTTTTGCCCTTATGCCCAGGCACTTTTGGAGTCAGAGAGTGCTGAGGTTGACTGCAGAGTTCCTGCAGGTGACAGAGAGGAAGCACTATGCACAGGTCCAATCAGACCTCCCTCCTGATGGATTTCATTCTCCTGGGCCTCTCAGCCCACCCAAAGCTGGAGAAAACGCTCTTTGTGCTCATCTTGCTCATGTACCTGGTGATCCTGCTGGGCAATGGGATCCTCATCCTGGTGACCATCCTTGACTGCCGCCTGCACACACCCATGTACTTCTTCCTGGGGAACCTCTCCTTCCTGGACATCTGCTACACAACCTCCTCAGTCCCCCTCATCCTTGACAGCTTCCTGACCCCCAGGAAAACCATCTCCTTCTCAGCCTGTTTTGGGCAGATGTTCCTCTCTTTTGCCATGGGGGCCACGGAGTGTGTGCTTCTGGGCATGATGGCGTTTGATCGCTATGTGGCCATCTGCAACCCCCTGAGGTACCCTGTAGTCATGAACAAGGTGGCCTGCAGGCCTATGGCTGTTGGCTCCTGGGCAGCTGGTATCACCAACTCTGTAATTCAGACATTGCAGGCTGTGAGACTGCCCTTCTGTGGGGACAATGTCATCAACCACTTCACCTGTGAGATCCTGGCTGTCCTGAAGTTGGCCTGTGCTGACATCTCCATCAATGTGATCAGTATGGTCGTGGCCAATGTGATCTTCCTGGGAGTCCCAGTTCTGTTCATTTTTGTCTCCTACGTGTTCATCATTGCTACCATCCTGAGGATCCCCTCTGGGGAGGGGAGGAAAAAGGCCTTCTCCACCTGCTCTGCCCACCTCACAGTTGTGGTCATCTTCTATGGGACCATCCTGTTCATGTATGGGAAGCCCAAATCCAAGGACCCCCTGGGGGCAGACAAACAGGACCTTGCAGACAAGCTCACCTCCCTCTTCTATGGGGTGGTGACCCCCATGCTCAACCCCATCATCTACAGCCTGAGGAACAAGGATGTGAAGGCTGCTGTGAAGAACCTGGTGAGTCAGAAACACCTAACTGAGTGACCATCACTGATTCCCAGGCTGCCAGAGTGCAAGACCCCCAAATTCCTCACTGTCTTCATGGGGAAATGGTAACCCAGGGATGTCCTTAGGTTGTCAGTGGAAAGAGCCTTTTCATTTCTGATGCTGCTGGTTAGCTTCTTGGCTTCACCCAGAACCAGTATACTGTATCATATCACAGCTGTAGTTTGCTGCTTAAGTCTGAAATCCTCTGATACCAGAATTTGGTAAATATCCATTAAAATGTTATAAATATAATCAAAAGAGACAAATGGAAATTTTAGTGGTACTAAGACTTTCAAGTATTTTGTTTTTTTCTGTGTAGAACTGTTAACCAAAAGTGAGGTCTGGCTGCTTGCTGCTCAAAAGCCAATAAAGAGGCAAGTTGGGTAGAAAGGGAAGATTGCTTTATTTTAAAGTCTGACAATTGGGGTAGGGGATGGCAGACTCCTGTCAAAGGTCAATTTCCACCCCACTCCCCCAGCTGACAATCAGTGGGCAAGAATGTTTACAGGTGGGGAAAGGAACTACATGCAAAAACAGCACTGTCAACTCTTGACGATTGTCTTGAAATTGATAATGGGGTGGTCTAATCAGCATCACCTTGATTGTTTTAAGTACAGTTAGTCTTCGGCTCCAGGGTCCATCCGTTCTTGTTCCTTTAAGGCCAGTTCTCAGAGTTGCGGCAGCTTATGTCATGGCTACAATCTAGTCATCAAGTTAACTGCTTCCACCTGGTAGGGGCTTTAGTGTCTATAAAACAGCTCAAAGGATATGGCTCAGAATATTATCTATAGCCCTTGAGGAGTAACTAAAGGCCCTTGACTTTTTTTAAATGATGAAACTATCATTTTTTTGTCCTGTTTGTTTGCCTTGTATCAGTTTTCTCTTGCTCTGTAGCAACTCACCACAATATAGCAGCTTAAATCAATGCTCATTTATTAGTTCACTGTTCAGAAATCCAGCATGACATGACTTGGTTCTTTTCTCAGGGTATCAAATGGCTAAAATCAAAGTGTCAGCTGCATTAAGTTTTCATTGGAGGCTCTGAGGGAAAATCCACTTTCAAGCATATTTATGTTGCAGAATTCAATTTTGTGCAGCCACAGGATTGAATTCCCCTTTTCCTTTTTGCATGGCCCCTCCATCTTCATGTCAGTAATGGTGCATCAAATTCTTTTAGTGCTCGGAATCTTTGGCTTCCCTTTCTGCTACTAGCCAGAGAAAAACTCTCTGCTTTTACAGAATTCATGGTTAGATCAGGGCCACCTGGATAATCTCTATGTTAAGGCCAATTATGTCATCATTTTTTACAGTCCTAGGGATTATGCAGAGTGTGTACACCAGGGGGTAAAAAATCTTTGGAACATCTTAGAATCCTGCCTCCCACCGTTGTAACCCCTGTTCTTCTGGGCTGTGCACAGTGGACTTCCATAGCATTGGAGAAGGTCTGGGGCAGAGAAGTAGAAAGATGGATGGTGTTTGAAGTGGGATACTGTTAGCTCAAGGTGAGTCTAACTTGGACAAACTGTCCACACAGCTGTGGCTGAAATCATAGTGGGACTGAAAGATTGGTAAGCGAGGTACTGTAGCATTTGCTAATTATGGACAGATCGATGGAGTCAAACTCATATCACATCATAAAGATGCCATAGCGCTTCCTCTATCCACATTGCTTCCAAAGGGATCTGTTCCAGCTTCAACCCAGTGACACTTGCAGTTGTCCTGTAGCCGTAGTTCACTGGACTGGAGCAACTGTGACCCCAGATGAGGTAATCTATAGATTTGAGGGTATATATCTGACTGAGGGCTTCCCAGGTGGTGCTGGTGGTAAAGAACCTGCCTGCCAATGCAGGAGACATAAGAGAAGTGGGTTTGATCCCAGGGTCAGGAAGACCCCTGGATGAGGGTATGGCAACCCATTCCAGTATTCTTGCCTGGAGAATCCCATGGACAGAGGAGCCTGGCAGGCTGGGTCCACAGGGTCACAAAGAGTCAGACATGACTGAAGTGACTAAGCATGCATGCACTCACATATCCGACTGAAGCAAAAGGGTGAATTGGGCTAGTTAGTGTGATCTTTGGGGAACTTGGACTTGAGAAACAGGGAGACAAAATCACTTTAATGAGACTTAAATCAGAAAGGACCCACCAAAGATTCCATGAGGTAAGGTTGGTGTTATGGTGGTGGGGTGGGAAGCAAAAGCTATCAGTCAGCAGATGAAGCCCATTAGAAAAAAGACAAAAAAAAAAAGAGAGAGAGAGAGAGAAAGAAATATAGGAAGTGTCTGTCTCATTAGTAGAGGAGATTCAAAAGATGAACCCATGAATTCTGTTTCTGGGTTTCCCGGAGTTGCTTGCTATCAAGAACATTCTTGAACTTCCCTGGTGGCACAATGGATAAGAATCTGCCTGCCAATGTGGGGGACATGGATTTGATTCTTGGTCTGGGGAGATTCCATATGACATGGAGCAACTAAGCCTGTGCACCACAACTACTGAGTCCACATTCTAGAGCCTCCAAGCCACAACTGCTGAGCCCACAAGCCACAGCTGCTGAAGCCCAGGTGACCTAGATCCTGTTTGCTGCAACAGGAGAAGCTACCACGATGAGAAGCCTCTGGACCATACTGAAGAGTAGCCCCTGCTTGTCTCTGCTAGAGAAAGCCTGTGAAAAGCAACGAAGTCTCAGTGCAGCCAAAAATAAATACATGATTTTTTTAAAAAGACCATTCTCCATTTCTCAGTCCTTTCACTTTTGCCTGTTAAGAACCTTGTTCTTTGATTTATATAAGGTTCCATAATTGCCCCCAAATGCATCTTTACTTAGAACCACTACAACAATAGAACTTTCCCTGAGATAGCCTGAGTGGATTTTAGTTTCTTATAACCAAAAAAGCAAAACTAGGTCAGGATGAGACTTATTAAGAACCAGCTGCTCACAACCAATTCTGGCCCCCAATAGGGATACTCGGGCTGATCTGTTTGGTTGCAGTTAATGCTGGTTCAGTGTTCCCTTGAGAATTAACTTAGAGGACCCCGAATATTATGGGGAGGAGACTCTAAGTATTACAAGGAAGAGAAGAAGAGAATGGGAGATCCATTCACCATCCCCAAGTAAATTACTACAACAGCTACTTCTATCGCCCCCTCTCAAATTGGCAGGTGGCTGTTCAGGAAGGTAGACATGAGATAGGTTTGGTGTCTATCAGACCACAGAGACCATCATAGACCAGATTGATTCACTTGCCCTTTTTTGTTGTAGAGGAAGCCATATCCCAGCCTATACAACCAAGAGCACCAGTGACTTTTAGTTCTGCCTCTAGCATAATACACTTGCCTCACGGATGTATTGATATGATTTATGTCAGACGTTGTTCTGCTTGTGTTTTCTTCTAAGACTTTTATGGTTTCAGTATTACATTTAGGTTTTTAATCCATTTCGAGTTTATTTTTGTATATAGTGTGAGAAAATGTTCTAATTTCATTCTTTTATATGTAGCTGTCCAGTTTTCCCAGCACCACTATTAAAGAGACTATCTTTTCTCTGTTGGATATTCTTGCCTCCTTTGTCATAGATTGACCAAAAGTGCATGGGCTTATTTCTAGGCTCTCTATTCTGTTCCATTAATCTATGTATCTGGTTTTGTTCTGGTGCCATACTATTTTGATTACTGTAGCTTTGGAGTATAGTCTGAGTCAAGGAGTGTGATACTTCCAATTCTGTTCTTTCACAAGATTGTTTTGGCTCTTCAGGGTCTCTTGTGCTTCAGTAAAAATTTTGAAGTTATTTATTTTTGATCTGTGAAGAATGGCATGTGCATCTTTTTAAAGGATTATTTTAAATCTGTAGATTCAATTCAAAACATTTCCTCTGGTATCAGGAACAAGACAAGGGTTCTCACTCTTGCCATTTTTATTCAACACAGTATTGGAAAACCTAGTCATGGCAACCAGACAAGAAGAAGAAATAAAAGAAATCCAAGTTGGAAGGGAAGAATACAGCTGTCACTGTTTGCAGATGACATGATATGATACATAAAAACATAAAGACACTACCAAAAAACTACTAGAGCTTATCAATGAATCCAGTAAAGTTGCATGATACAAAATTATTGTACAGAAATCTGTTGCATTTCTACACACTAACAATGAACTATCAGAAAGAAAAATTAAGGAAACAGTCCACTTATAATCACATCAAAAAGAATAAAATACCTAGGAATAGGCTTGCCTAAGGAGGTAAAAGACCTGTATTCAGAAAACTATAAGACACTGTTGAAAGAAATTGAAGATGACATTAAGTAGATAGGAAGATATACTGTGTTCTTTGATTGGAAGAATTGATTTTATTAAAACAACCATACTACTGATATTATCCTGCTAAAAGAAAATCTGTGTTGATCATTTTTTTCCCTTTATGGGAGTAAACTCATGACAGATTGACATGAAAAACATCTGAGGAAATAAATAATACTACCCAAGGCAAATCAACAATTCAATAAATTGCCCTTAAAAGAAAAAAGTACATTTGTACATCCCTTAGCTAAGTAATCTGAGAGCATTTCAATCCAGCTCCAATTTGCCAAAGATTACAACAAGGCTACTATTATGAGCACATCAGTTTTAGCTGTCAGAATAAGATGTCTCTGATGAGAGGCCATTGTGGTCACCCTTTGTTCTCACCCAGCCAATGCCAACCTCCTTCCACTTACATAAACATTGTTATAAAAAGGGCAACTGTCATACTCCATCCTTCATTATGGATTTGTAATCATTTTGCACTCACAATCCCAGAGATATCTTTTCTTTGGCTCTACTTCATAGTGATGAATGTGATTCCTGTACCTGGGTTCTACATTCAGTGAAGAATCTGCACAGTTCACATCACAGTCATGGGTTCATCCATATTTTCCTTTGGTCTTTCCCATCCAGGAAGTTCTCCTCTTGTACTACTTTGTCTAAATTTATGACTTATATCATGAAGTTCTAGAAGTATGTGCTGGAAAAAGCATTCAAGTTCCTTATGCTATTCTTGAGTGAACTGAAATACTTGGTTTTAGTGTCATTGGAGATCAGTTGTTGCCCAATACAACCAGTATTTTCCCACATCTCTTGGTACTGTTTTTGTTGCACTCTATAAATTTTGGCATATTGTGTTTTATTTTTTATTGTCTTGAGATATTTTCTAATATCTTTTTTTTTAATTTCTTTTTTGACCCAATGGTTGCTTACAAGTGTGTTGTTTAATTTCCACACATTTAAATTTTCCAGTTTTACTTCTGCTATTGATTTTAGTTTCATTTGATTGTGATCAGAAAAGATACTTGGCATAATTTCATTGTTAAGTTTGTTAAGACTTGTTTTGCGACCTAAGATATGATCTATCCTGGAGAAAGTTCCAGTTTCACCTGAAAAGAAAACATATATTTTGCTACTTTTAGGTAGAAGTATTGTATTGATAAAAGATATAGAGACTGAGAAGTCCTATGGTCTGCCATCTGCACACGAGAGCACCAGAAAAACCAAGGTATGATTCAATGAGAATCTGAAGACCCAAGAATCAGGAGCTCCAGTGTCTGAGGGAAGAAGATGACGTTCCAGCTCAAGAAGAGCCATAATTAACTTTTAACTCATTTTTCTCAATACAGAGGGGGAATGCCCTGAAGACTGAGCCAGTGTGTTACTCCTCTACATGTGGCTGCCTCCCACTCCACCCTGAATAACAATGTCCATAGTGATGGTCTCTCGTGGAGCTTCAGGGCTCTGTATCCATGCCTGGCCTGTGCTGTATTGCTATCAGTGACTCAGATGAAGAACTGAGGATGCGCAGAGGACAGGAAGCTGAAGGATCCAGAAAGAACACAGCATGATGCTTCATGGAACCTAACCACTCTGGGGATGAGTAGTCATCCTAAAATCAAACTCTAACTCTCCTTCCAAAACTGCTGCAAACCCAGGCTGAGGGTGACAGAATTGCTTCTGCAACTGAGGGAAAAGGACCTGGGGGCTGAGTGAGCTGCAGGATGATTTGCCATCAGGCTCCAGGCTAAGGCTGATGTCTTTATAGGAATATATTGACAAAAGAAAGCAGAAGAGGATATGAAAAGGAGGGAGGGAGGCAGCAAGCAAAAAACCTTCTCCAGGGCCTTTAGTATAATTGGATCTTTGGGGTTTTATCCCAGAAGAATACAAAGTTTCTAAACTGAGTACAACTCACTTTCCAAACTATAAATGACTTTTGGGACTAAACTGGTCCCCAAAAGGAAACTGAGACTCAATTTCCTTTCTATAGGCAATGGCCAGTTCTTTGGAGATTGTTCCTGGAGCACCAAGTCAGGAGGAGTGGGGAGGCCTGGACCTTCACCAACTGCAGGGCCTGACACATTCCCATTCTTCCTGCACTGGGTGCCTGAGATCCAGTGTGGCTATTTCTGACAACTGGCCTGTCCCCAACCCTTAGGAGAGTGATCACCATTTCACACCACGTTTCTGATAAAGGTAAGTGAAGGTTTTGATAAAAGGACTCTAAGATTCTCATTAGCACAAGCTCATTTCTAAGAATAGATTGTTTTTAGGATTTTGGGATTGTTTTTTCTCCTTGTACCTTTAAAAAATATTTTATGTATTTTTTTTTTCTTTGCTGGGTCTTTGTCTCTACGTGGGCTTTTCTCTAGTTGCAGCAGGTAGGGGCTACTCTCTAGTCGCAGCACATAGACTTCTCGTGGCTACTCGTGTTGCAGAGCATGGGCTCTAAGGAGAGTGGGCTTAAGTAACTGCAGCATGTAGTAGGCTCAGTAGTTGTGGCTCCCAAGCCCTAGATCACAGGCTCGATAGTTGTGGAGCATGAGATTAGTTGCTTTGTGTCATGTGGGATCTTCCCAGATAAACCTGTGTGTCCTGGATTGGCAGGCAGATTTTTTACCCTTGAGCCACTAGGGAAGCTCTAAGAATAGATTTGATTATTCAGTGGAATAGGTCTCAAAATGGGAGGAAAGAGATGATTTCAGTGGTATGGCAAGTGCTGGAACCAGCACAATCCATCCTGGTGGAACATAATATCCAGAAAGATATCTCACAATTATTCAGGAGCTGTGGACAATTCCTCTAAACTATATGACATTTTTTTGGATGCTTTAAGAGTAACCAGGTTGATTCTATATCATCTTATTGCCGAAACCAACTTATTTCTAAATATTTGGAGGGCATGGGAAAAGAACCAACTTTGTTTGAAGGCTGCAAAAGGTAGAGCCAGATGGAATTTGTAGGGAGGCAGAACTGTCTGTCTATGGGAACTACTTTAAAATGAAATAAACCTCAGCAAGCAGAGAGCCTTCTTCACTCAAGTATTCCAGCTGAGGCCAGAGCACCATAATCAAAGAAGTAGTGGACCTGCATTCTTTGAGAGTGGGATGGGGAGGTTGGTCTATTTAGACCCTTAGGACCCTGCCACACCTGGGTCTACAGTTGTCTGTCAGAATAATGAAAGCCAGAATTGAAGGATGGCCAGTATGGTGTGTTTTAGGAAGCCCTGAATAAGCAGGTAGCTTCCACCCCATAACTGTTTCTATGACTATTTTTGTGCATCTATTTAAAAGACATTTACTCCTTGGAAGAAAAGTTATGACCAACCTAGATAGCATATTAAAAACCAGAGACATTACTTTACCAACAAAGGTCCGTCTAGTCAAAGCTATGGTTTTTCCAGTAGTCGTGTATGGATGTGAGAGTTGGACTATAAAGAAAGCTGAGCACCAAAGAATTGATGCTTTTGAACTGTGATGTTGGAGAAGACTCCTGTAAGTCCCTTGGAGTGCAAGGAGATCAAATCAGTCCATCCTAAAGGAAATCAGTCCTAAATATTCATTGGAAGGACTGATGTTGAAGTTGAAACTTCAATACTTTGGCCACCTGATGCGAAAAACTGACTCATTTTAAAAGACGCTGATGCTGGGAAATATTGAAAGCTGGAGGAGAAGGGGATGACAGAGGATGAGATGGTTGGACATGAATTTGAGTAAACTCTGGGAGTTGGTGACGGACAGGGAGGCCTGGCGTGCTGCAGTCCATGGGGTCACAAAGAGTCAGACCCAACTGAGAGACTGAACTGAACTGAACTAAAGAAAGTATTTTGGAAAATCTTTTCAAACATGAATTACTTCCAAATCAAATTTATTGGGCTTAAGCGATGCCAAAGGGAAACATTCCTCATCTTTATTCTTATGACAGGAAGGAGGAGGTTGGAACCGTGATTCCACTTATGAATAAACCATATGTCTTCCTTCCTCCAGTGGAAGAGGAGCTGTTCAAGGGGATTCATAACATCCAGACCCTGGGTCAGAGAGGGACTCTGACCTCGGAGGTATGGGGCCCCTGACAGAGTTCCTGCAGACCCCACCTATGTGGGAAAGAGTCAGGGGAGACAGGCAGTCAGTCATTTATGTCATTTAAGTCATTCTGACCTTTGCATTTAGGGGCAGAGGGTATAATGTGACTGGTAATAGGGCCTCAGAAAAGCCCAAGGAAGGTGAAGATGGCTTGTCTTCAAAACCTGTCACTGGATATTGCTTATTCCAGGAAAGTCTTTTGATCAAGCAAATGTCCAGGAAGAAATCACGAAAGTCTCTAAAGACTTTGATTTGTTTGTCTGTTGGTGTCTGTTTGTTTTTAAAAAGTCCTAAGGGCAGAATGGAATACCTGGGATACAAAGTTAGGATAGTGTTCTCAACTTTGGCCGAACGTTGAAGCCATCTGGGGAGCTTTAACAAGACCTGATGCCTGGATTCTATCATAGACATTTGGATTTGCCTGGCGCAGGGTGTGACCCAAGAAAAGAGGAGAATTAAGAGAATCATCTTTATCTTTAGATCTCTGATGAGCTATTATGGGGCAGAAAGGGGTGACATGCCAGAGAGCAGAACTAGAATTAGAACTAGGAAGATATTAAGAGATTTGACCCAAGAGACAACATTTTCAGATAATACAAGATTTATAAAGCTAGAATGGGCTTACTAAAAAGGTAATGAGATCTTCATTGGTGGACAGGAATATTGCTTAATGATCCTATTGGATTATTGGATGTAGCTTGGATGTACAAAGAAAAATTCAGTGAGACTAGATGTTTGGAATTTCCTTTTCTAAGGTTGAGGTCTTCAGAGTCAGGGATGAGGCATTAGCCTGACTTCAGTGGCAATGGAATGAGATATCAATCAGGGAAGTGGGGCTCTCCAGAGGCTGAGATTGTGGCTGTTAAATGCAGCCTGGTTTCCCGGAGCATCAGTTCAAACTGGCCAGGATGGCACTGCAGCCATGGGCATGATTAACACCTTAAAATGCAACCATACTCCGCAACACAGCTGCCCAAGTCCAGCCCTCACCCTCCTTACCTTCCCCAGGTGACCTTCCTGTCCAGCCTGCCCTTTCAAAGTGACCCATCAGTACCCTCTCCCTGGAACTGTTGTCTCTTTTAGAGCCAGTGCATCATTCCTGAAAGGCTGTGGGGTTTCAGAGTCATGTGTGAGTGAGTCATGTTGGCTGATGAATGGAGACAGGAAAACAGGATGGGGTGAAGGGATGGATGAGAGGATGGCCTGGGGCCTGGTTGTCTATTACAGGAGGAAAGGGGGAGGTCAAAAGATGTTTCTATGAGGATACTACGAAGCAAAGAAAGCCTGCCAAGAGCTGTGGCTTCAGGGCTGATCATTTCACCATCCCTGGACACCAAGGGAGAAAAGTATGAAATGAACCTGGTCTCACTTTTCTGACGAAGATTTTTTTTTTTTAATTTTTAACTGGAGAATAATTGCTTTACAATGTTGTGTTGGTTTCTGCCATACATGAACATGAATCAGCCATGGTATACATATAGCCCCTCCCTCTAGAAACGCCCTTCCAACTCCCACCTGCCACCCCATCCTACCCCTCTAGGTTGTCACAGAGCACCAGATTGAGCTCCCTGCATCATACAGCAGATTCCCACTGGCTGTCTATTTTACATGTGGTAATGTACATGTGGAAGCAAACTGTGGAAAGCTCTTAAAGAGATGGAAATACAGACCATCTCACCTGTCTCCTGAGAAACCTGTATGTGGGTCAAGAAGCAACAGTTAGAACCCTGTATGGAACAACTGATTGATTCGGGATTGAGAAAGGGGTATGACAAGGCTGTCTGTTGTCACCCTGTTTATTTAACCTATATGCTGAGCATATCATGAGAAATTCCAACCTGGATGAGTTAAAAGCTGGAATCAAGATAGGTGGGAAAAACATCAACAACCTCAGATATGTGGATGATACCACCTTAATGGCAGAAAGCAAAGAGGAACTAAGGAACCTCTTGATGTGAGTGAATGAGGAGAGTGAAAAAGCCAGCTTAACACTAAATATTAAAAAAAAACTAAGATCATGGCATCCGGCCCCATTACTTCATAGCAAATAGAAGGCGAAGAGGTGGAAGTAGTGACAGATTTCCTCTTCTTGGGCTCTAAAATCACTTCAAATGATGACTGCAGCCATGAAGTCAGAAGACGATTGCTTCTTGGCAGGAAAGCTTTGCCAAACCTAGACAGTGTGTTGAAAAGCAGAGACATTACTCTGCCAACAAAGGTCCATATAGTCGAGGCTATGGTCTTCCCAGTGGTCACGTATGGTTGTGAGAGTTGGTAGAGCACCAAAGAATTGATGCCCCTTTTGAACTGTGGTGCTGGAGAAGACTCTTGAGAGTCCCTTGGACAGCAAGGAGATCAAGCCAGTCAATCTTTTAGGGAAATCAACCCTGAATACTCATTGGAAGGACTGATGCTGAAACTGAAGCTCCAGTATTTTGGTCTCCTAATGCGAACAGATGACTCATTGCAAAACTCCCTGATTCTGGGAATGATGGAGGGCAGAAGGAGAAGAAGGTATCAGAGCATGAGATGGCTGGATGGCATCACCAGTGCAATGAACATGAACTTGGGCAAACTTCAGGAGATGGTGAGGGATAGGGAGGCCTAGCATGCTGCAGTCCATGGGGTCGCAAAGAGTTAGACTCGACTGGGCGACTGAACAACAATTTATGTTTCAATGCTACCTCTCTGACCAAGATTTAACAAGAGAAGTCCACCATCTAGGATATTTCAGTAGAAATGAGTATGTCTGATCAGGTGAATTAAATCCCCACTGGGGCATCTCAGATGTCTCTTGCACAGAGGGTGGCTTAAGATGACAAACTAGATTCTTTTCTAGTCCCCAGAATCTTACTGAGAACTGCAGAGAAACCGTCATTGTTAAAGTTGTTTTCCTCTTGCTCAGCAGAGAGGGCATTCCTCACTAGCAAGCCAGCACTTCAGTCAGAGAGTGCTGAGGTTGAGCTTCTGAGTTCCTGCAGGTGATAGAGCAGACGTGCTGTGGACAGGTGCAATCAGACCTCCGCTCTGGTGGAGTTCATTTGCCTAGGCCTGTCAGCCCACCCAAAGCCGGGGAAAGCTCTTTGTGCTCATCCTGCTCATGTACCTGGTGATCCTGCTGGGCAATGGGATCCTCATCCTGGTGACCATCCTTGACTCCTGCCTCCGCACGCCCATGTACTTCTTCCTGGGGAACCTCTCCTTCCTGGACATCTGCTACACAACCTCCTCAGTCCCCCTCATCCTTGACAGCTTCCTGACCCCCAGGAAAACCATCTCCTTCTCAGCCTGTGCCATGCAGATGTTCCTCTCTTCACCACTGTGGGAACAGAGTATGTGCTCCTGAGCATGATGGCACTTCACCGCTATGTAGCCATCTGCAACTCCCTAAGGTACTCTGTCATCGTGAGCAAGGCTGCCTACCTGCCCATGGCTCTTGGCTCCTGAGCAGCTGGTGTCACCAACTCTGTAGTTCAGACAACCCAGGCTGTGAGGCTGCCCTTCCGTGGGGACAACGTCATCAACCACTTCACCTGTGAGATCCTGGCTGTCCTGAAGTGCCATGGGCTGTGCTAACACTCCATCAGTGTGATCAGCATGGGGATAACAACTGTTATTTTCATGGGCATCTCAGTTCTGTTCATCTTTTTTCTGCCATGTGTTCATCACTGCTACTGTCCTGAGGATCCCTTCAGCAGTAGGGAAGAAAAAGGTCTCCACCTGCTCTGCCCACCTCACAGTTGTGGTCATCTTCTATGGGACCATCCTCTTCATGTATGGGAAGCGCAAATCCAAGGACCCCCTGGGGGCAGACAAACAGGACCTTGAAGACAAGCTCACCTCCCTCTTCTATGGGGTGATGACCCCCATGCTCAACCCCATCTACAGCCTGAGGAACAAGGATGTGAAGGCTGCTGTGGTGAGTCAGAAACACCTAACTGAGTGACTGTCATAGATTTTCAGACTCCAGAACACATGGTCTCCAAACTCCCCATTGTCCTGGTAGAGAAGTGAGAACCCAGCAAACAGAAGGGAGTCTCCCAATGTGAACCATGTGAGTAAAACTAAAAAGTAGACTGACCATCATGCCTTTGTTTCATAGGCAACGGAAGCTTCTATCTAAGAACCTAGAAGGAAAGAGCTTCGAATTTCTAGAAGTGCTGGCTAGAAATGGTTGACTTTGTGCATAACCACGGTGACATCACATCATAGCTGCTTTATGCCAATGACCTTGGGTGGCCGGTGGTGTCTCTGGATACCTGTGCCTGCTGCAAACCTGCCATCTGGTGGACATTTCTGCAAGCTCCTGAGGTCAGTACTTGTGAAACCTGAAAAGGTTCCTGAGTCACCTGGGGAGGTTGTGAAAATACCGATCCAGACTCATTGAGTCAGAGGTGAGGCTGGAGATTCTGGATCTCTGCCAAGTTCCTAGGTGACGCTGTACCTCTGAGTAGTAGGCCCTCCAAGACTTGGGACTAGGGACAAGGGACTGAGGAGAGAGGCAAGGAAGCAACTCCTGCAGGTACCAAGTCCTCCAGCATCAGCAACCCAGGCTGCTCTCTCCAATCTGGGGGTAGCAGTTTGCCCTGTGACCTCACTTCCCTTCCAGGTCTAAGAAGAATTGTTGGTTTATCAATAAGTCTGTTCAGATTTTTGCTTGTTAGTACAGTATGGCATCTCCCAAGCTTTTTCCATGCTAGACCAGAAATCAGCCATTCCCATTTCAAATAGCACTAAAGTGCAGTCAAGTGCAGATAGATATAAAAATGTTGTCAAGTACAAAATAAGAGGTATTAACACAGCAGAGGAAGAAACAGATGTCAATTTCTACAGAAAACATAATGATTGTATTTCTAAGTATTAACTAGAAAAATATTATCGGTACTAAGAGTTCAGGAAAGTTAAGGATATAGAAATAACTTCTCAAATGTCAGTTGTATTCCTACATTCCATCAATATAGAGCAAAAATAAAACAGAAATAATATCTTATTTACACTAGTAAAAGTACCAAATATTTGAGAACAAACATAATTCTAGACATGACAGACTGTGTCAGGGGAAAAATGGTGAGTGTTTTGGGAGTATAAAGGAAGGCAGAGTGATGGACCAGGGGCTTGAGAGTATAAATATAAGACAATAACCTTAATCTTTTAAGGTGGAAGCTCTCAAATTGTAACAAATGAAAAAACTTCTTTAATATTCACATTTCCGGTCTCTGAGGCTGTTACTGCTAAGTCGCTTCAGTCGTGTCCGACCCTGTGCGACCCCATAGACGGCAGCCCACCAGGCTCCCCCGTCCCTGGGATTCTCCAGGCAAGAACACCGGAGTGGGTTGCCATTTCCTTCTCCAATGCATGAAAGTGAAAAGTGAAAGTGAAGTCGCTCAGTCCTGGCCGACTCTTCGCGACCCCACGGACTGCAGCCCATCAGGCTCCCCCGCCCATGGGACCTTCCAGGCAACAGGACCGGAATGGGTTGCCATTGCCTTCTCCTGGTCTCTACCCTACAACAATTCAAATTTTACTGTGTCTGTGGTAAGGCCAATAGGAAAACTGGGCTTAGAAACAAAGTTGTTTGGTATTTTAAATTCCCCAGAAGACTCTACTGAGCTTGTAAAGTATAATTGAACAAGGATCTTTTGAAGGTAATGATGTTGGAGTCTTCCTGCCAGATTTGAACTTACTAAAATGTAACAATTACTGAACAACAGACCATTGGCTTTTTTTTTTAAGTGTTGATATTTTTTTGTATGTAAAATCAGTGGTTACGAGATACCAGAAAATTAATTCCAACTACAAGAATTTAATACATATACACATCAGGTCAAAATTAATAGCATGAAGAGGAACCAGTTTTTAATAAACAGTGGGACAACAGTGACGTTCAACTGCATGAAGGTTTGCCTTTGATACATACATCACACCACATGCTGCCAGAAACAGGATGGATTAGAATTAAACGTAAACACCATCATGATTATACAAAGCGAAAAAAGACAACAGAATGACATATTTATTCTAGCTGTGGAAGAGAGCATGATTCATTATTTTGGAAGAGAAAGAGGGTATCAGAATTAAAACAGACATGTTCCAACATACAAAACTCTTGTACAAAACTCTTGAATAATATAGTCTAATCAAGCTTCTCCCAAATGGGCTCTACAAATATTTGATTTGAGCTTCTTTAATGTATAAACTAAATAACTAAATAACTTTTAAGTAAGACCATGGACACACACAAACTTGCATTTTGATTTTTGACACACAAGAAACCACTATCACAATAGTATGTGTGTTGTTGAGTTGATTGCTGTTCATAGACCTCAGAATAAATCTTTTCCTACCATCTCTGCATATTTCTTTTATCTTCTTTGAATGTGTCCTTGATTAGAAAAAGTGTAAATCTGCACTGATCATTTCTCAAATCCAAGCCTACACTCAACTGTTTACGTATAATAGTACTAAGGAATACAAATGTGCACTGTTTCCAGTTAAGCGTTGGGCAAAGCTCAGAATCATCTGCTGGTGCATATTCTCATCATAGTGTCATAGCCAATTGCACAATGACAAAGGAACATGTAAGTGGTCACACAGTAATAACATCACATTATATATAGTATTGGAGTTAACCAGACCTTTGGGAGTGTTACTTCTCTGACTACATTTATGATAAGAAATTTGAGCAATTATCCAAACTTTATTAGTGAATCAATATTTTTTTACTTTTAATGTCAAACTGGCATTTTAAAAATTAGTACAGTTTGTTTTTTAGAGCAAGTTTAGGTTCACAGCAAAACTGGGCAGGAAGTACTGAGAGTTTCCATATGCCAGGTCCCCCTCTGCCCAAATCCTCTCCTACTGTCAACATCCACCAGCAGAATGGTATCTTTGTTACAATCAGTGAATCTATATTGACACATCATCACCCAGAATTCATAGTTTAGAGTTCACTCCTGGTGTGTAGGTTTGGACAAATGTATAATAACATGTATCCAGCATAATAGTTTTAAACAGAACACTTTAACTGACCTGAAAATCCTCTGTGCTCTGCCTCTACACCCCTCCCTCCCCTTTTGCTGCTGCTAAGTCGCTTCAGTTGTCTCCGACTCTGTGCAACCCCGTTGATGGTAGCCCACCAGGCTCCCTCATCCCTGGGAATCTCCAGGCAAGAACACTTGAGTGGGTTGCCATTTCCTTCTCCAATGCATGAAAGTGAAAAGTGAAAGTGAAGTTGCTCAGTCGTGTCCAACTCTTAGCGACGCCATGGACTGCAGCCTACCAGGCTCCTCCATCCATGGGATTTTCCATGCAAGAGTACTGGAGTGGGGTGCCATTGCCTTCTACGGCCTCCCTCTTTAGCCCCTGGCAATCCCTAATCTTTTTATTGTCTCCGTAATTTTGCCTTTTCCAGAATGTTATTGAGTTGGAATCTGAAGGTATGTAACATTTTCAGATTGGCTTCTTTCACTCAGAAAATATGCCTTTTTAAGTTTCATCCTTGTCTTTTTGTGGGGTGTTTTTTTGCTGTTGATATTGGTTTTCTTTTTTTTTTTTAATTTCCAACATCATGATTATTATTCTGTTCTGTTCAGTTGCTAAGTCATGCCTGACTTTTTGCGACCCCATGGACTGCAGCATGCCAAGCTTCACTGTCCTTCACTGTCTCCCGGAGTTTGCTCAGACTCATGTCTCTTGAGTTGGTGATGCTGTCTAATCATCTTATCCTCTGCTGCCACCGTCCCCTTTTAAAAATAGTGGTTAGATGCCACAAAGTAGGTATCAATGCCTTAACTGTCTGTGTGTTGTCAGGCCCAAGGGCCTCTTCCATCCTTGTCAAGGTGGGTGCTAACCTTCTCTCCTTCCATACGACACTCTTTGTGGTTTGACTAGCTCATTTCTTTTTATTGCTCAACAATCTTCCATTGTATGGAGGTATCACAGTTAATTTAACCACTTACCTACTAAAAGACATTGGGTTGCTTCCAAGTTTTAGCAGTTATGAACAAAGCTGCTACAAATATCCACGTGCAGATGTTGGTATCGACATAAGTGTTCCTGAGTCAGTATTGAAATAAAAATCTCTCAATATTTCTTTTTCAAGATACCATGTTAATTTGAATGAAGAGTAGTCAGAGAATGCAAGGTGGGCTAATTCAAAAACCAAGACCCTTTACAAACTACTCATCTGTATGAAGCAGGATTTTCTCTACAACAGGCAACCAAAACAAAGTACAGAAATGGAAGCCAAACTGGTGTGACTACAATTATTATGCTGTGCTGTGCTTAGTCATTCATTCGTGTCCAACTCTTTGGGACGCCATGGACTATAATACAGCCTGCCAGACTCCTCTGTCCACAGGGATTCTCCAGGCAAGAATATTGGAGTGGGTTGCCATGCCCTCCTCCAGGGGATCTTCCCAACCCAGGGATCGAACCCAGGTGTCCCACATCGCAGGCGGATTCTTTACAATTTGAGCCACCAGGAAAGCCAAAGAATACTGGAATGGGTGGCCTATTCCTTCTCCAGGGAATCTTCCTGACCCAGGAATTGAACCAGGGTCTCCTGCATTGCAGGCAGATTCTTTACCAGCTGAGCTACCAGGGAAGCCCACAGTTATCATACATATTCCCAATTTCAAGTTTTTGTGTTCATCAAAATTTCATTTATTATCTGAATTCTCATTTATTGTCTTTGAACCAATTAATTATTATTAATTATATATTTGAACTGAGAAAATAAATGTAGCTTTTTTTATTCTATTTTATATGGTAGGACTCTGTAAGATTTTGTTGGGAAAAGGGTTCCATTGCTAAAAAATAAAAATAATTTTTTTACGTTTGAAAATGGCTGAAGTAAGAAGGCAAGGAAAGTAGAGAATGGGGACAATTTCATACTCACAGGCTCATATGTTTAGAGGGCTTACTGGACGCTGGCAAGATAGTGTACCAGCATCACAGACTGAGGTCACAATGTTAAGTTTTATAATGTGTTCTTATTGAATGACTTGGTGTCAGGGCTTCTCTCTGTCCTGTGAGATCTCAATATAGGGGCAATGGGACTGTCAAATACCGATTTTGCTCCAAGGCATGGGATCCTTTGTTCTCCAAGGTTATAGTCACAGGCAGTAAACTGAACAGAGAACATGATAGCACTCAGAAAATGTTTGCTCTGGCTGGGCAGTTGCTTCTAAGTGACAGTTTGTAGCAGGGCTGCACAAATCTTTGATCAACAGCTACTTGTCTCTGCAAGTCCCCTTCCTTCCGAACGACTGAAACTTAATCTCAGTCAATTCAGTAGGATCTCAGCTGAGTCAAGGCCTCTCCGCAACCCCCTCCATAGTTTTGAGAGGAAAAATATAGAGTCAAACCCACCAGCTGGGGCTGGGGAAGAAGGCAGGACATCTGGTCCTCAGTTGTCATAATCAATCCCCATTGATACCTGCATTCCCATCTGGCATCCAGTTGTGTAGACCATGCAGATACCAGTTACAGCCTCCTTGTTCTGATCTGGAGGCCTCTTTGGGCTCTCAGCTCTCTCAGCTCCTGTGTTAGTCACTCAGTCGTGTCCAACTCTTTGCAACCCTATGGACTGTAGCCCGCCAGGCTCCTCTGTCCATGGAATTCTCCAGGCAAGAATACTGGTTGCCGTTCTCTTCTCCAGGGGATCTTCCTGACCCAGGTATCGAACGTGAGTCTCCTGCATTGTTGGGCAGATTTTTTACCATCTGAGCCAGAGACAGAAAACACTTAGCTCCTCTTCTGTGTCATTCTCGATGGGGAGCAAGGAACAGGACACATTTGCAACCAGAGGGCAGGGGAACTTTATGAGGTATGTCACTTCTCTGAGCTCCATGGGAGACAAGGCTCAGATCCCCTCTTATCTCAAGCGCCTCTGGGGTTCTGTGTCCCAGCCCACTGCAGCCTCCCTTTTCCAGGGGCTTGCTTCCTTCCCCATCCCAGTGAGTCAAGTTGCTGGGGACTGATGGGAGTGGAGGGACTGACTCTGATTGGTAAGAAAATGTGTTTAAACTAAATAAACCGAGAAAAATCATTTCTATTAAAAATTAACTTCAGGAATGTATTAATAGTATGCATAAACTCCCAAAACCAATGTATGGGGTCCTAGTTAATTAAAATCAGCAAAAGCTGCCATGTTCTTAATCAAAATATTTATCTTCCTCTAGATACCAAAGAGAAATCTGGAGTTACATAAAGGAATGAAGAGCATTAGAAATGCTTGACATATGGGTAAATATAAAACACAGTTTCTCATTTTATAATCTCTTAAATAATTGACTATTTAAAGCAAAATAATAACAGTGCATGGAAGCAAAATGTATGATAACGTTAGCACAAAAGATGGGAGGAGAAAACGGAAGTATACTGGTGTCACGTCTTACATTTGACATGAAGTGATTATTATTTGAAGGTGAACTGTAATAAGTTAAACTGTATACTAAACTCTAGTGCACCTACTGAAAAATAAAACAAAGAAGTAGAGCTGATAAGCCAACAGAAGAGATATAATGAAATAATAAAAACAACACTCCAAACACTTTTATTGTTCTGAGAGAAGGTAGGAAAAGTAGGAAAAAGGAAAAAAGAACAACTGGAGTAAATAGAAAACAAATTGCAAGACAGATTTAAACTCAACCATATATCAATAATTACATTAAATCCAAACACTCGCATTAAAAGGCAAATATTATTATATTAAATTTTTTTTAAAAAGCAACCAACTATATGATTTCTCCAGGAAGCTTACTGGAAATACTTTATAAAGAAATGAAAGTAAAATGATGGGGAAATCATAATACACAAAAATGGATCAAAAGATTAGATGGGTTTTATTTATCTGAAATATAGAAACATGTTTTGAGCTCAGGAAAAAATCATTGATGAGTAACATTTTTTAAAAGCGGCACTTTAAAGATGATCTCTGAGCATTAACCTTTGTTTAAAATGAAAAGTAATTACACCAGCACTGTACAATAGATCTATATGAACCCCAAAGTGAACCATATACATAATTTTAAGTTTTCTAACAGTCACATTAAAAAAAGTAAAAAGAATAATGGTGGCTATATGTCATTATACATTTGTCAAAACCCACAGAATGTGTAAAGCCAAGAATGAACTCTAAGGTAAACTGGGGACTTCAGGTGATAATGATGTGGCAGTGCAGCTTCATCAATTGTAACAAATGCACCACTGAGGTGTGGGATGTTGATAGTGGAGGGGTCTGTGAGTATATTGTATGTTGAAGCAGGGGGTATATGAGAAATCTCTGTAATGTGCTTGGTTTTTCTGTGAGCCTAAAACCACTCTGAAAAATAAAGTCATTTTAAAACAAAAACAAGTTTTAAAAAAAAGGTGAAATTAGTTTTAATAACATTTTCAGTTCAGTCGCTCAGTCATGTCTGACTCTTTGCGACCCCATGGACTGCAGCACGCCAGGCTTCCCTGTCCATCACCAACTCCCAGAGCTTGCTCAAACTCATGTCCATTGAGTCGGTGATGCCATCCAACCATCTCATCTCCTGTCATCCCCTTCTCCTCCTGCTTTCAATCTTTTCCAGCATCAGGGTCTTTTCAGATGAGTCAGTTCTTCGCATCAGGTGGCCAAAGTGTTGGAGTTTCAGCATCAGCATCAGTCCTTCCAGTGAATATTCAGGACTGATTACCTTTAGGATTGACTGGTTTGATCTTCTTGCAGTCCAAGGGACTCTCAAGAGTGTTCAACACCACAGCTCAAAAGCATCAATTCTTCGGTGCTCAGCTTTCTTTACGGTCCAACTCTCATATCCATATGTGGCTACTGGAAAAACCATAGCTTTGAGTAGATGGACCTTTGTCGGTAAAGGAATGTCTTTGCTTTTTAATATGCTAGGTTTGTCATAGCTTTTCTTTCAAGGAGCAAGCATCTTTTAATTTCATTGCTACAGTCACCATCTGCAGTGATTTTGGAACCCAAGAAAATAGTCTGTCACTGTTTCCGTTGTTTCCCCATCTATTTGCCATGAAGTGATGGGACCAGATGCCATGATCTTAGTTTTCTGAATGTTGAGTTTTAAGTCAGCTTTTTCACTCTCCTTTTTCACTTTCATCAAGAGGCTCTTTAGTTCCTCTTCACTTTCTGCCATAAGGGTGGTGTCATCTGCTTATCTGAGATTATTGATATTTCTCCCGGCAGTCTTGATTCCAGCTTGTGCTTTGTACAGTCTGTCATTTCGCATGATATGCTCTGCATATAAGTTAAATAAGCAAGGTTCTTGTTTTCATACTAAGTCTTCCAAATCCGGTTCCAGCATATTTCAGTTTGGAATTGCTATGTTTCAAGTACTCAACAGCCACATGTGGCTAGTGGCTACCATATCAGCACAAATCTAGGTTTTTTTACTCTTCTCTCCTAGGGAGGAGTGGGATGTAAGGTGAGATGAAACTGATAAAGGTGATTGGGTCTAAATGCTGAGAGCCTCTGATATCATGTTGAATAATTGTACATCATTCCATCTTGTAAGTAAAGAGGTGGTCTCTCAGAGAAGCAAGAGGGTTATTGCCAGAGCAAACGTTTTAGAAAGATTATTATAACTTACTCACATTTTCCTAAAGGAGAGAATAGACAGAGACTTAAAAGACATACAAATTAACTTCTATACATGGACTTTGGTTGGAACTTGAAAACTGTAAAAGGAAATTATGAGACAATAAGGAAAATGTAAACACTGGGTATTTAATGATATTCCATATTAAAAAATGTAACAGTGGTTATGTTTGCTTTTTGTTTTTTTAAGGAAGAGGAAAGGGGAAAATGTATTACATAATTGACAAAAGGAAAGGAGAGGGAGAGAAGGAGGGACACAGGAACGGGGTGGGGGTTGGAGAACGCTTTGATAATAAGCAGACCCACCTCTAAATTGTCTCTTAAAGTCTAAACCCAGCCTGGCCTTCAAGGCTCTCCATATTTAGATACACAAGCATTCTCCTCTCCACATTCTCCTGATGGCAACATCAGGTGTCCTTAGAACATCAAAGACACAGTGAGGCTACACGTGCCGAAGAGGTTTGGTGGCGAATTCTTGCCTCGGGCTCTTGTCAGGAGATTGTCAGAGGCAGAGCCCCTCCGATTTCAGGGGAGGTGGAGTTGTCCCGGATGACACGCCCTCTTGGGGTGTGAGGCAGCGTCCGGCAGAAAGGATATTAAGATCATCGAAGTACGTGAAAGGGACAAGTCCCTTTGGTTCAGCCTTGGCCTGTGACCCAGTTCTCAGGAGAACTTGCGGCGTGACCTTGGGCTAATGGTCTCTCCGCTGTGCCTCAGTGACCGGATCTGCAAACCTCGGGAGATCGAGTCATCCTTAGGACCCTCCCAACCCTGACATCCTCTGACTCGCCTCTTGGAGAACGCCGGCTGCCCGATTCAGCAGCAGAAGCGGACAGACAACTAGCTGGGTCTTAACAAAGAGCGGGGTCTCGGGCAGGTTCCCGCCCCCAGCAGGTTTTGGAAAATCCTTGCGGCCGAGGGGCGGGGTTTCGCGCCGCAGCCAATCACCAAGGGTCCGGGCCACCGGGGCGGGGCCTCCGCGAGTTGCCGCGGCGGGCAGGCTGGGTCCGAGCATCAAGCTGCCCTGGAGCCCCAGGCCTGGACATGGCGACCGTCCGGGCCTCCCCGCGAGGCGCGCTGCTGCTTCTCCTGACGGTGGCTGGGGTCGCGGAGGTAGCAGGGGGCCTGGCCCCGGGCAGTGCGGGTGAGTAACTTCTGGAGCAGCGGTTCGAGGAGGTCCAGAGCGGTCGCCTCAGCCCTCCAAGATGGCGCGGGGCAGGGGGCGGGGGTGCCGGCGACCCCCAGACCCGGTCCAAGTCTGATGACCCAGGGTCGGGAGGTCCCAGCAGGCGGCAGGAGGGACTGAGGCGGGACGAGGAGGACCCCTCTCCACCCTCCCTCTTTCCGCCCAGATCCCCTGAACTGGGAGCCGTGACCTGGGTTCGAGGCCTTTCCCTGTCACCCACCGAGCAGGAGCCCTCAGTTCAGCCCGTATCCTCTCATCCGGCTCGGGTCTCTGTCCGAAGAGCGCGAAATGCCTTCGCCCAGGACCGTCGCGAGTGTGGGACGGGATTTTGGAGTGGCCTCCGCCTTATCTCCACCCTGGCCAGTTACTGTTGCTTGTTACTTGACCCTCGGTTCAGAAAGGCCGACCTCGGGCAGCGAGCACTTCTGTGCTCTACAGCCTGACTGACTTCTGAAGTCTCAGGCAGAGACTGGGTCCAAGTCTCCTAAAGCCGATTCTGCTGCTCTTCTCTGTGGGTATGCAGTGTGTCCAAGACAACGCTGGGCTCTGGCAGGAGAGATTAGAAATCAGGGAACTCTCTCTTTGGGGGCTGACTTGAGGAGAGTTTTGTTCTTGCTCTGGAGGAATTAGACCACGAGTGGATAGGAAGCTGTTCAGTGCTTACTGAGTGTCTCCCACGTGCTGGGTTTTAGTAGTTGTTGCCAACTCCTGCCCTCCACCAGCTTTAGCTAGGGGGTGGGGTGCCACAAGACAGGAGCGGCTCCAATTCCAGGCTAAAGTATCCACATGAAGCGATGAGGGCTGTGAGTGCACACAGGGAGAGAGATGATGATGATGTCCACTCAGGTTGGGAAGATAATTGAATGATGCCCCAGCTTCACTAGATATTAAAAGATGGCTGGAATTTATACATGCGAAAATGGAGAAGTGCATTGCTCACAGGGAGACACACCTGGAAAGAGCAAAATCAGCCTCAACAGGTTTCAAGGTAGCTTACAAGAGTTAAAGGATTTTGTTTAAGCCAAGAGTATTTCAAGAAGGGAGAGAATTGTCAGGAGCCTGGGGTTATATAGTTAATTATAATTGAGTTCTTACAAGGCTGTCAATTAGACAAATCAAAGGAGAAAGAAAGAATGTTGTATATTTGGGGCTAAATCAGCTTACTTTCCTGGGTCCTATTTTTTCTCTTTAAGTTAAAGAAATTGAATTAAAGCACTTTCAAAGTTTTGATTCATTAGAAAACTAGTTGCCTATTATCCCGTAGCTGGTCAGTTCTGTGAGAAATAGTAGAGTAGATATAGTTAAGAATATTTGAACAAATTTAGTTAGCTTTATTCTTTGTGCTTTAATATCCACATTTATTGTATATAAAGATTCAAGATTATCATAGATTTTTATCGCAATAATTGAGATAATACACACACTTCCCTGGTGGCTCAGACAGTAAAGCGTCTCTCTACAATGTGGGAGACCTGGGTTCGATCCCTGGGTTGGTAAGATCCCCTGGAGAAGGAAATGGCAATCCACTCCAGGGCTATTGCCTGGAAAATCCCATGGACAGAGGAGCCTGGTAGGCTACAGCCCATGGGGTAGCAAAGAGTCGGACACGACTGAGTCACTTCACTTCACTTCACATGCATATTAGCTATTAAGTAAGTTTAGGAAACACTGTACACTGTACCCCTCTCTTATAAATTCACAAACAGGTTAGGTTCACAATAGTTTGCAAAGATTCCTGTGGTTAAGAAACTTGTTCCTGGGAGAATGGAGAAATGGGGAAATGACTGCTGATGGGTATGAGGTTTCTTTTCAGGGTGATGAAGATGTTTGAAATTGAAAAATAGTGAGCACAATTCTGTGAATATACTAAAAACAACTGGTACACTTTAAAAGTATGAATTTTATAATGTGTTACTGTTAAAAGATAGATGGGGTCATATTAAAATTGCAAGTTTATTTGAGCAAAAATTGATTTGAATTTGGACAGTGTCAAATGGGAAGTAACAGGAGCTCAGGAAGGACTTTTGTAGAAAAGGTGGAGACGAAGCAAGGAAATATTTGATTGGCTATAGTTTGAGCAGGTGTCTTATTTGGGAAAGCCCAGGTGACTTTTCCTGATTGATTGTCCTTAGGATTTTGATCTCTTAACCTTGGGGCATTATAGGCTTAAGTTTTGGTTTACTTAGGTAGGCTACTAAGGAACTGACGCCAACTCAGTCTAGTGGTCTCCTTGTTTTATTAATTTAACATGACTTTTATCTCAGTAAAATTGTTATGCAAAGAAAGAAAGAAACCTTTTTGCTTAAAGAACTGTTTTTTTCTTCATAGCACCTCAATCCCAATTTAGGAAATTCTGGGCTAGCAGATTTCTAAAGGCCCTACCAGTTCAAAACATCCATGACAACACAGAATTTGCATTGTTTGCTAAAAAAGGAAAACCCCCAAGTTTGATGTAAAAGTGAGAATTGTCTCTTGTACTAAATTCTTAGGCATATATTGCCTGCTTCCTTACATAAAGGACATTGAGTAATATAATGAACAAAGGATTCCACTGTGGATTTGTATAAAGTGTGGAAAATGTTCCTCAATCCTAGACAAAAATTAAGAAAACAATATTAAATTGTGTTTCAATAAAGGCCTGACTTGTATTCCTGCTCAGTCTTCGTTCTCATCTCCTTACCCAATCCAAGGTTGAGTAATCCTGTCTCCTCTGGTATAAAGCATTTTACAAGTCTTATTTGTTCTGACTTGGAGATTTCATTCCTGTTGGAGGAGAGGGAAGGAATGATTTGACTTGTTAGTTATTATCTCTTGTGAAGTTTGGCCACACCCTGTACATTGGAGTAACGCCACACTTCCACAGTGTACTTTCTGGTCTCCTTGACCCCCAGCTCTCCTCCTCAGCACCTCTAGTGTTTCCTTTGAAGGATAGGCTGGAACCCTGTGCTACAGTCTGAGAATCTGTGTGTCATGTCACCTGATACTAGCTCTGTTTCTATCTAAGATATTTTCTAATTGTACTAAAGAGAGAAAGAGGTAACATTAAGGTCTAGGTTTCAATAAGTTGATATTTAAGAAATTATGTAATAGCCTAGGATCCTGAAAAAGAATGTAATGAATTTTAAGTTAGAAAAAGTGACCGCCTATCTGGAGGAATGTAATAAGAAACAGATTCTCTTTCCTTTCAAATAGAACTATCTTGGCCCACACTGTAAAAGGAGTGAGAAACCAGATATAACAGTTTATTCTGGTATGCTACTAAAGGTTCCTGTCTTATAGTCCTAGATTTAAACAGTCTTTCATTAATCATACCTTTCATCCTTTGCCACTTTTTGAAGAAAGTAGAATGATGTCAAACAGGTGGTTTTTATATATTATAAATGTGTGTTTTTTTTAAGAGCAAAAGAGATACTGCAAAAAATTTGCACGCTTACTATATATGAGGCACTGTTTTAGGTTCAGGGTTACTGCTTTCAAAGGGCTTCGATTTCTATTAGAGGGGAAATAGACTGTTGTTCAGTAACTAAGTCATGTCCAACTCTTTGCGCCCCCATGGACTGGAGCTTCCCTGTCTTTCACTATCTCCTGGAGATTGCTCAGATTCATGTTGATTGAGTCGGTGATAGACAATAAACAAATAAATAAAATGATTTCTAGTAGTGATAAATATGCTGTGAAGGAAACTAGAGGGTAGCATAAAGAATTGTGTGAGTAGTGAGAAGTGGTTCTTTCTATAATGATGTCAAGAAAAGCTTCTTTGAGAGGGTAAAGTTCTGAACTGAAATGTGAAGACCAAAGGTGCTGTCCTTAGGAAAGATCAGGGTGGGGACCAGAAAGTGCATAGGCCCTGAAGCAAGAAGAAACTGAAGGTCAGTATGGTTGCAACATAGTGAGCAGGTGAATTAGCCAGGGCTGGTGGGCTGCCGTCTATGGGGTCGCACAGAGTCGAACACGACTGAAGCGACTTAGCAGCAGCAGCAGGAGAGTCAGAAAACAATAGAATGGGAAAGACTAGAGATCTCTTCAAGAAAATTAGAGATACCAAGGGAACGTTTCATGCAAAGATGGGCACAATAAAGGACAGAAATGGTATGGACCTAACAGAAGCAGAAGATATTAAGAAGGGGTAGCAAGAATACACAGAACTATACAGAAAGATCTTCATGACCCAGATAACCACGATGGTGTGATAACTAGACTAGAGCCACATCCTGAGATGTGAAGTCAAGGGGGCCTTAGGAAGTATCACTTCAAAAAAAACTAGTGACACAATTCCAGTTGAGCTATTTCAAATCCTTAACGATGATGCTGTCAAAGTGCTACAATATGCCAGCAAATTTGGGAAACTCAGCAGTGGCCACAGGACTGGAAAAGGTCAGTTTTCATTCCAATCCCAAAGAAAGGCAATGCCAAAGAATGTTCACACTACCATACAATTGAACTCATCTCACATGCTCGCAATGTAATGTTCAAAATTCTCCAAGCCAGCCTTCAATAGTGCAAGAACCATGAACTTCCAGATGTTCAAGCTGGTTTTAGAAAAGGCAAATGAACCAGAGATCAAATTGCCAACATCCATTGGATCATTGAAAAAGTGAGAGAGTCCCAAAAAAACATCTACTTCTACTTTATTGACTATGCCAAAGCCTTTGATTGTGTGGATCACAACAAACTGTGGAAAATTCTGAAAGAGATGGGAATACCAGACCAACTGACCTGTCTCCTGAGAAATCTGTATGCAGGTCAAGAAGCAACAGTTAGAACTGTACACAAAACAACAGACTGGTTCCAAATCAGGAAAGGAGTACGTCAAGGCTGTATACTGTCACCCTGCTTATTTAGCTTATAGGCAGAGTACATCATGTGAAATACCAAGGCTGGATGAAGTACAAGCTGAAATCAAGATTGCTGGGAAAAATATCAATAACCTTAGATACGCAGACAACACCACCCTTATGGCAGAAAGTGAATAAGAACAAAAGAGCCTCTTGTTGAAAGCGAAAGAGAGTGAAATAGTTGGCTTAAAACTCAACATTCAGAAAACTAAGATCATGGCATCTGATCCCATCAATTCATGGTATATAGATGGGGAAACAATGGAAACAGTGACAGACTTTAGAGGGTTCCAAAATCACTGCAGATGGTGACTGCAGCCATGAAATTAAAAGATGGCTGCTCCTTGGAAGAAAAGCTATGACCAACCTAGACAGCACATTAAAAAGCAGAGATGTTACTTTGCTGACAAAGGTCCGTCTAGTCAAAGCTATGGTTTTTTCCTTGGTCATGTATGGATTTGAGAGTTGGACTATAAAGAATGCTGAGCGCTGAAGAATTGATGCTTTTGAACTGTGGTGTTGGTGAACACTCTTGAGAGTCCATGGACAGCAAGGAGATCCAACCAGTCAATCCTAAAGGAAATCAGTCCTGAATGTTCATTGGAAGGACTGATGTTGAAGCTGAAACTCCAGTACTTTGGCCACTTGATGCAAAAACCTGACTCATTGGAAAAGACACTGGTGCTGGAAAAGATTGAAGGCAGGAGGGGAAGGGGACGACAGAAGATGAGATGGTTAGATGGCCTCACCAACTTGATGGACATAAGTCTGAGCAAGCTCCGGGAGTTGGTGATGGACAGGGAGGCCTGGCGTGCTGCAGTCCATGGGTTTGCAAAGAGTCTGACACAACTGAGCAGCAACTGAACTGAACTGAACTCAGGAGAGTCAGACACAGCTGAAGCGATTTAGCACACACGCATGCAGATAGTACTGAGCTGTGCAAAAGGCCACTTAAGGATTGTGGTTATTATTGTATGTGCAAATAGAAACCAGTGGACCTTTAAGAGATGTATGCTTTCATTTCTGTTTTAGATCACACTGACTGCTGAATTTTAAAAAGTTATTGTAAGAGGGTAGGAATCAAAGCAGAGCTATTAGGCCACTGTAGTAGTCAAGGTAGGAGATAATTCTTAGAGTGATGATGGGGATTAAAGAGGACAAATTCAGAATATATCACTAATGGATTGGGTGTGGAAAGTGAGGGAAGCAAGAATCAAAGATTATTTCTAGATTTTCACCTTGAGCAACTTTGTGGAAAATGTTGCTATTTACTGAGGTCAAGATGATGGGGAGAAGTAATTTGGAGGTTTGGCAGGTGAGTCAGGAAGAGAATCAAAATTTCTATTTTCATATATGTTTAAGGTGGATATTAGGACTAACTCCCCTTGGTCCATTGCTTACTAAATTAAATGTCACACCTGTAAGTATTCCATTCAGCAAATATTCATTGAGGGGTTAATAGTGCCAGACACTGTGACAAGCATTAGGTACATAATTTGGTAAACAAAAACAGACATGGTCTCTGCTTTCATGGGGTTTATGGTTTAGTGAGAATATCAGACATTCAGTTCAGTTCAGTCGCTCAGTTGTGTCCGACTCTTTGCGACCTCAAGAATTGCAGCACACCAGGCCTCCCTGTCCATCACCAACTCCCGGAGTTCACTTAGACTCACGTCCATCGAGTCAGTGATGCCATCCAGCCATCTCATCCTCTGTTGTCCCCTTCTCCTCCTGCCGGCAATCCCTCCCAGCATCAGAGTCTTTTCCAGTGAGTCAACTCTTCGCATGAGGTGGCCAAAGTACTGGAGTTTCAGCTTAATAGCATCATTCCTTCCAAAGAAATCCCAGGGCTGACCTCCTTCAGAATGGACTGGTTGGATCTCCTTGCAGTCCAAGCGACTCTCAGGAGTCTTCTCCAACACCACAGTTCAAAAGCATCAATTCTTTGCCACTCAGCTTTCTTCACAGTCCAACTCTCACATCCATACATGACCACAGGAAAAACCATAGCCTTGACTAAACGGACCTTTGTTGGCAAAGTAATGTCTCTACTTTTTAATATGCTATCTAGGTTGGTCATAACTTTCCTTCCAAGGAGTAAGCATCTTTTAATTTCATGGCTGCAGTCACCATCTGTAGTGATTTTGGAGCCCCAAAAGATGAAGTCTGACACTGTTTCCACTGTTTCCCCATCTATTTCCCATCAAGTGATGGGACCAGATGCCATGATCTTCGTTTTCTGAATGTTGAGCTTTAAGCCAACTTTTTCACTCTCCTCTTTCACTTTCATCAAGAGGCTTTTTAGTTCCTCTTCACTTTCTGCCATAAGGGTGGTGTCATCTGCATATCTGAGGTTATCGATATTTCTCCCGGCAGTCTTGATTCCAGCTTGTGCTTCTTCCAGCCCAGCGTTTCTCATGATGTACTCTGCATATAAGTTAAATATCACCAAAAAGGTGTGTAATATTTGCATTACTCGTATTGTGTAGTTATATTTGTAGATATCCATTTATATTCTAAATCTGAATATATTTGAGGAAAAATCTTACAATTTAGTCAAATATGTAGTACATAATGTAGAACACATAACTTACATGACGAAGACTTCAAGAAAAGTGTAATAAGTATTAAGAGAAACATTTTCACCATGGAATATATCATTGGGAGCCAGACACAAATACTTTTGAGATCCCTTGTTTTATAGATGGGAATAGATAGCATAGAATGGAGAAGGGAATTATCCGAGAATACTGGCTATTAGCGTCTGTGGGGTGGGGGCGGATCTGAGGAGTCATTTGCTTAGTTGTTTCATAATGATGTATAATAATGTGTTTAGGGTCTTTTGACCCCCAAAAGAATAGAAAACCAAGGTGGCTTAGGAGTAGGGAGCTAGCTAGATAGCATCTAACAGGGAACATGGAAATCCAAGGATAGGAAATTGAGCACAACCTCAGGGACTGCTGTGGGAACTGGAAAGCTGCCAGGAACCAAGACTACATTTTTTATTAATTTTTTTTTACTTACTTTACAATATTGTATTGATTTTGCCATACATGAACGTGAATCCACCACGGGTGTACACGTTCCCCGTCCTGAACCCCCCTCCCACCTCTCTCCCCATCCCATCCCTCTGGGTCATCCCAGTGCACCAGCTCCAAGCATCCTGTATCATGCATTGAACCTGGACTGGCGATTCATTTCACATATGATATTATACATGTTTCATTGCCATTCTCCCAAATCATCCCACCGTCGCCCTCTCCCACAGAGTCCAAAAGACTGTTCTATACATCTGTGTCTCTTTTTCTGTCTCTCATACAGGGTTATAGTACCATCTTTCTAAATTCCATATATATGCGTTAGGATACTGTATTGGTGTTTTTCTTTCTGGCTTACTTCACTCTGTATAATCGGCTCCAGTTTCATCCACCTCATTAGAACTGATTCAAATGTATTCTTTTTAATAGCTGAGTAATACTCCATTGTGTATATGTACTACAGCTTTCTTATCCATTCATCTGCTGATGGACATCTAGGTTGCTTCCATGTCCTGGCTATTCTAAACAGTGCTGCGATGAACACTGGGGTACACGTGTCCCTTTCAATTCTGGTTTCCTTGGTGTGTATGCCCAGCAGTGGGATTGCTGGGTCGTATGGCAGTTCTATTTCCAGTTTTTTAAGGAATCTCCACACTGTTCTCCATAGTGGCTGTACTAATTTGCATTCCCACCAACAATGTAAGAGGGTTCCCTTTTCTCCACACCCTCTCCAGCATTTATTGCTTGTAGACTTTTGGATCGCAGCCATTCTGACTGGCCAAGACTACTTTTAGAGACAGTCTCCCTCTGTCTCTCATAGCTTGTCTCTCTACATCTCTTGCCTTCCCCATTCTCCACCACTAGCTTCCTTTTCTTACTCATGGTTTCTCTATACCATAAAACTTCCTCAGCTGCAGCTCATCTTGACCTGATATCTGTAGAGCCCACCATCCTCTGGGTACATACCTCTGTGCCTGTGCATATGATTGGGTCCAGCCTATCTTTTGACCTGGGTCAATAACTCTTATGACGTTTGCTAAATTATGGCTTGGTCCATAATGGGACCCTTACCACATGGGAAATGTGGTATGACAGTGATACAGTGAGAGAAATAAACTTTTTGTACATTTTTTTCTGATTAAAAATACTTTGCATAAGTAGGAAATTATTACTTATTAACCAGTGAATAAGAAAAATTTTTGAGCTGAGCACTGTGCTAAATTGTGTACAAGAAGTTCCCGTTCAATCTGGAGATACCATTAGTACACACATGAAATTATTAGAGTTAAGTGATAAAGTTTTCAGTTCTAACTGGAATAGTAGGACATTAACCAAAAGAACAACATGGCCTGGAGTTGTTAGAGAAGAAAGGCTTACTTAGAGTTGAGATGGGGCTTAATTTTAAGCCTTGAAAGATGTTTGGGATTTATGTCAGCTGGAAAGAGGGCACTAAGCATTACAGGCAGAAGGCTGTGATCAAGGTATTATTGTATAAATAGAGGCTTTCCTTGTTAAAAAAAATAGTAGAAGATCAGGGAGGGGACGGTAAGAAGAAGACTTAAGAAAATTTAGAACTGAAATAGCAGGAAGCCATTGTGGACCCTTGATTAAAAGAGTGACATCATGAAAAGTAATTTAAAAAATTAATCTGGCAGTCATATTGATAACAGAAGAGAATGAACCTAATTGGCAGTTGTAGCATTACAGTTTGAGGCAAGCAGTGGAGGATATCTGTAACTTGTAAATGAGTCAAGAAAAAGGTACAGTGTTGAATCCAGGTAGTAGGTATATAAATAATCATTTTACTCTTTGGCTCTTTCTTGGCTGATGATATATTTTATGTATATACACAGGCACACATCCACCTTCCAAGGGATAAATGTGACAGTTGTAAGAATGCAGTTATAAGTTAAAGTTGCAGTTGTCATTTAAATGTTTTTAAGGGATGGTCAATTTCCAGACTGTTTGGGAAATAAAAATTTGAAAATAAGATTTTTAAAATTAACGTACCTTTTTTATTTGGAATGGTCTTTTTGCAGTATCAGCTCAGATTTAGTTTATTCCCTGTCAGTAGTGCAGCATATATGTATTCTGTTTTAGTAATTCTCTAAAAATACATTAATTAGAAAGAATCTTTATTTTCTTTAGAAAAGAAAACAATACTGGCTTTTCATTAACCAAATTGAGGTTTTGGGAGTCTTCTATAGCAAACTCTCTTTTAACTTCAAATATCCTATAATTCTATGAATATTTTAGTTTTAGATTAGAGTGTGTAATTGTTTTTTTAAATGCTAGTTGGTCTCAGAAGTTGCATTTTTCCCTTGTGGCTGGAGCATGTGCTTCCTGCTTGCTTGCCTGTCTTTAGTAGGCACGTGGCCCAAACCAGCAGCCAACCCTTGATGTTTCTAATTACTGGGTAATTCTGCTCAAATATTTCTAGGTTGCACTAATACTCTCTTAAATCCAATATATGTGGCTTTTAGTAATCAGTTTTGGGTTTTTATTAATTTTATATTTTCAGAGTTTAGAAATAAGAATGCAAAATATTACCCTCATGCTTATGTCTTTAATAAGGATGATAATCTGTGCTATTTATTTTCATCCTGTCAATAGCAAGTGTTATTTTGAACTAATTTACCTTTATCTGTTCAATTCCATTTTATGAAGATAACCAGAGTTTTAAACTATTCTTAAAGAACCAGAAATTAGGTTAGAATCAAATTATAAAAATGAAGCATTTCTAGAATTCACTGTCTTCTTTTGTATAAAACATTAGGCCTTGGAGAGTTTTTTGTACTCTAATAGTTGAATGACCCAATTAATCCATTTTAAAAGCTCTGAAAAGACAAAGACCTTTAATTGCCACATTAATTGCATTTGAATCCTTTGCCCTCATTCTTAATAAAGGCATATGACTTAATGTCTATTTGTAGACATAAAGTATGCAGTGTTTAAGAGTCTAGTAAGTTTTTGTTGTTTCAAAGAAAGAAAAATGTGTACAAATATAATGATGACTAATGTTAAAAATAAAATGTGGAGAACATGATTTAGTATAGGTCCCCTAGCCTGTTCTAGGAGGGTGGCAGTTCCTCTCAAGAGAGGAAATATATTATTACAGAGGAATGCTTGGTTAGGAGGAGGAAGGGCATTACTACTAGAAGACTTCAGGCTGCTCTCTAATCCCATTTTGTCAGAAATTTCAGAAGCCTTTTGGAAAGACTAGAAAGAAATATGTCAAAAATGTCAATACACGTTCTGACAGGACAGTGGGGATATTAGATCATTTTTCTTCTTTTGCAGATTTTGGGATTTCTTAATGAAAAAGTGAATCATTTTAAAAATTTAAATTTGGGGATCACCCCACTATAAATTTGACCTTCACCATTAAATAGGAAAAAATAAACCTTTACATTTTTAACAAATCTTGCATTGTTATTGGAGTTTTAATTGTGACACATTTCATGTTTCTGTTCTAAATAGATCTTTGCTCCAAGAAACTTTTTTTCCAAAAATTCCTAGGCCCAAGTCAGACTCTTGCCTGCCTGTTTTCTTTTTGTTAAGCCTGTGCCTATGGGGATCATGTATTATCCTGAGTTATCTTTGCTCTCCATCAGCTGCATTTTCTGTCCTCATGTGACCTTTGTGTTGGAAGATAGTAGAAAGTGGCAACAACTTGAGCATTTCAAAAGATCACATCGATGTCACACAGAAGATCCCCCGCCCCACCTTTCTTTTCTTGCCTGTCTTCTTCATTCTAATGAGGCTGGGGACATAACAGGATCTTAAAAGGGAGGGGGTTCAGCATGGTGTGGCATGGCAGAGAAGAGAGGGATGTTGTGAGAAAGTCTCATTAGTGATTGGGCCCATCCTTGAATACAGTGCTTCTAAGAAGGTAGCTATAGCCTATAAACAGGGAATTTTTTAATTTCTGAAACTTAATGGAATTTCTACATGCTGAAAATGGCAACTCACTCCAGTATTCTTGCCTGGAAAATCCCATGGATGGAGGAGCCTGACAGGCTACAGTCTACAGAGTTGCAGAGTCAGATAGGACTGAGCGACTTCACTTTCACTTTTCAGAATTTTTAAGTCAAATGTTAAAACTTTAAGACACCTTTTTCCATATAGCATTAGAAAGCCTGTCCCACAGTAGTGTTTTATGAAACTAAACTGTGGCAATATGTTAGTAATATCATATGCCCTATTATTGTTTTATGGAGTAACAATATCAGTTTTGAGCTTAAAAGGATATTGGTAAGAGCTAAAGAGAACCTTTTTTATTCATTCATTTCTTCCCAATACCAATCTTACCTTCAATCAAAAAAGCTCTGCTGTCATCTATTTTATATACTGAAATTATATAGATTTCATTTAAAGAGACTGATATAGATGTGTATGTATATATATACATGCACACATATGTAGGCATTGTATTGGATCTAGCTGCCTGAAATGTGATATTTTCATGTCCTTGTCACTTTTGACTTAGCACTTTATAAACAGCCCCTGATCAATTCAGCTTTATCGTTTTTCCCAGTTAGCTTCATTCTAGAATAATGACATGCCCCTGCTGATTATCTGTATCACTAATTTATTAATTTTTCTAGGCTCATAATGCTGCTTGGCAACATTTTTCCTTTTCTGTGATGTTTCTGAAATTGGCATGCTGAGATGTAAAATAAGTGGCATGAGAAAAATATCTTGTGCTCTGAGAAATCTGTCTACTTAGATCCTTTTTAGGAGATTAATGATGCATATTAATATATTAAAGGTTTCATAAAGTCCAGTAAAGAATTATCTTTAAAGGGAACCCTCTTGCTATTGTTGGTGGAAATATAAGTTGGTACAGCCACTATGGAGAACAGTATGGGGGTTCTTTAAAAAACTAAAGCTAGAACTATCATATCACTCTGCAATCCCACTCAGGGACATATATCCAGAGAAAAACATGGCCTGAAAAGATACATGCACCCCAGTGTTCAAGGCAGCATTGTTTACAATAACCAAGACATGGAAAGAACTTCAATGTCCATTGACAGAGGACTGGATAAAGAAGATGTGGTGTGTGTGTGTGTGTGTGTGTGTGTGTGTGTGTGTGTGTGTGTGTGTGTGTATATATCTGTATACACACACGCACACATGCATATATGTAAGCATTGGAATATTACTCGGCCATTAAAAAGAATGAAATAAGGACATTTGCAGCAACATGAGTGGACCTAGAGACTGTTATATGAGTGAAGTAAGTCAGAGAAGGAAAAATATATGACATCCCTTATATGTGGAATCTAAAAAGAAATGATACAAATGAATTTACTTACAAAGCAGAGACTCACAGACTTAGAAAACGAACTTATGGTTGAGGGTTGAGTGAAGGGATAGTTAAGGACTTTGGGAAGTTATGTACACCCTGCTATATTTAGAATGGATAACCAACAAAAATCAATTGCATAGCACATGGAACTCTACCCAGTGTTATGTGCCAGCCTGGATGGGAGCAAGGTTGGGGTGGGGGAGGGGGGAATGGATACATGTATATATATGGATACATGTATATATATAACTGAGTCCCTTCACTGTTTACCTGAAACTGTCACAACATTATTGATTGGCTATTCAGTTCAGTTCAGTTGCTCAGTCATGTCCAACTCTTTGTGACTCCATGGACTGCAGCACACCAGGCTTCCCTGTCCATCACCAACTCTCAGAGCTTACTCAGACTCATGTCCATTGAGTCAGTGGTGCCATCCAACCATCTCACCTTCTGTCGTCCCCTTCTCCTCCTGCCTTCAGTCTTTACCAGCATCAGGGTCTTTTCCAATGAGTCAGTTCTTTGCATCAAGTGGCCAAAGTATAGGAGTTTCAGCTTCAGCATTAGTCCTTCCAATGAATATTCAGGGTTGATTTCGTTTAGAATTGACTGGTTTGGTCTCCTTGCAGTCCAAGGGACTCTCAGTCTTCTCCAACACCACAGTTCAAAACCATCAATTCTTCAGTGCTCAGCTTTCTTTATAGTCCAACTCTCAAATCCATACATGACCAAGGGAAAAACCATAGCTTTGACTAGACGGACTTTGTTGGCAAAGTAACATCTCTGCTTTTTAATGTGCTGTCTAGGTTGGTCATAGCTTTTCTTCCAAGGAGTAAGTGTCTTTTAATTTCATGGCTGCAGTCACCATCTGCAGTGATTTTGGAGCCCCCCAAAATAAAGTCTGTCACTGTTTCCATTGTCCCCATCTATTTGCCATGAATTGATGGGACCGGATGCCATGATCTTAGTTTTCTGAATGTTGAGTTTTAAGCCAACTTTCACTCTCCTCTTTCACTTTCATCAAGAGGCTATTTAGTTCTTCTTTGCTTTCCACCATAAGGGTGGTATCATCTGCATATTTAAGATTATTGATATTTCTCCCAGCAATCTTGATTCCAGCTTGTGCTTCATCCAGCCCAGCATTTCGCATGATGTACTCTGCATATAAGTTAAATAAACAAAGTGACAGTATACAGCCTTGACATACTCCTTTCCTGATTTTGAACCAGTCTGTTGTTCCATGTCCAATTCTAACTGTTGCTTCTTGACATGCATACAGATTTCTCAGGAGTCGTCAGGTATTCCCATCTCTTTAAGAATATTCTCCGATTTGAGAAAGAAATTTCTCAAATTCTTAAGAATTTAAGATCGGCTATACCCCAATGCAAAATTTTTTTGGTGTTTAAAAAATAAATTAAAAATGGCATTAAAGTGTAGTCACTCAGTCCTGTCTGATTCTTTGCGACCCCATAGACTAGCCCTGCCAGTCTCCTCTGTCCATGGGATTCTCCAGACAAGAATGCTGGAGTGGGTTGCCATTCCCTTCTCCAGGGGATAAAAATAAAATAATTTTAAAATTTTCTCTTTAACTTTTTAATCCTTTGTTTCCTAATTTATTTGAACATGAAACATTTTCTCTTGAGGAATAGATATTAACACGTCATGAAACAGTGTTCATAGAAAACAGTTTGAGAAACATTTATAGTTGCTTCCTTTGTTCTCCACAGTGGCTATCAGAGACATATACAACCTCACTTCAAGCCCTCAACTCTTTTTGTTTTCAAACCTAATCTCTATTTATTTCACTGAGATAATGGAGACTTACATTTAACATGTCCAAAACAAAATTCACTATCTTTTTATCATTTAACCTTCCTTTATAGGAATAATAATAGAATATAGTCCATAGGATAATTATTGAGGGTTGAATGAGATAATCGTAAAGCAAGTAGTAAAATTCTGGCCCATGAAAAGTATATAGTAGCAATTATTATTAAATGACAGTCTCTCCTGTTAAATTGCAAGCTCTTAAAGGCAAAAACCGTGTCCTCAAATAGCACCAGCTTTGACTTGAAATAGGTACACAACAAAGGTTTGTTGAGTTAAAATGGATAATAATAGTAATAATCTGTCGAATAAGTGGTTTGTGTAACCATCTGACTTAGCTTAATCATTGTGTTTTAACAGTAGGCAATATTAGGTGTTCATTTTTTCTCCCTAGGTGCACTGTGTTGTAATCACTCAAAGGATAACCAGATGTGCCGTGATGTTTGTGAACAGGTAAACTTGCATGATAATTATTGAGGATATTATTTAGTGTAATTGTTTCCGAGAAATCCGTTGGACAGCACTTAAATGGCCAGTTGACATCAGCAGTAATGGAACAAGTTAACATGAGTCTGCGAACATGGTGGGGCACAGTATCTGAAGTGGAATTCCTACCCAAAATACATAACCTGAATCCTGAGGAAACAATATGGCAAACCAAGATTGAGGGGTATTCCTCAAAACAACTGCCTGTACCCTTCAGAGATATCAGTGTTACAAAAACGAAGGTCAAGAAATGTCCCAGGAATTCCTAGGTGGTGCTAGTGGTAAAGAACCCGCCTGCTAATACAGGAGACACGAGAGACGGGTTTGATTCCTGGGTTGGGAAGATCCCCTGGAGTAGGAAAAGGCAGTGCACTCCAGTATTCTTCCCTGGAAAGTGCCATGGACGGAGGAGCCTGGCAGGCTGCAGTTCCTGAGGCCTCAAAGAACACACAAGAAACTTCCAGATTAAAGGAAACTAAAGAGATATGACAGCTAAATGCAGTGTATAATTCTGTATTGGGTCCTGGAATTAAAAAAAAAAAAAGACTGCTATAGAGGATGTGATTGAGATAAATTGGTGAAATTTAAATATGAGCTATAATAATATTGTACCTACCAGTGCTGTGAACTGAATCTGATGATTGTATTATGGTTAGTTAGGATGGTGTCCTTATTCTTAGAAGATACATGCTGGAATTCAGGAATGAATGATCATGTCTGTAATGAATTCTAAATGTTTCATCAAAGTAATAAGAATAATGTGCATATGAGGAGAAAGTTAAAGCAAATGTTAATAATGGGTAAATTTAGATGAAGGCTTATGTGGTTGTTCATTGTACTCAGTTCAGTTCAGTTGCTCAGTCATGTCCGACTCTTTGGGAGCCCATGAACTGCAGCACACCAGGCCTCCCTGTCCATCACCAACTCCCGGAGTTTACTCAAACTCGTGTCCATTGAGTCGGTGATGCCATCCAACGATCTCATCCTCTGTTGTCCCCTTCTCCTCCTGCCATCAGTCTTTCCCAGCATCAGGGTCTTTTCAGACGAGTCAGTTCTTTGCATCAGGTGGCCAGAGTATTGGAGTTTCAGCTTCAGCATCAGTCCTTCCAACGAATATTCAGGACTGATTTCCCACCTTTGAAACTTTTCTGTAGTTCTGCTTGAACCTTTTTAAGGCAAGTTCCACTGAAACAATAGCTGTTCATAATGTCTTACCTTTTTTTCATCATCTTGATTGTGTAGTTGTAGCCTTACCAGTTGAGAATTAATGGCCTTAATCATCTTTTGAGGAGTTTTCAAGTAATAACCTGGATTTTGTTACTTCCTAAAAATGAGAGCACTACCTAACAGAGACTAAAAAGATTTTTCAAGATACTCTAAGTATAACAAGATGTCTTACCTGAATAGCTGCTAGAGAATTCATGTCAAAACACTATAGCAGATTAAGTTTTCTGCAAATTTACTGCCAGAACAATAGCTTTTTAAAAGCAAAAATGGCCTCTTGATGGTGTCACCATAAGAGAGCTTTTAAAGTAACTCTCCTACTTTTGGAAGCATTTCTTTCCTGACTTTTTGCCTTGTTTCCTCTTGTTTTTTCCACTAATGTTCCATAGGGTAAATTATTTTTTATGAGGTACTTGCAGCAGGCAAGGACTAATTTCTTAAAATCTAAAGTGTTTGAAATTCTATAATGTAGCAAAGTAAGTGAATACTATAGTCATCCTAATAAAAAAAATTCTTCCCTGACCAAATTACTTTATTTCTAGTTACACAAATACTGAACGTAGATAGCATTTATCTCCAGGTATGCACTAAACTCCAGATAGACTTACTTGCAGAGGAAGAGAGGTAAGAATTGGATTCACTTTCCCTGGTCAGATTCAACAATCAGGTAAGTCAGTCGCCCCAATCACCCAAGGAGTGAGAGGCTAGAATGCTAAAGCTGGCAGAGCTCACTGACAGTGAGAAGAATTGCCAGGAATAAGGAGTCTTTAATTCTTCAACCAATAAGGAGTGAAGAAAGGGTATTCTACTGATATTTAGGTTTTAATTTGGAGTGAATACTAATGCACTTGATGGCTGTAGAAAGTTAGGAAGATGATAGTGGGGTAAGTTGCTGAATTGTCAGTGAAAACCACTGTGTGAAGGCAGTTGGAGATTTGAAATTAAAACTTTTAGAATTTGAATTTATAGAAGAAGTCGTGACTGATGTTTTACAATAAAGCACATTTATGAAGGGAAATTGGGAAATATTCTAGACAACTGATAAACCTAGAGGATAAAAAAATTTACCTCTTCCATTTTTTTATTGAAAAAATGCCATAAAACTTTTTTGTCTTTGTCAAGTAGATATTTTCCTCAAAAAGTGAATCGCGACTAAAACATCTGTTGCAGCGAGCCCCAGATTATTGCCCTGAAACAATGGTAGGTATTATTTGACTTAACTATGGAAGTTTTTGTCTAATGAAGCACTCTATTGAGTTACTTTTGATTTAGCAAATTTTTCAGTGTGATTGGGGTTTGTGGTCAAAGTAAAATATTAGATTTAACTGGATACTTTAAAAAGATCTTCATATGAATTGCTGGATGGAATATTGTCTTTCATCTTTTGTTGTTTATGATGTAGGTATAAAAACAGTATTATATAAAAATATGTTCTAGTCTTTAAATTTCATAATAATAGTTTCTCTGAAATTGAGAATTTTACTTATTATTTTGACAATTTTATGAAAACCATAACTAAATCTTATATTTATTTTAAGTTTTAAAAAGTCAGATTTAGGGTAAGGGAAAATGTGTAATTTCTCATTACTTCTGTCTTCTCAGTATCTGGTGTACTAAAAATACATTGCATGCCTGTCTGAATCATGTAACTTAAAATGTCTCTAATGCATGGACCATCCCATGTTTGGGATGCTCATGGCCAAGCTAAGAAAGTCTGAACTGGCATTAGAAAGCCTGTTTAGATAAGGTAGGTTGGGTTAAATGGGAAAGTTGATGATCAAACAGTTCTGACTGACATATTTTACTTTCATCACTCAACGGGCACTTTTATCTCTGTGCTTAGAAACAGTTATTCCCGTAAACATCCTGAGTAACCATACTTGTCCTTGGTATCCCAGATGGGAAGTTAAGAAAACAGCAAGCAGTATTTTTACATCTCATTTCTATTTTTTCTTCCCCAGATAGCTGGTTGATGCTTCTAGATCATTGATTGTATAGAGACAGACATAATCAAATTAGCTATATGTAATTTCTGTAGAAATTGTATTTTGAAACTGGTTTTCTACATAAAAGTCTTTTGGTGATTACAATTTTAGGTTGACATTTGGAGTTGTATGAATTCATCTTTGCCAGGTAAGCAATAGTGTAACATTAAAATTTATTTTGTGATTGTAAAATCTGTGTCATAGTCCTGTAACCTAATATATACCCTTGGATTTCTATCCTCTCTTTGGAGGCATCCAAATTTTCAAATGTATGATTTTTTCTCATTCACTCAGTCCTTTTTGGTACTCTTGTTTCCACTTCAACTGTTCTGTTGAAACTGGGCTTTGAAAGATCACCAAGATCTCTTGGTTCCTAGATCTTATAGCTTTTTCTCAGTACTTGTTCTTTTTGACTTCCATGTGACAGTTGATACATTAACCACTACCTCCTTGTGACTTCACCTTGGCCTTGTGACTTTGTCTTCTCTTATCCCCACGCCGCCCCCCCCACCCCCCCCCCACACACACCATCACCCTGTAACTACCATGGCTATTCCTGTGTGTGGTCCTCTTCCCTTCTTTCTCCACACTCACCCTGGTAACCACATTCCTTCCCAGAACTGTTATCTAATCAGCTCTGAGAAGATAATTTTCAAATACAAGTTATTATTCATGACTTCTGGTCTTCTCTACTTGGATCTCTGCATCCAGGTAGCATGACTCAAAACCAAACTCATCTTATAATTGCTTTTTGTTATGAATGACAGTAGACTGGAAACCCTCAAGTCATTATCTCTGAATGTTTTTTCTTTTTAGCTTCATTCACCCTCTTGTAAAATCTTGTATCCATCCTTGCTATTCCTAGTTCAAGCCTTTATTATTACACTTTTGGGGTAGATTTTTGCAGTAACCTCATAACTCATGTTTCAACACACCATGGCTGTCTTCCCCACCCTCTTCAAAACAACTCCCTCAGGGGCTATCCACTTCAATCAGAATAAAGCCCAAACTCCCTGTTGGCATTCCTGATCTCCTAGGATGAGAGCTCGTTTTCCAGTCCTGGTTAAAGCCAGTGCCTTGAAAAAAGGGAGTATAGCTTACATTTCTCTGAATTCTAAAGGTTTTCACACTGTTGAAAGTTTTCATTTCAAACAAATTGAACTATTTCCCTCTTGGAATTGCTCCCGTCCTTGCTTGTTCTCCTAATTATCCCTCTACCTAATGTCTATAATTATATATGTGTGTGTATTGTTCCTACCAAACTGTAATCTCCATAAAGGGATAAATCATATATTTTTATCTATTCGTTAGCCCACAAAATACCTGATAAAGGGCTTTGTATATAGTAAGGGTTCAGTAAAGGTAGTTGCTTGTTGAATACTTTAATATTTTCTAAGAGGTAAGAACTCCTTTTGTGGCTCAGATGGTAAAGAATCTGCCTGCAATATGGGAGACCCAGGTTTGATCTCTGGATTGGGAAGATCCCCTAGAGAAGGGAATGGCAACCCACTCCAGTATTCAAGCCTGGAGAATTCTATGGACAGAGGAGCCTGGAGGGCTTCAGCCCATGGAGTTGCAAAGAGTCAGACATAACTAAGCGACTAACACAAAAGGTACTGGATATGTGAAAATGAATTATGGTATAAAAGTTCACAGAGTTTATGACCTACATTGATTCCATTCAAAATTCTTTATAGAATATGTGCAATTCTGAGTAGCAAGCAGCAAAGATCAAGAGGAAACTATACTAGGCAGTGGGACTAGATGGGAGTCTGCTGCCCTTTAATACCATTTAAACATATAGGGATATAGAATCTTATGATATGCAGTATTCTTAGCCAGTTTTAACAGTTGGGATGGTTTATGATTATATTTTGAGAGCTTTGTCTGTCCATGGGCCATTTGTTTGCTTTTGTTTGTTTTTTTTTTAGTGGAATGCTTCTGTGTTTTATATTAGGTCTTAGTTTCGTATAGAGAACTATGTTACCTATTGCCTTGAATCCCTGACATTTTTTTCAAATGGAAATAATGTAATGTACATGTGAATTTGCAGATCTGTGTATTACATGGAAGCAGCATAAAGCATTTCTTAAAAGAGATAAGGAATTTACAGCATTCCTACAAGTAAATCTTTTCTTTTATCGTAATCATTACTTATATGTCCTAATTTTATCTAGGAGTTATTCATTGACATTTATGATTGCAAAAAGGGATCTTAAAATTGCTTTAGAACTCTTTTTATAATTTTACCACCTTTTGGTATCACTGTAATTTGGTTGGAGAAATAGCTACTGTGCATAAATTGCATCAGTATAGTCATTTTGCCCCACAGTAAAGTGTACCTATCAAAATCAGTCATGGCTCACAGGAGATGTTCCTGTCAGTTTACTATCAGTTGTTAAACAGCATCGTGGGTTTTATGCTATTCTAGGTATTTTGAATACAATAATACTCATGCCCTATTTTGTTTGCTTGCTTATTAAGTTATTAATAGGAGTCCTGCCTCTGTGAACCCACAGTCCAGAAGTGAAAAAAGTCATTGCTTTCCTTAACCTGTATGCCCTCTAGAGATTCTGTCCACCTTAGAGTGAGAATGAGCTAAAGAGAAGGAGAGCAGGGAGAAGAGAGAAAAAACAAAGGACCTGGTAGTTAGGCTGTGAGGGGCCCTGAGAAGACTGATAGCATTGAGAGTCAGGGTGGGAGGAGAGGCTTCATACTTTTGAGACCCTGCTATCTAAGCTAGTTTTCTTACGGAAACTTGCTTTGACTTGAGTGGTATCCTTGAACCAGTTTGTTTTGTCACTTCTTATGACCAAAACATTTGAACATTTTGTTTTTAAGGTGTGTTTAAGAAGTCTGATGGCTGGGTTGGCTTAGGCTGCTGTGAACTGGCTATTACCTTGGAATGTCGACAGGCATGCAAGCAGGTAACACTTGGCAATGAGGCTCTTAAGCAGAGTGCAGTATAGTTTGAGTTTTAGCTGTGTCCTGGATCTTGCCTATTTCTGGAGAGGTGACCCATAGCAGCTGCAAATTTAGCGTTCCTTGCATAGACCATTTCCTTTTAGACATGCTGCTTTTTCAGTTACATCTGCTGCATGTAAGACGCTAGCCTTCTCTTGTGCTTTAACTTCTCTCTGCCACACAAAGAAAAAATGTTATTGAAATCAAGGACTTTCGTACTCTGCCTGTGGTCATGCTTAATCAGTGCTAAACGACTCCAAATAGTGGTATAAATTTCAGGCATGCTTGGATGAAAGCAGTTGACACAGTTGGCTTATTTTGCTTTTATCTTCCCTCTGTCTTTCATCATGGATTTACTCTGACTGTGTTCTTTATTCCTTCTCTGCTCCTCAGGTGAGCATGACTCCTACAGTGAATTATGACTTCTCTCTGATTTGATGTATCTCAGGTCTGAATCAAGTTAGACCCCTGAACTCTTCCTCACTATATGCTCATAGTGATTTGTCAGAGTGCTGTGGTAAAACTGGTCTCCAGGCTCCTCTTACTCCAAGTGGTGGGAGCACTCTTAACTGGGAAACTTAAGTGGCCCTGAAACTGCAGCTGCAAAGCCTTGTCTTATTTTCTTCTTCTAGTGACTGGTCTTTGAACAGAAGTATATGAGACACCTTCACTTTCATACAGACCTCTGAACCACACTCTTTGGGCAGCACACAGCCTAACTATCTGCTGTTCTCCTGCAGGCATTGAGGTGAAACTGAGTTGTAGAGGATTTGAACTGTAGTGTATCTCGTGAGACACAGAATAGTTGTCAATCCATTCTGCTTCTCGCTTTCCCTGTCCTCATCAGCTGATCTATCAAGAATTGCGTGAGCCTAGGTAATAGAAGAGGAGGAAATAGAAAAAGGAACCAGAGCCCATGGCTCTGGGACTGTATTTCTAAGTGGGGACTGTATTCAGGTGGAAGAATAGCCACCCCTCAGCAGATGTGTTTTGGCTTGTTTTTTATGAAAAGTATATACTTTAGTAAGTCATGTTGTTTCTCTATGTGTCCGTTTCCTCATCTGTAGAAGGGTTAATTTCTTCTTCATAAACTTGTTAAGAAAATTACATAAAAATAACTTTTATTAATTAATTGCCTGGCATTGCCTTTCCCTCTTTAGTTGTCTCCTTTGTTAGGTATGGATTTTTTCTGAGGATATGGGTTCATACGGGAACTTAGAATATGAAGGGTTAAAGAAAAAGCAAACTATAAATGCCCTGGCAGAACTTCATAAGAAAAGTTACTGCAGCAGAGCTTCCCAAGAAAATTTGTTACAGAATGGAATTTAGACTTTTTAAAAAAAGTCCTCTGATTTACATTTCCTTCAAACTTATCTAGTTTCTGAAATAACAAAAGGACTATGTCATTATGTGACATTAAAGCCATAGAAGAATGAAATTCTAGCATATCTGGAGCTAATGCTTGTTAAAAAAATTATGAGATTTGTTTGGATAATATTTGAGCATGAGGTTTTCCCTGATGAAGTAAAGACTGCTGTGCCAGCAATTACATATACTTATGTTTGTATTCTTTTTGGTTTCATACTGAAGAGCATGTGTAATAAATTAATTGAGAAATTTGTTATCTTTTAGGCATCGTCAAAAAATGATATTTCCAGAGTTTGCAGAAAAGAATATGAGGTATGCATTTTAACAAATTTGGATAAATGAATCAGATGTTATCAGAATTGATAGAATCAAATTTTAAAAATGAATTCATTGTTAAATAAATTACCTTTTACTTTATAGAAAAGATAGTCTTGAGAAAAATGTCATTTACTTTGTTTAGAAATGTTATGACTTTAACTTGTTGCAGTTAAGCATTAATTTGAAAGAAATGCCTAAATCACACATACAGAAGCTTTAACCTATGTTTTCATAATACAGCTACTGGTTGTATCCTAGGTTGTAAAATAGTTTTTCTTAGGTTCCATATCTTCTTTTGCCCCTTTTCCTATACCTTGATTCATCCAGGTATCCACCTTTATGAACTACTTCTAATTGGAAGAAACAATCACATTGCTAGCGTGAGTAACTTCATACTTTCCTAGCATCGTACATTGGAGGGGAGAGGTACATACTAAATTTCAAAGGCTGTATTAAATCTCGAGGGACTCTTCCTAGCAGTGGTGTTTCAAGCACTGTAGTACTTATTGATAGATTGGGTGGGGCATGGGGACACAGGTTGAGGAGGGGCAGAGGTATAGGAAGTATTTCACATCATGTAAGTATGTACAAAAGATTGTCCCTGATGTGAAATAAAAGCTCCTCACTGATACTAAAATTTGGTCAGTTTCTAGAACTTCATTGTGAAATGTGACAGTCTGTTTTTTCATAGTACAAAGCTGTATAATTAAGCATACAAGTCCACATTACTCATTCATCATTTTTATATATAAACATTGGGATTCCTATTGCTTTTAATAGTCTGTATTCTCTTGGAGAAGAAAAATAGAACAACCTCTTCACTGGTTCTAGATTATGGTTCTGATTTTTTTTTTCTCAAAGCCTATAAATAATCTCTCAATTTTTTTTAATCAAAAAAAGTCTTATTTATCTTTTGTTCCTTTATACTATTGCTAAGTTTTATCTGTTTCTCTGAAGACGAATTTCCAAATTAACTGCAGTTCTTGTCTGTTCTTATTGAAAAGAGCCTTTCTACAAAGAAGTAAAAGATCTTTTTTTCTTTGCTCTCTACCACTGAAGTAACTGCTTTAGTTTCTCTTGAATAAAGTGACTAACTGCGACGATTCCTTCTTTTCTCCCACATGATGTCCATGACACTGACACTGTCCACCTCCTGTAGCCTGTCCTCCACTATTTTAGTGTGCTTCCTTCTCTTGTCTGGATTTCTGCATTGACCTAGGAAGTCTGCCAGTATGTGTTGATGAAGGACGGGACAGGAAAGGTAAGAGAGATAATCACTGTCCTATGAGAGAACTACTAAGAGTAGTTTCTCTTTTTCAGTCTCTCCTCCCTTATTTGGCCTAGAATTAAGCAACTATTAATATCTTCCAAAAATGTACATGTCAAGATGGTTCTTTCACATATATATAAAAATAAAATATATATGTAATATATATGTGTAAAGTATATATATGTTATATATATATAATATTATGTTTACACATGTAAAAAACTGACTGTACCCATTATCAAGATAATTTGAGATTCAATTTGATATTTTGTATGTTATTTAGAAATAAAAAGAGAAGGAGAGGCAAGAGCACTTAAACATGGAAAGAAGGTTCTGCATTATAAACCCCAAATAACAATCACTCTCATTAGATTGATAAACTCTAGTGTAGACATAATGGCTATTTATTATAAAGTGAAGTGGGTAACTTTGGTGTAGTGAAACCTATTTTAACTGGATCAGTTGTTTATCAACATGAGAATAGTTTATAAAACATAAAACTAGGTTTTTAGTACCTTTTCCTTAACACTGGAGTGGCCCCTGGAAGTGAACTTCCCCAAATATGTAAGCTATTACTTTAGGTTTACAATTTTAGGAGTTAACATTTACTCTAAAGGATGAAGTTGCATAATTTGACTAGTGAGTCAGAGAATGAGTGGTCATTTTTGAAGGAGCTAATGTTTATCTTTACTGATAAAACTGCTGCAGAATCCCCTTTGAGGAGATTTCCTGAGAAATTTATTTAAATGAATAAAGTTTAAAAATTTTAATGCCATTTAAGATTACTTTGTTCCAGCTAAGCTAAGATAAACTAGTTAAATGTAAAGCATTTTCATATATGATTTTGCAACATCTGGTTTCTTTTTTACACAAGTCAACAAATATTTATTGAATAGTGAGAGGCAATTTTATTATATTAGAAAGCAAACTTTTGGGAATTCCCTGGCCATCCAGTGATTAGGACTCTGTGCTTCCCCTGCAGGGAGCATGGGTTTCATCCCTGGTTGGGGAACTAAGATCCCACATAGCCACATGGCTTGGCCAAAAATAAATAAAAGTATATAAAAACTTTGGATCAGATCTAGGTTAGAATTATGGTTAAGCTACATACAGCTCAACTTCAAATACTAAAGAATTATATCTAATTGAGTCAAGATAATTAAAATATGTACTGAACACACAGGGACTCAAGGAAATGAGAAAGCAAACTGAGCATGCTGGGAGTTATCAGCAGAAACTGCACAAAGAGAGGCCTGAAAGGATTTATATAATTTGGGTTAGGAGACTGTATCAAAAGCATGTTAGCAAACGTGCACATGGCTTGTTCAGGGGATTAAAAAGAAGATAGGCCTATTTAGGGCTGAGAATCTGCTTGGCTAGGTAAAGTGGGACCAGATCCTGGAAAAATTATATTTTGGGGGCTCAGTCATTATTAAGTAGAAGGAGACAATAAAGATTCTGTGATAAGTGATCAGCATAACAAATAAGTCCAATATTTTAAAAAGCTTTAAGTCATAGATATGTGCAAGCTAAGTTTTATATCCCTCAAATTTCTCTAACTTAGCTAAAAACAAATATGGCCCACAACTAGGATGATAGCAATAGAGTCAAACATTTGGGACTAAATCAAAGGTTTGAAGGTAAGAATCCATCATTCAGGATTTGTTATGATGAACTGAGTATAGGAGATGATGTTCAGGGAAGTATAAAAAACAATTAATGAATTGGGAGATAGGACTAAAGAAGCTATATGAAAAAGCAGCACAGTGGGATAGGCTGAAAGAGACGTAAGAGACATAGAGGATATGAGTGTTCTAATTGGAATACTAGAGGAAGGAGAAAAAACACAGGCCCAAGAAGGATCTGGCAGAATTTTTTTTTTTTTATATCCATACATTGCAGACATACTTCATAGCCAAAGATCTTAAAAACAGTCAGAAAAAAAAAAAAAGACATTGTCTTCAAAGGAGTTCAACAGCTGACTTTTCAAAGCAACAGAGGAAGCCAGGGACAGTAGAATGATACCTAAAATGTTCTGAGAGAAAATAACTGTCATATCCAGTAAAAATATTTTTCAAGAAAGAAGGCAAAATTAAGGTGTTTCTAGACAACAAAGACAGAGAATTGCTGTTACTGGACCGTTTCGAAAAGTCCTTCTCTAAAGGAAGTTCTAAAATATCTATAATTATTTGAGATGCAAGGAAAATGAGAACAATAAAAATACAAAGGGACTAAATTAAAACACACAAGTTATATGAAAACAATAGTAATATTGAGTTTTTAAAAAGAGAAAATACACAGCAAAGATAGCATGGGAAGGGATTTTAAAGAAATAGAAGTATATGGAGTGTTAAGTCTTTTTTAAATGTAAAAATCACATATCTCAGAGGTTAAGTTGGACTTCCCAGGTGGCTCAGTGGTAAAGAATCTGCCAGCAATGCAAGAGATGTGGGTTCGATCCCTGAGTCGGAAAGATTCCCTGGAGAAAGAAATGGCAACCCATTCCAGTATTCTTGCCTGGGAAATTCCATGGAGAGAGGAGCCTGGTAGACTGCAGTCCTTAGGGTCTCAAAGAGTTGGACACAGCTTAGTGACTGAGCATTCACACACACAGAGGTAGTTAGGAATACCAGACTAAAAATGAGAGATCATGCCCAAAGTCAACCACAAAGTAACTCTTGAATCTCAAGAGTGAAGGAAAGCTCTGTGAAAGAGGAAGTGTAGAAAAAAGTGAGATCTGATTTTGAAAACTGCATTTTTAGGGAATGGAAAGAGGAGGAGCCATATACTGATCTGACATTTCAGTAGGAGGATCCTTTCTATGTTCATTGAAAATAGTGGATTGATATATTTCCAAGAAAAAGAGAAATTCTTATTACTGTAAGTGTTTAAGCAAAGATTTACTGGATAAACACACTGTGGAGATTTCTGCAGTGGGACAGTAGACTTGGCTAGAGAGTCTGCAGAGACTTGTCTCTGCAGTTCTTTTATTTTGAGTAATACCTGAGAAAGAATACTTCCTTCAGTATTTGAGAGTACTTCTTTCAGAATCACACCCATTTGGTTAGAGTTGCCAGGATCAACCAGTAGCTTGATAACTCTGTCATGGACATGTTCAAGTGTCACAGGCATGCTCAGTTCTAGGTTCACCATATGTTTTCACAAACTTGGTCTTAACCCACCTAGAAGTATTGATCAGGCCACAACTATTCATGTGTGATGTTAGACCAGGGATGACATTTAAAATATTCAACAACTAGAATGAAAGCACTAAGAATAGATGCTGGATATAAAGTAGAGCCATACAAGTTTAGCCACACTAGGGCAAATTGGCTGATTAGAACTAAAGTAAAAACGTAGTCATATTTTCCAGGAGGTGTGAAACTTTATGCATAGTCTTTGTCTACAGGCTAGCTGAAAACGTTTTCTTCTAGCCACCAAGATGGTGGTTAAAAACAAAAATTGGTTGTTGGTGGTTATTTTCTTGAATGTCAGAATAAACATCAAGATGATGTGAAGCTGATATATTTCCAGAGACTTGGCAATGTCTCTAACATGATGAGACAAATTTTAGTTTTAGGTTCTTAAACCTGTGTCATGCCTTTATGTCAGACCTTACCTGCCATTCTCTTAACATAATGGCCATAAACCTATATACCTTTCCATTTTCTGCATGAACCACTGAAATACAGTGTTGCAAATTTATCATCAGACTTTTATGTTTTTACTTGTTTATTCCTTCTTTCACAGATCCTTCTCTATGCTTTTCTTTATATTCTTTTCAGAAATACAATTTTCAGTTCTCTATTTTCTTCCTAGCTTCCTTCACTCATTATTTGATGTTATTTCATTAAGGAAGGTAAGAAACTATGAAGGAAAGCCAGAAGAAGATATTTCTGTGAGGATTTTTTTTTTAAGTTAAGCCATTTAAAGTTTTAAACTAAATTGTTGCTAAAGAAAACTAAAATAATGCTATGTCTTGGGACTCTGGTTCTGTGAGAATACTGAGGTAAATTTAAGACTCTGAGGATGTTAAAAAGAGGCTCTAAGAACCACAAGAACAAAGATGGTCAGCCTTGTGAGTTCCAAGCTCAGTTCTGTCAACAATGTTCTATGAACACACAGCTAAATGCATAAGAGAAGAGTGCAGGTATGTGTTAAATTTCATTTTATTTGTTTTAGTATTCACATGTTCAGAATTCAAAACAGTATACAGTAAAGTCTCTTTCTTACCTCTTATACCACAGCCACCCAGTTCCTAAAGTCACCAGAGACACTTTATGCACATGAAAGTAAATATGTACACGTAGTTCTTTTCCACCCTTCTGTAGACAAATGGTAGCTTACCACACACTTCATGGTACCCCTGGATGCCACTGTTTGGTGCATATTTATGTATGTCTGTATGGTATATAGTGTATCATCAGGAAATGTCACAATAAATATTCTGCTTTAAATATTTCTATTTTAATTTTATTTTGTTCCTTTTCTCTCAAATTAACTTTGATTCTAGATTTACTACCAGAAGCATAAAGGAAAGGGATGAAAAAATAGCTCCCGAAATTTAGAGCTGGGAGGGCAGGGACCAGCAGTATTCTCTGGACAGCTTGAGGCCTTCTGTGCCTCGGTGTGATTGGATCTGTGCTACAGTAGTTCCAAGAATACAGTAGGCCTTCTTGAATGGCAGATGACAGCCTAGGCTGTGGACAGTTGACTTTGGGGAATTTTAACAATAAGAGTCATGTGATTACTTTGCCTCAGCAGAGCCTTCAGCACCTAAATGTAAAGCTTTTTTTAGTTAGTACCAAGGAAACTCCAAGGATTGTCAGAATATAATAAATAGAAGATGGTGGATGGGAGGCTTTGTAATGGTAAAATACTCTACAGGTATGCTGTATGGGACTAGATTTGAGCCGTTACCTGCAGCTGATGAGCTCCAAAAAGAGCGAAACCTATTAGGTCCTGCAGTACTGGCTTAAGACAGTATAAAATCTTGATTATTCTCCATTTGTATGCTCTTTGGTTTTGTCATATTTTGTATTGTGGAAGGGAATAGCTCCCATTTAGTCTGTTGAGCTTATATATTTCCTCTTTAGTCCATTCTTCTCAGAAGTGAACTGAATGAGACAATCCCCAAAGGGAAATCTGCTCAAGTCTGATTAGATTATGACCCCATCTAATCCAAATAGCCAGGTTTTTCTATCTAGGCAACCTCATCTACTGCTGTAAAAGTGCTGCACTCAATATCCCAGCAAATTTGGAAAACTCAGCAATGGCCACAGGACTGGAAAAAAGTCAGTTTTCACTCCTATCCCAAAGAAAGGCAATGCCAAAGAATGCTCAAACTACTGCACAGTTGCACTCATCTCACACGCTAGTAAAGTAATGCTCAAAATTCTCCAAGCCAGGCTTCAACAGTATGTGACCCATGGACTTCCAGGTGTTCAAGCTGGATTTAGAAAAGGCAGAGGAACCAGAGACCAAATTGCCAACATCTGCTGGATTATCGAAAGAGCGAGAGAGTTCCAGAAAAACATCGATTTCTGCTTTATTGACTATGCTGAAGCCTTTGACTTTGTGGATCACCGCAAACTCTGGAAAATTCTGAAAGAGATGGGAATACCAGACCACCTTACCTGCCTCTTGAGAAGTCTATATGCAGGTCAGGAAGCAACAAATTAGAACTGGACATGGAAAAACAGACTGGTTCCAGATCGGGAAAGGAGTATGTCAAGGCTGTATATTGTCACCCTCCTTATTTAACTTATATGCAGAGTACATCATGAGAAACCCTGGGCCGGATGAAGCACAAGCTGGAATCAGCATTGCCGGGAGAAATATCAATAACCTCAGATATACAGATGACACCACCCTTATGGCAAAAAGCGAAGAACTAAAGAGCCTCTTGAAAGTGAAAGAGGAAAGTGAAAAAACTGGCTTAAAACTCAACATTCAGAAAACGAAGATCATGGCATCTGGTCCCATCACTTCATGGGAGATAGATGGGGAAACAGTGGGAACAGTGCCAACTTTATTTTTTGGGGCTTCAAAATCACTGCAGATGGTGACTGCAGCCATGAAATTAAAAGACACTCCTTGGGAGAAAAGTTATGACCAACCTACACAATGTATTAGAAAGCAGAGACATTACTTTGCCAACAAAGGTCTGTCTAGTCAAGGCTATGGTTTTTCCAGTAGTCATGTATGGATTTGAGAGTTGGACTATAAAGAAAGCTGAGTGCTGAAGAATTGATCCTTTTGAACTGTGGTATTGGAGAAGACTCTTGAGAGTCCTTTGGACTGCAAGGAGATCCAAGCAGTCCATCCTAAAGGAAATCAGTCCTGAATATTCCTTGGAAGCACTAATGTTGAAGCTGAAACTCCAATATTTTGGCCACCTGATGTGAAGAACTGACTCATTGGAAAATAACCTGATGCTGGGAAAGATTGAAAGCAGGAGGCAAAGGGACGACAGAGGATGAGATGGTTGGATGGAATCACCAATTCAGTGGACGTGAGTTTGAGTAAACTCCGGTGATGGGACAGGGAGGCCCGGCGTGCTGCAGTCCATGGGGTTGCAAAGAGTTGGACACAACTGAGCAACTGAACTGAACTGAATCTCGTCTACCTTGATTGCCCCAATAAATCAGCCAAACTAATTTATCTTCCCTACCTCTCCTTCCCTCTACCCTACTGCTACACAACACCACACATACACTCATCCCCAGACAAAAACTTACCATCTTTCTTATATTCCTCACTTGGTTGTTCAAGTACAGTCCTCCCAGATACACAAACTAAAAACCTAAGAGGTATTGTCTACTATTTCTTCTTTCTCACCACTTCCCACAAAAACAACAACTAGCCATAAAACCCTAAAGATTTGCCTGTGGAATATGTCTTAAATGGGGCTCCTTTCCAGACCCTCAGTTATAGCCTGTTTTAGGCCTTTATACCACTTTGGGGAACTACTACAATAGCTGCCCAGGTAGCTTCCCTGTCTCTACTTTCTCCTCTTTTTTTTTATTTTACTGTCTCCATTTCTTCTAGGGTGACCTCTTTAAATACCAGATATAGTCATATCACTCCCTTCCTTGAAATTCTTCAGTGGCTCACCCATAAGATACAGTTCATGTTCTTCAACCTGGTGTACTTAAGCTTTTCTTGGTCCTAACTCTTACCTCCTTGACAGTTCTGCAGGTTACTGCTTATACTTAACAGATTGGCTGTGTGTTTTGTTAGTTAGTTGTGGTTGTACCACCCATTGTCCTCCTGGAATTCCTGCTCCCTGAATCCATCTTATCGTTCCCATCCATTAGTAGGACCTGCTAGGGAGAACTGGTCAGTTGTTAAATATTCAGGAATTTTGCAAGCCAGTTTTTAACTTGAAAAGCAGCCATGTTGAGGGTATTTATGCCACACATATCAGCAAATATTACAAATCAGAACTCCCTTTTACCCGCACACCTGTGAAATCCCACCCCACCGCAGAATACCAAAACCCCTATCCAAATTCTGGCTTAGATGGTACCTCTTTAAAATCTTGTCTACTCAGCCCTCTTCCCTCCACACTCAAAAATATTAGTTGCTATTTATAAACACTTTCGGAGAAGGCAATGGCAACCCACTCCAGTACTCTTGCCTGGCAAATCCCATGGATGGAGGAGCCTCGTAGGCTGCAGTCCATGGGGTCGCTAGGAGTCAGACACAACTGAGCGACTTCACTTTCACTTTTCACTTTCATGCATTGGAGAAGGAAGTGGCAACCCACTCCAGTGTTCTTGCCTGGAGAATCCCAGGGACGGAGGAGCCTGGTGAGCTGCCGTCTGTGGGGTCGCGCAGGGTCGGACACGACTGAAGCAACTTAGCAGCAGCAGCATAAACACTTTGCATACTTTATTGTAGCATTTTGTCACCTTATAGTGTAGCTCTTTGTTTGCATGTCACTTTTTAATGCTAATTTCTTGAGTTCCTATGGGCAGAGTCCATGTCTCACTTTTCTTTGCATCTGTCATTCATTCATTCCTTCAATGTTCATTGAGTTGATACATTTAATATGTACCAGGCATTGTTCTCAGAGTGCAAAGATGGAAGGATCGTTGTACTCTGAGAACAGTAAGAAGTCCATAGCCTAGTCCATGGCAGGAGGGAAATTCAAATAGTCCATTATAATACAAATCCAAGTACATTGCTAAAAGTCTGTATAAGACACCTTGAAGCCTGGAGGAAAAAAACCCTGCCCAGGGTAATGAGGAAGTCTTCACAGAGCAGGTAAGACTTAAAGGATGAACAGAAATTTGTTGCCTGTAAATAGGTTCTACAGTTAGTATTTTTACAGATAGAATTTTTAATAGAAAATTTTCCCACTCTGGACAGTACACAAGGTTCTTTGTTTCAGAGTAAATAGCAGTTTTATGTGAAAACCCTGTGTAAATGTCTATGAATTAGTCATTCTTTGAATGAGCAGAGAAAGCACTGAATACTGTATCTGTAATCACAGTAATGTTATGTAGCAAGCCATCCCTAAACCCCATAGCCTAGAACCATAACAATTTATTATTTCTCATGCATTTAGGCAGTTCTGATTTGAGCAAGCTGGGCCCACTTATGCTTCTGCCGTCACCTGGCAAATCAGCCAGGGCCTGGCTGATTTAGGATGCTCTTGGCTAAGTCAGCTCAGCTCCCTTCCACGAGTCTCTCCCAGCGCTCTCACAGCCTGGCTCAGACAAGTTCCCATGGTGGTGGCCCAAGCCCAAGAGAGGAAGTGAAACCTGCAAGTATTGATATATGTGCAGGCCTCTACTTTCCTCTCGGAGAAGGCAATGGCACCCCACTCCAGCACTCTTGCCTGGAAAATCCCATGGATGGAGGAGCCTGGTAGGCTGCAGTCCATGGGCTCGCTAAGAGTCCGGCACGACTGAGTGACTTCACTTTCACTTTTCACTTTCACGCATTGGAGAAGGAAATGGCAACCCACTCCAGTGTTCTTGCCTGGAGAATCCCAGGGATGGGGGAGCTTGGTGGGCTGCCATCGATGGGGTCGCACAGAGTCTGACACGACTGAAGTGACTTAGCAGCTACTTTCCTCACACTTACTGCTGTCCCCTTAACTAAAGCAAATCACATGATTAAGTCCAGAGTTAGTGTGAGAGAAAAAGACACAGAGAAGTGTGACAAATTGAAAGCATTGCTGCAGTCAGTCTGCCACAGACACATACTCTATGTAAGCTCTCTTCTAGACCTTGTGTTACTCTGCAGGTGTTATAGTACTTGCCAGTGAATTTGCTTACTCTGTGGTAATCATGAACAAACTTCTCTGAGCAGTCTAGACCCGTTAATCTTAGTTTAGGGTCTCATTTTTTCCCCACTATTGAAATGACATTATTTGAAATGCTGAAAAAATTGAAGAATCACTTGTTTAGTGATGTCCATGTCGCATTAAGGGGCTTTCCTGGTGGCTCAGCAGTAAAGAATCCACCTGCCAATGCAGGAGAGACAGGTCCAATCCCTGGGTCAGCAAGATCCCCGTCGGGGGAAATGGCAACCCACTCCAGTATTCTTGCCTGGGAAATCCCATGGACAGAGGAGCGTGATGGGTTACAGTCCATAAGGTCACAAAAGCGTCAGCCATGACTTAGTGACTAAACAGCAACAATGTCATACTAAACTCCTTTACATGTTCTAGTCACTTAGATTTTTTTTTCACTAAAAAGCCATGGTGTCCACAACAAGGAGAAAACATCTTGTAGAGGTTTAAAAATACATGTTTTTAAAGTTCCATTGTTGGGGAATTCCCTGCGATCTGGTGGTCAGGACTCAGTGCTTTCACTGCTGTGGCCCAGGTTCAATCCCTGGTCAGGGAACTAAGATCCCACAAGCTGTGTGGTGCGACCCAAAAAAAAGGTCAATTATTTAATCTCTGATTTAACATTTAATAAGCTAGATTTTTCATGCAAAACTTCAAACTGGGAGAAATCTCAGTCCATCTGTGCAAAGCAAACTGATATTATTTATTGAAGCCTTAGGAACAAAACAGCCCCTTTTACTTTTAACTAGTAGTAGCCTTGGGAATAGGAAACATTAACATCTCATAGAATGTGTTCTTTTGGGTCTTTCTCCAGAAGTGACTAAAATATCCAAGATTCAAACTTGATTTTGTTTGTTTTTAATAAGATTCATACGATCCTTGTTGTTGTTGTTTTTTTTTTATCATCATCATTGGTGAGAATGGGGAAGGGAGCTGGGGGGACCAGTTATAGTAGAAGGGCAGTGGGACAGAGACAGGATTGAGACAAGTGGACAAATGGAGAAATGTTAGAAGGGGTCACTGAAGTGGAAAAGCAGGTGACCAGGTCAAAAATAAATCTACAGAGCTAACTTATGAACAAGAAGCTGAAGCTGCAGAATGTGCCTCCTACTTGGACCCCAAAAGGAAGGTTGATGTGACATGAGAGGTCACATAGGGTTCTTGTTGATTTCACTCTGTATCTTAGTTTTTCTGCTAGGTTTGCCCACAGGTTACCTGCTCCCAGTACTAGGTGGAAGGGCTTATTGCAGTTCTCAAAAACCATTGAAGGTAGGGCAGGGAACTAGTTAATGAAAGCAGCTGCCTGAAGAAAGACTTCATGTTCAAAAATTTTTAAAGGATATAATAACCAAGAAGATTATTTTTTTCACAATTTAAGATGTTGATTTTAAAAACAGAGACTGTTAAAATAGATCACTCTATGGACATAAATTCAGCTTTGCATTGGCTACTTTCAAAATAATAATCCAAAGTCTTCTCACAGGATAGTGTCATAGGAGAGCACAAGTGGAGCACTCTGGGTTCTAGCCCCAGCTCTGCCCTTTGCTTACTGTATATATCTGTCTCTCCAGCTATACCATGAAGGCTTTGGGACTTGAAGATCTTTCGGGACACTGTCAACTCCCACATGCTGGCTTGTTCTTTGGGTCTCTGAGGTTGTGGTAGGTTCTCACCTCAGTTACCCTTTAATTTTGATCTCTTCTAGCGTAAAATGAGTGGGGTGGGGGAGGTGTTTATATGGGTATAGTATTTGTGGCAGGAGGTCAACAGAGACTCCATATAAACCCAAGTATAAACCCTCAGTTACTGCCTGCTTTTGCCACTAGATGGCGATCAGATATTTGATCCGATCACCAGGCTTAAGACTTGACTAGCCAAGACCTCCAAGATTGACCGTTTAAAGAAATGACGAAACTGTAAGCCAGTGCTGCAACTCATGTGTGTCCTAAGCCCTGTCAAACTAACCAGCAGTAGTTTAAGCAGTGAAGGGCTTCCCTGGTAGCTCAGCGGTAAAGAATCCACCTGCTACTGCTGGAGACCGGGATTCAATCCCTGGGTCAGGTAGATCCCCTGGAGAAGGAAAAGCAACCCACTTCAGTATTCTTGCCTGGGAAATCTCATGGACAAAGAAGCCTGGCAGGCTACAGTCCATGGGGTTGCAAAGAGTCAGACATGACTTAGCAACTGAACAACAATAAGCAGTAAAAATGTAGAGTTACTAAAACTCCTCTGGCAGTCCAGTGGTTAAGACTCTATGCTTGCAATGCAGGAAACACAGATATGATCCCGGACCAAGGAACTAAGATCCCACATGCTGTGTGCCCCCCGCCAAAGAAAAAGTTACCTATAGTTTATACTTTAGGTGTAGTTACATGCGGTTAAGAATCTTATCAAAGAGAAGGATATGATAAAATCATGATGTATATAAAGTAAGCAACAGAGAATTGACTATCAAATACCAGTATACTTGAATGAAGGACTATTCTTTTATTTTCTAAGTTTTTAATTTTATATTTTTATGGAAGTATAGTTGAATTACAGTGTTGTGTTGCTGCTATACAGCAAAAGTGACTCAGTTATACATGTATATACATTCTTTTTCCCATTATGGCTTATCACTGAATATTGAATATAGTTTCCGTGTGCTATACAGTAGGACCTTGTTTATCAGTTCTATATATACCAGTTTGCATCTGCTAATCTCAAACTCCCAATCCAGCCCTCTCCCACACTCTCCCTCTTGGCAGCCACCAGTCTATTCTCTGCAAGGAACATTCTTTGAAACCTTAAAATTGATAAAGAAAGATGTAAATATGTTATTAACACTAGAGGTGCTGCCTTGCAGAAATATGAAAGTTCATACTTCTTTAGTTCAGTAAGTTAGAGTAACTGTATGCATGAAGGGTCTTTCAGTGAACATTAAGAGAAATGGGAAATGCTTAGGGAATATCTCTGAGCTCTGGATGTGACATCAAGAGGGACATCTGAGTCCTTCTATGTCAGGGGTTAGCAAACTTTTTGTGACGAGTCAGATAGCAAATATTTTAGGCTTATAGACCATTGTAGGCTTACTGTCCATTCAACTCTGCCATTATTGTGTGAGGTAGCCATATATAATATGTAAATGATGAGTGTGGCTGTGTTCTAATAAAATTATTTACAAAACCAGGCAGTGATCAAGATTTGGCCCATGTGCCATAGTTTGCTGACCCGTTTGTGGGTGAAAGCTAGGGTTCATCAGTATTTCTCCTTTCTAGACTTCAGTCGTTGGCTTCTGTCAAATAAGGAATTGGATTAGATGATTCGTGTCTCTCGCTGAAGCTAAATGATCCACAAGAGTGACCCAGAGTGGTATTTCTTTTAAGATCGAGGTTTTTAAAAATCAAGCTTGAACAAGTTTGTAAGTTTCTAGAGCAGGATTTCTCAACCTTCACACAGTTGACATCTGGGGCTGGATAGTCCTTTGTTGTAGGGGGGCTGTCCTGTACATTGTCGGATGTTTCCCAGCATCTCTAGACTCCTCTACCTGCTAGATGTCAGTTCAGTAGTGCACCCCAACTCCATGAGTTATGACAACCAAAAATGTCTCTAGATATTGTCAGATGTTCCCTGGGAAACACAATCACCTCCACTTCAGAATTACAGCTCTAGAGAATTTAAGAATAACTGAAAGAAGAACAAAAATGGAAATCAGGCTGTGCAACCTGCATGCAATCAGGGTGGCCACCAAGATAATAACCATACTTCCTTAGGAACAAGACCAAAAAAGCTAAAACCTAGAGGAACAACCAGCATATTAGAAGGAGAAAGACAATGAGAATTTTATTGACCCAATCAAGAGGGGCTGGAAAGTTTGTAACAGATGACTTTTTAATATTGATTTAGGTCATTTTATTGAAGGTGTTCCTAAAACCATTCAACCAAAATAGAGAGCTACCTATAATAGGTAGCTGAAAAGTTAAACTAAAACACAGAAACATGGATGAAGAGAAATATAAAAAAGACCACTACTAAAGAATACCAAGAATACTTACTTTTCACTATTTTATATTGTTTGATGAGGCCTCTAGCCGAAAGAAGTCATACTGAGTGAATTTATTGACCCTTATCTATGGGTCCTAGTATTTTGTTTTGCTTTGGATAAGTCAAAGTGTGGTTTATTCCTATAGTAGAATATTATTTAGTAGAGAAAATGCATCACAGCTTCATACAACTGCATAGATGGATCCTTGAAGCTAAATTTTAAATGTCAGTAAAGCTAATCCTTTAATAAGTCCAGATCATATAGCCAGCTTGGAAGTTAGTTACAATTAAAAGCCAAAATCATCTGTATTCATTAATAAGGGTGCCCTTGATTTCTATCTACCTTCTATTTATACCCATATGCTTTCAAACTGTGGTGCTGGAGAAGACTCTTGGACAGCAAAGAGATCAAACTAGTCAATCCTAAAGAAGATCAACCCTGAATATTCATTGGAAGGACTGATACAGAAGCTCCAATACTTGGACAGCAAAGAGATCAAACTAGTCAATCCTAAAGAAGATCAACCCTGAATATTCATTGGAAGGACTGATACAGAAGCTCCAATACTTGGGCCACGTGATGCAAAGAGCCAAATCATTGGAAAAGACCCTGATTCTAGGAAGGATTCAAGGCAGGAGAAGGGGCAACAGAGGATGAGATGGTTGAATGGCATCACCAACTCAGTTCACGTGAATCTGAGCAAACTTCAGGAGATAGAGAAGGACAGGGAATCCTGGCGTGCTACAGTGCATGGTATCACAAAGAGTCAAGACACAACTTAGGGACTGAACAACAACATATTCTTTTAAGAATTCATCCTCTTCCAAATGTGAGTGATATTAATCTTAGCCAACAAGCCCTGATCATTCGACTCACTTTGTACAAGAAATTTTTTTGTCTTGTTTCTTATTTTCCTTACTTTAAGCCAGGATGATGTTTTCTAAACAGTGATCTAAGAGATCTAGAAATGTTAATTGTCGTCTCAGGTTCTAGTTTTGACCTGCTCTGTGACTTGGGGCTGTCTCTTCCTTGCTGAGGAAATGTTTTATTTATCTGTAAAGTAGTAGAGAGATCCCCCAACTCTGGTCCTTAGGATGGCTATACATGAATCATCTTCGAGGGCTTGTTTAAAACTTAGATTTCTGTGCTTTGTTCCTGATTTCAATTCCGTAGTCTAGGGTAAAGTCTAGGAAGCCCAGGTGAGCCTAGTGTATGGCCATGTTTGAGTATAATTAGAAGTGATCTGTAAGGTCCTTTCAACTCTTGAAATACTGTGGTTATATGAAATATATTAATGTATTTCCCTAAATATCCTTTATTATTTTCTAAAAGCTTTTTTATATTCTGCAAGAAGTAATTGAGATTACTACATGGTAGTTTCCCCCTCATATGCTCGTTGGTACAGTTTTATATAAACTTGGTTTGCTGTAATGTGGTCAACTTATGGCTTGGGTGATAATCTTGATCCACAAAATGTGTTTGAAGATGGTTTCTATTTTCACCAGGATGCTATATCATAGTCTCTTTGTTGTCAATCTTGGATTTAGAGAAAGATTAAGCAGTTTGATATCCTGATTTCTGTATAACTATAAAGTGGAATAAAATTAGAAATTCTGTGTGGTTGTTAATTTTTTATTTGTTTTTCTTTAATTTACAGAATGCTCTTTTCAGTTGCATTAGCAGAAATGAAAGTAAGTATATTATCAGTGGTTATACCAGCAATCCAAAGAGCACAACACAGCTTACAGAACATGATTTAGCTATTATAAATATTTCCAACACTTTGCTGTTATAACAGACTGTTGCTAAACCATCTGAAGGAATGTGCACAGCAGGATTATGATAGGCTGCTTCCTCTAGAGCGTTCAAGCCATTCATGAATTCTAACAATTCCCATGTCTTAGCTGGAGATTTACAAAGCAGATAATAGTGCTGGGTGTTTTAGAGGAAGATCATGCCCCACTTGGATAACTTTCAGAAATTGAGCACACATAATATGATGTAAAATAACGCAGCAGTTGCTAAGGGCTACCTCTCAGTTCCTTCCAGATATTCACTGACTGCTTGCCCTGCTTTGTGCAGGGCAGATACACATCTTGGAGGGCATAATCTGTACACAAAGAACCCTGGAACGTGGTAGGTATGGGTTTAAGTTACTGAGAACGTGCTGTGGGAGTTCAGAGGAAGGAGAGGTCACCTCCTGAAGGGTGCTTAGAAGTAACTTTGTGGAGTTGGTACCTGAGCTGGGCCTAGAAGGACAGACATGATGTGAACAGTAGAGATTGGAGGAAGGAATGAGGTGAAGGAAACAATGAGACCAGTTGGAGATGGGGAAACGCATCCGAGGAACAAAGAGTTGTTTAGATGAACTTGGTAGTGGGTGTATTAAAATATCAGAAACATTATCTGTCTGTACTTTATTTGCTACCTTTTTTTATTGGGATTTAGTTCAAGATTTCCCAGATAGTCTTTGACACATAATTTTCTGTCCTCCCACACTGCAGGGAAGCCAGCCTCCTTCTCTCTTGTCTCTCTGTCCTCAGCATCCATCACCTCTACCCTCAGTTTTAGCCTCATTGAGGTTGACAGTGATAAATGTAGCTGTGAATGAAAACAGGCTTGTCTTGCTGTTAGTTTGGTACTAGTTTAGTTCATTTGTATATAATTTTATCATTATTATTATTTCTGGAAGCCACCTGAATTCCCTGTTCTATAGAAGTCACCGAAACCTGAGTCTGGTTCCTCCATAACCATCCCTAATAATTATCAGAGATTTCCCACCTGTCTTTTTCTTAACCTTTTATGGCCATCCCTCTACCTTTTTGGCTCCCTTTGGCCTCCCACAGACCCCTTAGCCTTTCCTGTGAGGGCCTCTTGCTCCTCTTCATTATAAATCCCACATCTTCACCCCTAGCCACTCATCGTGCTCTTCCCAGATAAACAGTCTACTTTGATTTTTAAAAATATGTAAATCAAGAATCAATTATTTCAAATGTGGGTTTTACTTTTCAGTATTGAAGCAGGTCATATCAGTTATAAGTTGAGAACTTTCAATTTAGTCCTAGTCTTGGAGATGAACTTGGATAGAACTTTGGGGGTTTTATTTCAAGACAGACACATATAATTTGCAAATTTATGAAATGGTCCTGATATCTCTTAGTTTTTACCAGTCCTATTTTATAAAGGAGCTATTTGGAGTTTTGTTGTTTGGTTTTTTTTTTTTTTTTGCTTTGCTTATGAATCTCTACTAATCTGACATGGAAAGAAACTGTCTGGTGGTTCTCACCCTGGGTGCTATTAGCTTTTGGGAGACAGTTTGATTGTATGAGACTGTCCTGTACATTGCAGAGCATTTAACAGCCCAGACCCCCATGTATTAAATGCCAGCAAGTTATTATGAAAACCAGAAATACTTCCACATGCATTCAAGTTCTCCCGTGGGCTGGTACTGCTCCTGCTGAGGACCACTGCATTGTAGACTATAAATTGACAAAAAATGACTTTCTCAGACCAGTGACCACCTGAGTATCCCCATGGCTATGCTTACAATAGTTCTGACTTTAAGTACATGTCTTCTATGGTGTGGTTTTATTTCTCAAATTCAAAAAGACACAAATTGTTTCAGCATTATTATGATGATTGAATGTTAATGAATGGCTGATTTCATTTCACTGCCACCATTTTTTTCCTCTAGTGGGATCAGTTTGTTGCAGTTATGCAGGCCATCACACAAACTGCCGAGAATACTGTCAAGCCATTTTCCGAACAGATTCTTCTCCTGGTCCTTCTCAGATCAAAGCAGTGGAAAATTATTGTGCCTCTATTAGTCCACGATTAATACACTGTGTGAACAATTACACTCAGTCTTATCCAATGAGGAACCCAACAGATAGTAAGTAAAAGCCATATGTATTCCTCTCATTTCAATCTTTGGTAAAATAATTTGTAAAAAGGAAATAAATTCATGAAGATATCTATAGTCTGGGTCATTTGGGAAACACTAGACCTCCTTTGGTCTTTAGATTTGGCAGATTGGTCATTTTTGTCTTAGCTAAAAGATGCCAAGAAAGACAGAGCTGTTGAGGGTATGAAGAAACAGGCCCTCTCTATCCTGAAGGGAGAATTCATTGGTATGGGTGTTTTTGGGGTGGGAGGGGGAATTTGGTCTAATCTAGTAATTCCATTTCTCAGAATTTGTCCTTTAAGAAAACTTACAAATTTGTAAAAACACATCTATTCATATAAAGGATGTTTACTACAACATTGCTATTAATAGAGAAAAACTAGAAATAACCTACACGTCCACTGATAGGGTGTTGATTAAAATTGATTAAATAAACTACATATCTCTGTAATAATAACATTATACAACCTGCAAAAAAGGAGATGTATGTTATGTAAATCCATGAAGTTAGAATACTGCCTCCCACCATACACAAAAATAAACTCAAAATGGCTTAAAGATTTAATTATAAGACATGATGACATAAAACTAAAAGAGAATATAGGCAAAATATTCTTTGACATAAATCATAGCAATATTTTCTTAGATAAGTTTCCCAAGGCAAAAGAAATAAAAACAAAATAAACAAATGGGACCTAATGAAACTTATAAGCTTTTGCAAGAAAACCATAAACAAAATAAAAAGACAACTTACAGACTGGGAGAAAAATATTTGCAAAAGAATGTGACCAACAAGGGTTTAATTTCTAAAATATATAGATAGCTCATACAACTCAATATCAAAAAATATAAACTAATCAAAAAATATACAAAAGGCCTAAATAGACATTTTTCTAAAGAAAACATACAGATGGCCAACAGGCACATGAAAAGATGCTCAACATTGCTAATTATTAGAGAAAAACAAATCAGAACTACAATGAGAGAAAAAAAAACCTACAGTGAGGTATCACTACACACCAATCAGAATGGCCATCATCAAAAAGTCTGCAAATAATATAATACATGCTGAAGAGGGTGTGAAAAAAAGGGAACCCGCCTACACTGTTGGTAGGAATTTAAATTGGTACAACCAATATGCAGAATAGTATGGAGGTTCCTTAAAAAACTAAAAATATGAACAGCAATTCCACTCCTGGATATATATGTGGAAAAGATGAAAACTCTAATTTGAAAAGAAACACTACCACTTGTGTTTCATTTGTAGACAAAGACTTATATAGACAGGTGCAAAAATAAATCCTCTTTTGCAACCCAGAACTCATTGTTCTGTATGAGATTTTTACAGATTAGAAGGAACATGATACACAAAACAGATATAATGGATGTCTATTGGTGAACATAAAGATTTTTTCCAGGGCTACAGTGCTGATACTTTTCTCTCATATATTAAGCTTTTAAATTATTAGCTGTATTGATCTAGTTGTTAGTTTTAATGTTGACATAAAACAAGAAAAGAAAAGAAACATGCATGCCAGTGTCCAAAGCAGCATTGTTTAGAATAACCAAGACATGGAAAAAACCCAGGTGTTCATCAACAGATGAATGGATAAAGAAAATGTGATAACATAGAATGTAATATTAGCCATAAAAGAGAATGAAATAATGCCATTTTCAGCAACATGCATGGAGCTAGAGATTTTCATACTAAGTGAAATAAGTCAAAGAGAAATAGTATATCACTTTTATCTGGAATCTAATAAAAAATAATACAAATCAACATTTTACAAAACAGACTCACAGACCGATAACAAAATTGTGGTTATCAAAGAAAAAGGTTGCGTGGGGAAGGATAAATTAGGAGTATGAGATTAACAGATTATACACTACCATATATGAAATAGATAAGCAACAAAGATTTACTGTATAGCACAGGGAACTATATTGTTTATCTTGTACTAACATGGAAGAGAATTTTTAAATATATGTATAACCGAATCACTCTGCTGTACACCTGGACCTAACACAATTCTGTAAATCCACTACAATACCAAAAAAATGTATATTTATTATAGAAGTCAAAGATGTATTAAGCAAGGAAAGGAAGTTGCAGAACTAAATGTATACAGTAAGATTCATTTTTAGTTAATACCTATTTGTTCCACATTGTTTGGATGTGTAATATTTGAATTTTACCAATGAACATTTGTTACTTTTATAATAAATATGTCAGTATAAATGAGATTCTCATACTTTTTAAAAGTCAGGACCTCCTGATGAACTTGCACCTTATGGGATCTTTAGAATCTCAGCTTTGTAAAGCCTATAAATCATTTTCTTCATTTAGAGGTGATCAGACTTAAAGTAACTGACTAATTAAGCAAAACTGGCAAAAGGCTTATAAGCCAGATGCCAGTGTTTTGACTTACACTGGGATATTCAAAGACTTGTTTTTGTAAACTCAAAAGCAGTGCTATGCCTTGTTTGGCCAGATTCTAGCTAAGGCTTATGACATTCTGTGATTGTATGAGGAAAATCAGAGGGTGAAGCACTTGCTGCAAATTACATTCATTTATTTTAAAGAGAGATCTGGCTTCACTGACATTTAGGCTATGAAGAGGTGCTGCTGAAGCAAAGTTGATAGATAGCAGGTCAAAAAAAAAAAAGGCAGAAAATGTTTTAAGGGTAAAAGAACAACCATCTCATATGTCTGTGCTAATATATAGGAAAACTGGAAAAGAAAGCTACAAACAGATATGCCTGAATAGGCTTAAGAAGTCAAACTCCTAAGAAAACTACTTCAAAGAAGCCCTTTGAATTCTATAGTCTGGTTGAAAGTGTTCACTTGCTTTCTGGTTTTTTATAGAAAAGTATAACAAACTGATACCTTGTCAGAGTTTGTTATTGTGTTATTTAAATTACTGCTGCTGCTGCTAAGTCGCTTCAGTTGTGTCCAACTCTGTGCGACCCCATAGATGGCAGCCCACCAGGCTCCACCGTCACTGGGACTCTCCAGGCAAGAACACTGGAGTGGGTTGCCATTTCCTTCTCCAGTGCACGAAAATGAAAAGTGAAAGTGAAGTCGCTTAGTCGTGTCCGAATCTTCGCGACCCCATGGACTGTAGCCTACCAGGCTCCTCCACCCATGGGATTTTCCAGGCAAGAGTACTGGAGTGGGGTGCCATTTGCTACTTAGATTAATTTGTACAGATTTATAAATCTTTTTATCCCAAAATGTGATGAAATACAGTATTTGTGATTATTACTATTAGTCATCTTTCTCATTATGTCGAGAACATGATCCTTTTGGGTAGTTGTTTCTAGCATGAAATAATTCCAATTTGATCTACTGTATCCTTTCCAGGAACATAAAACACCTTGCATGTAAGGACCTCTTCGGTGTAAGAGGATCTTTCATTTATCTAGGAATGATGCTGGAGAGCCCATGAATGAGCACAGTGGAGAATCTGATAATAGATACCTAGTCCACCTTTAGCTTTTCACTTGTTTGCTACACTGCAAAGCAATGGAAAGAGAATTTGGTAGGCTCAATATCCTGGAGATATTGACATGACTCAAGAGTAGTAATGGATTCCAGTATACTACTTGATTCTTCTGCCTGAGCAATGCCTGCTATAAAACCAGCTAGTTAATCTACTTCTATTTTGAAACTGTAGGTTTGTATTGCTGTGACAGAGCTGAAGATCATGCTTGCCAAAGTGCCTGCAAGAGAATTCTGATGTCTAAGAAAACAGAAATGGAGATTGTCGATGGCCTCATCGAGGGTTGTAAGACCCAGCCTTTGCCTCAGGATCCACTTTGGCAGTGTTTTCTTGAAAGCTCACAGTCTGTTCACCCTGGAGTCACTCTGCATCCTCCTCCCTCTACAGGCCTTGATGGTGCTAAACTGCATTGTTGTTCTAAAGCAAACACTTCAACATGTAGGTCAGTATCTCATTTTCCTTTATTAAAACCAGTAGAAAATAGCACTTTAATTAATGAATTTAAGGAAATACGTGTTATATTCTTGCACTGTAGTGTTAAGAGTTCAGAAGATATAAAATCCCTCATTCTTTCATCCAGCAGGTGTTTATTGAGCATCATGTATATATAGAACATTGTTTTTGTACATTGAGCTAAAAGCACTGTGTTTTAGAATGAGAGGAGTAGCATTGGCAGCCATTAAATATTTAAAGATGATGCAATATGAATTCTACCCTCGAGGTTATCCTCAAGTAAGCCTACAATGTAGATGTTTTGACCTGACATCTAAGAGATTTTCTTTTTGTTAAACTATGAAACTTTGAACTTAATCAACTTTTTGTGTATATTGGTGAATAACCTGAGTTGACACTTGTATCCAGAGTTAGACAGCAGTGTATTGGCATTTATTTAGGTGATGCACTTAGGGATAAAAAACTAACAATACTATTTGTGTAGGCTCGAGGAAACACAATCTAGAGACAAGAATAAATGGAGATAAAGTAATGGTAGAACACAGATGAAACAGAAGTTTGCTTTATTAGAGATATTTTGGGTGAAAATGTACCACATGTTACTATAATATCCTGAAATAAATATGACATACAAAGAGTGAAGCAGTCCTTTTTGAGGGGGCGAGGGGGCGCTGTTTGTTTTGGCCGCACCACACAGCTTATGAGATCTTAGTTCTCCGACCAGAGATCAAACCCAGGCCCCCTGCAGTGGAAGCATGGAGTCCTAAACACTGGACCAACAGGAAATTCCTCTGTGTTTCCTAAATTGGATAGACTTTACCAAAAAATTGTGCCTAGAATAGCTCATTAAACTTTACCAAAGATATGAAAAACTTGGAAAACATCCAAAGAAAATTAACAGAAGGGCTAAAAGAGAAGTTAAGTTGGTCCTGTAATTGGAAATTGGGTTACTGATAGGAATTATAAATGTATATATTTGGGAAGGATCCTGAATAATTCTTTGAGTGTCTACTAAAGAGTTGTGCCCTGTAGTCAACTGGAGGTTGGAATGCCTGTGTCATCCAAAAAGAATTTTGGTAAGAAACACTACATCTCTTATCTTGATGTAAGGTTATATGGTTTACTGAATGCTTTCACTTTCATCTTGTTCATATTCATGAAATCTGACAAGACTGGTATCATCTTATGACTGATGTCAATTTGTGTAATTCTTATTTATATATAGAAAACTAACTTGAGATATTAAACAAGGTCCAAGGTCATACAGAAAGTTAGGACTAGAGAAAGGACTGATTTTCCAGATCAAGGTGCCTGTTGGATCTTGGTACCTCAAGGTACCTCAACTTTCTCATCCCCATGATGTGTAAGCTCCACTGAGAGTAGGGACTTTGTTTCTTTTATTCACTGCTGCATAGCCAGTGCCTTAAACAGGGCCTCACATGAAATAGGCACTCAATAAATGTTGGTAAAGTGAATGAGCAAACTTATAAAAGTAAAGATACCCTCCTTATAGAGGGAATTATGAGAGTCAAAATGTGACAGAGGTAGAGAATTTTTACTTGTGACTTTGCATATTCTGGTAGTATTAAAATTTTACATTATGTATTAATTTTTTTATACTCATTACATTTGTCAGTGTTAAAAATTACTGAGTATAATATGTGAAATCACTTTGGAAATGATCCTGATTTTGTTTCAGCTATATATGTATATGCACCGAGGTTGCTTTGTAATCATCGAGTACTAAAATAAGAATACATACATACTACAATAATATATATATATAGTATATATTGCTACATATAATAGTTTATAGCAGCTTTGAAATTCTTAAAGCCTTTATATATAGGCTGTCTTGGTATATCTTAGGGACTATAAGTTGCTTGGGATACTTTTTCAGGGAGAAGCTAGTGAACCCTAAGCCTATAATGCTTCTTAAAAGGAATCTGAGGATCAAGTTACATTTTTGCCTCATGTGACTGGAACATAAATATAGTGGACTATGTTTTGGTAGAAGCAGAACCATGTGCTCTACATTTGCTGATTTGCTGCTGCTGCAAAGTAGCTTCAGTCATGTCCAACTTTTTGCAACCCTATGATCCATAGCCTGCCAGGCTCCTCTGTCCACGGGATTCTCCAGGCAAGAATACTGGAGTGGGTTGCCATGCCCTCCTCCAGGGGATCTTCCTGACCCAGGGATCAAACCTGCATCTCTTATGTCTCCTGCATTTGCAGGCAGGTTATTTAAAGGTAAAAGAGAGATCAGAAATATAGAGGGGAATACTTGTGCCAAGAATAAGGATGTACAAATACTATGATTAAACATTAAATTGAGCACCAAGCTTTCTAGCAACCATGGCAAAGAAAAGAGATCGATGATAAAGCTAACTTTTTCATGTAAAAGGTTACTTTTAGGGGCTCTAAATTCTAGAAGATAGGTCTTAGTCTTTTGATCTCTGTATATATTTTTTTCATTTATGTTCTAAAGCACAGTTCATAGAGTTTTAAGTTTTATGCAAATCAAATATTCATGAGGCTCATCTGTATGTTTCTGTCTTTGTGCTTTTGTTTCAGAGAACTGTGTACTAAACTTTATAGCATGAGCTGGGGCAATACACAGAGTTGGCAAGAGTTTGATCGCTTTTGTGAATATAATCCAGTGGAAGTGTCCATGTTGACCTGTTTAGCAGATGTCCGGGAACCTTGCCAGTTGGGCTGTAGAAACCTTACTTACTGCACTAATTTTAACAACAGGTAAGAACAAATTACTATAAATGGAATGGAAGTATTTTATCATTAATTGTCTTATTTTTAAATAAGTGGAAAAAGATCATTTTAGCAGGAACTCTGCTAAAATGTTCCTTAGCAGGAGTTCCTTAAGAGCTCTGATTTTGTTCTGGCGGAGAGTGAAAAAGTTGGCTTAAAGCTCAACATTCAGAAAATGAAGATCATGGCATCTGGTCCCATCACTTCATGGGAAATAGATGGGGAAACAGTGGAAACAGTGTCAGACTTTATTTTGGGGGGCTCCAAAATCACTGCAGATGGTGATTGCAGCCATGAAATGAAAAGACACTTACTCCTTGGAAGGAAAGTTATGGCCAACCTAGATAGCATATTGAAAAGCAGAGACATTACTTTGCCAACAAAGGTCCGTCTAGTCAAGGCTATGGTTTTTCCTGTGGTCATGTATGGATGTAAGAGTTGGACTGTGAAGAAAGCTGAGCGCCGAAGAATTGATGCTTTTGAACTGTGGTGTTGGAGAAGACTGTTGAGAGTCCCTTGGACTGCAAGGAGATCCAACCAGTCCATCCTAAAGGAGATCAGCTCTGGGATTTCTTTGGAAGGACTGATGCTGAAACTGAAACTCCAGTACTTTGGCCACCTCATGCAAAGAGTTAACTCATTGGAAAAGACTCTCATGCTGGGAGGGATTGAGGGCAGGAGGAGAAGGGGACGACAGAGGATGAGATGGCTGGATGGCATCACTGACTCGATGGACGTGAGTCTGAGTGAACTCCGGGAGTTGGTGATGGACAGGTTGGCCTGGCGTGCTGCGATTCATGGGGTCGCAAAGAGTCAGACATGACTGAGTGACTGAACTGAACTGAAGTTAAAAGGAGGTAGTATATCTTTATCATTTCATCTTTAAAGGCTATATTCTATCTGGTAAATCACCACTGGGAAAGGAAGCACTGCAACAAAGCCACTTCTGATCTAAAGATGCTTCAAACTTCTGGAATGCAAAGTCCCTCTGCCTTCAATCTCCCATTCTTCCTCTCTCCCTTCCTCTGCATCACCAGTGAAAAAATAATTCAGTGTAGAATAAAGCAGTGTGAACAATTTACTCATCCAAATACCCTCTTATGACAACTTGCTGTGAAGGACCTTCAGATTGATTGAAGTTCACACTCAGTGAGTCCCCTATGACATACAAAAGCTTTCTTTACAGAAGCAATTGAATAGTTGTTTTCCTGAGATAATCATTATGGTGAGAAAAATAAGAGCCAAGAACTGAATTAATGGCTGAAGAAGGAATGAAGAAAACCAGGAAAGGGGCATCCAGAAGCACAGAGAATGCTCTATCCGAGAAGCCAGAGAGGGAGAATTTCTAAAGAAAAGGGGGCTAGTTGATGTTTGAGGCACAGCCCAGAGATCAAGAGGGCAAAAAGGAAGAGAATCAATCAGTTGATCCAGAAGGAAGTTCATAGGATGTTTACCTCAAGCTAACACACCTTGAGGAGTTTACCTCAAGCTAGTTCTATCCTCTTAAAAGTATTCAGATTATTATTTTAAGAAAGAAAATTGAGATATCTTTACAGCTAATATTAGCCAATAAGGACCTAGCTTAGAGGTTGAGAAAATTTGAAATCTATCAAATGTTTAAAGTTAAATTTGGACATATTCCTAACTTACGGTAATGGTGGAGCAGTTTGTATAGAACTAATACCAATACCAATTATGGCTCTCATGGCGGGCTTGCTGAAGACCACTGACCTTGTGGGATTAGCTGTATGTAAGACTCCACATGAGATGCTAAAAATATTGTATACAAAGATTCTTGATGTTCTTGGACAGATACCTAAAAAAATGCAGCATATAGGAAGTATATAGAACAGATTACAAATGAGAAGCTGAGTATGGTTAAAGCAGAACCAGATGTTAAAAAACTAGGAGAGCAACTTCAGGGTGGCCAAGTGGAAGAGGTGATTGATTCTTCAAGCTGAAAAGGATCAGAGCCTGACAAGAAAAATAGTTCAGTGAAAACCATGGAATCCTTTGGTGAAAGAGCCTCCTGCCAACCAATGGAAATGGCCAGTATAAACAGCCTTCAATGACTTGTATGTTGATAGGAAACTGATATAATTAAATATTTTTTATATTTAAAAAATACCATTTTTTGATTGGGTCATTTATTTTTCTGGAATTGAGCTGCCAGAGTTGCTTGTATATTTTTGAGATTAGTTGTTTGTCAGTTGCTTCATTTGCTGTTATTTTCTCCCATTCTGAAGGCTGTCTTTTCACCTTGCTTATAGTTTCCTTTGTTGTGCAGAAGCTTTTAATTTTAATTAGGTCCCTTTTGTTTATTTTTGCTTTTATTTCTAGTATCCTGGGAGGTGGGTCATAGAGGATCCTGCTGTGGTTTATGTCAGAGAGTGTTTTGCCTATGTTCTTCTCTAGGAGTTTTATAGTTTCTGGTCTTACATTTAGATCTTTAATCCATTTTGAGTTTATTTTTGTGTATGCTGTTAGAAAGTGTTCTAGTTTCATTCTTTTACAAGTGGTTGACCAGTTTTCTCACCACCACTTGTTAAAGAGATTGTCTTTTCTCCATTGTATATTCTTGCCTCCTTTGTTGAAGATAAGGTGTCCATAGGTATGTGGATTTATCTCTGGGCTTCACAGATGGGTACCAAACACATGAAAAGATGCTCAACATCACTCATTATTAGAGAAATGCAAATCAAAACCACAATGAGGTACCATTTTACGCCAGTCAGAATGGCTGTGATCCAAAAGTCTACAAGCAATAAATGCTGGAGAGGGTGTGGAGAAAAGGGAACCTTCTTACACTGTTGGTGGGAATGCAAACTAATACAGCCACTATGGAGAACAGTGTGGAGATTCCTTAAAAAACTGGAAATAGAACTGCCTATGACCCAGTGATCCCACTGCAAGGCATACACACCGAGGAAACCAGAATTGAAAGAGATACATGTACCCCAATGTTCATTGCAGCACTGTTTAGAATAGCCAGGACATGGAAGCAACCTAGATGTCCATCAGCAGATGAATGGATAAGAAAGTTGTGGTACATATACACAATGGAGTATTACTCAGCCATTAAAAAGAATACATTTGAATCAGTTCTAGTGAGGTGGATGAAACTGGAGCCTATTATATAGAGTGAAGTAAGCCAGAAAGAAAAACACCAATACAGTATACTAATGCATATATATGAAATTTAGAAAGATGATAACAATAACCCTGTATGCAAGACAGCAAAAGAGACACAGATGTATAGAACAGTCTTTTGGACTCTGTGGGAGAGGGCGAGGGTGGGATGATTTGGGAGAATGGCACTGAAACATGTATAATATCACATAAGAAATGAATCGCCAGTCCAGGTTCGATATAGGATGCTTGGGGCTGATGCACTGGGATGACCCAGAGGGATGGTACGGGGAGGGAGGTGGGAGGGGGGTTCAGGATGGGGAACACGTGTATGCCCATGGCGGATTTATGTTGATGTATGGCAGAACCAATACAATATTGTAAAGTAATTAGCCTCCAACTGAAATAAATAAATTTAAATTAAAAAAAAACAATTATTAGCCCTACACAAACTACAAAAACATAATTGTTTTGAAGGCCTTTGAGAGTGACCTAAAGCAGGAAGAACTACATCTCATGAAAGATCTAGACCACACTGAGTGAGGGCCACTTTTATCCAGTTTTTCCTTCATAGGCACTCTTAGTCCCCTGGCATGGCATATAGATTTCAAGCAAAAAGTAGCAGTATTGGACTGAGGAGTTAAGAGATCAGAGTTTGGGGCTGCCAGAGTAGCTGGATGTGGAAATAGAAAATCCCAGAAAGGAGGGAACTGAAAAAGGAGATGACGTAAAATCTGCATACAAACTCCCCTTAAATCCTTGAATTTGACAGAGTCATAGTGTATAAGGTTAACATAAAAAAGCAAATTGTATTTCTGTTTATTTGCAACAAACAATTAGAAAATGAAATTTATAAAGAAATCTGTGCAACTGCATAAAAAATATGAAATACTTAGAGATAAATTCAACAAAAGATGTACAAAAACTCTATACTAGAAACCAGAAAACTTTGCAAAAGGAAATTAAAGACAGAAAATACATGGAGAGAAGTGCTATGTTCATAGATTAGAACATCTTAATATTGTTAAGATGTTAATTCTTCTGAAACCAATGTGAACTCTAGTCAGTGCAATCTCAATCAAAATCCCAAATGACTTTTTAAAATAGAAAGTGGCAGTCTAATTCTAAAATTCATATGGAAATACAAAGAACCTAGAATGACTAAAACAGTATTTTTAAAGACTAAATTTGGAGACCTTATAGTACATGATTTCAAGACTTATTATAAAGCAATAGAAATTAAATCAGTATGATATTGGCATAAGTTTAGACAAACAGGTCAGTGACAGAGAAGCAAGAGTAGACCCACACTGTGCTGATACTTGATTTTCAACAAAGCAAGGCAACTCAATGCAAAAGTAACAGCTTTTTGACAAATAATGGTGGAACAATTGAATATCTGTATGAAAATAGAAAGGAACCTTAACTTCTATCTTGCACCATAAACATTAATTCAAGATAGGTCATAGAAATAAAAATAAAAGCTTCTAGAAAAAAAAAAAATAAGAGAATCTCTAAACAACCATGATGACAAAGATTTTGTAGACAGGACACAATATACTAATTATAATAGAAAATAATGAACTGGAGTTCAATAGTAAACATTTTTGTTGACTAAAAGGCACCATTTAAAATTTGAAAAGACAGGCCACAGTCTGAGAAAAAATATTTCCTACATCACACATGCACACACACACACACAATCACACACAGATGCATTTGACAAAGGTATTATATCCAGTATATATAGATAATTCCTATAATGGCATAGTAAAAGTCAAATTGAAAAATGGGCAAAAAACTTCCAAGGACACTTCATCAAAAAGGACATTAAAAAAAAAAAAGACATCAAACCAAACACTTAGTATAGAAAAAGTTCATTACCATTAGTCATGCAAAAATGCAAATTAAAACCCCAATGAGATGCTCCCTCACACTAAATAGCTAAAATCAGAAGACTGCCAAGCATGTGCATGAAATGGAATTTTCATAATTTGCTGCTGGGAGTATAAGATGTGTTCAAGCACTTTGGAAGGCTTTCTTGCAATTTCTTAGAAAGTTAAATCTGTACCCTAGCAATCTCATTCTGAAGCATTTATCCAAGAGACATGAAAATATATGTTCCCCCAAAAGGCTTACATAGCAGCCTTATTCATAAGAACTCCTAAATGGGGAGCTGCTGCTGCTGCTGCTGCTGCTAAGTCACTTCAGTCTTGTCTAACTCTGTGCTACCCCATAGACAGCAGCCCACCAGGCTCCCCAGTCTGGGGGATTCTCCAGGCAAGAACACTGGAGTGGGTTGCCATTTCCTTCTCCAATGGGGAGTGGAGGCGGATAAATAAAACATCCATCAAGAAGAGAATGAAAGAACATATTGTGGTATTTAAACAATAGAATAACTAGTACCTGGCAGGAGAGAAAAAAGAGCCAAACTACTGACAAACCCCAAAACACAGATGAATCTTATATTGAGTGAAAGAAGCCCAACCCAAAACACATCCACATGTATGAGTTCAAGAATAGAAAAAAGTAATCATTAAGGGTTAAGATCAGAAAGTCCTTGCCTCTGGCAGAAAGGGAAATTGCCTGGAAGAATGTATAAGGGAACTTCATGGAGTGATAGAAATGTTCTATATTTTATTTGGGGGTTTGATTATATAGATGAATATAATTTTCAAAACTTGCTGAACTGAACTCTTAAGCTCTTCACATTATATTGTATGTAAATTATACCCCAATAATATAGTATCTCAAATAAATTTTTAAAGTTAAAAAAATTTGTTCATTGAAAGACACCATTGAGAAAATGAAAAGGCAGACCACAAGCTGACAGAAAATATTTGTAATACGTATATCTGACAAAGAACTTAATGTCCAGAATATATAAAGAATTCTTACAACTCAATGGTAAAAAGACAAAAAGTCAAAAGGCTGGAAAGATGCTTCACAAATGAAGATATCAAAATGGTCAATAAGTGCATGAAAAGGTGCTCATTGCAATTAGTCATCAGCAAAATGCAAATTAAAACCAGTGATATACCACTACACACAACTGAGTGACTAACTACAAAGACTGACAAGTATGTAAATCAGCTAGAATTTTCATACTTTGCTGGTGAGAGCAGAAGATGATATAACTACTTTGGAAAACAGTTTGACAGTTTCTTAGAAAGTTATAACCCAACAGTGCCATTCATAGCCAGGGAAAAGAGACATGAAAACTAGAAGCAACCTTAATGTCACTAAACCAGTGAATGAATGAATAAACTGGCATTTCTCAAAGTGTGTTCTCTTTTCCCAAAACCCCATGAGATTAAAACTATTTTTATAATAGTTCAGTTCATTCGCTCAGTCACGCCTGACTCTGTGACCCTATGAACCACAGCATGCCAGGCCTCCCTGTCCATCACCAACTCCCGGAGTTCACTCAGATTCATGTCCATCGAGTCAGTGATGCCATTCAGCCATCTCATCCTCTCTCGTCCCCTTCTCCTCCTGCCCCCAATCCCTCCCAGCATCAGAGTCTTTTCCAGTGAGTCAACTCTTTGCATCAGGTGGCCAAAGTACTGGAGTTTCAGCTTTAGTATCATTCCTTCCAAAGAAATCCCAGGGCTGATCTCCTTCAGAATGGACTGGTTGGATCTCCTTGCAGTCCAAGGGACTCTCAAGAGTCTTCTCCAACACCACAGTTCAAAAGCATCAATTCTTCGGCGCTCAGCTTTCTTCACGGTCCAACTCTCACATCCATACATGACCAAGACATTTGCCTTTTTCACTCACAAGAGAGAACAGTGAAGTTTTCCAGCTGCTTTAAGGTGTGATATAGCTACAGATTGAATGCAGGGGCACATATGAAAGTGCAGCTGTCTTCTATAAAGCCAGACATTAAAAGAGATTTTCAAAACCGTGAAACAGACCTACCCTTCTCTTCTTTCTGTTAACGTGTAATGGGTTTATCATTTTAAATGGATTAATAAGTACTTTAAAAATCTCTGTTTTGATTTATAATATGATGATGGGGTATTGGTGTATATAGTCTACATAAACAAAAGCTTTTTGAGAACTCAGTAGTTTTAAAAGTGTAAATGGGTCCTGAGATCAAAAAGTTTGGGAACCACTGGGATAAACAAATTGTGATACATTTATTAATAAAATACGACTGAACAATAAAAAGAATAAGCAATTTATATGCACAACATGAGTAAATCTCAAGATTCTTTAGCTCAAGACACTAGACCCAGAAGACTACATACAGTATGATTCCATTTGAGAATTAATCTCTGGTGATCTGAATATGAATGGTGGTGGCCTCTGGGGTGCAGTAGCAGGGAAGGGCATTGACTAGATGGGGACACAAGGGAACTTTTTAACAGGATAGAAATGCTGCTCATTGATTTGGATATGCCCATGTGAATGTATATGTTTGTCAAATTAAACTAACCATAAGATCTATAAATTTTATTTTTATAAATTATAACTCAGTTTTTAAAACTTGAACTTATTTTATGAGATGAAAGAAATAGTATGGTCTGAGATGATAGTCTAGTGTTTTGAAGTTTTTAAGTGCCTCACAAAAATCTGTATTATAAAGAAAAATTTCAATCAGAGTCTTAGTGCTGATGTCTACTTTGAATCTTCATACATTCAAAGTTAACATTCTTTGAAGGGTTGTATGCACTTTCTTCTTTAAAAAAAATATATTTTCCTGATACATTGGCATGTCAAGATTTTACACATTGCTTCTTTCTAGAATGTAATTGCCTCTGATTCCTTCTGGCCTTTTTTCTCTTTAGGCCAACAGAACTTTTCAGGAGTTGCAATGCTCAGTCAGATCAAGGAGCCATGAATGACATGAAGCTGTGGGAAAAAGGAAGCATAAAGATGCCATTTATCAACATACCTGTTCTTGACATTAAAAAGTGCCAACCAGAAATGTGGAAAGCAATAGCTTGTTCGCTGCAGATTAAGCCTTGTCATAGTAAATCACGGGGCAGTATTATTTGCAAGTAAGTTTCTTTCATCATAATGACTCTCCAGTTTTGGTTTGGACCCTCTATGATCTCTACCCACAGCCTATCCGTAGAGTCACCACCCCCACATGTCAAATGTTCTCCCACTTTTCCATCTTGGCCTAAAATAATCTTCCTCCTACCTGCATCTTTACTAACCCACTGCCTGTCCTTCTTCAGCTCAGTTCAGTTCAGTCGCTCAGTCATGTCCGACTCTTTGCGACCCCATGAATCGCAGCATGCCAGGCCTCCCTGTCCATCACCAACTCCCGGAATTCACACAAACTCATGTCCATCGAGTCAGTGATGCCATCCAGCCATCTCATCCTCTGTCGTCCCCTTCTCCTCCTGCCCCCAATCGCTCCCAGCATCAGAGTCTTTTCCAGTGAGTCAACTCTTCGCATCAGGTGGCCAAAGTATTGAAGTTTCAGCCTCAGCATCAGTCCTTCCAATGAACACCCAGAACTGGTCTCCTTTAGGATGGACTGGTTGGATCTCCTTGCAGTCCAAGGGACTCTCAAAAGTCATCTCCAACACCACGGTTCAAAAGCATCAATTCTTCAGCGCTCAGCTTTCTTCACAGTCCAACTCTCACATCCATACATGACCACTGGAAAAACCATAGCCTTGACTAGACAGACCTTTGTTGGCAAAGTAATATCTCTGCTCTTTAATGTGCAGGTTGGCCATAACTTTCCTTCCAAGGAGTAAGCGTCTTTTAATTTCATGGCTGCAATCACCATCTGCAGTGATTTTGGAGCCCCGAAAAAGTCTGACACTGTTTCCACTGTTTCCCCATCTACTTCCCATGAAGTGATGGGACCAGATGCCATGATCTTCGTTTTCTGAATGTTGAGCTCTAAGCCAACTATTTCACTCTCCACTTTCACTTTCATCAAGAGGCTTTTTAGTTCCTCTTCACTTTCTGCCATAAGGGTGGTGTCATCTGCATATCTGAGGTTATTAATATTTCTCCCAGCAATCTTGATTCCAGTTTGTGCTTCTCCCAGCCCAGCGTTTCTCATGATGTACTCTGCATAGAAATTAAATAAGCAGGGTGACAATGTACAGCCTTGACGTACTCCTTTTCCTATGTGAAATCAGTCTGTTGTTCCACGTCCAGTTCTAACTGTTGCTTCCTGACCTACATACAGGTTTCTCAAGAGGCAGGTAAGGTGGTCTGGTATTCCCATCTCTTTCAGAATTTTCCACAGTTTATTGTGATCCACACAGTCAAAGGCTTTGGCATAGTCAAGAAAGCAGAAGTCGATGTTTTTCTGGAACTCTCTTGCTTTTTTGATGATCCAGCAGATGTTGGCAATTTGATCTCTGGTTCATTTGCCTTTTCTAAAACCAGCTTGAACATCCGGAAGTTCACGGTTCACGTATTGCTGAAGCCTGGCTTGGAGAATTTTGAGCATTACTAGCATGTGAGATGAGTGCAATTGTGTGGTAGTTTGAGCATTCTTTGGCATTGCCTTTCTTTGGAATTGGAATGAAAACTGACCTTTTCCAGTCCTGTGGCCACTGCTGAGTTTTCCAAATTTGCTGGCATATTGAGTGCAACACTTTCACAGCATCATCTTCCAGGATTTGGAATAGCTCAACTGGAATTCCATCACCTCCACTAGCTTTGTTCATAGTGATGCTTCCTAAGGCCCACTTGACTTCGGCATTCCAGGATGTCTGGCTGTAAGTGAGTGATCACACCCTTGTGATTATCTGGGTCGTGAAGATCTTTTTTGTACAGTTCTGTGTATTCTTGCCACCTCTTCTTAATATCTTCTGCTTCTGTTAGGTCCCTACCATGTCTGTTCTTTATCGAGCCCATCTTTGCATGAAATGTTCCCTTGGTATCTCTAATTTTCTTGAAGAGATCTCTAGTCTTTCCCATTCTGTTGTTTTCCTCTATTTCTTTGCATTGATCGCTGAGGAAGGTTTTCTTATCTCTCCTTGCTATTCTTTGGAACTCTGCATTGAGATGCTTATATCTTTCCTTTTCTCCTTTTCCCTTCTCTTCTTTTCACAGCTATTTGTAAGGCCTCCCCAGGCAGCCATTTTGCTTTTTTGCACTTCTTTTCCATGGAGATGGTCTTGATCCCTGTCTCCTATACAATGTCACGAACCTCCGTCCATAGTTCATCAGATACTCTGTCTATCAGATCTAGTCCCTTAAATCTATTTCTCACTTCTACTGTATAATCATAAGGGATTTGATTTAGGTCATACCTGAATGGTCTAGTGGTGTTCCCCACTTTCTTCAATTTAAGTCTGAATTTGGCAATAAGGAGTTCATGATCTGAGCCACAGTCAGCTCCCAGTCTTGTGTTTGCTGACTGTATAGAGCTTCTTTGGCTGTAAAGAATATAATCAATCTGATTTCGGTGTTGACCATCTGGTGATGTGCATGTGTAGAGTCTTCTCTTGTGTTGTTGCAAGAGGGGGTTGCCTTGACCAGTGTGTTCTCTTGGCAAAACTCTATTAGCCTTTGCCCTGCTTCATTCCATATTCCAAGGCCAAATTTGCCTGTTACTCCAGGTATCTCTTGACTTCCTACTTTTGCATTCCAGTCCCCTATAATGAAAAGGACATCTTTTTTGGGTGTTAGTTCTAAAAGGTCTTGTAGGTCTTCATGGAACGTTTCAACTTCAGCTTCTTCAGCATTACTGGTTGGGGCATAGGCTTGGATCACCGTGATATTGAATAGTTTGCCTTGGAAACGAACAGAGGTCATTCTGTCGTTTTTGAGATTGCATCCAAGTACTGCATTTTGGACTGTTTTGTTGACCATGATGGCTACTCCATTTCTTCTAAGGAATTCCTACCCACAGTAGTAGATATAATGGTCATCTGATTTAAATCACCCTTTCCAGTCCATTTTATTTCGCTGATTTCTAGAATGTTGACTGTCCTTCTTAGCCCCTCTTAAATTCCAGTCATTGCTATGGAATCTTCCCAGATTTCTCCAGCTGATAGTAGTTTATCCAAACTACAAATTTCTGTAGACCTTCATTTGTACTTTTCTCATGGAACTTAGTTCAAGAAACAGTGAGTACCTTCAATGCACTATTCTATTCGTTTATTTTAATTTGTGTATTTGTCTTATATCCTGTTAGGTTTGCTCTCCTTGAGGATAAACACTCTTATTTGAACCTCTTTTTTTCTTATCTTTTCTCTCTTCTTTTTCTTCTCCAGGAATGAGCATAATCCTAAAGTGCAATAGATATTCCAGAAATGTTTGATGAGAAAAAGACTTAGTAAATATAGTCAATAGGGTCTGTTCCTAATAAACATTTCTGAATGATTTACTTACTAAGATCTATTATAGGATAAAGTTTAAGGACCTATTGAATAGCACAGGGAACTATACTCAATATTTTGAAATAACCTATAAGAGAGAAGAATCTGAAAAAGAATATATATATATATATATATATATATATATATATATATATATATATAATTAAACCAGTTTGTTGTACATCTGAAACGAACGCAGCATTTATAAAACAACTGTACTTCAATTAAAAAATTAAAAAATTTTTAAGTAAATAGGAAGACAAAAAAAAGGGCGATCTGGATAAAATAAAGATGAAAGTTGCTGTGGTGTGTGAAACCAGAAACATTAACTACATAGTAATCTCTGTCAGCTTCTCTTCAAGCATCTTTTTTTTCCAAAAACCTTTCCCAAAACCAATTTACTATCCAGCCCCTAAGTTTCTGGGCACTTGATAACTGATTGCAGATTATTTCAATCTTGAATAGGGTCCAGATCCATTCTCTGATATGACTTGGGGGTGGCCTGAGTAGAGGAGAGTTGAGAAATAAGTACTGTGTGAAAGGCAAGAGGCAACAAGTGGGAAATTTATAGACTCTTAGCACAGAAACTTTATAGAGGGGTCAAATTTATATTGAAGACAGAAAATTTTAAAGTAGTAGATTTCCCAACTGTTTTAGGCCAAACACTTTAATGTTGATATAAACAGATATTTTAAAAGAGAAAGGCAGGAAGGGGAGTGAGAGAAGAAGAAAGGAAGAAGCAAGCATGCATGGGCCCTGAAAGAAAGGAATATGATTTCACAGAGAGCACATCAGACTAGCCTAGGTTAATTTCCTTTCAATGACAGTAGAAAACCACATTGATAGTAGTGGCAGTGGGTATGAGTATAAAATTTGAGCAAGGCTTTTGATCTCAGGTCAGAGAGAGTTAGGGATGCTTTGATAGTGTAATACATTACTTACTCTTCAACCTAAGGTCTGCTGTCACTCTTGTTCTTTTATCATGCACCTAACAAAGTGTGAAACATTGTTGAGTTGTAAAAACTCACTTTCTGAAAAGCTTCTGAAACAGAATTGATATTGGCTAGGCAACCTGAGGAGTGAGGAGGTTCCTCAAATCCTAAATTTGCGTGTATTTTCCTTTTCAAGATCGGATTGTGTAGAGATTCTCAAGAAATGTGGGGACCAGAACAAATTCCCTGAAGACCACACAGCTGAAAGTATTTGTGAGCTTCTGTCACCCACAGATGACCTGGAGAACTGCATACCTTTGGATACATACCTCAGTAAGTACTTTTTTTTTAAATTTAATGGCTTCTCCCTTCTCTCTCTGCCCCTGATGTTTGCTTTGCATGAGCATCTATCTGTTGAGAACATGTGGTTTAATGATAATAACTCATCTGCAGACTCTTATCTTATATGCTTGCCCTTTTCAGCCCAGGAAAGAATTGTCATCTTAAAATATGTACACAGAAGCAACTATCATTATCAATCTGAGTGGGTAGTGAACTGTTGTCAATCAGGGATTTTTAGTGATGAGTCATGTGTCAGCATTCTCAGATAACCAGCTCTTTATCATTGCTGTCTCCTTGCCATGATTTGATCAAGTAGAATTTCCCCTAGGGAGTCTTCAGCTTCTTGTCATCTAAATATCAGTGGAAACTGAGCCAGGCGTTGGCTTGGACTTACCCACCAAATAGGGAGTAAGGAATGATGGTCTGGGTTAGTACAGGAAAATGGAGTTTTTCTCTGTACCAAATACTCCTACCAAGAGCTAGAAGAATAAATTTGTATCTCCTTGATGGATTCTGGAGCTAAGCTTCCCAGCAGGAGGTATGGTGGAAACCAGGGAATAAAATTCATAGACACTATATAGTCAAGGGGCTTCCCTGGTGGCTCAGTAAAAAGTCTGCCTCCAATGCTGGAGACCAGGGTTTGATCCCTGGGGTGGGAAGATCTCCTGGAGAAGGGCCTGACAACCCACTCCAGTATTCTTGCCTGGAGAATCCCTGTGGGCTGGTGGGCTATAAGTCCACGGGGTCGCAGAGAGTCAGACACAACTGAGAGACTAAGTACATGTAGTTAAGAGAAGTGTTTAGGCTAACACTAAGGGGCATTAGTGCTGTGAGCTGGCTCAAACTAGCTTTATTTTCCTGTGTTAAGATAGAATTAAGTTCAGCTGTGAAATAGAACTGCCTTATGACCCAGCAATCCCACCGCTGGGCATACACACCGAGGAAACCAGAATTGAAGGAGACATGTACCCCAGTGTTCATCGCAGCACTGTTTAGAATAGCCAGGACATGGAAGCAACCTAGATGTCCATCAGCAGATGAATGGATAAAAAAGCTGTGGTACATATACACAGTGGAGTATTACTCAGCCATTAAAAAGAATACATTTGAATCAGTTCTAATGAGGTGGATGAAACTGGAGCCTATTATACAGAGTGAAGTAAGCCAGAAAGAAAAACACCAATACAGTATACTAATGCATATATATGGAATTTATAAAGATGGTAATGATAACCCTGTATGTGAGACAGCAAAAAAGACACAGATATATAGAACAGTCTTTTGGACTCTGTGGGAGAGGGCGAGGGTGGGATGATTTGGGAGAATGGCACTGAAACATGCATAATATCATATAAGAAACGAATTGCCAGTCCAGGTTCGATACAGGATGCTTGGGGCTGGTGCACTGGGATGACCCAGAGGGATGGTACGGGGAGGGAGGTGGGAGGGTGGTTCAGGATGGGGAACACGTGTATGCCTGTGGCGGATTCATGTTGATGTGTGGCAGAACCAGTACAATATTGTAAAGCAATTAGCCTCCAATTAAAATAAATAAATTTAAATTAACTAAAAAAAAATAAGTTCAACTGCAAATAATAGAACAGATGGAAGCAAAAGAAAGCCCAGAAATAAATAGTCTAGGGCTGTTACAGTGGAATCCAGGTTCCCTTTTCTTTCTCCACCATTCTTAGTACTTGGCTTCCATCATCAAGGTTACTTCTTGTACTTTACCATCACAACATGAGTATTTTAATTCTAGCTACCTCGTGTAAGGGAAAACCACCCCTCATTGTATGGGAAGCTGGGAAAGATTTTTTTATCTGTGGGCCCATTGCCAACTTGGTATTAAGTAAAAAGAAAAGAGTGGGTACTACATTTGCAGTTCACAATATCCACTATATTTTAATCAAGACAAACAGACTGTGTCCTTAACCTTAGTGACAATTGTAGAAAAAAAGAGGATTAGCCTGACTAGAATCATAGGCCTCTCTGATTTTAAGCAGATGACTTCTGTGAGCCTCAGCTTCCCTATTTATGAAATGATTGGGCTGGATGAGATAAATTCCATAAGCCCTATACTCTGTTAGCCTTAGAGTCTAAGTCTGGCCTAAAATCAAGTAAGCAAAATGAATGTATTCATAATCCTGGATGCCATTAGAGTAGTCAAATATATGTGTAGACAGAGACTATTTTCAGTGGGAGGAAACTTAAAGAAATGCTTTTGTTTACATTTCAATACTCTTAAAATATCACACAGAGTTTGCCCTCCATATCCACAGGTTCTGCATTTGCAAATTGAAAATATTCAGGGAAAAAAACTCCAGAAAGTTCCAAAAAGCAAAATTTGAATGTTGCATACCTGGCAACTACTTACATAGCATTTACATTTTATTTATAACTATTTACTTAGTATTTACATTGTATTAGGTATTATAAATAATCTGGAGATAATTTAAAGTACGCAGGAGAGTGTGCTTAGGTTATGTGCAAATACTACACCATTTTATATAAAGGACTTGAGCATTCTCAGAATTTTATATCCATGGGAGTGTTGGAATCAACCCCCCACATATACTGAGGGATGACTGTATATTAAGTGAGATTTTTCCTTGGTCATTATTTAATAAGTTAACCAATATGATCATGGTTTTGGGTTCATCTTACCATAATAAATTATCATTTTTTATGGTGAATGTGCTAAATTATCCCTCTTAGACATAAGCATCTATTTGACCACCTTATTCAAAATACATGTTACAGTCCATCCCTTTATACTGCTTATTGTTATCTGACTTTTTACTTATATTCATACACACACACGTGCAGAGTCTATTTATTGTTTATTTCCTGACCAAAACGTAAACTCTATAGAGACTTGCCTTTTTTGTTCACTTCTGTATCTCCAGAACCTAGAACCTTGCCAGGCATTATCTTAGGCACCCAGTAAATAAACAAATGAATGAATGTTTGTTTATGCTAAATGCACAGTTGATCAGGAAATCTATTTCAATAACTCACTTGAACCATACTTCATGTTGTTGTTCAGTCCCTCAGTCGTGTCCAGTTCTTTGCCACCCCATGGACTGCAGCACGCCAGGCTTCCCTGTCCTTCACTATCTCTCAGAGTTCGCTTAAACTCATGTTTATTGAGTCAATGATGCCAACCAACCATCTCATCCTCTGCCACCCACTTCTGCTCCTGCCCTCTATCTTCCCAGCATCAGGGTCTTTTCTGTTGAGTCAGCTCTTCACATCAGATGACCAAAGCATTGGAGCTTCAGCTTCGGCATCAGTCCTTCCAATGAATATTCAGGGTTGATTTACTTTAGGATTGACTGATTGGATTTGCTTGTTGACCAAGGGACCCTCAAGAGTCTCGTCCAGCACCACAGTTGGAAAGCATCAATTCTTTGGTGCTCAGCCTTCTTTGTGGTCCAACTCTCACATCAATGCATGACTACTAGAAAAACTATAGCTTTGCCTATACAGACCTCATGAGCTGTCCATTTGTTTCAGATGTCATTAATTCAGACAATTTACAGACCTCTTCTACTCTTTTGGGTGTTTAAACTGATCTGTTTTTGTATTTTCAGGGCCAAGTTCTTTAGGTAACATTGTAGAAGAGGTGACTCATCCTTGTAACCCAAACCCTTGCCCTGCTAATGAGCTCTGTGAGGTAAACCGGAAAGGGTGTCCATCTGGTGATCCCTGCCTTCCATACTCTTGTGTTCAGGGTAAGAAGTGGGGTAGGGTGTGGGATGGGCAAGGGTATGTGCTGCTATTGTTTCTTTATAGCTGTTATCTTTGGAATAAGATTATTTTCTAAATTATGTTTTTCAAATAAACATGTATTATTTATGTAAGCAGAGGAAGACAAAAAAATAATTTTCAGTAGTCATTTAGATTGTAAACTTATTTCACTTTCAAAACCAGATTCTCATAATGAGTCATAAGGTTCTTGACAACCAAAGGAAAAAAGAACCTTGGGCTAGTTTTTAAACATGGGAAGTAAAAAGGAAAAAAATATTAAATAAGCATATCTCAAGGGCCATTTGTAATATTTGTATAATACTACATCCACTATAGCATCATAATAAATCTTGTTAAAATTAAAAATAAATGGGTTTTCCTTAAGTCCAATCAAGTATTCACTTTTCTTTGAATTTATGATGTGTCTTTATTCCATCACTAAAAGTTTTCTGACCAGATTATTCTAAAATTACTCTCAGTTGCCATGTTACATTTAAAAAAATATCTGTGATTTTAAAATATATTTGATAAGCCTTAAAAATTTTTAAGAACTACTTAACTTACAGCATTTTTGTAAGAACTGTTGCTAACTTTGGGGTATGTGTCCTTTAATCACCACCACTTCACAGACCGAACATGGAATTTTTGTTTGTTTGTGGCCAGTGAACCAAAGCAATTCCCTAGTTTAGTGAAAGTTCTATTCTGTAATCTTTAGTGGCCACACAGTATCTATAAAACTATGTGAAGTGTATCTGATATCACAAAACAATATCAGGGAACAGTACCAGCTCTCTCAGCTCATTTTTGTCCCTACAGGCTGCAAATTGGGAGAAGCATCTGATTTTATTGTCCGTCAAGGGACACTGATCCAGGTGCCATCATCTGCAGGGGAAGTTGGTTGTTATAAAATTTGCTCATGTGGGCAAAGTGGACTCTTAGAAAACTGTATAGAGATGCACTGTATAGACCTTCAGAAGTCTTGTATTGTTGGAGGAAAAAGAAAAAGTGAGTCTTGAACTGTTTTGGGGTTTTTTTTGTTTTGTTTTTAACACAAGATTAGTTGTATTAACTTGGTAGGGAGAACATTGGATGGGTTCTCACCAGAGAGTAAAAGTCTACAAATCAGATATTCTAGGGAAGAATACTTCAAACTCTATGGAACACAAGGACTTCTAAGGAACCCTCTTAGAAGCCTCATCAAGAAGGGACTACTAACAGCTGACAGTAACTAACACTTACTGAACTCTTAACTGTGTGCCAATACTGTGCTAAGTCTTGGCCTGTGTTATCTCATTAAATCCTCCCAGTTGTTTAGTACAGGTACTATGTAAGGAAGCTGATGTTTAGAGAGGTCACCCAGCTAGTAAATGACCAAAGCAGAATTCAGTCCTAGGCCTATTTGACAACAAAGCCCTTGCCCTCCACAGGCAAGGACACAGGTCTGCTCCTTCCCACCCCTTTCTCAACAGTTGTTCTCTGCTTTGCCCCATTCCCAGAAGTAAAACCCAGAGGTTGATATCATGGAAAGCAAAGGGATGGGAACTACACTGTTGGTTAGGGGTTAGGAGAGAGCACATTAAGAGTACTTCCCTGTTTGATCACCTTCTCTAGAAGTCTGAGGGTCTTGCTTTCTCATTGCTTCCTTAAACCATCTTTTGCTTATAGCCTTTAATAACTCTTCATATCAATATATAACCTCAAAAACTGTGAAAAAAAAATACCACTTTTGAGAATGTGCTCCCCACCCCACCTGCTCATTCTGCTACCTCTACATCCATCCTCCTACCCATCAACTAGAGTAGTTCAGCTTTTATATGCCTCTTGTTCCACTCTTCTGTGTGAGATCTTACTTTAAGAAGAGTACTTTTGACTAAAAAGAGCTTGCAAATTTCTGCTTAGACCAGCAAGTCAGGTGTTCATTGCTTAGTCCATATGCTAATTAGCTAAAATGTAACATAGGTTCCTTGAATCACAGAAAACATCGGAAGATAAACTCATTCTTTCCATAAACTTTCACTGACTAAATACCTTTTCTGTACAAAAGAACCTGGGATGAGGAATTGAAATCATGCTTTACATGGTAAGATAGGAGAGAATTTGGAGCAGTCTAGTGAGATGAGCATATTAGGGGCTTGGAGGGGATATGGTGGGAGGTCAATATGAAAATACCAGTATTACAAGTTTAATTCCCTAGTTTATATATTCAGAAGTCATCTTTCAAGAATTTCTATTTTAAAACTATGTAATTTTTTATTTGTGATTTATTTATAAATTTATGACACAGATCAGTATTTTATTTCTCTTTCTCTTAGGTCATGGAACTTCCTTTAATGTCGACTGCAATATCTGTTCTTGTTTTGCTGGCAATTTGGTGTGTTCTACCCGCCTGTGTCTCAGTGAGCACAGCTCAGAAGATGACCGTCGTACCTTCACAGGTAACCGTGGTCATCCATCAGCTTTCCTCATCCTCTGTACCCATTCTCCCTTGAAGGCAGCATCTCATTAACTGCAAATGTGCACAGTAAAGTAAATACGTAACCTGAGAGCAAGGTACTTTGCTCTCTGGATCACTTCCTCCTCTATAAATTGAAGGCATTAAAGTAAGTGGTTTCTTAAGGTCCTTTTGGAATTCCATAAAAAGAACGGGGCCAGTGATTGTATAGTTTTAGTTAAATGGAAGTTTTCCACCTGCTGAAATAGCCATTTACCCCTACCATTATAGTCTAAAGTGTCCATGTATTTTGTAAATTTGCTTCTGTGTTTGTTTTTTTTAACCATTTTCTTCTTTGTCCTACCGTGGCTTACTGGATTCATATAGGCAGGGACCTCTATAAACAAAGCTACTGGAAGAAAAAGTAAAGACTATTTCTCCCAATCTAGATATAAAATCTAGAATTTAGATATGTCAAGTCTGGGAGTTTTCTGGAATGTTGAAGGGTGATAACAATAGCAAGACAAAGACAAAGGTTGTAAACACCTTACATAGATTCCTTCCATTCGTATCTCCTTAGGGAGGGGGGAAAACAGGGAAGTAACTTGGGAAATTATTGTAATTTTGAAACTTAATTTTTATGAACAGTTATGCTTCTGGTATTACGCTCACATCAGCCACAGTAAGTGACAAGGTTAGTGAGATGAGATGCTCTTTTCTTGAGTAGAAACTCCAGTTGTCAACAACCAGAGCATAGTTGCCAGTATTCACTGAAAGTGAAAGTGAAGTCGCTAAGTCGTGTCCGACTCTTTGTGACCCCATGGACTGTAGCCTATCAGGCTCCTCTGTCCATGGGATTTTCCAGGCAAGAGTGCTGGAGTAGATTGCCATTTCCTTCTCCAGGGGATCTTCCCAACCCAGGAATCGAACCCGGGTCTCCCGCACTGCAGGCAAACGCTTTACCATGGGAGCCATCAGGGAAGCCCCTCAGGGAAGTATAGTTGCCAGTATTCACTGGTATCTGCTTTTTTCCCAAATCTGGTTCTGGGCAAAGAGGAGTTAGGTAGTTGCCCTTAAACCATTTCTTGCTGTTGCAGCAGCAGCTTGACTCTGAGTTGGTATTACACGTGGAATAGGGTAGAAAGAGAACAGAATAGGATTTACCAACCTTGTATCTCCAGCACACTGGAAATAAAAGGGAGATCAGAAACAAGAAGTGAACGCAGACTGATGGGGAAGTAGAGGCAGGACCAGCTCCAACCCATCCTCTATCCACCCTAATGAGAACCAGGGTTTGCTACTTTATTGTCTTGTTGTTGTCTATTTTTATTGTCTTGTTGTTTGTTTTTATCCTTTATCTGCTGTGCTCTGATGAGGACAATTCATTCTGCCTAGAGAAACTGAAAAATGATGTGGGATGAGAAATGAACTAAAGATTTACAAGGAAGACTTTTACTTATTTATTTACATCACAATGTTTTTAGAAGTTGAAGTTTACAACTAGCAGGACCCTCTTTCCCTGTAGTGTGTAGCCCCTCATGTCCTGGAATAAGTTACATTAATGAGTATTTAATGGGATTTCCCTGGTAGTCCAATGGTTAGGACTCCACACTTTCACTGTTGAGGGCCTGGGTTCTATCCCTGGTCGAGGAACTAAAATCCCATAAGGCATGCAGCACAGACAAAAAAAAAAAGACTGTTTAGCTAGCAGATTCTAAGGAGATTTTACTGGCCACAAAGTATACGCATTTGGGGGGACTCAGGGCCCCAGTCCACACAGGACTCAGAAGGAGATGTTCATAAAAATTCTTAAGTTTTAAGTTACAATAACTTCCCAAGTTACTAACTTCTTGTTCTTCCCACCTCCCTAAGGAGGTGGAAAGAACCTATGTGAGGCATTTACAACCTTCATTCTTTGTCTTGTCTTTTGGTATTATCCTTGAACATTCTGGAAATCCCCTAAACCAGAATCAAACATCTAAATCCCAGATTCTGTATATCAGATTGGGAGAAATGTTCTTTACCTTTCCTACCCATAGTTTAGTTTGCAAGGATCTCTACCCCTGGGATCAAGATCTGGAAGCCCTCAGTTAGCAGGCAATAAATGGAACAAAGGAAAGTCGTTGTGCAGACAAATGGCTTTTCAGGACCTTCCCACCTTTAAAAACAGAGATGAGAGGATATCCCCCCTTCCATACAGCTCCCCCTCCTCCCCCAACCCCCCTGACCTAATGTTAAATTCTGTTTTAACCTGAGACCTCTGGCTGCTTGTCAGTGGTTTACCTTAATTAGAAAACAGATGAAGGGGCCATACAGGAGCAATCGCTGAGGTGCTCTCCCCCTCCAGGTCTGCCCTGCAACTGTGCAGATCAGTTTGTCCCCGTTTGTGGGCAGAATGGACGCACTTACCCCAGCGCCTGCATTGCTCGCTGTGTGGGCCTCCAGGACCATCAGTTTGAGTTCGGATCATGCATCTCAAAGGATCCATGTACTCCTAATCCCTGCCCAAAAAACCAAAGGTAAGTCAAATGCCTCCTTGTCTTTTTCAACTGAAGGTTTCTCTATACCAGACAGTGAAAATACAAAGATGAATTAAGATACTCTCTCCCCTGAGAAGTTAGAGTCTCGAGGGAAAGATCCAGGTAAAGCTGCTTGGTGATATGCTGTGATTGGGGGCCCAGAGGTCAAGCAGCTGACACAGCCTGGAGGAACCTGAGAAAGCCTCTAGAGCATGTGGTAGTTAGCTGGGAAAACGAGGAGGAGACTGCCAGCAAGGTTTATGGTAGAGGAAAAGTGGTATTCATGAAGGCAGAGGGAGTAACCAGAGCAAATCTCTTGGCTGCTAATGAGAGAGCATGGTGTATGCCAGAAGCTAGACCCGTTCTGTAAGACAGAAACAAAGTGTGAGGCAAGGAGAAGCGGCAGCTAAGACAAGAGAAATGGATGCATTCTTATTATTAGCTACTGATGCCTGGTAGTAATAGAAAATAGTCTACTTAAAACCTGTCTCCGCTGTACAGATCGAACATGAGAAATCTCTGGAAGTGCACTTTCAGTATTTTATGAAGTTATTTGTTTAGGGACTCCTCTCTCTGTTGCTTCCTCAGGAGCTCAGAGTGCAGTTGATGTCACCTTAATGATGGATTTCTGCTTGTGATGGTCGCAGGTGAAGGGTACTGCTGATTCTCTTAGGTTTCAAGCTTCTGGAATTGAAGTTTTCACTGACTGCCTCAGAGAGCTGAGTAAGACACGTCCCAGCACCACAGTCCTTGCCTTTTGAAGGTTTTGTGGAGAATAAGCAATTGCTTCTCCATCCCGAAAACCTTGGTGCAGTATGAAGGGAGAGAAAGAAAAATTTTCTCTTGTGTTAAATTTATTTTAACAAATTTAAATTCTCTTTTACCAAAGAGAATTGGTCCCTGTTTAGCAAAGTTTACATCATGAAAACTAAGCCCAAAGAGTTGTTCTGCAAAGAAGATAGAGTGTTATGCATAAGAAAACATGATAAATAAATCAAAAGTATAATATAGTTGTGTCAGGATGTAGAATTGAGAGTTGTTTTGGTATCTGTTTATCTGTTCGCTTCCTTCTATTTGGTAACCTTTCTGAATAAGATTGACTTGCTTTTATAATAAAACCACAAATCTCAAAAATGGGAAGGCCTGGCTGGGTATAATACAACATCAATATAAAAGAACAGTTTGAAAAATACAACTACATGAAAATGAAGTTTTTCTGCATGGTAACAAATGAAAAACTAAGAGAAATCTTAAGAGAAAAGGATTTCAGTACAATCTCTGATAATATAAAGAACCCCTACAAATCAATATGAAAAAGATGAACAACTTAATATATTAATAAAAATAGACAAAGATCTATAACCAGTGGAAAATGGACCAAGGACATAAACATAGGAAAAGAAATACAAGTGCGTCTTAAACACTTAAAAAGATGCTTTTATTAGTTGGGGGGAGCAACTCTAGCTACTGTATACAAACCCCCAAATATCAGTACTTCTACGTGGTGGAAGTTCAAATACAGTCCATTTGGATTGTCAGCAGGTGCCTTTCCACCTGTGATTCAGAAACTTAGGATCTTTCCATCTAGCAACTCAGCCAGCTCCTATAGCCTCTAGTCTTCCTCTGTCAGGCAAATAAGAGAAGGGAGATGATGGAGGTTGCTCCTGAAAAGCTTTTATAGGCCAAGTTAAAATTCATCTTTACTTCTAGCCACATTCCATTGTCTAGAACTTATTCATTTGGCCAACACTTCCAGGGAGACTGGGGAAATATAATCCAGATGTATGCCCAGGAAGAAAATTAAATGAATTTGATGAATGAGCTCTAGCCAATCTACCACAATGCTTAACCTCTCTCATATGAAGAGAAATATAAATTAAAACTACAGTTGTGTACCATTTTCCATCTACCAGATTGGTAAAGATAAAAAAGTTTGATAACAAAATATAGGGAAATAGGCATTCCCATACAAGAGAGGATTGGGGCAAAGATTGGTACCTCCTCTATGGAGGGCAGTTTGGCCAAGCATATCAAAATTTTAAGTGCACATGCTCTTTGAATCAGCATGTATAAATGCTTGTTCTTATATAAAATATCTCTGGAAGAATGAATAAGAAGTTGGTAATAAGTGATTACCTCCAGGGAGGGTGGCTGGGATACAAAGAATAGGCAGGAGACTTACTTTTCATTATATACAGTTTTGTCTTTTCATTTTCTCATGGGCTTGTATTATCTGTTCAAAAAATAGTTGTTTAAAAAATAGAAATTTGAAAATAAATGAAGTCATATTCATTCATCAAGTATCTCCTGTTGTACTGGTCTTTCTAAACACTAAGACATAGTAGTCGACAAGACCAAGTCCCTGCCCTGATAGTGTTTATTGTAATCTGTTGCCCCCTCCCTGATTCTCAGGCTTTCCTGTTGATTCTCTTATTTCTGTGTATTCAAATTAGTAATGTTTTTCCTTCCAAAATTACCAAATTTCTCGTGATATTCTTTGTCCTCATTCCTTCATGTTAATAGATAGTGAAGTTCTAATCTTCTTTTTCATTTCTCTTCAAATGCCTTAAATTTCTATAAAATTATAACTTAATGCATTCCAATTTCTTTCTTCTAGTTTTTTTGAGATAGACTTGACATGTAGCCCTGTATAAGTTTAAGGTGTACAGCACAATGATTTGATTTACATGCATCATGAAATAACTACCACAGTAAGTTTAGTGAACATCTATCATCTTGAAGAAATAGAAAAAGAATTTCTTCTTGGTGCTAAGAGCTCTTGGGATTTAGTCTCTTAATAACTTCCATATGTAACTCTCAGCAGTGTTAATTATATTTATGATGATGTACATTACATCACTATGTTATAACTAGAAGTTTGTTATCTTTTGACTCAGTTCAGTTCAGTTCAGTCATTCAGTCATGTCCGACTCTGCCACCCCATGGACTGCCAGCATGCCAGGCTTCCCTGTCCATTTGTCACCAACTCCCGGAGCTTTCTCAAACTCATGTCCATTGAGTTGGTAATGCCATGCAACCATCTCATCCTCTGTCGTCCCCTTCTCCTCCTGTCTTCAATCTTCTCCGGAATCAGGGTCTTTTCCAATGAGTCATTTCATCACATCAGTTCTTTCAATGAATATTAAGGACTGATTTTCTTTAGGATTGACTGGTTGGATCTCCTTGCAGTCTAAGGGACTCTCAAGAGTCTCCTCCAACACCACAGTTCAAAAGCATCAATTCTTCAGCACTTAGCTTTCTTTATGGTCCAAATCCCACATCCATACATGACTACTGGAAAAACCATAGCTTTGACTAGACGGACTTTTGTTGGCAAAGTAATGTCTCTGCTTAATATTCTGTGGTTGGTCATAGGTTTTCTTCCAAGGAGCAAGCGTCTTTTAATTTCATGGCTGCACTCACCATCTGCAGTGATTTTGGAGCCAAAAAAATAAAGTCTCTCACTGTTTACATTGTTTCCCCATCTATTTGCCATGAAGTGATGGGGCCAGTTGCCATGATCTTTGTTTTCTGAATGTTGAGTTTTAAGCCAACTTTTTCCACTCCTCTTTCACTTTCATCAAGAGGCTTTTTAGTTTCTCTTTACTTTCTTCCCTAAGGGTGATTTCATCTGTATATCTGAGTAAGTAAAGTAAAGTCACTCAGTCGTGTCCGACTCTTTGCGACCCCGTGGACTGCAGCCCACCAGGCTCCTCAGTCCATGGGATTCTCCAGGCAAGAATACTGGAGTGGGTTGCCATTTCCTTCTCCAGGGGATCTTCCTGTTCTCCCGGATTGGAGGCAAACGCTTTAACCTCAGTCTTGATTCCAGCTTGTGCTTCATATAGTCCAGCATTTCTCATGGTGTACTCTGCATTTAAGTTAAATACACAGGGGAACAATATACAGCCTTGACGTACTCCTTTCCCAATTTGGAGCCAGTCTGTTGTTCCATGTCTGGTTCTGACTACCTTCATCTAAGTCTCCCTCCCCTCACCCTTTGTCTCTGGCAACCACATATATGATCTTTTCCTATGAGTTTGTCTGTTTTAAAGTATAATTGACCTACAACTCTGTGTTAGTTCCTGGTATAAACATAGTGATTCAGTATTTCTATACATTTTGAAGTAAGTTTAGTTACTATCTTTCACCATATAAGGATATTACATAATTATCAACTCTGTTTTCCATACTGTACATTTCATACCTGTGATTCATTTATTGTGCAACTGGAATTTTGTACGTCTTGGTCTTCCACACCAATTTCTCTCCTCTCCCCACTCTCCTCCCCTCTGGCAATCACCTGTTTGTTCTCTGCATCTACACGTAGATACAGGTACACATAGATACATTCCTTTACTATGTTTGTTCGTTTCATTTTTTATAGTCCACATATAACTGAAATCTGTCTTTCTCTTTCTGTCTTATTTCACTTTAGCATAGCACTCTCCAGGTCCATCCATGTTGTAACAAGATTTCATTCTTTTCTGTAACTGAATAATATTCCATCCTGTGTGTGCACATGGGTGGCATCAATCACATGCACACAGAAGGGTTTCCTTTTCTCCACATCTTCATCAAGACTTATTTGTTGTCTTTTGGATAATAGTCATTCTGACAGGTATGAGGTGATGTCTCATTGTGATTCTGATTTGCATTTCCCTGGTTACTAAGGATGTTGAGCATCTTTTCCTGTGCCTTTTAGCCATCTGTATGTCTTCTTTGGGAAAATGTCTCTTCACATCCTCTGCCCATTGTTTGATTGGGTTGCTTAGGGTTAGGGGTTTTTTTGTTTGTTTGTTTGCTTGCTTGTTTGTTTTGATGTTGTGTTCTTTGAGTTCTTTGCATATTTAGGATATTAACTCCTTATCACATATATCTTTTGCAAATATGTTCTCCCATTCAGTAGGCAGCCTTTTCATTTTGTTGATGGTTTTCTCTGCTGTGCAAAAGCTTTTTAGTTTGATGTAGTCAACGTTTGTTTATATTTGCTCTTGTTTCCCTTGCCTGAGGAGACATACCTAAAAAATATTACTAAGACTAACGTCAGGGAGCATACTGCCTGTGTTTTCTTCTAGAAGTGTTATGGTTTCAGGTTTTACATTTAAGTCATCAATCCATTTTGAATTTATATTTGTGTATGGTGTGAGAAAGTGGTCCAGTTTGATTCTTTTACATGTAGTTGTCCAGTTTTCCCAACACAATTTATTGAACAGACTATCTCTTACCCATTGTATATTCTTGCCTCCTTTGTCATAGATTAATTGCCCATAAAAATGTGGGTTTATTTCTGGACTCTGTTTTGTTCATTGATCTATGTGTCTGTTTTTGTGCTAGTACCATATGGTTTGATGGCTATAGCTATGTAGTATAGTTTGAAATCAGGGAGGGCTCTGTTCTTCTTTCTCAAGATTGTTTTGGCTATTCAGGAACTTTTGTTTTTCCATACAAATTTTATAATTATTTGTTCTAGTTCTATGAAAAATGCTATTTGTATTTGATAGGGAGTGCATTGGATCTATAGATTACCTTGGGTAACTGTCATTTTTAACAATAGTTCTTCTAATCCATGAGCATAATATATCCTTCCACCTGTTTGTGTTGTCTTCAGTTTATTTTATCAGTGTCTTATAGTTTTCCTTAGTTATTTGTGCTTATAAATTGGATTGTTTTCTTAATTTGTCTTTACATACATACTAATTTTCAATCTCATCAGAAAAGGTAGCCATAGGTAGTAGTAGTGATGGTGGTGGTGGTAATTTCGTGTAAAAAGAAGTAATTTCCTTTGAAATTATATGATGTTAGCTAATATATTCTTCCCCTTATATTTGTGCATCCTATTATTTTAAATACCCCGTAAAAGTTAAACATTTTCTTAGGTCTTGTCTTCTTATAGAAAATTATAAATACCCTTTATAGAAATGAGAGAGGCAAAGAAGTCTAAAGAAGAAAAGAGCCATCCTCCCTATCCCCTCTGAAGAAGTTCAGAGATTGAGAATGAAGCCAGATCCGGGTATTACTAGGAAAACCCAGCTTCATGGGGTGGCATTCTCTCAGTGATTCACAACCAGCCAGCATCAGATCCTCAGCCTTATAAACACAGAAGCCTGAAATTTTCAGCATATGCTGTGAAGTTTTCTCTTAAGATAGACTCATATTAGCCAAGCTGATAATTAAGTCCCTGAAAAATGCTTCATTTATTATTGATAAGAACACCTCCAGCATTGGACCCTGACCTGTCTGGTGGTCTCGTATCACGCCTCTTCCACCCTGAGCACCCTTCGCTTCTGCCCTCAGGGCCCCCTGCCCTCTCCCCCAGCACCACAGGGTCTGGGGCATCACATGCTTGCTCTGCTACTCCCTCTGACTGGCAGGCCTTCATCCTCGGGGCTCCACTTCCTCCGTGAGCTTTCTCCAGGCTCCCCAATCAGAATGACTCATTCTCATGAGCATTTGGCATGTGGTTTTCTACCTGAGGGCCTGCTTTACATGCATGCTCAACTCCCCAGTCTCCATAAGCTCTCAGGCACAGGGACTGTTTCTGATTGCTCTCTTACTTTCTCTTCAGCCTCCCGTGCCCCACCACTGCCTGCCAGCCCTGCTATAGTCTCTTACAACATTGACTCATGGTGCTGCATTTGTGTTTTTCAGATGCATACCCAAACCACAAGTCTGCCTGACGACATTTGATAAATTTGGATGTAGCCAATACGAGTGTTTGCCAAGACAGCTCACCTGTGACCAGGTCCGAGATCCTGTTTGTGATACAAACCACATGGAGCACAGCAATCTCTGCACTTTGTACCAGAGAGGGAAAAGCCTCTTATACAAAGGCCCGTGCCAGGTACTACTGTTGGCCTGACAAGCCCAAGTACACTGAGCATGAAATCAGCTTATGATCTTTTACATGTGAATCAGCAGTGAGACCCCCATTGAGGGTCTTCTGTGAATCCCATCAAGTCTAGAGCACTCAGTCCTCTATCAAAAATGAACTATCTGACGCTGGCTTTTCCTCCTAACACTGGAGGGCCCCCTTGCTCATGACCCTTTGCACCTCTAGTGTACAGAGCAAAAAGAGAGGCTTCTTGACACCAACCACTAGAAAAGAATTTAAAGCCTTGCACCCCTGGCATGAGTCAGCAGCATCTTCACTTCCCCTAGTTCTGTGGGCCCAGAACTGTTTTGTTAGAAAACCGCACAGAGAAAACTAATAAAAACGAAAGAAAACAGCCCAAGAAGAATGTGAGGGAAAACAACCAAGAAAAGAGCTTTTCCCCCACTCTTTCCACTGAAGATCTACCCAGGGTCCTGAAAACTTCTCTAAAATTTAATGTCTTTTTTTTTAGATATTTTTTAGATTTATTTAGAATTTTATATTTACTAAGTATAATTTACAAGATTAGGCTTTGTCTTATATAATTCTTTCTGTATTTATTTTTAATTGAAGGATAATTGCTTTACACCGCTGTATTGGTTTCTGCCATACATCGACATGAATCAGCCATGGGTATACATATGTCCTGTCTCTTGAACTTCCCTCTCACTTCCCACCCCTTCCCACCTAATATATATAATTTATTTTATTTTAAAACTTAATGTCTTCATCAGTTTACTTTTTAGTCTTTGAGGGTTGTGAAATTGGTATTCATGTCAAAAAATAACCCTGAGGACAACCCTACTGACACACCAGTAATCTGTGTGCTGGGCCATCTGCCTGGAGGAAGCCCAGCCTTGGACCAGCAATCCCTGCCCACAGCCGGCTGACACCTGACATGCTGGCTTCTCCTTTCCTGGTTTTCACTGAAGAAAAGTCCCTTCAGCTCATCTCCCTGGGCTTGTTTCCCCTTAGAGCTTATGTTCTAAGTGCACTGATACCTTTACTCTGAATTCCCTCTTGTGGGCCCCTCTTCCTGGCTTCAGGTTTTCTCTTACATGTTCTGCATGGATGCAGAGTCCGTCTGCTCTCCTCATCTCTCCTCTCTTCCCTCTCTATCCTATTGTTCAGTCACTAAGTCGTGTCTGACTCTGCAACCCCATGAAGCAGTGTGAAATGATAAGGCCTCTGACTTTGCATCAAGATTGGTCTTGTTTTCTTCTAACAGGCTCTTCTGGAATAGTGGAAGTCGGGAGGAAGGGAGGCTTTTTATCTCATATCAGTTCTCAGAGAATGAACACCCAGGTCCCTGAGAGGCTGAGAAAAGTAGTCTCTTCAGTCAGTCTTGGGATGGTCCTGTTGCCCCTAACCCCACGCCCTGTTTAGCAGCCTTTTCAATGTCCAAGAATTTATACTGTCTTTTCTCCTTGAAAGTAGGGAGACCTATTCTTGGTTAGGAAAAGTGCCCCTTAGAAGTTTACAGCTAAGTATGCTTTCTTGCCCTCAGCCTTTTTGCAGGGCCCCGGAGCTCATCTGTGGGCACAACGGGGAGACCTATAGCAGCGTGTGTGCTGCCTACTCGGACCGGGTGGCCGTCGATTACTATGGGCCCTGCCAGGCTGTTGGGGTCCTCTCCGAGTACAGTTCTGTGGCTGAGTGTGCTGCTGTGAAGTGTCCTTCACTCTCAGCGACTGAGTGCAAACCCATCATCCCACCTGGTAGGCTGCCAGTGCCGGGGGTGGGGCAGGGGTGGAATTGGGAGGATTTGCTTATCTGTCTTCAGAGAGTGAGTCACTAAGAATAAAGCTGACTTAAGTGTGTTTAAACTTCTCAGAAAGTCTTGACTCCACCTAATGCTGATTGGATGTATTTCTCTGGGCCGACCTTAATAAGTAGTGGATCTATCTTAGACATCATCTGGTCTAGTGGTTTTAAAACAATATGGAAAACTTATTTCAGTCTTACCTCAAGCACCAATAGATAAACAGCAATATTTAACTGCTAGAATTATGGTTATTAGTTCAAAGGCATAATGTTTGCCTGTTATAAAGTTAATGAATAAAGAAATCGGACATTAATGAACAATTGAAGTATTTTTGATGAACACAAACATTTTAAATTGAGAAAAACAAGATAGTTGTTGTCTTAGACTGGCCTTAACGTCTAATTGAATTGTTTCAGTTGCATATAATCAAGAAGTCTTGTTTCAAACAGGCTATTATAAGCAGTAACAGTTTTCAAACAGCTTACCTTTCAGTTTCATACTCTTCAGTTAAGCAGAGGTAGCAGAAGAGGCTTTATCCCAAGTCTGCACAGAACAGATTACCTGGAGTCTAACAAGCTCATTCCGCTGTCCAGAAACTCAGCAAATGTTTCTTGAGCATCTACTATATCCTAGACAAGTGTCTAGGTGCTAGGGGCACAGCAGTGAGCGAACAAAGCCTCCTTCCTCCTGGAGACCATGGTCTGGCATGTTATTATTGTTTTTTTAACAGTTAAATAACTTTTAAAATTCAGTTTGAATCAAACACCCATGGGCTCTCTGAAACACTTGCTCCTGCATTTTGCCGACAGGAAACACTTGCCTGGGACCACACAGTGAGCTCTGGGTAGGGCAGGGTCTAGGCCCCGAGTCTCTGGAAAGACCAGCTCTCCCTGTGCTGCCCGCAGCCACAGCTGCCCCGCCTGAGAAGTGGCGCAGGAAAGCAGAAGTGGAGGAAGGATTTTGGTAGATGTGTAGATCATTAGACTCCAGGTTGATCAGGGAAGATATCTGAAAGCGCAGTCATCAGGAAGGACTTTGGTAACTTTCCCAGCACAAAAGGAAGGGCTGGTAATTTCACCAACTATTTTGAATTTTCTTTATTTCCAATTCTGAACACAAACAGAATGGTTTCTGTTATACAGGTGCTTGTTGCCCATTATGTGCTGGAATGTTAAGAGTTTTGTTTGACAAAGAAAAACTGGATACTATTGCTAAGGTAAGTTGCTTTATGTGCCAGGTACTATTGAAACCTTATTAATGAACTTGTCAGTAATCATACAGACAGAATGTGTCATCCCTTTCATAGATGAAGAAACTAATTTGCAGAGGAACATCTTGCCCAAGGCCATACAGTAGCTCCCAATCAGGAGGACTGGGCTTTGAGCTCAGGGCATCTGCCTCCCCATCCTGTGCTCCTTCCCTGTACAGCCTGGCTGTGCAGTGACCTTGCTCTGCAACCAGGTAGCCTGCACTTGCTTAAAAAAGGTCTCCCGCCAGCACAGTGAGCAGAGTGAGGGCTGGAGCCAGAGCCAGGCAGCCAGCAGCTGGTAGACTCCCAGATAGTTTCAAGGTTGCCCGCCCTCAGGTGGTCCCCATTCCTCTGGGGGTATGTCCAGAATCGACCATCTTCCCGTGATGGTTTTGCCCCTTTTCCTTTTTTGTACCATTACTTTTGCTGCTTACTCTTGTGAAGATGAGATTGCAGAAGTGTAGCAACCAACACCTGCCACTACCTAAAAAAATTACACCCGTTTCAATGAAAACAACTGTATTTTTACAGGAAGGCTTTAGTTATTTCCCCATGGCATCCAACTCAGAACTGTCCCTTAAAAAGTGCTCCTGGTGAGAGTGTTTATGTCAGCCAGAAAACTCAGCAGTCAGAAAAAACCCTACTGGAATGGGTTCTGTGGATTTTTAGAATTCATCCAGCAAGGCCCTGCCCCACACTTAGGATTAAAAGAGCCTTCTTGTTTTAGGTAAGGTAACAAGGAAGCTTAGGCAGTAGTAAGGAATTCTTTTTTCAGGTAATAGAATTGTTTTCTCTTTCTAGGTTACAAACAAAAAGCCAATCACAGTTCTGGAAATACTTCAGAAGATCCGCATGCACGTGTCTGTCCCACAGTGTGACGTGTTTGGGTACTTCAGCATTGAGTCAGAAATTGTGATCCTTATCATTCCTGTGGACCATCATCCAAAGGCTTTACAGGTGAGGTCAGCACGCGTCGTGCAGCCATCCTGTCACGTTGAATTGGGAGGAAAGCACGGCAGCTCTGAGGACAGAGCTGCTCCAGGGGAGGGGCTTCCAACAGAATGCGGGGGAGGGGGAGGGGGTGAGGTGCATGTGCTGTGACTCAGAAGGTGCAGACAGGAAAGGTATCTGCTCATCTTGCAGATGAGACGGTTGAGGCCCAGGGAGGGCAGGGAGAGGTGCCAGCCACTCAGTGACAAGGCCAGGCCTGTCTCCCAAGGGCTGTGCTCCAACTGGGGAGGAGGAGCCCACCAGAACTGATCTGATGGGCCCCGAGTTTTCTTCCTCATAATCTAGAGGTGAACCTCACTCAGGAGGCACAAGTTTCAGCATCAACATAGGAAGGTCCCAGTGACGGGAGTGAATACAGCGGTTTCTAAGCTGCCACAGTGAGGAAGCTCATTCTATCTCAGCGCTCTCTTCTCCTCCTGATGTGTAGGTGGCCCTGGAGAGGCCAGTCCTTGTGACTGTGTTTAAGCGTGAAAAGATAATGTCTAAATGTGAAGAAGGGGTGAACAGGATTGTGGGGAAAGAAAGGGCAGCGGCTGTGTGGGTCATAGCTTTTTTTTAAAATTTGATTTCCATTGATGCTGTTATTATTTGTGTAATAAATTAAGACTTTATTAGAATATTACTTTGCTAAAAAAAAAAGGATAAAGAGAAGACGTATTCCGTGTGTTGGGATATATGTGGAATTTGTCTGACTTGACCTTTTTCGTGGGTTCTGTGACTTATATTAAAAGGATCTGATTATCCTCTCCCAGATTGAGGCCTGCAATAAGGAAGCAGAGAAGATCGAATCTCTTATCAACTCTGACAGCCCCACTCTGGCGGCCCACGTCCCTCTGTCTGCCCTGGTCATCTCCCAGGTGCAGGTCTCCAGCAGCATGCCCTCAGCCGCCCCAAGGGCCCAGCCTCCCCATCACTCCCGCCTCTTCCTCCTCAGCCTGGGCCTCACCTTCCACAGGGTCTGGAGACACAACTGATGCCCATGAAAACTGCAAAATAGTCCTTGATCTAATTTTCTTACTTTGGAAAAAACATATAGGACTGCTGGTTTGTAGTTGAATAGTGGCCAAGGCAAAGCACTTGTCACCTCTAACCTCTGTTCACCATACAGTATTTTTCTTAATTACCAGTATTAGTAAGGATTTTGCCTTGTTTCTACAAGTGTTACAATATATTCTTCCAAATACTAAGGAAAAGAGGATGTTTCCTTCTGGTGGATCACTGACTGCCTTACAATTTACATTTTGCTCGTTAGATGGGTCCCCCACCCAAAACAAATTATATATCATTGATAAATGAGATGATCACTTTTTAGAAAGACAGCTCACTTTAACTATGGACTTCATATCACAGAAACTTCATTTCAGAGTTCTTCCAGTATTAAGGTGCCCCTAGTGTGTGTGTGTTTGTTTACAGATAATTCCCTACTCTGTCTAGAAGTGAGGAGTCACAGTGAAGAGCCACTGTATTAGAGTATGAGAAAAAGATAAGGCATCTTTGGAATTATCATATAAGTCATCAGGCAAAGTTAATTTATAGAAATCTAATTCAGAATCCATTTAATGTGTTAAGTAAGCAAAAGTAGGCTAAGTAAATGGCACTCACATGATATATTGTACCTAAGTGATAGTCTCAGTGGTTCTTAAAGTGTGTCTGTGACTTCTGTGAAAGGGAGAAGTTATATTGCATCAAAGCATCTTGTATTATGCATTTTTATATTAACAGATGTATATCTTTTGGTATCATCCAAGTTAAATGTTGAGTTTTTAAACATTAACCTTTAAACCAATTGCTGCTACTTATGTAATTGCCAAAAAGTGAAATAATTAGTAGTTCATGTAAATAATACATGATTTTTCTATTTTATTATGAAGAAGGTAAATAGCCATATTTGTAAAATGACAATCATGTGTGTTAACCCAGTACTTTCCGTTCATGAAGATACATTTGTTTTTTGTGATATGCACAATGTAGGTAAGTGTTCTGTTTTTCTTTTTTGATACAGATTTATAAAGAAGTGTGGTTTATATATTTAAAAGTGTCAATCTAAGTATTAAAATGTTTGCATGTTGTCTAAGAAATTGAATACTTTGAATGTGTTTCACAGTTTTAAATAAGCTATTCAGTGTAATACTTCTTGTTTATATGCACCTAAACTTAGAATTTACATGAAGTGTTTTTCTCAGTGTTATATATATGTACCCTCTGAAGGATATAGGGTTATGCTTATTATACCAAAATGTTGTTTAAAAGTGGGCACTTAAAGCTTTCAGAATTTCTCAGTGCTGATGTAGCATGTTTGTTGCAATTGCTATAAATCTCTTCAATGCAATATACTGGAAAGCTTTTCTATTTTAATAAAATAATTTTATATGATTATGTGTATTTCTAAGCAAAGTGCACATTTACAATGAAACTACTGATCACTCTTCAGCGAGCCATGTCCTTTGCTCTGAATAAGAAGTTATGGGAGTGTGATTACTTCAAAAGTGGGAAAACAGAGCAGCTGGGACAGAGCTGGTCAGAACAGACCCTGGCATGTTCTTGGCAGAAGGGTCAAGGACAAAGACCCCGGCTTCTTCAGGACAGAGAGCTTCAGGCACTCTAAGACCAGGAGTAGATTAGGCAGTCCTTTTGCCCACTGGTTCAGCCCCAGCTTCTTCAGGACTGAGAGAGCTTCAGGCACTCCAAGACCAGGAGTAGGTTAGGCAGTTCTTCTCCCCACTGGTTCGTCCTGATATTTCAGCCCTATGGTATATCCTAGAACAGAATGAACTTTGCACTGTGGAGACAGAGCCAGCTAATCAGGGCCTGAGAGGTTCTGCCAGTCAGCTGAGGCTAAGCCCAACCTCCATCTTGCTCCCGTCACATGTCTGCTGTGCTTCTTCTCATTGTGCTTCACTCCAGGACCCACGCAATGTCCTCACAAAGGGAAGAAGGAGATGAAGGAAACCACAACTGGTGGTTAGGTCTCTGCTCAGAAGTGACGCTATCATTTCTGCCTACGGCTAACATCCAAGCAAGTCACGTGGCCGCCCCTGACTCCAAAAGGTAGCGAGGAACATACCGTCCTCTTGTGTATGTGTGTGTATCTGTGTGTTGAGGGGAAGAAGGGAAGAAGCTGGGGCAGACCATGAGTATTTTAAACAATGATACAGTCTACTGCAGTGGCCCTTTCTCATCAGGATAGGGCAATAGCCAGGAATGACTAAATTTCTTATTAAAAAAGCAGTAGAAGTTTTTGGTCTGGGAAGGAAATGAGAAATGAGAGAGGTGCTTGGGTTTGATGGAGGGGGGAATATTAAGGGAGGAAAAGATCTAAAGGTTGGTCCTGCCCCAAGGACAGAATCACAGTCTTGAGAACTCTGACCATAGGTAGGTAGTCACAGGCAAAACAAGCCCAGGTCCAGTCAGTTCAGGAGATGGCACTCCTCACTAGCCAGTGGCTGTGGTGAGCACAGCCAGGCTGCCTTGGGGACCGGCTGTCAGTGGCTGCCCAGCCTCAGAGCAGGACAGAGCTCCTGCTGGTTGGCTCTGCCCAAGGGTATCAGGCTAGTAGAGGCTCTGCGGGAGACGGGACACAGGCAAAAGAGAGAAATGTGGGCCCTGCCCTTCTGTAATTCTTCCAGGGGCTAGAGGCAGGGAGGACCTGGAAGTCCGGAGAAAATGGTTCTGTGGGAGGTGGGCAACTTAGCAGATGAGATAACTGCATGAAACGTGGACTCCAGAAAAAGGTTCAGAGGCTCCCATAAGGCCATGGGTAATTAAACTAATAAGACATTAGGAAAACAGAGGAAATAACCTCCTGTCCAGCCTACAGGAAGTAATTGGGCAGGAGTGGACCCTAAGAGGGTCATAGGCCTGGCCTGGGTCACATGCCCACCTCTGGCAGAGGTGGAAAGTCAGGGGAGCTTCAGCCCCACTTAAACCAGACAGAATGGATTTCTCACAGGAAATGACTCAGTTCCTAGAAGGCTGCTGCTAGATGTGTCCTCTGGGGAGTATGTGTCTCTCTAACTGGCCGTTAGTCCCCAGACCATTTCAGTCTGGGAGCACACAACAGTGCCTCACCCTTGGGCCAGGTGCGCACCTGGAACTGTGAAACCATCAGCCACCAGAGCCCAGGGACAGCCAACAGGGTGCTTTGTATGAGAGGCCTGTTAAACAAGGGAGTTATCCAAAGTGACTGGTAATAAAGTAAATCATCTTCAGAGCAAAAATGGCAATGAAGAGGAGAGACTGTGATGAATGTAAACATTTTTAATCAGGGCAAAAAGAAGCAGGCGAACTTGGGAAAGATTCTTCTTATCTCCTGGAATCCTCACTCCACAACCAGCTCTGTCAGGGGTCTTCCCAAGGTCTCCAGGACAGAGGATGCAGGCTTAAGGCTCGATTGTCACAGAGTGACACTAAATTGTTGGTCTCTCGTTAAGTCATCATTTACTGTAAACCAGGGACAGCAAATGTGTGTCATTCATGCCACCAATTCCTTGTTGGATGTCCATGGTAAAGAGATCGCAGTTCCATCATGGTCTCCTGGTGGTGGCGACAAGCCCAGCTTCAAGCAAAGCATTCTGAGGAAGAAGAAAGGGCACTAGAGTCATGGTACCTTCTTTGCTGCCATCGTATCTTATGAATAAAAAAAATGATTCTCAGAAATCCCTCAACAGTTGTCCCGTGTATCTCCTTGCCCAGGACTGGGTAGTATTGGCCAACACTAGACAGTTGGCCGAGGGGAGCAGGATGGCCATAGTTGGTTGGCTAGTCAGGGGCAAACACACTGCTGCCCCAACCAATTTGAGGTGCAGGAGGGCAAGAGTAAGTCGGCCAAGGCTGCCAACAGCGTTCACCTTAAGATAAAGTCAGTTTTTGGCAGTCTTAACTTGTTAGGGTATAGATATGAAAAATTTTGTTTAACTACCTCCAGCTGTGATAGGTGTTTCTAACTAGGTGATTGTTCAGTTGCTAAGTCGTATCCAACTCGTTGTGATCCCATGAACTGCAGCTAGTTCACTAACAAGGTAGTGAAACCCCATAACAGCAACTGTCTGATTTCATAACTTTAATGCTTTCTTCCAGTTACGTAAACAGCCCTACTTCATTCCTCAGGCCTCTGAGCTGGTTATTTTAAAACTCCCATCCCATATCCAATGCAAAGGCCTGTTCACCTCCTCCAGCCTAGACTAAATGTTTGCTCAAGAACAGGGTGGTTGGAAGGGATGGTCTTTTTGCCACAAACATATGCAAGGCTCACATCTCAGAGTCTGTGAGCTTGTCATGATGTCACTAGTGGCATTAGTCACAGACATTAGGGTGTCCTCAGTACAAACTCTGGAACATTCATTTCTAGTAAGAAAGTTTGTCAACCAAGAGGTGAGTAGTCTTGCCCTCAGCTGTGGTTAGCCTATACAAAACAGATGTAGGTCACCTAGTTGAACAAGGCAGTGTGCCGTGGGAAGTGTGAGGAGTGGGAGAGAAAATCCAATAAGGAGCAGACAGAAGGCTGTGCAGGGCTTCATTAGCACTGGGTCTGTCCCAGTGGTAGTATAGTGGTGTTAATGACTTGGAAACGGGTGGTGAGGGGAAGCACAAGGCAGGTCAGGTTTGGAGCCTAGGCTGCCAGGCTGGAATGGCACCCAGAGCTGTTGGCCTTGCCCTCCCAGCTATACTGCCTGGGATAGTTCCCAGGCATAGAACCGTGGCCACCCAACTTCAGTGACTGGAGAGACCTTCAAGGTCACCCACTGATCTCGTTATCTCATGCTCCCGTCCTCTGTCCTGTGAACATCCTGGACTCTACTGAGGAAACATTAATTGAGCCAGGCTGGGTGCCAGCTTTCCCTAGAACTTGCCCCCTCCTTCAGGGTTCAGCCTGGGTCTGTTTCAGCTGCACCTTGGGAAGAAAGTTAAACCCGCCAGCAACACTGATGGCCTTCACACAAAATCCATAGAAGACATTTTATTTTCTTTCATTTGATTGAATGGTTTTCCTTTAGCCCTGGCTGGTGGGAATCAAACCCACACATTCCCACAGAGGGCACTGTATTTCTCAAAGGGACCAGAGGCCCTGGTCCTCTCTCCCTTTCTCCCAGCTGCATTGTGAGCTTTGCCAGATGAGGGAAAGGGAAAGCTGCAGAATCATTCCTAGGGAAATTCCTTTCCCCCTTCCAGCAGACTTCAATTTTGTACACAGAGGGCAGTGGGCCCGGAAAGCAATATAAGCCCAGGGTCACACGGCAAGTCAGGTCAGAGCCAAGCCAGAGGCCAGGTCTGGGCTTTCCCTGGCACCAGGCAGCTGGGCAGGATTTGTGTCCCTCAGGGATGGAGCCAGCCATGCAGGAGCGCTCTGTGAAGGTGGACACCGTGGGTGGCCCAAGTGAACTAGGTTCAGTGTCAGATCAGACTGACAAGGCAGGCACCTGGGTGGGGTCTTGACAGGTCCAAGGAGCAACAGGGATCATAAAAGTAATGGACACAGCCCTCCTGCCCTTTGTGTGACAGTCTGCACAGCACCCTCCACCTGCTTCTCTCACTGGCCCACAGCAAAAGGCAGAGAGGGCATATACCAAGTCCAAGGTCAGGTTAGGTTCTCAGGAAGTGAGGCAGGTAAGGGTAAGGCAAGGGTAAGGCAAGGGTAAGGCAGGAGCCTTCACATGGGGAAGCTTCCTAACACCCCTGCCCCCAGCTCCACCCACTTTTTCATTTTTCCTAAATGAAATTTATTGTTTTCTTATTGTGAAAAATAACTTAGTGTGTTCCCCCAAAACCTGGAAATATACACAGGAAAAAGTAACCCTCAATGCACCATCTGCCCCCTGCCCCTACTAGTGAGAGTGGAATCTTTCTAGAACCGTCTCTGCACCCAGTTGGGTCAGGGTCCTTTCTCCTTGTGCTTGGGGGCACAGGTGGTTACCTCAGGACCTTGGTTTCATACTGGGGAGGTTGCCTGCTGATTGACACTTCCCTGCCTGATGGTTCACAGGTAGAGGCCTCAGCTCGGCCAGAACCTCTCCAGGTCCCCCTCCTGAGGGCTGTCTTCCCTGGACGATCTCCCACTGGCTTCGACTGGAGATGTGAGCCGCAGTTTTAGGGACGAGTCATGGAGGCATTCATGTTGGTCAAGACCCAGCAGGAAAACAGGTGGCCCACCCAAATCAGGATAATTTGAGGAAGGCTTCATAAAGGAACTATTTACAAAGGTGTAAGCAGTATGTAAGAAACCACAGGAAGAGTACAGGGCACGAGCTGTAACACAGGGCTGTTAACACCCCTTGGCACAAAGTGGTGAGGTGGTTTCCAGAAGCCAAGGGCACTACTGCATGGAGCAGGCATTTCCTCCCACTCCTTCAAGTGTCCGCCCATTGCTGAACCCCATCAGAAGCCAGAGGACAAGGGGTCCTGTTGCAACTATGCAAGTCAACCTTCCCCGCAGGGCACAGAGTGATTTAGGGAAGGAAGTGGAGAAGAAGAAGACACCAGCACAACAGATCAGAGCCGTACCTTGTAAGAGGAGGGGAGATGTGACAGTATCTGCCCCCTCCTTCCAGCACACCCCAAGATGGCAAGGCCTCTTGGTTTAAACTTTTGGAAGGGTCCCACTGAGTGCAGCCTCCACAGTTCCTCTCCATCCTCCTCTTGTGGCCGTTCTTCATGCCACATTTCCCAGAGTCTCTGCCCAACTCCCCAAGAATGACCTGGAAAGGTCATCTGGCTCAGGATCCAGCTCACCTTCCCTGTCAGCATGGAGCTGCCCAAGAGCAAGCACCCTCTTCAACGTATCATTTTCTTCCTAAAGCAGACAAGGCTGTCACATGTAAAGAAGCGACATAATCCTCATAATAAAATGAATTTGATCATGTGTCTAGTGAAACAAGCCCATACTTGGGTACTTTTAAAATGGGTTGATGTCAAGACTTCCTCGACAGTCCAGTGGTTAAGACTTCGCCTTCCAGCATAGGGAGTGCAGGTTCAGTTCCTGATCAGGAAGCTAAGATCCCGCATACCTTGAGGCCAAAAAACCAAAACATAACAGAAGCAATATGGTAACAAATTCAATAAAGACTTTAAAAACTAGTCCAAATTTTAAAAAAAAATCTTTAAAAAAAGTAAGTTGCTATTACTGCTGTTAATCAAGGTTTTGCCCATGATATATTCTAGTAAGGTTATGCTCAAAATCTTCAAACTAGGCTTCAGCAGTACATGAACAGAGAATTTCCAGATGTATAAGCTGGTTTTAGAAAAGGCAGAGAAACCAGAGATCAAATTGCCAACATCTGTTGGATCACAGAGAAAGCACGAGAATTCCAGAAAAATATCTGCTTCTGCTTCACTGACTACGCAAAAGCTTTGACTGTGTGGATCACAGCAAACTGTGGAAAATTCTTAAAGAGATGAGACTACCAGACCACCTTGCCTGTCTCCTGAAACCTGTATGTGGATCAGAAGCAACAATTAGAACCTTGCATGGAACAACTGGTTCAGAACTGGGAAAGGAGTACAACAAGGTTGTATGTATCACCCTATTTATTTAACTTCTATGCCATCATGTGAAATACTGCACTAGATGATTCACAAGCTGGAATCAAGATTGCCAGGAAAAATACCAGCAACTTCAGATGTGTAGACAATACCACTCTAATGGCAGAAAGTGAAGAGGAGCTAAAAAGCCTCTTAAGGGTGAAAGAGGAGAGTGAAAAAGTTGGCTTTTTTGAATTCAACATTCAAATAATGAATATCATGGCATCTGGTCCCATCACTTCATGACAAATAGATGCGGGAAAAGTGGAAGCAGTGACAGATTTTCTTTCTTCTTGGGCTCCAAAATCACTGCGAATGGTGACTACAGCCATAAAATTAAGAGACTCTTACTCCTTGGAAGGAAAACTGAAAAACCTAGACAGTGTATTAAAAAGCAGAGACATCACATGGCCAACAAAGGTCCATCTAGTCAAAGCTATGGTTTTTCTAGTAGTCATGTGAGATTTAGACCATAAAGAAGGCTGAGCCCCAAAGAACTGACGCTTTCAAATTGTGGTACTGGAGAAGACTCTTGAGAGTCCTTTGGACTGCAAGGAGATCAAACTAGTCAATCCCAAAGGAAATCAACCCTGAATATTCATTGGAAAGACTGATGCTGAAGCTGAAGCTTCAATACTTTGGCCACCTGATGCAAAGAGCCATCTCATTGGAAAAGACCCTGATGCTGGGAAAGATTGAAGGCAAAATGAGAAGAGGGCAACAGAGGATGAGATGGTTAGATAACATCACCAACTCAATGGACATAAATTTGAGCAACTCCCGGAGATAAAGGACGAGGAAGCCTGGTATGCTTCAGTCCATGGGGTCGCAAAGAATCGGACACAACTTAGTGACTCAGCAACAACATTCTAACTAGGTATTGATGCCATGTGAAAAAGCTGATTCTTAAAAATATTATTCTTGGATCTGGCTATCATTTGAAGGTTTTTATATTAATTTAATGAATTTTCTTAGGTTTTTCTAGGGAGAAGCCATAAATAAAACTTCACTCTTCCTTTACCAATATTTATACCTCTTACATCATTTTGTTGCCCTAGCATGGGCTAGAATTCCCCAAACAGTGTTGAATAACTGGTGATAGCAAGAAACCTTATGTTCTTTATTTTAATGGCAGTGTCCCATTGTTTTACTATTAAGCATGATGTTTTAAGTATTTGTCCTGGAGGTTTCTCTTGACTCTGCTAAGGGAAAACATTTTTTTTTAATCTCCTTAGTGGATATTGAGTTGTATCAAAGGTATTTTCTGCATCCATTTAAATGACATTTTTCCTTAGACTTATAAATTATGAATATATTTCTTAATATCCTTGAAATAAATTTTACTCTAATAATATGCTTCCAGATTCATTTTGCTGACATTTTATTTAGGACATTGATATTTATATTCATAATGTGTTTTTGTATTTGCTATATTTTTCAGGTTGTGGAATCAGGATCATTTTAGCTTCATTAAATGAGAGGGGAAGGTTTTCTGTGCTTTCAGTTCATTTCAGTTCAGTTCAGTCGCTCAGTTGTGTGCGACTCTTTGCGACCCCATGAATTGCAGCATGCCAGGCCTCCCTGTCCATCACCATCTCCCGGAATTCACTCAGACTCACTTCCATCGAGTCCGTGATGCCATCCAACCATCTCATCCTCGCTCATCGCCTTCTCCTCCTGCCCCCAATCCCTCCCAGCATCAGAGTCTTTTCCAATGAGTCAACTCTTCGCATCAGGTGGCCAAAGTACTGGAGCTTCAGCTTTAGCATCATTCCTTCCAAAGAAATCCCAGGGTTGATCTCCTTCAGAATGGACTGGTTAGATCTCCTTGCAGTCCAAGGGACTCTCAAGAGTCTTCTCCAACACCACAGTTCAAAACGATCAATTCTGCGGCGCTCAGCCTTCTTCACAGTCCAACTCTCACATCCATACATGACCACAGAAAAAACCATAGCCTTGACTAGACAGACCTTAGTCGGCAAAGTAATGTCTCTGCTTTCGAATATACTATCTAGGTTGGTCATAACTTTTCTTCCAAGGAGTAAGCGTCTTTTAATTTCATGGCTGCAGTCACCATCTGTAGTGATTTTGGAGCCCCAAACATAAAGTCTGACACTGTTTCCCCATCTATTTCCCATGAAGTGATGGGACGAGATGCCATGATCTTCGTTTTCTGAATATTGAGCTTTAAGCCAACTTTTTCACTCTCTTCTTTCACTTTCATCAAGAGGCTTTTTAGTTCCTCTTCACTTTCTGCCATGAGGGTGGTGTCATCTGCATATCTGAGGTTATTGATATTTCTCCCAGCAATCTTGATTCCAGCTTGTGTTTCTTCCAGTCCAGCATTTCTCATGATGTACTCTGCATATAAGTTAAATAAGCAGGGTGACAATATACAGCCTTGACGTACTCCTTTTCCTATTTGGAACCAATCTGTTGTTCCATGTCCAGTTCTAACTGTTGCTCCCTGACCTGCATACAGATTTCTCAAGAGGCAGGTTAGGTGGTCTGGTATTCCCATTTCTTTCAGAATTTTCCAGTTTTAGTACCAGAATCATCTGTCTCTCAAAGCTTTGATAGAATTTACCTGCAGGCTTATCTGGGTCCAGCTCTTATTTGGGTAAGCAGTCATATTTTCATTTTTTAATGACCATATTGGTTCATTTTGATTTTTTTCTCTTCTTAAATACTTACATATTTTTTTCCCTAGAAAATTGCCCAATTCAGAAAATCTACTAGTGGAGAGTCGATACTGTTTTTCTAAAAAAGAGGTTGCCTCCTCTTTTTATTATTAATGTAGTATATTTGAATTTTCTCTTTTTAGACTTTTTTTTATTGATTTTGTAGAAATTTATCTATTTGATATCTTCCAGCTCTGGGATATATTTTTTCACTTGTGCTACTTTTCTGTTTTACTTATATTAATTTCTTTATTCAGTTAATTATGGAAAATTTCAAACTGGCAGACAATTTAAAAGTGAAAATCCATATACCACTGTTCAGATTCTAAAATGAACATTTTGCTAATTGCTTTATCACTATTTAACCATCTCTTCTTCTATCTAACCATCCATCTTATACTTCAAAGTAAGTTGCAAACATTAATATATTTCACCCCTAAACACTTCAGCATTTATTCATTAATTCGAATTCAATATTTTTTTATGATTCTTTATTTTTTATAACTTGTCTAACTGCTTTGGCCCAGCGTTATTTATTTTCTCTTTTTAAACAACTGGCAATCCCATATATTTCCTTTTTTCTAATTTTTTTTTTTATGTGAACCATTTTTAAAATCTTTATTGAATTTGTTACAATATTGCTTCTGTCCTATGTTTTGGGGGGTTTCTTTTTTGACCCCAAGGCATGGGAGGTCCTAGCTCCCCAACCAAGGTTCAAACCCATACCCCTTGCATTGGAAGGCAAAGTCTTGACCACTGGACCAACAGGGAAGTCCCCCCCACCATATAGTTTCCACCAACAGTAATAAAGAGAGCATAACTCAATAAAATGAGACTTTCTGCCAAGGTTTTACTTTCCTCCACTTTTCTAGCTGCCATAATCTCTACTCATCAAACTATTACAATGAATTTTTTATTCCCCAGAACTGCAGATCAAGACCCAAAGGCTGAAGGGCTTAAAGCATTATATGTATTTAATATACATATAATTATATTAAATACATATATTTAATGTATTTAATACATTATGGTTTAGGGAAGAATATATAATAATATAAGACTTTAAACACTAAGAAGGACCAAATCATGGAGTGCAGCACATTCTCGGGAGACATTTAGGACAGAAAGGAAATTTCCTTTTGTTGAAGGGAGGATAAGGTAGATATCTTCTGGGTTCTGGCTGCTCAGCAGGTGGCGAGGTCTTTGAGTACACAAGATCCTGTATCTAACTATGGAAGCTGAAGGAGGGCAGACATTCCTCTGTTCTCTTTCTGAAAGCTTGTGGGAAGTCATGTGACCCCAGTTCAGCTAAACAGGTGCTCCTGCCCAAGAATCTGAGTCTAGAAGAGTTGACCCAGAGGCGTAGCAAGGGATCAGGAAAGATTCTGGATTGCTTGAATATTTATCCCCAAGAGACTAAAGTAGATGTGACAGTTTCCATCAATTTGCAAGTTTAAGTTTTCTACCATCAGCGGAATTTGAGGTAGATCTATACAGTGACCTTTTTACATATCTAAACTGTTACTGTGAAATATTACCCACACACAAATAAGTGATGTTTAAAGGATGCTTTAGTTATCATCTTATTTAATTAAAAAAAGAAAAAAAAAAAAAAAACTCTGAGTTAGGTATTACTGTCATTTCAAGCACCTGGATGAGAATCCCAGTCAGTGGACAGCAGAGCTGGAACATGGACATGGGCCACGTGACTTCAAGGCCATGCCCCAGTATTCTTAATTGCCATTCATCTCTTAACACTTCCTTTGACTTTGCCTTTCAGTCCTCTGGGAGGGACTTTTTTCATTTCAAAAATTATCAGTTAATCTTTAGCTAAATTTTAGTTTTATTACATTGTGTTCAGAAATTTTAACTGGATAGTTTCTACTTTGGGGAATGTCTTGTGGTTTACTTTAGGGCCTAATATTTGGTCAACCTTTGTATTTGTTCCATAGAAATTTGAAAATAATGTTATCAAATATAAATGGTCTTATTTGCCTGGCACAGGGGAGGAAGTAAAGAGGACAGTGCCCAGTCTTCCTTAAAAATCAACCCTTGGGGTCTCTTTTTCGTGGCGCCTCAGAGGCTGTCGGCCGCTTCAGAATGAAGCTGAACATCTCTTTCCCGGCCACTGGCTGCCAGAAGCTCATTGAAGTGGATGATGAACGAAAACTTTGTACCTTCTACAAGAAGCGTATGGCCACAGAAGTTGCTGCTGACGCTCTGGGTGAAGAATGGAAGGGTTATGTGGTCCGAATCAGTGGCGGGAACGACAAGCAGGGTTTCCCCATGAAGCAGGGTGTCTTGACCCATGGCTGAGTTCGCCTGCTTCTGAGTAAGGGGCATTCCTGTTACAGACCAAGGAGGACTGGAGAGAGAAAGCGCAAATCTGTGCGGGGTTGCATTGTGGATGCCAATCTGAGTGTTCTCAATTTGGTCATCGTGAAAAAAAGGGAGAAGGATATTCCTGGACTCACTGATATTATAGTGCCTCATTGCCTGGGTCCCAAAAGAGCTAGCAGAATCCACAAACTTTTCAATCTCTCTAAAGAAGATGATGTCCGCCAATATGTTGTGCGAAAGCCCCTAAACAAGAAACCTAGGACTAAAGCACCCAAGATTCAGCGTCTCGTGACTCCCCGAGTTCTGCAACACAAACGCCGGCGTATTGCTCTGAAGAAACAGTGTACTAAGAAAAATAAAGAAGAGGCTGCAGAATATGCTAAACTTTTGGCCAAGAGAATGAAGGAGGCCAAAGAAAAAAGGCAGGAGCAGATCGCCAAGAGACGGAGGCTGTCCTCCCTGAGAGCTTCTACTTCCAAGTCTGAGTCCAGTCAAAAATGAGGTGTTCTGAGAGTGACAAATAAAGCAGACCAGACACCAAAAAAAAAAAAAAATCAACCCTTATTAACAAGTCAGTCTGCTTCAGTGCCCAGTTATAAGATCTTAAAATTAGCTTCTTTCAGTTAGGGTTTACTGAATCCCTTCCCCCGTAAGGAGTTACTCTGGGGAATCTCACCCAGGCTGCATCTTTATTTCCCTGCTTGTCTCACACAGGGGTGGGGCCATGAGTGAAACCAAGTCTCTTTAGTGCGAGGTGTATACTGACCACTGCCCCAAGGCCAGAAGAGGTCAGGACCTGTGAAGTTGAAGGGACCCATACACCCTAAGGGAAGAATAGGATTTGAATGGGCAGAGATGGGCCAGCAGACCAGACTGAACAAATAGCCCAAGGAAGGCAAGAAGGTGAGGAATCTCTGAACATGTTTGGGGAATATCAGAAAGTCTGTTGTTCAGCCACTAAGTTATGTCCGATTCTTTGCCACCCCATGGACTGCAACACACCAGGCTCTCCTGTCCTTCACCATCTCCTGGAGTTTGTGCAAACTCACATCCGTTGAGTTGGTGATGGCATTCAACCATCTCATCTTCTGTCCCCTCTTATCCTCTTGCCCTCAATCTTTCCCAGCATCAGGGTCTTTTCAAATGAGTCAGCTCTTTGCATCAGGTGGCCAAAGTATTAGAATATCAGCTTCAGCATCAGTCCTTCCAATGAAAATTCAGGGTTAATTTCCTTTAGGATTGGCTGGTTGGATCTCCTTGCTGTCCAATTCAGCTCAGTTCAGTCGCTCAATGGTGTCCATCTCTTTGTGACCCTATGGACTGCAGCATGCCAGGCCTCCCTATTCATCACCAACTCCCGGAGTTTACCCAAACTCATGTCCATTGAGTTGTGATGCCATCCAACAATCTCATCCTGTCATTCCCTTCTTCTCCTGCCTTCAATCTTTCCCAGCATCAGGGTCTTTTCAAATGAGTCAGCTTTTCGAATCAGGTGGCCAAAGTATTGGAGTTTCAGCTTCAACATCAGTCCTTCCAATGAACACTCAGGACTGATCACCTTTAGGATGGACTGGTTGGATCTCCTTGTAGTCCAAGGGACTCTCAAGAGTCTCCTCCAACACCACAGTTCAAAAGCATCAATTCTTGGGTGCTCGGCTTTCTTTACAGTCCAACTCTCACATCCATACATGACTACTGGAAAAACCATAGCTTTGGCTACTCGGACCTTTGTCAGTAAGATAATGTCTCTTCTTTTTAATATGCTGTCTAGGTTTGTCATGGAGAAGGCAATGGCACCCCACTCCATTACTCTTGCCTCGAAAATCCCATGGACAGAGGAGCCTGGTGGGCTGCAGTCCATGGGGTCACTAAGAGTCGGACACAACTGAGCAACTTCACTTTCACTTTCATGCATCGGAGAAGGAAATGGCACCCCACTCCAGTGTTCTTGCCTGGAGAATCCCAGGGACGGGGGAGTCTGGTGGGCTGCCGTCTCTGGGGTCCCGCAGAGTCGGACACGACTGAAGCGACTTAGCAGCAGCAGCAGCAGCAGGTTTGTCATAGCTTTTCCTCCAAGGAGCAAGCGTCTTTTAATTTCATGGCTGCAGTCACCATCCGCAGTGATTTTGGAGCCCAAGAAAATAAAATCTGCCAATATTTCCACTTTTCCCCTATCTATTTGCCATGAAGTAATAGGACCGGATGCCATGATCTTAATTTTTTTTAGTTTGAATAATTCCCTCGCAGTCCAGTAGTTAGGAATCTGCGGTTTGGACCCTGCCATGGGCTGGGTTTGATCCCTGGTCTGGGAACTAAGAATCTGCAAGCCACTCGGTGAGGGCCCCCAACCCCCGACCTCATAAGTCTAATTTGACTGGAGCATGGGATGAAGTTAGGAAGCTGAGGAGACAGGTCTGCCGCCAGACTTCAGGAGTGGGGGATTTGACTTGGTCTGACGGGCAACGAGGGACAAGAGGACAGGGGACAGAGCGAGACTGCAGAAGCCTCCCTGGGACTGCCACGCGGGGAAGGGGAGTGTTGGAGCTCCAACCCAGACCCGCACCAGAGGGTGTGTGCTGCGGAGAGGACAAGACGTACACCGGAGCCCGGGGCCTTAGGGGTTTGTGGGGGTCAGGCCGCTACAGGGAGAGCACCAAGCCCCTGGTGATGCGGGTCGGAACCGTCCCTCACTCCCCGACAATAGCCCTGCGGAACCCTTAGCGTATCTGCCTCTGAGCATCTACCAACTGTGTAGAAGGCGCTGGCTTCCCTCCTCACCCCCATTCGGTTTCCGGAGAGGGGCAGCTCGGGGCCAGTAGCCTGGGCTCCCGTCCGCACTTGGAGAGCTTTGAGCGGCCCCAGGCGGGCAAGTTTCTCTGGAGTCGGAGAGAGGCCCGCGCGGTGCCGGGGCGCGGTGCCTCCTCCAGGCAGCCGGCGGGATGGCCCCTGGCAACTCCTCCTGCAGCTGCCGCTGCCTTATAAGGCGGGGGCCGGGCGGCGCCGGGGGAGGGGCTGTAGCCGCCGGGCCTCCTCCTCCTCAGCTCTGAACGGCGCCGGGCCGGGAGGGAGCGCAGCGCAGCGCAGCGGGAGCGGAGCAGCGCGCCGAGCCTGCCATGGGCAAATCAGGTGAGCCAGGGCCAGTAGAACTGGGGTGCGGTGATGGTTTGGGGCTCCGAGGTCCTCGCTGTCACTCTTCCCGAAGCTGGCTGGATCCCCAGGGGGAGTGGGTCGACCACCTCCGCCGGGGCGACGCGGCTCCTGCCGCGCTGTGGGACCGCAGGGTGCGGGATGGAGGGGCTCACAGAGCTGGCAGTTTCCGGGGCAGCCAGGAAGCCGAGGTGGCCGTCGGGCCACCGGGAGAGAGGGAGCGAAGGCGAGACAGAGGGAGGGTCCTCCTGTCTGCGAGCCAGAGATTGCGTCAGGGAGGGCTTCCAGGCGCTGATGGGATTAGCGCTGAGTCCGGCCAAGGCGTGGCTTTTGCTTTGTTTCAGGACAGGGTTAGAGTTGGAAAAAGCCACAGAACTGTGACAGCATCTCTTGATGCAAAGCAGCTTGCCCGGACCAACCCTGCGAAAGACAGCTCTGAGCATCCTTTTCTTCTGACATTGTGCCTTCTCCTCTAAGCACCCCCTCCCACCCCGTGCCAGACTCAGGCTACACAGGAGTACATACAACGGCTTCCCCCTTCTCTGACCTGTCAGCTGCCCATCCTCACCACGGTGGCTGCCACGGTGAACTTTCTAAAACCCAGATCTCCTCTTGTTATTCCCGAGCAACTTCCATCCCATAGTGTGCAGGTGAAAGAGTACACACTCTTCAGCTCCGCTGTGGGGCTCTCAGGGAGCTGCCATCACCCCCTTTCTTGCCTCTGCACTCAGCTTTGGCACTGGATCCTTCCCCTGAGTTCCCCTTCCCAGCGTTCACCACCACCACCACTTCGGCTCTTCCACTTCGGTGAAATTGAAAATCCTCCCCATCCTTCCATGCTCAACACCTAGACTAGTACCGCACCCCAATTCCTGACCTGGTGTCTTCTTCCTTGCAGCCATCCCAGATATCAGGTTGGGACTTTACCCAGCCAAAGACCTGCTTCCCACCAGCTCCTCACTTCTGACAGCCAGGAGCCATGTCTATCTCAGTATAGTTCGTGCCTCACAGGAGGCTTTTGAATGAACAGATTTTGAACAGAGTTCAAAAGCCCCACTTCATGGAAAGTTGAGGTTGTCAGCCTCAGATGGTGGATCTCTTCCTGAATCTGTCCTCTACTTCTGAGGTACCAATGTTGGAGTAAGTGACTTTCTCTGGCATTGGGCCTAGCCTGCCTTATCTGTAGTGGCAGCTCTGGCTTTCAGCCCCGGCCCTGCTAACCACTTGCTGTGTGATCTTGAGCAAAGCCCTTTCCTTCTCTGTGCCTGTTTCCTCATTTATACAAAGAAAATGGCCAGTATCATACCCAGGGTCTTTTGCAGACTGGAAAGGTAGCATAGTTATTATGCAGTTAAAGGACAGGCTAGTGGGGTGTGGGGGAAAGCATGGCAGATGTGAGAGGGCCCTTTGAAATCCCTATTTGGGAAATTAGTCCCTTTCTCTACAGATTAGGAGAAAGTCCACAAATTATCTAAAGCTACATTCTAATCAGTTGTTTCTGGCTTCTTTCCTAAGAAACAGTTTTCCAGAACTGCTGAATGCCCATTTTTCTCTGTTCATCCATCTGTCTCTCCCTCCCTCCATCTTTCCTTCCCTCCCTTGTTCTTCCCTTCCATCATTTGTCACCTCTGTATCAACCTGTGGACCTAGTGCTGCAGAGGGCATGGCCCCTGCCTTTAGGAGTGTTTGGGTGGATTATGAAATGCATCAGAAAGCTAGTTGGGGGACAGACAGGCACTACACTCTAGCAAGAGGTGGAAAGTGATCCACGCCACAAGACAGGTGCAGGTGAAGAGCAGTGGGAGCTTGTGGTGGGGTGGGGGTGGGGAGTGGATCTCTTTCCCAAGCATCCAGCGAAGATTCTTGGAAGAGGTGGTCAGACTCTCGAGTGTCTTGGAACTTTGGACTTTCTCCATGAGACCTGGGGGGCCACTGAAAGGCGTTGATCTAAAAGCTGCGGGACCAGAATTGTTCCAGGGTGGAGGGTGGATCAGATGGAGAGAGAGTGGAGGTAGGGGTCAGGGAGAAACTATTGCAGTTACTCAAGCAAGAGATAACAGAAACATCTAAGGGACTGGAGAAGAAGCGGGGATGGATTTTTTTTGTTTTTCCAAATGTAGTAAAGATTTTATCAACTCAACAGCTTCACTTAAGCATTAAATGAACATAAAATATTTTACTGACAAGTTAGAATTCACTTATGAAAGGGGAGATGACATTCACGGAGGTCTACTCTTTTAGTCTAAGGAGTGAGAGATTTATTTCAAAGTTATACAAATAAGCAACAAAGAAATGAAATTTCTAGAAGCAGTAGTGGTATCAAATTAGCAAAAACAAAATGAATAGAATGTTAAAATTTTAGACAGGAAACCTACATATAAAAAAATTCTATTTCTAAAATTGGGAAATGAGGCTATAGGTCCTACATGACTACATAAAAAGTGACTAGACATGCAGATGTCCTAAAGAAGGACCTGCTGGAAGTGAATAGGAGACTATATTTCTTTTTGGTGAAAGTGAAAGTGAAGTCACTCAGTCGTGTCTGACTCTTTGCGACCCCATGGACTGTAGCCTATCAGGCTCCTCCATCCATGGGATTCTCCAGGCAGGAATACTGGAGTGGGTTGCCATTTCCTTCTCCAGGGGATGGATTTTCAAGATGGTAGCCTCAAGCAGACTTGGTGACTAACTTGTGAATAAGAAGGAAAGGTCAGTGGTGTGAGTCTGGGTGCAGGAAGGTGATGACACCTTCTAGGACTGGAGATGCAGAGTCTCCAGGATGGTGGCAGAAAGCAAGTTAGAGCCGGTTCAGGCAGTTTCCGCCTCCTCCCCGTCGTTAACCTCCACAGACCTGGGGAACTTCCAGAATACTGGCCCTTAGCCACATGCATTCTACTCATCTCCTTCCAAAGACTCTGAGCCCCCTGGATAGTATCCTGCTTCCCTAAGGATCCCCAAGAGAAAATTGCTTTTCTGGGTTACACGGGCCCAAACTTGTCATTCCAGGCCACCAGCCTGAGACTGTCTGTGCCCAAAGTACAGGAAGCATCACAGACGTGCATCCACAGAGGGGCTCTTTGTGGTTCCATAAAGACCTTTGTAAGGAGCTTGCCTCTTCTGGGCCTCAGTTTCCTCATCACTGCACAGGAGCCCATCTCTTTTTAATCTTTAACCTCAGATATACAGCAGAACTACTGGGGTAGTAGGCATTGCTGGAAAAGTGTCTCATAACCAACACAGCTTAAATTCTGGAAGTCCAGTGTTCAGAGACTCCTAGGTCCAGACCCTGGCCCACATCTTCCTGCTGGGCTTCAGTTTGCAGCTGAGCAGAGAAAGGCAACAGCCTGGGGCTCAGTGGAAGCCTCTAATACGGTCCCTAATAACAGTGATTGCCAATTATTCAGCTCCTACTGTGTGCCAGGCTTGAAGCTGGGTGTTTCATATGTGTTATCAACTTTTGTAACAGCCTGTGAGGCCCTTATTATCAGCTGAATGGATTTACAGAGGTTGAGTACTTTGCCCAAGCTCACACCCTGAACAAACAGATTTGCACCAGGTTCTCTGACTTCCCAGCTGGGTGCTGACCTGTCTGCCACACTGATCATTTGTCACCCTGCCCCTCAGCCTGGACTCCAGCCCTGAAGGACAGCCACACACTCTCTATCGCTAAGAATCTTACTGTCCCTCGATCCACATCTCCCAGCCCAAGGTCATCAGAGCAGAAAGACCTCCAGGGACCAAATTATCCAGGAATTTTCTACAGAGCAGGGCTTTCACACCTCTCCAGGGGAAGGCTGCATGGGCAGGTTAGTCCCCACAGTTCTGTTTTCATCTGTTGATTCTAAAGAAAGGTTCAAAAAAGGGTTTCCCTGCTTTGAAGCTATTTTGAAAACCACAGATGTCAGGCTTCCTTCTCACACAGATGAGGAAACAGGGCAGCATGCTGGCAGGCAGGCCTGGTGACGGCGGGCAGGACTGGAGAGAGACCGCTTCTCTGCTGGCAAAACAAGCACTGTCCCTGCCCTGCCTCCTTCAGTTCTTCCGTGACCATCATCCGCCCACACAGGGGCAGCCTAAGGCATACCCTGTCATTCTTGCTTAGGGATAGAAAGAAGTATGTAAGGTGGAAAGTGTGTGAGAGCCAGGGCAAGGGAGGGACATTCTTGGATCTGACTCCAGTGTGGACTCACTGTGGGACCTCGGGCAAGTCACATGTCCTCCCAAAGACCAAAATTTCCTTGTTTTAATGAGAAGAAATCTGTCCTCAGGCTTCCTCAGTGCTGGTATGAGAATCTCATTCATCTGTTCTTTTTTTTTTCTTTTTTTTTCATCTGTTCTTGTACTCACTTTTTTACTCAGTAAGTACCTGAGCTCAGAGGTACTGAAAAAGGTCATCAAAGACCAAGTTAAATACCAGCAGCCCTGCTCCCATTAAAATCAGGGAGGGGAGTTTCCCCCAAAGCCAGGAGGCTAATGGATCTCTGCCCAACAGTAATGATTTATAGGTGACATTTAGTTGAATTATAGTTTGTTCACTTTGTTCCAGATCTGATCTAAAGCATTTACAAAGATTGATTTATTTAATTCTCACAACCCTGTGAGGTAGATACTGTTATCCCCATTTTGTGTATGGAAGAAATGAGGTACAGAGTGATTTAGCAACTTTACCAAGATCACACAGCTAATAAAAGGCAGGGCTGGGATTTGCCTCTTGAATGTCCTGGAACCCAGGCTGAAAAAGCTACCCATCTGGAACTCATTCTTTTTATTTTTTTTTTAATCAGCTTTTTATTCTTTCCTTCCTGATAAACTAGCAAAACCAGCTTTGCCCCAAAAGCTTTCTAGCCTCTTGCCAGGGGACAGAAGGGGCCTGTTCATAATTCCTGCTCAGGCCCCTGCCGGTCCTGGGCCTCTTTGATGGGGAGTTGGGAGAGGGCTGAGAAATGAGTCAGCTGGGCTCTGGGAGGCCAGAAGAGGACGAATGCTGAGGGAGGGGCCTGTTTCAGCCAACAGTTGTGAGGGAGGAGGGGCACGGACCTCCTCAGAGTCTATTCCATAGTTAGAAGCTCTGCCCTAAGGACCTTTGACAGCCCCTAGTCCAGCCCTACCCAAGACGCCTTTGTCTTCCACCTAGCAGAGACGCCCTGGCCTGCCCCCTCCCCTCGGCCGCAGGAGCCAGGCCCAGGCAGCCCCTTCCAGCAGCGCTGACCTCAAGCCCCAGTTGTGCCCCCTGGAGCTTCTTCTCCAGAGCCCTTGGCTTCCCTCTGGGACGACTCGGGCAGGTCTGTCTACCAAGGGCTTAGCACAGAGGAGGTTCTTGAGAAATCTTAGTTCTTTTCTTCTCTTCTCTCTTCCTCCTCTTTGAGGAAGGCAGATTTGAAGGCAGCTGTCAACCTCACTGGGTCTGGTGGCCCCCTTTTCTCAGTGATTTCCTCTGTCTGGTGACCCTTGAAGTGGACTGGGGTTCAGGGCAGGGTTCCCCTCCTCTTGGGCCTACCCCTAGACCATCTGTGGGAACATGGACAGAGTATGTTCTTGAGCCTGTTTCCTCATCCAAAAAATGGGTTCAATGGTGAAAGCTCCAGCAAAGGTGGTGAAAAGTAAATCAGATGTTGCCCAGGCCTGGCACCCAGAAATGGTTGGCCAACAAGCAAAAGGAAGGCCTTCCCTCATTCCAGGCCGGTACCCTGAGGCTGCATGACCTCTCTGAGCCTCAGTTTGCGAGCGTGTGTGCTCAGGCACATCTGACTCTTGGTGACTCCCTGGACTGTAGCCCACCAGGCTCCTCTGTCCATGGGATTCTCCAGGCAGGAATACTGGAGTGGGTTGCCATGCCCTCCTCCAGGGGATCTTCCCAACCCAGGGATTGAACCCACGTCTCCTGAGGTTCCTGCATTGGCGCATGGGCTTTTTTTTTTTTTTACTGCTAAGCCACCTGAGAATGCTCTTTTGCCCTCCTACAAAATGAAGCCATAACCCTCCCTCCCCCATCGTGGGGTGACTCTGAGGTCTCTCCTTGCCTGATGCGGGGCTGGGTGGGTTTTCTTTGACGCCTCTTTTTTCTGGTGTTTATCTGTCCTCAGGTCTTTCTACAGAAGGGGGTGAGTCTCTTGCTGGGTGTGGTCATTGGGAGGTATCTTGCCTCCCTGGGGCTGGGTTCTGCTCAGAGGAGCCACCTGAGCTGGGACTGGCTGCTGTGGTGGAAGGGAACCCCTGTGTCAGCCAGGGGTATGGTTATAGGGCCCCAAGGCTTTCCAGTCAGTGACAGGGAGAGAGGGCGAGCCTGCTGACCCCTTCCTAGAAACCCTGGTGCTGGAACTTTCACTTTTTGTTTCAGTACTTCCCACATTCTGGGAATGCTGTGACCTAGTTTTTAGCAGCCTTATATGTCCCTCTCTGCCAAGGAGACTTCAGGGCCTGAGCAGTCCAGGGTCCATTGTATCACACAGGGCTATCTTTAAACTGGCTTTGCCTTAGTGACCCACCCATTCCCCTTAACTCCACTTCTTTCTCACAGCACAATTTATACCAGACCCCTGCAATCCTGGTTCTTTCTGCACCTTTGCCTCCTCCTCACCTCTTCCAGGGAGCCTTCCCTGATACATCTGTGGTCACCATGGCCTGCCTGGTACACAGGAGCTGGAAGGGACTTCAGGATGGGCCTAGCCAGGCCTGTCACTCAGAGCCCCTCTGCCACTCTGTGTGTACCCACACTCGCCCTTGCATGCACACACACACTGAACTCCTGCAAGTCTGGGGTCAGTCGGTCATCTTGCCTCCTCACCCTCACCCTCAGGATTGGAAGTGACTTAAAAATCATCTGACCGGGCCTCCATTGCCTGAATTCCTCTGAGAGGAATTGTATGCCCCCAGTGCTGAAGAGCTCACTACCATGTGAGGTAGCACTTTCAGTCTTCAGAAAGCTTTGCTGGAGACAGAGATCTTTCTTAGGCTGAGCTGAAATCTGTCATCCTGACTTTCCACCCACTGTTCCCAACTTTGCCCTGTGGGGCCCCAGAATTCAGCAGGGTCCTGTCCTACATCTTCCAAAGTCTGATCTTCTCCAGTTCTTGCTACCATCCCTTATGAGACCACATATCCACCCCTTCTTCACCTCATCACCACCTCTGTACACACTTCAGACTGTCATTGACTCTAATGGAAGGTGGGGGCTGGGCTGGGTGAAGAATTGCAGCTGGACGCTGGCTTGTGCAGGGCAAGCAGCACATCGCCCAGGAGCCCATGGGTTTCTGGCCACCATGCCACCCTGCTGACTCCTTAGCGTCCTGTTAGTGAGGCTCCAGTGTAGTCCCCATGAGTTGCTGTGATTCTTGCCACTTCCACCTGAGATATTCTTTAAAAGCCTCTGTGACTCCATTATCCAGAGTAACATGTGAAACCCCAATTTTTTTTAAATATTTATTTATTTGGCTGTGCTGAGTCGTAGTTGTGACACATGAGATCTTTAGTTGTGACATGTGGGTTCTAGTTCCCTGACCACTGCACATTGGGAGTGCCGAGTCTTAGCCACTAGGGAAGTCCCCCAAAATCTTTTTTTTTAATTCTGGTAAAAATCACATGACACAGAATTCACTGTCTTAACCACTTTTTAGTAAAGTGTGTTCACAGTGTTGTAAAGCAGATCTCCAGGACTTTTTCATCTTGCAGATCTGAAACCCTGTACTCATTCAACAGCACCTTCCCTCTCGGCGGGTCTCTTAGCCACAGAGGCCTGAGGACTTCAGGTGGTAGCTCCACCCTGTGCCTTATGACCCGTTACCATGGCCATGGTTTTCCCCTCCATGCCTTTGTCACAGCATCTCCCCATCTCTGCCTGTCAATCCAGACCGCCCAGATCCTGGTGTTTGGCACCCTCTTCCCGCCCTGTCCCACTCCCCATTACTATGACTGGACCCCACCAGACTGCCCCACCAGTCCCCAGAGTGTGGAGGTTGTGACCACTTGCCCACCACTGGCATGGCCTGCAGTTTCCTTCCCTCTCCTGGTCAGTGTCTAGCCCAAAGCTCTGGAGGGCAAGCCCTGGGTCTTCTTCCCTCAAGTCCCCTAGCGACCCAATGGGATTCAATCTGAAGGCCCAGGAGACCTGAGGGAGGGGAAGAGGACCCCTGCTGGTTCATCTCCACGGCCTGTGGGGGACAAGACCGCAGAGGAGAAAGGTGGCTGGTGATGGTGACTCGGGCCAGTGGATGGAGGGGTGCTTCTCTCATCCTCTGGTTTACACCCTCTGCCCACAGCAGGCTTCAGGGACAGGCTTCTACCAGAGGGGACTAGCTCAGTTCTGTGGACGCCCCCGTGGCCCTCACACATAACTCAACCATTTCTATGGTGATGGCAGGGGGTCCTCCCAGATTCCTAAGGCTGAGGTCAGAGTCTTAGCCTGGCCAGCTCCTGTTCAGACATCTGTGGGGCCTCAAATCAGGCCTAACCATGTTAGGCTGCTTTTCTCCTAGTTCCTCTTGAACTGTGCTCACCTGCACCTTGACCCTGCCACACTGTTAGCTGTTGTTTTCAAGACTCTCTCCCTTCTGGGTATGAGCTTTTTGAGGGAAGGACATAGCTAACTTGTCCAAACCTCTGGCATATGGTATGGGACTTGGCACAGAGGACATACTCAGAGAGCAGATGAACAGATAGATGAGTTGGGGTTGGATGGATGATAGATGGGTGATTGGATGCTGCTGCTTACATCATGAATCCATAGGTGGATGGATGAGTGATGGATGGAGGATGTTCCATTTGAGATTCGAATTGATATGACCTCTGTCCACTACTGACCTGGCCTACCTTTGACTTCACCACTTCTCTTCTCCCAGTTCCAGCCCCCTTGGCTTTGCCCCTTCTGAGGTTGTGACCCAGTTGGGCACACCTTCCTTCACCTGCTGAGGCCAGCTGATCACACCACAGCATTCTTTCCCCACACTCCCCCCTCTCTCCACTTCCTGATGCTGTCCTGCCCTGGTCAGTCTGCCTCTCTCCATCTGTCCCTCTGTCTTGGGGCAGTGCAGGTACCCCTGCACTCCAGCCAGGCCTAGGCCTGTTCTCTCTGAGCTCCCATCTCCAGCCCTCCCAGTCCTCCCGTAGCATGCACCATAGGTCCCATCTGAGATATCCAGTCTCCTTCACACATTTTCTTTCAGATATCCTGCTCTTCCCTGTCCAGTACCCCTCTCTCCATCTGCTCTGTGCCTCCAGCCTATCCTCCACTCAGCAGCCAGCAGGGTCTTCCAGAAACAGAGGTCTCCTTAGCTCACCCCCTTTCCCCCAGTCAGTCACTTCCCATTGCCATGAATAAAGACCCAGATTCCTTACATGCCCCATGGGGCCCTACATAGTCCTGGGGGTGTTGGTGTGCAGAGATTGGGGCAGCAAGCCTGGCCCTGTGGCCTCAGGTCTGAGCTGGGCCGTGCTCTGAAGCCTGCAGGGTACTTTCCTACTTCCCGTGGCTCTTTTCTCCTCACTGAGATGGTCTCCATCTTGAACTCATTGCAGCCTCCAAGCAGTTTAACGACGAGGTCCTGAAGGCCCACAATGAGTACCGGAAGCAGCATGGTGTCCCCCCACTGAAGCTCTGCAAGAAGCTCAACCGGGAGGCTCAGCAGTGAGTGCCCCCCAGTGCCCAAGGCCCTTCATGGTGCTGCCGCTGCTGCAGTCATGGATGGGCGCTAGGATGCAGGAGAGATGTGGGCTTGGGGGGCAAACACAGCCATGCTTGACTAGCCCCTCTGCCATTTACCTAGGTGGGTCCCATTGTTCCTCTGAGCCTTAGTTTGCTCCTCTGTAGAGTGGAACTGGAGCAGGGGCTTAGAAGCGATGCAGGTGTGATGTTCCTGATTGCCTCCACGAGCCCAGGGCAGGGACGGAAGCTCAGCCACACTAGGTTAGGGCTCCTACTTTTGAGGCTTCCCCAGGCTGTACGCACTCTAAGGAAGCACCGTGGACTCCTGCAGGTATTCAGAGGCCCTGGCCAGCACGAGGATCCTCAAGCACAGCCCAGAGTCCAGTCGTGGCCAGTGTGGAGAGAACTTGGCATGGGCATCCTACGATCAGACAGGTGGGTCATTCCTCAGCCCCCCACCCACTGCCTGAGCTGGGCCTGGGACATCCAGTGTTCAGGCTCCTCCTGTCCCCAGTGCCCTCACAGTGCCACCATGATGCCACTACCTGCCCAGAAAGGGAAGAGAACCCCAGAGCTCTCTGTCTGCCCCCAGGGGCTGACTGCAGTTCACCACAAGGGCTCCAGTGGCCAGCTCAGGGCCAGGCCTGTGCGGAGTGCCAGGGACACAGAGATGAGTCAGACTGCCTGCCCCCGCACCTTCTTCAGAAGAACTCCCTGCTGAGAGTGGGGGCGGGGGAAGGACCGTTTGTGTGCTGTGCCTCAGCCTGACCCTGTGGGCACTGCAGCATCCCCAGTTACGGAAGAATTTTACTTTCCTCATGTTCTTCTAAAAGTCTTTTCAGTGCTTGTGTATTAACTGTTTTCATGAGAAAAGTGCAATAGAGCTTTTTTCCATGTTGGACAGAGTAATAATAATGGGAAAGGCAATTCCTCACCCAAGGTCACAGCCTGGATGGTGATCCCACCACACTGACCAAACATTGTGGAGCTTCCTGGCTCTGATAGGGCTGGCGTGGCTTTTTAGGAAAAATGCTGGAGAGAGCCACCTCGCGCTCTGACCGGCTCCCTCCCCTGCAGGAGAATGACTGTTCCCTCCCTGGCCTCACATTCCTGGGGGTTCCCCAGGGAGGCCCTGGACAGCCTCTATGTTTCCAGGCGGAGCTCTCCATGAGAAGCAAGAAGCAGAGAAGCGAAGCGTGGGCCTGCCCCTGAGGAGGGTGGAGCCCAAGGCCCACAGACCCTCCCCAGGCTCAGGCTGTGGGCCTGGATGGGAAGAAGGGAGGGGGGCGGGAAAGAGCCAGCAGGAGATGAGACTCCCTCCCAGCCTCACGATGGCTCCCCGTGGAGCCTTGAGCAAGTCTGCTACCCTCCCTGGCCCCAGTGTCCCTATCCCTACAGAGAGGGGATGGTGGTGGGTGGTCTCTAGGGCAGCAGTTCCCCATCCTGGCTGCACCCTGGGATCTTCTGTGGTGCTTTTAAAAAGTATAGTGCCTGATCTCTCCTCCAAAGACACTGATACAATCAGTATCAGGCATCAGTAATTTTGAAAATCTTCCCACTGCTCTCAGAGGCCCTGCCACTCCAGGTGTGGTCCATGGATCAACCACAGCACCTGGAAATGTGTTAGCAGTGCAGACAGACTCAAGGCTCTACCTAGATCTGCCAGAGTCCGAAGCTGCATTTTAACAAGAGTGATTCATGCACTTGTTAAAGTTCAAGACTTAACTGCCCTGAGGCCCAAGGCTCCTAGCCCTCTGGCCCTGAGTTCAACTGCTCCCAGGGGAATGCTATGACCAGTGGATGCTCCAGGAGAGGGCCCTTCTGCCTGCAGCAGAGACCCTGACCCACCAGCCCAATTACACTTCCTCCTGTGGATGTTTCAGGAGCAAGAGTTGCGGTGGGATGAGGGCAGAGTCTCCGGAAAGCTCACAGCATTGTTAGAAGCCCTTGGAGTATGTTGCATTCAGCCCTGTTGTATAGAAGCCCAGAACTGGGCAGGCCTTGCCCAGGATTGCACAGCGAATTAGTGGCAGGACAGGGACACAGATGCAGGCCCCCTGATCTCAGGTCAGGGCTGTTCCCAACCCCCAAGAAGGCCCTCCCTTCAGCCTGGATGTGCTCACGGGCAAGAGTCCCCATGTCAGCCCGTTGGTGCTTCATGAAATGTCTAACTAGTGCTTTGGAGCTAATGGGAGATGGAAGGAATAGGGAGTCGGTTAATTATGCTGCTGAGTTGTCAGCAGTGTCTTTTCCTTACAGGAAAGGAGGTGGCTGATAGATGGTACAGTGAGATCAAGAACTACAACTTTCAGCAGCCTGGCTTCACCTCTGGGACAGGTGAGTGATGTGGACACAGCAGTGACCTGGCCCGGAGTGGGGTTGCAGTCTGGGTCTGACTTCAGAGGAACTAACCCCCTAAAAATCAATCACTTTCCTTCTGTTTTACTTCTTCCATATTTCTCTGGTTTGACTTTGCCCAGAGGGCAAAACCATCCACACCTCTTTGAAAACAGACACACACACACACACACACACACACACACACACACGCATACGTACACACACACACCCCTCCATCCAAGAGCACCCAAGCTGCCGGTTCCTGCGCCAGCAGCTCAGCGCTCTTCAGGTGACTGGGGTGTGGCACGAAGAGGCTGTGGACTGTACAAGCTGCCGAGTGTGTCTTTTCAGGAGTGGTGCCTCAGCACTTGTCATCGGTCATCCCACTTCTGGGCCTGCTCTCCAGGAGCCAGAGTATTCTAAGACCTTCTCTGTCCATGCTGCTCTTCTGATTAAACTGCCAGTGGCTTCCTGGGGCCATCAGGAAAACTGAGCCACTGACTTTTCCCCTGGTCTTAACACCCTCCTCCCTCCTGCCCTCAAATCCTCCCCCCGCCCCATACCCCCTCCTCACAACCTCCCAAGTATTCTCCCTTCTCCTTTACACACTAGTTTGTGATTCAGGTGAGCTTGGAATGCAGAGATTTTTGGATCTAGTCTCAGCTCTGGCACTATGAGTTGCATGAACTTGGGTCAGCGCCGTCCTTCCCTGTCCCCAAGGGAGAGACACAAGGTGGTGGCCTCTATGGGACATTCTGAGAGCTGGGATTTAGATTCAGGGAGCCGGCCATGGGACCATCCAGACTTTCCCATGGACCTCCCATGTGAGCAGCGAATGGTTAGCCTACCAAAGCCCTGGTTAGCCGCTCTGGGTTCCCCCTACCCCTCACAGGCCTCACCAGGCTCGTCTTTCCTCAGAACTGACTCACGTCCACCCAGGGCCCAGGATGGTTTCGAAGGAGCTGGGAGTTCCTCTGACCAGAAGGCACCAGAGGAACTGAACAGAGGATTCTCTGTCCATCCCGCTATTCCTCTACCCCACCCCATCCCACCCATGGGTGGAGACACTTACAGCCTCCCACCCTCTGCAGGACTCTTCAGAAGCAGGAAGTGACATGTTCTCAGAGCCAGTCACCATTTCCTGTGGTTTGTGCTCACGCTTTGGGGCAGCGGTTCTTGCAATCGTGTGGGTAGAGGTAGCAGCATCTGAACCGAGGCATTTCCTATCAGTCCTGTGGGGCAGGACCAGGAGGCTGCAGCCAGGCCCTGGGAGAGAACTGCTGGTTCTGTGGTAATTAGCTTTGAGAGGTGAAGCAGGAACAATGACAACCTCCTACCACTGATTAACAATGTGTAGGCAGAACCTGGCCTTCTTTTCATAAAGATCAATGTCCAGAAGATGTTTTATTTCATCCTGTGAGCAAGATTCACGAGCAGTCACACATGTGTCAGAGCAAGTTATTGGTGTTGCTCGTGTGTACACACCACTTGATAGTAAAAAGCGTCTCCACCTCCACGGCCATGTAACCTGCAATACCTTTTGGAGCTGGAGCTTTATTCCACCCATTTTGCAGAGGAGGAAGCTGAGGCCCAGAAAGAGGAAAAGACTTTTTACCTTCTGTCTTCAATCTGATGCTTTTTCCATGGTCCCTGCTGCAAGGTAGGAATCTCTCAAGTGTCAGAGCTGGGGATTGGTCTCAACTTTCCATGATCACTGACTCTCTGTCTTGTCTGTTATCCTACATCTCCCACCCCTCAAGAGGAAAAGCCTAGAGCCAACAGCCCCTACTCCATCCCAGGCACCAGTGGGCAGTGCCTGGGGTCACACAGAGCCTAACCCTTGGACAGGAGCACAGCTTTGGCTGGTGATAGAAGCAGGGGTTTTGCAAGACTCTTAAAAATGCGCAGGCCTGTCCCCCTTGCGTCAGCCACCCCTAGAGCTGCTTCTCACTGCATCATGGCTCAGGGAGTCCCTGACCTGGGCCCATGTTGTAGGTGAAAGAGCCTTCAAAATATCCCTGACCCCACCCCACCCCTACCCAGGTCAAAGTCTTGTGATGAAGGACACAATTCTGTTTCTGCTGAGAGAAATAGCTTCTTGCAGTTCCTTTATTTTGGGCTTTTTTTTTTTTTTTTAATGCATAGGCTTGTTGACTTATTCTGAATAAGTAATACATATATATGACATGAGATTTGCAAGCTGTATAAGGTGGAAAGTCTTCCTTCCATCCCTGACTTCCAGTGCTTTGCCTCCCAACCAGTAATACCAGATTCTGTGTCTCCTATAGAGTCATTCAAACCAACATTTGTGGTTTTTCCTTTTTTTATTCTCTGGTGTCAGGTAGATGATCTCTTTCACACTTGCTTTCTTCACACAGCAGATTGACAGAGATTGTATCATATCAATCAGGAAAGAGCTTTCTGTTTTATTCTCTTGCAAGGATATACTGTAACTTATTTAATGTGTTTTTCAGATGTATATTCTGGAAAGTTTGGGTTCATAGCAGGAAAGAGGATGTGATCCTTTTAGGAAAAAAAAGAAAAAGAAGGAAGCTGTTAGTAATTTAGGGTTAGAAACCAGTGTGTATCTGATGGTTGCTAAGGAAGTTGTGTCCTCTAATTCATCTCTAAATATACAGACTTAATTATCCGTGTGCAGACTGAAACCTCTGAAGTCAGAGGAAAGATGACTGAGTTTTATCTGTTTGGAAAAGGCTTCCACGGACATTCATACTGCTGGTGTGCATATGGCGTCTGTAATCATTTTCTTGGCAACCAGTGGATAAATGACAGCTCTTCCTTGTCTGGGTGATGGAGACAGTGGGTAGGTCAGTGGCCAAAGCATGTGGTCTCTTGGAGTAAAGGCTTGTGGGCAAAAGGTGTGGGCCTTAATGAAAAGACAGTCCATAGAAGCAGTGACACCTGGCAAAGCTGCTGAAGAGCTGGAGATGAAAGAAATGTGATTAAAAGTTTAAGGACCAAGGATGAATTGGAAAATAGTGCTTCCTCTTTTCTGAGGTGAGACTCAGGGTGTATTGAGCAACAGTTAACATGAGCTTAAGGGTAAATGGTCAGGATGCATAACTGTAGTTAATGTTTGTTTCCTTTTAATTCTTGCTTTGATTAGATCACAGCAGCCCTGAAGGTTAGTGTTTATGTTTGGTTGTTTTCATAAACAATTTAGTAATCACAAATCTGGAGAAGGCAATGGCAACCCACTCCAGTACTCTTGCCTGGAAAATCCCATGGACAGAGGAGCCTGGTAGGCTGCAGTCCATGGGGTCGCTAGGAGTTGGAAAAAAAAAAAAAAAACAATTTAGTAATCACAAATCTTTTAGAGATGTAGACAAAGAAATAATGCCTAAATTTTAAAATTATAAAAATGGGGACTTCCTTGCTGGTCCAGTGGCTAAGATTCTGAGCTCCCAATGCAAAGGGCCCAGGTTCCCTGTTCAGGCAACTGGATCCCACATGTTCCAACTAAGACCCAGTGAAGCCAAATAAAAATAATAAATAAAATTTTTTAAATTATAAAAATAGAGTTCATCTATAGGAGAAAAACAGTTTAATCAATGAATGTTTATTTAGTCCTTACCAAATACAAGACACAATGGGAAACTTTGTCTCTTCCCTGACTGGAAGAGTGTGGATACCAGCCCTGTCTTCTTCATTCCTTTCTTTATTTCATTTTGTGGTGAAATACACTTAAAATAAATTTACCATTTTAACCATGTTTTATAATTTTTTTTAATTTTATTTATTTTGTTTTTGGCTGTGGTGTGTCTTCCTTGCTGCACGGGCCTTTCTCTAGTTGCAGTGAGCGGGGGCTACGCTCCAGCTGTGATACACAGGTTTCTCATTACAGTGGCTTCTCTTGTTGTGAAGCACAGGCTCAACACTTGTGGTGCACGGGCTTAGTTGCTCCAAGGCATGTGGGATCTTTCCTGACCAGGGATCAAACCCACGTCTCCTGCGTTGGCAGGAGGATTCTTTACCACTGAGCCACCAGGGAAGCCCCATTGTAACCATTTTTGAGCACACAGTTCACTGGAATGAAGTGCACGCATATTGTTGTGCAGCTGTCACCACCGTGCACCTCCTGAACATTGTCATCATTCCGAGTGAAACTCTGAACCCATTAAACAATAACACCTATCCCTTCCTACCACCCCCTGCCCAAGCCGTGGTAACGACTATTCTACTTTTCTCCACAAATCTGACTATTCTACTCATATAACAACATTTTGTTTATCCATGGGCAGTTGTTTTCTTTTCCCCTTTTAGCGATTATGAATAATATGAACATTGGTGTGCAAATATTTGAATCCCTGCTTTTTGTTCTTTTGGGTGTATGCCTAGAAGTGGAATTACTGGATCATATGGTAATTCTATATTTAATATTTTAGGAACTGCCATACTGTCTCCTGCAGTCGCTGCACCATTTTACATTCTCATCAGCAAAGCAAAAGGGTTCCAATTTCTCCCCATCAACCCCATCAACAAATAACATTTGTTATTTTTTAAAAAATAATATCCATCTTAATGAGTATAAAGTGGTTACCCTCTTTCTTAACCACCCAGTGGGAAGCTTAGCTACTCTGATTACAATTTTCCTCCTTCTTCCTTCCCTCTGTCTCTTCCTTTCTTCATCAGATATTAATTAAGCATCTACTGTGTACCAAGCCCACTGGTCAAGAAGACAAATATGGTGCCTGCTCTCAAAGAGGAAACATTATCTCTTCAGGGTTGTTTTTAGAAAATGAATGCCATACTGTGACATGGAAGTAAATATCCCACAGACCTGTCAAATGATCTCTCTGAATCTTCAGCAGTAAAGGTGAAAAGGATGAACTCCTGATCTCTGCTCCCAGGAGATGAGAATTTATGGTCATTGAGCAAAGAGTACATTATAGCATCTGTTCTTTGACCCCCAAATCAAGAACAGAGTTAGAAGCTAAGCTATGTTAGCAGCTGGAAAAGACCAGTGAGTGCGGGGCAGGCAGCCTGAGCAGTGGGAGAATGATGTTGGGAGGCTTCAGCAGCCACAGAAGCATCTGGAGGGGCCAGCAATAGCTTGAGAAGGAACTTAGCTATGTGGCTCAGAGCAGAGGGAACTGAAGGAGGCTCTAACTTGTCTGGGTCTCAAAGAGCTCAAAACAGACAAGGCCTGCACTTCCAGGGATGGCAGAACTTATTCCAAGTTGGTTCTTCCATATGCCTTTCATTCATTCATTCCATTTATTCATTCCACAAAGTTTTATTTCACATTCCATGTATCAGGCTGTGCCAGGTACTGCACATACTTTGATAAATAAATCAGTTTGGTTCCTGCCCATATGGGGCTCATAGCCTAGTGAAGGGGCCAAGTGCTTAGCAAGTAATCAAGCAAATATATCACTGCAAATGGTAAGAATGCTGTGAGGGGGAACCAGTACAGTAAGGCCGTCTTGAGAGGGAGGTGTTCAGGAAATGAGAGTGATTGCGAAAGGCCTCTCTGAACAAGTGACATCTGGGCCAAGACCTAAGGGATAAGAAAACACTGGTCATCAGACGAGCATTGCATACAGTGGCCAGTGCGTGCAAGGGCTCCATAGTAAGAAATAACTGGATGTGTTCAAGGGATGGAAAGGAGGCCACCGGACCAAAGCATTCATTTTCATTTTAGGTGCAACTAGAAGCAATGGAAGGATTTTTAAGTAGAGAAGTAAACAGATATGATCTATGTTTCAAAATGATCACTCTGGCTACATCAGTGGAAAGTAAATTGAGGAAGCAAGGGTGGATGCTGGAGAGTCAGGCGAAGGCAATTGCAGTGATCCAAGAGAGAAAAGTTCCTGCTTGAGACCATGGTTTTGGGAATGAAAGGACTAGAGATGTATTTTGAAGTTATGATTCTTCAGGATTGAATGAGTGTTTGGGGAAATGACAGTGAAGGAGGAGTGCAGAGCAACCCTGAGGATTGTGTGCACAGAGGTACTGGTCATGGAAATGGGAGAGACCAAAATTAAGAGTGAGGTTTGGGTAGGTTAAATTTGAGATGCCTGTGAGTCATCCCAGTGGAAATGTCAAGTAAGTAGTTGTGTTTGGAACACAGAGGAGAGATTTGGGCTGGACCAAGATATTTGGGAGCCAAGGAAAGATGAAATTGTGTGAAGAGGGCAACAGGAAAAGAGAGCCCAGGATTGAACCTTGGGAAATGCAGGTCCTCCAATATTCACAAGTTAGATGCAAGAGGAGGAGGAAGAGAGTGATGTGGGGTGAATGCCAAGAGAGGAAACCAAAAGAGGAGAGTCCTTTGAAAGGGGCAGGAATCTATTCTATTAATGTTCCTGAGATGAGTAAGATGAGGACAACCAGTGACCACTGGGAAGGAACACAGAGATCATTGGTGACCTTGAAAGTGTGGTTTGGGGCGAGGGGTGGAAGTAGGTGCCAAGTAGGGTGACCTTCTAATTGTTGAGGTCACTGGGCTTTGCCATAATCTCTAGGAGACCATGAAACTTTTGAGCATTGGATAGTGAGATGAGTAGGGTCTATTTGGCTGATTGAGAGGACCCAATGTGTTCGAAAATTAGTCAGTGTCTTGTATCTCCTTCTTCTGATTGGCAGTTGACGATCAAGCTTCCCCCGCATGGCAGAATGGTACAGGAGTTCAAGAGTCCCTTGGAACACCATTCTCCAGGCTTTGCTAACTAGCCTGTTTCCCTCTCCCGATGCCTGTTCCTACAGGACACTTCACAGCCATGGTATGGAAGAATACAAAGAAGATGGGAGTGGGGAAGGCGTCTGCAAGTGACGGGTCCTCTTTTGTGGTGGCCAGATACTTCCCAGCAGGAAATGTCGTCAACCAAGGCTTCTTTGAGGAAAATGTCCTGCCTCCAAAGAAGTAATTTGTCCAGTGGAATGGGAAGGTGGCAGACTTAAGAACTTGGATATGAAGTGCCTAGAACAACAAAACTCAGCTGTGTGTCTGTCCCTGTGGGTGTGTGTGCTGTGTGTGTGATGCTGAGTCTCTTGCACACGCACTTGGTTAGACAGTTGTGCATGAAATCATTCTCATCAAAGAAATGAGCATACAAAGCCTTTATCTTGATGATTCCCTGGGCTGCAATTATTTGGACTTTGAGGGGAAAAACTCAATTTTTAAACTTTAAAAAAATTTTTTAAAGCAAACTTTTTTTGTACCTTCTTACTTATATCCATCCCTAATCCCTGGACTTTCTGTATTCCAACTGTTTGTGATGCTGAGAAAGTGAAGTTCATCTTATGGGACCTTCATGCATTGTAATCTACTTTTGGTAGATATTTAAGAATATTAAACCCTCATTTCAATGTGACAAAAATACAGCTTTAAACATGTAAATACAAAGCGGTTTCCATCCGAAATACAGGGTAGGCAGGGACTCCATTTCACGGAATTACTGAGATTTCTCAGTTGTAAGACATGATGTCATCTGCACGCCTCCTGGAATTCTCTAGTGGGATTGCCAAAGAACAAATGGAGAAAAAAGCTTGACTTCCTTGCATTTTTCTATCTTCCACCACCCTTGGCCCACCCTCTTTTTCTAAAGATCCTCTGGCATTTCAGAGCTCACTATGCCGCCCCTCCACCACCACCTTGGTTTCTAGGGAGCAGGGCTAGGCCTGCAACTCACCCATCCCCCACTCTGCCTGGTGGCCCGGGGCCTGTTCTGAGAGAAAGCCCCTCACTCTGCCTGGGCTGTTGGCCAAGCAGCCTTGGATGATGAAGTCAGTGAGTGCGGGGGTGAGGGTGAGCTCACTCAGAGTCCCCAGAGGAAGCCCTCCAGCCTGTGCCCTCCCCCCACACAGGGTGGGAGCCCCAGCCTGTTCCTGGCAGCTGTGACTGCAGCTGTGCTGCTGCTCCTCCAGGAATGTGTCACAGGCCCAAGCGTTCCAAAGAGATATCCCATGCGGCGGCTTAGAGGCGCTAACTTAGTTCTGCATGTTGCCTCAAACTATACAAAGTCCTCTAAAATCAGGACTCCATATGGTCCAGGTGGGAAGGGCCAAGCTGTGTGTCCCTGAAACCACGGCATCTCCAGGCAGTGAGATAGCAGGGCCGGGAGTCTGTGCGGGCCAGTCTTTGAGACGTGCTTCCTGAATGTCTCTGTTGTGAACACAGGCTTCTGCTGTGCTCTTCGTCTCACCCAGGGACAGTAATGAAATCTTTTTTGGTGTAATATCTTACTCCCATGTGATTCATGCCTGATTCTTAAGGTTTTCTTTGGTATGAACCATTTAAAAAAATCTTTTATCAAGTTTGTTACAATATTGCTTCTGGGTTTTTTGTTTTGTTTTATGTTTTTGGCCCCAAGGCATATGGGATGTTATTTCCCTGACCAGGGATCAAACCTGCATCCCCTGCATTGGAAGGTGAAGTCTTACCACCAGGGAAGTTGCTCGTTCCTGATTCTTAACCAGTAACTAAGGTAATCAATAACTCTGAGTTCCATCTTAGGTAACTCAAGATTCTGAATACCTCCAACCCCTCCCCTGTAGACTTGTTTTGAATCACGTCGTGACCTACCGTCTCATAGCTGACAGGACTAGAGTGGGCATGTGATTCATGGCAGCCAATCTCTAGCCTGGCCATGGACCAGGAATTTGAGCTAAGAAATACAGAGAGAATTGACCAGTGGAGCTGAAAAAATAAGGATGCTATGAGTTTGAATTAAGACTACGGCAAGTCAAAGCTATGTGTAAGCCCAGTTATGAGTTGGAAATATATGGAAGTGAGAAAGCCAGTTGTTAAGAGGTATAAAACAGGTGGAAAGACAGGAAGACTCTTCTTATCCTTTCCAGTTCCAGGCCAAATCTATATTTAAAACATACCCTTCATTTTCTTCAGGGCTTCCCAACAAATTGATATATTAATTGATGGTCCCCAGAAGGATAGAATATTAGATAGAGCCCCCCCCAACCCCCGCCCTCCAGGGAGTTTCAGCAACAGAAAATGCTGACCTGTGCAAGAAGCTGAGGGCGTTGGCCATACCTGGGCAGCTACCACGAACAAGACAAACTCAACGACCAGTCATTGAACATCCCATAGCTCCTAGGGACATACTCTACCCAATACACACGTATACCTAACCACCTGATGGACCCTGGCAGGCAGCCCGTCACTTTAGGTTGGAGTCTGTTTCTTCAGTTGGCTGGAGTAAGGAACAAGCTGACCAGGGGAGCTTTCTAAGCTGAAGATAAGCCAGATAACAAAGCTGGCTGAGTGAGTGGGCACAAATCTAATTTCTTACAATGGATTTTGTAAAGATGGCAGCTCCTAAAAGTTCAAGGGCTTCTCTGATGGCTAAGTCAGTAAAGAATCTGCCTGCAATGCAGGAGATGTGGGTTCGATCCCTGGGTCACGCAGATCCTCTGGAGAAGGAAATGGCACCCCACTCCAGAATTCTTGCCTGGGAAATCCCATGGACAGAGGAGCTGGTAGGCTACAGTCCATGGGGTCGCAAGAGTTGGACATGACTTAGGAACTAAATCACCACCACCATAAATTCCACGTGAGCAGAAGACAAACCAGATTGCGACCTCTCCTTTGCAGCCAGAGGGTAGAGGGAGTCAGGCACTCTGGCTTCCAGTCCTAGCTTCCTAGCTCTGTGAACTGAGTTGAATGAGCCCCTTCCCGTCTCTGGGCCACAATCTGTCTAGCTGTACAAGGTCTGACACATGGAAATAAGCCTACTGGATCCTCCAAGGTCTCCAGGACACCCTGTAAACCTAACTTTCTTAAACCAGAAGGAAGCATCTGATGAGAGATCTTCTGGCCATGGTTTCTGGGACCTGAAACAAAAACAGAGGAGCATGGCCACCTCCTCCATCAACGTTGGGGTTGGGGCAAAGGAGTGAAGATGACCCACTCATCCCCTACCCCTGGGTGGGCAGGCCTAGAAGCCAATGGAAGTGATAAGTGTCTGGCCTCAGCACCAAGAGGCCTCATCCTTCACCTGAATCACAGCGGCCTCTCCTCTCCAGAGATCAGAGCTGGAGAAGCAATTAGAGTTTAATTATCTTCACAGGGAGAGAAGGGACCAGGTAGAACTCACCTAAGCCACAGAGCTAGTCCGTGGAAAGGCAGAAAGCCAAACCTTCTTCCCTTGGGGAAAACAGAAGGTTCTAGCCTTGTGCAGACACGTATCTCAAGAGACTGAGTGCTTCTCACCCTGGAGACGTCAAGGTGAACAAATATAGCATTAAAAGGTAAGTACTCTAAAATAATTTTCAAATTAAGAATAAGCCAGATCTGGAATGAAGGGAGGAGGGAAAGACCGGCAATTAATAATGAGAACTTGACTGCACCGGGAGGGAAAGAGCTGGCAGGCTCACATTCCCAAGGCTGCAGCGACAGTTTTCCTAGTAAGGACGCTAAAGACGGCCTGACGGTCAGGAGTGGGGCTCAGGGATCAAGGGTGCGGTCCGAGCCCAAGTCTTCTCTGTACGACCTTGCTGTTGCCGCCAGGGTCTACGCTGTTGAGCCGGGTGCTGGGAGCCCCTAAGGCTGGTCCGGGTGGGACCCGCAGGAGCCGGCCCTCTTCCGTGGGAGGCTCTGGCTGGTCCTTATCCCCTCCTGGGCACAGCAGCGCCACGGGAACTTGGGGAGCCCCCACGCCGGCTCGGAGGCGGGGTGGGCCGTGGACGTGGCACCCGGCGGGGCACCAAGGGGGACGCCTAGAGTTCTGGATGTCTCCTTTCTAGCCGCTCGGCCATGCGCCCGCCATCTGGGGCTTTACCTCTGTCTGAAAAATGGGCACAGGGTGTTTTGCGGCGATCGGGTCAGGGAAGAGGGGGTGGCACCGGGGGCGGTAATGAGCTCGCCGTTCCCAGGCGGGAGATGACTCTCCAGCGCCACCGCGTGGCTGAGGCGGCGCACGGAGCCCAGCCCGAGGCTATGGGGATTTCCAGGCTTGCCAACGATCACAGAACCACAAGTGTTTACGAAAGGAGCAGCCATCCAGGAACACCGAAGCCTGGCGAACTAGTGAAATGGCAGCTCTCATCTGTTGAACGATTGTTGCGAACCAAACACTGGGCTTAACATCTTCCGGTCCTTTTCTCTTGTGAACTCTTAATCATCTTTTAAGCGGATGCAGCTATTATTCCTATCTCACAGCGGAGGAAACTGAGGTTTAGAGAGAATGAGAAACTTGTCCAAGTCCCCAGCTGATGGGGAAAGCTGACCTATCCCAGCCTCCAACATTTTACAAGCTAGAGACTTGGAAGTGTGGACAGAATGGCCCGATTTTCCGTGAAACTGAAATAATCAGGGCTTCGAGGGCCCTCCCATCCCCCAGTCCGAGAGTAACTCCTGCGTCCTTGCTCCCTGAGGGGCCGCCACCTCTCCGTTTTATTGGGTCGGCCAAAAAGAAACGACCTTTTTGGCCGACCCAATGTGAAGAATGATGTCTCTAGCCGCAATGATCAGAAGCCAAAGAACACAGCTTTTTCTTCTCTAATATCCAGGAGCCTTGGTAGTGAAAGGTGCTTTGGGGCTTGAGAATCACAGACAGAGGAAAGTTGAGTAGTTAGGAGCATCCCGGAAGGGTGGGTTTCAGAAGGACTGGGCTTCAGGCCCTGCTCTGCTTCCAACTAGCTACCTGATCTTGGGCAAGTTCATGCTCTATGTGCCTTGGTTTCCCTCCTGTGCAACGTACATTCCTCTAGATGATGTAAAAATCCTTACCCCAGCCTTCCTAATAGCCTTCCCCATACTAGCCCCGCCCAGACTGGCCCTGACATTCCAGAAGCCTCCCTGAAGTGAGGTTGAAGGTCCCAGGTGGGAGCTGTGACCCATCTCTGAGTTTCCTCCTGAGTTCTGGGCCCTGGACTAGGTCCTGGCAGGGTATCTGGCCTTGGCAGATCAGAGCCATCAGAGGGGAAAAAAGCCCTGTGCCTCTGAGAAAGGCCTCAGGGAGGGGGGCCTGCATTGTGATGACCTCATCCATTCTATGACATCATCCTCTCTCTTATTCCCACTCCTCCCTGATCAACTGCTCTGCAAACAACCATCAGTCTGAATCCCAAAGGCCTGAGAAAGTCCGTTCTCCAGTACCTACTGCTGATCTTCTGTCTCACCCAGCAAGAAGCACCATGAAATTGGAATTCACCGAGAAAAACTACAACAGCTTCGTACTGCAGAACCTGAACAAACAGAGAAAACGCAAAGAGTACTGGGACATAGCCCTGACTGTGGACCACCATGTCTTCTTTGCACATCGCAATGTGCTGGCTGCAGTCTCCCCGCTGGTGAAGAACCTCATCTCCAACCATGACATGAAGACCACCGATGAGCTCTTTATCACCATTGACCCCAACTACCTGAGTCCGACCACAGTGGACCAGCTTCTAGACTACTTCTACAGTGGCAAGGTGGTGATCTCAGAACAGAACGTGGAAGAGCTCCTTCGTGGGGCCCAGTATTTCAACACACCCCGCCTTCGAATTCACTGCAATGACTTCCTGATCAAGTCCATCCGCCGTGCCAACTGCTTGCGCTACCTCTTCTTGGCTGAGTTGTTTGAGCTCAAAGAGGTGTCAGACTTGGCCTACTCTGGCATTCGTGACAACTTCCACTACTGGGCCAGTCCTGAGGGCAGCATGCACTTCATGCGCTGTCCACCTGTCATCTTCGGCCGCCTGCTCCGAGATGAAAACTTGCATGTACTCAACGAAGACCAGGCTCTCAATGCACTCATCAATTGGGTATGCTTCCGGAAGGATGAGCGGGAGAAGTATTTCAAGAAGTTCTTCAATTACATCAACCTCAATGCTGTCTCCAACAAGACGCTAATGTATGCCAGCAACAAGCTGATGGGCATGGAGAACAGCTCAGCCCACTCAACCCTGATTGAGAGTGTCCTTGTGGACCGCAAACAGGAGAGGCCAACCAGTCTGCTGAGCTACCAGCGGAAAGGGGCCCTGCTTGATTCAGTGGTCATCCTAGGTGGCCAGAAGGCCCACGGCAAGTTCAACGATGGAGTGTTTGCTTATATCATCCAGGAGAACCTGTGGTTGAAGCTCTCAGAGATGCCCTACCGGGCAGCAGCACTGAGTGCCACCTCTGCTGGTCGCTACATCTACATCTCTGGTGGAACCACTGAGCAGATTTCAGGGCTGAAGACGGCTTGGCGGTACGACATGGATGACAACTCCTGGACCAAGTTGCCCGACCTGCCAATTGGGCTTGTCTTCCACACCATGGTGACCTGCGGGGGGACAGTGTACTCAGTGGGAGGCAGCATTGCCCCGAGGCGCTATGTCTCTAACATCTATCGCTATGATGAGCGCAAGGAGACCTGGTGCCTGGCAGGGAAGATGAGCATTCCTATGGACGGCACAGCCGTGATCACCAAGGGTGACCGGAACCTGTATATTGTCACCGGGCGGTGCTTGGTGAAGGGTTACATCTCCCGGGTTGGGGTGGTGGACTGCTTCGATACCAACACTGGGGAGGTGGTCCAGTGTATCACCTTTCCTATTGAGTTCAACCACCGGCCCCTGCTCTCTTTTCATCAGGACAACATCCTCTGCGTGTACAGCCACCGGCAGAGTGTGGAGATCAACCTGCAGAAGGTAAAGGCCAACAAGACAACCACCTCAGTGCCTCTTTTGCCCAACAACTGCCCCCTGGATGTGTCCCATGCTATATGCTCTGTTGGAGACAACAGAGTGTTTGTGTGCGGAGGTGTCACCACAACCAGCGATGTCCAGGCAAAGGACTACACCATCAACCCAAACGCCTACCTGCTGGACCAAAAGGCAGGCGAGTGGAAGACCCTGGCCCCCCCACCGGAGGCTCTGGACTGTCCTGCCTGCTGTCTAGCCAAGCTACCTTGCAAGATTCTTCAAAGGATTTAAACAACTTTTTAAGTGGGAGAATAAGTAAATGCATTATTATTCACAATTTAGTGAGAGAGAAATAGAGAGGAAGGCGTTGGTTCCTTTTTAGTCTCTGTTTGGCCCCGAAGGTGGAGATCCTGGGCTCTGGCTACTCCCAGTGGGGGGAGATTCAGGGCTGCCCTGTTACTGAAGGGATCCAGGCTGAGGCTGAGAGAGTCCCTGGTGGGTGGGATTGAGGCGTATCTCGGGCACTGGCTCCCAGTGGGTGAAGATTCAGGGCTACTCCATCATTGAAGGGATCCAAGGAGAGGCTGGAAGGGGATCCTGGGTGGGTGAGATCAAGGCATCTCCCAGGCCCTGGCCAAGGTGATGTCTGAAAGGCCCCCTATCCTATACCCTTGTAGTCACCTTGAAGACACATGCTAGACTGACAGGTAAAGCACCTGCTTAGAGTTGTGAAGCCTCAGGCTCCTCCAACACTCATTTCTGAGTCTGCCCAGGAAGGCAGGGGAGGGCCAATCCCAGGTCTGGGAGAGGAGCCTCCTGGGTTAGGGAGGGAGAAGGTGGTGAGCCAGGCTCGGGGATGCGGGCAGAGGGTGTGGGGTTGGGACAGGAGAGGAGGCAGGGTTGCTTGGCTATTGGGCTGGACCATGCAGCTATGGTGTGTCTCATTTGTGGGCAAGTTGGAGGGTTACTTACATGTTTCTAGTAAGCAAGGTTCATTGGGAACTTTCTCCAGGAATACAAGGTCTGAGGAACTGGGGGTGGAAGAGAGGTGAGTAAAGGGAGAAAAAAGAAACCTACATCTCTAGTGGAGACATAAGGGAGATGATGGGATGAGAGTCAGGACGGTGTAGTAGTTAGGGGCCTGACTACTGGGGACAGATGGCCTGGTTCAAATGCCAGTTCCACCACTTACTGAGTAATCCTGAGAAAGTTATTAACATCTCTGTGCCTTAGTTCCCTTATCTGTAAAGGGGGGGACAATAAGAGCACCTGCCTCACTGGGTGATGTGATGTGCAAAGTGCCTAGGACAATCCCTGGCACATATTAAAGTGCTGCAGGAGCACTTCTATAAAAGAAAAAAAAGGAAGAGGGATGAGGCAAGGGTCTAGGTTCTTGGACCCTGATATTGAGTTAGGTTCCATAAAATGTTCTTTGGGACTCCCTACCTCAAAGCCTAGTGAGCTCTCCTCAATTCTAACTACCTGTTTCCGTTTCATTTGTGTGTTTCCATATAATCCTAAACAATGTAGAAGAAACTGACCAAGTCCTTGAACACCATATATAATCCTCATTCCTCCATTCACTTGTCCCTTCATGAATTCACTTACTCATCTGCTCATCAGTTCACACACAGACACACGCACACTCACTGGGGCCTCTCTGCGCAGGTCCCTGTGCTGGGTGCTCGGGCGATGACACAGACAGTCCCTGTCCCTGGGAGAGAGTGTCCATCAGTGCCAGGCAGCAGGAGTAGTACACAAGCCACATATGGAATTTCAACTTTTCTGGTAGCCATATTAACAAGGTAAAAAGAAATGAGTAAAATTAATAATATATTTCATTTAATGCAATATACCTAAAAAGTAACATTTAAACAAATAATCAATGGAAACATTTATTAATGAGGTATTTAACATTTTTTTTTGCATATTGAGTCTTTAGAACCCAGTGTGTATTACACTTACAGCATGGCTCATTTTGGACTGACTACATACCTCAAGGCCCACGAAGCTAATGGCTACTATATTATGCATGTGGGATACTTTACATATCCTTATGGTTCACATCTGCTCCATCCCCTTCATTTTCCCACTCAATCCTACTTCACCCACTCAGCTGCAGCTTCTTGACTTCCCTGAAGGGTGGCCTCTCTCTTCAAAGCCTACCCCTCTGCCCAGGTCTTAACTTCGCTCCCTCCAGTCCAGGACCTTGGACTTCACAGCTGAGTCTCTCTCCCCTGGGAACTTACCCCACATTTCTCTCTTCTCCAATCCTGGGCAGCCCCCGCCTCTGCTCACCTCAGTGCATCTCCCAGCTGGAAGAAGAGGGTCCTATGGACCCACACAGCTAAGCCCAGCTGCCCCGCCCCACCCCACCAGGCTTGGCTAACCCAGTCACCTCTTATGACACCAGATGGCCATTCCCTACTGCTGATTCTCCAACCTTCTCTGGTGTCCTGGGGCCCTGCCCTTCTTTCTGTTTCTTCTCAGCCACTTACCTCTCATTCTGCTGCCAGAACTCCAGAGAAATAGAGGTCAGACAATCTAGCACCTTAAGTAATCTGTTGTCCCCCCAAAAAATCTCTCCAGAGCTTCCACTGCTTTTCTGCCCCTTTGAGGAAGAGGTGTCCTTCCTTGATTCAAAGCAATCTCCTGTCTTGTTCTGTTTCCTTACAACTTGCCAGGCTCCCCAGTTCCCTCCCTCTCCACATTCCCTTCCTGATGTCTTCTCTTCATTCCAGCAATATTCTCAAGGTTCTGCTAACCTGAAGACAAATCCTCCTCAGTTTTGAGGTCCAGCTCTTGCTATCTGCCCATCGCTTTCCTCAGCTGAGCTTCCTGAATGTTGCCTCTGCTCTCTGGTTCCAGACCAAACTCTAAGCCACTCAGTCTGGCTTCTGTTCCCACCACACCACCAAACTGTCTCCTGATGACACTGTTGTCTTTTTCTCAACATTCTTTCTTTTCCTTGCAGTGGGATTTCCTTCCTTCCTTTCCTTTTAGAGTAGTGAGATTATAATTTGATATATTAACCAATGTGGTCCTTCCTTGCTCCTTCAAAGTTAGACCATGAAGCTGAAGGTTCAGGGTTTATTGCCCTGAGGAGGTTGGCACAGCTGAATGTAGGAATCAGAGCTCAACTCTTGGCTTCTGTTGCTAGCAGAGCTTCAGCAATTCATAGCAGAGATTATGGTCTTGAAAGGCACGACTTTTGTACCATAATCCAAGTCTTCAAACTGGAATACATGAAGCCTTTCCAAGGGAAATTCAGACAAGCATAGTTTGAAGGGAATCAGTTTTCAGATCCTCAACTTTTTTCCTAAAATTGACCTGAGAATACACCTGTGGTGGAGATTTCATTCTAGTTCTCTTTTCCCATTTTCCTTTTCAAAATAATATGTCAAACATTTTACGTACACACAGAGAGCAACATTTAACCTCTCCAAATCTTCCCAGGCTGCACCGCCCTGGATGCCATGTGAGGATATAAACTAGTAGTGTCAGTGAAGTGTCTGGTGAAGATTCCTTTAATGAAGACACCAATATCCAAAGAAGAGTTTGTGGTATTAATACTTTTTTGACTTATCCAGACAGTGTCTGTGTTGACGTGTGAAGCCTGGTGTTTTAAACTAGGGTATTTTGGTCCAAGATAGGTCTTTAAAAATGTTAAGTAGCACAGTGCTATGAGGACATATTTTAAAAAATCATTACTGACTAGTAATTCACCCATTTAAAGTATAGAATTCAATGGTTTTTATATATTCACAGAGTTCTCCAATCATTGCAACAATCAATTTTAGGACATTTTCATCACTCCAAAAAGAAATCTACCCCGTAGCTGTAATTCTCTAGCCCCCTCAATTCCCCAGCCCCAGGCAGCCAATAATTTAGTTTCTGACTCTATGGATTCATCTATTCTAGACATTTCATATAAAATGTGACCTTTTTTTCTGGCTTTCACTAAGCATAATGTTTTCAAGTTTCATCCATGTTATAGCATGTAATTCATTCCTTTTTATGGCTGGATACTATTCCATTGTGAGGTTATACCACATTTTATGTATCTGTTTATCAGTTAGTAGATAGACATTTGGTTTGCTTCCACTTCTTGGCTATTACAAATAGTGCTCAATGAACATTTGTGTACAAGGTTTTGTGTTCACACAGGTTTTCATTTCTCTTGGGTATACACCTAGGAATAGAATTGTTAGATCAAATTTTAACTCTTTGTTTAACCACTTGAGGAACTGCCAGACTGTTTCCCAAAGCAGCTGAATCATTTGGCATTCCCACCAGCAATGTCTGAGGGATCCAACTTTCTGCCCCCTCACCAGCACTTATTATCTGTCTTTCCACAAACAGTCACCCTAGTGAGAAAGCAGCATCTCATTGTGGTTTTGATTTGCATTGCCCTGATGCCTAGTGATGCTGGATATCTTTTCAGGGGCTTATTTTTGATGACTGTTGTTATCAGAGAAAGTATTATTCTTGAGGAAGAGTTCTCAAGGTACAAAGGTAGTGGGACTCAGAAACACGACAGTCTTTGTGCCATTATTTCATTCAGGCCACAGAATCATAACAAGTCTCTATTCCTTCCTACCAAGCCATCTGCCTTAGAATATTAAAGATTTTTTAAAGTATGTGAGAAAATATCCACTACCAACCACATCCTCTCTGCATTTTCACCATTCTCAGTAATGAGAAAAATGCGCCCATTCTCCTGGATGTATTTGATAGCATTTAAAAGATGACATAAAACATTCTACACTTATGTTCAAAATAACAATGTTACATCTTTGAACAAAAGTAAATATATCGCGTTAGGATGCTTATTATTAGAATGCTTTATTCAGAGTTGTAAGAAACATTTAAAACCTTTTTTATTACTAATATATAACCCACATAGAAAAGCAACAATACATAATTGTATAGCTTAATGAATTATAACTATTGTAAATATCCATGTAACCATTACTGAGTTAAAGAATAGATTATTGCTAATACCTCAAAAGTCTCCAGTGTGGCCCCTTCCTGATTACATCCCTTCTCTGCTCTCTGAGCTTTATAATGCCTTCCTTGCTTTTCTTTCATCTTCCTGACCAGGGATCTAACTCAAGCCCTCGGCAGTGAAAGCACAGGCTCCTAACCACTCGACCCGTCAGGGAATTCCCTGTTTCTTGCTCATTATTCCTGCCTGGAGAATCCTTGTGGACAGAGGTGCCTGGCCAGCTACAGTTCATGGGGTCACACAAAGTCTGACACGACTGAATGACTAAGCACAGCACATAGCTTTACCATCTACGTAGGCATTTCTAATACATAGATTAGTTCAGCCTGCCTTTGAACTTTACATAAGAGACTTGTACTGTATGAATTATTTTGTGTCTGGCTTCTTTCACTCAAGCTGTTTTCACAATTGATCCATGTTGTTGTACGTAGGTATAGTTCTTCCCATTCATCCTCTGTATAGTATTCTGTTATATGAGTGTATCCTTTTATTTATCCAGTCTCCTGTTCATGGATATCTGGGTGGTTTCCAGTTTGGACAATTACAAGCAATGCTATTCTTATGAATGTATCTTGATACATGTGTACTCAGCTTTATCTAGAACATAAGTAGAATTGCTGTCTTCATTTCTAGATAATGCCAAACTATTTCGCAAAGTGATTGTGCCAGTTTTACATTGCCGTCAGCAGTACTTGAGAACTCATGTTGTTTCTACATGCTTGCCAATACTTAGAATTGTCAGACTTTTATTATTGCCAATCAGATATGAAGTATTATCTCAATGCAGTTTTAATTTGCATTCTCTTGATTGATAATTAAAAGTTAAGCACCTTTTAAAGTTAATTGGACATTGGGATTTCCTCTTTTGTGAAATCTTTTTTTCTATTTGGTTGACTATTTTCTCTTTTTGACTTGTTGGAATTCTTTTTTTTTTTCAATTTTTTTGAGTTAGACCATTTTTAAAGTTTTAAAGTTTGATTTGGACCATTTTTTTAGTTTTTAAAGTTTATTGAATTTGTTTACAATATTGCTTCTGTTGTTTATGTTCTGGTTTTCTGGCTGGGAGACATGTGGGATCTTAGCTCCCCAACCAAGGAACCATCAAACCCACACCCCCTGCACTGGAAAGTGAACTCTTAACCACTGGACCACCAGGGAAGTCCCTGGAATTCTTAATATAGACTAGATACGAGTCGTCTACCAGTTTCAAATGTGGTAAATATCTTCTCCCATTCTGTGGCTTGCCCTTCCACTCATAATGGCGTATTTTAATTTTAATTAGTCTGATTTGTCTTTTCATTTTTGCTTATTGCTCTTGATACTTGAGGAAATCATTCTTTACCCTGAGGTCACAAATATCCAATATGGATATGTAGTTGTCCCAGAACCGATTTTCCCACTTCTCTGCAGCACCACCTTTGTTGTAAATCACATGTCCATACATGGGTGGATGTGCTTGTGAGCTCTCTTATTCCACTGGTCTATCCATCTGGCCTTACACCAATAGTACCACCTCCAGTTCTATAGCTTTGTCATATCCAATGTGGTTTAGAATTTGTTTGTCAAGATCCACAAAACTGTTGAGGTTTTGATTGTGATTGTGCTGAATATACAGATCAATTTAGGGAAATTTCATATATTTACAATATCAGTTTTTAAAATTCATGGACATGGTATATTTCCATTTTAGGGAGTCTTCTGTAATTCTTCTTAATGTTTTATACTTTGTAGAGGTCTCACACAATGTTTGTTAGATTTATTCCTAAGTACTGGACATTTTAAAATTAATATATATTATTAAAATATATATAGTCATGTATATTAGATATAATATTCTTTTAAAATATATAGCATTCTTTGAAAAATTCATTTCCTCTTTTTAGTCTATAGAAATACATTGATTTCTGTATATTTATTTTGTACTTAGCAGATTATAAGGAATCTTTATATATTCCAGATGTGAGCTCTTTCAGTTGTACACGTGGTAAATATCTTCTCTCCACTCAATATGAATCATAGCTCTAAATGTAAAACTATAAAACTTTTAGAAAGAAACATGGACCAAATCTTTGTAACGGGGGGGTTAAGCAAAGATTTTTTTAGATATGACATGCAAAAAGCATGATCCATTTCAGTTCAGTTCAGTTGCTCAGTCATGTCCAACTCTTTGTGACCCCGTGGACTGCAGCACTCCAGGATTCCCTGTCCATCACTAACTCCTGGAGCTTGCTCAAACTCATGTCCATTGAGTCAGTCATGCCTTCCAACCATCTCATCCTCTGTCATCCCCTTCTCCTGCCTTCAATCTTGCCCAGCATCAGGGTCTTTTCAAATGAGTCAGTTCTTTGTATCAGGTGGCCAAAGTATTGTAGTTTCAGCTTCAGCATCAGTCCTTCCAAGGAATATTCAGGACTGATTTCCTTTAAAATGGACTGGTTGCATCTCCTTGCAATCCAAGGAGCTCTCAAGAGTCTTCTCCAACATCACAATTCAAAAGCATCAATTCTTTGGTGCTCAGCCTGCTTTGTAGTCCAACTCTCACATCCATACATGACGGGAAAAACCGTAGCTTTGACTGGATGGATCTTTGTCAACAAAGTAATGTCCCTGCTTTTTAATATGCTGTCTAGGTTTGTCATAGCTTTTCTTCCAAGGAGCAAGCGTCTTTTAATTTCATGGCTGCAACAACCATCTGCAGTGATTTTGGAGCCCAAGAAAATAAAGTCTGTCACTGTTTCCATTGTTTCCCCATATATTTGTCCTGAAGTGCTGGGACCGGTTGCCATGATCTTCATTGGGTTTTTGAATCTGTAGATTTATATCTTTGGCAAATTTGGCAAGTTTTTGGCTGTTATTATTTCAAGTATTTTTTCCAGCTTTGTACACTATTTTCTTTCTGGAAGTTTGATGCAACAAACGTTACACTTTTTGTTGTTCTTGTTCCACAGGTCCCTGGGGCTCTTTTCAGCTTTTTTCCTCACTGTTCAGACTAATATCTACTGATCAGTCTTCATATTCAGTAACTCTTACCTCTGTCATCTCCATTTTGGGATCTATCTGAGTTTGTAAATTTTTGCTTTTAAAAGTTTCCAGTTCAAACATTTCCATTTCGTTATTCTTTATATTTTATAATTTCTTTGCTGAAGCTTTCTAATTTTTCAGTTGTTCCAAGGATGTTTACAATTATTGGTAAGAGCACTTTTATAATAGCTGATGTAAAGTCTTTGTCAGATAACTCCAATATCTAAACCATCTTGGTATTGATATGTGTGGATTGTCTTTTGTGTGTGTGTGTGAGTTGAGATTTTCCTGGTTATTCATATGCTAGGTAATTCTAGATTGTATCTTAAATATTTTGAATACTATGACATGAGACTTTGGGTCTTATAAAATCCTATAAAGAATGTGGATATTTTTGTACTAGTATATAATTGACCAAACTAGTTTCAGGATATAAGTTCTAACTGACCTATGGGCTATGGTTAGAATTTGATTCCAATCTTCCAAGATTTTGTACCGGTATTTGAATCTGTCCCATGTTTGGGCCACCTAGTGACCAATCTGGAACATCAGTTCAGTTCAGTTGCTCAGTCATGTCCGACTCTTTGCGACCCCATGGACTGCAGCACGCCAGGCCTCTCTGTCCATCACCAACTCCCAGAGTTTACTCAGACTCATGTCCATTGAGTTAGTGATGCCATCCAACCATCTCATCCTCTGTCGTCCCCTTCTCCTCCACCTTCAATCTTTCTCAGTATCATGGTCTTTTCAAATGAGTCAGTTCTTGGCATCAGCTGGCCAAAGTATTGGAGTTTCAGCTTCAGCATCTGTCCTTCCAATGAATATCAGGACTGATTTCCTTTAGGATGGACTGGTTGGATCTCCAAGAAGCACAACGAGGACTTTGAGATGACGTCCTTCTGGTTGTCCAATACCTGCCGCCTCCTGCACTGCTTGAAGCAGTACAGCGGGGACGAGGGCTTCATGACTCAGAACACTGCGAAGCAGAATGAGCACTGTCTTAAGAACTTTGACCTCACTGAATACCGCCAGGTGCTGAGCGATCTTTCCATTCAGATCTACCAGCAGCTCATTAAAATCGCCGAGGGCCTCTTGCAGCCTATGATAGTGTCAGCCATGTTGGAGAAGGAGAGCATTCAGGGTCTGTCCGGGGTGAAGCCCACGGGCTACCGGAAGCGCACCTCCAGCATGCCGGAAGGAGACAACTCGTACTGCCTGGAAGCCATCATCCGCCAGATGAACTCCTTCCACACGGTCATGTGCGACCAGGGCCTGGACCCTGAGATCATCCTGCAGGTGTTCAGACAGCTCTTCTACATGATTAACGCGGTGACGCTCAACAACCTGCTTCTGCGGAAGGACGTCTGCTCCTGGAGCACAGGCATGCAGCTCAGGTACAACATTAGTCAGCTGGAGGAGTGGCTTCGAGGAAGAAACCTGCACCAGAGTGGAGCTGTTGAGACCATGGAACCCTGGATTCAGGCTGCCCAGCTCCTGCAGTTAAAGAAGAAAAGCCCCGAGGATGCTGAGGCCATCTGCTCCCTGTGCACCGCCCTCAGCACCCAGCAGATTGTCAAAATTTTGAACCTTTATACCCCTCTGAATGAATTTGAAGAACGGGTGACAGTGGCCTTTATACGAACAATCCAGGCACAACTACAAGATCGGAATGACCCTCAGCAGCTGCTATTAGACTTCAAGCACATGTTTCCTGTTTTGTTCCCATTTAATCCATCTTCTCTGACCATGGACTCAGGCCACATCCCAGCATGTCTCAATCTGGAGTTCCTCAACGAAGTCTGAAAATACACACGCCAAAGCTTGATTGCCAGTGAGAGCATGAAGGAAGTACATAGAACAGTAAAGTGAATTTAAGAATCTGTTAAAATCTACAAAAGTAGATCAGAGTTTGAGAGCCTGTGCAGAGTGAACTATACAGAATAAGACATCTGTCATTATATTTTGTACCTACTGCTCAGAATAAAAACACTTGAAATATGGAAGAAAAAAAAAGTCTTCTCCAACACCACAGTTCAAAAGCATCAATTCTTCAGCATTCAGTTTTCTTTATAGTCCAACTCTCATATCCATACATGACTACTGAAAATCATAGCTTTGACTAGACAGACTTTTGTTGGTAAAGTAATGTCTCTGCTTTTTAATAAGCTCTCTGTTGGTCCTAACATTTCTTCCAAGGAGTAAGTGTCTTTTAATTTCATGGCTGCAGTCACCATCTGCAGTAATTTTGAAGCCCCCCAAAATAAAGTCAGCCACTGTGTACATTGTTTCCCCATCTATTTGCCATGAAGTGATGGGACCAGATGCCATGATCTTAGTTTTCTGAATGTTGAGTTTTAAGCCAACTTTTTCACTCTCCTCTTTCACTTTCAAGAGGCTCTTTAGTTCTTCTTCACTTTTTGCCATAAGGGTGGTGTCATGTGCATATCTGAGGTTATTGATATTTCTCCCAGCAATCTTGATTCCAGCTTGTGCTTCTTCCAGTCCAGCATTTCTCATGATGTACTCTGCATATAAGTTAAATAAACAGGGTGACAATATACAGCCTTGACGAACTCCTTTCCCAATTTCGAACCAGTCTATTGTTCCATGTCCAGTTCTAACTGTTGCTTCTTGACCTGAATACAGATTTCTCAAGAGGCAGCTCAGGTGGTCTGGTATTCCCATCTCTTTAAGAATATTCCACAGTTTGTGGTGATCCACGCAATCAAAGGTTTTGGCATAGTCAATAAAGCAGAAGTAGATGTTTTTCTGGAACTCTCTTGATTTTTTGATGATCTAACAGATGTTGGCAATTTGATCTCTGGTTCATTTGCCTTTTCTAAATCCAGCTTGAACATCTGGAAGTTCACGGTTCACATACTACTGAAGCCTGGCTTGGAGAATTTTGAGCATTACTTTGCTAGTGTGTGAGATGAGTGCAATTGTACGGTAGTTTGAGCATTCTTTGGCATTGCCTTTCTTTGGAATTGGAATGGAAACTGACCTTTTCCAGTCCTGTGGCCACTGCTGAGTTTTCCAAATGCTGGCATGTTGAGTGCAGCACCTTCACAGCATCATCTTTCAGGATTTGAAATAGCTCAACTGGAATTCCATCACCTCCACTAGCTTTCTTTGTAGTGCTGCTTCCTAAGGCCCACCTGACTTCACATTCCAGGATGTCTGGCTCTAGGTTGGTGATCATACCATCATGATTATCTGGGTCATGAAGATCTTTTTTTTTTATAGTTCTGTGTATTCTTGCCACCTCTTCTTAATATCTTCTGCTTCTGTTAAGTCCATACCATTTCTGTCCTTTATTGAGCCCATCTTTGCATGAAATGTTTCCTTGTTATCTCTAATTTTCTTGAAGAAATTTCTAGTCTTTCCCATTCTATTGTTTTCCTCTATTTCTTTGCACTGATCACTGAGGAAGGCTCTCTTATCTCTCCTTGCTATTCTTTGGAACTCTGCATTCAAATGGATATATCTTTCCTTTTCTCCTTTGCTTTTCACTTCTCTTCTTTTCATAGCTGTTTGTAGGGCCTCCTCAGACAACCATTTTGCCTTTTTGCATTTCTTTTTCTTGGGGATGGTCTGGGATCCCTGCCTCCTGTGCAACGTCACGAACCTCTGTCCATAGTTCTTCAGGCACTCTATCAGATCTAATTCCTTGACTCTATTTGTCACTTCCACTGGATAATCATAAGAGATTTGATTTAGGTCATACCTGAATGGTCTAGTGATTTTCCCTACTTTCTTCAATTTCAGTCTGAATTCGGCAATAAGGAGTTCATGATCTGAGCCACAGTGAGCTCATGGTCTTGTTTTTGCTGACTGTATAGAGCTTCTCCATCTTTGACTGCAAAGAATATAATCAATCTGACTTCAGTATTGGCCATCTGGTGATGTCCATGTGTAAGAGTCTTCTCTTGTGTTGTTGGAAGAGGGAATTTGCTATGACCAGTTCGTTCTCTTGGCAAAACTCTGTTAGCCTTTGCCCTGCTTCATTCTGTACTCCAAGGCCAAATTTGCCTGTTACTCCAGGTATTTCTTGACTTCCTACTTTTGCACTCCAGTCCCCTATAATGAAAAGGACATCTTTTTTGTGTGGTAGTTCTAGAAGGTCTTGTAGGTCTTCATAGAATCATTCAACTTTAGCTTCTTCAGCATTATTGGTTGGTGCATTCCCTGGTGGCTCAGATGGTAAAGCGTCTGCCTGCAGTGCTGGAGACCCAGGTTCGATCCCTGGATTGGGAAGATCCCCTGGAGAAGGAAATGGCAACCCACTCCAGTACCCTTGCCTGGAAAATCTCATGGACAGAAGATTTTGGTAGGCTATAGTCCATGGGGTCTCAAAGAGCTGGACACAACTGAGCAACTTCACTTTCTTTCTTTAGGCTTGGATTACTGTGATATTGAATAGTTTGCCTTGGAAACAAACATAGATTATTCTGCCGTTTTGAGATTGCATCCAAGTACTGCATTTTGAACTCTTTTGTTGACTATGAGGGCTACTCCATTTCTTCTAAGGGATTCTTGCCCACAGTAGTAGATATAACCGTCATCTGAGTTAAATTCACCCATTCCAGTCCATTTTAGTTTGCTGATTCCTAAAATGTCAGTTTTCACTCTTGCCATCTCCTATTTGACCACTTCCAATTTGCCTTGAATCATGGACCTAACATTCCAGGTTCCTATACAATATTGCTCTTTACAGTATTGGACTTTACTTCCATCACCAGTTACATCCACGACTGAATGTTGTTTTTGCTTTGGCTCTGTCTCTTCATTCTTTCTGGAGTTAGTTCTCCACTGATCTCCAGTAGCATGTTGGGCACCTACTGACCTGGGGAGTTCATCTTTCAGTGTCCTATTTTTTTGCCTTTTCATACTGTTCACGGGGTTCTCAAGGCAAGAATACTGAAGTGGTTTGCCATTCCCTTCTTCAGTGGACCACGTTTTGTCAGAACTCTCCACCATGACCCATCTGTGTTGGGTGGCCCTACACGGCACGGCTCATAGTTTCATTGAGTTAGACAAGGCTGTGGTCCATTTGATCAGATTGGTTAGTTTTCTGTGATTGTGGTTTTCAATCTGTCTGCCCTCTGATGGAGAAGGATAAGAGGCTTATGGAAGCCTCCTGATGGGAGAGACTGACTGAGGGGGAAATTAGGTCTTGTTCTGATGGATGGGGCCATGCTCAGTAAGTCTTTAATAGAGTTTTCTGTTGATGGGTGGAGCTGTGTTCCCTCCCTGTTATTTGACCTGAGGCCAAGCTATAGTGGAGGTAATGAAGATAATAGTGACCTCCTTCAAAAGGTCCCATGCACGCACTGCTACACTCAGAGCCCCCAACTCTGCATCAGGCCACCACCGACCCACACCTCCGCCAGAGACTCCTGGACATGCATGGGCAAGTCTGGGTCAGTCTCTTGTGGGGTCACTGCCCCTTTCTCCTGGGTCCTGGTGGACACAAGGTTTTGTTTGTGCCCTCTAAGAGTGTTTCCCCAGTCCTGTATAAGTTCTGGCGGCTCTATGGTGGGTTAATGGTGACCTCCTCCAAGGGGGTTTATGCTGTACCCAGGTCTGCTGCACAGACCTGGGTACACAGAGCCCCTGCCCCTGCCTGCAGCAGTCCACTGCTCACCAAACACAGTTCTGACTCAGTCCCTGTGGGTCTCTGTGGGGTCTCTGTGTCCTGGTGCACACAAGGTATGTTTGAGCCCTCTGAGCACCTCTAGCTGGTATGGGGTGTGATTCTAAACGTGATTTCGCCCCTTCTACATCTTGCTGGGGCTTCTCCTTTGCCCTTGGACATGAGATATCTCTTCAAAGTGGCTCCAGAGCCTACCATCTCACTGGGGCTTCTCTGTCCTTGGACATGACTGAAGGTAAATTCAGTTCTCTAAGTCTTTTACGTGCGGATTAAGACCAGATCAATCAAACTACAGCTACGGGCTAAGCCCAGGAATTTGTAAATTCTCCCAAGCTCCTCACTCTCCATGATCTCCCTTATACTCTTCAGTTCCCTGTGGTTACTCTTTTTGGTTCTCCAGCCAGAGAAAATAAAAGCTAGAGCTATATTTAGCCCACTCTTCCATGTACTTTCTCATAGCCATGCCCACATCTGAGATCAAGTGGGAGAAGACCAGAGGATAAAAATGATGAACTCATTGCCCGTTCAGGGCTTCATATTTTGGTCTTCCTTGGTTTGCCTGCCACTGTTTACTTTTCAGAGTCCTCATATAGCTTCTGCTCTGTGCATGCAGCTAGGTTTTGTATCTGCATTCAGTGGGAAAGACCAGGGGGAACGTGCTGACTTCATCTTACTCCCAGCTCAGGGTTTTTTCAACTATATTCATGAATGACTTTGCCTATAATTTTCCTTTCTCTTACTGTCTTTGTTGTGTTTTGTATCAAGATTATGCTTCCCATAAAATGAGTTGAGAAGTATATTCCCCTTTTCAAAATTCTCTGGAAGAATTTTGTGAAGACTGAAATTTTCACTAATGAGGTCAAATGGAATTTTCTTTGAAGGGCTTTAATTTATTAAAATATTTTTACTAGTTATAGGAATGTACAGTTCTATTTCTCCTTATGTTATTTTTAAGTTGTATTTTCTAGAAATTTCCCTATTTCATTTACATTTTCAAGTCTATTAACATACATTTGTCTGTATATCCTTTTATGATCTTTATAATGTCTTGAGACTCTCCAGTGATCCTATTTTTATTCCTGATTTTGAATTTTTTAAAAACCTTTATGAGTCTCATATAGGTGCTTGTATGACTTTGGATAGTCAATAGTTTCATAGATATTACTCCAAAACCATAAATAACCATCAGAAAAATTAAAAACTTTTGTGCCTCAAAGGACACCATCAAGGAGGTGAAAAGACACAAATAGAGAAAATAATTGAAAAGCACATACAAGACAAGGAATACATAAAGAAGTCTTACAACTCAATAATGAGAGAAAAAACAATTTAAAGATGGGCAAAGGATCTGAATACATTTCCTCAAAGAAGAAACACACATGGCCAACATGTGAATGAAAAGATGTTCAATATCATTAGCCATCAGTGAAATGCAAATCAAAACTATAATGAGACACCACTTCATACCTAGTAGGACAGCTACATTTAAAAAAAGACAGATAATAAGTATTAGTGAGAATGTGGAACCCTCAAACAATGTTAGTGGGAATGTAAAATGGTACAACCACTTTGGAAAAGTCTGGCAATTTCTCAAATGATTAAACATGGAGTTACCATATGACCAGTTTTATATATATATACTGGGTATTGTTGCTGTTCAGTCACTCAGTCATGTCCAACTCTTTGTGACCCTGTGGACTGCAGCATGCCAGGATTCCCTGTCCTTTACCATCTCCTGGAGTTTGTTCAAACTCATGGCATTGAGTCAGTGATGCCATCCAACCATCTCATCCTCTGTCATCCCCTTCTGCTCCTGCCTTCAATCTTTCCCAGCATCAGGGTCTTTTCTAATGAGTCAGCTCTTCACATCAGGTGGCCAAAGTATTGGAGCTTCAGCTTCAGCATCAGTCCTTCCAATGAACACCCAGGACTGAGCTCCTTTAGGATGGACTGGTTTGATCTCCTTGCAGTCCAAGGGACTCTCAAGAGTCTTCTCCAGTATCACAGTTCAAAAGCATCAATTCTTTGGCACTCGCCTTCTTTGTGGTCCAACTCTCACATCCACACATGATTACTGAAAAAACCATAGCTTGGACTATACAGACATTTGTCAGTAATGTCTCTGCTTTTTAATATGCTATCTAGGTTTGTCATAGCTTTTCTTCCAAGGAGCAAGTGCTTTTAATTTCATGGCTGTGATTTGGGAGCCCAAGAAAATAAAGTCTGTCACTGTTTCCATTGTTTCCCCATGTATCTGCCATGAAGTGATGGAACCAGATGCCATGATCTTACTTTTTTGAATGCTGAGTTCATGCCTATTAATTTCTTTCCTAGGTGCACATACTCAAGGGAAATAAACATATATGCACACAAAAGCTTGTACATGAATGTGCATAGCAGTATCATACATAACAGTTTAAAAGTGTTCATCAAGTAGAAGTGGTATATCCATACCATGGAATATTATTCAGCCATGAAAAGAATAAAGTACTGGGACAAGCTACAACATGAATGAATCTTGAAAACATTTCCTAAATGAACGAAGTCAGTCACAAAGGACCACATGTTCTATAATTTCATTTTTATAAAGGGTACATAATAGGCGACTTTGTGGAGACAGAAAACAGAAAATCAGTGGTTGTCTAGAGCTGGAGGATTTAAGAGTACTGAGAAGTGGAAACTAAAAGCAAAGTTTTTTGGGTCGGTAAAGAATCTGCCTGCAATGCAGGAGACCCTGGTTCAATCCCTAGGTCAGGAAGATCCCCTGGAGAAGAAAATGACAACCCATTCCAGTATGCTTGCCTGAGAAATCCCATGGACAGAGGAGCCTGGTGGACTACTTTCCATGTGGTCACAGGAGTTGGACATGACTTAGTAACTAGACCACCACCACCACCAATAATGTGCTAAAATTTATAGTGGTGATACATGCACAATTCTGTGAATTTACTAAAAGCCACTGAACTGTATACTTTAAGTGGGTGAATTATATGGTATGTGAATTTTATCTCAATAAAGTTATTAAGATACCATGCCTCCATCTTGGTCAGTCTTTCTTTCTTGGATTACTCACTCTGGAGGGTGTCAACTTCTGTGTCATGGGAAACTCTTTAGAGAGGCCCACGTGGCAAGGAACTGAGGCTTCCTGACAACAGCCATGTGAAGCCATGTGAGATCCCCCGTAGATTCCTGACCCTCTGAAATTGTAAGAAATAATGTTGGCTATTTTAAGGTACTAATTTCTAATTACACTGCAATAGATAATACAAGCCCATCAAGATCTTTTAAGATGTGAAGTTCTAATAAAGTCTTACTTTTTATATTTAGTAATATTTAGTAATTATAAAATTTTCTGGTTTATTTTGTTGCTTTGATTAAATGTATACTGCTAATAATGACGTCAATGCAAAACTAAATTTTAACATTCAGAGCTTTATTATAGTAATGGGGTATTTTTAAAAGTTAATTATGTTATATATTTTTGTTATCAGGAAGATGGGGCAAGTGTTCATGGAGCAAAAGTAAGAATCTGAAATTTCTTAACGAAAAGCTATCATTTTAAAATGGATTATGGTGAGTATAAAATTTCTATGGTATTTAGATGCCACCAGATACATTTAAAAAACCAATGCGATGGCGGCGCGTCGGGGCCAGGGGTTCCCGGTTGTGCTCTCAGGGCTCGCCATTGCAGCTGGGAATGCTCGTTTCGTGGGCTCCTGGGTCCCGGTCGATCGGCATCCAGGGAGCAGAGCGGAGGGCTGTGGACCACAGAACTTGGGCTCTGGAGCATGCAAACTTCAAGAGTTGTTCAAAGGCTTCGTTGTCCCTGGGCGTGTGGAATCTTCTACACAGGGATTGAACCCGTGTTCCCTGCATCGGCATTCTGAACTGTGACCTTCTTGGGGGCACACACATCACTCAGCTGAGATGGATTCCAGCGAAGTGGATCCTGGGAGGTTGGTAGGACCTCTGAACTGGAGCCTCCCATCTCCTGACCTCTCCAGAATTCTGTAGGTCATCCAGAGGACCCAAGACATGGTGGTTACTAATAGACTTCCCACAGTACTTCTTCATTCCACGTGGACTCCTTCAAGGGCAGTGAGCATCGCAGCTTCCCTTGAACTTCGTCTGGATTGAATGACAACAGGCTCAACTTTTCATTCACTTGTATGACTATGAGCAGTTTGACCAAGTTGAAGAAGATGACTCGTTTGTAGTCTTCCTCATCAGCTCATTCCACCTACTGGCTTTAAAATCATTTAGTACAGAGCTCACCATCTAGGTGTTCATCCAGTGTTTTGTTTGCTTATCATGCAGGATCATTTTAAAAGGAAAAGTATGTGTGTATGAGTTAGAGCTCTGATCCCAAGAGTCCATGTAGAAGCTTCCCCTGAGAAATGTATCGTTTTTGCACCAATGCTACTGAAATGTGTGAATGTGGCATACCACGCATCCCAGTAAGTGTAAACAGCTTCACATGCTACTTATTTGAAACGACCAGTACTCATGACATTCCATTCATCTGAGGACTAAATATAGCCAACTTAGGCTGTGTTTGCCAAATAGACTTTGAAGCATTCGTCACACAGTCCTTCATCGACGCCAGTTTTCAGATCGAAGAAACCCTTGCTCCGTGAAGTTTGTGAACACATATACTCATGTTTTGTTTGAGATTTTAAAGTCATTCTTCAGTTTTGTTGGAGGAATGGTTCTGTATATGCCCCGTGGATCCCCAAATCCACTGATGTTCATGTGTCTTGGGGCTTCCCAGGTGGTTCTAGTGGTAAAGAACATGTGGAACATACCCATGCAGGAGACATAGGAGATATGGATTCGATCCCTGGGGCAGGAAGATCTCCTGAGGGAGAGCATGGCAACCCACTCCAGTATCCTTGCCTAGAGAATCTCATGGAGAGAGGAGCCTGGTGGGGCCTAGTCCATATGATCCCAAAGAGTTGGACACAATGTAAGTGACTTAGCACAGCACATGATTCATTGTCATAGCTAATATAATGGAGATGACATCAAAAGAAGCACCAGCGGGCCAAAGTCAATATCCATCACTTTTCAACTTTGGAATGTATTGTGATATTTTACATCCATATTTGTATGACTTGATAGTTGGCGAATCGATGCATATGAAGGCCTGATTGTGTTATATGTATGTTGAGGGAAGATATATTTTTATGTGGTTTGACATATGGGTCCCATTTCATTCGTAGACATCTGCATACTCATCATTTTTTTTGAAAAGACCATTGTTTGGAAAGGTTGTTGTCTAACCATGAAAGATGCTTGAATTCTTGGGCTCCTTAGAGGAAGAATTCAACCCGGGGCCAGTGATGAGGCTTGATCACTCAGAGCTTTTGTGTCGCAACGTTTTATTAAAGTATAAAAGAGAGAAAGCTTCTGACATAGACATCAGAAGGGGGCAGAAAGAGTGCCCCCTACTCATCTTTAGCTGGATGTTATCTAGCTACTAGCAGTCTACTCATTAGAGAAAGGAATGGCAGCAGACCCCTCACCCACAAGATATATGGAGATGACCGTGGCACCAGGTGAGTCATCCTGGGCCTTAAAACGATTGATATGAGCAAATAGATAGCTTCATTCACATAGATCAGGAGAACCATGTATGAGTAACGCATATTGGTTTGTCAAGTCAGTTCTGAGCCTTTAGGCAGAACCTACTTGAAGATAGAGTCTAGGGTAAATACATAGTACATTCACATAGCTTAAGGCAAACCTTTCCATAAGAAAAATGCCTTGGTCAGCTCAAAGTATGAGAAAAGTGAAGTTCAGGTGGAACCAGGTGTCATTATAGCAACACAGAATTGTAAGCGAAAACCTCTTTTTAAATTTGTATCGAGAAGGGGAAAAAAGAGAACAGCTTATTTCCTCCTGCCTTGGAAGTGACAGATAACAACTGTCTGACACTTGCACCCCATCTCCTCCCTTTGGAGACCCCTGGCCTTCCTGGCTGCTACCCTGTTTCATTCATTGAGTGTTTTCTGCCTTGTGAAACATTGGGCATAGCAGTATGTGTTTATTTAGGGGTATTTCATCCAATTTCATTTAAATGCATATGTGAATTGGAAAGTTTGACATGCCGTTGCTTTGTATACTGATTGGGAAATGTGAGTCTCCAAGTTTAATTTAGTTTTTCATGTTCATTTTTCTTTTTAGGGGTACAAAGAAAAATAATATGACTGTTAAGATCAGCTTTCGTATTTTTTGCCAAATATGAATTGAGATCACATCGATCGGAGATGAGTCTGTGTATGAAAGCCCTAATAACTAATGTTAATTGACTTCACTACCATGGGATGTTTTCATATCTATTGAGGATTTACTTCATGTATTTCGATTTTAACTTTCTGTCTTACAGCCTTGTTTGTAGATCAAAGCTATTTGAAATTGTCATCTGGTTTTCAATGGCTTGTGAGGTTATTCATGAGTGGTTTATGAAACCGAATGGATTGTACGTAGCCATACTTTGTTGTCATTCTATGAATTTGAAGAATGTCTGAAGAATGTCTGCAGTTATGCCTTAAAGATTCATACAATTGATGTCCAATATTTATCTCAATAGACTTGCTTTCAATGTGTAGTTTCCTATGCGTATGTCTTTCTTTATGGATTTGGGTAGAACTTGTATTGGAACACTTAAAAATCTGTGATATCAAAAAAAAAAAAAACCAATGCAACAATTTTATTGGAAAGGATCAATGTTTACAATAATTAGAAATTATATCCCTTGCAACCAAGTTTTGAAAAAATTTAGATGTTAATTAAAAAATGCACAAGAGGCATGTAGATGTTAAACAATTCTTTCAGGGAGGGTACTTTCTATCTTGCTTGGAGTTCATGGTGATTCTCTTGAATCCGTGGTTTGATTTCCTTTACCCTCACATACATTTTTTTTAAAAAATGCTCTTTTTTTGTGTTTTTCATCCTTTTAGTTCTGTTTCAGCATGGATATTTTTCTGCTCTATCTTCTGGTTCACTAATTCTCTTTTCAACTATGTCTAACCACTATTAAATAACTTGCCCACCATTGCTGCAATTAGATCCTCCTCTCTTCCACACCTCAGACTTAGATTTCCAACATCCTGTGGAATGTCTCTTGAATATCTCACAGGTCACTTGTGCTAGATACATCCACACCTGACCTCTTCATTTGTCTCATCTCCTTCCCCATTCCACACAACCGGCTTTTCCTGTTGTGGCTATTTCTGTTCACGGTTTTCCAAGCTATAAAAGTTATCAGTGAATCTCCTTTCTCTCTTTCTGCCTCCTAAAAACAGAAAAGAGCATTAAAAAAAATGGAATATGATGTAATGTAATGTAATTTTAGCAAGGAGAATAAAGAAAGAATGGAGCAATGGCAGAAGAGAAAATGGCTGAGAATTTCCCAAATTGGTAAAGGAAATCAAACCACAGATTCAAGAGAATCACCATGAAATCCAAACAAGATAAAAAGTGCCCTCCCTAAAAGAACTGTTTAAAATCTACATGCTTCTTATGAATTTTTAAAGTGACATCTAAATTTTTTCAAAACTTAGTTGCAAGGGACACAATTTCTAATACATTGTAAATATTAATCTCTGCTTCTGCCTCCCACTTACCAAATACTATGTATATTATCTGCATTATTTTCCTTCTACCTAAGCTCACTGCTCTGTCACCTAGAATCTGTTACCTATCATTCTTGGCCCCCTGCCTCTCCTCATGAGCCACAGAAACAGTCTTTCCTGTTTTCTCTGCTTTCAGAATCCTCTCCTAGCTAACTGCCTAAGCTTCCAGAAGAGGGTTCTGACTGAGTCCCTGGCTGGGGAAAATCCTTAAAAGGCTCCTCACAGCTTCTGCAAATTTAGTGACTCTTACCTGGCACTCAAGCCCTTCATGATTTGACTCCCACACACTTTCTTCAGCTGTACCCATTTACTTTCCTTCTCTTCCATCATCTAGCTGAATCATTCCCAGAGGATAGCCTGCCTTTCTTCCTCTCCATCATATATATTGCACAACCTGTCTCCTTTGAGACCCATCTCAAGTGCCATTCAAGTCCAGCAACAAATATTTGTTGAACACTTGCTATGTGCCAGGCATAATGCAAGACCCTAAGAATACAAAGATAAGTAAGGCATACATGGCCCCTGCCCTCCCCTAAAGGTCTAGTGGGAGAAACAGATACTGAACTTATCTCCTGTATGAAACTTTCTAGGACTTCTCAAATATGACTTGCCTCCCTTCTGTCTTTTCAGCTCTTTGCTTGCTCACCATTGTCCTCTTCACACTCCTACTGCACCATCATCTGCACCGATCGTGTAGTAATTTGTAAGGCTTCCCAGGTGGCACTAGTGGTAAAGAACCCGTCTGCCAAAGCATGAGATGTAAAAGACACAGGTTCAATCCCTGAGTTGGGAAGATCCCCTGGAGTAGTAAACGGCAACCCACTCCAGTGCTTCCAGACAGAGAAGCATGGTGGCCTGCAGTCCACAGGGTTCCAAAGAGTCAGACACAACTGAAGCGACTTAGCACACATGCAATTCTTACCACCCTTCTTCTGGATCAGATCCTTTCTGGCTTTTGAGAGTGAGCTCTGAGTATTAATCTCTCAACAGAGACCCTTCAGATGTCACCATGTGGCCCTTGGTCAGGCTTTGGCAGAGTGCTGATGAAGGACCTGTGCAGTCTCATCTCTGCCTCTCCCCAGAACCAAGAGCTCTTCCCAGCTGTGTCACCCAGTACTTCCCTCTGCCCATCTCTCCCGTCCCAGGCCAGGAGCTCCCCTCCTTGTGCAGACCTGTAGCTACCTCCTGTGCGTCTCCTACGTCTTCTCTGTCTCCTGTCAATCACTGGAACTCCCCAGAGGCAGTAAACTAGTGGCTTTGGTGACTGCAGATATGCTTTATGACCATTCTTTCCTCCTTGCATCTCTCCCAGTCCCTACTTCCTGTGGTAGTAGGGACTTCCCATCAATGCTCCCCATCCAGCTCTGTACTATTGCCCGGCCTGGACCTTTATCATGTCATTCCTTAACTTCTTTCCCACAGCCTCTGCCCCTATCCATCCTGCACATAGGGACAAGATTAATCTCCTAAGTAGCACGTTGATCAAAGCATTCCTTTTTCTGGAACCTTCCAGAATTCCATTGCTAAAAAGACTCCTTGTTTTATTAGCATTCAGGGCCCCAGCATATGTCTCTAAATTTACCTTCCATTATTCCTCTTCTTAAGCCCTTCAGGCCCAGCAAAATTAACTGACTCTCTGTTCTCCAAACATGCCAAGCTATGAAACCTTACACAAGTGTAGTATTACGCCACCAAGGAGTAACTCTTCTAGTTCAGTTCAGATCAGTCGCTCAGTTGTGTCTGACTCTTTGCTGCCCCACGGACCACAGCATGCCAGGCCTCTCCGTCCATCACCAACTCCCGGAGTTTACCCAAACTCATGTCCATCGAGTTGGTGATGCCATACAACCATCTCATCCTCTGTTGTCCCCTTCTCCTCCTGCCCTCGATCGTTCCCAGCATCAGGGTCTTTTCAAATGAGTCAGCTCTTTGCATAAGGTGGCCAAAGTATTGGAGTTTCAGCTTCAACATCAGTCCTTCCAATGAACACCCAGGACTGATCTCCTTTAGGATGGACTGCTTGGACCTCCTTGCAGTCCAAGGGACTCTCAAGAGTCTTCTCCAACACCACAGTTCAAAAGCATCAATTCTTCGGCGCTCAGCTTTCTTTATAGTCCAACTCTCACATCCATGACTACTGGAAAAACCATACCCTTGACCAGACAGACCTTTGTATGGATGTGAGAGTTGGACTGTGAAGAAAGCTGAGCACCGAAGAATTGATGCTTCTGAACTGTGGTGTTGGAGAAGACTCTTGAGAGTCCCTTGGACTGCAAGGAGATCCAACCAGTCCATCCTAAAGATCAGTCCTCGGTGTTCTTTAGAAGGAACGATGCTAAAGCTGAAACTCCAGTACTTTGGCCACCTCGTGCAAAGAGTTGATTCATTGGAAAAGACTCTGATGCTGGGAGGGACTGGGGGCAGGAGGAGAAGGAGACGACAGAGGATGAGAAGGCTGGATAGTTCACCAACTCAATGGACGTGAGTTTGAGTGAACTCCGGGAGTTGGTGATGGACAGGGAGGCCTGGCGTGCTGCAATTCATGGGGTCGCAAAAAGTCGGACACAACTGAGCGACTGAACTGAGATGAGTGCAACTGTGCAGTAGCTTGAGCATTCTTTGCCATTGCCTCTCTTTGGGAAAACTCTTCGAAATCTTCTAAATCTCTTCTAAATCTTAACCAAATTCCATACCTGAGCTCCAAGCCACCTCCCCTGTGAAGTCATCCCTAAACCCCTCAGCTGATTTCCCCAATTTTGATTGTATAAACACCTGTTGGCTTTGCATGATGAGAAGTGGTTCCTCCTTTAGCGAGCAACTCTCCGGATGGCTTCCCCAGAGTTATTCCCTTGCCTCTGAAAGAATGCTGTCTGTCCCTCAGCTACTACTGCTGTAAGCAGCCAAAGGCTGTCTTCCTTGGACCCCCTCAGGGTAGTCCCTCTTCCTTATCCCTGTTAACAGGGGCAGGATATATTGTTTCAAAGAGAAGATGAATATGAAACTGCTTCATGCATTGTTGCACATTTATGTTAGAGAGGAGCCAATTCATGTTCAGGGATGAGCATTAAAACAAAAAGGGAGTAGGGAATTGAGTAAATTTCAGGTCCTACAATTTTATGTTCTTAAATGTTTTTCTTCAAAACTTTCCTACACTCCATACTTTAAATGATTTTAAAGGTAATACACATATTAAGGAAACAATTACCCTTTTGTGTCGATAAGTATTAGTGTATATTTTTAGAAACCACTTGGTTGTCCTTTGCTGACTACCTCTGGAGGCAACTTAGACCTCTGGAGGGTTTTTTGGTTTGTTTGTTTTCAACTTGTTATTTTTTGGCGTGATGGTGGTGAAAGAGAAAGGTCCTTCTTTTCACCAGTGCATAAGCACCCACCTCAACATGAATATGAGTAACTGGAAACCACTGGATCATCCTCTCTATATTATAGGCAAAATTAACTATCCATGTTAACATACATGTTAACATACTGACAGAACTGTTTTTAAACAAAATTCCTGCTGTCCTTAAGTAGGAAACGTGTGTATATATTCAAGATGTTGTGGCTAGCACCATTTGGGATTGCCTAGGAGACCTAGGTTTCCTCTTGGCCACTGAATTCCTGTGAGACACTCCTTCCTACATCGGGGGCGGCGGGGGGAGGGAGAACTCAGTTTTCCTAGGAACCGGATGATCCTTAAGGAATTTTTCAGTTTTAGAAACTTCAGTCTAGCTCTGAAAAGACTAACGGCTGCAAAAGGGCTTTGTAAAAGGGGGGTATATTCGTGTTTTTATAATAATACTGTTCTGTTACTAGCTCAGTCGCGTCCCACTCTTTACAACCCCATGGACTGCAGGCCGCCAGGCTACTCTGTCTACAGAATTTTCTAGGCAAGAATCCTGCGGTGGGTTGCCATTTCCTTTAGCAAGGGATCTTCCTGACCCGGACATTGAACCTGGGTCTCCTGCACTGCACGCAGATTCTTTACCATCTGAGCCACGAGGGAAGCCCTATAATAATACCATGGGGGAGAAAAGTCAGAGTGGATTTGATTACATTTAAGTCAGGCGGCTCTAAGGGAGAAAACCACCCAGAAGGAGTCAACGGGTTAACAGGAAAAAAAAAAATTTTTTTTAAGAAAAGCCAGTACATAGCCATAAAAGGATTCCGTTTTTCCAGTAATCCTAGGAGGGAGGTACTGCCGGATTCTTGTTCCTATTTTTCAAATGAGGAAACTGAGATTCAGAAAGCCTACGTGGCTTGACTCTTCTGCAGTCGGCCAATCATCGCCGCCCTAACTTCACCTCACTTCCCAGTTCAGCAAGCGAGTCCCGTCCGAGATGGCGGTCCCGGGTCAGTACAGCCCCAAAGCCGGATCAAGCAAGGCTACCTTAAATCACGTACTCCTCCCGCCTGCCCAATGCTGGCTCGGCTCAGCGCCCTCCACGCAGGTGCTTCCCGAGTCACGAGTGTTACTGGGGGGGCCCGCCTCTCCTCTTGCTGATTTGTTAACTCTGGAGCCACTTCTGCCCTCTGATTGGGTATTACCTTTTCGGCTCTCCAACACCGCCTGGACCGACCGGATATTGGGGCCGGGTTTCCGCTTCCGCCTCCTCCCTCCTCCAGCTTGCCTCTGATAGCAGGCGCAAGCACAGCGGCCGCTGCCGGACGTGGTATCTGCTGGTCGGTTGGTGTTTCTCTGAAAGTCGGTGCCGTCGAACTTCCCGCCATGGCTGAGTTAGATCCGTTCGGCGTCCCCGCTGGCGGTCCCGCCCTGGGGAACGGAGTGGCCGGCGAAGAGGACCCTGCCGCGGCCTTCTTGGCGCAGCAGGAGAGCGAGATTGCGGGCATCGAGAACGACGAGGCCTTCGCCATCCTGGACGGCGGCGCCCCCGGATCCCAGCCTCACGGCGAGCCGCCGGGGATTCCAGGTAAGTGCGGGTGCTTTCGGGGCGGAAGCGCTGCTCCGGAAACTCGGTCTGAGAGCTCTGTGTAACTCTTGTGCCTCTCCGTCCGGGAGGTTGAGGAGTGCAAAGAGGAAAGAGCCCCCGGCCCAGTCATCCGGAAACCCAGGCTTGGCAGGCCTAGTTCGTCCGAAGAGTGTGTTTGAGCGCTCTTGGGCACGCACGTGCCGAAGAAGCCAAGAAAACGGGATGACAAGCTTAGGAGCCAGAGGAAGCCCATTCAGTTCAGGAACTTTTCCTTGAGCAATTGCTGTGCCTTGAGCCTGGCCTCAGAGGCGCAACCGCATTGGCGCAGCTGGGCCAGACTTAAGGCAAATCTGAGCCTACACCGACCAGTTAGTAGGAAGGAGGGCAGGTACACAGTATGTACACAGAAATGTGCAAAAACTCCACATCCAGCTGCAGAGGTCCTGGGTAGAATGGCAGATCTTGGCGATGGCAGTTTGCAGAGGTAAAAGGGAAAGAGTATAATTGGACACATGGATCCCTTGGTCATCAAGCTTTCGGCAAAGGGAAGGAAGGGATGATTGCTGACTTAGTTCCTAGGAAGGACTTTCTTAGTGAACTAAGCATTTAGAGACTTAAAGCCAGATCTCTTGACAGCGTAGTTGAGGTTGGTAACAGTGCATTGGTCAGGGAAAAAAAAAAACCAACAACGTGCAGTGGTCAGCACTTCCCTTAGGGATTAGAGCTCTAGCTGGACATGTTTTCTTTTTCTCTTTTTCCTCCTCTCTCTCTCGCTCTTTCTCTGTCTCTAGTGGTTAAGATCCTGTGCTGGCCTAGACTGCTTGAGGGTGGGTTTAGCTTTGTGGTCCCATACAACTTACAAAACCACTGCTACTGCCCTGCCTCAATGTTCTTTGTAAAAGGTGCAGATAAACACCACACAGGGTTGGATTATATTGGAGAGCAGCTGTAAAGTGCTTACACACAGAACCTGGTATGTTATTACTGTACACAGTTCCTGCTGTGTATAGTAATTACTGTACATGTTATTATGATGTGTATACACATTATTCCTTGGGAGTGGGGTGAGAAGGGTGTTACAAAGCCGAGAGGCTTTGGGGTGCACTGAGGAAACAGATTTTAGGAGGGAACTCTGTATCTGATGTGTTACTGTGCAGAGCTATGCAGGCAGGAGGCAGTAGCAGAGACTGAGGAAAGAGGAACATATCTGAACTCCCCCAGGCTGGGGGAAAACTTCCATGAAGGAGGGGCTCAGCCTGAGCCTTGGATGATGTCCTCAGTTGTTAGTAGATGCGGAGAAAAACAGAAGTTTAGAGGTGGGAGGTAACCAGCTGAGTGAAGTGGCTCCTGGATACTGAGGAAGAACACGTGGTCAGGAAAAGGCAGAGTCTAGAGCTGAGGAAAAGCCCTCAATCCTGAGGGCTATGGATGGAGGAGGAGAAGAGAAGCAATCAAGGAGCTGCTGAGAGAGTAAGGCAGTGAAGCACTCATGGTAAGAGAGGCAGGTACATTTAAGGAGAGTGATTTTCTTGGTGGCAGTGGTGGAGGAAAGCTCAGGGAAATTGCAGGCATGGTATTTAGTGATTCGCACATTTGCTGTGCCCCAGTGCCCTGTACTTTCAGATCCATGCAGCAACTCTGCAGGTAGAGTGGTGGTGTCATTCTGTTTCAGGGGAGAATTGATCATTGTGGAAATTAAGCAGTGTTCAGCTAATACAGGACTCCATAGGAATTCAGACCCAGGTCTTCCTGACTTCCAGTGGTTGGGGAAAGTGAAAGTTGAAGTGGGTTTGGGATAGTCTTTCCTCTCTGGAAATGTATTCTGGTCCTTGTTTCTGTCTGAGGTCCCTAGAAAGTTTCCTTCTGGAGCATTAAGTTGCCTAGCTTAGCTGTCCTAATGCATCAAGGCCCTGGGGTGGCCTTTCGTCTGCATGTTTCTATAGCAACAGACAGGCCTTTCATTAGAGCCAGTTGAATGTCAGTGAGTACAGTAGAAAAGTAACTAATGAAAGTTCAAAGGACTTGCCAACGCTGGGTGAGTCTTCAGACCTAAAGGACAAGCAACATGTAACTTGGAGCTATGGGATGAGAATTGTGTCTGGAGGAGCGATCAAAGTCTCTCCCACTGCCAATGGCCCTAGGTTGGACTATATTAACTGGATAATTGTTAACTATAATATACTAACCAGAAAGTAGGCCTGGCTGGACTAGCCATTGAGGCTCAAAGATTTACAGTTACTTCGCTTTATAAATTTTATACAAAAATAAACTCCAAGTGGATGGAAGAGGCTTTTTTTCAAGTACCAGAAGAAAAGTAAATACCTTTTTGTTTTCCTAAGAGTAGGAAAGGCCTTTATCATAAGAACAGATAAAGAACTCATAAAGGAAAAAAAGCCTGATGTTGTCTCATACAAGTTAAGTAGTTCTAGGTATTAACTATTATAATCATACAAAAAGATAATGGGGGAAATATTTGTAATGTGAGAGAACAAATAATTAATACAGAAAGAATACTTAGAGATCAAAAGCAGAAAAATGGCCAAAACTCAGGCAGTTTAGTAAAGAAGAAATTCAAATGTCAGGTTGATTACCTCAGGATAGAAGTTTGGCACAACCAGGGCACCTTAAAGTTTTTTTCCTGCTGTCACCTTAGCAAAAATTTTAAAACATGCTCAAACTCAAAAGTAAATTTAAGAGGGAAAACATTGTCACCAGTTACCTGCTCCTTCAAGAACACCTTACTTACCTCTCAAGGGACCAGCTATACACATATTTTAAGGTCATTTGTCAATTGCTGATACATAGAGATTTGTTGTGAAGATTAAAACTTAATGTATTGAAAGTGTTTAATTAACATTGTGCCTGGCACATGGAAGCAATAAGTAGTGGGTGTTTTAATTCTTAAAAAGTTGAGAATTTAATGATATAGATAAATGGATTACTAAAAGCACCTGTTATAGGAGTCTAATTTTGCTCAAAGAAGTTTTATGTATATGCATTAGATAAACTAAAAAAAATAGAAACTAGTAGACCGAGTAATGAAATTATGTGGCCTTTTCTTTTGTCTCCATTTTCCCTTTTTTTTTTTTTAAAGTGGGGAGATGAAAGTTTTCAGTACTCCCAAAGCCGAGCAGAGGGTAATTGGGAGAAGCAAGAGAATGAAGTTGATTTGGAAAATAGGCAGTTAAGTTGGATTTAATTATTATAGTTAGAAACCAAGACGACTGGAGGAGTGGTTTGCAATCTCTGCCTGGTCAAAGGAAAGAATGTGGCTGAGGGCACCTTGCCTCTGGCTGCTTGGAAAAGCTCGGATGTTTCTGAGGACCTTGTGATGGTGGCGCACACCAGCTCCTCCGCATTCCTTTTACTCCTTGGGTTCTTGTGTCTGTTAGGTTCATCTCTTCTCTCTTACACAGTAACACAGTCATGGTAGTTTGAAAACAGTTGGACAAAATACTAGAAGTCCTGCATAGCAGGCAGTAAAGATAAGTCAGCCCACAGATAAAGAACATGTAGAATACGTAGGCGGACACTGCGTTTTTATGGTGCCTATATTTGAAGCTTTCAGGGGAAGGCTACGGGCTGCTCTGCGGCCCTGCACAGACTCTCCGTGATAGCTGTTGGGTCAGGGCATGGATTAGAAACACATGCTTATTGGACCAATCAGGTAACTTGAATTAGTGACACACAGAATGGGTTAAAAACATAAAATGGGGCCAGTGGGGACTGGCAGGTTGTCCAGAGCATGCTGCACATAAAGGCTGCCTTCATTTAAGGAATGTAGGCCCAGTATCACCAGATCTTGTCTGTGCACCCTCCCCCACTCCACATATACACGCACGCGCACACACACACGAAATCCTGATTTTGTGGAATTTCCTGATTAAGTAATTTGTATTTTAAAGAAAATATGTTCAGCCTGTGGACCTCCATTTTATACTGTATGGATTGAAAATCTCGAGGTCTTAGACATTTTTCATATTTCTGAGATGGACTTTCTCATTTAGCTCATGAATAATTAGTTGTGCTAATAAGATCAGATACTTTGAGTTTTTGTAACTTGCATCCTTGAAAACACTGATTTTATTTTGATATGCCCCAATCTTACTGTTCTGGACTAATTCCAAGAGAACTAGAGGAATTAGCAAGAAGTCTCAACTATAGACCCTCAGGTGCCAAACCTACTCCAGCCAAAGGATGGAGAGTCCTGACCCCCAAGAAAGCACCTTGGTTGAAACACAAAGCTGCATATCTCTGTTCGCTGTAAAGGATTCTAGGCCACTCTTTCATACCTTTGCCTTCTCTAGAACCTTCATAGAGAAACTTGCTCTGTGAGGCTCTCCTGCCAGGCTTCTAAGTATTATCTCTGTAAGCCAGAAGATATTCATGAAAAGCTTTTAGACAGATTTGTCCACATTTTGGTGAAGTCATTTGTGTATAAGCACATCTTGGTTTCACTGAATAGAAAGTTGTCCATTGTTCTCCCTGGTATCTCGCATGGGGATAGTGTTTAGTAACTTAGAGTACTAATAGCACATAATACTATGTCCTACCTTATAACCCTTTGACCTAGCATTTGCCCAGCACTTACTGACAGATTGAAATCTTATGTCTTGCAGATGCTGTTGATGGAGTGACGAATGGAGAATACTACCAGGTACAGACTCTGTACAACAGCTCTGATGATGTTGAATGATAGTGTTGAGAGTCTTCTTCTCTGTGATTTGAATTGACTGACCTAGAAAGGATGCCACTCCTTTGACTTTGCTGGGTGTATCAGTAACTGGTATGTTACCTGCCAAAGTGGAAGGATTTGAAGAGAGACATTGATAGAGCATTCTTTTAAAACGTGATTGGCCTGGCCCTAGTGGTACCAACTTTATTCTCAAGAAATGACCCTTCATCATGAAGGTGGCAGTGGCTGACAGTGTGCCATGCGGTGTCAAACACTGGACTGAATTTTAATTCTCACAGCAACCTGAGGGGGCTATGCTATTGTTATTCCCATTTACACATAAGGCATACAGAGGTGAAACTAGGAGTTTGAAAGTAACAAAGGTAGTCTGTGGTAGGACCAACATTTGAACCATTTAGCTTTTAGATTATAGTGACGGTGGGGGTGGCTGGTGTTTGTGATAACTACCATTATTTTCCCTCTGTGTTGTTGAGCTTTTGGTTACCAGCCCAACTTGTTTAGTTATTAAGTTATGTCCAACTCTTGTGAAACCATGGACTGTACCATGCCAGGCTCCTCTGTCTGTGGGATTCTCCGGGCAAGAATACTGAAGTGGGTTGCCATTTCCTTCTCCAGGGGATCTTACCGACCCAGGGACTTAACCTGTGTCTCCTACATTGGCAGGCAGGTTCTTTACCACTGAGCCACCAGGGAAGCCCACCAGCCCAACTTGACATGGGCTTAAATACAGAGAATTTACTATTTCTTAGAATTGAAAGAACTCTGATAGGCCAGGGGTCCTCGAACCAGGATTCTGACTCACTTCCTCTAGGGTTCTGGTTCCGCTAGCTGACTGTGCAGTTTTATACTCTTTCATGGTGGCAGAATGACTGCAAGCACTTCAGGTCTCAACATGGGCGTGTCATACCATCTAGAACAGCAGGGGGTTTCTCCCAACCACTCAACGAAAGTCCTCTGTTTCCCTTTTGACTAGATGTTTCCCTTTTCACTGTAGTTGAGGGAAATAGCTTGGTGCTTTGCCTCTGCCTGGGTTTCTGCACAGCCTTAACCAGTTAACTGTCAAGAAGGATGAGATTAGTCTTAATTGGTTTATCCCAAGAGTGGACTAACTTTCTGTAAAGGACTGATATTAATAGTAAACATTTTAAGCTTTGTAGAGCGTAAGTTCTGTGTCAGATTATGATGTTGCTATACTAAAAAAATCCATGGACAGTATGTAAATAAATGGTCATGGCTCTATTTCAATAAAATTTAATTATAGAAACAGGTGGCTGAGCTGGCTATAGTTTCCAAACCCTGGTTTAGAGCTTGGCCTTTAGAGGGAGATGGAATGGGGTTCAGTCCTGACTCTCTCTCTTACTAGCTATGAATTTGGACATGTCATTTACCTGGGTCTCAGTTTAATCCTCCAGCTGTGCAATGGGAATAAAAATTTGCCTTGCAAGGTGTTTGGGAGATAAAGGGTTCATGTGGCTGAAACATGGACGGTTCTAATAATAAGTGAATACTACTATAAATCGTTTGCTTTCCATCTTTGTTTAGTCTGCTGAGGTTAAGCTGGTAATGTTCCTAGTTCAGTAGTGCAGTAATTCTCTAAAGATTAGATTCCATTTGAATCTTTATCAACTTGTTTACTAGCTCTCCAGTCTTAGCCACTATAAAGAAGAGTCAGCCCCCCACCCACCCGCTCCCTCCTACCCACTGCCACATACACTCTGATTCACATTTGCCTGCCTTTTTTTCTTTTTCTTGGTATGACTGTACTAACTATGCATTTTCTTTTGGACTCTCTTTTCCCTAGAATTCACTGTATTTTGCCTAGGTGGTATACAGTGAACTTTTCCCTGTATTGTATAATAAGCATTTGGAAGTGTCAGGTTCTAGGCCTTACTGTATCGTGTATTTACCTTTGTTACTTTGAAGATATTACAGTCTCTTTGTCAAGTAAGGAAAACAAAGTTGATGATACTGTTTTCCTAGTAAGTCCATTACCCACTTCCCCAACTTTGCTTTCTCCCACTCATGTCTCATTTAGTAGCCGGATAACAGCTACTCTGCCTACCTTGTGGGTTGTAAGGCTTGAGTGCATCACGTTGAAAGCTTCCTACCAGCTTGTAAGGATGTTGTTGCTCCTTCACATTTAGAGCAGCCATCAGTGTGGCACCTAACCAGGGGTTCTAACTTGGGTGAAGGGCATGTTGGGGAGGAGGTTTTGGAACTGATAGAGCACAACTGTGTTTTCTGTTAAGGAGAGTAATGGGCCGACAGACAGTTACGCAGCTATTTCACAAGTGGATCGATTGCAGTCAGAGCCTGAAAGTATCCGTAAATGGAGAGAAGAGCAAACGGAACGCTTGGAAGCCCTTGGTAAGGAATCCCTTTCTGTCTTCGGGTGTCTGTTTTCAGTGGAATAGTTGACCTTGACTCTACTGTTACCCATTTTTAACTTGAATTAGCCGTAATGTCCTTGTCCAGTTTGGGGGAGGGTATGTTTCACAATGAGAAGATCACAACACCACCTACATGGAGATGCTTCATCACAAGCCCAGAGTCACAAGTGCACCCTCCCTTCTCGGAAAGGGCAGAGTGGTGCTGTGAAAGACTGGGTTCCAGGCCAAACCGTAACTCTTTACTGGCTGCGGGCACTTGGTTGCTCAAACCTTAGAGCCTGTTTCTTCATCTGTGAAGTAAGATCAGTGTTACCAACCCCAAGGGTAGTCTGAGATGGTATATATGAAAGTGCTTCATAAACCTGAAGATGTTATATCCATGCGAGGGACTGCACAGTCCATTGACAATTTGAAGGCTGAATTTAAGGTAATGCTTAAGAGGAAAATGTGAGGAATGTTAGGAAATATGTACAATTGGGTCGTCTTATGCTAACATCCCTGTGAGTTCTTAAGTTTCTATGGGTGAGGAAAAGGAGGATCATAGGAAGAGTAAGTTTTTGAATCACACAGCTAAAAGTGGTAGAGTCAGAATTTCAGCTTAAGTCTGCCCTGCTTCAGAATCCATACCCATCTCTCAGCAGCATTGCACTTAGCTTACAGCATTTTGAGGGCAGGCCAAGCCCAAGGTCAGTGCCAGTCAGCCTGGCCTTTGGTGAAGAGCCTTCTCCATGGAGTGTCAGCTGTTGGTCAAGATTAGGAGAGACTTGGTATCTGTCTAGGGGTGTTGAAAAGGTGTGGTGGGGCAGGGGATGTTAACCGTGGAGTACTCTTCTCAACTTTTTATTAAAATTTCAAACATAGAGTGAGAATAAAACGTGCCCCTTCCTTCAGGTTCAGTAGTGAACATTTTGCCATATTTGGCTCTTTATATAAATGAGGTGTGTGTATACGTTTTTATTTTTTGGTATTTAAATATTTATTCGTCTATGGCAGGTTTTAGTTGTGGCACGCAGGCTTATTTACCCCACAGCATGTGGATTCTTCCTTCCCCAACCAAGGATGGAACTCATGTCTCTGCATCAAAAGGTGGATTCTTAACCACTGGACCACCAGGGAAATCCTGTATATGTTTCATACACTAATGTGAAAGTGAAGTGAAAGTTGCTCAGTCGTGTCTGACTCTTTGCGACCCGGTGGACTATACAGTCCATGGAATTCTCCAGGCCAGAGTACTGGAGTGGGTAGCCTTTCCCTTCTCCAGGGGATCTTCCCAACCCAGGGATCGAACCTAGGTCTCCTGCATTGCAGGTGGATTCTTTACCAGCTGAGCCACAAGGGAAGCCCACTCACCTGCCTACACATTTATGTGTATTGTGAATATACACATAATTTTTTTTTCTGATCCATTCAGATACAGACACCAGATACTTTATGCATAAATATTTTATTGTACATCTAGAAATAGCAGTATGCGTCTGTAACCACAGTGACAGCATTATTATTCCTTCTGGAGAATGACTGAACTAGTGAAAACATGACTCAGATGGTGTAACTGACACCTAGAAATAGGAAAGGACTTGACCCAGATAATACAGCCAATTAGTGTCTCTCCAGTGTAATTTATGTGGCTTTCCAAACAGCGGGCACACTTAATCTCTCAGCATTATTCAATAGTAGTTTCTTTGATGATGTAAATGTTCCGTGTCAGTGCTGTTCTGAATGTAACCACTAGCTGCTTGTGGCTAGTATGACTGAGAAACTGAATTTTAAATTTTATTTAATTTTAATAAATTTAAATAGCCATATGAAGCTAGTAGTCCCTGTACTGGATAGTGTAGTTTTTAAAAGGTGAAGATTGGTCTTCATGGTGCTAGCAGCCTTGCTCCTTGCTATTCTTTAAGTATCTCTTCTGAGTAGACTTTGAGGCAAGACTTGACGTAGCAACTATTATTGCTACTGGAATCTTCTTCATGTTGCAGAACTCAGATATATCTTTTCTCTTTCCCCAAAGTTTAGCAAAGTTGACTTCTACATGGAGAAGAGTATACTTTGGTGTGTGGGAAAATTTCATTTTCATTTTCAGTTAACAATTTGGGCTCTTTGGGAATATTCCACAAAGTGTTGTTTTCATAAGATGCCTTCCTGAGGGAAGTCAAATATTTGGCCTCATGTTCCAATGGAATTAAGTTGGTCCATGAATTAGGTGTTTCTGCAGTTTCACCTTTTTCCCTTGCAAGAACTATGAGAAAGTGCAAGATGCTAAAAATAAATAAGCAGTAGCCATGGTTTTCAGCTTGGCTGTGGGAAGTGTTTTCCAATACTTTGCTGTGAACAGTAATGAGCATGACCAGAGAAGACAGCTGTCCGTGAGCCCTGCTTGTATTACAGCTGGGATCTTTGCTGCATCAAGCTAAGCATTTAAGAATTCTAAATTCTCATTGCCAGTGTCACTTCTTGAATCTATAAAAGCAAGAAGGTGGTTTACAGGCACTATATTATGCATTAACTATAATCTGTGCAAATGGACACAGTTTTTGACTTCTTTTTCAGGGATATATTTCCATATTTTGATTCTAATATAGAACCTTTTTAAAAAAAATCATTAGATGACACAAAAGGAAAATATTCCCCAATCCAAAACTGATTTTTTGGAAGTAATTTAACAACTCCTGAAAAGGAGGCCTTATATTTAAAATTTTTTTCATTTTCATGTCCACAGGGTGCCATTGGCCCACAGCATCTCTCCCTGCATCACAGCGCCCTCCGCTGCACATACACTTAACGCCACGGACAGACACACATCAGAAGTTCACTGGTATACTTACCAGTGGAGAATTTTGAGTGAAATAATTCTCTTGAGCATTAGGTTGGTCACCTTCTGATAAGTTAGAAAACTGGGTAAAAGTTCCTTATAATAGGAAACTTTGGGGGATTTTTTAGCTGCTACCAGACTGTTTCTAGTAGTTACAGACAGTGTTCTGCCAGTTGTTACTGCAAGACCTTTCTTGCAAAGGCCCTAAAATTGCCCCTGAAAGCATCATTTCTTCCTTCAAGAAGTTGTTTGCTTTCTACTCTCCTCAAGGACACCCATTACGTTTTGGGCTCTGACTCTGCATTGTCCAGACTCCAGTCTGGATCACTGGTGCCCATCTGCTGGCGGTCACAGTTGTGACTACTGTTGGGTCTGCCTCCCTTTCCGTCCCTCACCCTAGAGACAGCACAATGAAGTAAGAACGTGTGAGCTTTAGAGTCAAATCTTGGTATGTATCTTGGTTTGGCCACTTACAACTGTTGGGAAAGTTACTCGGACTTGCTGAGCTGTAGTTTTTCTCACTGCTGACTGTGGAACTAGTTTGCTTTCTTGGGATTGTTGTAAAATTAAATGAGATGTGTGTGAAGGAACCTGCCAGCGAGGACATCCTTGAGAATGTGCTTCAAGTGACGGTGCAGGATGACCTCAGGGCTCAGCTGTGGCAGTAGTATGACCTGTATTTCTTTCTCTGTACCGTTTACTGACATGTGTCTTTAGCTCAGTATCTTAGGGAAACTCATATTTAGTTCTGAGGAACTTCATGGTTGAGGATCCAGTGTGGCAGGCCTAGGTATGCTTTTGCGCTCTCTCATCTAGAACCTTTTGGAAAGCGATTAATACCCCTGCAGTTCTCCCCACTGGAATTTTTCTTTCTTCTGTCCTAGCTCTGCCACAAACTCACTCTGCTGTCTGAGCAGGAGTAGATATTTTGTGGTCCCCTCAATTCCACCTATATTCTGCTCTTGCCTGGTTCTGGAATCATCTCTACCTCGAATAGTTTTTTTGATATCTCCCTGCTCTGTAAATGTGCATCTGGTGAAGAGAGTGCTGCCTTCTGTTCACAAAACCATTAACTATCCAACTTGGGGTGTGGAATATAGTTTGTGAGGAGATTTTATTAGAAGATGATCTAATATGAATAGTCCACCCTGACCTGGCAGCATTATTAAAGAATCATCTGTAGTTGCTTCCTACCCAGTTGGTGTCTCAAAAGCCTTTTTAGAAATTGTCAGTATTTCCACTTCTCTCTACTTCAAACCCCCAAACTAGTGATCCACTAGGGTGTAGGTGGACTGGGATAAATTGTGATGAAACACCTTGCGTAGAATTGCTGATACAGGCAGCTGGACATACAAATGAGGAAAACAGAATTTTATCTTCATTGCCTACTGTTCGCCTTCTAACATGCACCCGCGCACAGCGAGGTTAATAAGCCCCAAAGAAATGAAGTGAACTTCGGTTTGCATTTTGCCTCGTTTGTATTGTCTTTCTCTTCCTTTCCTTAAAGATGCCAATTCTCGGAAGCAGGAAGCGGAGTGGAAAGAAAAAGCAATAAAGGAGCTGGACGAGTGGTACGCGAGGCAGGATGAGCAGCTACAGAAGACAAAAGCCAACAACAGGTCAGTCTATGCTGCTTCCCGTACAGACAGGTCCATCTCCACCAGCCAGTGTAGGTTTTCAGCTGCCGCCTCTTTTAGTGTGAAATGTCTGCAGGTTTTAAAAAATATATGTGAAACATGAAGGTTGCAAGTCTCTCTGGTCTTTGCAAGAGTAACTCAGCCTGTTTTTCCCCACCCTAGTTGGGGTGAGTCTGGCTCTGCAGCTGAGAGTGGTTAGCCTGCACCACCTGTAATGGTGTGATTCTGCAGAAGGCAGTATCATCTCATGGATCAAGCCTGTGTCTAACAACCTAACCCTGAAATGAAAGGCCGCTGTCATCACTATTCCAGGATCTCAGTACTTCAGAGACGATTATAGACTCCGTCATGTCACAGCCCCTAAATACAGCTTAGATCTCTGCGGGCTGCTCCTCAAGGGTCCAGTAGTGGGGATGTGTGCTCTGTTGTCAGGTGGCCAGGATGTTCCCACACAGTGACTTCAGGATTAAGGGTTCTCTGGGTGCTTGTCATCTATGTCTAAGAAAATCTTGAGGTGACTCTTTTCTGAATTTCCACACTCACTGAAGGTTGAGTAGTTGCAGGGAGTAAACACGGTCGCTCTCCTATGACCACCGGCCAGAAACTATGGTCTTTAAATGCCCTGAGCTCTCGGAGTCCACTTGGAAGCAGCTCAGAAAGAGAGGCAGGGGCAGCGCTGTCTGCCTGGGTGCAGGCAGTGGGCTTGCTTCCCCTGCCAGACCCGGAACTGGCTGTCACTGCAGTCACTCCACTCACTGCAGTGCAGAGAAAGGTCAGATTCGGCCTGGGACTGTTTGTGCTTTCCGTGGGAAGGAACCTTTGTGCCCTTGTCTCTGGTAGCTCTTAGGTGGACATCTTCCGGACAAGAGGGAGCTGGCCTCTTTGCCGTCGTGGGGCAGCCGCGGCAGCACAGGTGGCCTGCGTGCGCAGCAGCCTTCGCCGCCTGCCTCCCGTTGGCCTTTCTCGGCTCTGTCACTCCCTCGGGCGCCGGGCTCGAGCCTCTGCCCTGGCCACCTTCCTCTGGGGCGTGGACTCTGCAGGCGTGCTGTCCGGTTCTGCTTGCAGTTCTGTTGCAAATACGGTGGGGCTGCTCTCTGGTTGGAGTTGAGTTGCTAAGAGTAGCGTTAGCCACCGGGGCTCCTGCTGAGAGATTGTGGTTAGTTTGAAGCTGATGGGCCCAGGTTCCTTTACAATGTACTCCTTCAAGATTACTCCCCCCAGGTGCAAGTTCAGATTTCTGAAGAAAGAAGGGTGGGTGCTTTGCACAGACACCGTGAGAGGCCCCTTTTACTCTAGTGAGTTGCCTCAGGCTGGGTCTGCTCTAAGTACTTGGTAAAACCCAGCTGGCCCTCCATGTTCAGGGTCCTTTTCCGCCTTGCCTAAGGATTGCTGCTTTCAGGCCCTCTGTCTGGTGGGTAAAGAACAAAGCAGGTGGAAGGGCGCCCGAGTTGGTGTGTGTGGTTTTCCTTTCGTTCTGGTGCTGTGCTGTCCTGTTACCAGCAGCTTCTTCGTCTCAAGCTAGCTGCAAAGGAGTAAAAGCCTGGCACAAACTTTTGTTGTCTTAGTCACGCCTTGAACAGGAGTCATTAAACCTTTATCCTCTCCCAGTAGAGGCAGACACAAGTTGAAATTGATTAGGTTTCGGCCTTTCTATAAACTGAAAGGATTGGGTTTACAAGCTGGCCTGCCTTCCCTTTCCCTCCCACTCCGTGTGCCCACAAACTACTCTTGTTTTTCTCCTGACTCACTTGGGAGTTAAAATCAGGCTGTCTTTAAATTTCCACAAAACACCTCCTATGTATAAACCAAAATGGGAGTAAAGCAAGGGTCTGAGTTTAAAAATAAATTACTAGAATTTCTCTTCAAATAAATATGTGAGCTTAGGTTAATGACCAGTCATGACTGTCCTTAAAAACCTCCCTCCCACTCCTATGCCCCAAACTCACCAGGCAAAGGACAGGGTAAGACTCCTTGAGGGAGGTTCCCTGTCCACGCATGCTGGGCGAGGGGGGCTGGGCTGCCCAGGGACTGAGCCTCTCCCCTGCTTTGTAAACTCCTCCACCCAGCTCACCCCGTTCCTCCTTGTCCCAGAGTTCCCGTTTTGACCCATTCCAATGTGAAAATTAAGGATGAGGTGCTGGTTTCTGGGCTGTCCATCATTAAAGCAGTCAAGTCTGGCAGGAACTGAGTGGACAGACAGTTGTGTTCAGGGACCTGCAATTCACTGGTGCCGGAGCCAGGACCCGTCTGCAGGCCTCTCGCTGCTTGCCTCCAGCAGCTTTCTTCTTTAAGGTGCCGTTTTGAGATGACTGCATGGTCCCAGGATATAGAAGATTGGTCCCAGCCAGTCAGTGTGGGGAAGCAGTAGTTGGATAATCCAAGGTTAAGCTGGCTTTGGGCCCTAGCATGCCTGGTGTCTGGCAGCATTGGTGCCCAGGGATGTTTACTGAGGCTGGCAGGAAGGGGCATGGGTTCCCGAGTGTGGACCAGCTGGGGAGCAGCAGTAACTACAAGGAAGAAATCAGGCAGCCTTGGTTGTGAGCTCTGCTGCCCCTGTTGCCAGGTACTGCCGAACACTTTGCTTCATCGTGAGGCCTCCCTTCCTATCACGTCATCTGTAAAGTAACATTCAGTGTCCCTAGGTTGTTTGGGGTTGAGGATAGAACGGACACAACGTCTTGTCAAAGGGCTCAGCCCATCAGTGGATACTTAGGAGATGCTCGTCGTTGCTAGGGTAAGGCCTGGGGGTGAAGCTGACAGCACTGTCTGCAGAAGCCTGTGGGGAAGGCCAGAGGGAGCCTTCCCTGCAGTGTCAGTGCTGGCGCCTTCGCTGGGTTAGGATGGAGCCTTGGGAGCAGCTCCCCAGAGCACTGCGCCTCTACTATGGATTTGAGATGTTCCTGCTTCTCAATGTTCTCTCTTTTTTCCTGCCTGCTTGCCTGCCTTTTGGACCTCTTGCTGTCTAGGGTGGCAGATGAAGCTTTCTACAAACAACCCTTCGCTGACGTGATTGGTTATGTGTATGTTGCAAAACTAATTCCTTTTCTTGTTTTAATTCCTACTTTTTGTTTAGAGTTAATGCTCCTTTTATGTCACAAGTTGCTTTGCTTTTTAAATTATTTCAGATTGGCACTGTGGGGGCTGCTTAAGAGTTGATAAGCTGGGGGTATGTTCCATTATCACAGAATCACATCTCTCTGCAACTCTGGTTGCCATTTTTCATTTTGGGGTTTTGGAGGGAAGGAAGCTAACACTTTTAAAATGTGGGTCATTTGTGATCTCGTCTGGGGAGGTTTTGGAATTGGGGATTGGGGACTCTGACCTCTTGTTGCTGCCACCCTGCCCCGGGTGGCAAGGGGAGGGAGAGGGGAAAGTCCTGGGTTAGGAGCCAGTGTGGGCAGCATTTTCCATACTTGATTCCTTTGAAGAACATGGGGTTGGTTGCTTCTTCCTCCGGTCAGAAGAGTCAGAGCAGAGGGGGCTGTCTCCTCTGGGGGTCCGCAGTAGTTTCTCTGTGGCCTCGTATCAAAAATAGTTGTTTAGTTGCCAGCTTCTGATGTCGTGTCCCCCACACTGACATAGAGAGACCCCCAACTTTGAGGTCAAGATAGCCAGATAGCCAAAGCTGTCTGATACACGCCATGGTGGCTTTTGCCCCTGAAGAAAACTGCATCTTCTCTGAGAGAGTTTGTTTTAAGAATTCCTGTTATCACAGCAGTATTGCTCAACTGTGTGTTTCCTCCTTTTAGGACTAGCCTACTAGCCTTTTGACATACGGGAGGTGAGGGTGGAATGGAGGAAGAGAACTTGGGGGAAGGGTAGACCACAGGCTGAGGTCTGGTAGAGCCTCTTAGGGCCTTGACCTTGAGCTCGTCAACCAGCTAGGAGGTAGAGCTGAGTTCCTTGGGCCCCTGGGTGCGTTTGCAGTGAGACTTGTGAAATGCTGGACTTACAGGTGGTGTTGGGTTTGCTTTTTGCACATTCTCTCTGGAGTAGAGATGGAGACTGGAAAGGTCGAGTCTGGGTTTGCTGGGCAGCAGGGTGGCCAAGCAAAGCCAGCTGCACGTCCCTCAGAGTACAGAGTGGCAAGGGCATGTCTAGCTTACTGACCATCTGCATTGAGCTCATTCTCATTTTCTGTATCTGACCTAAAGTTTTTCTCGTTTTTCTTCTCTTCACCTTTAAGCACAAACATAAACCATCCTTGCTACAGCCTAGAACAGTTAAGTAAACCTTCCCCACTGCCCCTGTGTGTGCCATGAAGTCAAGTGTTGTAGTGGCTCTGGGCTTCAGCAGTGTTTGCCACGGCCATCCCTGTGAGAGTGCCACCCCTCTGTTGCCACAGACCAGTCATCTCCATTGCTTTTGCTTTGCCCGTGATGCCTGTTGGAGTAGATGAAATAGTATGTCTTCCCTCCTCTTATCACTGTCCTTTTAGGCTGTATTTCCTACCAGTTAGTGCCCAGCTGGGGATGGGCTGACCTTGGTGTGAACGAATGTTGGAAGAGCATCCTACCAAAAAGCAACTCACACTGATCGGCTCTCAGCCGCTGGGTGCCCAACCTTGCCAGAGTGTCCCGAGAGGCCCACGGCACCTGGCTGGAGGGAAAATGGCAAACCTTTTGGCTGAACTGGAGAATGTCCTAACAAACCCTTCTAGAATGGCTTTAGTCTCTAGTGCCTGCTAGCATGGGTGCTTTCTCTTGAATTCCTTTTTGATCTGCCCTGTTTGTCTCCAGCCTTTGGAATAAATCCAGAGGCTATTGTGCAGAGTGACCTGTGGGCTTCTTTTGAAGTCTCTAAATTTACTTGAAATTCAGTACAGGCCAGCATAAACCACTGTTCAAGTTCTTGGCCAGCCTGCTGTTTTGCCCTTGCTAATGAAGGCAGTGAGTAGCTGGCTAAGGACTTGCTTTAATTCTCTGTATCAACAGAGAGGGAGAGAGCCCTGAACCAAACACCTGTATTCCAACATTTTACATAGCAGTCCGGGCACCCTGTGCCTAGGAAAGCTGGCCATGTGTCTGCTCCTGAGTTTGACCTGGGCCAGGGCTGTTAGTCTTCGGAAAATCAGAATGCTTTTAGGTCAGGCATACAGAGGCAGTTGCTTCCATAACAAGGTAGCCACTAGGTAGCTCACATGAGGAGTCTGCGTTAAATCAGCATCTTTTGTTGTTGCTTTCAGGGCAGCAGAAGAAGCCTTTGTAAATGACATTGAGGAGTCATCCCCAGGCACTGAGTGGGAACGGGTGGCCCGGCTGTGTGACTTTAACCCCAAGTCCAGCAAGCAGGCCAAAGACGTCTCCCGCATGCGTTCTGTCCTCATCTCCCTCAAGCAGGCCCCCCTGGTGCACTGAAGAGCCACCCTGTGGAAACACTACATCTGCAATATCTTAATCCTACTCAGTGAAGCTCTTCACGGTAATTGGATTAATTATGTTGAGTTCTTTTGGACCAAACCTTTTGTCTTTAGAGTTGATCATTGTTTGTGATTGCATGTTTCCTTCAACTGTGTTCTCCCTGGCATTCAAAGAGGAGGGGAGGTGGCGGCAGAGGAAGGGAGGGAGGCCTCCCAACGGCAGCCTCAACCTATGCTTTTGTGCATTATTCTGAGAATAAATTTCTGTTCCAAGAAATAAACATGAAGCTTCATTATTGATCTCAAGGTGTGCTGCAGTTGGGAGTGAGGTCAGTGAGGAATTTCCTTTTATCCTTTCTAGGGCTAAGGAGGCACAGCCATTGGGTGCCCACCCTGCCTTGAACTAAAACAGCTCTGCGTCTCCACTGTCTGTAGTGGGAGTCTGTGGACCTTTCCATTTGAAAGGGGACTAAGGTTGCCTGAAAGTTCACCTCTCACTGCCCACTGAAGATAGAGCTACGAATCCCCTCACCACCCTGGACGGTTTCTCCCAGGTGGCTCGTTTGTCACTGTCCTGACTGTAGGAGCCTGGGTAGTGTATTTCAGCAGGGTTCTCCCTGGGCAGTAGAAACTAGTGAGACACTTACTCCTCTGGATTCAGCCAGTAAACCTGAGTCGGGATGGCATGAGCATGCCTGGCCCTGTTTCTCTGAATCCCTGTAGTACACACTGAGATCTGTGCCATTCCTAGCACTTTGCTCATATTCCTGTTGTCAGATCCTTCATTTAGACCTTGCTGGCCAGTACAGTAGCTACAGTGGCTATTTAAATCAGTCAGAATTAAAAACACAATTCTAGCCCTAGCTCCTTTTCATATGCGCTGTGGCCACATGTAGTTAGGATGCACTTGGATTGCACAGGGCAGACTATGGAACATTTACATCATCACAGAACATTCTGGACCACACTGATCCATATAACAGGTGCCTGTAGGAGGCTGTGCTCCATTTCAGGCATCAGCACGTTCACTACTTGCTCTCAGAACCTGTCACATTATAGGTGATGGATCGAGTGACTAATAAAACCATATTTCAGAAATCTGCTAGAGTTACCTGCTACTAGTTCCAGGATGCAGGCTGCTGCAAACAACTGTAGTGCCACACTCAGGAGGTGGGTGGGCAGGGTTAGGTCTTGCCATTGCCAAGAAGGAAAGTCCATCATCTCTTGTGTGGTAATTATGTCTGGGAGGGACAGGAGTGTTTACTTTTTTGCCTCTCTTCCCCTCGCCAAGCTACTTAGTTGGGCATTCCTTGATCTGGGCTGCATTGCTGGTCTTACTGCTCTTCCTCCCCTTTAGCCGCCTGAGACTGCAATCAAGCAGTTGCTTGCTGCTGTTCACCAACCATTTGTTGCTTTTAGGCCTTGCTAATGTCATTGAAAAGATCACATTGAAAAGTTGGGTTTAAGAACTAGCTCAAAGGCCACTTACGTGATGCCTTTCCTTTCCCCTGAGTTCCCATGACTGTCTACATGGGACAGCTTACCTTTTGATAATGTCTTGATGGTGTCATCTGGCCTGGTTTTGCATCTCACATAGGATTGGGTGTCTTGAAGGTAGATGTGGCAGTTATGTCAGTAAAGTCTGACTTTCTCCAAATTAAGGTGACTGCATCATATGACAGAAGTAATGCTATATGTTTCCAAGGCTAGCTTGTAAAGGGCAACATAGTTTACGGCTGGTTTATTGAAACAAACAAGCTGGTAGTCCTTGAGCCACCATGTAAAAATCTCTACCACCCTGAGGCCACCATGCTATGAGGAAGCCCAAACCAGCCTACGTGGAGAGACCCTGAAACTACAAGCAAAGAGAGATGCGTGGCCAGCCCTGTTCCAGCCCCAGCCACTGCCTAACTGCAAGCACGTGAGATGCCCCGAGTCAGAACTGCCAGGTAGAGCCTTTCCAAAATTCCTGACCCACAGAAACCATGAGAGAAAATGATTACTGTTTAAGCCTCTTAAGTTTTGAGGTGGTTTGTTACACAGCAATGGTAACTTTGAACTGTCTCTAATGCCTACAGTACCCACGTGGGGCTTCATAAAAAGGAAGGAGTTGGTCCAAGAACTCAGTGGTGCTCAGCATTTAGTTCCTGCACTTAAGCAAGAAAAAAAAAATACCCACATTGGAAAGGAAGAAATGAGACTGTCACTATTTGCAGATGACATGACTAAACTCTTAAAACTGTTACCAATAACAACTAGTAAATGAATTAAGTTGTAGGGTATAAAAACAATTACAGAAATTTGTTGCATTTCTGTATGATAATAACATTGTCAGGAAGAGAAATTAAAACAGTCCCATTTACAACTGCATCAAAAAATAAAATACCTAGAAATAAATATAACCAACACTAAAAACTATTAGACACCAATGAAAGAAATTTAAACAGACTTCATGCTCATGGACTGGAAGAATTAATACTGTTAAGATGTCCGTACTATCCAAAGCAATCTAAGGTTTAATGTAGCCTATCAATATTCCAATGGCATTTTGTTCACAAAAATAAAACAGTCCTGAAATTTGTATGGAAATACAAATGACCTGAATAGCCAAAGCAATCTTGAGAAAGAACAAAGCTGATAGCATTACCCCCTGATTTCAAATCGTATTACAAAGCTATAGTAATCAAAATAATAATTGGCATAAAAACAGACACATGGATCAACGAAACAGAATAGAGAGTCCAGAAATAAACTCACATGTATATGGTCAGTTAGTAGGACTACATCAAACAAAAAAGCTTCTGCAGAGCAAAATGAAAACTATCAACAAGACAACTTACTGAAAGGGTGAAAATATTTACAAATCATACATACAATAAGGGGTTCATATCCAAAATATATGAAGAACTCATACACTCAATAGCATAGAAACAGTTTACAAATGAGCAGAGGATTTGAACAGACATTTATCCAAAGAAGAGATACAGCTGGCCAATGGGTAAAGGAAAAAGGTGCTCAGTATCATTAATCATGAAAATGAAAACCACAGTGAGATACCACCTCACATTTCTTAGGATGGCTGTTGTCAAAAAGACAAGAAATTACAAGTGTTGGAGAGGAGGAGGAGAAAGGGAACCCTCGCGCACTGTTGGTGAGAATGTAAACTGGTGCAGCCACTATGGAAAACAGTATGGAGGGTCCTCAAAAAACTTAAAATGGAACTCCCATATGATCCAGCAATTCCAATTCTGGGTATTTATCTAAAGAAAACAAAAGCACTTAACTCCAAGAAGTATATGCAGCCTTACTTACACAGTCAAGATAACAGAAACAACCTAAGTGTCCACCGACAGATGAGTGGATAAAATCTGGTGTAAATACAGATGACAGAATAGTATTCAGCCATTAAAAAAAAAAATGAAATCCTCCCATTTGTGAAACATGGATAGACCTTGGGGGCATTATACTAAATAAGTAAGACATCAGACTAAGAAAGACAAATACCATATGATCTAAGTGCTACGTGGAATCTCAAAAACAAAAAAAACCCAGCTCACAGAGAACAAGATTGGTGGTTGCCAGACGGGGTTGGGAGGTGGGGAATGGGTGTAGAGGGTTAAAAGGTACAAACTTCCAGTTATAAAATAAGTCACAGGGATGTAATATACAGCATGGCGACTATAGTTGATAACACCATAAGGCAAATTTGAAAGTTGCTACTAAAATCAATCTTAAAAGTCCTTATCACAAGGAAAAAAACTTTTAACTATGGATTGTGATGATGTTAGCTTAACAGTGCAGTGATCATTTTGCAATATATATTTTTTTTAAGTTATATAACAATGCTTTCTATTAACAAGGTTTTTTTGGGGGGATTGTTAAGTCCATGTTAAATACCTTAAAGAAGTTATAAGACCTTCAAATAGTAAGCAGTATAACAAATCTCTTGGGGAGGGAAATGTTTTTAGCTAATGAGCTAATTAAGAACAAAACAAAATAGAAAAATGTCAGGATTTCCACAAGGAAATAATTTATTTTTTCTTTAGAATTTGGCTCAGTACAGTAACATAAAAATATTTACATTAAAATAAATTAAGATGTGATCATTTTAGCTAGTTGTAATAATTATGTTGGAATATATTAGCCTTTCCATGAATTTAATAAAAACTGAGATCTGGTTTTATAGATTCAGTACCATTCTTCCAAATACTTGGTATGAAACTTGATAGCAATGCAACTGTCTGGTATATACAGTAGTTGTAGATTTCACCAAGGAACAACAGATGCCCCTTCACAGTACAGACTGGCCCCAGACGCTGATGGCCAAGCCAGCAAGCTTCCTTCCCAGGAATCAACATGGAATGTTTCAGCCAGGACCTGGAGATTATTTCAGAGCTGACAGAGTTCTAGGAATCAGCCAGCCTATCTTTTCACATTAACCCACCAGGAAGGAAGGAATTCAAATACAATCTTGATTCCTTTACATGTGAACAAGTGAAATAATATGTTGTAGAAACCTTCAGGTTTTCCTAAAATAATAAATCTGAAAAACATATGCTAATTTATAGATTGTTTAAAAGTACCCATAAAAACCTGTCACTAGACGAAATACTATATTGGCAAAATTTCCACAGCATACAAGAATATTTTATTAAATTCACCACTGAGAGATAGTGTCAAGGATAAATCAGTTCATTTGCTACTGAGATATTCTTGTGAAAGCTTTCGGTAGCCTGGAGTAAATCAGAATGTATTTGCACTTTGGAAGATTTTGATATGACTAGAGGTTGTGTAGCTTAGCAGAAAAAGCACAGAGGGACCTGCCTCAAACCTTATCTTTAAGACTCATTAGCCATGTGGTTCTAGGCACACCACTTAATGACTTAGTTTGGGGCTCTATAAAATGGGAATTAAAACACCTACCTTACTGGTTGTGAGAATTTAGAATAATGTATATGAAGCACCAGGTTCAGAGCCTGGTACACAATAGGCACTTAATAAGTGGTGGCTATTAGTATTTCTTCCAGGTTGAAATTGATAGCAAGAACCTTGGCCTCTGCATCTTGACACCAATACAAACATGGAATCTCACTTAGCCAGAATCCAGATTCACAGATGTGGGCTCTAGGCAAAAGTGAAGTCGCTCAGTCATGTCTGACTCTTCACGACCCCATGGACCGTAGCCTCCCAGGCTTCTCCATCCATGGGATTCTCCAGGCAAGAATACTGGAGTGGGTTGCCATTTCCTTCTCCAGGAGATCTCCCCGACCTAGGGATTGAACCCAGGTCTCCCGCTTTGTAGGCAGACGCACTGTAGGCAGATGGTAAGTCTGAGCCACCAGGGCTCTAGGTATATAACACACAATAAACACTGCATTTATCAGTACTCCAGTCATATTCAACACAATGTGAAAAGCTACTGGAGAGAGAGGTGTCTGTTCTCAGTAGCAAAGATCCTTCTGGGATGGTTAATCTTTCAGAGACTGTAAGTCCTAGTGCCTTCTCAGCGGTCCTTAAGAAGATAAGGACAAGGTCACTAAGGCCACTGTAATTCAGACCTCTGATCTACAGTTGCTCAAGATTCTGAGAGAGTAATAGCAAATGACATCTTTCAGCAAGTAATGTACAGCAGTGAGAGATACGCCTGATGTCTTGATTGTGGCCATGATTTCATATAGATGTCAAAACTTACCAAATTGTGCACTTAAAAAAATACCTCAATAAAACTGCTTTTTAAGAGTTTACTTAAGCCTTTCGTGGTGAGATTTCCTTCCATTCCCTGACTGGATCCCTTTCTGTGTTCTGAATTTAGGGTCAGAGGAGGAAGGATTAATAACTCAAAACTCCAGTATCAAGGTCCCACCCCAAGCAAGGCCTGCAGGTCTGAGTGGTACATCTAGTAAATGGAGTCCTAAGGCGTCCTTGGCTACTGTTGTAGCTCCTTTTGGCACAGAAGAGTATGACAAGGTTTGAGCTTAAATAACCCCAGGAGGAGCAGCATCTACAAAATCAGGTTGGGAAAACTGACTTTGGAAGAGGAGACTAAAAGCAAAAACTTCTCTGCCGTAGTCACCTGCCAGATTGCCTAATAAGAAGTGCTCATCTAGAAGACAACCTGATTCCACCAAGGAGCTCTCGAGTCTCTGTCCTCGTGCATTCCTGGGAGGCCTAGTAGATCCTGCGAGTCGTGTAGTCCAGAACCATGCTGGCGGCGCCGAGCAGAGCAGGTTCCACCAAATCTGAAACCACCACGTCCACGTCCTGAACCGAGGACAAGGCTTGCTGGCGGATGACGTCTTTGACAGTGTGGATGTAGTGACTGGCTAGGACTCCAGAGAGGATCACAAGGGAAGGATTCATAGTGTGGAGGATGTTCACAACCCCAAGACCTAAAGCCGTTCCAGCTACAGGAAAACAAAAATTAAAATAAGTTCTTGGGAGAGAGCCCAATCCAAAGTCAAAGGAATGTGAAAAAGGGCACTAGCCAGGAATAGTTCACCTATACAGCCTCATGGGAAGTAGTGCTTTTAAAGCTCTTTATGGACTTTCCTGGTGATCTGATGGTTAAGAATCCGCCTGCCAGTGCAGGGGACACAAGTTCGATCCCTGATCTGGGAAAATTCCACATGCCACAGGGCAGCTAGGCCCCTGTGCCACAACTACTGAGCCTGTGCTCTAGAGCCCGTAAGCCACAACTGCTAAGCCCATGCACTGCCACTGCTGAAGCCCGTGTGCCCTAGAGCCCACACTTCAAGAGAAGCCACTGCAGTGAAAAGCCTCACTGCAACTAGAGAGAGCCTGAGCAGCACCAAAGACCCGACACAGACACAAAAGGGAGCGGGAGACAGTGCCACACATGACCCAATCAGAAAATGGGCACAAGACCTAGACAGACATTTCTCCAAAGACGACATACAGATGGACAGTGAGCACACGAGAAAATGCTCAGCATCACTACAGAATGCAAATCAAAACTACAATGAGGTGTCACCTCACACCAGTCAGAATGGCCATCATCAAAAAGTCTACAAACAATAAATGCTGGAGAGGGTGTGGAGAAAAGGAAATCTTCTTGCACTGTTGGTGGGAATACAGATTGATACAACCACTACAGAGAACAGTAAGGAAGGTCTTTAAAAAATTAAATATGGAGAACAGTGGAAGTTCCTTAAAAACTAAAAATAAAACTACCACATGACCCAGCAATCCCACTACTGGGCATACACCCTGAGAAAACCATAATCGGAAAGACACATGTACCCCAGTGTTCCCCGCAGCACTATTTACAACAGCCAGGACGTGGAAGCAACCTAGATGTCCATCAGCAGATGAATGGGTAGAGAAATTGTGGCACATAAATATAATGGAATATTACTCAGCCATAAAAAGGAACTAAATTGAGTCAGTTGTAGTGATGTGAATGAACCTAGAGTCTGTCATACAGAGTGAGGTCAGAAAGAGAAAAATATCATATGTGAACATATACATATGGAATCTAGAAAAATGGTACTGATGAACCTATTTGCAGGGCAAGAATATAAGTGCAGACAGAGAGAATGGATCTGTGGAAACGGGGTTGGGGAGGGGAGAAGGTGGAACGAATTGACACGTATACACTACCATGTGTGAAACAGACAGCTGGTGGGAAGCCCAGCTTGGTGCTCTGTGATGACCTAGAGGAGGATGGGGGACGTGGGATATATATGCTTATGTACTTAGAGCTGATTGATAGGTGTACAGCAGGAAGTGATGCAACACTGTAAAGCATTTATACTCCAATTAAAAAATAGAAAGGCAGTGCTACCAAATACCTTGAATGCAATTCCTTGTTGCCTCAGTAAGCAGAAAAATTACCTCTGGACAGACACGACGGAGCACTGGTCCTGAGGCCAGCTGGGCACCTGCAGGAGCTCCGGGCTGCCCCCAGGCAGAGCTGCTCAGAGCTGTGTGCTCACCTGTTCTCAAGATGCTCTGGGCCTTCGCGTTGCCGAGTTTTGCAGCCTGGATGAGATGGAGTGCGCCCACAGCTTCATCTTTTGGCACTGACATCCCTTCCACCAAGAGCTGGTCTTCTGTTTGGGCAGAGGCGAGAAGGAGCAGCAGTCATTCACAAGCTGCGGCAGCCCCGTGGGAAGGCCACACTTAGAACTGTGTCTGTGGGCAGCAGGCCCCCAAGTGGGAAGATGATCATCTTTTTTCGCACTTTGCAGTCATCATAAATATCCATATACTACATCTGCCAAAGAGGCCTTTGCTGCCTGGTTATACATCATCCAAAACTTCTTTAACTAGAAAACCCTCCCTCGCTTCTCCATTCCGTATTAAACAGTCGTGAAGTGTTTTTTCCTGCAAATTACCAGCACTCCTCTGCATTCATCTCCTTCCTTGCTTGTCTAGCTGAGATGCAAGGCTGCTGCCAGTGCCCCACAGCAGCAGGAAGGCCCAGCGCCTCCGGAGCTGACGGACCTGGGTTCAGCTGTCAGCTCCGCCCCCGCTGGCTGCACTACCCTGCCCACACGCGTCACCTCCACGCGCTTCTCTTCTAAGACTAGGGTAACGATACCTACCCTAGCAGGATTCCAAGTGCTGGCCAGAGGAAATGCTAAATGAATGTAGTATTCCTGTGATCTACAGTCCCTGTCCTCTGCCCTGACACTGCCGAATCACCAACCTAGATCACTCTCCCTCCTCATCGGCTGTTACTCCATCTCTGATGGGAGAAAATCCCAACCAAGAACACAGTTACCTAGACAAAAGCTGGGGGCTTCCTATCTTCAGAGGCCCTCACAGCTGCCCTGCCCACTCTGCCAGTCCCCTTCAGGGCCCTTCTCAGCCTTCATCTCCTCAGACTGTCTCTCCCTGCCCCCACTGTCAATATCTCTGGCCTCTTAGGGAGAGGACACCTCCAGGCAGGAACTCCCTTTACTCTCCTGCCCCTGCCTCTAAACAGGGCTGTGTTCTCGCACCCCCGACCTGGGCTTTGCAGCTCCCTCTTCCCTGCCTCCCCAGGGCCTATACGGGCTCCTCCCCGATCCTCTCCTGTGTTCTCACACCCCCCTACCTGGGCTTTGCAGCTCACTCCTCCCTGCTGCCCCAGGGCCTTGTACGGGCCCCTCTCCGATCCTCTCCTGGGTTCTCAACCCCCACTTCTGCTCCCACATCTCCTTGCACCCTCGCTGTCTCCTCTCCGCCCGTGCGGGCACCCAGATGCCTCGCCCTCAAGGCATTCTTCCCTCCTAGTCAGGGTAGTTAGTTTTCTGCTCCCACTACCTGACCAAACTTCTTTAAGATGAGCATTTATCCCCATGGGGGCAAAAACTGATCCTTAGGGGCAAAAAAATTTTATACAGAGAATACTTAAATAACCAACGTTTCTGTGGTATTCAAGTTTCATGGGGTGGTATGACTAGGAAAAAGTGTCTAAGCATTTAGACTTCTTAGTGGGGCTGATGATAAAAATGAGGTGGAAAATCAACACTGTTTTCATGGCTTCAATTGGGGTCCTTCCTCAGGGTCAAACCAATGAACCTGCTGGTTGCCTTCTGCTCAGCACTTGACACTACCCTCCACTCTCTCCCTGAACCACTCCCTCTTTGGTTCCTGTGGCTTTACCCTTTCCTGGTTTTCCTCCCTGCCTACCAGTACTGATGTTTCACAGAATTCCACCCTCAGTTCATCTCACTCCAAGGCTCATTCGCAGGCTTAATAACTACCTCAATGCCAAGGATTCCAAGTCCAGCCCCGTCACCTCTCCTGAGCATCAGATCCCTGTGGCCAGCTGCCTTCTTTCCATTGCTCCTGCACATCCCACTGGTTCCCAACCATCATCTTCTGCCAGACTCTATTCCTTCTCTTAGATTCCCAACCACAGTTACCCAGCCAGAGAACTGCAAGTCATACAGAACACTGTCCCCCTTAAAGCCATCCTCCACTCAACTATCATTGTCTTCCTAGAAAACAAGTTTTGTGAACAACCTAAAATTCAGATCTGTCTTTTCCCTAAAGTTTTTTAGTGGCTTCTCCATTAGCTGCTGGTCCTGGCAAACCTCTGGCTACACTGTACCCTGCCTTGCCCTTATGCAACACCACCTCTGTTTCCTATGCTTGGAAGTGCTGCCTGGCTCATCCGAACTTGCCTCAGTAATTTTATTTACCCTCTGACTTTCCACCAGACAGCCCAATGCTCCCTTCCCTGTATGGAGAGGGCAGGGAGGGGACACTGGTGTCCTTCCTATATGCGTGTATGTTCCTTGGCCATCATTCTCATTGCACTCGACACACCATATTATAATGATATTAAATGATTCCCTTTTACATTAGACTGGAAACCATCCTGATATTTATAACATGTCCAGAAACAACTGTAATTCAAAAGACCGCTCAGACTTGAAAAATTGTATGTTTATCCATTTACTTCTCCATTAAATCTGTATTAAGCTACCCAACCTGTGCTAGGGGTTGAGAAGACAAAAATGAAAGAAATCTCCCCTGCTCTCCTGGAGCTCAAGACCCTAGTCCCTGTCCACTGCTGGAGAGGAAGAGTGTTAATAGGGGTCAGTACCAGAGAGGCTTTGAGCTTCAGTATGCGGAGTCCTGATTTTCCGCTTCAGTATGCGGAGTCCTGATTTTCCTCTAGAGAGTGAAAAGCTTGAAAGTTCTGGCTTCCAGCATTCAGCTCTTTTTGGAATATTTACTTTGAAAATATCTACCACTTGGCTATTTATCCCTCAGATGAAAGAAACCCACCATCATGTAGCTTTTTTGCTTCCCTCTGCAAGGCCATTCCAGAGGCATATGCTTCAATACACCCGTGGCTTCCACAGGAACAGTCAGGCCCATCCAGGGACACCACAATGTGGCCAAGCTCTGCAGCACAGAAGGAGCTGCCGTGGATCAGTTCATGCTGGTGGACGATCCCCCCGCCGATTCCTATAGTGAGAGACGACAATCACTGAAGTGGCTCTGCACCTGAAACAGAAACCTGAGCTACGGCGATGCCTCCTCTGTTAGCAGACTTTGGAATGTGAGGTCCTGTATGGTGCCTACTTCCTTAAATAGCTAAAACTTGACCAAGTACCAAAACTTCATCTGGAATCCTTTTGGATGGAAATGTTTAGTGATCTCTGATGCCCTGTGTTGCATCTGCTTGGAGTCACTGATTTCAGCTTGGTTCTCACCAAGGTCTTATCTGGCACTCAAGTAAAAGCCAGCAGCCATGGGAGCACGTTGCCCAGAGGCAACCTTCAACAAGGAGAGACAGGAGCCAACAGATGTAGTGGGCAGCTCTGGGTGGATTCTACAGGCTTCCAAGGTAGCTTTGATAATGCATCTTCTAGTGGTTCTCCTGCTCTGCTCCACTCTTCCCACCGCCTCAGTCCTGTGTCTCAGAATCACCTCCAAAATAAAGTACCCACACCAAACTCCTTGCCTCAGGCTCTGCTTTGGGGGAAATCCGAGATAAGATAATCTTTTTAAAAGGTTTCATATACCACCTGCTTTTTTTTTTTTTAACACCTGCTTTCTTAAACAGAGCAGTTCTCCTGGGTTTCCTTACCCTACTGCTCTCCACCCGGGTGCCCTTTCCCAATAAAATCTCTTGCTTTGTCAGCACATGTGTCTCCTCGGACAATTCATTTCTGAGTGTTAGACGAGAGCCCGGTTTCGGGCCCTGGAAGGGGTCCCTCTTCCTGCAACAAATGGCAACTCTGGCGCGGACTCTTCTTCGCTGAGACTGACATCCTGACTACTCGGGGTACTCAGGGGCCAGCTTGCCTGCAAATGGACCAGACCCAGCGGCCGCAACTGGGACCCTTTTGTCCCTGGTCTCCTCCTGATGTGGACAACTGGCCAGAGTGCCCTGACTGGTAAGGAACAAGAGACTTTATTGACGTCTCTCCCCTTCCCTCTCTCTTTCCTCTCCTTAACCCTTCCTATCCTTCCCTGTTTTTCTAGTCCCCCAGTCCTGGATGCAGGAATCTGGTCAAAGGGCCCTTAGCCTGAGCTGAGGGTTGGAGACATCACCTTCTCTTGGCAGAGAACTCGAATTCTGGTTCTGGTCTGGTCTGATTTCTGGTAGGGCCGAGTTCCAGTCCTCCCTTCTCTGGAGGCCCAGGGAAAAGTCCCATAACGCCTGGGCATCTGTAGGTGGCAGGAGATGTCTGTAAGGCCACCCCTTTTGCCCCCTCTTTCCCGCCTCCTCCCCTTCTTTCAACCTGGCTTCCTTTCCTCCCTTGAAATCTTTGATGTTAGTACTTGGATCTGAAGTTCTGTGTCTCTATAGGAGGTTTTCTGAGAGACTGTATTCTTGTATTTAAGGGCTTCCCTGGTGGTGCAGAGGTTAAAGCGTCTGCCTGCAATGTGGGAGACCTGGGTTCAACCCCTGGGTTGGGAAGATCCCCTGGAGAAGGAAATGGCAACCCACTCCAGTATTCTTGCCTGGAGAATCCCATGGACGGAGGAGCTTGGTGGGCTACAGTCCACGGGTCGCAAAGAGTTGGACACGACTGAGCAACTTCACTTTCACTTTCTTAAACAGAATATTAAATAGTTTCGGCTCTTCTTAATGCCACCTTGTCTAAAAACGTATCATTCAATAATTATGAATATCAGTGAATTTTTTTTGTCATGGAGCTGAGGAGTTAGAAAGGGCATTTGGCCTTAATAGGTGTTGCATTTTAGAGCTGCCCTCTCTTACTTTCTGTAGCACCTGCTCCTCAATCTGCACTCCTCTAATTTGCAGGTTATTACTGGAGAAGGAAATGGCAACCCACTCGAGTATTCTTCCCTGGAGAATCCCATGGACAGAGGAGCCTGGCAGGCCATGGCCCCTAGGGTCGCAGAGTCGGACACGACTGAAGTGACTAAGCATGTACTCCTCTGAACTAGGAAATGATATCCAAGCTGTTAAATTGTGTCTGAGACTAAGTGCGTGACCCGTTTAGGGAGGGAGTCTGACGTGGAGGGAGTCTGACGTGGAGTTGAAGAGCACACAGGGTTTGAAGGGAGAAATGTGAGACCAAGTGTTGCCTCCAACACTGACTAGCTGAATCTGTTTCCTCATTTAAAAAATGAATTGGAACATTAGCAGAAGTGACAAAGTAGGAAGTCCAGAAGTCCACCCCTCCACTAAAGCAGTGATAAACTAGCAAAAACTGTCAGAATCAACTTTTTTTGGAACTCTGGAAACTAACCAAACATTTACAGCAGATGGGAATTGAGAGAAAACAGCTGAATCTTAGAGATTTCTGGCATTTTCTGGTCCCATCACCCCTACCCTTCACCTCCCAGCTTGGTGATGGCCATGAGTAACAGCCTACATTCCCAGTGCGGATGGCAATACTGGAGGGAGGAGAATGAACTATTCTCAAAACACTGTGGTGGTTTGTTTAGACCTGCTTGGTGGTTCCTGGAGGACTAGCTCAAAGGGCTGGTCTTTATCTCATCCTCCTCAGAACTCTCTAGCTCAAAGGGCTGAGAGGCTACCCAGGGGGCACTTGTCAAAGACATTTAAAGGCAAGATATACTTACTAGTTTCTACTGCTTAAGGCAATGGATGATAGTTGTGACAGACAATATACTAACCAAAGAGAGTGGGAAGAAAGGCTGGGGAACTAGCAATGAGAAGCTCTGTGGAATAAGGGCTTTGAAGAGCTCTGACAGTTCCTGGCAATTCAGAAGGTCACATTCACGCCCAGGGTCAGGCACATGCTCAGAAAAGACCTGGGTATTCTCAGCTCTCGCCTTCAGGCCTTACTGAAGCAGGAAGGGAAGGTGAAACTGCCTGAAGGTAAAGGCACGTGCCCAACACACACCGAGATCCGAAGCAGCCTTCTCTACTCTTACCTGTGCCTGTGATAAGTGTCACAAAGTTTTCAAGGCCTTTTCCTTGGCCAAATTTCCTTTCTGCCAGGGCGGCACAGTTGCCATCATTGTCTACCCACACGGGGAGATGCAAAGTGTCAGACAGGGGGCTTCTGAGGTCCACGGAGTTCCATTCTTGAATCAGTTTGGTTGAATGCAGCACAATTCCTTCCCGAGGATTTACACGGCCACCTGTGGAAATGCCTGAGCTCCACGACAAACACAAGGAAGATAATTCTGTTGAGCAATCTCAGAAGACTATGCTGGCTTTCTGGGCTTAGAACACAAACTATTCACCCAAGATCTCCTAAAACAAACATTACCAATGACTGCAAGGTAATGTAAGGCTAAACCTGTGCCTCCCCATAGACTGACAGTTCCATCAATACTTTTCACAATGTTTGCTGAGGGCCCACAAACAGGACTGGAGCCATCTACACACACGACAGTGACCTGATGTTCTGTGTCATGCATCAGAACTTAGCAAACTTTGTATATGGGAATGAACATGCTTGGATATGTAATTCACAATCTCACCTACTCCCAAAATTCTGCAGTTCAGTTTTACAGCTTCTGCTGCGGCTTCTACACACATCTGTAGGATTAGATTAATCCTCTCTTCATACGTTTTAGGGTTGAACTGAGTATACTTCTTAACTATTTCACCCTGAAAGAGAAAAACCAGATCTGTCTCACTGGTCTTAGCTGAGGAGTATACAGTGAATCTCTGACCATTATCATGATAAATCAGACATTGCTTTAGCACAGTACTGCAGACTCAGATGACTGCTTGGGAAGAGAGCCCCTGCTGGCCTGGGCCAGCCCTTGGTTACACGCAACTAGTTTCCAGGAAGCCAACCTGGCATATGGCCACTGAAGCAGTGACAACTCCACAGCCAACCAGATGGGCCCTCTCTTCTGGCTAATCCGCATCTTCACTGAAAGGTCATATTTTACTCTTTCAGGTTGATAAAATTCCCTTGTTTAAATACTGAAGCAACTAAATAAAAATGCCAAGTAAACTTTAATCATCTCCTATAACTGAAGCCAATAATGGTATCGAACCATGGTGTTTATTAAATTACAGTGCTTGGTGACATGTTTCAATACCAATCAGGCATAGTCCCTCCTAATTATTCTTGTTTTTAAATTTTTTTTTCTGTGCTCTTCCCACTTGTGTCTTCTAAGTAAATTTCAGAATAATGTTGTTAAACTTTAAAAAGCCTCACTGAAATGTTGACTAAAATTATGTTAAACTCAATTCAATTTGGAAACTCCTGGCATTTAAAAAATACTCAGCACTCCCATCCAGGAGATTTTTCAAGGCTTTCTATTTTATAGTTTTTAGATGTTCTTTATATAGGTCACATAGTTTTCTGGTTTAGATTTTTCTTAGAGGTTATGTTGTTCTAAATATGATCTCTTTTTCCATTCTTCTGTTACTAATGACTTAAAAAAAATTTTTTTTTTATTTTTGGCTGTGCTGGGTCTTCATGGCTGAGTGGGCTTTTTCCCTCGTTGTGGTGCAGGGGCTTCTCGTTGCAGGGACTTGCTGCAGAACACAGGCTCTAGGGCGCTATAAGGGCTTCGGTAGTTGCAGCTCCCGGGCTCTAGAGCACAGTCTAAATAGTTGTGGTGCACAGGCTTAGTTGCTGTGGCATGTGGGGTCTTCCCAAAGCAGGGATCAAACCCACGTCTCCTGCATTGGCAGGAGGTTTCTTATCCACTGAGCAACCAGGGAGGCCAATTAATGGCTTTTTATCCATTTACAAGGGTTAAAACTGTCACTAATGATTGTCATTAAAAATAAACCTCATTGTGCTTCTTGACCTTCACTGTGCATCAGAATCACCTGGACAGCTTTGAACAAATATTGATGCCTGGTCCCTACCCCCAGAGACTGGCATCTATCTAGTCTGGTGTGGGGGCTAGGCATCCATATAATTTTTTAAAGCTTCCATGTAACACTAGTAATGTGCAATCAGGGTTGACAAATACTCACCTACAGAAAAACTCAAATCTTTATCTGCAATTTCATATAAGTAAAAGTTATTGATACTTACATATTTATCATAATATCTAACCATTTTACTCAATTGTGTTATTCTACAAGCTTGTTGGTTTATTCATATTATCTATCATTTTTTTATCCTGTGCACAGTCACCATTTTTGCTGTTCATTCCTTGCTTTACTCCCTTCCTAACTCTGAGAATTATGTTAAATAATGTTCCAGAAAATATCCTTCTTTTCCATGTGATTTTAATGAGACTATCTTTAGACCTGCCACTATTGAGGGTGTTGGTCATTGATATGGAATGTATGTGAAGAACCCTGGAGAAGGCAATGGCAACCCACTCTAGTACTCTTGCGTGGAAAATCCCACGGATGGAGGAACCTGGTAGGCTACAGTCCATGGGGTTGCAAAGAGTCAGACACGACTGAGCGACTTCACATCATCATCACCATCATATGTTAAGAAAACATTTTTCTAGTAATATTTTTAAACTAATTTATTTAGTTTTTGGCTGCTCTGGGTCTTTGATGCTGTGGCACTTGGGCTCAGCAGTTGTGCACAGGCTTAGCTGCTCCTAAGGCATGTGGAATTTTCCTCGAGCAGGGACTGAACCCATGTCCCCTGCATTGGCAGGCATATTCTTGGAAGGAATCACCAAGGAAGTTCCCTATTAATACTTTTATAGGGAATTCCCTGGCAGTTCAGTGATCAGGATTCCACACTCTTACTGCCAAGGTCCTGGATTCAATTCCTAGTCAGGGAAATGAGATCCCACAAGCCACGCAGTGTGGCCCCCCAAAAAAATTTTTATAAAGGAGGCCCTTTGGCTTCACTAGATAAAATCATGTTTTGTTTTGCCTTTTTAAAAATTGATCTAAACGACTTTGTGTTTAAAGTCCTTTATATTTCTCATGGACTCCTGAAACGTCATACACCTATAATGTTTCAAAGATTTTTCTGGTAACTATTCTTCCTTGTCACATCATCAAAGATTATTTTATCACGGACGTTTTGGTGTTTTATAAAGGCTCTGTCAACGTTATGGTGCTGGTTTGCTTAAGAGACTGAACGTATGCTGAACTCAACTAAAATCATGATCCAGAGGAGAAGCAACTCCCCTCACCATCTGAAGATACCCTCCCCAGGGCAGTGAGAGTAATCAACATGCTCCATGCTCCAAGCTGTTACTGAGTATAGAATTTCAGGTCTCCTGCATGGTAGATGCCCTCTCTGGTGTCTAATGGGTCTCCCATTGTCAGCTCAAATCTACAAACTTGAATTCCTTGAGAATTTTACCTCTTTAAAATGTTAGTGATTAGTAAAATAGTAAGACAAGCATTGTAATGGACTTGTAAGTCAATACTACTGGCAAATGATTACAAGCTCTTATGTATGTTTATAGTCCCACCTTCCAACCATATTTTAAGAAAGTCAACTACTCGTGGGCTATAAAGTTATAACCTTAGGTGTTATTTTACCTTCATGCTGACTATTGCAACTCGGAGGTTCGTCCCGCCAAGATCAACAGCCAAGGCACTTAGAGTTTCAAGAATATGGTCAATATCTTGAGAGATGTTATCCTTCACAGGAGGAAAACAAAATTTCTTTTGTAGTGGCTCTTGAAGATCAATAGATTTGAGAAACTTCAAAATCCTTGGAACAGCATTTCCATCCCCATATATCTTTGAACTGCAATGTCCAAAAAGTCAACTAAATTAAATGTTTCTCTTGCACATATTAAATTATATGGAGGACATGGTATTATTGGAATCTGAAACTTCAGGTAATTCATAGTTTGGGCTTTTTCCCTTTAAAATATAAAATAATACCTGGATCTCTTCAGCAACACTTAATTAAGTACCTTCATATTATCAATGGAATATCTAAAACTACTGTTGATTGAAATACAACTGTTTCCAGCCTGAGATATCATTAATAAAATGCCAATAAGATCAAAGGAAAATTACCTCTTTTAAGCCAATATATCATAGTTTGGGATAATAAAAAAGTATTTTTTTCTTTTTATCTTTACTTCTATGGGGAAAAAGTTATTTTCAGAAAAAAAGTTTCAAGTAAAGGAAAACATCTTTAATTTGAAACAGAAAGGATAGTCTAAATTAAAATGCTGAAATGTACTGTTTTTAAAGAAAATCAGTTACATTATTTTCTAATACTTACATAAATTCAAAATAGGCTAAAGCAATATTTCCTGGTAGAAGTGCTACATTAATTAACTAAGACAAATAAATTATTCTCCACTGGAACCCTTGGTAGAGTCATAGCGGGTATTAACAAGCCCTATCTCACCAGCAGACAGGGACCCCTAAGAATGCAGAATGAGAATGCTGTTAGGATAAACAGCTTGAAAATAGTGCCCAAGGCAACTCCCCTTTTAAATCACTTTAAAAGTGCACACTCACCAAGGGTACTGTTTACCAAACTGAAGGTGCAATGCTTGCAATATTTTGTCTTGGGTATCAGCATCCCGGACGTGAAGGACATTCTCGCCTAGGTAAGTCCAGTGATGTCATGGTGATTCAGAAGTGGGAGAAACAAGAGAAGACAGAAATGAGCAGTGTGTCGTGCTCATCATTAGTCCTGAACCCAGAAGGCTTCAAACAAGTCGTCTTCTATTAGAGAAATGAACTTTTCTACTTTATACCTTTGCAAGCACTCTCAGCAATATTTCCATATATCAAACACTTGAGGGGCATAGATTCCTTTATTCCCAAAGAGAATAAATAAAACTTTGGTTTCTTTATTGAAATAAATAAGGTAATTAATCCAGTATCCACTTGTCATTCATAAAGTCATCCAGCACATCCACTCTCTCCATCTGCCCTGACTTCCATCTACTCAGCCAGTTGCTGGATCTGGTCAGGCCAGGGTATCAGTCAGTTAGCCAGTCAGCTGTTGATGCAGTCACATTCTCTCCATACATTTTCTGACCAATTTGAGGGAGTAAATACAGTGACAATGACATGTTTTTCAACAGACTTGGCTATGAGGAAGAGCAGAGCAGAAGGGTGGTGGCTGGGGAGAGGTGTGGGGTCAGAGAAGGGGTTGTTTTGTAGTTTTAACATAACAGAGGTCTAGGCATGTTTAAATGCTAAGGAAGCAACATGGAAGAGAAAGGATGACTGATAGTCCTTGCGAAGACAGGAGGGTGGGGCTTTAGAACACAGAAGGCTAAGCAATGGACAGGCAGGGGTGACCCCATACCCCACATACTCCAGTGTAAAGAAGGTAAAAAGGAAAGGATGGAGGGCATGTGTTTGTGTAAGTGTGGTGGCAGAAAGGACACACTGCTTTTGCTAGATGACCCTGGTGCCAAATCCAGTGTTCAATTCCCTATTCATGTCTTACTTGAACTTTCAGCATCATTCAACACCATCTCCTTGAAACTCTTTCTTTTCTGGGCCTTAATGAGATCACACTCCTGATTTTCTGGCAGTTCCTTTTCAGTCTTTCTTCCTGGCTCTTCCCTCCTCATCAGAAAGACTCCAGAGGTTGGTCTTGGGCTCCATTCTCTTCTCTATTTACATGTTCCCCCCTGGGTAATCTCATTTCATCCCTTGGTTTTAAATGTCAGTATCATTCCTGGCAGAGTGTGCCATTATCCTCAATATCCTTTGTACCAGTAGCAGAATTTTTAGTCTGACATCTGATCACCCAGCTAAAGATTATACACATTTTTCAGCTTCCCTTGGATGTGGCCATGTGACAACATTCTAAGCTGTAGGAAGAAATACTTGCAACTTCCAAGTTGTGCTTTTAGGGGGAAGGGTGTCTTCCCCTCTCCTCCTTCCCCAATGGCTAAAATGTGCCAGTGTGTCAAGTGAGAGCAAGAGCTGGAGCAACCATCAAGAAGACAGAAAAAAAAAAGAGAGAGAGATGGAAGTTAAGTCTCTGATGACTTACCAGTGAGAAACAAAGAAAATCTGTTTGAAGCACTATTTTCTTGTGTCTGTTATAGCAGCTGAACTGATATCCTAACTAACACCACCCATTTGCCAATCACTCTCAAATTTGTATCTTCAATTTCAGCTCTTCCTGGAACAATATAGGTGCTAGCCCGCCATCTCCACTCCAATATCTAAAAGGCATTTCAGACTTAACATGACCATCAGAGAACTCTTGGGCTTGCCTGGTGGTTTAGCTGGTAAAGAATCCGTCTGTAATGCAGAAGACCCTGGTTCAATTCCTGGGTCGGGGAGCTTCCCTGGAGAAGGAATAGGCTACCCACTCCAGTATTCTTGGGCTTCCCTGGTGGCTCAGATAGTAAAGAATCCGCCTGCAGTGCGAGAGACCTGGGTTGGGAAGATCCCTTAGAGGAGGGCATGGCAACCCACTCCAGTATTCTTGGAGAATCCCCACAGACAGAGGAGCCTGGAGGGCTACAGGCCATGGGGTCGCAAAGAGTCAGACACAACTAAGCGCAGCGCAGAGAACTCTTAATTCTACCCCCTCCCAAACTGTTCCTTCCTCAGGGTCCTCCGTATCAGGAGAGAGAACCCCCATAGCTCAAACCAAGAGTGTAAGGGTATTGTTGATTCCCTTCATTTTACTGGACCCAGGAAGATGAAAGGCTAGCATTCATATACTTAAACATTCAATCACATTCTCAAACACAACTGTTAAAGACCATAATTAACTAAGAAACTTTTAGCTCTGCTCTTACAAAGACAATAAAAATACAAGTAGGGCCCTAAAACTTTGGTAGTATGTGTGCTATCTACAGGTTTCAGGCTACAGTTGGTCATTAACCTCATTTACTCATTTATTCATAAACACATATGACAGCACTGATACATGCATACCTGTAACAATGCAAACAAATGTAGTAAGCCTAGTCAGTTGAAAGATAAAGGTAACTACCTGTTTCTCTTCCAATCTGACGTGTTCCTAAGTTGATCACAGGTGTTCCAAAAGCTCCAACTTCTCGTACCCCACAGCTGCTGTTCCCAATCATACAACCAGCATGGGCAACCAGCTGTATAAACTGGTCAAATGGGACATGTTTAACTGCACGAAAATTGGGATGATGCTCAATGCCCTTCTTCCGCATCACTCGAACCATCTCTTTGCTCCCTATGGAAAGAACCAACTGTTAAATGGTTTACAAGATAAAGGAAAATTTTTCACAAGAAATAACTAATGGCTATTCTACTGTGGTCAGTGGGATCACTAGTTTCCAAGAGACACTTAACTTCTAAGGTTTATATCTCTTGGCTACTGCATTTTCTCTGGAGGGAAGAGACTAAACATGAAAATAGAGTGGAGATTTAGAAGTATTTCTTTCCTATTAAGTTTCTACTAGACATGACAATAATATCACAAACTCTTCAATCTACTGAAAAATTGGTCATGACCCTTTGAAAACAGAATACTTTCAGAATAGAATGGCCTTCAATGATAAGACGAGCAGGACAGGAATGTCAGTCAAAGAAGACATGATAGAAACAAAAAACTGGAAAGGTAGGTGGCATATTTTCAAGTTCAATTACCTGCATCAATATTTGGAAACAGAACTAGGGTCCGCTTGTTAAATGAGATAAGTGCATCCAATGTTAATTCAAACATTTTTATGGAATGCTTAATGTCAGTGGTCACAGGGTGCTGAAGTGCAACAATGTAATCTTTAGGTTTTACATCATCACCTGTTTAAAGAAAATCAAATTACATGGCTTCATTAATTAAGAATCTTACAGGAGGAAGAAGCAAATTCTGAACAGCAGGACCCCCAGGTCTATGCTTTTAAAAATTCTAAGGAAAAAACAGTTTGTCACAATCTAAGCAGGGCATCCAAATTAGGATCTAACAATAAGAACTTTTAGCAACAAGTCCAAGGATTCTTCAGCACTTAACATTTTACAAAGGTGCTTGCTACCACAAACAAAATATAAAACTTTAAATAGCAGACACTACACTTCATTGTTTTAAAATCAAAAATATTTTAAAGTGTTAGAAAAATGCGCCTCTTCCCAGTTTCTAACTGGTGTTTCTAATGATTTATCATCAATGAGTAATAATGTGTTGCAAATCAGAGGGTTCAGAGACTGACTGAGCATTAAATAAATTTCATGTAATACACAGGAGCTTCCCCACTCTCACTCACCAGATTCAATAGAATGCCAGTGTTTCTAACTCTGTTCAAAAGAAAGGCTTCACTCATCCTCAGGGATCTCAAGGACAGTTCCTCAGCAAAAATGTAAAGTGTAAAAATTTGGATGAAGAGTGCTATGTCAAATAATACAAACCATTTTGCAACAGTGCCTATATTATCCCATAGAACTGGAAATCAGTTCTACTTGCTAATTTTTAAAAATTATTTATTTTTGGCTGCGCTGGGCAGGAACTGCTATTGTTTCAGCAGGCTTTCTCTTGTTGCAGCGAGCGGGGGCTACTCTTCATTGTGGTGCTCAGGCTTCTCCTGTTGCGGAGCACAGGCTCTAGGGCACTCGGATTTCAGTCATTGCAGCTCCTGGGCTCTACAGCACAGGCTCAGTAGCTGTGGTGCAGAGGCTAGGCTGCTCTGTGGCACGTGGGCTCTTCCCAGACCTGGGATCAAACCTGTTTCTCCTGCATTGGCAGGCCGGTTCTTTACCATTAAGCCACCAGGGAAGCTCCTACTCACTAAGTTTTAATGAAAGAATATCTATCTTTGTGATATTAATTTCAATGAACAACTTTATCATGAACTATGTGTATCATTAATCCAAATTCAACCAGTAGCAGTTATTGTTTATGATGTAATAGTAACAGAGAGTTGTTCCTAAGAATCTACAGTATTATTCAAAAGACTACAGGCTCCAAAATTTTATTTAAAAAAATTATTGGACCCATCATGTTCTAAACTGGGGGTGGCGTGGGGATATCATCATTACATTTTGGTACAAGGCAGAAAAAAGGTCTAAAGGCCTAAAAGACTATCAAAAACATAAAGATGCTGTCAACACAAACTCAGGCAATATATTAGATATAGATCAGGGCCATTAGAAAGAAACTAGTTCAAAGAGAATTAAAAGCTCGGGGAGAAGCAAGCCAACAAAAGAGGTGTCTGCTGTAACAGATCTGGAAACATTATGTATATGCTGCAATCTGGCCACAGGTACAAGTTAGTCCCACTATGGTGTGTGACTGCTACAATGTGAATTAGCTCATCTGTGACTGGCAAACAGAGGAATGATGTCAACCTTTAATGCAGTAGTCGAGTTATTCGTTCATGATTCCCCAAGGCTGATGGCTAAGAACATTAAAGGAAACGTAGACAACAAGCTGTGGTGAAATAGTGTGATTGTCACAAGGCCCCCACACCCCATGGTCTTTCTTGGAGTTCACTCTGCCCATTTACTCTGTCTTGAGAACACTTATTAGGCAAGTCTCTTTGATCTTTGTGCCTTTCTTTTTTGGTGGCAACTGTTCTTTGAGAGTGGGGATGAACGGAGCTTTTGTGGTCCCACGCAGAGGATCATTCTACACAACTTACTGCTAAGGGGCAAGTGGAAGGCGAAGAGGAAGAAAAATTCCAGCAGTTTACCCCATGAGAGCTTTCCACACCTCATTTATCTTCTACTTTAAGTGCAACTGAGAAATATTTGTAGAATACAGAAAATAACCCTATAATGCAGAATGCAGCAGGACTGTACTTTGTAACTTAAGGCTCTATATGGAGCCATTTAAGCAGTTTCTTCATTAAAAAAGGAAAACAGAAGAGCAAAAACTAGACATCTTTAAAAAAAAAATGAAAAAACACAGGACAATGAGCTGGAGCTACCCATCCCTAGCAACATATTCTGTGCAAATCCCACACTGGTTCCTCAATGTGATGTAGGACTTTGACATTATCTGCCTTTGTCTCCAGAACTCAGCAGCTTCAGTCCTTCCACACATTTAAACCATTTATTTAAAGCCTTTCTATTATGGTACCATTATTTGGTTTTGTGTCAAAAGTTCTATATTTACTATGGCATTTTTTTCATTATTAGAAATGTTAACATGTCTTTTCAACTTTGCTAACATTTTTATTAGGGCTGTTATTTATTACTATTCTGGTTACAAAGCTGCATGTTTGAGTGGCTTACCCAATGCTATTTTTCCTATAAGGAGAATGATAACATCAGAAATTGTAGGTCGAGAAGCAGGTAAAAGCTTTGGAGAAAATGTCTTCTTTTCCCTCACTGGCTTAAAAAAAAAAATCCAGTTTTTGCTATTTTGTCATTCTTCTTTTCACAGAGAAACTGCTTCAGTTCAGTCGCTCAGTCATGTCCGACTCTTTGCGACCCCATGAACCGCAGCACGCCAGGCCTCCCTGTCCATCACCAACTCCCAGAGTCTACCCAAACTCATGTCCATTGAGTTTGGGTAGTTTGTCCATTGGATAGTGATGCTATCCAACCATCTCATCCTCTGTCATCCCCTTCTCCTCCTGCCCCCAACCCCTCCCAGCATCAGGGTCTTTTCAAAACAGTTAGCTTTTTGCATCAGATGGCCAAAATATTGGAGTTTCAGCTTCAACATCAGTTCTTCCAATGAACACTCAGGACTGATCTCCTTTAGGATGGACTGGTTGGATCTCCTTGCAGTCCAAGGGACTCTAAAGAGTCTTCTCCAACACCACACTTCAAAAGCATCAATTCTTTGGCGCTCAGCTCTCTTTATAGTCCAACTCTCACATCCATACTGGAAAAACCACAGCCTTGACTAGACAGACCTTTGTTGACAAAGTAATGTCTCTTCTTTTTAATATGCTGTCTAGGTTGGTCATAACTTTCCTTCCAAGGAGTAAGCATCTTTTAATTTCATGGCTGCAATCACAATCTGCAGTGATTTTGGAGCCCAAAAAAATAAAGTCAGCCACTGTTTCCCCATCTATTTGCCAGGAAGTGATGGGACCAGATGCCATGATCTCAGTTTTCTGAATGTTGAGCTTTAAGCCAACTTTTTCACTCTCCACTTTCACTTTCATCAAGAGGCTCCTTAGTTCTTCACTTTCTGCCATAAGGGTGGTGTCATCTGCATATTTGAGGTTATTGACATTTCCCCCAGCAATCTTGATTCTAGCTTGTGCTTCATCCAGCCCAGTATTTCTCATGATGTACTCTGCATATAAGTTTAAAAAGCAGGCTGATAATATACAGCCTTGATATACTCCTTTTCCTATTTGGAACCAGTCTGTTGTTCCATGTCCAGTTCTAACTGTTGCTTCCAGACCTGCATACAGGTTTCTCAGGAGGCAGGTCAGGTGGTCTGGTATTCCTGTCTCTCAGAATTTTCCAGTTTCTTGGGATCCACACAGTCAACAGCTTTGGCATAGTCAATAAAGCAGAAATAGATGTTTTTCTGGAACTCTCTTACTTTTTTGATGATCCAGAGGATGCTGGCAATTTGATCTCTGGTTCCTCTGCCTTTTCTAAATCCAGCTTGAATATCTGGAAGTTCACGGTTCACGTATTGCTGAAGCCTGGCTTGGAGAATTTTGAGTATTACTTTACTAGCGTGTGAGATGAGTACAATTGTACGGTAGTTTGAGCATTCTTTGGCATTGCCTTTCTTTGAGATTGGAATGAAAACGGACATTTTCCAGTCCTGTGGCCACTGCTGAGTTTTCCAAATTTGCTGACATATTGAGTGCAGCACTTTCACAGCATCATCTTTTAGGATTTGAAATAGCTCAGCTGGAATTCCATCACCTCTATTAGCTTTGTTCGCAGTGATGCTTCCTAAGGCCCACTTGACTTCACATTCCAGGATGTCTGGCTCTAGGTGAGTGATCACACCCTTGTGATTATCTGGGTCGTGAAGATCTTTTTTGTACAGTTCTTCTGTGTGTTCTTGCCACCTCTTCTTAATATCTTCTGCTTCTGTAAGAGAAACTGCTTAAATGGTTCTGTGTGTTCTTGCCACCTCTTCTTAGTATCTTCTGCTTCTGTAGGAGAAACTGCTTAAATGGTTCCAAATAGAACCTGAAGCCCTGCAATTACAAATTTGTTGTATTCTGCTTTATAAGGGTTATTTTCTTTCATTACAAGTTTTTCAGAAGACATACAGAGCTAGCAGTATAACCAGAACAGAGTGCAAGAATGCTTGCTTAGAAGCATGCAGGACGGGGAGACTGAGAGACGGAAGTCTGTTACATCAGCATTATCTCGACAGGTTCCCTGACAACTATGAATCTGTCCAGAGGTAAGAAATACACAGAATGGGCTAAACTATAGAGTAAAAAAAATCCAATTTCTTTCCTGTTCTAATGTGATCTGGATTTAAAATCTTAAATTATACAACCACTAGATCAATTTACTATTTATTAACTTCATTATTCAACTGATCTACCTTTTCACAGAGAGTCCTAAATACCCAAACAGATAATTAGTTCTGATTTATCCTCAAGATAGTACACTCATTATAAATTAACCAACTGACATTGTTTGCAAACCTTTTTTCTTTGCCTCTGATTAGCAAAAAGTGACTTCCAGGAATTCTAGATCATTGATCTGAAGATAAATAAACAACCTTCCTTAAGGCTTATTTACAGGGTTAACAAACTCTAATCATAGAACTATGACTTCTGCTTTCTAACAATAATCATAATCCCTTATAAGTACTTATGGCTTACTGCTTTCAACATTATCTCATCTGAATATTTCAACAGGCCCATAAGGCATTAAAACTAATTGTTTTCATTGTGCTAAAAAGACAAAGGAAAAAATATACCCATAATTCTACTAACCAGAAGTAAATATTATCAATGGTGTACATACTTACCAACTTTTCTATTATGCTGTTGTTTTTTATAAAAACAGCATCACATTATACAATTTGTAGGTTCCTTTTTTTCCCTTTTTGATATGTCAGGATCTGTCCCTGTAACTAAATATTCACCTGTAACGCTGTATTTAACAGATGAAAAGCACTGTTATATAAAAATAGCAGAGATTTTAAAAATTCAGTCCATTAAGCCTATCTTTTAGAAAAGATGAGTCTCAGAGAGGTGAAGTCATACTACAGGGCAAGATTCATGAACTAAAATTTAGCCTTCTGACTGCTAATGGTACCTTCTCTATACAACAGTTACCAAAAGGACTGAGACATAACCATACTTTGGCACAAAAGCAACCATTAGACTGAATAAAGTCTGGCACACACCTAACCACATCCGAATGATGCTCATGTAGTCCTTGTTCTTAGCAGAGAGCAGCTTGTCGTAGGAAGGGCAGCCTGCCAGCAGGATGCGGTCATGGTCCTCACACATGGATATCAGGTGTTGCTCTGCACTTCGGGTGCAGCACACGTGATAATGAGCCAGTTTCGTTATGGCGTGTCTGATAGAGTCATCAATGGTCCCACTGACTTCCCCCCCTTCAATGTGAAGGATTCGGATGTTCATCAAGGCAGCAGATGTAGCCAGAGCCAGGGCATCAAACCTGTCTCCATGAACAATCATGATATCAGGCTTCAGGCGATTAAGGACATCCGGTAGCTTCACAAGGGCCAGGCCTACTGACTCCACCATGGCTGCCTCATCTTCCCCTCTGACAATCGTGTGTAACCTGGTGTTAATGTCAAAGTCATCTTGTTCAATCATGCGGTACGTGTTTCTAAAGCAGGGAGAAATTAAAATGTGAGAGCATGTTCTTAAATATAGGGCTATAAAAACATCAACATTAACTCTGAAGGGAGAAATATTTCACAAAATTTCCTTGTTAAACTGAAGTATAACTTACACACAAAAAAACATAAGTCATAAATATACAGATCACTTGATTACTTTTTCTACACAAACACCCCTGTAGTCACCACCTAGATCAACACCTCCCACACTTTGCAGGTCTCACCCATGCCCCGCTTCAGTGAGCACCCGGAGGGAGAACTTTGGAGGGAGAATGTTTTTATTAGGAAAAAAGAGACTAAATTTTACAGTGATCATGACTTTCTCTTTCCTTTTAAAAATATTATATGCCAACAAAGGTCCATCTAGTCAAGGCTATGGTTCTTCCAGTGGTCATGTATGGATGCGAGCATTGGACTATAAAGAAAGCTTAGCGCCGAAGAACTGATGCTTTTGAAGTGTGGTGTTGGAGAAGACTCTTTAGAGTCCCTTGGACTGCAAGGAGATCCAACCAGTCCATTCTGAAGGAGATCAGTCCTGAATATTCCTTGGAAGGACTGATGCTAAAGCTGAAGCTCCAATACTTTGGCCACCTCATGCGAAGAACAGACTCATTGGAAAAGACCCTGATGCTGGGAAGGATTGGGGGCAGGAGGAGAAGGGGACAACAGAGGATGAGATGGTTGGATGGCATCACTGACTCAATGGACATGAGTAAATTCATGAGTCTACTCAAGAAACATGAGTTTACTCATTTGAGTAAACTCCAGGAGTTGGCAATGGACAGGGAGGCCTGGCGTGCTACAGTCCACGGTGTCGCAAAGAGTCGGACACGACTGACGGACTGAACTGAACTGAAAATTATATATAAATTTTTTAAAAGAAATCATGCTACTTAATAGAAAAAATGTTACTTATAAATGCTCCTAAAAAAGTAGTATGGAACTGGGATACCTGATATGGTACTATATTATAAATTTTGAATGATGGAAATTATCTCCTGAATTCTTTTCGTATGGTACCATTCATGCAGCATAATTCTGACTGGGGTGAAAATGTAGGCTTAAATTGGCTGTAAAATGCAGTTTCAAGTCTGTTTCATGCTTCAACAGCAACAGCAATTCTCAATGCTTTAAAGTTTCCTGTTTGTTATGACTAGATTTTAAAAGATCTGACTTTGTTTCTGGAAATATATAAAACATTACTTAAAAATTAGAAAAATACAGAAAATTATCATGCATAAACCTACCACTCAGCACCATCAGTATTACCATGATTTCTTCCTTTTTTTTTTTGTTGCCACACCATGCAGCATGTGGGATCTTGGTTCCCTGACCAGGAATCAAACCTGCACCCTCTACACGGGAGCATGGAGTCTTAAACACTGCACCACCAGTGAAGTCCTTCTTTCTAACCACTTTATTCATAATTTTTTCCCATAATATTTTTAAACGGTTGAGAATACATCATAGTACAACTTTGTAATCTATTTAACCCACTTAACACTATGATATTTTCTCAGATTATGAAGGATTTTTTACATACATCATATAGATGGCTTAGCAGTCATTTTATAGATTTCTCTGGATTTTCCTACAAAAGCTATGACATTGTAAATAAAGAAAATCCTGTGAGAATTCCCATAGGAATTTAATGGGCTCTTCAATGTTTGACAGGATTCAAAAGTGAAGGTATCTCTGTAGGAAGTTATTTTTATAGGGTTTGACAATGAACCAAATTTCTTTAATATAGAGCTATTGAGATTTTCTATCTTTTCTGTAGAAAAAAATTCCGTAAGCTGTATTTTTCAAAAGCTTGTCCATTTCATCTAAACTGACTGTCAGTTTACTGGCCTAATATCCTCCTTTTATTCTTTTAATGCTGAGATTAGTGACATCCTCTTTGTTATCCTATGTTGCTAATTTCTGTGTTACCCCATCCTTGTTCTGCAGAAGCATGCTGATTTTCTTATTTTAAACAAATAACTTTTAGCTCAAATAACTTTCTTTATTGTTTAGTCTACTTTTACATTTCATTGATTTTGACTCTATTGGCCCTTGGTCCTCCCTTCTACTTATTTTGGGCTTCATTTTCTTTCTTGTTTATTAAAGTGGAAATGGATCCTTGACTCTAACCTCTTTTTTCACATAAGTATTAATATTTAAAATGATAAATTTCCCCATAAGCTCTGATTAATCTGTACCCACAAATTTTGATACACTGTAATATTTATTTAGGTCAAAATATTTTCTAATTTCCTTTAGGATTTCTTGTTTGGCCCCTGAGCTTAAAACTCAACAATAAACAACCCAATTTAAAAATGGGTTAAACCAAAGATGATATAAAGATGGCAAATAAGCATATGAAAAGATGCTCCACATCATGTGTCATCAAAGAAACGCAAATTAAAAAGGGATACTGCTACACACCTATTAGAATGGACAAAATCCAGAACACTGACAACACTAAATTCTGGCAACGATATGGAGCAACAGGAATTCTCATTTACTCTTGGGGGAATACAAAATGATACAGCAGCCATTTTGGAAGATAGTTTGTCAGTTTCTTGCAATACTAAACATACTTTTTTACAAGGAGCAATCATGCTCCTTGATCTACCTAAAGGAGCTGAAAACTTACATTACACAAAAATCTACAAAAATATGCTTTATTCATAACTGCCAATACTTGGAAGCAATCAAAATATCCTTCAGTAAGAGAATGCAGAAATAAACTACCATACATCCACACAATGCAATATTATTCAGCACTGAAAAGAAATGACTCAAGCTATGAAAATACATAAAGGAAACTCAAAAGCATATTACTAAATGAAAGAAGAGGCTACATAATGTAGGATATTCCAACAATATGACATTCTGGAAAAGGCAAAAAATCTATGGAAATGGTAAAAAGATCAGTTACTGCCAGGAAATGGGTTGGGGGGAGAGGAAGGGATGAATGGGTAGAAGAGAAGATCTGGGAGGCAGTGAACAGTGAAATGAGCACTGAAGAATTGATGCTTTTGAACTGTGGTGTTGGAGAAGACTCTTGAGAGTCCCTCGGACTGCAAGGAGATCCAACCAGTCCATCCTAAAGGAAATCAGTCCTGAATATTCATTGGAAGGACGGATGCTGAAGCTGAAACTCCAATACTCTGGCTAGGTGATGCAAAGAACTGACTCATTTGAAAAGACCCTAATGCTGGGAAAGATTGAAGGCAGGAGGAGAAGGGGATGACAGAGGATGAGATGGTTGGATAGCATCACCAACTCAATGGATATGAGTTTGAGTAAACTCTGGAAGCTGGTGATGGACAAGGAGGACTGGCATGCTGCAGTCCATGGGTTCACAAAGAGTTGGACATGACTGATTGACTGAACTGAACAGTGAGATGACTCTGTGATACTATAATGGTAGATACATGTCAATATATATTTGTCCAAACCCACAGAACTTACCCCACCAAGTTGAACCCAATTAAACTATGACTTTGAGTGATAATGATGTGTCAGTGGAGGTGCATCGTTTGAACAATATGTATTAATGAGGTATGGTAGGGGATGCCGATAGTGGGGGGTGTTATGCCTGTATAGAGGAAGAGAGGTATATGAGTGACTTCTGTACCTTCTGCTCAGTTTTGCCGCAGGACTTAACACTATTCTAAAAATAAATCTATTTTTAAAGGCATTCTTTCTTTTATATATACGCATGTATTTTACCATTTGTAGTTACTCCTTCCTGTAGATGTAAGTTCCCAACAGGTATCATTTCTCTTCAGTTTCAAGAATCTCCCTTAGCATTTTTAGCAGCACATACCTGCTGGTGATAATTTGCTTAGCTTTTCTTGAAAGTATCTTTACTTCAACTTTATTTTTAAAAGGCACTTTCACTGGATAAAAAAATTCTGGGTTAGCAGAGGTTTTTTTCCCCTTTTCTGAGCACATTAAAGATGTTCCATTGTCTTCTGGCCTCCACTGTCAGTGAGTTAATTATTCTTATCATTAGTTCCCCTGTAAGAAATATAATTTTTGGTCTTGTTGCTTTCAAGATTTTCTTGTCTTCAGCAAATTGATTATGCTATGTCTACATGTAGTTTTCTTTGTATTTATTTACTAAGAGTTGTTGACCTTTTTGTATATGTACATCAATGTTGGGTTTTTCTGGGTTTGTTTTTTTTTAATACTAAATTTGGAAACCTCTGGCAGGTATGTCTTCTAAAATTGCAACACAGCTTTAATTCTGAGACTGTCCTACCTACAGAATGTTCATACATAACCATCTGAATCAGGAACCATAATCAAAATCCCTTTGAAATAAAGCACAAAACTAGAAATCAATTACGAGAAAAGAGGGAAAAAAATGATTTCATGGATACTAAATGACATGCTAGTAAAAAAAAAGGGGGGGGGGGGTGAGTGAGAAAATAGAAACAGAATTTAAAAATACCTTGAGACAAATGACAATGAAAACACAGCTATACAAACGTCTATGGGATGCAGCAAAAGTAGTTCTTAGAGGAAAGGTCATACAATACAGGGCTTCCTCAAAAAAAAAGAAAAAGCTCAAACAAACAACCTAACCTACCACCTAAAATAATCAGAAAAAGAACAAACAAAACCTAAAGTCAGAAGAAGGAAATAAAATATAAATTTATCAGAGAGGGAATAAAATAGAGATTTAAAAAAACAATAGAAATAAAAATCAGTAAAACCAAGAGCTGATTCTTTGAAAGGGCAAACAAAACTGACAAACCTTTAGCCAGGCTCACCAAAAAGAAAGACAGGAACTCAAATTTTTGAAAAATTAGAAATATAAAAGGAGAAATCTCAACTGATACCACAAAATACAAAAATCCCTAAGAGAATACTATGAACAATTATATACCAACAAATTTGACAACTCAGAAGAAATGGGCAACTTTCTAGAAACAGACAAAACATACAGCCCACCAAAACTGAATCAAGTAAGAAATAGGTAATTCAGGGAATTTCTGGGCAGTCAAGTGGTTAGAACTTGGTGCTTTCACTGCAGAGGGTCAGGATTCAATCCCTAGTCAGGGATTAAGCCCACCTGGCGTGGTCAAATTAATAAATGAAATGAAATATGGCATAAATGAACCTATCTACAAAAACCAGACTCACAGACATTCAGAATAGACTTGTGGTTACCAGCGCGATCAGGGAAGGGAGAGGGATGGACTGGGAGGTTGGGGTTAGTAAATGCAAACTATCACATTTAGAATGGATAAACAACAAGATCCTACTGTATATATAGCACAGGGAACGAAATCCAATTTCCTGGGATAATGGAAAAGAATACAAAAAAGAATGTACATGTGCATATAACTGAGTCACTTTGCTATATAGCAGAAATCAGCACAACATTGTAACCAACTATACTTCAAAAAACAACAAAACCTGTAACACCAATCTGAAAAAAAAATGTGCTGAATAAATGAACCGGTGAATTCCTAAGGAGTCTGTTATTCATTTGAATTGTTTTGCCCAATTCTTAAGAGTATAAAAATGATGTTTTTAAAAAAAATTCAACTGGTTGAGGTAGAAAGGTAGCTGATTGGCTCTGTTGATCTAATGTCTTCTTTTCTCCTACAGTCTCGCTTGTGCATTAGTTTCTGGCTGTGCGGGGCCTTCGTGGCTGCGTGGGCTCTCCTCTAGCTGCCGTGCTCAGGCTTCTCTCACTGGTGGCTTCTTCTGTGAGCGTGGGCTCCGGGGCGCTCGGGCTTCACTAGTGGCAGTGCGAGGGTTCAGTAGTTGCAGTTCCCCGGCTCTAAGCACAGGCTCAACAGTTGTGGCACAAAGGCTTAGCTGCTCCATGGCAGGTGGGATCTTCCCTGACCAGGGATCAAACCCACCTCTCCTGCAGTGGCAGGTGAATTCTTTACCACTGAGACACCAGGGAAGCCCTAATGTCTTCTTAAATAATACAATCCCATGGTTTAAAATGCAAGATACAAAAGGTTATAAGTGAAAAGGCTACTTCTCACTTTTGTTTTCCAGTCATCCAGTGCTTCTCCCCATAAGCAACCAGTTTCTTGTGTGAGAACGCACTACAGACAAGTATTCCCAGTACCAGTCACGTTTCCATTTTAACAGTCTCACCTGACAAACACTACTTTCCCCCTTAATTACTGTGGCAGGCAGGTAAGAAACCTACCACCTTCTCTTTGAAAGCCCCTCCCCTACCAGTCTTCTGCCAAACTTTTTTCAAAGAAGTAAAAGAACACACTTAGATTTTTACCTCAGTTTGTAACTAAAACTCTTTTACTTTGTCCAATTTCTGTTAAATAATGTAAGAACACTCAAGCGGATTTTCTTAGATAGCCAAAATTCATTTCACATTTTAAAAATCTATGAACTTTTAAGCTATCCATAAGTTTCTTCTCTAGTCATTAAAAGTGTTTTCTTATCGCAAATTGCCAAATTTGTTTTTGGAAGCATGTTTTTGTTTTTGCTGTCATTATCTTATTGTTAAAGGACAGTCTGAAAAAGACAATTTTACCTTAACACAAGCTTCTTTCATATTGTATTTTTTACCTTCTTCAGAGGCTGCATTAATGTTTTCATGCCACAAGGGTGCACTAAAGCCACTTTATTATTAACACATAACAAAATGAAATGTTTCATCTTTGGTATATACATTCTTTCTGTCCCTCAAAGATTTCCCAAGTTTCATCTTTAATATTTAGACTGTGATCAATAACAAACCTAATGTCATCAAAATAAGTATCAATGGTAATGGTAATTCTACTTTATCTTATAGATTAGATTTTTAAAATCTTGTTCAGTGTCTACTACTTTATACAGTTTTTTCATGTAGGATTAGCATTAGAACTCACAAAACATTAAATAGAATCACATTATAGTCACACAATATACATTTATAAATGGAATTTCTGAATGTAGTAGCAAATAATAGTAATAATAGTGGCTGTAATTTACCAAGCATCTAAGAGGCAGCATCCCTATATAGACATTTTATGTCACTATCTCCATTCCTCACAGTAACCTGCAATACAAGTTTCCACTTCGTTTTATAACTGAGGAACCTGAAGCTCAGAAGTTCTAGGCAACTTCTCCAAGGCCACCTAAAAACTAAGTGGTAGAACTGGCATTTGAAGCTGGGTCCACATGGCTCCAGGACCCAAGTTCTCAGTAGTACACCACGTTGCAATGAAGAATATCATAAGAAAACACTTTCATCTTACCCATAGTCATCTATCAGGTGAGAGCCAAGTACCACCACGTCAAGTTCAAAGAACTCAGGTTCCATTTTAATGCCAAACATGATGGGGGCAAGTTTAGAATAATCAGCACGGTTGCAAGTGGCAACACAAACCCGAAGCTTCCGGTTATTCTCTTTCTTCTCCATGATTTGTTTTCTTTTTGAGAGGTTCTGAAAATAGAGTTCCTGAAGTTGCAAAAATAAAAATTAATATCCTATGATAAGCCATAATGGAAGAAAATATGAAAAGAACATATGTATGTATAACTGAGTCACTTTGCTGTACAACAGTAATTAACATTATAGTTCAACTATACTTCAATAATAAGACATTACAGAGACAAAAAGTTTATTTATAATCAGAATGATAGATCCAAGATATAAACATAAAATTTTGCAGTCTTACATCTTTAACCATCATTAAGTATAGCGATAAAGGGAGGGACTTTTAAACCTGAACCATTCCTTCAGAAGAATACCCAATGGCAGCCCCCAAAGTATGTTTCATGACCAGAATCTATCATCCTAATGTAGACAAGTTGGGAAGAATGTTTAGATATTTTGAAAGACAAGCAGTCCCCAGCACTGCAGATGTGCATAGTTCTGTTATCAATCCAGACTTGGTTAAGTGCTCCCAGTCCAGATGATCCACTAACAAATGATGTGGCAGAGAAGCGGAGGACCGGCGGAGCAGCAGAGGACCAGCGGAGCCCCAGCCATAGAAACAGCTGAAGCAGGGACCAGACTGTCTGCCCCAGATAATATTCAAATCCCTCGATCATCAAGTACGCATCACTTCCCCTGTTCTGCCAAGACTTCTTCCTTTTTTGTTTGCATTTAATGGATAAAGTCTTAGAAACATTATAGAATAAAAGCCCAGACACTGCCAGTCCTTTGCTGATTAAATGCACATAAGCAAATTTATGTCTTGTCCTCATTCACTGTTGTAAATTAGCATGAGCAGAGGCTAGAAGTATCATCTGGATTGTGGTGAAACGTTTAAAAGCAATAGCCTCTTTCTGCTTTTATTCATTTTCCCCATCATGGTTTAAGTATAAAGCTCCTGGAGAAGCAAATGGCAACCCACTCCAGCATTCCTGCCTGGAAGTCCCACGGACAGAGGAGCCCGGTGGACTACAGTCCACGGGGTCAGAAGAGTCAAACACAACTTGGTGGCTGAACCACCACCACTGTGAATGAAGGTAGTCCTCAGGGTTAGTTGCAGGGTGTGACTGTATCTCTTTCTCTTCTTCTTTTTTTTTTTGTGACGGAAAGATAGTTTTAGTTTAATTTTATGGGCTCCTTTCCCCCCTTTTATGGTGATCTAATTGCACTGGTTAAAAGCAACTAATCAGTTCTTTAGAATATGGTCTCTAATCAAGTCTAACTTTATTTAGACACTATAGCTGGACAAGCTTGATTGAACTAAAATGGGAACATTAAACAAACTCACTAACAACACTGTGATTTAACTGTCAAGTGTAGAATTCTCCCTTTAAGCAAAAGCTTGTGACCATTTTGTATGGTTTGTCTGCAAATTTTTGTAAATCTTATGTTTTAGTAAAATATTGTTTGTTACTTAAAAAAAGAGTAACAAATCAACTCTCATTTAAAAAGTAAGCAAACATCAGCTCTTTATTATTAATTAAAAATTACTTGCCATTCCTCACAATTAATCCCAACATACCAGACTAAGAAGTTTGGTTGAGAGCCATTGATCTAGTTCAGCTTCCCCACTTACAGAAAGAGAAAGACAAGCCTTGGGGGAGGAAATTACTTCCCCACGATTCAAGATCACATCCTATAACAAATGAGTTACTCACTCTCACACTACACACAAAGCACTGTGATTAGTGCTGAGGAAAAGATGAGCAAGATGAAACAAAACCCCCTACCTTCAAGGCCTCATTCACATCCCTAGCCAGTGCCTACAAACTTGACAACTCCAAATGCCTACCAGCTATCTCCTGCCCCACAGGCCCCTCAAAGTCACTGTCCCAAATGGAACTCATTTTCTTTTCCAAACCTGTTCCTCCTTCCTATTCTCTAACTGCGTTATGAACTCCCATTCATCCAAATGCCTTGACATCCTTGTCTTCTCTGTTCCTCACCCTGTACTTCCTCAGCCCTGTCAATTCTACCTTCTGAATATCTTTCAAATCTATCTCCTCTCCATCCCCCTCAACCAGGACATCTCCTAGTCCAATACCTGACCTCAGGTCAGAACTATTCTAACAGCTGTCAAAGTGGATTGTTGTTTAGTCTAAGTTGTGTCCGACTCTTTTGTGACCCTATGGACTGTAGCCTGCCAGGCTCCTCTGCCCCTGGGATTCTCCAGGCAAGAATACTGGAGTGGGTTGCCATTTCCTTCTCCAGGCAACCACCTCAACCCAGGGATCAAACACGAGACTCCTGCTTGGCAGGTGGATTCTTTACCACTGAGCTACCTACTACCGCTCAACTCCTCTGCACCCCTATCCCCCACCATCCTGTACTCTCTGTTCAAAAAGTAAAAACCAGGGACAAGGTGTAAAAGTTATGTTTCATGGAGTTTTTAACACTTCCTTATATCAATGTAAAGTTTAACTTCATGGACTAATCTCAATGCTTAGGTCTCAGGAAGTGTATCGACATTTAGAATTTGTGATCAGGAATCCAGAGAAGCTTGAGTAAGGGTGCCAATAAAAGAGGAGCTGCCTTTTCAATCAAGGTAGACCCAGACTTGGTAGAAATGCTGCCAGTAACCTTCTGCTGTTGATACCTCATCTCTCTTATGCTGGAACTTCTATAATCACACAAACTGCCCATCATTAGGCCCACTCAGAATTTATAATCTCCAGTAAGAACTAATTCCACCCAATGGAAAGCATTTATAAGATCGTGTAATGAACATTCTGTCAAGAGAGTTGTATTTGTAAGGTCTAAGCACTAGCTATGGCTCAGACGGTGAAGAACCTGCCTACAATGAAGGAGACCAGGCTTCAATTCCTGAGCAGGGAAGATCCTCTGGAGAAGGGAATGGCTATCCACTCCAGTTTTCTTGCCTGAAGAATCCCATGGACAGAGGAGCCTGGTGGGCTACAGTCCATGGTGTCACATAGAGTCAGACACAACTGAGCAACTAATACTTTCACATTTTCTTTTCCCAGAAGCACTACCTAACCAAAGAGACAAAGATATTTTTCCAAAACCAGCTGGCCTAAGTGTTCTTGTACATAAACCTTCTTCCACTCATTAAAATTGAGCTGAATAAATTGCTGATGATATTTAACTTGCTAGGTGAGGCAAAGCAAATGGATTTTGTTACCAACCAAATGGTTGGTAAATTTGTATTTATTTTAGAATAGTAAACTTTCTATCTGGCAATTCTAAAACGCTTAGTGCTTAGCAGGTAATTCAAAGGTTATTCTACCAAAAGTGAAAGTAGCCATATCACACAAACTATGAAAAATACAATAATGTTACTAAGACCAAAAGTTTTTTTAAAGAAAAAAGCTAAATCTTTTTTTTTTAAGTGTAATAATGGTAAAAATCCTTCTTTAAGGGGAGAATTCTTTTTAAAAAATAGTTTTAATTTAACTAACTTTTGATTAGATAGTACATTCACACAGTTTAAAACTGAAAAGGCACAAGAGGCTCTAAAAGTCTTCTCATCTGTGTCCTCAGACGTGGAGTTCTCCCTGGGAGCTTAGAGTTGCTAGTCACTTATCCATCCTCCTACATAAACTATATATACAAAAAATACACATATATTTCTTCACATATATAAATACAAATATATTTTATAAATATATAGAGAGTGTATTACGCAATTAGCAATATATTCTACAAACTACTGTCACATACCTTGCTCTTTAATTGTTCTTAATTACGTTTCTGAATCAAGTGGTAAAATGGGAAAGTTTAAAGACGTTGTTGTTGTAGTGTTTTAGTCACTAAGTCATGTCCAACTCTGGTGACTCCCATGGACTGTAGCCGCCAGGCTCCTCTGTCCACGGGATTTCCCAGACAAGAACACTGGAGTGGGTTGCCGTTTCCTTCTCCAGGGAATCTTCCTGACCCAGGGATCAAACTCACATCTCCTGTATCGGCAGAGGGATTCTTTAACCACTGAGCCACCAGGGAAGCCCTTAAAGGCATTCAGTTCAGTTCAGTTCAGTTGCTCAGTCGTGTCCGACTCTTTGCGACCCCATGAATTGCAGCACGCCAGGTCTCCCTGTCCATCACCAACTCCTAGAGTTCACCCAAACTCACGTCCATCGAGTCAGTAATGCCATCCAGCCATCTCATCCTCTGTCGTCCCCTTCTCTTCCTGCCCCCAATCCCTCCCAGCATCAGAGTCTTTTCCAATGAGTCAACTCTTCGCATGAGGTGGCCAAAGTATTGGAGTTTCAGCTTTAGCATCAGGCCTTCCAAAGAACACCCAGGGCTGATCTCCTTTAGAATATGGAGAATTTGGAATTTGGAGCTCCTTGCAGTCCAAGGGACTCTCAAGAGTCTTCTTCAACACCACAGTTCAAAAGCATCAATTCTTCGGTGCTCAGCTTTCTTCACAGTCCAACTCTCACATCCATACATGACCACTGGAAAAACCATAGCCTTGAATAGATGGACCTTTGTTGACAAAGTAATGTCTCTGCTTTTGAATATGCTGTCTAAGTTGGTCATAACTTTCCTTCCAAGGAGTAAGCGTCTTTTAATTTCATGGCTGCAGTCACCATCTGCAGTGATTTTGGAGCCCAAAAAAATAAACTCTGACAGTTTCCACTGTTTCCCCACTTATCTGCCATGAAGTGATGGGACCAGATGCCATAATCTTCGTTTTCTGAATGTTGAGCTTTAAGCCAACTTTTTCACTCTCCTCTTTCACTTTCATCAAGAGGCTTTTTAAAAAGTTCCTCTTTACTTTCTGCCATAAGGGTGGTGTCATCTGCATATCTGAGGTTATTGATATTTCTCCCGGCAATCTTGATTCCAGCTTGTGCTTCTTCCAGCCCAGCGTTTCTCATGATGTACTCTGCATAGAAGTTAAATAAGCAGGGTGACAATGTACAGCCTTGACGTACTCCTTTTCCTATTTGGAACCAGTCTGTTGTTCCATGTCCAGTTCTAACTGTTCCTTCCTGACCTGCATATAGGTTTCTCAAGAGGCAGGTCAGAGATATGAAATCTGAAAGTGCAAGTCTGAGCTTCCCTGGTGGCTCAATGATCTGCCTGCCCATGCGGGAGATGCGGGTTTGATCCCTGGTCTGGGAAGATCCCATATGCTGCAGAGCAACTAAGCCTGTGGACCACAACTATGGAACCTGTGTTCTAGAGCCTGAGAACCGCAACTATGGAGCCCACATGCCACAAATACTGAAGCCCACGTCCCACAGAGCCAGTGCTCCACAAGAAGAGAAGCCACCACAGTGAGAAGCCTGCACACCCCAAGTGAACAGTAGCCCCCACTCTCCACACCTAGAGAAGAGCCTGCACAGCAGTGGAGATCCAGCACAGCCAAAATAAATAAATAAAATTGTAGTGTTTACAGTGCAATTTTGAAAATTGCTGGCCATCAACTTTTCAAATATATGAGAGCCCTGAGAGTGAAAGTGTCACAAACAGTTATTGAGAACTGACTCTGTGCAGAGCAACGGAAAGCAGAGATGCGGAGCCGAGGAAGATCTCAACTCTAGTTTTTAGGAGCTTAGAATCCAGTACATGCCACCAAGCCACATTAATAGATCACCTTCCCAACAGAAGCATGAGAAACAAAAGTAACAAATTTTCTTTCACTGCCCAGTATAATTATTATTTGTTCTGGATAAAATGTCATGTCCAAGCATCCATTTTTACACTAAGAACTGTGATCAGAGTCTCCATGACCAGTATGAAATGAATAAATGTGACATAATGGACTTAAACTATACCAGGAGTTTTTAAGTTGCATAAAGTGCAATGTAAAACAAGATAAAACTTTTTTATTTACACAGTGGACTCCCAGAGTAATGAAAACAAATAGACTATGTTGAAATGTGTCAATATTAATAAACGTCTAAAATATAATGTTAGATGAAAACAGCATATTCTAAAAAGATACAATAGGGCACCATCTAAAAATATGTAAAACATTACTATATGTTGTTTACTGATTTATAGTAAAATTATACAGCAACTCAAGAAAGTAGTTACCTCTGAAGGAGGAGGGAAGGTAAAGGAAAAGAGGGCTTAGAAGGTTTCTGTTGTCTATGTAAACATTTTTTAAAAAATCGTTTAAGTAGAGATCTGAAATAAACATGGTAACATATTAATATGTGTTAAATCTTGAGGATTGGTAGAGGGTGTCATGTTGTCTTCTGTCCTTTTCAGCATATATAAAATATTGTATGGAAAACGAGAAATCTTTTAAATGATCAACAAAGATGCACTGATCACTGTCCTTAAAGCCTAAAGCTCAGAAAGCAGATGGACTGGATATTTACATTCATTTCACTCAATTCCATGAGAGTAACCAGAGCCACTAAAACATAGATACTGGTATGAAAATAAGCCTTCACCTCGAACTCACTGGCAATCTGAGAAACCTACATTCTCTCAAGACTATTACAAATACTGACAAAAAGGTGAGTGACCCCTTCCAGGGAAATAAATACTGTGGTCCCATTCAACTATCTAAAAAGACACTTGGCTCAAGCAGTTTCTGAGCAGAAGTGAAGTGAAAGTTGCTCAGTTGAGTAACTTTTCGACCCCATGGACTTTGAAACCCCATGGACTATAGTCCATGGAATTCTCCAGGCCAGAATCCTGGAGTGGGTAGCCTTTCCCTTCTCCAGGGGATCTTCCCAACCCAGGGATCGAACCCAGATCTCCCACATTGTAGGCAGATTCTTTACCAGCTGAGCCACAAGGGAAGCCCTTCTGAGCAGAAGACACCATCAAAGTAAACAATTGCCAAGCACATGTTAAGAGCTTTACAAGCATTAATTCACTTCATCCTCACAGCCCTATCTTATTAGCCCTGTTTTACAAATGGGCATACCTCAGTGAAAACCAATTTACTTGCCCCAAATCATAGCTGCTGCGGCTGCTGTTGCTTCAGTCGTGTCCGACTCTGTGCGACCCCATAGACGGCAGACCACCAGGCTCCCCCGACCCTGGGATTCTCCAGGCAAGAACACTGGAGTGGGATGCCATTTCCTTCTCCAGTGCATGAAAAGTGAAAGTGAAGTCGCTCAGTCGTGTCTGACCGTTCGCGACCCCAAGGACTGCAGCCTCCCAGGCTCCTCTGTCCATGGGATTTTCCAGGCAAGAGTACTGGAGTGGGGTGCCATTGGCTAATAACTGCCAAAACCAAACACCAAATCAGCATTCAAGATAGTGCTCATATCCAGTGTTTGCCTGCCTGTTCATTTTATAAGCACTCATGAGTGAGAACCTTCCTGCCAGGCACCGCGGCAGTGAAGGGCACATATGATGAATCCCTCCCTTCCCTCAGTGCAGACCGGATGAGGCTCACAAGAATCAGGAGAGGTCTATCCAAAGTGGTCTGAAATTCAGAACACTATCTTGAGCTATACTCGGGTGTGACTCCTTCCAGAGCTTCCACAGTCGACTCGAACAGTTATCTCTAAATGCCAAGCTGTACCCTACGCCGCTTCTCCATCAGGATTCAAAAAAAAAAAAAAAAAAACTTTCGTGCTCTAACAATTTTACAAGTGTGCTGCGGCGCGCGGTAGGGGCGTGGGGGAGGGGGGCTAGTGAAATAAATGCATATCAAGCTTCCAGGGAAGCTCAGACTCAGAGTACAGTCAGGGTTAGGCGCAGACCTTCAAGATCATCTTTCGTCAGACACTACATCCCAGGGCCACTCATCTTCAAGGAGCCCCCTGCCTTCTCCTGCACATCTCTGTGAGCGGCTGCTCGCTGTCTTTCAGGATAGCCGGAGGAACAGAGTGCAGCCGGCCTTTCTCTGAGACCCCGAACCCCACTCCGGGGTTACTCACCCGGGGTCCGCACTCAAAACTGCTGCACCAGCCAACAGCTGAGCCCACAACTGGACTAAGGAGCGGCCCTGACGTGCGGGCCCACGGGAGACAGCGAGGCCCGGGCCGGGTGCGGACCGGCGGCGTGATGAGGTGCGGAGCCGCCGGCCGGGGATCTGAGGCCTCCGGGTGGAGGCCGAAAGAGGAAGGCTCTGGGGGCCGACAGGTGGCGTTCCCCGAGCCCGCGTCCCCCTTCCCCGAGTCCCTGGCGGGCACGCAGGTCTCACCAGTAGCGCGTCCGCTGTTTCTCCCGCGTCGCCGCAGTCAGACCTCGCGGGTGAGAACGGAGGGCCGATCCGGAACGTAGGCCGGGGCGAGACCGCCCCTTCGGCTTCCGCCACCCTGCACCGCAAGCGATGACTCGCCTTGACCCGCTCCTAGCGCACCCCGCGCGCCCTGCACACCCACCCGAGCGCCAAATCGGCCGACGCGCCCTACGTCAGCGGCGAAGAATTCTGCGATTGGCTGAGCGAGGAGGACAGGCCGGGGCGGCGCCTTCCGTGAACGTGGCGTAGCCCCCAGGCGACCAGCCCTTGTTCTCAGCCGGTGTTCCCGCCCCTGGACCGCTTCTCCGCCTGTCAAGTGAAAGTTCGGAACCCGAGCGCCTTACGGGTAGTTGTTTTGGCCTTGCGCCCTAGAGGCAACGTCTCAGGCCTTCTCACGCAGTCATTTCATAGGCAGGACCAAAACAATACGGTCGTGTGGCGGTCCACCCAGAGCTCTCTCCCGAGTGAAGCCGTGCCCCTCCAGAACCGCGTCTACTAGAAGGATCTGTGGATGCTGATGACCAAGGCAAGGCGGAGACCTGCTGATCCTTATGATGAGCGGAACCCCCAGGCCGTCCTGCCCCAGAGACTTACAGAGAGGAACACAGAGGTGGCAGAGAAAGTGGCGGGAAAGGCCTCACACAGCTCCTGATGAACAGTTTCTAATGATTGTTTCAAATTCCTTAGTCACCACTGACAAGCTTTGAGTTGGTGATACAGTATATTAAAATATTTTTTACAGCTAGTAAATAACTTACCGCAAGTGAAACTATTTAAACAGCCTAATGATTCATTGTCAGTTCTTGCTAAAGTGAATTTCAAGCCCAATAAACTTTTGCACTTAATTTATTTCAGTTAATGATGCTCTAATTTACAGAATATTTGTGAACCGTTAGTTCCCCTGCAGCTAGCTTGTTGTCACCAAAAGGTCACATCAGCTACAAAAGGACAGATATTAGGGGATTTCCTGCAAGCAAGTACCAGAAGATTTCTTTTTTAAATATCACTTTTGCTATTCTGTGGAGAATGGACTGGTTAAAAGTTGAGAATGGTGGTAGCGGGAAAAAAATCTCTGAAAGGAAACACACACACACACACACATACACACAAAACCCATACCACTAATTGCATTTGGCAGAACTGGGAATAGACAGACTTTTCACTGAATTTATTTTTATAATATCTTTTGTATTTTGTAGTATATGCATACATTCCATATCAAAGAAAAGAAAATTAATGGTAAAAAAAAATGGTGGCAGTGAAACTCGATTGAAATGGTTGGATATGATATTTAGTTTGGAAGTAGAACTGATGAAACTTAATCATGAATTAGGTATGAAAGGATGGGGTTTCCCAGGTGGCTCAGTGGTAAAGAACCCACCTGCCAATGTAGGAGACATAAGAGACACGGGAAGATCCCCTGAAGAAGGGCATGGCAACCCACTCCAGTATTCTTGCCTGAAGAATTCCATGGACAGAGGAGCCTGGCGGGCAACAGTGCACAGGATCACGAGTTGGACATGACTGAAGTGACTTAGTATACATGCAAGGATGACAGAGAAAAGGAAGGTTGACTTCCAGATGTCTTGTATCAGTAATTGGGTGATTGGTGCCATTTACCAAGATGAAAAGCTGGGGGAGTGGTCAGGTTTAGGGATTTAAAAGTAAAGGTGTAATTTGTGATGTGTTAGATTTGAGATGCCTATGAGACAGCCACAGGAAGCTATTATAAAGGCAATAAGATGCATGAATCTAGGGCTTGCCTGGTGGCTCAGTGGTAAAGAATCTGCCTACCAATGCAGGATACACAAGTTTGATCCCTGGTCCAGGAAGATCTCACATGCCAAGGAGCAGCGAAGCCCAAGTACCGCAACTGTTGAGCTTGTGCTCTGGAGCCTGGGAGTCGCAAATACTGAAACTCACGTGCATCTAGATCCCATGCTCCACGAGAGAAACCACCACAATGAGAAGCCCCTACTCACTGCAACTGGAGAAAAGCCTGCATAGCAACAAAGACCTAGTGCAGCCAAAAATAAATAAAATTATGTATACAAAAGATATATGAATCTGAACACACAGATTCACTGGACTCTAGATGGACTCTACTGCTGCTATAACAAGTTACACAAAACTTAGTAGCTTAAAAATATAATTATATTAACTTCCAATCTGGAGGTTAGAAGTCTGAAACGGGTTTTTGAGGGGCTAAAATAAAAGAAGCAGTATAGATATCATCACAAGAAAAAAATTTATAACTATGTGTAGTGATCAGTGTTAACTAGATTTATCATGGTGATCATTTCACAAGATCCTTGTGTTTTACACCTGAACCTAATGTAAAGTTATATGTCAAATATAGCTTAATTTAAAAAAAAAAGATATCAGTAGTTTTGTCTTCCTTAGGCTGCAGGGGAGAATCTGTATCTTTGCCTTTTCCAATTTCTAAAGGCTACCTTCAGACTTCCCTGATGGGGCTCAGTGGTAAAGAATCCGCCTGGCAATGCACAAGACGTGGGTTCAATACCTGGGTTGGGAAGATCCCCTGGAGAAGGAAAAGGCAACCCTCTCCATTATTCTTGCCTGGGAAATTCCATGGACAGAGGAGCCTGGCAGGCTACAAGCCATGGCAGTCGCAAAAGAGTTGAACAGAACTTAGCGACTAAACAACAACCACCTAACAGAAGGTAAAGACCTAACAGAAGCAGAAGAGATTAAGAAGAGGTGGCAAAAATACACAGAAGAGCTGTACGAAAAGGTCTTAATGACCGGGATAACCATGATAGTGTGATCATTCACCTAGAGCCAGATATCCTGGAGTGTGAAATCAAGTAGGCCTTAGGAAGCATTAATATGAACAAAGCATTAATACGAACTGGAGGGGATGGAATTCCAGCTGAGCTATTTCAGATCCTAAAAGATGATGTTATTAAAGTGCTGCAGTCAATATGCCAGCAAATTTGGAAAACTCAGCAGTGGGCACAGGATTGGAAAAGGTCAGGTTTTATTCCAGTCCGAAATAAGGGCAATGCCAAAGAATGTTCAAACCGCTGCACAACTGCGCTTACTTCACATGCTAGCAAGGTAATGCTTAAATCCTTCAAGCTAGGCTTTGACAGTACATGAACTGAGAACTACCAGTTGTACAAGCTGGATTTAGAAAAGGCAGGGGAACCAGAGATCAAATTGCCAACATTTGTTGGATCATAGAAGAAACAAAGGAATTCCAGAAAAACATCTACTTCTGCTTCATTGACTATGCTAAAGCCCTTGACTGTGTGGATCACAACAAACTGTGGAAAATTCTTCAAGAGATGGAAATACCAGACCACCTTATCTGTCTCCTGAGAAACCTGTATGCAGATCAAGAAGCAAGTTAGAACCAGACATGGAAAAACGGACTGGTTCAAAGTTGGGAAAGGAGTACATCAGGGCTGTATATCGTCACCCTGTTTATTTAACATATGCAGAGTACATCATGAGAAATGTTGGGCTGGATGAAGCTCAAGCTGGAATTAAGATTGCTGGGAGAAATATCAATAACCTCAGATATGCAGATAGTAGTAGATAATATGCAAGCAGTACCATCCTAATGACAGAAAGAGGAAGAGGAACTGAAGGGCCTCTTGATGCTTAAAACTCAGCATTCAAAAACTAAGATCATTGTTGCATCCAGTCCTATCACGTCATGGCAAATAGATGGGGGAAAAATGGAAACAGTGACAGACCTGACTTTCTTGGGCTCCAAAATCACTGTGGATGGTGACTGCAGCCTTGAAAGTAAAAGATGCTTGCTCCTTGGAAAGAAAGATATGACAAACCTAGACAGCATATTAAAAAGCAGAGATATCACTTTGCCAAGAAAGGTCTGCATAGTCAAAGCAATTTTTTTTCCAGTAGTTATGTATGGATGTGAGAGTTGGACTATAAAGAAGGCTGAGCACTGAAGAATTGATGCTTTCAAATTGGCTGGAGAAGACCCTATCCAGAACAGAACAAGAGTTTTCTTTTCTTGAATAAAAATTAATATCAAAACAGTGTTAATGTTCAGTTTCTATCTGGTGGCTTATTACATGGATGTGTTTAGTTTGTAAAATTTCATATTGTACACTTTACCTTAAGTGTACTTTTTGTGTTTATATTGTAAGTACAATATGTTTCTAAAATACTTAATGCTTAAGATGATAGCTGGGGAAAATGTAACTAGAAATATAAATACTTGTAGTAATAGGAAATACAATTTTGAGAATTTGTACACTTATTATAGATTTTGTGGTTTTTTGACCAATATTGAGAATTTTATAGTTTCATATATAGTTGAATAGTTCTGTGTTCATAGAATCATTTAACCCTAAATTATCCCTTTTTAGGATTTTCTCCTATGTTCTCTTGAGATGAAGTTGCAGCAAGAAGCTGTAGGAAGCATTTTCTCTTGGCTTTTTAAGATCACTTTTCTATGGGTAAAGATTACCGTTCTGGATTTCTGGGTCTCTGCTATAGGGGAGCATTATCTTTTCTAATAATTAGTGTTTTCATTTTCTGTGGATAAATACCCAGAAGTGGAATTTCTGGATGGTATGGTAGTTCAATTTTTAATTTTTTGAGAAACCTCCTTACCGTTTTCTATAGTGGCTATGCCAGTTTATATTCTCACCAACAATACACAAACTTCCTTTTTTTTCCAAGTCCTCACCAACAGCTGTTGTTATCTTTTTGACAACACATGCTAACCATTTTGACAGATGTGAGGTGCTATTTTATTGTGGTTTTGATTTGAATTTCCTTGATGTTTGGTGACATTCAGCATCTTTTCACATGCCTGTTGGCCATCTGTATGTCTTCTTTGGGAAAATGTCCATTTAGGATCTCTTGCCATTTAAAAATTGTCTTTTGATGTTGAGTTGTATGAGTTCATTATGTGTTTGGGGCATTAATTGCTTATTGCATGTATCACTTGAAAATATGTTCTCCCTTTCAGTAGGCAGCCTTTTCATTTTGTTGATAGTTTCCTTCACTGTGCAAAACTTTATAGTTTGATGTAGTCGCACTTGTTTATTTTGGCTTTTGTTGCCCTTGCCTGAGGAGATACATCCAAAAAAAAAAAAAAAAATTGCTAAAGCCAGTGTCAAAGAGTGTAGTGCCTATTTTCTTTCCAGAGTTTATGGCTTCAGGTCTTACGTTTAAGTCTTTAATCTACCCTGAAGTGGCACTGGCCTGCTAACAGATGGGCCTGGTCTTGACACGGCTGGCAGTAGTCCGTGTGACCCCAGGGGGGTCAGCCCATCAGTGTGTGGGGTTTGGGCCCAGGGCTCCCAGGGCTGGTGCCCATCCACTAATGGATGAGGCCAGGTCCTGCTGTTCCTGGAGTTGGTGTTAGTCTAATGGTTAGTGCACCAGGCCCTGACACAGTTGGCTGCAGGGTCTTGGTGTTCATGGAGCTGGTGTCTATCAGAGGTGGGTGAGGCCTCTTTCTAAGACTAGTGTCAACCCACAGGTGGAGCTGAGTCCTGGGATCTCTGACTGAGGGGCTGAAGGTTCTATAGTTGATGTAGACCCACTAGGTGGGTGGGGCTGGGTCCTGGGCCATCTGGTAGGTGAGGGTGTGTCCTGGCACAAGGCTGGAGCCTCAAGGAGTCCTTTCTGCTAGTGGGTGAGGTCAAGACCCTGCTCATCTGGGGCACCTGGCCTGGGGCATCCCTGGACTGGTGCTGACTGGCTGGTGGGCAAGTAGTTTCCAGCACTAATAAGCTACAGGGAAGACTCTAAAGTGGTGCTTGCCAGTGCCAGTGCCCTCCTGGTGGGTTGACCTCCCAGAAATGGCTGCATCTATGTCCCCAGGGTGAGTTTCAGTTGCCTCCTGCCTCTACAAGAGGCTTTCCAAGATCAGCAAGTGGGTTTGATCCAGGCTCCTTTCCAATGATTGCTTCTGCCATGCATCTTGGAGCGTGTGAGATTTTGTGTGTGCACTTTGAGTGGAGTCTCAATTTCCCATAACTCTCTGGATCTCCCTAAAGAAAGTGCCACTGGCCTTCAAAGTTACATGTTCTGGGGGCTGGTCTCCCCAGTATAGGATCCCTGGGATGGGAAGCCCAATGCAGGGCTTTGACCCCCTGATTCTGGGGGAGAACCTCCGCAACTGTAATTATCCTGCCAGCTGTGCATCACTTACTGGGGGACATGAGTCTTGACCAGCCGCATCTCTGCCCCCCTTCCCTTCTCACTGTGGTTCCTTCTTTGTAACTTCAGCTTTTAGAAGACCTTTTCCGTTAGTCCTCAGGGTGCTCTTATGCACACTTTGTCTGTAAATAACTGCAATTTTGGGGTGCCTCTGGGAGGAGGTGAACACCAGGTCTTCCTGCTCCATCTTCTCGGCCACTCCTCAAGTCACATGTTTTGTTTGGTTTGATTTCCTTTGGCTTTAATCTGAGGGCTCTACAAACTGCAAAAAAGTACTGATGGCTTTGTAGTGTAATAAAATCAGAGTTTTAAAAATTTAGGAAACATTTCTTGCAAACAAAGCAAGGCAGTTACCTTGATACTCTTGGCAAATCACCGAAGGTGTATGTTTGTTCCTTTTGAACCTAAAGTACATTCCAGATGATGGCTAAAGCCAGATGGTCATTTTCAAGAAAAAATGAAGCAGACAGGCCTCTCTGTTTCTTTCTTGATTCGTCAGTTTTACAGGTAGGTGTTTTTCACAAGCTTGTGGCTATTGAACTTTCTCATGTTTTCACCTAACGTTAGAAAGATGAGCTACTGGTGTTCCGGGTTCTCAGATGTTTCCAAAGCACACCCATTTTGTTATGGGTGACTCCAGCCCTTCTTAGTGAGTAACTCTATAGAATTACTCTGTAAACAGAATTTAGGATTCAGGGCACAATTAGATCGTCAAAGAATCCTTGAGAGATCATCTAATTCAGCCTTCTCATTAACAGAAGAGATCTCTCTACAGCATCCCTGACAGACGTTCACCTGGCCACTTTGGGCACATTTATTCTAACTGGGACTTGTCTTGCTCTTTAACTTGGTGACTTAATGACAAAGTACTCTACCTACCTCTACCTCTACTCTACCTTAATGGTAAAGCCTCTCTGCATACATGTTAGTAGCCTGCTGTTCTGAACACTTCATGTTCACCCAGTACTCCTAACCATCTTAAGATGTAGACTCTATCAACTCTATTTCATAGATAGAAAGACTGAAGCATAGAAGGAAAAATTCCTTAAGGTCAAACAGCTATTAAGTAGAAAACCCCAGCCCTTGATCCCACATGCTCGACCTACATTTCCTCTCTGTACTGCAGAACCCACATACATCATGACAGAAACCTGTCTTCAGGGTGATCTTGTCAATTTTTGGGTAAGTTGTTGAGAATTCACATAACTGCTATACAGCCCATATCTCTCTGAATTGCACATAATGGTCTTAGAAAATTTTAAAAGATATCTTTAAAATCAACATATATGCCTATTACATTCTCCTGATGTGCTTCAAAAAAGAAAAGGAGGTCAGTTTGGCATAATTAAAAAATAAACTTATTAAAATATAACAAAGAAAGTTGCACATAACAAGCATGTGTTGAATTTTGGGTTTTCATGAAGTGAACACACTTGGATAACTACCACTAAGATAAAGACAAAAAGTACCAGTATCCATGGGCTGCCTAACCAAGAGCTGCCTATCCATGACCCATGACAAAACCTGGAACCAAAGCTATGCTTAGTAATAGATACAGTGGTAATTAAGGAAGCATGTTAAACTGACTCTCTGAAGATATTAGACTGTGGAGTACAAAGAAGATTGGTCAGTCAAGGAATGAGAGCACAGATATGTTACAAGAGGTTGAACAGGGGGGCCATAGGGCAAGAATCCTGTCTCTGACTTGCCTTGGATCCTGAACAACTCTCTGACTTCAAACTGTGTATCCTTAAAATAAATCCTCTTTTTCTTAAGGTTCCCTATTCCTTGTAGTCAGAAGATACTAACACCAAACTCCGAGACTTAGTCCAGTGGAAAAGAAAATTGTGGTGTCTGCCACGTGGGTTTTTGGTGGGGAAGGGTAGGGGTGTGTGGGGGGTGTGTGGAAGAGAGGCAGGAATGGTGACATGAACTTGCCATTCCTGCTCTTGGCCCGTATCATGAAGAAATCAACCTCAGATAGGAAAAGCTGAGTAATTAATCACCATATTATCTGGATGTTTCTGTTTAATAATCCTTGCCTTAGCCGTTCCCTCTACCCAACTCTGTATTTCAGCCATGACCTTTTAACTGTCAGAGTCTCTTGAGTATATAAAGAGATAAAGCACAGCTTACAAAGCAAGTATCACTACATAAGCCAGATTGCTTACAGCCTAACCAAGTCATGTGAGTACCTCCTCACAAGAGAGAATTACTTCTGTGACACTGATGAGGCTTCCCTATATAGAGGAGAAAGCACTTCTTTTCCTCTTGGGAAAGTCATGTGAGGGTTAAGTTTATACTGGCTGAAAATAATTCGGTAACATGTGAACGAACTGTATGGGTCAACTTCAGGTTTGTAAGAGACTATAAGACTATAGTCTATAAGACTATAAGTCATGCTTACACACATCCTGATTAAAATATTTGTGACAAGAAGAGAAGCCTTTTTTGGGTTCATATTTCGGGATAATATCATCACTGTTCATATCCCCAGTTACTAATCATGTCAGCCAATTAGCATTTTAGAGTGCCTGCCACGGTGAGCCATGCCTGTGCTAGTTTTCCCAATTATAGAAGAAAAGTACAAATAAATACAATGGCCATGTGTGTGGTTTTGTGAAATATTGCCCTTCATTGGACAATTTAATGTATTTTTGTAGGTTGTGAAAGTATCATGTTTTGCACTGATAAATACTTTTATTTCTTATCTGTCTTGCTAGGGCAATGAGCTAACCCAGAGAGAGCTCAGTCATCCCTGACCAGCAGGATCCAGAAAGCTGAACTGGCACAGTTACTCCAGCTGAACTGGAAAAGTGTTCGAAACTAGTTCGTTTTTAACTTTGACCCTGTTATAAAAAGTTGGATTAACAAAATTACAATCTTAAATAACTGCTCATCAAAGAGTAATGTGGGAAGTATGTTCTTTTGGACTTTAAAGGATCTGCTAAGCAATTAACGTTAGGAAAAATCTCATGATTTCTCCACAACAGCTGAGGAACCAGCCCAGGTATATGTCCAGAACCTCTGGAGCTGAGGAACAGCCCACAGTTAATACTTGGCATCCAGCTAAGATGAAGGTGCAGGCCCACATGGATGTTCCTTTGGAATGCCACTGTGGGCTTCTTCATACCTGTGTGAATACTTAGAGGCGTGCATGCTCAGTCATGTCCAACTGTTTGTGACCCTCATAGACTGTAGCCAGCCATGCTCCTCTGTCCATGGAATTCTCCAAGCAGGAATACTGGAGTGGGTTGCCATTTCCTCCTCCAGGGGATCTTCCTGACCCAGGGATCAGACCAATGTCTCCTGCATCTCCTACACTGTCAGGCAGATTCTTTACCACTGCATCACCGGGGAAGCCCAGACTGTGAATACTTAAGACACACTCAAATATACATGGTGAACGACAATAAATTCTAAGCATGAAAAGAAGACCTCAACCTCTCCTCATGTTTTCCATGCTCCTACTCTGCATCTAAGTGAAACTTTCAAATAATTTTTTCCCCCTACCCTCCTTTCTGTCCTGAAATGTGGGCACTCCCTTGCAATGACACCTTTTCCCACTGGTCTTCTGCACACTTGGTCTTTCAGAATGTCATCCACTCTGACTTTCCGTCCTGACTATGACTTGTGTATAGGTAGTTCCTTGGATAATACTCTGGCCTGATCTTTCTTCCTAGTCCTAAGTCAATATCTTCAACTGTCTGCTAGATATTTCCTCACCTCCAACTCTACGTAAAATTTAGTTTGGTTTTTTACTTCTTGACCGTTCTGCTTATTTAATGGTAACAACTGGTCACTTTCATTCAGACTCAAAACAATGGAGTCTGATTTTAGCCTCCTCTGACTTTTAATATCCAAATTCTTCAAGATTTTTTCTTTTTTGCATCTACTCTTCTCATTCCTTTCATTATCATTTAGTTCAGATCTTTATCTTATGTTCTTAATTCTGAGATGCCAACATTTTAATAATTTTATATACCTAAAATTGTATAATCAGTGTAGACATTTAATGTAGAGCTTTTTATTACAAAAACCTATTATTCAATAGTGTCTTAGAATAAAAAACTGACATCTCAGACCTAGATTACTGTGCTACCGCTCTTTCAGCCTGAATTCCCTTTCTTTTCTAATCTGTCCTGCACACTACTGTCTGATTAATCTCCTTAAAAGACTGCATTCACTATGTCCAGTGGTTAAGACTCTGTGCTTCCACTGCAGGGCACAGGTTCATCCATTGCCAGGGAACAAGGTGTGACCCCCCTCCAAAAAAAAAACCAACTTCAGTGGTACCCATTCTCTGCTAGGTAAAGTATGTAAGTATGCCTAGGGGATCAAAGTACACATTGAAGGGACCCCACAGTCACACCCTGACCTCTTCCTGTCCTTATCAGTATAATTGCCCTACCCAGATTCTTCTGCCCTGAACACATCCTCTTCTGCTTCTGTTTGTGTCATTTCCCATAATTAGAAGGTTATTCCTCCTGCTACGTATGCCCTACTCAGACTGCAAGTTCTCTCTCTGTTGTAAACGTAACCTGAACACTCTATCCCCAAATACTCGTCTTCCTCCAAATTCCTGTAGGACTTGTCTTGATCCCACAGCCATCCAGGATGATCCATTTTTCTGCCACCATGTTTCACATATATTATTATTATACTAATACTAATATTATTACTATACTAATTATAATTAGTTGTACTAATTAATTAATTAGTATATTGATCAATTAATTATACTATTATTATACTAATATATTATTAGTTATCTAGTATCTTTGAATGTCTGTATGTATGTATGTTGTTGTTGTTCAGTTGCTAAGTCATGTCCAACTCTTTGCAACCCCGTGGACTGCAGCATGCCAGGCTTACTTGTCCTTCACTGTCTCCTGGAGTTTGTTCAAATTCATGTCCATTGAGTCAGTGATATATTTATGAGTGTAAAGCAAGTAATCTGATGTTTTATAATGAACCCAGGAAAAATCAGTCACATTAGTTGCCTCATTCTATGTCTTATTTCTCTCATCAAATTACAAAGTCTTTGAAGTTATCTCTATTAGTTATACTTGTTTCCCTTGAATTGTGATTTATTTAAGAAATACAGTCTAATAAGTGCTGAGTTCAATACGGGATCACATCTCTTAACAAAGGTCATGGCCACCTCTATTCTTTTCTCTATGGCTGGTCCTAATCACTTATATTCAGCTTCTCCCATTCTGCCCTCCTCCAGCACCCAAGACAATGATCTTAGCAGAACAATACTATTGCTCAGGCTTTAGCATAAATCAAATATAAAGGAACATGATGAGTTAAGGTGGATGTGAGGAGGCAGAAAGTCTTGAGATGCAGCTAAGATATAGGGCAAGGCTGGGTCAGCAGGTTAGGCTGGGTCAGGTAAGATGTAGGGCAGGGCTGGTTAGCATGATGTCATGCTAAGGAGGTCAGACCTTCTTTCTCATCACTGGAACTGGGAGGTTTTATTAATCAGCCAGCTATGTCACGGAGGGACCTGATCAGATTTACTTCATTAGAGTTGTGGGAGATGGATAGGGAAGAGGAGGAAGAACTAGGAGAACATAGGCCAGTTAAGAACACTATTTCAGTACGGTAGTGGTGGTGGTGGGACTGAAAAGCGAGAGAATGGAGTCAAAAGAATGTGGCTATTTGCAGCCCATTGAGCCAACTGTTCTCTTTTCCCCATGGGGGCCTAGTGTGCAAGGGCTGCAAACAGCAGCCTCCTTAGTAGTGTCGGAAGCCTGTAGCCTGTACAGGTTGCCCTAAGGTACCTTGGAGACAGCCCTTTCCAGTAGACATTTATGATTGGCATGCTGTCCCCAATCTAGGTTCCAGGCAGGTGTGTGTAGTGCCTTTGGAAAGCCCCAGGGCAGAGTGGCCAGGGTCCACATTGGCCAAATCATAATGTCCAAGTTGCAGAACAAGGTGTACGTGATTGAGGCCCTGTGCTGTGCTTAGTCGCTCAGTCATGTCCAACTGGGAGAAGGCGATGGCACCCCACTCCAGTACTCTTGCCTGGAAAATCCCACGGACAGAAGGGCCTGGTAGGCTACAGTCCATGGGGTCGCTAAGAGCCGGACATGACTGAGTAACTTTACTTTAACTTTTCACTTTCATGAATTGGAGAAGGAAATGGCAACCCACTCCAGTGTTCTTGCCTGGAGAATCCCAGGGACAGAGGAGCCTAGTGGGCTGCCGTCTATGGGATCACACAGAGTTGGACACGACTGACGCGACTTAGCAGCAGCATGTTCAACTCTTTGTGACCCCATGGACTGTAGCCCTCCAGGCTCTTCTGTCCACGGGGATTCTTCAGGCACGAATACTGGAGGGGGTTGCCATGCCCTCCTCCAGGGGATCTTCCCAATCCAGGGATCAAACCTAGGTCTTCCACCTTGTAGATAGATTCTTTACTGTCTGATCCACCAGGGAAGCCCAACTGAGGCCCTACACAGGGCCAAATTCAAGTTCCTGGGCTGCCAGGAGACCTGCATCTCCAAGAAGTGGGGATTTACTGAGTTTAATGCGGATGGATTTGAAAACATGGTGGCAGAAAAGCAGCTCATCTTGGATGACTGTGGGGTCAAACACATTCCTAATCGTGGCCCTCTGGACAAACAGCGGGCCTGCAGTCATGACAGCCTTGACACTGTTGCCTCCTGACTCATGCCCACCAATAAATCCTACTTTCCTGTCCAGAAAAAAGAATGTGAAGAGAAAATGGACATAACTTGATGGCAGAGATGAGACAGAGAAGAAGACAGTGGGAAGGAGCGAATGGCACAGGTTTCCACTTTGAGCAGTGGGGTAGCTGGCAGTGCTCTTCCCCGAAGTAGAGAAGCAGGTTGGGGATGGGCTGGAGTAGGTGAGAAGACAGTGAGATCTGATTTGGATATGTTGAATTTGTGACTGAGGGCCTGAAGCGAGAGATGGGTTGGAGAGACAGACCTGTGATAGGCACAACTCACCCAATAAAATGTGTATCTGTCTTGAAATACACTGTTCACTCTTAGCCCAATGCAGCCAACTACATTTCTTGTCCTACCTGTTTCACCAGATTTTTATTATGTTCCTGGCTCCCAGTTTGTTATACTTTTACTCTTGGCCAGTTCAGAACTCTTTCTGTACTATATTATATAGAGTAGTTATATAAGTCTTAAATAGACTCTTTGACATTGTTTAATTTCATGAGGAGTAAAGTTCCGTGGAAACCCAGTTTATTGCACCTTATGTTACAATAAACCGTGGTGTTTCCTGGCCAGGTTCCCTCTTTTCCAGCTCACTTCATCCAACTGCCTAGGCACAGAATCTTCTCTGCCCTCCTTCTATTCCCTTAACCCCTTCTTTACACTATGGTCACAGCTTTATCTTTTTTTGTTGTGGTTGTTAGTTTATTTGACTGTGCTGAGTGTTAGTTGCGGCACACAGGCTTTTCAGTCCTTGTTGCAGCATGCGGGATCTATATTTGTGGGATGTGGGATCTACTTCCCTGACCAGAGATTGAACCCATGCCGCCCTGCATTGGGAGCTCAGAGTTTTAGCCATCGGAACAGGAGGGAAGTCCCCACTGCTTTATTCTCAAAGCTTTCTTCTTCCTGGGTTCATGATATCTCCTGGTGTTCCACCTACCTCCAATTTCTCTGGCTGCTATATGTCACCAAACCCCTTCTTAAAGTTTCCTAGGCTTCCCTATTTAGCCTTCCTTTCATCTCATTTTAGTGCAAATGTGATCTCATCCACTTACAGGGCTTAAAAAACAACCACTAACATTATTTCTAAATCTGAATTTGTGGCCCAGTCTTCTCAGTCCAAATCCAAATATCCAACTCCTTTTCATTTCAGTTCAGTTCAGTCACCCAGTCGTGTCCGACTTTGCGACCCCATGAATTGTAGCACGCCAGGCCTCCCTGTCCATCACCATCTCCCGGAGTTCACTCAGACATGTCCATCGAGTCAGTGATGCCATCCAGCCACCTCATCCTCTGTCATCCCCTTCTCCTCCTGCCCCCAATCCCTCCCAGCATCAAAGTCTTTTCCAGTGAGGCAACTCTTCACATGAGGTGGCCAAAGTACTGGAGTTTCAGCTTTGGCATCATTCCTTCCAAAGACATCCCAGGGCTGATCTCCTTCAGAATGGACTGGTTGGATCTCCTTGCAGTCCAAGGGACTCTCAAGAGTCTGCTCCAACACCACAGTTCAAAGGCATCAATTCTTCAGCGCTCAGCCTTCTTCACAGTCCAACTCTCACATCCATACATGACCACAGGACAAACCATAGCCTTGACTAGACGGAATTTGTGGCCCAGTCTTCTCAGTCCAAATCCAAGTATCCAACTCCTTTTAGGATACCTTTTTATGCATGTGTTACACGGGCATTTCAATTCAGTTTGCCGCAGTGGAGTTTTCCTCTTCCCCCCACACGTGGCCTTTCTCCATTCTAATTTTCAGTGATAGTAGTCACCCTCCCAGTAACCTAGGAGCCGCTCCTGACTTCTTTTTTCTTTCTCAAACTCAGTCTGCCATGAAATCCTACCCATTTTACAGTTTAAATGAGCATTTTCCTAGATGAGAATACGGTGTGGTTGAAGATAATAAGGAGGGATTGAGACTAGTCCTGACAAAGTTTTGTTGAGAAATGTTGGAAAACGTGGTTGGACTATCAAGTGGGAGAGTGACTTGAGAGAGGCCACACTCCACGTGAAAGACATGGAGTATTTCACAACTGACGTGGTTGTAGAGCGACCAAACATTAAGCAGATGGATGAAATGGTCATTTCCAAGTGCATTTTAAAATAGCAGTTACTTGAAAAATAGGAGTAACTTTATAACCAGAGGCAACCATTTCTCACATTTCATTGATGACGTGAGGAAAAAAAAACCCTACAAATTTCCAACTAGAAGGTCAGAAAATCTGACCATGAATTTAAAGGGAAGTGCTACTAAAAAATAAAAAATAATAAATTCTCAGAAGATAAACTGAAATTAGGCATTAGCGATGTAACTAGTAGACTGTGTTGAAAATAATTGCAAGAATGACATAATTTGATTAAAAGGTGCTTATAAATCAATTCCTTAACTATAAATGATCTTTAAATTGAATATATATAAACATATTTTTTAATAAATCACCAAATTGAATTGTGATGATGATTTTCTGAAACATCTGCATTTCCGTATTTCTCAGTAAAAATTTGAGGTTAAATAAGCTGTTATAATATAGCATATGATATGATATATTATATATTGATAAACATAAGTAATTTCCATTTAATTTGGCTCAGATACTAATTAAATTAAAAATAAATGTACTTCCCTCACCAGTATAGTCAGTCAATAGGTATATAGCTGGGAGAAAAAGAACCATAAATCAGGCAGCTCTATATACCATGTTTTAAAAGCAAAGGAAAAAATAAAAGTAACTGCAGTAAACACTGCACTTATAGAAAAAAAAAAACTACATTTATGAAGCAGATATTTCAAAAAGTAAAAGCTTATCCTCTTTATGTGATGAAAGCATCAAGAATCTTATGGAAAGATTTCATTTTCGGTTTTGTGTTTGGAATTGTTAAGAGGCTGTGACTTTAAACACAGGAGCTTAGAGACAACTAGCAACCAGAGAATTACTGCTACCAGGAGTCAGCAGTTAAAAAAAAAAAAAAGACATTAGAAAAAACTGCTAGGTGTGATAGATTTAAAACCAAAGCTTTTCCTCTTCCTCCTGGCCATTTTCTCCTTTTTTTCCTGATTGCATTTTCAATGATAAAAGTCTGTCAAATCGCTAAGTTACTTACATGGGGGCCTGGAAACCCCAAGGCATGGTGAGGATACACGTTAATTTCCATCCTGGAGCTCTGTACCTGGTGTTTGAATCAGTGAGCAGAGCAGCCGTTTGTTTTCTTGGTTTAACTACCACAGAGCAGTCTTAAATAGACGTCTGAATTCCAAACTAAATCTCGAGCTCCGCCTCTCTGAAAAGGAAGAAAAAAAAAATGTGACTCTCAACTCTTCTGTCTGCCTGGACAGTAGCTTAAAAGTAGGACAGTCAGTGTCTGAGTGTTAGTTTCCTGTTTTGGATGCACTATTCTACCTGATGATTTTATTTTCCACTAGAAAAATTATTTTCTTCTGAGTTTCTTAAAGGTAGAAACAAAAATCTACGATCAAAATCTCAGTAGTGTTCTTCATATTGGTTTCATACACAGGCAAAACATTTACTGATGTATTGTTTAGAGCAAAGAAGGAAAATAAAGAGATTAAACAAGAGGATTTAAGGTTCCTTCACAGTCACAGGCCTCAAGGTACTTAAAACCCTTAATTTCCTGAGACTGAAGGAAAATCAATACTGTTGCACTTTATCTAAGCTGCATTAGGACTGAAAACTGTTGATACATTGTATAAGGGGAGAATCTTATATTTGAGGGGCTCAGGGACGCCCCATAGCCACATTGGTGGCAAGGGATATAGGCTGATGATTTGCTTATTTTAATTTCACTGGTATATGTTCATTTGAATACATCACCATCCTAGCCTTATCTACCACATAACTGTACATTCTACTTAAGGAAAGCTAAGATTAGAAATAATCTGTTTGGGGGAATTTCCTGGTGGTCTGGGGCTTTCACTGTGGGGGCTTGGGTTTCTATCCTTGGTTGAGAAGATAAGATCCTGCAAGCTGCACAGCCAAAAAAATAATCAGTTTTTAAGAAGAGAACACTCTATACTGCTATTTTTAAAAACGAATTAATGGAATGGGGAGCATATAGCTGAGCATAGGCTAGCACATTTACCGAACTATCACAGGCAGGCACAAACTGAGAAATGAAATTGACTTAAAGAATAGTAAATAAAATCTAACTATGTATGAAAAGAATAATACCAAATGACCAAATGTTTGTCTCTGGACTGTGAGGATGATCCAGCTTTAGAGGTCTTTTGATATGATCTGTTACATTAACAAAAGAGAAAAATTGCAAAAATTAGATTTTGAAAAAGTGTTTGCTACACCTGTTTCCAATTTTAAAAAACTGAAACCAAGAGAAAAGCTCTTTTTGTCATGTAGGATATCTGGAAACTTCCTTAACTCATTAAAGTACAACAACCAAAATCCAGAGGAAGCATCACATGTGACAGTGAAACCAAAAACCTCTTATGCTACCGCCACTTCCCAGTGAAGGTCCCACTTCCCAAGACATCATATTTGGGGGGAGTTTAACATATGAGTTTAGCGGGCACAAACGTTTAGTTCATAACAATGCCTCTCAGGATGGGGCCTCTTTACTCAGCCCATCAAGATGACTGCAGGAGTGAAATAAACCTTACGACAGGGTTAGGCTGAGGGAGGCTGGAGCTGAAATTCCCCGGTATTCTCCGTCTACTGCTGGGTGGCAGTCATTCTCAAGGGAGGCAGTTCCATACCCCAAAGGGATATATTACAAAATGTGTACTGGAAGATAATCTTTGTCACAATGAGCAACAGATGCTTTTAGTTTTACTGGATAAGAACTTTTTTGCAATGTCAGAAATTGTTCTGCACGATAAAAATTTCTTCTGCCCCAAATGATGGGATTCCTTGATGGCTCAGCAGTTAAAAATCTGCCTTCAATGCAGGAGACACAAGAGTTGCAGGTTCGACTCCTGGGTCAGGAAGAACCCCTGGAGGAGGAAATGGCAACCCACTCCAGTATTCTTGCCTGGAAAACCCACGGACAGAGAAGCCCGGCGGACTACAGTCCAAAGAGTTGCAAAGAGTCAGACATGACTGAGCACAATATCAAATGATGGGAATATTCCTACTAAGAAATTCCACTGAAATATTTACATGTAGAAAGCTTATGGAATTTATAATTACATAAAAAATAATAGAATTGTCTCCTGCAATTTTGTTGGGAAGTTCAGGAGTGTTAGGCATCATGGATTCCCCTCCAGGCACAGAAATTCCTAGTTAATCATTACATATTAGTATTTATGGACTCTGAAGCAAACCATGGTCTGGTCTTGAAGCAGTGCAGCAACCAGAGAAACCAGCTGGACCACCAAAGAGTAATTCTAAAATAACTCAAAAATTTTCTTATATTTCCCAAATATGATGAAGGGTGTACATAACCCTCAGCAGCATTTTCTGATTAATGTCCACTCTTCATTCCCATTCATCTCTTCACATCCAGTTTGCTTTTTCCTCACATAAAAATTTTGTTTTAAAAAGTCCTCTCTCTTCTTTTCTAGTCTCTATCAGTAAAGCCCAGAACTGAGAGCTGACCTGGGAAATAGTCTCATGGCTGGTTTTCAGGCTGCGGCTCTGGGGGGCCCATGGCTCAGCTGTGAGCAGTGTCCCTGGGAGGTCACTCAGGCGACAGCTGCCTTCGGTTGCTCATATTTGTTAAACACACATCAGGCCAAAGATGGGCCTGGCTGGTTGAAGAGTAAATATACAACAAGTTACTTTTTGGGTGCCAACTCCCTTTGTCCCTGTACAGACACCAAAAATGACAACACAGAGAAAAAAAAGGGCCCGTTGACTGCAATGTGGAATGTGGGACATCTTACTGCTGAAGCCTGCTCTAGGCTGCAGCAAGGAGTTTCACACTCTGAAGCCCTATTTTAAGGGGACTGGGGCAGAAGCCCCTTCCTCCTCAGAACCTGGAAGGCCTGAGAAATCATACCATGATATCCTCCCAGGGAAGGTAGGGAAGTAGATGGGAGATGCCCTAGAAGTTTCCCATTCTCTCGCAGTAAGTTGTCTTTTAAACAGAAACACACACCAAACAAGGTCATATATCAATCAGTTGACAAGAATGTTGTGACCAGAGGTTTGCAGGAACCTAATCTTTTGCTTCTCTTAGATGCAATAAACAGTTTGGTATTCACTACCTTGGCCTTCACAGCAACTGTATGGACCCTAAGTACTACCAAAAAAGAGAATAATCTGTATTATGATGAACACAGAAATATATTTGGGCTTCACACACAGCTGGTCTCAGGGACCACTCCTCCCTTACCAAGGGTCCTGAGACCACTTTGAGAACTGCTGCTCCAGTACCCAGCAGTTCAACAGGATGACCCCGGGAGTAGGCCCCATTAGGAGCACCACAGCTATTTTGTTCATCTTTGTATTTCCAGAATCTCGCATAGTGCCAAGCACATGAAAGTGGGAGTGAAAATGAAGTTGCTCAGTCATGTCCGACTCTTTGCGACCCCGTGGACTATACAGTCCATGGCATTCTCCAGGCCAGAATACTGGAGTGGGTAACCTTTCCCTTCTCTAGGGGATCTTTCCAGCCCAGGGATCAAACCCAGGTCTCTTGCATCGCAGGCGGATTCTTTATCAGCTGAGCCACAAAGGGAGCCCCAAGTACATAGAAGCACTCAATGAATATAGTAGCATTCAATGAATTGTGAATTAAATTAAAATGGGCTAGGATAAAGTATTTATGAGATGGCAAAAGAAAGCTGAGACAGACAGAATGGACTTTTTGGAGCTGAAGTTCAGTTCAGTCTTTTTATTTGTTTGTTTCTGTGTTTTTGGCTGTACTGGGTGGCTTAGCTCTCTTAGATCAGGAATCTTAATTTAGTTCCCTGATCAGGGGTTGGACCTAGGCACTTCGCAGTGAAAGCACCATGTCCTAACTACTGGGCTGCCAGGGAATTTCCCAGTTCAGTTTTAATCTTCATCATTTATGTCTAGGGTAGATTATTTGAACTATTAAAAGTGATTCAACATGTTTTAGATTACTGAAAGTGAGAATGACTATACCAAAGATATGAAAGACGATTTTTTTGTTTAAGAAATTCAGATGTAGAGAAAGCATACTTGTACTCAAAGAATATGATACATTAATAAATAAATACAAATCTATACTGATGAAATATCTTGATTATTACAGTGGCTTTTGCAATGTAATTTTTTTTTAAGATATAAGATTTAAAATCAGGCCTCACTTCCTGTTTTTCTGGTGACCCTGTTAACACTTCTGTAAATTTTAACTACTCTAGGTTGGGAAACATTACATCATTGTTTCTTGTCTTTTCTTATACAAACATAGGTAAGCATTGTGTTGATGAAATAACACACAGCTTTGATGAAATAACAATTTGTAACCCTTTGTGTTAAATTTAGCCCCTGCCTTACTTCCGTTTGGCCTATGGCTTTTTCCATGGCAAAGATCAAAAAATGACACTTCAAAGAGGGCCCATGATTAGATCCTTGCCCCTAGAAAGTCAGAGGAGGAGCAGGTACAAAGCAGACTGCTAGAAACGGGTGGCCACAGGCTATGTGTTCCAGGAAAGAAGGAGATGGGAAGTTATTGACCAGACGGTAAACTTACAGAGGGCAGGGACTTTAAGGTACCTCTAGAAATATGAAGGAGGTCTGATTCCTAGATTACACAGGACAAATGCTGCTGACCTGAGTGACGGTAAGAGCAGGTGGGTCCAAGGCTGAGTAGAACATCCTCCTGGGTCCAATGAGATAATCAGAACCATGTCCTTGGGGACAGGCAGTCTAGGAAGCAGCAGGCACAGGGGATTGGGGTGCTGAGCAGGCAAGAGATGCCAGCTAGCAGTGGGGAAGCAGAACTGAGCTGTTTTGGCAGAGTGGGGCCTGGGCAGGAGATGGAGAAGAGAGGCTAAGGGTCCTGTTAGGGGACTGGGGGCCTGGAGTTGAAGTACCCAAAAAGAACAAGGAGTGGAGAAAGACTGCCTCTCGCCTTCCTTCTGTGTGTGCAAGTTTGAGGCTGAGGAACCACAACACGCAAGCAAGGCAGGGGGGCACTCACCATTGCCCTGCTGAATTTGTTTTCCGAGGCAGTTGTAAGGAATCACTGCAGACTGGGTGGTTTCAAACTACATAAGTATATCCCTCAGTCTAGTGGCTGTAAGTCCAAAATCTGGGGGCTGGCAGGGTTGCACCCCCTCTGCAGGCTCCGGCGGAGTAAACTTTCTTAGTCTCGTCTTACTTCTAGGGGCTGATTGGACTGTGGTTTTGTCACTCCCGTCTCCTGTCTCCATGTGGCCTTTTTCCCTCCTGTGCATTTTCTCCTCTGTGTGTCTCCTGTAAGGACCCTTGTCACTGGATTAAAGGCTTGTCTGGATGGTCCAGGATGATCTCCTTATCTCCAAATACCTAATTCCCAAAACTCTTTTTTCAGATAGGGTAATACCCACTGGTTCCAAGGATTTGACGTGGACATATCTTTTGGGGGATATGATGGGGTAGATTTTATGTGTCAGTTTCTCTGGTCCATGGTGCCTAGATATGTGCTCAAACATTATTCAGGGATTGGCCTCCATGCTCCATGATTGGGCCTCACTCAATCAGTTGAACGCCTGAATAAAACAAAGGCTGACCTCCCCAGAGCAGGAGGGACACTTCTGCCAGCAGACAGCCTTTGGACTTCATCTGCAGTATTTGCTCTTCCTGAGTCTCCAGCCTAACTGCCTTTGGACTCAACTGCAATTCTTCCCTGCGTCTCTGCCTGGCACTTCCCCCATCAGATTCTGGACTTGCCAAGCCCCAACAATCACATTTTCCAGTTCCTTAAAATAAACCTCTTTCTCTCTTTATAAATAATACATCCTATTGGCTCTGTTTCTCTGGAGAACCCTGACCAACACAGGGGCCACCGTTCAACCTGCCACATGAGTACCTACTCTAGGAAAGGAGGGGACTTGTGAAAACTTGAGACTTCCCCCTGAATGTGGGGATAAGTGTAAAGGTATCTTGCAGAGAACAAATCCACAAGTATTAGTTCCTGACACGGGGCGCCATGGGTGTTCTACCCTCTCTAAGGGTCTTCCTTTCCCAGTTCTTTTATTTCTTTTCATTTTCTATCAGTTAGGGTGTTTTCTTTTCAAATCCCCCACCGTGGCTCAGCAGATGGACTCATCACTGACTTCATGGAGAGAGAGAACCTTCCAAGGAAACTCCCTCCTTCTTCCTACCCTAGGCTGAACATTTGCTGTAGACTAACTCACTCTTCTTCGTGCCTGGAAGACAGTGACAGGAGTGGGGCTGTGAAGTCAGCGGGAGCCAAGCTTGAATTCTGGCTCTGTCATTTACAGTTGACTGATCTTGGACAAGTTATTTAACTTTTCTAAGGCTGATAGTACTTCTGAAGAGGTAATATTCAGAAGGCTGGTACCAGGTGGAAGGAGATACCAACGCAAAATGTACACGCAGCCCCTGACACTCAGTGAGTTTCCTTGCTCTCCCCAGACCCAGACAGAATGATGGCAAGGCCCTCGTGAGTGATACAGGCAGTGGTGGAGACAGTGTATGTCGTCTGATGAATGCCCGTCCGATCTGCTTGTAATTATGCTGTTTTGTTTCTCCTGAAATCAACTTTAAATCAATTCTTTTTCTAAACATAGCCTTGCCCTAGATAATATTTGTGAAACCATAGGTTTAACTTGCTAATTATATATAGTTTCCAGTGCACAGTAAATACACTTTCTTACTCATTCAGTGGTGCCTTTTATGATCTTAATAGGATTAACATGCTAATTATAGATCTTTTTTCTAATATGCATCAAAATGAATACATTCAAGCAGTCATTCATTCAGCAGGTATTAGAGTGTCTTTTTATTGGGTTGACCCAAAAATTCATTCAGGTTTTTCCATAACATCTAATGGAAAAACCTGAACAAACTTTTGGGTCGATCCAATGTGTATTAACAGCCTGGCAGAACTCTAAGCTCTGAGCAGCAGGCAAGGCAGTTGACCCCAGACCCCACTCGTTCCCAGGGCTGAGAGGGTCAGTGGATGACCTGCTGCACTGGTTAGGAAGCTCTGTCGTGTGTTTACCAAGACACCTAGTCAGGGTGCACTAAAGTCCAGACTGGAGGCTTTCTTCTGCTCTGCATTTGCCCCTGTGCAATGGGAGGTGGGTTAGAAAGGACAGGGGTCTATTTTAACCCTGGGTGTTTTCTTATTTCCCATCTAATTCTTCCTTATAGGTGACTGAAAGAAAAATTCATGACTCATGTCTGCTCTGTGGGTTTGGCCGTCATACGTGTGTGTGTGTGTGTGTGTGTGTGTGTGACTCACCCTCTTCCTTCCCCTGAGGGGCCCATATTCTTTCTCACAAGGCTGCCCTGGGCTTCAGGCAAGGCCCTGTTAGACTCAACTTTGGGGGAGACTTAGCTTTGGGGAGAGCATAGAAGGTGCCACCTTTAGACTCTAAGCCAAGGGCCTTAGTGGGCCTTACCTGAGCCCGTCAGTCACACCTGTGGTTCCACAGGCTGCCTCCCTCCCACCTGCAGTGTGATCTGGGGACTGGGCTTTGTCAATATGTCCTTTGTAACACCTTTTCAGCCTGTCCCTTTCTCCAAGGGCTTCCTCTCTGAGTATCTGCATGTGTCTCTAGGGCAAATGGAGAAGGAAATGGCACCCCACTCCAGTACTCTTGCCTGGAAAACCCCATGGATGGAGGAGCCTGGTAGGCTGCAGTCCATGGGGTCGCTAGAGTCAGACACGATTGAGCGACTTCACTTTCACTTTTCACTTTCATGCATTGGAGAAGGAAATGGCAACCCACTCCAGTGTTCTTGCCTAGAGAACTCCAGGGATGGGGGAGCCTGGTGGGCTGCTGTCTATGGGGTCGCACAGAGTCAGACATGACTGAAGCGACTTAGCAGCTAGGGCGAAAACAAACACAACCAATGCAAACCAGTTCTCCCTGTTAATGTCCCCTGCATGTCAGCGCCCTGCCTCTCCCTCCTCGTGAAAGCATATTGGGAGAATGAGGTACACATAGGGTCTCCGCCTGCCAACTGCCCACTCGTTGCTGACTTTCCCCATCTGTCTTCAGGCCCTGCCACACTCCTGAAACGGCTCTCTTAAGAGCCAGCAGTGACCTTCCCAGGAGCCTCGCTGACCCCGGTAGCCTGGGATGTGTGGACCCTCCCCAGCCACCAGCACCAGACGGCTGCGAGCTGCCCCATCTCAAGGCTTCCCAACCCATCTCCTCCTGCCCACAGGCCCAGGGCGCGCAGAGACCCGGGCCGTCTGGCCCTCCCGTTGCCCACACTCATATTCTCCTGCCCCTCTGCGTCCCCCTTTCTGCCCAGCATCGGCCCTTGGCCTCAGCAAGAGAGAAAGTCTGCCTTCCCCTCCCCTCTCAGAGCCCAGAACTAAAAACAGAATTGCCCAGAGCCTCATGACCAGGCCTCTGCGAAGGCTGGTGGGAACAGCTCAGAGTTTCAGAAAAGAAGTGTGAGCCTTGGGAGCAGGTGGCCCGAGGAATGAGGAGATTCACAAAGAACAGGGCGGCAGACCGGCCGCGCTGCCTCTGTTGACAGGGAGCCAACTGAGGAGCTGCCAGGGCCAAGCGCAGACTTGGGTGCCTAGGTCAGGGCTGAGGAGGTGACAGTCACAGCTTATCATCATAAACTATGGAAGGGAAGGCAACCTGGGCGCCAGGTGAGAGTGAAGTCAAGCCTTCAGCTTAAGCACCCATGGAGGGAACACAGGGAGGAAGCAGGGCTCCTGAGGCACCAGACTGTGTCAGACGACCTGGGTGAGGCTCGCCCAGCAACAGGGACAGGGAGACAGAGGCCCCGGAAAGTGTTCCAGGAACAGCCCGTGGGCAGGGCCTTCTCCCCGCCGCCGCTTCCAGCTCCCCCAGCCATCCACACTGCACCAGCTTGGAGGCCTTTACACACACGCTCCTTTTATCAAACAGTGGCAATACCTGCTTTAAATAGCAGCGGGTTCTGAATGCAACCAGTAGAAGGTTCTCCACTCTTCAGAAAACAGGCGTCCTGGGGAGGAACAAAGGGTGTTTTCCCAGAGCTGTGTCCCAGTGCCACTGGAACAGGAGGCCCAAATTCCTTCAAACACCTGAGCAGACGCCCTAGAATGTAATGAGGGAGTAGGAACAGGTGGCTCCCATCTACCTGATTACAGTGGCAGCTTCCAGAGGCAGAGGAGCTGTGTTAGCGTCAGGCAAAATTCCCGCCCCAGGCTTTGGTTTCTATTAACAAATATATGTCAATAAGTTGCAGAACCCCTAACATACTAGTCTGGGCTGTATGTATGTGTACGTGCCTTTGATGGGGGACACGTTCATGAGAATATAAAATAAAGCACGCAGGACGCAGGCACAGAGAGGAGGGATAGAAGAGCTGGACGGTAGGGTGGGTGACACCTAGGGGCAGGACTCGAGAGTCAGAGGAGGACTGAAGAGACTCTAGGGGCCTGAAGTCCCAGATCTTATGCTTGAAAGTTCTCCCAAAAAGTTGTCCTGCATTTTGAGGAGATGGTGTCCAAAAACAGGAGTGTTGATAAAGTAGAAGCAAAAAGCACTGTTGATCAGGAGGCCACACGGATGAGAAAAGCCTGAGGTCTGGCAGCAGCAGGGCAGTGATATGGTTCAGCTAATTAGGCTTGCTAGGCACACCTGGACCCGTCCTTGCTTTCCTTCTGCCTCTGTCTCTGCTCATAAGGGATGGCTCCAGATCAAAACTGGACTTTCCTGGTGGCTCAGCTGGTAAAGAATCCGCCTGCAATGCAGGAGACCTGGGTTCAATCCCTTGGTTGGGAAGATCTCCTGGAGAAGGGAAAGGCTACCGACTCCAGTATTCTGGCCTGGAGAATTCCATGGACTATATAGTCCATGGGGTCAAAAAGACTCAGACACAACTGAGCAACTTTCACTTCAAAACCAAAACTAATAAATTAAACCTTTTTCCCTCCAGATTTTCCTTTTTTACTTAATGATAAACTTATTTTGTATGAGATATAAGAGGCAAGTATAGAAGAATGTACCAACCCAGGTTTACAATTTTAGCATTATGCCATTTTGCATCAGATCTTGCAGTTGAGAGAGGAAATATCGCTGATGCAGTGGATCTGTGGATCCAGTCTTTCTAAGAAGCTGCTTCATCTCCATCAGCCACGCAGTCAGTGGGGTTGCCTTGCGGGCGTGGACCACACAATCCCTTTGAAAGTGACGTAGGAAGGCAGGCATTGACGTGGTCCTAAGTTCCCTCTCTCTTGCTCAGGAAGGCCAGCAGACAGCAGAGGGCGGATGTGTGGGCAGGTCTGTTGTGAGGTGAGGTCTAAAGAAACAGGATGTCTAAAGAAGCTTTCAAGCCATACTCATGTATTTAAGAGCTCCCGCCCAAGCACCGCCACCAGTTTTTCTTGTTTAGGACGTTAGTCTTGCTGGTTGTCCTTTCACTCACCTTTATTGAATTTTATACCCTTATTTACCATGTACCCTTTTAACTGCTGTGGTTTATGAACCATTACTATAATTTTCCACTTATGTGATTTGATCTGCAGATAGGCGCTACAATACTGAATCAAATATCTCCTGTTTATTCACCTACAAAATTAGGACAATAATACATATTTCAAAGATTTCTCAAGGGTTATGATAATATAGATAAATCACCTAATGCAGTAATTGGCAATATAATAGTAAATGTTTTTTCCTTTTTCTTTCTAAATTCTCATAAAGCATTTGTTTTAAAACTCCATTTAGAATTCTCAAAGAATTGCCAACAAGCGTCTCAGTTAGAATTTCTGGAAACAACTTTTGGCTCACTAATGGAAACTGTGGCATTTCCTTTCTTCTGATTATCCTAGATGCTGGAAAACCTGCATGAATTAACAGTGTTAAAGTAGGATTTTTAATCATTTTTTTAATGGAAAAATACAATGGTCCCACAGTAAAGATTAATTAGGGGGTTAAGGTTAGGGTTATGAATGAAGACACCAGAAAGATGTTAAGACTGTTTCAAAAGAGAATTTGAGGAAGAGGCAATGAGGAAAGATAAAATGGTTCTGCTAATACATGTAAAACTGGTTAATATCTTCATGCAATAAAATGTAATGTTTGGGGTTACCTTTTCTACAGAGGAGAAATCAGTTGTACCTTCACCAAATAAAATTCACTTGCATTGCTATAAACAAGAAACTTTTGCATTATTATACTTTTTTCTACAAATTTACTTCAACTCCTCCAGAGATAGAAAAATAGCCTGGCCAATAAGAAATCAAATTGCATAAACCTGTAGAATCAGAAAATCACAGCGATTACAATAGGCAGTAATAAGCATTCCACTGAAAGGAAACCTAGTAATCTCCCCTGTCCATTTCCAAATCTTGGACAGTTTTCCCCAGTGATATGTAGATCATTAGACTGCAGTCTTGGAGAAGGCAATGGCACCCCACTCCACTACTCTTGCCTGGGAAATCCCATGGACGGAGGAGCCTCGTAGGCTATAGTCCATGGGGTCGCTAAGAGTCGGACATGACTGAGCGACTTCACTTTCACTCTTCACTTCCATGCATTGGAGAAGGAAATGGCAACCCACTCCAGTGTTCTTGCCTGGAGAATCCCAGGGACAGAGGAGCCTGGTGGGCTTCTGTCTATGGGGTCGCACAGAGTTGGACACGACTGACGCGACTTAGCAGCAGCAGCAGCAGCAGACTGCAGTCTAGAAGAGAGGCTTTGGAATTTTCTCACTCTGAATCAAGCAAATCAATAGGCTCCTATTTCTAGCCAGTGCCTTCCTCCTAGCCTCTGATTACAGGGAACTCTCCTCTCCCTAGCCATGATGCAGATTAGGAAGAAGGTACTAGGGAGCCAGATCCAACATTAACCATTTTGTTCCCATGTTTGGTATCTCAAGGGCTAGCCGTGTATGTGGCACCACGAACTTCTCCAGCTGGCTCCCCAGACTGCTCCCCTACTTTGCCCTTGCAAACCCTCAGCCCAAGCCAGAGAGAGAACTAACAGACCCTGAAATTTGCCAAATTTCACAAAATGGTTTGTTGAACAATTCCTTATGTACTGCCTTGGAACACCTGTTGTCATATTTTTTAATGTGGTACAGTTTTTTGAAGTATTATTTCCTGTGCCTTCAATTAAGGTGTACTTCTTTGATAGCAGAAACAATTCCCCTCTACCAGCACTCAATATTAGGTGTTAAATTAACTGTTCAAACAGGTGTTTAATTAGATGTTAAGTAAGTATTAATTGAAAGGATACACAGAAAGTGTTAGAATGGAGCCCTTCCCTGCTCAGAAAAACTCTGACTTCCTAACACCTTCAGAATAATATGAAACTTATCAGAGATCTCACCCTCCCCATCCACTCTGTCCACCTACTCCTGCTAGCAACCGCTTACCCCCAATACAATTTTTTCTTTTTGCATCTCTATATTTCCCCTCTCAACCTGGAATGCTCTTTCCCTTCACCTTCAGGGCTTAACCCAAATACCACTTCTTCCACGAAGCCTTCCCCACTCCCTCTGGTTAGAAGCAGCCTCAACACTTGCCTTGTCTTCCCAACAGCTGGAGTGAGATGATGAAAGATACAGGCTATGGAGCCAGACGGTCTAAACCCATTTATTAGTTCTGTGATCTTCGGTGAGTGATGAAACCATTCTGTGCCTGAATTTTCTTAGGTAAATGTAGGGAGAAGGCTACTGCTCTCCTCAAAGGTTTTGTGAAGATTAAATAAACAAATACGTGTAAAGCACTTAGAAAACGCCTGGAACATAATGAGTGCCCAGGAAGATTATTTATTATTATTCATTTTGGATCCTCTCCTAATTCTTTACTGGGGCCTCTTCCAGTTCAGTCCATCTCACATAGCTTTTATTTACTGGTTACTCCCCTGTCTCCATGGCTGAAGTAAGCTCCTTAAGGGATGTCTGCGGAACTCTGCTGAATGAATGAACAAATTAAAGAATAAATGAGTGGGTAAAGGCTGTCCTGACTTTCAGTAAATAACTCTTTCTCAAAAAGCAGACGTTTTGGTTATGGTATGTGGAACTTTTTTTTAAACCAACAGAGCTTTTGAGCTTCTTTTGTAATTTGAGGCCTCTGTTTGCTCAAATGCAGTGTTTGAATGGCCCTGACACATTCTGGGGCACCAGGATCTTTCCAGCATAAACTATCTTGGGCATATTTGTTTTCTGGGTGTAACTGAGAGTAGTAACTTGAAAGTTAATTTGTCTTGCCTTCTGAAATTCACATATATAGTTAATTTTTTCCTAAAGCAACTCAGGTTGGAAGGAAGGAATATTACTGCTGGCAAGTTATGTGACCTTGAGCGATTCGCTTCCACAAGCTGATGTTCTAGTTCTTCAGTTTTAAAAGGGGGGTGATTTCACTGTTTTTGAGGAGTGAATAATTTGGACCACACATCTAGCCCCTTCCCCACAACTTTTTTTTTTTTTTACATGGAAATTGTATTTTCACCTTATTTCGAAAATTGAAGAAGCGGACAATTCTGTCCCTCTATTCCCTCTAAGAAATACTGGCTAGGGCTGAACAGAAGCTGTGAGCCAAGTGGGCCCTCTCCAGACTGCCATCGTGCCCCCTCCAAACTGTTTCCATAACACCCCTTCACTTCTCTGTATCATTCTCCAATTGCTGCTGTAACGAATTACCACAAACTTAGTGGCTTAAAATAACACAAACTTATCATCTCAGGGTTCTGGAGGCTGGAAGTCCAAAATGGGTCCCACTGGGTTAGAAACAAGGTATCCAGTCCCACAAATTTTAAGACTCCCACCTGAGGGACAGGTCCCCAGAACACCTAGATCTGAAAGCCAATGGGGCCAGTGTCTACAAGACTCCCAAGACTATGGCAAATGAAAACCATATGGGTCCCGTGGCACTCAGTTTATTTAAGCACTTGATGCTAAATAAATGGTTATACTCAGGGAGGAAGAGACAAGGTGTGAGCTAACTGAAAACCAGGTTCAGATGTAAGAAATGTTACAAGGAAGCACCTTCAGAACTTGGAGAGAAGACCTAGGCATGGCTGAATTCAATAACTTAGCAAAATGAAATGCATGCAAGGCAAGAATGCAAAAATATCATAAAACTCATGTGACCATCTTCAGATAAAATGCATAGGGGGTTGGTGAGCCATCCAGCAAAAGGTCTAATGAACAGGTTTTTAAATTCCAGGCAAAGAGAACAGAAGCAGACGTGTGCCTTTGTGGCTCTGCCTTTGTTCAGCCTCAGAGCTCTGCATGTGGGAGACTGTGCGACCTTTATTTCCCCTGTGTCCAGCCAAAGAGGCTTTCTGATTAATGCTTACAGGACACAGAGACGATAAACACAAGCAAGTCTGGCCTTGGGAGTGGGAGGTTTGGGGTTCAATCCTTTTTTTCAGTTTTGGTAGTGACCTTGAAGGGGAAGGCACTTTTAAATCTTTGCAAAGTGACATTTGGAACCCCCCACTTGTTGGGGTGTGCCAGGCCAGAGTCCTTGAAAATATAGGCCAAGGGAGCGTCCTGCTGCCCGAGGTACACTGGCAGCCTTGAAAATCCCACGATCGTAGGCCCAGCTCTTGGTTTAGATGAACACTTTCTAGAGCCAGAGGGAGGCAGGGACATCATTGCTTTCCTGGGGAAAAGAGCCCCAGGCCTAGTGGGAAGAACTTGATTTTGGACACTGACAAAATAATGTCTGACACTCACTACCTGTCCATGTTACAGGGGTCATCAGGTGAGTTATTATATATACAACTCCTGCCCCTTGCCAAGTAAATCTTAATCTGAAAATGTTAACCCTCAGCCCTGCATGAATAGCACCCAAGAGAGGCCAAAGGAGGGGAGAGAGAGAAAGTGGGAGGTAAGAACACTTTGGGGGCCAGGCTGTGAGACCCAGGCCAGCATAGCCAGGCAAGGAACCTCTACAGGCAAAAGCCTTGACCTGGCTACTCACAGTCAGAGACCCACAGAGAGAACTGAGAGGGTCTGTTTTTCCTTGCTGTTCAGTCACTAAGTCATGTCTGACTCTTTGTGACCCCATGGACTGTGGCACACCAGGCCTCCCTGTCCCTCACTATCTCCCAGAGTTTGCCCAAGTTCTTGTTCATTGAGTCATTGATGCCATCCAACCATCTCATCCTCTGCTGCTCTCTTCTCCTTCTGCCTTCAATCTTTCCCAGCATCAGGGTCTTTTCCATTGAGCTGGCTCTTCGCATCAGGTGGCTAAAGTATTGGAGTTTCAGCTTCAGCATCAGTTCTTCCAATGAATATTGATTTTCTTTTAGGATTGACTGGTTTAATCTCCTTGCTGTCCAAGGGACTCTCAAGAGTCTTCTCCAACACCACAGTTCAAAATCATCAATTCTTCTGCACTCAACCATCTTTATGGTCTCACTCTCACATCTATACATGACTGCTAGAAAGACCATCAGTTCAGTTCAGTTCAGTCACTTTTTCGACCCCATGGACTGCAGCACGTCAGGATTCCCTATCCATCACCAACTCCCAGAGCTTTCTCAAACTCATGTCTATCGAGTCAGTGATGCCATCCAACCGTCTCATCCTCTGTCATCCCCTTCTCCTCCTGCCCTCAATCTTTCCCAGCATCAGGGTCTTTTCTAATGAGTCAGTTCTTCGCATCAGGTGGCCAAAGTAATGGAGTTTCAGCTTAAGTATCAGTACTTCCAATGAATATTCAGGACTGATTTCCTTTAAGATGGACTCTTTGAATCTCCTTGCAGTCCAAGAGACTCTCAAGAGTCTTCTCCAACACCACAGTTCAAAAGCATCAATTCTTGGGTGCTCAGCTTTCTTTATAGTCCAACTCTCACATCTATACATGACTACTGGAAAAACCATAGCTTTGACTAGACAGACCTTTGTCAGCAGAGTGATGTCTTTGCCTTTTAACATGCTGTAACATGCTGTCTAGGTTTGTCATTCATAGCCTTCCTTCCAAGAAGCAAACATCTTCTAATTTCATGGCTGCAGTCACCATCTGCAGCGATTCTGAAGCCCAAGAAGAGAAAATCTGTCACTGTTTCCACTTTTCCCTCTTCTATTTGCCATGAAATGATGGGACCAGATGCCATGATCTTAGTTTTTTGAATGTTGAGTTTCAAGCTAGATTTTTCATTCTTCTCTTTCACCCTTATCAAGAGGCTCTTTAGTCTTTAGTTCCTCTTCACTTTCTGCCATTAGAGTGGTATCATGTGCATATCTGAAGTTGTTGATATTTCTCCTGGCAATCTTGATATCAGCTTGTAACTCATTCAGCCTGGCATTTCGTATGATGTACTCTGCATATAAGTTAAATAAGTAGGGTGACAATATATAGCCTTAAGGTACTCCTTTCCCTATTTGGAACCAGTCTGTAGTTCCATGTCTGGTTCCAACTGTTGCTACTTGACTCGTGTATGGGTTTCTCAGGAGACAGGTAAGATGGTCTGGTATTCCCATCTCTTTAAGAATTTTCCACACTTTGTTGTGATCCACATAGTCAAAGGCTTTGGCTCAGTCAATTAAGCAGTAGACATTTTTCTAGAATTCCCTTGCTTTCTCTATGATCCAACAAATATTGGCAATTAGATTTCTGGCTCCTCTGCGTTTTCTAAACTCAGCTTCTACATCTGGAAATTTTCAATTCAAGTACAGCTAAAAGTCTATCTCAAAGGATTTTGAGCATAACCTTACTAGCATGGGAAATGAATGCAATTGTCCAGTCCAGTCCGATTGTCCAGTCTGAACATTCTTTAGTACTGCCCTTCTTTGGGATTGGGATGAAAGCCGACCTTTTCCAGTCCTGTGGCCACTTCTGAGTTTTCCAAATTTGCTGGCATATTGAGTGCAGCACTTTAATAGCATCATCTTTTAGGGTTTGAATTGGCTAACTGGAATTCCATCACCTCCACTAGCTTTGTTTGCAGTGATGCTTCCTAAGGTCCACTTGACTTCATACTCCAGGACATCTGGCTCTAGGTGAGTGATCACATCTTTGTGGTTATCCACATCATTAAGACCTTTTTTGTACAGTTCTGTATATTCTTGCCACCTCTTCTTAATATCTTCTGCTTCTGTTAGGTCCATACTGTTTCTGTCCTTTAGCATGCCCATCCTTTCATGAAATATTCCTTTGATATCTCCAATTTTCTTGAAGAAATCTCTACTGTTTCCTATTCTATTGTTTTCCTCTATTTCTTTGCACTGTTTATTAAGAACCTTCTTATCTCTCCTTGCTATTCTCTGGAACTATGCATTCAGTTGGGCATATCTTTCCCTTTCTCCCTTGTTTTTTGCTTCTCTTCTTTTCTCAGCTATTTGTAAAGCCTCCCCAGACAACTGGTTTGCCTTCTTGCATTTCTTTGCTTTGGGATGGTTTTGGTTTCTGCCTCCTGTACCATTTTATGAACCTCTGTCCATTATTCTTCAGGTACTCTGCCTACCAGATCTAATCTCTTGAATCTATTCGTTACCTCCACTGTATAATCAGTCATAAGGGACTTGATTTAGGTCATACTTGAATAGCCTAGTGGTTTTCCCTACTTTCTTCAATTTAAGCCTGAATTTTGCAATAAGGAGCTAATGATGTGAGCCACAGTCAGCTCTGGGTCTTATTTTTGCTCACTGTTTAGAGCTTCTCCATCTTTGGCTGGGAAGAATATAATCAATCTGATTTCGGTATTGACCATTAAGGAAAAAAATTACACTCTGATTTTCATTAACCTCTAACTGCAGTTTACATTTCCCTTCAGGTGAGCATGTAGGCAACAAACCACATGCTTCAGAGAACCTAGGACTTTGTCACAACTGAACATTTTCACCATCACACTCTGGTCATCACAGAGACCCTCAAATATCACTTACATCCATCACTTCTTCAAAATCTCAGCCATAATTAGACCTATTGCTAGATCTTGTCATTTAATGCATTAGTAAACTAGCATTTTTTCCATATCACAAATTTGTTTACATTTTAATAACTATATTTCTAATATGCTTGGTTCCCTGTATTGTGCTTATTCTACACTAGAATCAGCATTGTGAGACTCAGTCCATAGACTCACTGCTGCCAGAGGGGGTGAGTCAGGGCACACAGAAGGATTTAGAGCCAAGAACAGCTGCCAAAAAAGGAGAGGTTCTGAAAACACAAGATATTTGATTTGTTGAGTTCCGTATCAACATCCTTTTCAGAAAACACAAAGCCCTTTGTTGCTCATGTCTTTTGCCTCCAAAGTTGATCAAGGCCCAAATGAGAACAGGATGGAGATGTTGGGAGCAGAGTGGGTGGTAAGCCCAGGAGACACACAGAAAGGGAAGGTCACGGCTGACACTCCCCACTGCCACCCCCCAGGACGCCGCACGGCCAAATCCAAGCTTGTGAGTCAGGGCTGAGCCAGCAGAGGCTCTGAGCCTGCAGCCTTGGGCACCTCTCACCGTGCAGCAGCTCCTAACACCTGCCCTGCCTCCTGAAAACCCCCAGATCCCACCCATCTTTTCCTCAAGAAGGCTGAGATGAACTTTACAGTCTTTGTTTGATGAGACTCCTGCTGTTTGATCACTGGCTGTATGAGCCAGAGCTCAGCAGTAAACACCCACTTGAACTTTACAGTTTCCTCATTTCCTTAAGAGGCTATTCTGGCCATGCGTCAGGGACACGACTCTGGGGCCACCCTATTTTTCTAAGTCGCTCCTCGAATGGGGGCTGGAAGAGTGTGGCCACGAGGCAACAGGGAGGGATGTGGAGCAGAGGGGAGAGGCTCTGCTGGCAGTTACTAGTCCTAGGGCTGGTGTGTACAGCTCTAGGGGTGGGGGGCGACTCTTGGGGATGCCAAGCTCTGGGCTGCAGAGCTCTTTCCTTGGGTTTATTGCACCAGGAATATTTCCCCGGTCACCCCAGCTAATGTGTGGATAAAGGAGGAGCAGGGGTGTAGGAAAATAATTGCTGTGTGACAGAGCTCTGGGCTTCTCATCTGATGAAGCTGAGGTTTACACAGGGCAGACTAAGTAAAGAGTGTTCTCTTCAGTTCCCCTAGGAATCCAGTGTTTAAAATAAAACCAAAACCCCCAAACCCTGCCGAACCCATTTACTTGTTGAAGAAAAAGTAAGTGTACTACTGGTTGAAGGAGAGGGAAGGAAGAAAAAGTTCGCTTGCTGCCACCACATACAAGACAGCCACTCATGGAATGAACATGCTGGCAGCCACAAGGGGACCTGGATCCTAGCCCCACCCTGCCTATCACCCCTTGCTTGACCCTGGGTGACTCCCTTGTCTCAGGGTTCCTCAGTTTCCCTGTCAGAAAGTTAACCAAGGTTGAAGATAAGTGGATGAGAAAGAGGGAAGAAGGGCAAGCGGGCAGGTGGGTGGGGGTCTGGGGGGCCAGGCTCACACAGGGAGAACCGAGGGAGCATTGAGGTCTGGGCAGGTGGCAGAGTCCCAGCCAGAGGCGGACAGGACTCTCAAGGTACTTGTGTCCTTATGGTGACTGGTCCTGAACACCTGTTCCCAGTGCTGGCTGGAAGTCCCCTCCTCGGTGTGGGCAGCCAGAGAAAAGAGTTCTCTGGGGCTAGCAGCTCTCCCGAGGCAGAGACTGGACTGACCAGCGGTCGTCCTACCAACTAGTCAGAGTCCTGCATTCAACGAGAGAGAAGAGGGATGCCAAGCTGTTCTTTCTGGTCCAAGCTTTCATTCATCCAATCATTCAATGCTGTCTCTGGATATTTTTTCTGCTTCTAAAAATAAAATGCGCTTATTATAAAATAACTCAATATAATGAAAATCTGAAATCACTAGAAATAATGTTTCCTAGTACTACCCCCAAGAGCAAGCAATTTATTATTATGTGTTCATTACATGTCCTTTTTTTAATTTCAATTTCTCCTTTTAAAAAAATTTATTTTATTTTTATATTTTATTTTAGCAGCACCTCTTGGCATGCAGGATCTTAGTTCCTTGACCGGGGATCAAACTCATGCCCTTCTGCAGTGGAAGTGTGGAGCACTAACCACTGGACTGCCAAGTAAGCCCTGATCTCCTTTTTTGGTAATATACAAACATGTTTATTTGGAACATTATAGAAGAATTTGAATTGAAACATCAGTTTCTTTCCATTCCTTGATCCTTAATTCCAGTCTCAACTACAGAGAGAGTCACTGCTGAAGTTCTGGTGTCTGTCCTCCTAGACCTCCAAATGTAGGGAGTCTGCTCCCAGGCTTGCTGTTCAGCACCATCAGTGGGAAGGCAGGTTTTCAGGTCTGCAGCCCTGCCCAGGCTCTTCAGTTCAGTTCAGTTCAGTTCAGTTGCTCAGTTGTGTCGACTCTTTGCGAATGCGTGAACCACAGCACGCCAGGCCTCCCTGTCCATCACCAACTGCCAGAGTCCGCTCAAACCCATATCCATTGTGTCACTGATGCCATCCAACCATATCACCCTCTGTGGTCCCCTTCTCCTCCTGCCCTCAATCTTTCCCAGCATCAAGGTCTTTTCAAATGAGTCAGCTCTCAGCCTCTTCACGCAACCCCTACACTTCCTCACACAGCTTTAGGTGAGAAGGAAGCAGGAGGTGTGAGGGGGGTGCAGGCAGGAGAGCCTCAGCATTCCAGTAACTCTCCAGCCCTTTGTCCCTTTGTGGGGTGGATGGGGAGAGCATTAATGCCAGCAAGGGTGGTTTTACATTACCTTGGCATATCCTGTATGTGTGGTCTGGCTCCTCTCTTGGTAAACAAGGAAATTAAGCCTCTATCATGTATTCTCAGCCTTTGGGGTCTCAGCTGAAACAAAGAAAGAATCTCATGTTAATGTCCAGCCATATATACCATCATTTATTTAACCAGTTTTCACTGGTGGGCATTGGGTTGTTGCCAGGGTACGTGTGTGTATGTGTATATATGCTTACGAGCTACTGCAGTCAGGCTTTTAATTTAGCTGCTGACTCATCTAAATGATTGTCATTTTAGCCTCCCCAGGCCATCTTGCCAGTCCTGAAACAGATCTCCCTGCCCTGTTTCTCACACTGGGAGAAGCTTAGCACTGGACATTCCCCATGTATGCCGTGGGGTTTTTGAGAGCACTTCATATATGTAAAAGTTTTGGTGGAAGAGGTGATATAACATAATTATTCAGGATTTAATACAAGAGAGATAAATCAGGAGACATCAAAAACATTCCTCCTTTGCAGTGAGCCACTTAAGACTTTGATGCCAGACCTCAGGGGATGCAGTTATCCTCCTGTGCCCCTAGAGGTGCCTCGAGGGACGTCTTGAAATGTGCCGCCTCCTAGCAGGCCCCCTCTAATCCCTGCCTCCCAGTATGCACACCTTTAAGAAGCCCTTTGCCACACCATGCCAGGGCTGCTCTGTGTAACCAATAGCATATGGCAAAAGAGATGGCATGTTACTTCTAAGATGAGGTTATGAGGTTACCGGGTCATGAACGGTTTGAACTCTTTCTTGCATCACTTGTTTTAGGGGAAGCAAGCTACCATGTTAAGCAGCCCTATGGAAAGGCCCTAAGTGAGGAACTGAGGGCTTCCATCAACCACAAAAATGAGCTTGGAGGCAGACCCTCCAGTCTCAGTCAAGTCTCCAGAGACTGCAGACCTAGCTAACAGCTCAATCATGTCTTCATTAGAGACCGGGTTCTGGTCGGAGCAGAACCAGGGAAGCCACTCCAGGATTCCTGACCCTCAGAAACTGTGTGATATAATATTGGGTTCGCCCAAAAATTCGTCAGGTTTTTCCATAATGAGGAGGTTTCCATATGGAAAGACCTGAACAGACTTTTTGGTCAACCCAACACATGTACACTATTTTACGCTTCTAAGTTTTGGAATAATCTGTTATGCAGGGGAGAAATAATGCCCTGCCTTATAACACAGTTTTTCTTTTTTTTTTTTTTATAAAACAGCTTGACTATAGGTTATCTCTCTTGATCTCTCCTACTTTATACTTAAGTAAACATGGCAGCTGTGGGCCTCCATATTATCCAAATATTTCTATGTGGTTTTAACATAAGGTCAGAAATTCAGGATTCCTGTTGCTGACAACTGCAACCTGAAAGGGTTAACTTCTGGAAGGATGACCTGATCAATAGCCCAGGCCTTTCAACTGTATCAACTCTCCAGCCTATTAACACGTGAGCACCTCTCTTCTTTCTCAGAGTTGCCTGAGGGATATCCAGTCTGAGATTTAGGAGCGATGCAGATCTATTCATTATTGACATATGTTGTTGTTTTTTAGTTGCTAAGTCCTGTTTGACTCTTTTGTGACTCGATGGACTGTAGCCTTCCAGATTCCTCTGTCTATAGGATTTCCCAGGCAAGAATACTCGAGTGGGTTGCCATTTACTTCTCCAGGGGGCCTTCCTGACCCAGGGATCAAACCTGGGTCTCCTGCATTGCAGGCAGATTCTTTTACTGCTGAGCCACCAGAGATATTTGACACATGAGCAATAGCCAAATCTGTGTGATTAGAGGAATTGTCTGGGTGGAGAATTCCAGTGTTTGGGGAGAAATTTGAATAAATAATCTTTCATCTCAAATACCATTGCTGCTTCAGTTTAAACACTGACTCTGTTCATGGCATTTTTTTGAAATCACAAACCCTAGATGTCTGCGTGGTTCTTTCAGTTAGGATCCTATTTTGCCAGTTACGGAAAAGCCAAATTGAACAGGCGCTTTGCTGGCTCATATGGCCAGAAGTCAGACCAAGGTGAACTTTGGGCCCATTTCTTTCCGAATCTCCTTTGCATTCATGGGGTCAGCTTCATTCTGCGGCTAATTCCTATAGGATGACTCTGGGTAGCTAGGAGGGACACATACATCCATGTTTACATCCAGGGGACAGAGGGCATTGCTGAACCAACATTCCAAATAAGCTGGAAGTTCATCATAACTTGCCCCTCAAAGCCCTAACTGCCCAGGGAAATATATGTTCTCATTGGCTTTAACAACCCAGTTGGCACCCAGAGCCAGGACTCAAGTCCATTTCCTCCTGAGAATGTGTGGTGAGTGGGGAGGGTGGTGGGGACTTTGGGGAAGAAGAGGGAATGGTAGGAAATGACAAATATCTGTTAGACAAGCATGTACATCTGCCACTGTTAAGAACACAGCCAGAGAAGACGCTGCCTTTTCAGTTCAGAAGACACTCAGTGCTCTGGTCCTCCTTTAGGGGGAGAAAGGATTGACCTTTTTATCCAATTCTGGGTTCCAACCAACCATCACCAGTATGTGTATGATCTGGAATCTTTGCTCCAGAACTTTTCGGGGCCTGTGGTCTCTTAGAGAAGGAGTCAATGGGAAATTGTCAGTCACGAGCCTGCCATGTGGGTGGTACCATCGTGAGCACTTTCCCTTGAGCTACATTTTTAAATTTAGTTCCTTTCATTCTGTGAAGAATCTTATTATCCTCAGTTGAAAGATGAGGAACTGATGCCCGAAGAGGTTAAGCCAATTACCCATGGGCACAGAGTTCATTTGGCACATTCCCAGGACTATTTAGGATTCTCAGTGAGTTGGAGTGGACTTAGCAGAGTCAAACCCCTGGAAGTTTGTTGTAAAGATCCACGGGCATCTCATGGAGAGGGCTGAGACACAGGTGGGACAAGAACCAGGGGCTGAAGAGCCATCAAGAATCTCTTCTCCCATCTCTGCTCATTCTGTGTTTCTGCTTCATTCTCTTCTGCTCTACTCTGGAAGACGCATCCTCTGCTTCTCCAGGCCTTGAGGCAGGAGAGGTGGCCATTAAGGTACTGTCCGTTCCTTCCTCTGTCAATCCTGGAGAAGGCACACCCCCTGACACAGGGAGTGAGTGACATTATAAGAAAGGGCCGCTCCCCTGGCCTCCTTCTGGATGGATGTCCGCTAAGCAAGGCCATGGTGAGGCCAGTGGATAACCTGGAATCAGAACTTTCTCTGCAGACCAGTTCCTAGGAGCATAACTTCCGGCTAGTGAGTTGCTGAGAAAGGGGCTTGGAGCTCACAGCTTCTGCTGGTTGCCTCCTTTCTCTCTCTGTGGGCGTTTGGTCCAAGCCGCCCCTGCGGCTGTTCATTGTGCAATTCACAAAGCGGACTGAGAGACTGTGAACAGTCACTTGGGACCTCAGAGTTTCCTGCCACATTGCCTTGTGAAGAAATTCTGAGGCCTTTCCTCCAGCATGGCCTCTGGTTCCAGGTTGTATGTAGGCGGGCTCATAACACTCCAGCTTCCAGGGCACAAGCAAGGCCCTCTCTTGCAGAGTCAGCCTTGCTGGACCCTGCATGGTCAAAGAGCTGATGGCCTCTGTGTTTAGTGCCCAGGACAGGGCACACTCCTGATCATAGTCTTCAAGCGAGTGAGGCAAGTATGAAGGCGTGGCTCCCCCTGCCAAGTTAATGGTGACCTGAGCCACTTCACCCCACACACAGATCCAGGAAGGGTAGCTCACTCTGAACTAAGAGAGTCTTGGGCAGCTGGAGCAGCCTTTTCCTGACACATTTCAGTAAAGGAGTGTCAGTGTAGGGGCCCCCCAGCCAGCCCCAAACAGACTCCCTCCTGAAGTCAGCCCCGTCTTCTTAGGGGACACAATTAAATACTTCCAACTCCCAATGTCCCAGGCTTCTCCTGGGAGCTCCAGACCTGGTCATTGTGTTGCCCACTGGACATCTGCCCCCTGTGTGTGCTCCTCACCAGGAATCTACAGGCCAGCACCGCATCCTTCACACACACACTCTGCTTTCCATCCTCACTTGGCCAAAATCTGCTCCTCCTGCAGGTTCTTCCCTTGGGTGACTGTTCGTTCCCACCAGCCACCCAACTGTTCAAGCCAGGAGCCAGTCTCCATTCTTTCACCCAGGAAACATTCCTTGAACCTCGACTCTGTGCCATGTTCTGAGCTAGGTCCCAGAGGTAAAGACATGCCTCAGTGCAGGCTCCAGATACTGACAGGCCAGTGGAAACCCCACAAGAACAAGTGCTGACCACACCCCGGGGGAAGGAAATGGTTCATCAAAGGCTATTACAGAAGCAATTAGAGCATCTGATCTGACTCACAGGATAAGGAAAGATCTCCTGATGATACCTGATCTGAGTCATGAGAAGAGAGAGCAGGGGAGGAAGTGCCTTCCAGGCAGAGGAGTCTGCCTGAAAAAATGTAGAGAGAAAGAACACAGTGCGTCTGGGAAACCTTTGGCAGACTGATGCTGTTAGAGGGTAAAATACAAGGGAAAGAGATCTGGAGCATTGAGGCTGAAATCGCAGTCAGCAGCAGACCAAATGGGGCTTTTGTTGGAGAGGGACTCATGCTGTAAGCTTGGACTTTGACCTGTAGGCAGTGATAGCTGTTTAAGGGTCTGAGGCCATGGGTGGGGATGGGGGTGAAGGGAGTTAGATTGATATTTTGAATGACTCATTTTGGAGGCTGCGGAGCAGTCTGAATATGAGTGGCGTGGGGTGCGAAGCTAGAAGAGATCTTTAACAGGCTGGTGATGGAACCTGAACTAGGGGTTATGGAGGAAGGGGAGGAGACAAAGGGAAATTGATGAGATGTCATGGAGGTGGAAGACAGATGGGTAAAGATGACTTCCCTGTTTCTGGCTGTGCCGTTTGGGTGGGTGGTGAGGTCAGCAGTGGAAATAAAGAGGATGCAGAAGGAGACACAAGTTTGAAGGAAACTGGATGAGATCATATTTGGATGTACTGAACTGGAGTACCTATAGGCTGTTTGGGGCAGGGGAGTTCAGGAGGAAGTGTCCAGCAGGCAGCTGGAAAAATGGTGTGTCTGGAAAACCGTAAGCAATTTTATTGCTGTTAGAGGGTAAACTACAAGGCAAGGGGGTCAAGCACTGAGGCCAGAACAAAGCCCAGGGGGCAGAAGCTCTGGTGCGAAGCTGGGATCTGAGATGTGAGCCTCTGGATCAGGAGGACTGAGCAAACAGTTGGATCAGTAGGAGGATATGGTCACTCCAGAGAAAGGGTGCAGAACGAGAAAACCAGAGGGTGAGGAACGCGTTCTAGGGAGCCCTACTAATAGAGCGGCAGGCCAAAAAAACAGAGAGCCAGGGGAGAGAGGACACTCAGAGAGAAACAGGAGGGTGGAGCCAGAAGAGGACAGTAATAGACAAGGGCACTTTAAGAAGCGAGGATCCACAAGTGGTGTCAGGAACCATAGCGAAGCCCAGTGAGACTGGAAACTACTCATTCGACTGGAGGTTTAGGAAACACTGGTAAGCTTGGGACTGGTAAGGGCAGCTTTGGCAGATAGTATAGCCCCGATCTCACTGACCTGTGTGGTTGTGGAAGCAGCACAGGAGTCAAGTTCACAGAAATCACACACAGAAATCAGTCTTGATCAACATCAAGAGCACTTAACTTGAGAGCTAAACAAAGCTACATTTTAGAATACAGCTTAAAAAAGAGAAAGAAAAACTAAAACGGCTGTAAGTAAAATATTAAAAAACCATTTAAACTTTCAGCTCTGTTTTTGCATGGAATAAACACAACACTGCTTAGGAAGAGAGGAGTCTCTGGGCTGTAGTGATCCTGTATTATTCTGGGAAACAGGTTTTTTAATATTATGCTCTCTGTTAATAGAAGCAACATTAAAGTACATTTGGATGCTTGTATGCACAGCAATGTTGACATGGCTTTTGTTTGGAACCTGCTTTTGTACAACAGTGCCCCCTGGTGTGAATATTATGCTTCAACACTTTCTCATTATTAGCATGGAGGCAATATTCTGGAAATATTGTTGCTGCTGTCAACTTTAACTTGAAAACAAGTTTAAAGTACAGATGTTTTACATGGGGGAAGTGCTCAACCTGGAGAGCTTAAGTTTTATGTGATGCAACATTGGGAGTATTGATGTGGCTAGTATGGCTCATTTAAGATGATAAAAATTGGGAGTTCCCTGGCAGTCCAGGTGTTAGCTAGGCCCAGATTCAATAGCTACGCCCAGATTCAACCTCTGGATGGGGAACTAAGATCTTGCAAGCTGCGTGGCCTAAAACACAAAAAACAAAACCCAATGATAAAAATTCATAGTGGGAAGCTGCTGTATAGCGCAGGGAGCTCAGCTCTCTGCTCTGTGAAGACAAAGAACGGGGGATGGGGGGTAGGAGCAGTGGGAGGGAGGCTCCAGAGGGAGGGAATTTCTGTATATACGTATGTATATGTATATATAGCTGATTCACTTTCTTGTACAGCAGAAGCACAACATTGTAAAGCAATTATACTCCCAATAAAGAAGAATTTATTTGCCCATGTGCACTGTATAGCTGTGCTTCTCTCAAAGGGTCAGAATGAGACTTACCATTTATTTTAAAAATAAAGTTCATAAAATTATATATACAGAAAATTGAGTTAAATGTTGAAAATCAAAAATACGTTGATTTTTGGCAGAAACCAACACTATACTGTAAAGCAATTGTCCTTCAATTAAAAATAAAACTATTTGAAAAGGCAGAAGTCTAGAACAAAACATAAAAAGAAAATATCCTAAGTATAGATTACAATGAATTTATCAGATTGAACCACTGTGTAATGAAGCACATAGATTAACAAAGAGAAAATTCCTCACAGCCCAGGTGTCCCTCACACTCTCTGCTCCTTCTGGTTACCACCACTGCTGCCAAGAATAACAGTGCGAATGACTGCTCACATTTTATTTTTGAACTTTCAATCATTGGAATAATCAGAAATATTCTTTTCTGTCTTATTCACTATATTTGTTGGGATTCAGCCATGTTGCTCTGTGTATTTGTAGTTTATTCTCTCTGCTGTTTAAAATACCATTGTAAAAATCAACCCTAATTTATCAGTTCAGTAGCTGGTAAAAATTTGGGTTGTTTAGGTTTTGAGCTATTAGGAGTCTGTTATGAACACCCTTGTACATGCCTTTTTGAGCATGTGTTTCTGTTGGGTAAAGAGTTGGGAGAGAAATTCCTGGGTTACAGGGTATGCTTAGCTTTAGTAGATAGCTATCAGTTTTCTAACTTGGTTATCCCAATTATATTCTCATCAACAGTGTATGAGACTGTTTATTACAGTTTCAATTTCCATGCTTGTGATGGGTCTCTTAAGATTTTCTATTTCTTCCTGGTTCAGTTTTGGAAGGTTATACTTTTCTAAGAATTCATCCATTTCTTCCAAGTTGTCCATTTTATTGGCATATAGTTGCTGATAGTAGTATCTAATGATCCTTTGTATTTCTGTATTGTCTGTCGCGATTTCTCCATTTTCATTTCTAATTTTGATTTGATTCTTCTCCTTTCTCTTGATGAGTCTGGCTAATGGTTTGTCTATTTTATTTATCTTCTCAAAGAACCAGCTTTTAGTTTTGTTGATTTTTGCTATAGCCTTTGTTTATTTTTCATTTATTCATGCTCTAATTTTAATGATTTCATTCCTTCTACTCATCCTGGGGTTCTTCTTCTTTTTCTAGTTGCTTTCGGTGTAAAGTTAGGTTATTTATTTGATTTTTCTCTTGTTTCTTGAGGTAAGCTTGTATTGCTATGAACCTTCCCCTTGGCACTGCTCTTACTGAATCCCATAGGTTTGGGGTTGTCATATTTTCATTTTTTTCGATGCATATTTTGATTTCCTTTTTTATTTCTTCCAGGATTTGTTGGTTATTCAAAAGTGTGTTGTTTAGCCTCCATATGTTTGTATTTTTAATAGTTTTTTTCCCATAGTTGACATCTAATCTGATCACTTTGTGATCAGAAAAGATGCTTGAAATGATTTCATTTTTAAAAAATTTACCAAGGTTAGATTTATTGCCCAGGATGTGAACCATCCTGGAGAATGTTCTGTGTGCAGCTGAGAAAAAGGTGAAATTAATTATTTTTGGGTGAAATGTCCTATAGATATCAATTAGGTCTAACTGGTCCATTGTATCCTTTAGAGCTTGTGTTTCCTTGCTAATTTTCTCTTTGGTTGATCTATCCATAGGTGTGAGTGGGGTATATTAAAGTATCCCACTATTACTGTGTTACCATTAATTTCCAGTTTCATACTTGTTAGCATTTGCCTTATGTATTGAGGTGCTCCTATGCTGGGTGCCTATATATTTATAATCGTTATATCCTCAAATAGCCAAAGCAATCTTGAGAAAGAAGAACGGAACTGGAGGAATCAATCTGCCTGAATTCAGACTATACTATAAAGCTACAGTCATCAAGACATTATGGTACAGGCACAAAGGCAGAAATATAGATCAATGGAACAAAGTAGAAAGCCCAGAGATAAATCCACACACCTATGGACACCTTATCTTTGACAAAGGAGGCAAGAATATACAACAGCGAAAAGACAATCTCTTTAACAAGTGGTGCTGGGAAAACTGGTCAACCACCTGTAAAAGAATGAAATTAGAACATTTTCTAACACCATACACAAAAATAAACTCAAAATGGGTTAAAGATCTACATGTAAGGCCAGAAACTATAAAATTCCTAGAGGAAAACATAGGCAAAACACTCTCTGACATAAATCATACCAAAATCCTCTATGACCCACCTCCCAGAGTAATGGAAATAAAAGCAAAAATAAACAAATGGGACCTAATTAAACTTAAAAGCTTTTTCACAACGAAGGAAACTAAGCAAGGTGAAATGACAGCCTTCGGAATGGGAGAAAATAATAGCAAATGAAACAACTGACAAAGAATTAATCTCAAAAATATACAAGCAACTCCTGAAGCTCAATTCCAGAAAAATAAATGACCCAATCAAAAAATGGGTCAAAGAACTAAACAGACATATCTCCAAAGAAGACATACAAATGGCTAACAAACATATGAAAAGATGCTCAACATCAGCCATTATCAGAGAAATGCTAATCAAAACCACAATGAGGTACCATCTCATGCTGGTCAGAATGGCTGCAATCAAAAAGTCTACAAATAATAAATGCTGGAGAGAGTGTGGAGAAAAGGGAACCCTCTTACACTGTTGGTGGGAATGCAAACTAGTACAGGCACTATGCAGAAGAGTGTGGAGATTCCTTTAAAAACTGGAAATAGAACTGCCATATGACCCAGCAATCCCACTGCTGGGCACAGACACTGAGGAAACCAGAACTGAAAGAGACACGTGTACCCCAATGTTCACTGAAGCACTGTTTACAATAGCCAGGACATGGAAGCAACCTAGATGTCCACTGGCAGACGATGGATAAGAAAGCTGTGGTACATATACACAATGGAGTATTACTCAGCTATTAAAAAGAATGCATTTGAGTAAGTTTTAATGAACTAGATGAAATTGGAGCCTATTATACACAGTGAAGTAAGTAAAAAAGAAAAACATCAATACAGTATATTAACACATATTTACGAAAGTTAGAAAGATGGTAACATCAACCCTATACAGAAGACAGCAAAAGAGACACAGATATAAAGAACAGATTCTTGGACTCTGGGAGAAGGCGACAGTGGGACGATTTGAGAGAATAGCATTGAAACATGTATATTACCATATGTGAGACAGATGACCAGTCTGAGTTTGATGCATGAAATAGCACACTCAAAGTCGGTGCATTGGGACAACCCAGAGGGATGGGATGGGGAGGGGGGTTCGGGATGGGGGACGCATGTACACCCATGGCTGATTCATGTCAATGTATGGCAAAAACCACTACAATATTGTGAAGTAATTAGCCTCCAATCAAAATCAATAAATTAAAAAAAAAACAAGTGTATGAGAATTCTGTTTGTTTCATGTCCTCACCAACACATGGTATTGTTAATCTTTTTAATGATAGACATTCTGACAGGTATTATGTTGTGTTTTTTAAAAGAACAGCTTTATTGAGATGTAATTCACATACCATAGAAGTCACCAATTGAAACTGTACAATTCAATGGCTGCCAATACATCCACAGAATTTTGCATCCATCGCAATTTCAGAATACTTTTATTACTCCTAAAAGAAACCCACACTCCTTGGCGGTCACTCCCAAACCTAAGTCAGCTGTAGTCAACCACTAATCTACTTCCCTTATCTACAGATTTGCTTTTGACATTTCACATAGATGGAATCATATGATCAGTTTAGTTCAGTTCAGTTGCTCAATCGTGTCCAACTCTTTGCTGCTCCATGGACCACAGCACCCCAGGCCTGCCTATCTCCAGCTCCCGGAGTTTACCCAAACTCATGTCCATCAAGTGGGTGATGCCATCCACCATCTCATCCTCTGTCATCCCCTTCTCCTCCTGCCTTCAATCTTTCCCAGCATTAGTGTCTTTTCAAATGAGTCAGCTCTTCGCATCAGGTGGCCAAAGTATTGGAGTTTCAGCTTCAGCATCAGTCTTCCAATGAATACTCAGGACTGATCTCCTTTAGGATGGACTAGTTGAATCTCCTTGCAGTCCGAGGGACTCTCAAGAGTCTTCTCCAACATCACAGTTCAAAAGCATCAGTTCTTCAGTGCTCAGCTCACTTTATAGTCCAACTCTCACATCCATACATGACTCCTGGAAAAACCATAGCCTTGACTAGACGGACCTTTGTTGGCAAAGTAATGTCTCTGCTTTTTAATATGTTGTCTAAGTTGGTCATAACTTTCCTTCCAAAGAGAATGCGTCTTTTAATTTCATGGCTGCAGTCATCATCTGCAGTGATTTTGGAGCCCCCCAAAATAAAGTTAGCCTCTGTTTCCCCATCTATTTGCCAGGAAGTGATGGGACCGGATACCATGATCTTAGTTTTCTGAATGTTGAGCTTTAAACCAACTTGTTCACTCTCCTCTCTCACTTTCATCAACAGGCTCTTAAGTTCTTCACTTTCTGCCATAAGGGTGGTGTCATCTGCATATCTGAAGTTATTAATATTTCTCCTGGCAATCTTGTTTCCAGCTTGTGCTTCTTCCAGCCCAGCATTTCTCATGATGTACTCTGCATATAAGTTAAATAAGCAGGGTGACAAGATACAGCCTTGACGAACTCCTTTCCGATTTGGAAGCAGTCTGTTGTTCTACATCCAGTTCTTGTTGCTTCCAGACCTGCATACAGGTTTCTCAGGAGGCAGGTCAGGTGGTCTGGTATTCCCATCTCTTGAAGAATTTTTCAGTTTGCAGTGATCCACACAGTCAAAGGCTTTGGCATAGTCAATAAAGCAGAGATGTTTTTCTGGAACTCTTTTGCTTTTTCAACAATCCAGAGGATGTTGGCAATTTGATCTCTAGTTCCTCTGCCTTTTCCAAATCCAGCTTGAACATTTGGAAGTTTACAGTTCATGTAAGTTGAAGCCTGGCTTGGAGAATTTTGAGCATTACTTTACTAGCATGTGAGATGAGTGCAATTGTGTGGTAGTTTGAGCATTCTTTGGCATTGCCTTTCTTTGGGATTGGAATGAAAACTGACCTTTTCCAGTGCCATGGCCACTGCTGAGTTTTCCAAATTTGCTGGCATATTGAGTGCAGCACTTTCACAGCATCATCTTTCAGGATTTGAAATAGCTCAACTGGGATTCCATCAACTCCACTAGCTTTGTTTGTAGTGCTGCTTTCTAAGGCCAACTTGACTTCACATTCCAGGATGTCTGGCTCTAGGTGAGTGATCATATCCTCGTGATTATCTGAAGATAATCAGGTCGTGAAGATCTTTTTTGTACAGTTCTTCTGTGTATTCTTGCCACCTCAATATCTTCTGCTTCTGTTAGGTCCATACCATTTCTGTCCTTTATCAAGCCCATCTTTGCATGAAATGTTCCCTTGGTATCTCTTAATTATCTTGAAGAGATGTCTAGTCTTTCCCATTCTATTATTTTCCTCTATTTCTTTGCACTGATCACTGAGGAAGGCTTTCTTCTCTCTCCTTGTTATTCTTTGGAACTCTGCATTCAAGTGGATGTATCTTTTCTTCTCTCCTTTGCTTTTCACCTCTCTTCTTTTCACAGCTATTTGTAAGGCCTCCTCAGACAGCCATTTCGCTTTTTTGCATTTCTTTTTCCTGGGGATGGTCTTGATCCCTGTCTCCTGTACAATGTCATGAACCTCCATCCATAGTTCATCAGGCACTCTATCAGATCTAGTCCCTTAAATCTATTTGTCACTTCCACTGTATAAGCATAAGGGATTTGATTTAGGTCATACCTGAATAGTCTAGTGGTCTTCCCCACTTTTTTCAATTTAAGTCTGAATTTGGCAATAAGGAATTCGTGATCTGAGCCACAGTCAACTCCCAGTCCTGTTTTTGCTGACTGTATAGAGCTTCTCCATCATTGGCTGCAAAAAATATAATCAATCTGATTTCGGTGTTGGCCATCTGGTGATGTCCATGTGTAGAGTCTTCTCTTGTGTTGTTGAAAGAGGGTGCTTGCTATGACAAGTGTGGTCTCTTGGCAAAACTTTATTAGCCTTTTTGCCCTGCTTCATTCTGTACTCCAAGGCCAAATTTGCCTGTTACTCGAGGTGTTTCTTGACTTCCTACTTTTGCATTCCAGTCCCCTATAATGAAAAGGACATCTTTTTTGGGTGTAAGTTCTAAAAGGTGTTGCAGGTCTTCACAGAACCATTCAACTTCAGCTTCTTCAGCATTACTGATCAGGGCATAGACTTGGATTACCGTAATGTTGAAGGGTTTGCCTTGGAAACAAACGGAGATCATTCTGTCGTTTTTGAGATTGCATCCAAGTACTGCATTTTGGACTCGAGCTGACTATGAAACTACTCCATTTCTTCTAAGCGCTTCTTGCCCACAGTAGTAGATATAATGGTCATCTGAGTTAAATTCACCCATTCCAGTCCATTTTAGATCACTGATTCCAAGTCTTGCCATCTCCTGTTTGACCACTTCCAATTTGCCTTGATTCATGGACCTAACATTCCAGGTTCCTGTGCAACATTGCTTTTTACAGCATCGGACCTTGCTTTTATCACCAGTCACATCCACAACTGGGTGTTGTTTTTGCTTTGGCTCCATCCCTTCATTCTTTCTGGAGTTATTTGTCCACTGATCTCCAGTAGCATATTGGGCACCTAGCGACCTGGGGAGTTGATCTTTCAGTGTCCTATCTTTTTGCCTTTTCATACTGTTCATGGGGTTCTCAAGGCAAGAATACTGAAGTGGTTTTCCATTCCCTTCTCCAGTGGACCGCATTTTGTCAGAACTCTCCACCATGACCCGACCGTCTTGGGTGGCCCTATATACAGCATGGCTTGCTGCTGCTAAGTTGCGTCAGTCATGTCCGACTCTGTGCAACCCCACAGACGGCAGCCCACCAGGCTCCCCTGTCCCTGGGATTCTCCAGGCAAGAATACTGGAATGGGTTGCCGTTTTCCTCTCCAGTGCATGAAAGTGAAAACTGAAAGTGAAGTCGCTCAGTCATGTTCTACTCTTAGCGACCCCATGGACTGCAGCTTACCAGGCTCCTCTGTCCATGGGATTTTCCAAGTGAGAGTACTGGAGTGGGATGACGGCATGGCTTAATTTCATTGAGTTAGTCAAGGCTATGGTCCATGTGGTTAGATTGGCTAGTTTTCTGAGATTGTGGTTTCGGTCTATCTGCCTTCTGATGCCTTCTCTCAGTGCCTACCGTCGGGTTTCTCTTACCTTGGACGTGGGGTATCTCTTCATGGCTGCTCCAGCAAAGCACAGCCGCTGCTCCTTACCTTGAACGTGGGCTATCTCCTCACTGCTGCCACTCCTGACCTTGGATGTGGAGTATCTTGATATGTGGCCTTTCATCCGGCTTCTTTCACTTACCATGTTTTCAAGATTCATCAGATTTTGATTCAACAAAGGAGCCATCTTGGATCAAACCACACACCTGGGGCACAGGTTACCAGGCTTGTTCCTATTTATTACCCTTAAAACAATTGCTAATTTGCTCACTTACCTGATGGTACATTTCACAGTTTACTTATTTTGGTCATTTTGATAAGAAATTCTGGAATCTTGAGTTCATTCATTGAAACATTCAAACAATTTACTGAGATCAGACAAACCTGGCTTTCCTTAAAGCACCTCCATAGCTGGCTTCTATGCAGAGGAGTGGGGACTTCCATTTGGTTGAAGACACATAAGAGATGCAAGGGAGATGTGAAGACCCATGTGTAGACAGGCAGAGACTTAAGTTCTGTGTCTACACGAGCCAAAGAACTCCAAGGAGACAGAGGCATGGATGGTTCTCACCCAGCGCCTCCAACGAAAAGCAACAATGATTTTGAAATTCTGTTCCAGAAGTTGAAAGATTAAAATTGCTCTGAATCACTGAATTTGTGGTAATCTGTTGAGGCACTCAGAGGAAACAAATACACATAGTATTTGAACTCCTGATCCTGAAGGCTTCCTGGCCTACACTGCTGTGCTGTGAACATTTGTGCTGCTACACATTTGTGCTGTGAACATTCCTTAGGAAGGACCTGGATCTCTCATTTCATGGGAAACAGAAATTTACTGAACTTGAACTCAATTTTTCCATTCTGATTTGCTTCCCTGACTAAAATTTAGCAACTGGGATTAGACAGAGGATCCAAGTTTCCTTTATATATTCTGGAATTAGAGTAAACACAATCTATGCTCTTCCTTACTGCAATTAAACCCACTCCAGTGTTCTTGCCTGGAGAATCCCAGGGACGGGGGAGCCTGGTGGGCTGCCATCTATGGGGTCGCACAGAGTCGGACATGACTGAAGTGACTTAGCAGTAGCAGTAGCAGCAAGCCTGAATAGCCAGTGATCCATTTTCTCTTGGCAAGGCTGGCCTTGTTTTGGTAATGGAGTTAAGGTTATAGTCTTCTGATTTAGCTGAAGTTCAGTATGAACATATCCAAGAGTAAAAGGGGAGAAAAAGAACCAACTAAAACATGTGGATACCACATTGCTTACACTGACTGCAGAAATGTCTATATTTACTACCAAGAAGGATGGATAATTTTCCTTCTTGAGGGGATCTTCCCGGGGATCGAACCCGGCTCTCCTGCATTGTAGACAGACACTTTACCGTCTGAGCCACCAGGGAAGTCCAATATAAAACTTACTCTCATCTATACCTGAAGGTGCTAGGGTAGTGGGAAGAGGGAGGCTGCCTTAGGATCTCTTAAGTTTACTATTACAGAAGGGTTGTGGGAAGGGGATTCTAACACTGAAAGGGAGGCCAAGAAAGCAGCTGGTGAACATGTTGACTGTATACAATGCAGGGTGCTGTGTGTAGGCTGTAGGTCCTTTTGTTGACCAGCCACTAAACTTTCCATGTGTAGACCAAGAAACAGAGGTTTGAAGGGAACATGGGTTCCTTCATCCTGAGTTAATTCTCCTCATCCTTCTAGTGAGGAAACATCTATACTGACCCTACAGCCCATTTCCGAACAGTAAGGTGACATTCAGTATCCCTGGCTGTCACTATGTTCTTTTTTCCCCCTTCAATCTTTTTCATTCCTACAGTTCCTTCCAGTTTGGGAGGCAGAAGAACCACATGAAAAAGGTTAAGAGCACATGCACTTTAGAGCAATTTTAGTAGGAGTCTACCCCACACACTTTGTATGGGTTCAGTTTGTCGCTCTCTTCAGAACGCCCAATTCTCTGATTGGCAAGTTAATTTTTTAAATAGGTATGGATCTGGAGGGTGCTATAAACAAATGTTTAATTTGGGAATTTACTAACAAACAGGAAATTCTGTTCTCAAATGTTAGCCAGGGAAGCTATATATGATGTTCACAGAAACTAAGTCTGCTTTTTATGCATTTATGTATTGATATAGAAATAAATTATGTTCAACTATACAAACAGTAAAATATTTCTAATCATACTGTAGTATATTAAGGCATGCAATGAAGAAATTGACAAGTCTAGGGATATCAAAGGTGATGCTGCATTATCATTAGCCTGAAGCACACAGAGACCTGAGATACTTGGTACCGATCTGACTGCAAACATTCCGAAGAATTCTATCATGTGGTGCAAATCTGACCTTGTGACCTATTAAAAGTTAACTGTAGCCAGTGGTGTTTAACTGGTACACTTGAGGACTAGTATTATCAAAGTGTAGTTAGAATAAGACTAAACAGACTTAAGTCTTTTGAATGGGGGGAATAAATTGGCAAAGACAAAATCCTGACAAAGAGTAGTCTAAGGACCTCAGTTTATTGTTAACAGAAAACCCGTGGAATCCAGTGGCTCTTCCAGGTAGTGACTCAGGATCCAGGGCTGCCATCAACCACGGCAGAAGAGACAGCTGCATGGCCTACCCTTATGGTCCCCTGGTCAGAACCAGCCTCATGGGACTCGCTGCCCACAGCAGCAGGTAGGGAGGTGGGAGAGAAGGCACCGGTACTGACTGAGCAGCAAATGCCTCTGTAATATAAGACAGAACAAGTTTTGAGATATTCACAGTTCAAATGCAAACATTCTTTCAAGTATGCTGGAAAACTGAGGGACACAATCAGTGACCCTGATTGGTCACTTTTCTGAATGCTTCTGTCAAGGAAGTACTGCTTCCTCAATGAGGGAGAACTGGGTTCTATCACTTAGCCTCATTTTTTTGGCATTCTATTTCCACTTTCAGCATGTAATAATAAAGTAGGTGGCTTTACTCTCTTCCTTTTTTAGTCAAAGGAAAGCAATTACACAAACATGTAAGGAAAATGATGAGCTCCTCTTTCCATATTCTGTGGACAAGTTAGACATAACATACTATAGCTAATGTGAACCAATCTGCCCAACTATCTTTGGCATCTTATGGTTGACACAAATAGAAAGAACTCCAGGCCCCCACTTAATGTAACTTTACTGTTCAATGAGCTTATACCATGTACACGTGCCTACACTCAAGCTATCTTCTTGGCCTTTTTAAAGATATAAATATGTGCCACATGAGTTATAAAGCAAGTTGCTTTTATGTTTCTAAGTTGTTGACACAAACACAGAAACAAAATCTGAATTACTGCCTCAAAGTTAAGTTTGGCTGCTCGGAGCTCAAGAGCTCTATCTTCCTGCTGGAAGTCCCCTACATCCCTCCCTCCAAACACACATGACCCTTACCCTTCCCTAACACAGTAACACCAAACACAACCCAATGTTTTAAGTGTACATCATACATTTATTACCAACAACCCTCTCAACTCCAAAATTGGGCACAGGGATTAAAAATAAAAATTCATTGCACTACTTAGTAAAGCATTACTAGTAACTTTCATAAAAAATGTACAAACTTTGTTAAAAATTTATCAAGCCTTCAAATGATTTGGTTACAGATATTTATAATACGTACATTTAAAACTATATGTTAACTGATACAATGGAGTATGATTTGAGGAAATGACTCAGCAAATGATTCCAAAATATACCCCTGTGAGCTTTCCATAATCTGAAACAAACAGCAAAATGAGGTAACCAAATGTACCAACAGGGGGAAAATAGCTTTCTAATAAAGGCCTAAAGATATCTGTGAAAAATATTCTCATAAGTGAGTTGGTAGATCTCATTTAAAATATTATAAGAGGCCCAAATATAAGAATCTTAACAAATCACATTTCAGAGAGTGTATAAAATCTAAATAGGCTTTCACATTTTCTAGATTTTGCTCGAAAAAATTCAGGACAGAAAATCCTAATGAGATCTTGATACCTGGAGGCCTTATTTTTTGTTTTTTTTCTTTTTGGGGAAGAGGGGGTGCTAAAAACAAACAAAGGTGGTATTTCATGCAAAGGAAAAAAAAAAAAAAAAACACAGCAGAGTTAAGGTGGTAAAGCCAATATTGTTTTAGGAGGAAAGGGGAAGAAGGCAAGAAACCAGCATCTGCCTGCTATCGGTGCATCACCTAAGGAGTCAACAGCTGGGTACAAATCAACTGTTCTTTCTCTTCTGCTAGCCACACAGTTGCTAAATGTGGCTAGGGTGAGCTGGTTTGGAACACATGCATGTACGCTCCTAACACACACTAACTACTTAATAAGCAAATCTGCACACATCTCTAAGAGCCCCATGCGAAGAAAAGACATTCCCAAAGAGAAATCAGCCACAAGAGTGCAACAATTCTGGATTTTACCAAAATAGACCCTGCTGCCTCCTAAATTGCCAACGGCCTCTCAAAAATTTAATGGAAAAGGGGTAGTATGACAAGAATTCACCATCCCAGAGAGGGAAGAAAGAGCTACTTTTCCTAGTCATTAGTACAGTGTGCCTTGTTAAGTATCTATATAAATTAGAAAAAGTGCTTTACTTGCATGCTTCAATAAAATGAATACTGAGTGTAGTAATGTTATGTTAGATCTGTACAGATATAAACTTTTTGCAGCTATATAAAAGAGTCTATGTATAAGATGGGCTTTTGCCATTTTAAACATGATTTTTTAATTAAAAAAAATAAAGATTAAACTATACGTGATTTGTAATGTAGTTGATTATTACGCCAGTAATTTTGGTCTTTAACACACTTTATTCATTAGGAACAGGTAGGGAATATTCTAATGATTTAAAAGTAACATGTGCATTTTACCACTGTTTATAGATGTATTTCTGATGCACTGACAAATACAGGGGCAAACAAAGTATGCAAAATCCTACTTGTAGGACTAGATAGAGGCAACAGTGTCTGAAAAAGGGCAAAATTGTGCTTCTGTGTGAATTGACTTTACTGAACTCTAAGCTGTGATGAGCTTATAGTCTTCAAGGGAAGGCAAGTAGCATGGCAGTAACAAGTAGTTAACACTGTCTGAGTAGAAAACGGACACAGAGCCAAATGAAAGCTGAGGTTGGCAGCAAGTCATCACAGTCCTGACTGGAGAATTGCAGCTTGTGCTACTGCAAACAGAACAAGGACATCAACTGCAGGAAAAGGCAGACAATGGTGAAGACACTAGAAGAATGAGAGGGGAATTCAAACACTGCTAGAAAAATGACTTGAAACGATCTGAATTATGCTCAAGGAACCTATTTAAAAAAACAAAGAAACCCACACAGCTATGTATTCTTTTCAGAGCAACTAAATGCAGGTCAATTCCTGTTTTACAGCGTTATTTTTTATACAAAAATCAAATCTTCATTTATACTGCAAGTATTCTGGACACCTGTTATATTAATTTTTTCTCATTCAACAAAAAAGAAAAGTGATAATACATCAAAGCACACCAGGTCTAAGGAGCTTGAGCTGTCACAGCACTTGATCCATCCTGGAAATGAGGGTTTCAATGAGAAGCACGTTTACTGAGGGGAGAAGAACTAGACAACTTTCAGAATTGGAGCTTGGCAGAACAGAAACATAGTTTTCTTAAAACAATTTAGTTGCCTATGGGAGCTTGAACAAATAACATATCAGAAGTCAAGCTGAGTTAACAGATTTTTTTCTGGTGGAAGTAGAGGAGGTGAGACTTCATGGGACCAGTGGTATTCTTAGAAATATATTACTCAAATATCTTCAGAATAGACTACAAACCTAAACATTAAAAGAAAAAAAAAAAAATCACAAGCACATCCGGCTAAGAAGCTTACTGAAAATGTAAAGGAAAACCAAGAGAGTATCAACATTCAAATCACTGATTGAAATGCTAATATTGCTAACTGATGATGTATGATATTGCACCTTCTTTTTGGAAACAGCAAGTTGGAGATTTAAAAATTTCTTTTTCACAACAAAAATCAAAATTTCAGGTTCATGGAGTGAGAATCTATTACACTTTTTCCTTAAGTGACCCAGTTGGGACCACCAACAAAGAGAAGGTGACAGCTGCCTGAAGCAAAGGAAGAAGGCTTTTCTCATTCCATTCACTGGGACGGAGGGGGATGGAGTATTCAATGCTTATAGTTGATGCACCCTTAGCAATCAGTGTGCAACAGCAAACACAAGGGGAAAAACCAGTGTACAGTACTAGTGCTGTTTAAATAACACACCAGATTATACATTGCAGCATAATTAAAACTACACACACATTCTTGGTACATGCTGGTATATAGGATCTCATACACACGTTAGCTACCATGCCCTCACACAAGTAGTTTCACACGTTCTCTCTCTCACACACACACAGATACATTTACCATCAACAGTCATACGCTGCACTCATTTCCACTCACAGTTTCTGAAGGCTCTATATAAGGTAGATTGCTATATCATCTGGAGCTACCACTTTTTATGAAAGCACATGCTAAAAGATCACGTCCACTGTAATCTTGCAGCAACACTCGGAATGATCACACAAAAACCAGGGAATGTTAGTGCACACACAAAATTAAGCTAAAGAAAAAGTCTTTGGAGTTCCAATCACACGGTTAGTATAACAATCCCATAATTGTGAAGACTAATTGTAAGCTTTTATAGTTGATTAAGTCACACAGTGCAAAGAAAGGTCCATTGACCCTTTTGGTAAAGGGAGGGCTGGAAGCCACACAGATTAAGTTCAATGGATAGTCCGTATATACATGTGATGAGGAACACCCAAACTAAATTTGTGCTCTTAGGTTGGTCATTCTGAATCCCGATGCACTTCTGAAGCATCAGCTCGGCAGATTGGGCAAGTACGATTTGCCTAAAACAAAAAAGAGAGCACTTGTCTGAATTTTGACTTATACTGTGAAACATATTAAAAGCAACAGAGCTATTTTACTTTCCACATAGTTTTTACATTCTTTGTTCCTTTAAGAAAGTACAATTATTTAATCTCTTAAAAATACTCCACAAACCTCTAAAACAATAATAGCCTATGAATAATTCTTTATTCGGTTTGTTTTAACATAGACAAGACTATCCATCACCACTTCAGACAAATGTAATAACTGGCTTAAAATTAAAACTCCATCTCAACAAATGGCACTACCATTCGTCGTGCTGCTAAAATCAGAAACATAAGCAACACCTGCTCTCATGTTCTACAAAGCATTTTTTATCAAATGCTCTCATTTCTACATTATGACAGCTCTCGAGTCAAGTACTCTTCTTTTCATCCAGCTTCTACTATTTGTTCTCCATCTGGCCCAGTACGTCCTTATTTCATCAACCTCCTCTATTACCTTCTCCAGAGTAGCCGTGATCTTTCTAAAACGTGCTTTCAGGATCCAATCCAAACTCTCGCACACTCCCCAGTGACTTCGCAAAAAGCTGACTCCTGGTTTTACCTCTGAATCCCCTTCTCTTGCTACTCTCCCTCACACTCTAGCCATCAGCCACATGGAACCAATGCTTTTCCGGTCATCCTGTTCTCACATGTCAGGGCTATGCATATATAATAAGTTCTGTTTTCTAGAAAGCTTAGATTCTTTACCTTTAGGATTCAGTTTGGACAAAACTAGGTACCGTTAATCTGCTCATATGGAAGACTGATTCTATTTTAACTCATCTGTCTTCCTCACCAACTGTCAAGTTATCTAAGCCAGCATTATCATCTCCTACTCAGAATAATCTAAAACAAACCAACCCTAAACTTGACTTAAGATATTTTACTGTATCACATTTTCATCCTACTATTAAAAAAAATTTTTTTTGGCTACACCCCACGGCATGTGTTTAGCTCTCCAACCAGGGATTGAACCTGTGCCCGCTGCATTGGAAGGCAGTCTTAACCCTGGACTTCCAGTGAAGTCCCTTTATCCTACTATTAAAAAAGAAGAAGAAAATAAGAAGTCCTTGAAATAATTTCACTCTGGCATACTATCAGAATTTGTGTCTTTGGAATTTCCCCTCCCATATACACAAAGGAGAAAATGGTCAGAATTATCAAAGCTGTGTTTCAATTTAATCACCCTCCACCAAACCACAGACTATGATCAGTAAGAGAAAATTCAATGTCATTCTTTTCAGATGCCATCATTTTACCTTAAGCCATTTGTCGACACACTTGGCATGGAACTCATGGTTACAGGGTAAAACTCTAAGTAGCTGCCTTGACTCAAAATCACACATGCATACTACACACCTGAAATAAACCAGAAAGATTGTTTAACCATAAAACCAAGTAGTTTCTATTTTGTTACAACTATAGAAACCATAAAGCCATTTACTATCTCACTTATCAAAATACCATCTAAATTTTAAAACTAAAATAATCTATCAAATACCTTTAAAAAAGCATGATGTTAAGACATTTAGTAAGAGTGCTTTGTTTTGCTTAGTGAGAGATCATCAAGAAAATTTCTGGTTTAACAACCAACCCAGCCGAAATACTGAAGCTACTATTATATTCAACAGTGTTGAAACAGCTGGACAGTCATATGCAAAAGAATGTAGTTGGACTCCTACCTCACACAATATATGAAATTAACTAAAAAATGAAAAACCATTACAAGAGCTAAAAACTATTAAGCTCTTAAAGAAAATACAAGTGTAGATCTTCATGACCTTGGAATAGGCAGTTCAGTTCAGTTCAGTCGCTCAGTTGTGTCCAACTCTTTGTGACCCCATGGACTGCAGCACACCAGGTCTCCCTATCCATCACCAACTCCCAGAGATTACTCAAACTCATGCCCATTGAGTCGGTGATGCCATCCAACCATCTCATCTTCTGTCGTCCCCTTCTCCTCCTGCCTTCAATCTTTCCCAGCATCAGGGTCTTTTCCAATGAGTCAGTTCTTCACATCAGCTGGCCAAAGTATTGGAGTTTCAGCTTCAGCATCAGTTCTTCCAATGAATATTCAGGACTGATTTCCTTTAGGATGGACTGGCTGAATCTCCTTGCTGTCCAAGGGACTCTCAAGAGTCTTCTCCAACACCGCAGTTCAAAAGCATCAATTCTTTGGTGCTCAGCCTTCTTTACGGACAACTTTGACATTCATACATGACTTCTGGAAAAACCATAGCTTTGACCAGACGGACCTTTGTAGGCAAAGTAATGTCTCTGCTTTTGAATAAGCTTTCTAGGTTGGTCGTAACTTTTCTTCCAAGGAGCAAGCGTCTTTAATTTCATGGCTGCAGTCACCATCTGCAGTGATTTTGGAGGCCCCCAAAATAAAGTCTCTCACGGTTTCCACTGTTTCACCATCTATTTGCCATGAAATGATGGGACCAGATGCCATGATCTTAGTTTTCTGAATGTTGAGCTTTAAGCCAACTTTTTCACTCTCCTCTTTCATTTTCATCAAGAGGCTCTTTAATTCTTCTTCACTTTCTGCCATAAGGGTGGTGTCATCAGCGTACCTGGGGTTATTGATACTTCTCCTGGCAATCTTGATTCCAGCTTGTGCTTCATCCAGCCCAGTGTTTCTCATGATGTACTCTGCATATAAGTTAAATAAGCAGGGTGACAATATACAGCCTTGACATACTCCTTTCCTGACTTGGAAGCAGTCTGTTGTTCCATGTCCAGTTCTAACTGTTCCTTCCTGACCTGCATACAGATTTCTCAGGAGGCAGCTCAGGTGGTCTGGTAGTCCCATCTCTTGAAGAATTTTACAGTTTGTTGTGATCCACACAGTCAAAGGCTTTCGTGCAGTCAATAAAGCAGAAGTAAATGGTTTTCTGGAACTCTCTTGCCTTTTCAATAATCCAACAGATGTTGGGAATTTGATCTCTGGTTCCTCTGCCTTTTCTAAATAGATCTTGAACATCTGGAAGTTCACGGTTCATGTACTGTTGAAGCCTGGCTTGGAGAATTTTGAGCATTACTTTACTAGCCTGTGAGATGAGTGCAATTGTGTGGTAGTTTGAGTATTTTTTGGCATTGTCTTTCTTTGGGATTAGAATGAAAACTGACCTTTCTCTAGTCTTGTGGCCACTGCTGAGTTTTCCAAGCTGGCATATTGAGTGCAGCACTTTCACACCATCTTCTTTTAAGATTTGAAATAGCTCAGCTGGAATTCCATCACCTCCACTAGCTTTGTTCGTAGTGATGCTTTCTAAGACCCACTTGACTTCACATTCCAGGATGTCTGGCTCTAGGTGACTGATCACACCATTGTGATTATCTGGGTCGAGAAGATCTTTTTTGTACAGCTCTTCTGTGTATTCTTGCAACCTCTTCTTAATATCTTCTGCTTCTGTTAGGTCCCCACCATTTCTGTCCTTTACTGAGTCCATCTTTGCATGAAATGTTCCCTTGGTATCTCTAATTTTCTTGACAAGATCTCTAGTCTTTCCCATTCTATTGTTCAAAAGCGTAAGAAACAACAACGAAAAAAGGCAGATAAATTGAACTTTATCTTTTAAAATAAAGGGGGCTACTAAAGATGCTTTATAAATCTAAAGTGAAAAGACAACCAACTCATAGAATTACAGATATTTTTGAAAATCATGTGTCTTATAAGAACCTATATATATAAAATATAAGTAACTCCTACAACTCAATAAAAAAACAAATGTGAATACACATTTCTCCAAAGAAGATACATAAATGGCCAGTAAGTATAGTAAGAGCTCAACATCACTAGCCCACCTGGAAAATGAAAACCAAAACCTTAAGAGATAACACTTCACTCCCACTAGGGCTGCTAAAATCAAGACAGACAATAACAAGCACTGGTGAGGATGTGGAGAAAAGGAAACTTCTGTTCACTGCTGGTAGGAATGTAAAATGGTGTACTCCATTAGGAATGAAATGATACAAGCTACAATATGGTGGTCCTTGAAAACATTATGCTAAATCAAAGAAGCCAGACCCAAAAGACCCCATGTTATACTGGTTCCATTTACATAAAATGTTGAGAACAGGCCAATCTATAGAGATAAAAGTTAATTAGTGGGGGGGCTGAGTCAGGGCTTTGGAGGGTTGGGGAGAAATGGGGAGTGGCTATTAATTGATAAGGTATTTCTACTGGGGATGATGAAAATGATATCAATTTGACTGTGATGATGGTTGCAAAACTCTTATTAATATACTTAAAAACCACTGGATTGTACACTTTATTTTTAATATTATTTTAATTGGAGGTTAATTACTTTACAATATTGTATTGGTTTTGCCATACATCAACATGAATCTGCCACAGGTATACACCTGTTCCCCATCCTGAACCCCCCTCCCTCCTCCCTCTCCATACCATCCCTCTGGGTCGTCCCAGTGCACCAGCCCCAAGCATCCAGTATCACGCATTGAACCTGGACTGGCAATTCATTTCATATGATATTATACATGTTTCAATGCCATTCTCCCAAATCATCCCACCCTCTCCTTCTCCCACAGAGTCCAAAAGACTGTTCTACACATCTGTGTCTCTTGCTATCTCGCACACAGGGTTATTGTTACTATCTTTCTAAATTCCATTTATATGCATTAGTATACTGTATTGGTGTTTTTCTTTCTGGCTTACTTCACTCTGTATAATAGGCTCCAGTTTCATCCACCTCATTAGAACTGATTCAAATGTATTCTTTTTAATGGCTGAGTAATACTCCATTGTGTATATGTACCACGACTTTCTTATCCATTCATCTGCTGATGGACATCTAGGTTGCTTCCATGTCCTGGCTATTATAAACAGTGCTGCCATGAACACTGAGTGCTGCAGTGAACATTGGGGTACACGTATCTCTTTCAATTCTGGTTTCCTCAGTGTGTATGCCAAGCAGTGGGACTGCTGGGTCATAAGGCAGTTCTATTTCCAGTTTTTTAAGGAATCTCTACACTGTTCTCCATAGTGGCTGTACTAGTTTGCATTCCCACCAACAGTGTAAGAGGGTTCCCTTTTCTCCACACCCTCTCCAGCATTTATTGCTTGTAGACTTTTGGATCGCAGCCATTCTGACTGGTGTGAAATGGTACCTCATTGTGGTTTTGATTTGCATTTCTCTGATCATGAGTGATGTTGAGGATCTTTTTGTGTGTTTGTTAGCCATCTGTACGTCTTCTTTGGAGAAATGTCTAGTTCTTTGGCCCATTTTTTGATTGGGTGGTTTATTTTTCTGGAATTGAGCTGGAGGACTTGCTTGTATATTTTTGAGATTAGCTGTTTGTCAGTTGCTTCATTTGTTATTATTTTCTCCCATTCCAAAGGCTGTCATTTCACCTTGCTTATAGTTTCCTTTGTTGTGCAGAAACTTTTAAGTTTAATTAGGTCCCATTTGTTTATTTTTGCTTTTATTTCCAGTATTCTGGGAGGTGGGTCATAGAGGATCCTGCTGTGATTTATGTCAGAGAGTGTTTTGCCTATGTTCTCCTCTAGGAGTTTTATAGTTTCTGGTCTTATGTTTAGATCTTTAATCCATTTTGAGTTCATTTTTGTGTATGGTGTTAGAAAGTGTTCTAGTTTCATTCTTTTACAAGTGGTTGACTACTTTTCCCAGCACCACTTGTTAAAGAGATTGTCTTTAATCCATTGTATATTCTTGCCTCTTTTGTCAAAGATAAGGTGTCCATAGGTGTGTGGATTTGTCTCTGGGCTTTCTATTTTGTTCCATTGATCTCTATTTCTGTCTTTGTGCCAGTACCATACTGTCTTGATGACTGTGGCTTTGTAGTAGAGCCTGAAGTCAGGCAGGTTGATTCCTCCAGTTCCATTCTTCTTTCTCAAGATTGCTTTGGCTATTCGAGGTTTTTTGTATTTCCATACAAATTGTGAAATTATTTGTTCTAGCTCTATGAAAAATACCATTGGTAGCTTGATAGGGATTGCACTGAATCTATAGATTGCTTTGGGTAGTATACTCATTTTCACTATATTGATTCTTCCGATCCATGAACACGGTATATTTCTCCATCTATTAATGTCCTCTTTGATTTCTTTCACCAGTGTTATAGTTTTCTATATATAGGTCTTTATTTTCTTTAGGTAGATATATTCCTAAATATCTTATTCTTTTCGTTGCAATGGTGAATGGAATTGTTTCCTTCTCATTCTATTTTCTCATTAGTGTATAGGAATGCAAGGGATTTCTGTGTGTTGATTTTATATCCTGCAACTTTACTATATTCAATGATTAGCTCTAGTAATTTTCTGGTGGAGTCTTTAGGGTTTTCTATGTAGAGGATCATGTCATCTGCAAACAGTGAGAGTTTTACTTCTTTCCCAATTTGGATTCCTTTTATTATTATTTTTTTGGCTCTGATAGCTGTGGCCAAAACTTCCAGAACTATGCTGAATAGTAGTGGTGAAAGTGGGCACCCTTGTCTTGTTCCTGACTTTAGGGGAAATGCTTTCAATTTTTCACCATTGAGGATAATGTTTGGTGTGGGTTTGTCATATATAGCTTTTATTATGTTGAAGTATGTTCCTTCTATTCCTGCTTTCTGGAGAGTTTTTAATCATAAATGGATGTTGAATTTTGTCAAAGGCTTTCTCTACATATACTGAGGTAATCATATGGATTTTATTTTTCAATTTGTTAACGTGATGAATTACATTGATTGATTTGTGGATATTGAAGAATCCTTGCATCCCTGGGATAAAGCCCACTTGGTCATGGTGTATGATCTTTTTAATGTGTTATTGGATTCTGATTGCTAGAATTTTCTTAAGGATTTTTGCATCTATGTTCATCAACGATATTGGCCTGTGGTTTTCTTTTTTTGTGGCATCTTTGTCAGGTTTTGGTATTAGGGTGATGGTGGCTTCACAGAATGAATTTGGAAGTTTACCTTCCTCTGCAATTTTCTGGAAGAGTTTGAGTAGGATAGGTGTTAGCTCTTCTCTAAATTTTTGGTAGAATTCAGCTGTGAAGCTGTCTGGACCTGGGCTTTTGTTTGCTGGAAGATTTCTGATTACAGTTGCAATTTCTGTGCTTGTGATGGGTCTGTTAAGATTTTCTATTTCTTCACGGTTCAGTTTTGGAAAGTTGTACTTTTCTAAGAATTTGTCCATTTCTTCCACGTTGTCCATTTTATTGGCATATAATTGCTGATAGTAGTCTCTCATAATCCTTTGTATTTCTGTGTTGTCTGTTGTGATCTCTCCATTTTAATTTCTAATTTTATTGATTTTTCTCCCTTTGTTTCTTGATGAGTCTGGCTAATGGTTTGTCAATTTTATTTATCCTTTCAAAGAACCAGCTTTTGGCTTTGTTGATTTTTGCTATGGTCTCTTTTGTTTCTTTTGCATTTATTTCTGCCCTAATTTTTAAGATTTCTTTCCTTCTGCTAACCCTGGGGTTCTTCATTTCTTCCTTTTCTAGTTGCTTTACGTTATTTATTTGACTTTTTTCTTGTTTCTTGAGATATGCCTGTATTGCTATGAACTTTCCCCTTAGCACTGCTTTTATAGCGTCCCACAGGTTTTGGGTTGTTTTCATTTTCATTCGTTTCTATGCATATTTTGATTTCTTTTTTGAATTCTTCTGTGATTTGTTGGTTATTCAGCAGCGTGTTGTTCAGCCTCCATATGGTGGAATTTTCAATAGTTTTTCTCCTGTAATTGAGATCTAATCTTACTGCATTGTGGTCAGAAACGATGCTTGGAATGATTTCAATTTTTTTGAATTTACCAAGGCTAGATTTGTGGCCCAGGATGTGATCTATCCTGAAGAAGGTTCTGTGAGCACTTGAGAAAAGGGTGAAATTTATTGTCTTGGGGTGAAATGTCCTATAGCTATCAATTAGGTCTAACTGGTCTATTGTATCATTTAAAGTTTGTGTTTCCTTGTTAGTTTTCTGTTTAGTTGATCTATCCATAAGTGTGAGTGGGGTATTAAAGTCTCCCACTATTATTGTGTTATTGTTAATTTCCCCTTTCATACTTGTTAGCATTTGTCTTACATATTGTGGTGCTCTTATGTTGGGTGCATATATATTTATAATTGTTATATCTTCTTGGATTGATCCTTTGAACATTATGTAGTGGCCTTCTTTGTCTCTTTTCACAGCCTTTGTTTTAAAGTCTATTTTATCGGAGATAAGTATTGCTACTCCTGCTTTCTTTTGGTCTCTATTTGCATGGAATATACTTTTCCAGCCCTTCACTTTCAGTCTGTATGTGTCCCCTGTTGTGAGGTGGGTCTCTTGTAGACAACATATATAGGGGTCTTGTTTTGGTATCCATTCAGCCAGTCTTTGTCTTTTGGTTGGGGCATTCAACCCATTTACGTTTAAGGTAATTATTGATAAGTATGATCCTGTTGCCATTTACTTTATTGTTTTGGGTTGGAGTTTATACACCCTTTTTGTGTTTCCTGTCTACAGAAGATCCTTTAGCATTTGTTGGCGAGCTGGTTTGGTGGTGCTGAATTCTCTCAGCTTTTGCTTGTCTGTAAAGCTTTTGATTTCTCCTTCATATTTGAATGAAATCCTTGCTGGGTACAGTAATCTGGGCTGTAGGTTATTTTCTTTCATCACTTTAAGTATGTCTTGCCATTCCCTCCTGGACTGAAGAGTTTCTATTGAAAGATCAGCTGTTATCCTTAGGGGAATCCCCTTGTGTGTTGTTGTTTTTCCCTTGCTGCTTTTAATATTTGTTCTTTGTGTTTGATCTTTGTTAATTTGATTAATATGTGTCTTGGGGTGTTTCACCTTGGGTTTATCCTGTTTGGGACTCTCTGGGTTTCTTGGACTTGGGTGATTATTTCCTTTCCCATTTTAGGGAAGTTTTCAACTATTATCTCCTCAAGTAATTTCTCATGGTCTTTTCTTTTTGTCTTCTTCTTCTGGGACTCCTATGCTTTGAATGTTGGGGCGTGTAACACTGTCCTGGAGGTCTCTGAGACTGTCCTCATGTAATTTGTTTTTCTTTTTTCCTCTCTGATTTATTTATTTCTACCATTCTATCTTCTACTTCACTAGTCCTATCTTCTGCCTTTGTTATTCTACTATTTGTTGCCTCCAGAGTTTTTTTGATCTCATTTATTGCATTATTCATTATATACTCTTTTTTATTTCTTCTAGGTCCTTGTTAAAACTTTCTTGCATCTTCTCAATCCTTGTCTCTAGGCTATTTGTCTGTGATTCCATTTTTATTTCAAGATTTTGGATCATTTTCACTATCATTATTAGGAATTTTTTATCAGGTAGATTTCCTATCTCTTCCTCTTTGGTTTGGTTTGGTGGGCATTTATCCTGTTCCTTTATCTGCTGGGTATTCCTCTTTCTCTTCATCTTGTTTATATTTCTGTGTTTGGTGGGGGCTTTCCGTATTCTGGCAGTTTGTGGAATTATCTTTATTGTGGAGTTTCCTCGTGTACGGGTGGCTTGTCAAGGTTTCTTGGTTAGGGAAGCTTGTGTCGGTGTTCTGGTGGGTGGAGCTGGATTTCTTCTCTCTGGAGTGCAATGAAGTGTCCAGTAATGAGTTATGAGATGTCAATGGTTTTGGAGTGACTTTGGGCAGTCTGTATACTGGAGCTCAGGGCTGTGTTCCTGTGTTGTTGGAGAATTTGCATGGTATGTCTTGCTCTGGAATTTGTTGGCCCTTGGGTGGTGCTTGGTTTCAGAGTAGGTATGGAGGCGTTTGATAAGCTCGTGTCAATTAATGTTCCCTGGAGTCAGGAGTTCTCTGGTGTTCTCAAGATCTGGACTTAAGCCTCCTGCTTCTGGTTTTCAGTCTTATTTTTACAGTAGTCTCAAGACTTCTCCTTCTATACAGCACTGTTGATAAAACATCTAGGTTAAAGATGAAAAGTCTCTCCACAGTGAGGGACACCCAGAGAGGTTCACAGAGTTACATGGAGAAGAGAAGAGGAGGGAGATCAGGTGGAATCGACAGACAAGACAGCAAGCTAGCCAGTAATCATTTCCTTATGTGCACTCCACAACTGGTCTGCTCAGAGATGTTCACGGAGTTATACAGAGAAGAGAAGAGGGAGGAGGGAGACAGAGGTGGCCAGGAGGATAAAAGGGGGGAATCAAAAGCAGAGAGCCAGATCCCGCCAGTGATCAGTTCCCTAAGTGTTCTCTACCATCTGAACACACAGAGATTCACAGAGTTGGGTAGAGAAGAGAGGGGGTAGGGAGGAGACACAGGTGACCTGGTGGAGAAAAAGGAGAGTCCAAAGGGGCAGAGAGCAGTCAAGCCAGTAATCTCGCTCCCAAGTAAAAATGGGTACTGAAGATTGGGTTCTTAAAGGTACAAAATTGATAACAAATACCAAAAAGCAAAGATTAAAAATCTAGAGTTTGGAATTTCAAAAATACAATATTAAAGAAAAGAAGAAAGGAAAAAAAAGTCAAATATATATATATATGAAGTTTACTTTAAAAAACAGGGTCTTTTTTTTTTTCAAAGTCATAGTAGGTTATAAAAGTGAAAATTAAAGGAGTAATAGAGGACTTAAAAATTAAAAAAAAAAGAATGATCATAAAAATAGTAAAAATATATCTACAACTTTCTCTGGTGTTGTTGTGGGCAGTGTGGGGTCAGTTCATTTTCGGATAGTTCCTTGGTCTGGCTTATATTTCTCGAGATCTATAGGCCCCTTCCTATGTAGTCGGTACTAACGACAGGGTTTTAATCTATTGCACCTGTCACTTTCAAGGCAGTTCCCTCTGTTTTAGCTTCTTCTGTTTGCTGGTCTATTCAGTGCCTGATTTCCTCCCTGATAAAAAGGGGGAGGTGGTGGACACTTTTTTAGGCTCACTTGTTCAGTCACACTGTGGGGAGGGAGGGATGCTGCAAACAAATAACACTGGCGGAGTGCTCGCAGTGCCTCAGCCACACTGGGCCTGCCCCCGCTCACGGCGCGTGTGCCCTCCCTACCCACACTGCTCAGGCTCTAGGTTGCTCTGCTGGGAACTGTCCAAGGCTGGCCCTGGGCTGCATGTACCTCCCAGGTCTAAGCCACTCAGGTTCAGGCACTCGGGTAGTCCTCAGAGGCGCAGACTTGGTTGGGCCTGTGTTTTGTGCCCTTCCCAGGTCCAAGCAGCTCAGGTGATGAGGTGTTTGGCAAGCACGGCCAATGCGACTTACTGCCTCCCCCGTCCCTGCCACTCAGTTTGCTGGGTGTACAACCGGCACACCTTCTCAGGCGGATGTTGACTGTCCAGGACCCCAAGATGTCTCAGTTAGCAAAGAAGCCTGCTTGCAGTTTGGTAGATAATGTCTCTGTGGGGCTGCGATTGCCCCCCTTCCGGCTCTGGCTGCCTGCCACCGGAGGGGGATGGTCTGCAGCTGGCTAATTCTCTTCAGTCCTTTGTTTTGTGCGCAGGCCTGGCGGTGTCTTAGGGCGTTTCACGTGGTAGCTATCCCACAGTCTGGTTTGCTAGCCCAAGTTAGTTTGCTAAGATTGCCCTCGGGGCATTCAGGCCAGATCCTTACTCTAAGCAATGCAGCCCACGCCTCCCTGCCCAGCCCCCACTTGCTAGTGGCAGGTGCAGGCATCTGCGCTGCTTCTCTGCTGGGGGAGTTACCACTGGGCTCGTAATCTGTGGGCTTTAATTATTTATTTATTTTTCCTCCCTGTTATGTTGCCCTCTGTGCTTCCAAGGCTTGCCACACACTCGGCAGTGAGAGTGTTTCCTGGTGTTTGGAACTTGTCTCTTTGTAAGATTCCCTTCCCAGGACAGAGCTCCGTCCCTACCTCTTTTGTCTCTTTTTTTGTCTTTTATATTTTTTCCTACCTCCTTTCGAAGACAATGGGCTGCTTTTCTGGGTGCCTGATGTCCTCTGCTGGCATTCAGAAGTTGTTTTGTGGAATTTACTCAGCGTTTAAATGTTCTTTTGATGAATTTGTGGGGGAGAAAGTGGTCTCCCCATCCTATTCCTCTGCCATCTTAGGACCGCCCCCTGGATTGTACACTTTACATGTGAACTGTATCTCAGTAGTTGCTATTAAGAAAGATGCTATAATAAGCAGAATCTTTAGGTAAATCCCTCAAATTTTACAGGTATGAGACTTTTCGATCTAATATAAAACATTCTAGAGTTAAAACCCGTAAGATTTGTAGGCAACATAAAAATCCAGAACAGCACTGTCTAGAACCTTCTCAGGTGACAGAAATGCCATATACCTATATCTTCTGATATAGCATCACTGGCTAGCACAACTAAAAATTTTAACTTTAACAGCTATCTTATTGGACAGCACAAGCCTAGACTATGAAAACAGTCATAACTTACCTTCAAGTTATCTTTGACTTTAAAGCTTTTATTTCATGAAGGTGGAAAAGGAAATTTAATACAGAAAGATGTCAGAAAAATGTACTTACAAAGTCTGTTCTGACTGGTGGTTGTTAGGATTGAACCGGTAAGAAGGAAGTTGTTCAATATCTGCTTTAGTCAGTCCTCGAGGCTTGGCCTCTCCCAGTCGCTCTGCTAGGTTTAACAGGGCCTACAAAGGGAAAGAAAGACATCTGCATATCCTTCTTTGAATTTTATATTCCAACATATATATTTCTAAAACTAGCTTTATTATGGAAAAAATTTTAAATATATACTGAAGTAGAAAAATAGTATAAAGGAATTAATTCCATATGCCCATTACCCAGGCTCAACAGTTCATGGCTAATTTTATTTCATTTTTCACTGTCCACTCCTACACCCACATTATTTTAAAGAAACCTAAAACATCGTATTTCACTGGTAAAATAGTTCTGCTTTTATGTTTAAGGTAGTCCGTCAACCTCAGTATTTTGGACACTTGAGGCTTGGGTACAGTTTTGTTGTAGGGGGTTTTCCTATGCACTGTAGGATGTTCAGCAGTAACACTCGTCTTTACAATATCTGCAGTGGCTCAGCACTGAAGAATCTGCCTGTAATGCAGGAGCCACGGATTCAATCCCTGGATCTGGAAGATCCCCTGGAGGAGGGAATGGCAATCCACTCCAGTATTCTTGCCTGGAGAATCGCATGGACTGAGGAGCCTGGCAAGGAGGATCGCCAAGAGTCAGATATGACTGAAGCAACTTAGCCCATGTGTGATGGTCTATACAAAAGTATCTCCTGACTTTGCTAAATACCTTTTAAGGGATAAAACTGTCCCCAGGTTTGAGAACCACCAGCACTTTAAAAACTAAAAGACTATTTAAAATATAACAACAGTAACCATCATTACACTTTCCAAACTAGTAATTCCTTAATGTTAAATATCTTTGTTTCAATTATTTTCAATACTCTTTGAAATAGTTTATTCAAATTAGGATCCAAATAAACTCATGTTACCAATGTCTGATGTCTCAAGTATCTATTTTTACTCTTATATTTGTTACAGAAACCAGGTCAATGGCCTGTAGAAGTTCCCAGTCTGAATTTTGCTGACTGAACCTCCCCACACCTATGACTGAACCTCCCACACCTATTCCTGTGGTTTAATACATTCCTTGTCCCCTCTACTTCCTAAAATTTGGAAGGTTTTACTATTTCCATCATACAGCTCAGCATGTCTTGTTTTTATGTTAGTTAGCACTGATGAACACTGCCTAGGATCCATTAATTCATTAAAAATTGTAATATTCTATTACTTTTTATTAGATAAAATGCTTCTTATATTGATCAACTGCCTCATATCAAACTATACTTAGTTGCATAATTTATATGAAATAGGAAGGATAAGACCAACGAATTTCTTTTCTTTTCTTTTTTTTTTTGAAGTATCACTCATGAACTCATGGATTTTAACTCAGGTGGTAAGTTTCAACACATTGTAGCTATTATGTTTATTGATTTTACCCTAGTCCCTCCATTTTCCTGGTTTTCCATAGTTCTAACTGTTCGTTTGCTTTCTATAATCAGGCAGCCATGTACAGGTCGCTTGCCCCCCACCCCCTCTTTTAAGGCTACCACTGGTTAAGAGAATAGGTAACAAAGAAACATTGATGGACAATGAGAGGAATAAGTTGAACTTTCTGTAGACTCAATAATCAGTGCTGTAGTAACTGCTGCTACTTCTGGTACAGCTTTATTTGGAGAAATGGGTCACCTAAAAGACCCTGTCCCCATTCCCCATGTATGCCCCTCAGTGTCTCTAAATGCTAAATAGATGGTAACTTGTTAAATTTTATCGATGCTGACTACAATTAGCTATAAAATTTATGATATAGGTGATATATCTTTTATACCTCTATTTTATATTCTACAGGACACTTAGGTCAACTAATACAATTTATGACTACTATGTTAAGGCCTTATTGGATGGAGAGTAAAATGATATTGAGCCCTTAACAAATCTACATGATCAGAAGGCAAGACAACTGAAGGCAGGACATAATAATTAGGCATAGTTGTATAACACCTATGAGGGCAAGAAGGAGAGAGACTCATACAGACCTGGGGATAGACCAGAAATGCCTATCACAGAGGCAGCGTTAGCTGGGTCTTGAAAGACAGCCATGTGCAAGAAGTGGGCAGAGTTCTTAAGAAGAATCAAGGGGAGTAAAGGCACTGAAGCAAGGATGCACAGGAGAGACTCAAAAAATGATGAGTACTCTGGAATAGGGAGTGCTGGAGGCATGCACACTATGCAATAAAACCACAGACAGCAAATACTTTCTTGACTGGATTAAAGTACGACTTTGCAGAAGATTAAACATAGTCAACCCGAAATATAATTCAGAAAGAGACTCGAACGCCAAACACAAAATATTTTTCTTTTACTGGGATGGTATCACTGTTTTTACCACTGATATGTATATGATCTGTTTAACAAGAGAGCTGTCTTGCTTTCAGCAATATGACTTATGATAATTTTAGTACAGAATGCCTAAAGGATCACCAACTCCTTTTCTTACTACTCTGTTCAAAACTAGCATAAACAGTGTAGAAACATAAAATTATTATAGCCCATTTCTCAAGAAATCTGAGACTGGAATCCAAAGGACACTGAAGTGTGACTGTACATGCAGAAAGTAACATAACAGCATTTTAAAAACGACAAAAGAATATAGCATTTGGCCTGATTTCTTCCACATGCATTAAAAAGGGGGAGGGATGCTGTGAGACTGTGTGTGTCTTTCCTCTCTGTACCCAGATTCCATTTACCTAAAAACAAATAACAAAAAACCTGTTCCAATATTTATATTGTATAGAGATTGAGTGAGGCTGGGCTAAGCAGTAGCCAGCCAGCAGTACCCAAAGTCACAGTCACTCACATTCAACATTTCCAGATCCAAACATGTCTTCCAACCCTTTAACTGACCACTGTACTCCAAACCTCAAATAATATAACAATGTCAACATCATCTACATTAAGTGGTATTGTCTATTTGCCCTGGCATCTTGGAGTCAGCCCTCTTCATGAGCTATTGCAGTCCTTTTGCAGACCATCTTCTCTTGCAACCCTCTCACTCACAACCCTGACAGTACCATAAACCATTCAATGATCAAATCCTGTTGATTCTAGTGTTAAAATGTTTTTCAAAGTGTATTCTTTTCTACTTCAAGTTTTCATAGTTCAGAACTTGCATGGTTTTATAATTTACTGTCTGGTAAAAATTGGTTACCCCGCCACCAACTCTGAACCACTTCATCTATTTCTTCATGCTACAAATTATAATTCTGACTCTTTAAGACAGCAATCTGATCGATAAACACCAAAATATTTAGTGGCTCCTTCCTCTCACAATATTCAAAATTATGTTCATTCTGTACCAGGGAAAGCACAGGGCACTCAAACACAACCAGCTGAGTTTTTCAATCAAATCTCCAGTTTCTCCTCTCACTTTAGCCAGATATTATGTTCTTCCTCAAGAATACCCAGCATTTCCCTGCCTCAATCTTTGGCATGAAAAAGCTTTCCCATCCCTCAGGAACTGACTGTTCACACTTCTGTGGCCGCAAAATGTTTTCAGAACATCCAATCATAATTCATTTTCTCATTTACATTCTCTCACAGGAATTGTATGTAATTCTAATAGAGAACACCAGTCTATCTTGTTATCATAACTATGTGGTACATGTTGAAATAATTTTTGACATATTTGTATCTTGAAATATACAATGGATTTACCTAGTGTTTAATTAGATGAATGAGTTGAGTAGTACAGTATTTTTATGCATACAAAGTTCCCCAAATCAACTCACAGTTCATCTACTAACCTCGTAATTTTCTACTTCTCCATCTTCCACATCCAATTCAAAGCTGAAAGTTGGGCCCACTGCAGGTGGCACTGGAAGCATTGATCTGCAGTGAAAATAACCAACACAAGGATTGATACATTAATGAATTATATCAATGAATAGGATGAGAAGAACATGGCCAGTGCTACAGAGATAAAGAATGGTCAGTGTTGATCAGTGACAACCCTTTAAAGAAACTGATTTTACTAGCAATAAACAAAAGACCTGTAAAATAAAAATTGTAAAAATACTGCTAGGACAAATTTGAGAAGGTAATAGAGAGAGAAATATACCATATAAGTAGGTCAGAAGATTCAATATTGTTAAAGATGTCAATTCCCTTTCAAAACTCATCTACAGATTTCACGTAATCCCTACCATATTCCAGCTTTTTTCAAGTAGAAACTGATTTTAAAATTTATATGGACATGCAAAAGACTTTAAATAAAATCAGTTTAAGAACAAAATTGGGAGATTTATAGTATCTGATTTTAAGATAATAAAGATATAATTTTCAAAATACTATGATATAGGCATATAGCCCTCTGGTACAAAAACAACATTCCCTAGCCTTTCTAGAAGTACTTACAGACATGGGTCTAGATTCTAACCATTAGGATCTCAGCAGGAGTCATACATGCAACTTCTAGGAATTATCCTTGAGAGGAAGCAGGTAGGCAGAGAGATTCGGTTTCATTTTTGCTAGTTAGAATGTGGATGTGATGGCCAGAGCCTGAGAAGTCATCTTATATCATGCAGCTGCTGCTGCTGCTAAGTCGCTTCAGTCGTGTGCGACCCCAAAGACCACAGCCCACCAGCCTCCCCCATCCCTGGGATTCTCCAGGCAAGAACATTGGAGTGGGTTGCCACTTCCTTCTCCAATGCATGAAAGTGAAAAGTGAAAGTGAAGTCGCTCAGTCATGTCCGACTCTTAGCGACCCCATGGACTCCAGCCCACCAGGCTCTTCCGTCCACGGGATTTTCCAGGCAAGGAAGCCATAAAATTTTGAGGATGGCAGACCCATTCCTGAGCTATGGAGCTAACAGACCATGTCTGAATCACCTAATTCTAGACTTCACTTCACAAGAAAGATAAAAAGAACTATGATGTTTCACCTATGGGTGTGTCTGTTATAAATCTAATCCTAGCAGAGTATTTCTAAGGCACAGATATAACTTCTCTCTCTCACTTCCCTTGAGAGAAGTGGCAGCATTAAGTGCTAGATAACCATGGAAAGTGGCAAGTGATGCCTGCTGTGAAAGAGGCAAACCATTTAAGCTTCTCTACCTGACTTCTGGTGCACCCCTGCCCCTACTTCTCCCCTGACCTTGCTCAATGGACCCCCACCCCAACCACTTAACATCAAATAAAAACAAGTATCTAAGACACATAAAACTGTTCATAAAGGGAAGAGTATCTCAAGGGTGTCAAAACTCAGAACTCATTAAAAAATAAGACAGAACTTACAACACATATGGTAGTAAGCTGGGATGGTAGGGGGGTGGTGGTATGGGCTGCTGGGATCTGTATCTACTGCGTCCTGTGAGCCTCCGAGGCATAAATGGAGGATAAGGCTGTAGAGAAAGAATGTTAAGACAATTTAAGATCATTCCATATCCACAACTTTTTCAGGTGCTGAATAAAGGCTCTTCTTTTTCAAAAACCTAGGAAGTTATTTATTGTTCAAGGGTATTTAGTATTTCTTAAATGTTAACAAAGGTGCGGCAACTAGTTTAAAACAAGAATACTCTTAGGTGTGCTTCTACACACAATTTTCCAACTGACTGCAAGAATACATTTAAAATTTGAAACATGTAGAGTTATACTGAAGCAGAACTCAAAACAAGTTAGTTACCAAAGCAAGCAATAAATTAATAACAATGAATGAAAACTTACTACTCCATACGAAACCTCCTGATGCAAAGGATCATGTGTTAGGAACTGCAAAGGAGCTGATGGAGGTAATGTCGGGGGATGGGCAGATGGAGGGTAAGTAAAACCTCCCACAGGAAGATGTTCTCCTAAGAGTTCCACTTCGTTTTCTATCCTTTGCAGAGGCTGAGTGGGGGAAAAAGCAAACAAATATACTTCCAGTGTTCAGACAGACAGACTGTGCTTTATAACAAAAATTAAAAAAACCCAAAGATATCTTTGGGGTCATGCATTTCCTGATGTTCACATCAATCTAAATTCATACATGTGGACATACAGCCTACAGTAAAATCTTACTGCCTTTAACTGAATTTCAATAAGAAAATCTCTCAAAACATGTTATTACACATTTCCACTATTCACTAATGGATACATTTCTTTCACTATTTGAACTTTCCCTTAAAAATGATATAAGGAAAGACAAAAAGTCATGTAGTAAGCCAGTTACATAAAAGTTGAAGTTACTTAAGTCATAGCACACTGAACTACATCAATTTCAGACACAACTTTTAACAGATGAAATCAAAGATGGTGTACACTGTAAATGGGAACTAGGGCTAAATAGTTTAGAACACAGCAGGAAGTTATTTTATAGTAGAAACCTTATGGACTTTGGCACTAGACAAACTCTTGGTGCTGTAAATAATGAGCCCTGTGGCTCTTATAGAAATTACTTAATCTGAACCTTACTTAATCTGTCATCTGTAGAACTGACATTTTCACAGCCTACTTCCGAAGTGTGATTTGAACACCAAGACAATGTTCAGAAAGCACACAGTGCTTTGCAAAGCACATAGCCTATGTTGCCCCCTCCCCCCAAACTTAAAAAAAAAAAAAATAGCTTGAGATAAAATTCACCCTGCTAAGGGGTACAATTCAGTGGATTTTAGTATATTCACAAGAGTTGTACAATCATCACCACTATCTAATTTCCCTCAGTCCTTCCCAAGTTCTAGACAACTGCTAATGTACTTTATATTTCTATACATTTGCTTATTTTGGACATCTCATATATATGGAATCACACAGGATGTGGCCCTTGTATCTGGCTTCTTTCACTTAGAATGGTTTCAAGGTTCATCCATCTTGTAGTTTGTATATTAGTACTTTGTTCTTTTTGGAGTTGGATGATCATCTACTGGATACATATACCATGCCTTGTTTATCCACTCATCAGTTAATTGACACTGGAATGTTTCTACTTATGGCTATTAGGAATAATGCTGCTATGAACATCTGTGTACACATTTTGGGGCTGATGTTTTCAATCTGATCTCTTGGGAACATGTATTCTTAAATGTTAGTCTAACTTCTTCCCACAGTTAAGAGAACAGCAACACATTATTCAAATACAAGTAACTGCTAACAGTTACTTTGGAAGCTTATGTATGCTTGTATGATGGCTAAATTTAGTTTTAACCTTGAATTCCCAGGTACTGGAAGCTTCCTAAGGAACATCCTGGCATGAATCCTGTCCTGATTCTAATAAAAGATTTTCTTGTGGGAGTAGTTTCAACTTTTCAGATTAGCCAAACTTCTGTCGTAATTGGCTCCTAGTTTTCAGGAAAGCAGCCAAGTAAGCTCATCTCTCACCTCTTCTTGAGACTAAGCATGGTGTATAAATCCTAAGTAAAGCATGGTCAGGCTCTGTTAGGGTAAACCATCAAGCTCCATTCACAAGGCCATTTCCACTCAAAGCATTTCCATATGTTCTCTCCCTTATTCTCCTTTAATCATGGTTCAGACGTTCAACTTGGCCTGTCTAGAATACAATGGAGTCTTCTTCCTGTGTGTTTCCTCCAACTGATCCCTCCAGGCCCTGGAAATATGCTTCTCAGCTATATTCCAGCTCCAGGACAGAGTGCACTATGCTAACAGAGTATCTCATCTACTTTTCATCAGAACACAGCATAAAGCCAGACTTTGGAAAAAAAAAAATTGAGGTTCAAAGGATTACTTACTTGCTTAAATTAATATAAATATTATTCTAACAAGTATAAACATTTTTATAATATTTTCATTTTCCCATTTTAGAAACGTATGAAAGGAAAAACTAGAACTGTTTTTTTTTTCCAGATTCAATTTCCAAAGGATTGCAGATACAAAAGAATAAATTTGATTAGACAAGTTTCATATAAAATAACTAGAAAAACTTAATAAACCAAGTAACTGTAGGTACAATTATTGCTTATATATATTTCTATGTGTGGGGATTCTTAGTTCTTTTAAGAACCAGGAAAGTGTCATAGTTACAATTTTTAAATGATAACTTAAACATCTATTAAATTAATCTGTCTTTTATGTCTAAACATTCTGTAAAAGTTAAAAGACAAAAAAGATACGTACCGATCGTGACTGCTGTGTTTGGAAAGGGACAAACTGGCTTGGAGGTGGCAAATGAGGAGGATGATGAGGAGAAAGATGGGGAGGATGTAAAATAAACGGATCACTGGAAATAAGGGGTGGAAATGCAGCATACGGTACTGGTAAGTGCTGAACAGAACATGCTTGAAGCATCTGTAAAAGAAATCATTATTTTTTGTTGAGAGTATCAGAATATAGTAATTTAAAAAAATACTATACAATCAGATCGAAATGTTACTGCCACAGTCCTCCCAGAATCATAAAAATGTCTTAATAACCTATAGTAACAATGAGATACTTGTGCATTTTTGCATTTATTAGTAAAATAAATGGTAACTAGTAATTATTCTGGATTTTACGTAGCTCTTACAAATCAGTCAAAACACTTATCTTTTACTTAAGCTTTTCTAATACCTAAGAAAATAAAGGGTAAGTGCCAGAGAAGGAATCTCTTCCCACTTGGCTTAAAATGTAGCAGACATTACTACTTTCCAAGAAGCTGTCCTTTTCAATCTTGTAGATTTTTTTTATTTCTAAGAGTGCAATTCACAACTAAATGCTTTATGATCTCTCAATATTTTAGTTTGCTAATTTAGCACACTGGTTCTATAATCTATTAATGAGAAACCATGCATGGGTAAATTAATCTATTAAATTGGTGTTAGTATTTGTATGTATGTGTTTGTTTTAATCCCAAATTCAGACAAGATTATTAGGATTATATTAAGATTTAGCAAAGTGCTTTACTTTGAAGACTTTATTGACCTTAACAAGTCATTTAAATTCTTTGGTTTTCAGCAACCTAGTTTTCAAATAAGAGGGCTGAACTACGGGCTGGTAAAGGATCAAGTATAAGCTTATAAGAGGCAAAGAATTGAGTATGAACTCTTGTTTTCTCATGCTAATTGCTTCTATGATATTAAGCACACCATTTTCAATTTCATCATTTAGAAAATGAGGGTACTATTTTCATCACAGGCTTCCTATAGTATGGAATAAGTAAGTCTAAGCAACTCAAAGTGCCTATTAAAAACCCAGCAAGTGCTGAGACTATTAATGTTGACCACCAAATTCTCTGAGACTTTATTACTAATCAGTTCAATATCCTAAGTTAAAACCTGAAGGACAATCTTTATTAAGGTTTAATTATAAACAGTGCAGACATGTGAAGGAACATGCTTTGACCTTCAAAGAATGTTAAAATATGTGTAATTTAATTAATGTAAAAACATATCAAGTTTTAAAGCTAATTCTACTGAACTGTTACTGTACAGGTGCAACTGAGCTTTCTGTTGCAATAAAATTGCATTTTTTTACTTGAAAGTGAAAAGCTCCAAGTTTCTTGTGTTTTGTTGATATAACATATTTAGCCACTCTATAGAAGCACTGCACAGACTTACTGGAGGAGGCACACTACAGACAGGGAGGTGCTGTCCACTGAAAACCACAGAGCATCCTGGGACCTGTTGTGTACTGCAAGCAGGGATGTGCTGGCCTGTGCAGAGGGGAATCCCATGTGGTGCCACTGTTGTTACTGTGTAAGAAACAGGGACGGTGCCCTGATGGAGCTATTAAAAGAGAGAAACAGAACAGAAAGACTTGAGTGTGAGTTTGGATAAACTTTTAACAGTTTGGATAAAACATCAATTATTAAAAATTAAAATCTGGGCATTTATTGATTCTACTCTTAACTGCACAGATTGTTCACAATGTACTTCTGCAACAGTTTCAACCAAAATATTCTTGTTACTGTAGAGAAAAAATGTTTCAAGAGCAGTATATGATATCCACTGAACTGTGCCTGACTCTTCGCTCAAAAAAACTTGAAAAGTCCAGGAGATAATGAACTGCTATATTAACTCTTCAAGCCTGCTCTACAGAGCAGAAAACTTTTCTAAGGAGGAAATCTGGAAAAAAGAAACATGTCTGCTAATAACCTGCTCACATTCAACAGGAGGGAAAAAACCATTTGTTTAATTGCAACTAGTGAAATGTTAAGTAGCATTTTTAAAAAATTAAATAATTCCCTTCTTCCCTGGTCAGTTTTATTCCCATCCTATCTGGAAGCAAACAACATTTAAAAATACATCCTCCTGTATCATTCTCCATGAGCATATAAACATAAGCATGAACCACTGTCATGCTTGTTTTTGTTCTTAACAGAAATGAGATATTACCTTGCAACTTACTTTTTCCAATTAATACTGTAAATATCTCTTTAAAGAAATTAAGGCCAATTCATTCTTTTTGACACTAACAAGATATTTCAAATACAGTCATCACTTTAACACAATCCTATCATTCATAAAGGACTTTAAGTTGTATTCACCTTTTACCAATACCAAAAACAACCATAAAAAACATCACTGAACATATATCCTTACACATTAGTTTCATTTATTTCACAGGGATTACTGGGTAAAGGGGTAAATATATTTTAAACTTTAGCAAAAGTCTGGATGGATTAAATCACAATCCCAATGGTAGTAACAAGACTCTCAGCACCTCCACTCAAGGCAGATGTACAATATTTGCATAATAAGCATGCTTGCTTGTTATACAAATACTACAATGGGGGAAGGGGGAAAAACCAGTATCTACCTGGTGTACTTTAAATTTTTATTTCTCAGATTAGAGAGACTGAACATCTTTTAATATGCTTATTATCATCTAGATTTCCTTTTATGTAAATAATCTATATCCTTTGTTCACTGCCCACTTTCTACAAGGCTGTCCATTCACATTAACTTATAGTTTGGCTCTTTACTTAGAGATACATGTAATATTTTCTCAGTCTATGATCTCTCTTTTGATAAATCTTTTATTTAATGGTAAATCAACATTCCCCTTTCCTCTAAACTGAACTACTTCTTTCTATTCAGTAACTTCCCAAACATACCTAGATCTATTTTGTGCCAAATTTGTTTTGTCTCAATTACAGTCTCTTACTAGAAAAGTCAGTATTTAGTAAGACAAGTTCTTCTCATTATCATACTTACTTCTCATTTTATTTTTGGGCCATTTTTATACATTTATTCTTATGTAAATAATCTCAAATAATTTTATTCAGTTTCAAAATCCACTGGAATCCTAATTTATATTAACTGTATTAAATGTTATTTTACAAAGAACAATTTTATATTCAGGCTTTTTGTTAGAATATCATGTCACTACATGATCACTACTATAGTACTATACCTCCAAGAAATTAGGTTTCTTCATAAATAATACCACTTACTAAATTTATTACTCAAAATTCTTTTGTAAGTTTGGAGGCTTTGTTATACTGCTGATAGGTTACCTATTTGCAAACTAAATTGGCTAATTATTCTGGCAAAAATGCCTTCATACAGCTTTATAATTAATCCTAATAATTGGAAGAGCTACTCTGCCCAACTTGCTTTACCTCAGAATTATACACCAAAAGTTCTCTTAATTGGCTTAAAACACACTGTTGGGTCCCACACCTGATAAGTCTAGTGTACAGTTTGAGAATCTGCATTTTTAATAAATGTCCAGGTGCTGCTGCTGCTGATCAGCTAATTCAAGACATACTTTGAGAACCACCTGGCCTCAGAGACCCAAGACCAAAGTGTCAGTTGGCCAGCTATTTCACTGAGGGCCAGAAAAGTAAGTATTTTAAGTTTGTGGGCCATCCTGGTCCCCGCACAAAGCACCCACAAATGACAGATGAGCAAACAAGCATAGCTGTATTCCAACAGAACTCTACAAAAAAACCAGCCAGCAGTAGTTTGCTTTTACCTGCTCTAGATAATCCCTGGGCCTTTAAAGTGCTGTAGAAATAGCAGAATCAGTTTCTCAGGTTACACCAAAAGCTTACTGGAAATTTACTTGGAATATACTAATTCTATGTATGTAAGTTCTGAAAGCAGACAGTTTTTACAAGTTTGGATCTTTCAAGCCAAATATCTATTTAGACAGTTTTGTAATCAAAAAGGACTCGAACATCTTTTGTTAAGACTCTTAACTTCCTTTATGTTATTCTGATTTCAGTTGTACTTTCTTATTTGCATATTTGATATGCAGAATTTCAAACATGCTCAATGTATGTATAGTATAATGTACTATACATATATATGTACTATGCATACAGTATAATGAACCCCTGTATCTATCACATAGTCTCCAAAACCACAAGACCATATATCCTATCAACTCCTCCCTTTCTATACTTTATTGAATTTTATGAACCTATCGCTTCACAAATACTTCAGTACTTATTTCTAAAAGACAACACTTAAAATAACCACCACAGCCAATATCAACATATCTTAACGAAAGTTCCTTTAAAAAAAAAAATGAAGTCACTGTTCAAAACTTCAATTGTATAATCAAAGTTATACATGACTTTTTTTTACTTTTTCTCAATCAGTATCCAATGGTTTACATATTACAAACGAAGAGAATGTCTCTTTAAATTTATAGTTGCCACTTTCATCTCTTCTCCTTACCCTCAGTGCCCCAGCTTATATGTTGAAAAAACTGAGTTGTTTAGTGTAAGTATATATATATGTTTTAATTATGCTGACTAGTATAAAGAAACACAACTGATTTGCTGTATTGTTGCTTTAATAATTTGGGATTTTCTACCTGTATGATTATCTCATCTGCAATTACTTATGACGCTATTTGCTCTTTTCTTATTCTTACCCTATAACGTCAGTCCTGGCCTGTTGTTGTTTAGTCAGGTCTGACTCTTTCACAACCCCATGGACTGTAGCCTGCCAGGCTCCTCTGTCCATGGGATTTCCCAGGCAAGAATACTGGAATGGGTTGCCATTCCCTTTCTCTAGGGTATCTTCCCCACCCAGGGATCGAACCTGCGATTGCAGGCGGACTCTTACCACTGAGCCACCTAGGAAGCCCCCAGTCCTGGCTTAGATTCCAGGATACTGAATAGATGAAGTGATAGTCATCACCCTGGCTTAGTCCAGGTACCAGCAAGAAAGCACTCTTAAGTTTTACCGTTACTTATGTTGCTTGAAATGTTATGTGAACTCACTGTGGATCTATTTCTATTGGTTTTCATTTATAGTCTTTCTTTCCTCATGTATTTGGTTAACTTTGTTTAATGTTTACTGTCCTTGAAAATTTAGTTGAGGAAATTCTTTGAAAACTAGAAGGAAGATTTCATCCTCCAAAGAGAACATGCATGTCTTCTAGGCACCTGCAGTCCCAAATACTTTGACTAACTTTACAGTTGATGTGAATTTGACTGCAAATTACATCTGGTGCCAGTTACTCTTATTCTGCTGAAGCTGAAGCTCCAACACTTTGGCCACCTGATATGAAGACCTGACCCACTGGAAAAGACCCTGATGCTGGGAAAGACTGAAGGCAGGAGAACGGGGTAACAGAGGATGAGATGGTTGGATGGCATCATTAACTCAATGGACACGAAACTGAGGAAACTCTGGGAGATGGTGGTTGTCCTTAATCAGGGGGAATGCTCTCAATAATCCTGACTGACAGCTCTAGAAAATAAAGTTCCCTTTTTTCATTTTAAGATCTTTTATTGGATATGATGGCAAAATTTTATATCTTTGCATCTATTAACAAAATAAAACATTTTCCCTTTATATTGAAGATTTCCTAATGTTGAATTTATCCTGCACCATCAGGATAGACTACTTTACTATAACACTAGCTATCATTTATTATTTAAACATCTGCATCTATACTTAAGAGGGAAAGTAGTTGAAAGGTTTCATTTCCTGTACTGTCTATGAGGTTTTATTATTAAGGAGCTTCACATAATATACTTGGAAAATTTCTACCTGTGGCTGTGATTTAGGACAGTTTAAACTGGAACTTTCAGTTCTTTATAGAAATGAGAATTCAGATGTAGTCTATAAACAGGTTTTTAATTATGCCTTCAATTTCTTCCATAGCTGTTGGTCTGTTCAGGTTTTCTGTATCTTGCATTCTTCCAGTATTTACATATGCAACTGTTTCAATACGTAGACTCAGGGGCTTCCCCGGTGGCTCAGCATTCCGTGTCTTAGTTTGCATCAAGCTTTGTGGTATACGTTATACAGATGAAGGCTCAGACAGTAAACAATCCACCTGCAATGCTGGAAACAGGTTTGATCCCTGGGTCAGAAGATCCCTTGGAGGATGGCATGGCAACCCACTCCAGTATTCTTGCCAGGAAAATTCCATGGACAGAAAAGCCTGGTGGGCTACAGTTCAAAGGGTCACAAAGAGTTGGACATGACTGACACAACTGAGCATGACTGACTCAAGCAATATGACACAAATGAGATACCACCTCTTCTGAAGACTTCACCTTTTCTTTCTTTGATTCCACCTCTACCTACCTTCTCTTTCCCTACACTTTACTAACCAACCCCCAACCCTAGTGTATCTTTCTCCATATTTTCTCCATATTTTTCTCTATGTTCAGTGTCCAATGTATACAAATATTTAATTGTTATGTTTTACAAAACTGAACGTTTAACACTTAATTCAATTTTGCTTTTCTTGCTCAGCAATAGTGTGTAGGTATTTCTGGCATAATTCTAAGTAACTCTTTCTAATAGTTATAGTCCATGGCATGAAGGTATCATAATTTATCCTATTATTCTAATGATAAGCAATCACTTCATTCTTTGTTTCTATGGATTTGCCTAATTTAGACATTTCATATAAAAGAAATTATACAAACTGGGGCTTTCTGTGACTGGTTTCTTTTACACAGTATGTGCAAGATCATATTTTCTTTCAATTGTCACTATATGGTAGTTTCATTGTTTTTTATCTTCCAGTGCTGTAAATTTTTTAAGAAAAGAAAAACTGAATGCTAGTCTGAGTTTCTTTCCATTGTAATTTCTGCTGTCTATAAACTTGGAAGATTTTTTTTTCCTAACCCTTAAAATCCAGGAACTTTGTAAGAATATGTCTAGATTTGTATCTCTGACCTCAGAAAATCATACAATTTTGGTCAATTTTTGGTCTGGCAAACCCTCTTCTCAGTTAGTTCCTCAGTTCCTGGTAGGAACAAAGGGAAAGAAAGCTCAGTACTTGTCATCTCAGTGGAGACCTAGGAACACTTGTAAGCAAAGCTGCACCCAACTGTCTTGCCTACTGGATTACTCTAGAAGAAACTGGAAGGAAGCAGAAAACAGGAGTATATCCTCAAACCACTAGCTGACTGACTGACATTGCTATTAAATTCTCTATCAGTCATTTCAAATCAATTATTACAATGAATCATTCTGAGCTTTTATAACCCTGATCTTAATTTTTTTTAAGTTCAACATTAAGGAAGCTGTGTAGAATTTAAATTTTAATCTTCAATGAAGAATGATGAACTTATCCAAAATTTCATTTTAGGTAAAACTATTTCCTTTCAGGTAAAAGTAATCTACAACAAAAAACAATCAACCTAAATAAACTGCTACCAACTTTGAGCATCTGTATTTCCTGGATATTCTGTTACTATACCTGATCATGTATGTCAACCATTACTGCATTCTGCTGGGGTGGATGAGCAGCAGGGTGTAACAGACGGGGAGATACATTCGGAGGGTGGAAGGCTCGAGGTTCTTCTATTGCTTGCTGCTGTGCATAAGGGAGATGGTGATAATTTTCATCTTGACTAATGGAATTAAGTCGAGACTGACGATCCCTTCTTCCTCTCTGACGCCTGACAGGAGGACTGTAATATAGTAAAAATGTCAAAGAGGTTGTTATAATGTTTACTGCTGTGATCCATCAGGATTCTGCACTGTCTCTCTTTGTAATCCATTAGCAATATAGTATTAAAGAATTGCTGTGTTTCATCACCAGCTCTAAACACAAAATAGAAAGCATGTTTTTTTAAAAAATAACAGAAGAAAACAAAACTGATAATTGGCTCTGAGAGTTATTTAGAAATCAATAGCCAATCACTGTCATTTTGGGGGTGGGGGTTTAATTGTATAAAATTGCCCTTTTTATAGACAAATATTAGTAAGTTCTTATGATTTAACCTACTATATGTCCCTTTTATTTTATAAACATTATAAAACAAATTTTAATCTGCATATATCTTGGCAGTAATCCCATTATGCCTAATGGGCATTTTATATTTGTCTACTGGCTAAGGCATATAGAAAAGACAGTTCCCACATGCCCAAAATGACAATTAAAAAAAAAAGAGTAATAACTAAAAAACATTTAATCTATTTACAATTGCAAATAACTGAGTAACAATAAATACTGAGAATGGAAATGACTGTGAGATAGTGTCAGCATAAATACTCTAGTGATATACAGAATTTTTAGGTAGAATTTGGCTACAGTGTCAGACTTTATTTTGGGGGGCTCAAAAATCACTGTAGATGGTGACTGCAGCCATGAAATTAAAAGACCCTTACTCCTTGGAAGGAAAGTTATGACCAACCTAGATAGCATATTGAAAAGCAGAGACATTACTTTGCCAACAAAGGTCCGTCTAGTCAAGGCTATGGTTTTTCCAGTGGTCATGGACTGTGAAGAAAGCTGAGCACCGAAGAATGATGCTTTTGAACCATGGTGTTGGCGAAGACTCTTGAGAGTCCCTTGGACTGCAAGGAGATCCAACCAGTCCATCCTAAAGGAGATCAGTCCTGGGTGTTCATTGGAAGGACTGATGCTGAAGCTGAAACTCCAATACTTTGGCCACCTCATGCGAAGAGCTGACTCACTGGAAAAGACCCTGATGCTGGGAGGGATTGGGGACAGGAGGAGAAGGGGACGACAGAGGATGAGATGGCTGGATGGCATCACCGACTCAAAGGACATGAGTTTGAGTGAACTCCGGGAGTTGGTGATGGACAGGGAGGCCTGGCGTGCTGTGATTCATGGGGTCGCAAAGAGTCGGACACAACTGAGTGACTGAATTGAACTGGCTACTGAAAGAAATCACTTTCACTCTCTATGCACTTGTCATCTACATAGTTAAACACAAATAACAGTTGTTATCATAAGCAGACTTCTATTTTCCACATCCCTTAATTCCACAATTCAGCTCCACTGCTTTTTATAAGGGCTCAGCATGGGTAGCAATTTGAAACAACAGCAGGCCTCAATAAAAATGTACTCCACGTCAGGCACAAGAGGCAAAACAGCCCCCTTCTAGACACAGCTGCACACAGCCATCCCAGCAGTCTTTACTGAGGACAGGTCACCTTTCCCTTAATTGTTGCACTCTGCACCTCTAAATCTGTTTCCTCTTTCTCTCAATTGCCCAATCTTAAAAAGAACAAGGGACACTTTTGTAATATCAATTTCTCCAGTGCTCTTAATACTAACCCTCAAGGTTCCTGCTCCATTCATTGCTTCCTCTATCTTTATGTTCAGCATAACTTTTTTGCATTTCTGCTTCAAAACCGACAAACTATATTTCATTGATTTTCAGGTGCCATCTACCTTAGAATTTACTTTAATGTTTTATTTTGAGATACTTTTCATATAGTCTTTGCATAACCCTTACCCAGCTTTCCCTCATGTTAGTATCTTCCATTAGAAAAAAAAATTATCAAAATTAAGAAATGAACCTTGGTATCATACTATTAAACAACAGAATGTATTCAGATTTCACCCAAGTTTTCTAACAATGTTCCCTCACTGTTTCAGAATCCGATACAGGATCCCATTACTGCAGAGTGGTCATGCTTCTTTAGTCTTCTCCAATCCACGCAGCTCAGTCTTCCATGACCTTGATACCTCTGAAGACACACTTACTCTGCAGAATGCCCTTTAATCCAGGCTTGTCTGATGTTTTCTCATGACTTGCATGGCTTATGTATTACTGGAAAGGATATCACAGGGTGGACAGGCCCTTTTCAGTGCACTGTATAAAGGGCCCCATGACACTGATATGCATCACGCATGCTTACGTATGTTATTACCAATCACTTGGCTAAACAGGTTTCTGCCAAGACACTATTTTCTTACGGTCCATGGAGTTGGTTGCCAGGAGAAATATCAACAACCTTAGATATGGAGATGATACCACTCTAATAGCAACAAGTGAAAAGGAACTGAAAAGCCTCTTGATGAAGGTAAAAGAGGAGAGTAAAATGGCTGGCTTGAAACTCAACAATAAAAAAAACTAAGATCATGGCATCCAGTCCCATCACTTCATGGCAAACAAACAGAAGGGGAAAATGGAAGCAGTGATAGATTTTATTTTCTTGGGAAGATACTCTGATTCATGCAAATATTCTGCTTTTGCTAAAAGTTTGCATATAACTTTAAATTGCATGAATGGATCTTCAGCAATCACTCTATTATGATATTCTAATGGTGATTTTCTACTTCCTTCATTTCTTCCATATATATCAACTGCAATTCTATAAGAGTTGCTCCTTCTCTCTCACTTAGTTATTTATGAGTAGGGGCTAATGGACATTTATCTTATTCTTTAGGTGATAATCCACAGTCATTTTATTTTGTTGTTCAAATTATTTTAACTCTGTTCAATGGGAGCATTTGGGCTCCTGTGACCTTCTACTATTGTCTTTATGCTTTTGAGCACTTCCTTAATATATGGACCACAATATGCTCTAGGCTCATCTAGTATTTTCCCTACACCGACTCTGGAATTAGCCAGTTCTCCAAAAGAGACTCCAAAGAGTCCTGGTTCCTTTAACTGTAGAATGGTATTTAAAAGCTAAGTGTGCTGACTGCTAGACTGTTTCTAGCCTCTCTAAGAGAAAAGAACAAGAAAATTTATCTACGTATATGCACATATCTGTATCTGTACAACTATTTTAAAGGACTGTTTAATGTATCACTAAAAAGAGGGAGAGAGCTGCCAATTAGACTATGCTACAGGCTTCCCTGGTGGCTCAGGTGGTAAAGAATTTCCCTGCAATGTGGGAGACGGGTTCAATCCTTGAGTCAAGAAGATTCCCTGGAGAAGGGAATGGCAACCCATTCCAGTATTCTTGCCTGGAGAATTCCATGGACAGAAGAGCCTGGCAGGCCACCGTCCATGGGCTTGAAAAGAGTCGGACACGACTGAGCAACTAACACTTCACTTCATATCATCAATGTAGATATTATGATGTGAAAAAATGTGCACTTTAAAATCAAAATACAAAATACATGCCCAGATCATCTCCCGAAAAACACTCATCCTGTTCAAAAACTTTAAGGGCCCCTTTTATTATTATTTGATTCCACTGTTGCTTCTTGCTCTTACTTCCCTACTCAAACATAATTTCAGAAACTCAAAACTCACACAAATTAAGACCCAAGTCCTCGTGCTGAAATGTAAATTCCTTGACAATTTTGGTCCCTATCTTTCCTGAATTTCCTCTAATTAAATGTTATATATATGATTTTGTGGTAGAACATTTAGTAACCATAATTATTTAAAAATCTAGAAATAAGAAACAGTGATAACAGATGGACAAATATTTCTCAGTTGACTTTTATATCAGTGATAGATACTACTTTGTCACTTTGTTTCATACATATCATTTGTAAACAGCACAAGGCTATTCCCTCCTGGCTCACTTACATACCTTGCTGGATTGAGTTTTCTAGACTATATGCTGTTTATCTGTTTCATTGTGTGGAAGCTATATATGCCAGTTTTATTCTTCCAGTGACTACACTTATATTTTTAAACACACACTTACATTTTTTAAAAAAATCTGGATTGCACATTTTTACTTCTCTCTGCTGTGTCCCCATTTTATGTTCAGATTTTTTTAAAAAATTTTAATCTTTTTTTAAAGAGACTTTTATTCAGACTTAGCAATGTCTTTTTTCCTTCCCTAACCAAATCATATTAAATCATCCTTTCTGCATTTATTCTTCTAGTTCCTAAATAGAATATAGTTTTTAATAATTCTTTCAAAAAGGTTTTCTGTTTTAATCAGAAGTATAGTTGCCATACAATATTATATGTTAGAAATATACAACATAGTGTCTCACAATTTTAAATTTTAAATTTATACTCTCTTTACAATCATTAAAAAATATTGGCTATGTTGCCCCTGTAATATATTCTTGTAGCTTATTTTATACTTCATAGTTTGTACCTCTTAATCCCCTATTCCTGTATTGGTCCTCACCTTTTTTCCCTCTCCCTACTGGTTAACCATTAGCTTGTTTTATCTGTGAATCTGTTTTTTGCTATATTCACTAGTTTGTTGTACTTTGTAGATTTCACATATAAGTGATAACATACAGTATTTGTCTTTCTCTTGACTTACTTCACTTAGCATGATGCCAAGTCCATCCATTCTGCTGCAAATGGCAGAACTTCAGCCTTTATATGGGTGAGTAGTATCCTACTGCTGCTGCTGCTAAGTCACTTCAGTCGTGTCCGACTCTCTGCGACCCCATAGACGGCAGCCCACCAGGCTCCTCCGTCCCTGGGATTCTCTAGGCAAGAACACTGGAGTGGGCTGCCATTTCCTTCTCCAATGCATGAGAAGTGAAAAGTGAAAGTGAAAGTGAAGTCGCTCGGTCGTGTCTGACTCTTCACGACCCCATGGACTGCAGCCCACCAGGCTCCTCCGTCCATGGGATTTTCCAGGCAAGAGTACTGGAGTGGGTTGCCATTGCCTTCTCCTACGTATTCTTTATCCATCATCTGTTGTTAGACACTTAGGCTGTTTCTGTACCTCGGCAATTGTAAACAGTGCTACTATGAACATCAAGGTGCATATCTTTCTGAATTAGTTTGTTTTCTTTTTTAAAAATATGTACCCAGGAGTGGAACTGCTGGATCATATGGTAGTTCTATTTTTAGTTTCATTGAGAAACATCTATACTATTTTCCACAATGGGTACACGAATTTACATTCCCAACAACAGTGTGCAAGGGTTCTCTTTTTTCCACAGCCTCGCTCACATTTGCTTTTTATGTTCTTTTTGATAATAGCTGTTCTAACAGGGGTGAGATGCTATCTCACAGTGGTTTTAATTTGCATTAACCTGATGATTAGTGATACTGAGTATCTTTCCAGGTGCCTGTGGCCCATCACATTTCCTCTCTGGAAATACATCTATTCAGGTCTTCTGCCTATTTTTAAAATCAAATTGTTTTTCTGTTATGAGCTGTTTATATATGTATGACAGTTAACTCCTTTTCAGTTCTATTATTTGCATATACCTTTTCCATTCAGTATGCTGTCTTTTCATTTTGTTGATGATTTCCTCTGCTGTGCAAAAGCTTTTAAGTTAGATTAAGTCTCAATTGCTTATTTTTGATTTTATTTTCTTTGCTTCAGGAACCAGGTCCAAAGAAGTACTGTTGCAATTTATGTCAAAGAGTTTGCCATGTTTTCCTCTAGGAGTTTTTATAGTTATCTGGTCTTACATTTAAGCCTTTAATCCATATTCAGTTTATTTCTTTATATGGTGTTTGGGAATGTTCTAATTTCATTTTTTTCCATGTACCTGTCCAATATTTTTAACATCACCGAAGAGGCTTTTTTCTTCACTATATATTGTCTCCTTGGTCACAGATTGACCATAGTAGGCGGGTTTATTTCTGGGTTTTCTATCCTGTTCCAGTTATCTATGTTTCTCTTTTTATGCCAGTACCATGTTTTTTTGATGCTTATAGCTTTGCAATATAATCTGAAAGTTAGGGAGTAACTGATTCTTCCAGCTCTGTTGTTTCTTCTCAAGATTTTTTTGGCTATTTGGGTATTTTGTGTTTCCATAGAAATTTTAAAATTATTTGTTCTAGTTCTGTGAAAAATGTCATTGGTATTTTGATAGAGATTGCACTGAATCTGTAGACTGCCTTGCGCAATACAGTCCTTTTAACAATATTAATACTTCCAATCCAAGAACATGGTGTATCTTTCTATCTGTTTTTGTCACCTATTATTTTTTCCATCAGTGTCTTAAGAGTTTTCCAAGTACAAGATTTTCTACCTCCTTAGGCAGATTCATTCTTAGATATTTTATTGTTTTTGATGCAATGGTAAGTTAGATTATTTCCTTAATTTCTCTTTCTGATAGTTTGTTGCTCATGTGTAGAAATGCAACAGATTTCAGTATATTAATTCTGTATCCTGCAAGTTTACTGAATTCATTGATGAGCTCTAGCAACTAGTTTCCTGGTGGCTTCTTTAGGATTTTCTATGTATAGTATTATATCACCTGCAAACAGTGATGGTTTTATTTCTTCCTTTCCAATTTAGATTCTTTTTATTTCTTTTTTCCATCTAACTGCTTTGGGTAGGATGTCCAAAACCATACTAAATAAAAGTGGCAAGAGTGGACATTTTTGTCTTATGCCTGATCTTGGAGGGAAGGCTTTCACCTTTTCATTGTTGAGTATGACATTAGCTGCGGATTTGTCATATATGACCTTTATTACATTGAGGTATGTTCCCTCTATGCCTACCTTCTGAAAAGTTTTAAAATCATAAATGGTGTCAAATTTTATCAAAAGCTGTCTCTCTATATCTACTGAGGTGATTATATGGTTTTTATTCTTCCATTTGCTAATGTGGTATATCACAGACTAAACTGCAAATTTAGAAAAATCCTTGCAACGCTGGGATAAATCCCTCTTGATCAAGGTGTTATGATTCAGGGAAGATCTCTTATTGCTCAACTTTCTTTCTCTCTGAATGTTTATGCACATTTTTGAATTTCACCAAGATCTTGCTCAACACCCATTCTTTAATTCTTGAAAATGATTTTTATACTATTTCTGTAAAAACTGTTCCCTTCTATTGTTTCCATCTGGAAATATGATTAGATGTATTTAGAACTGATGACTGTCAATATATTTAAATTTCTTTCCCATTTTTCCATTTTTCCCTTTTCACATTACATTCTGGGAAAGCTCTTTACTTGATCTTCCAGGAACCAAGATGCTTTTTCTGCCTGTTCATTAATTTTACCAACTAAGATTTCCAGTTGATTTTTAGGGATACAATCTCTTGTACTTCTCTCATGTTACACTTCAGTTCAGTTCAGTCGCTCAGTTGTGTCCGACTCTTTGTGACCCCATGAATCGCAGCACGCCAGGCCTCCCTATCCATCACCAACTCCCGGAGTTCACTCAAACTCACGTCCATCGAGTCAGTGATGCCATCCAGCCATCTCATCCTTGGTTGTTCCCTTCTCCTCCTGTCCCCAATCCCTCCCAGCATCAGGGTCTTTTCCAATGAGTCAACTCTTCACATGAGGTGGCCAAAGTACTGGAGTTTCAGCTTCAGCATCATTCCTTCCAAAGAATACCCAGGGCTGATCTCCCTTAGAATGGACTGGTTGGATCTCCTTGCAGTCCAAGGGACTCGCAGGAGTCTTCTCCAACAACACAGTTCAAAAGCATCAATTCTTCGGTGCTCAGCTTTCTTCACAGTCCAACTCTCACATCCATACATGACCACTGGAAAAACCATAGCCTTGACTAGATGGACCTTTGTTGGCAAAGTAATATCTCTGCTTTTCAATATGCTATCTAGGTTGGTCATAACTTTTCTTCCAAGGAGTAAGCGTCTTTTAATTTCATGGCTGCAGTCACCATCTGCAGTGATTTTGGAGCCCCCCAAAATAAAAGTCTGACACTGTTTCCACTTGTTTCTTAACTGTTTTAGTTATTTTATTAACTGTTACTTCAAGTTCTTTCTTTGAGTTTCAGAGACATTCTTTCACTTTGTTGGCTTTCTTCAAATGTTTGCTAACTTCCCAGTGTGCTCATCTTTGTATCTGAAATTGTATCAGATTGTTGCTGAATACTGCCTCTGCTTATAAACCCTACTTTTGGCAGAAAAACTGACAGTTAAACTAATTGCTAGCCTATAAGTACTAAGGAGAAGGAAAGGGCAACCCACTCCAGTATTCTTGCCTGGAGAATCTTATGGATGGAGGAGCCTGGTGGCCTGCTGTCCATAGGGTTGCACAGAGTCGGACACGACTGAAGCAACTTAGCAGGCATGCATGTATTGGAGAAGGAAATGGCAACCCACTCCAGTACTCTTGCCTGGAGAATCCCAGGGATGGAGGAGCCTGCTGGGCTGCCAGCTGTGGGGTCGCACAGAGTAAGACACGACTGAAGCGACTTAGCAGCAGCAGCATTAGTATCAAAGTGAGAAGGAAGTAACAAATAACACACAATGCTGGGCATAACGAATTTGCAGCTTGTTTTCTAGGTAAGTGCTCCCTATTTCTCCTTCGTGTTCGACGAACATGGAGACTGATGCTTCTTTTCAACCTGAAAACTAGCTTCTGCCATCCAGCAACAGATACTGTCATGCCCTTTCTGGTCCAGAACACATTTGATGACCTACAATTGTACTCCTAGGCTTTTATCTTAATGAAATGCTTGCACATGCACACTAGGAGTTGTGTATACAAAGGGTCCTAAAAGAACTCTTTTCATTACCCAAACTGGGCATAACTATTACCCAACAGTAGGTGGGCACATAAATTATGGCACATTAATTCAATGGAAGATTATATCACAATAAATGAACTACTGCTCCCCACATTAAAAAAGACTGCTTAGTAAACAAAGGATACACTTACAAAACAAAACGCAAAACTGTGTTTTTAGAATGTATTTACAGTGTTTTAGAATGTATTTAAAACAGGTACCAAGGGAGTTACAACAAATCACAGGAAAGGGTTTAATCTTCCAGGAAGGAGGGATTTTGATGTTCTATTTTAACCTAAGTGTAGGGCACACTTGTGTGTTATCCTTTTTAAATGTACACTTGTTTTACAAGTTCTCCTGAATGTATGGCACATTTCACCATAAAAGAATAGGAAATATTACAGCAGGTACTCAGACGTTATTTCCTCATGTTATTTAATTTAACAGCTATGAAATATTTTACCTGGTTGGCATAACATTATTTTACTTAAACATTCCCATTTAATTGGATAATAATGCACCAGAAATGTGAAAGTTTACTGGTCTCCACAAAATATATCTCAGGAACAGGCTTATCCTGTCTGATCTGGAACAACGAATGATGGGTTTTTAAGATCTCTTCAGTATTAAGTTACCTGTCTGTTGGTCACTCAGTTGTGTCCGACTCTATCAACCCCATTGACTACAGCCTGTCAGACTCCTCTGTCCATGGAATTCTCCAAGCAAGAATACTGAAGTGGGTAGCTATTCCCTACTCTAGGGGATCTTCACAATTCAGGGATCAAACCCGGGTCTCCCACATTACAGGAAGATTCTTTACCATCTGGGCCAAAATTAAGTGCCCTAAGGCTGCCCTAACAACATATCACAGACTGGCTTAAACAACAGAAATTTATTTTCTCAAGTTCTAGAGACTTAATGTCCAAGATCAAGGTGCCAGCATGCTTTCTGGTGAAAGCTCTCTCCCTGGAGTTTTGTAAGGACACTAATCCTCTTGGATCAAGGACCTGTCCTGATGATTTCAATTAGCCTTAATTACTTCCTTAGAGGCCCCATCTCCAAATTCATCCACACTGTGGGTTAAGGCGTCAGCCTATGGATATTCAGGAAACATATTCAGTCCGTAACACCTTACTACTTTGAGATCATCAGTACTTCTTAGATTATCAACATCCTGGAAATATAAACAGCTGTCTCACTTCAAGGATGCTCTCTTTCCTTGGAAGAGGAAAGGTATGACCTCAGGCCACTACTTAACAGGAAGCAGCTCAGGAAACATATTCCCTGGAGAAGAAAAAGCAAGAGCCAAGTCCCACACAGAAGAGAGGACTGAAAATTGTACTAAACTTCAGTCACGCCTCATATCACAGGGTCCACAATTTAAAAAGAAACTTAGTGAAGCTACAGCTGCCTTAGAGAATACAAAAGGAGTATCTGTGGAGAGAGGTTATTCATTTTTAAGAATGGAATGGATAATAATGGAGTGAAGAAGAGACTGCTCATTCCTAAGACTTCCATATTTCCACTGTTGTTGCTATTCAGTTCCGACTTTTTGTAACCCCATGGACTGCAGCACAACAGGCTTCCCTATCCTTCAACATCTCCTGGAATTTGCTCAAACTGTTGTTCATTGAGTCAGTGATGCCATCTAACCATCTCATTCTCTGTTGTCCCCTTCTCCTCCTGCCTTCAATCTTTCCCAGCATCAGTGTCTTTTCCGATGAGCTGGCTCTTTACATCAGGTGGTCTAAGTATTAGAGCTTCAGCATCAGTCCTTCCAATGAATATTCAGGACTCTTCTCCTTTAGGATTGACTGGTTTGATCCCTTGCTGTCCAAGGGCCTCTCCTTAGTATTCTCCAGCACCACAATTCAAAAGCATCAATTCTTCGGTGCTCAGCCTTCTTTATGGTCCAACTCTCACATCCATACATGACTACTGGAAAAACAATAGCTTTGACTATACAGACTTGTTGGCAAAATAATGTCTCTGCTTTTTAATACACTGTCTAGGTTTGTCATAGCTTTTCTTGCAAGGAGCAAGCATCTTTTAATTTCATGGCTGCAGTCATCATCTACAGGGATTTTGGAGTACCACTGTAAATTATAAAATGTATTTTTTGGTAATATGGATTGAAGGTCAGCACACAAAATGTCTTAAACCTTGTGGTAGTTGAATTCATATATAATGGTATGGATTGATTTTAAGTAAATCACTTTAGCCTCTTATTATACAATTTCTACATCTGTCAATCCCAAGCTAAATGAATTCTCATGATGTAGTGTGGTAGTTCAAACAACTTGTAATGTTGTTTGTGTGCGAGTGTACAGAGACAAAAGTGTTGATATATTTATAAAATGCCTACAGAAAAAATGCTTTCTGATGTTTAAAAATACTCTACCAATGACCAAAAATTTAGTAAGTAATATGACCAACTCACCTTCTTCTGTTGCGTGCAGGTGTGTTGCATCGTTCCCCTGAGAAGTGATGTTGGCTTGGTCGAACTGAAGGGGGCTGCCTATTTGATGTCATCTCCCATGGTCGCATTGGTGGTGAGGGAGCTGGTGACGCTGATGTATAATCGAAGACTGAATGAGAGAGGCGCTGTCTCTTGGGACTCGGACTATCTTCACTCTGCCAATGCAACAAAATCAATCAACAGAATAAGAGTTTTAAAGGATTTTTGCATTACTATTTACATGCATAGATGTTTAAGTACGTTTACCTCCAAGTGTAAAGGAGGGAAAAGATACACTATTAACTTGAATTAAATATCTTTTTAAAAGATGTGAGGGGTGGGGTAGGAAGGAAAGATCAAATGAAAACGTAATTCTTTATTTAAATTCATCATAAAACAATCAGGTAAGAACAAACATACATGATAGGGTAATCCGCAATTTGTATTGTACTTGACTGAGCATCCCAGGTGGCTCAGTGGTAAAGAAGCCACCTGCCAATGCAGGAGATGCAGGTTTGTTTCCTGGGTTGAGAAGATCCCCTGGGTCTAGAAGATCCCCTGGAGAAGGAGATGGCAACTCACCCCAGTATTCTTGCCTGGGAAATCCCATGGACAGAGGAACCTGGCGAGCTACAGTCCGTGGGGTCACAAAAGAGTTGGACAGAACTTAGTAACCAAAAACAACAAATGGTACCTGACCACCTCTTTGAAACTCCAATTTTAACTGAAATTCTGCTATGCCTTCCCATCAGTTACTTGTTACTTTTTTAGACATTAATTTGCAGCTGAGAGATCCATTTAAGAGAAGGTATAATTTAAGTAGGCCTGTGATTTGATTCTAAATCACACTTGTCTACCTCCTTATTCCCACTGTTTAAGGTGATTACATTTATTCTTTAAAGCAATTATGTGGACAAAGTAAGATTTACTTAAAACATTAAAAAACAGTCAATCGATTTATTTCATCAGTTCTTAACTAAAATATCGTAAAAGGGTATCTTAGGGAAAGACATGTCAGGTAGATCATGGGAGAGGTGGATAATTCAAAACTTATACCTGTCAATCTTGAAACACAGTCTCAAGCTTTCTTGCTTACTATCTAAAAAATTGGTATGGATAACTTAAATGAATTATTAACTCTCCAGGATTCCTCACACAACTCAATCTTCCGACTGAGTCTCACCAAAACTGTCAAAATTGCAAGTTAACAAAGTCTGATGAGGGCCATGTGTTTTCTAATAAGAGCCTCTCCTGTCTCCAGTCTACTCATGCAAATTCTATTTGGGTATCAGAGCACTTTGGGGCAGGGAACTGTGCCATGAGGATGTGGGATCTTAGTTCCCTGACCAGGGATCAAAACCACACCTCCTGCATTGGAGGTGAAGGGGTTTAACCACTGGCTCACCAGGGAAGTCCCTAGAGCACTTCTGATTGGCACCTGCTGCTAGAACAAAAATCATGTTAATATTAGCTAAAGAATACCTGAGGCTACATACTACAACATTAGATTTTAAGATATAAAGCATATAAAACAATTAACTAAACTGATAGGAATGAAGCAAACTGCTTTGGATCATTCTAAATTATTTAGCTGACATAGTCACAAAATCATGCCATTTCCAATCTATATAATTCAAATTCGTCATTATAACAAAAATAGGAAGTAGTTTTCAGAACCATATACAAGTTTCTTGTAATTTTCCTCACCACACTAACCTTATTTCTTCCTATACTTAAGTGAAAGTCGCTCAGTCATGTCCGACTCTTTGTGACCCCATGGACTATATATGGAATTCTCCAGGCCAGAATACTGGGTGGGTAGCCTTTCCCTTCTCCAGAGGATCTTCCCAACTCAGGGATAGAACTCAGGTCTCCCGCATTGCAGGCAAACTCTTTACCAGCTAAGACACAAGGGAGCCCAAGGATACTGGAGTGGGTAGCCTATCCCTTCTCCAGAGGATCTTCCCAACCCAGGAATTGAACCGGGGTCTCCTGCGTTGCAGGTGGATTCTTTACCAACTGAGCTATCAGGGAAACCCTATCCTTAATGATGCTATTAAAAGTATACTTGTTTTAACCCCTGATTTTAATAAGCTATGTTTTGATAATCCTAAAAATTGAAAAATAACCACTGAAATTTAGATATTCTGATTAAAACAAAATGACAAAACAACTAAGACTTCACAAACTCAAACATGAACTGCACATGTTAGAAGTAAGTGATAGCCAAATTTCATAAAACAGACTTCATTAACATTGACTTTTTAAGGTACAAAATACTAGTGATGTATCATCACTGGCTTTCAATATGTATAAAAGGTGAAGTGTCAGTTGCTCAGTTGTGTTCAACTCTTTGCAACCCCATGGACTATAGCCCCCAGGCTCCTCTATCCATGGAATTCTCCAGGCAAGAATACTGGAGTAGGTTGCTATTTCTTTCACCAGGGGATCTTCCCAACCCAGGGATTGAATCTGGGTCTTCTGCATTGCAGGCAGATTCTTTACTATCTGATCCCTCATACGTATAACCTGTACCTCAAAGCTTAACGCGAACTAAGACATGGAACTCTGAATTCTAAAAATCCATTGCCCAAATGGAGGAGAATGTTGTTGTTCAACTTGTGTTTGACTCTTTGTGACCCTGTGGACTGTTGCATGTCCCAGAACTCGCTCAAACTCGTGTCCATTGAGTCGGTGATGCCATCCAACATCTCGTCCTGTTATCCCCTTCTGCTCCTGCCTTTGATCTTTCCCAGCATCAGGGTTTTTCTAATGAGTTGGCTCTTTGCATCAGGTGGCCAAAGTACTGGAATTTCAGCTTCAGCCATCCGTCCTTCCAATGAATATTCAGGATTTCCTTTAGGATTGACTGGTTTGATCTCCTTGTTCTCCAAGGGACTCCCAAGAGTCTTCCCCAACCACAGTTCAGTTCAGTTGCTCAGTTGTGTCTAACTCTTTGCAACCCCATGGACTGCAGCAAACCAGGCCTCCCTGCCCATCACCAACTCCTGGAGTTTACCCAAACTCATGTCCATTGCGTCAGTGATGCCATCCAACCATCTCATTCTCTGTCGTTCCCTTCTCCTCCGGCCTTCAATCTTTCCCAGCATCAGGGTCTTTTCAAATGAGGCAGTTCTTCCCATCAGGTGGCCAAAGTACTGGAGTTTCAGCTTCAACATCAGTCCTTCCTATGAACATGCAGGACTGATCTCCTTTAGGATGGACTGGTTGGATCTCCTTGCAGTCCAAGGGACTCTCAAGAGTCTTCTTCAACACTACAGTTCAAAAGCATCAATTCTTCGGGGCTCAGCTTTCTTCACAGTCCAACTCTCACATCCACACATGACTACTGGAAAAACCATAGCTTTGACTAGACGGACCTCTGTTGGCAAAGTAATGTCTCTGCTTTTAAATATGCTGTCTAATTAGCATATTAGCAGTCGAGGTTAGTCATAGCTTTGCTTCCAAGGAGCAAAACGTCTTTTAATTTCATGGCTGCAGTCACCATCTATGGTGATTTTGGAGCCCACGGACAACAAAGTCTCTCACTGTTTTCATTGTTTCCCTATGTATTTACCATGAAGTGATGGGACTGAGTGCCATGATCGTAGTTTTTTGAATATTGAGTTTTAAGCCAGCTTTTTCACTCTCCATCAAGAGGCTCTTTAATTCCTCTTTGCTTTCTGCCCTAAGGGTGATGTCATCTGCATATCTGAGGTTATTGATACTGAGGAGAATGCTACAGATTCACAAAAATAACCTTAAAAAACTTAGGCTATCATATTTTCAGTGATGTTCAAGTCGTGTGTTAGCATATTCTTATTTTACAACAAAGCTATTACTTTTAAGAATGGAGATGACTGAGAAAATCTCCCATCCCTTCTCTTTCTGTTGTAAAAGGTTCTCAGTGTATAAGAGATAAAGACTAGGAAATAACATGGAAGTGAGCTCATTCACTATGGTAATAAGCCTTACTTTTTCAGTCAAAGTAACAGGAAACCACAAATTGATATTTAGGGACAGGGAATTATTAAAGAGTTTATTACATGCAATGTTGTTTCATATTCCTTATCAATTTGAGTACTCTTTGAAACTCTAACTCAGTATTTAGCATCTAATAAAATGCGTAGAGGATTACATCTATCTAACCCCAAATCTCTATAACCAAACATTCTTATTAGAAGTGAAAAAAACCCATAAGAAAGTATTGCATGGTTTCAAAAATAACAAATCAGAAATTGTTAAATGCTCAATGCCATGGGGGAAAAAATACACACAAACACACGTGCATATGTACATATATAAACACACATGAAATATATTTATATATCTCAATCAGGAAGCTTTGGAAGATAATGAAAACCTTCCACAACGCAGAACCAGGTTCCAAGTTTCAGATTTAAAATGGTGATTGAAATGTGCCTCCGACTTCAGCAACTACTAGTGAGCCCTGAGGACTTCCTTCTCAAGAGAACAAGGGGGCAGCTAGAATCAAGAGGTAACATCTCCAGAAACCTGGTCCTCTATCCACCTGGGCCTTAATTAGGACCACCATTCATCTCAGACTCACAAGTAAGTAAGTACAGCATGATTTATGCGTTTCCAACCCTCTTTTAAACTTCCAGACTTTCTCTACTTGCCTTACATTTTTGACAAAAGACTAAATTTCTCATTCCACATGTGGTGCTAGTGGTAAAGAACCCACCTGCCAATGCTTGAGACTCAAGAGACGCGGGTTAGATCCCTGGGTAGGGAAGATCCCTGGGAGGAGGGCATGGCAGCCCATTCCAGTATTCTTGCCTAGAGAATCCGATGGACAGATGAGACTGGTGGACTACTGTCCACGGGGGTCACAAAAAGTCAGACAAGACTGAAGCGACTTAGCATGCAAGCATGCAGAAAAAACACTCACTGAATTCTATTAATTAAAAATAAAAGACATGACGATAGCCATCATTTAAAAGTCTATAAACAACAAATGCTCAAGACGTTGTGGAGAAAGGGGAACCCTCTTGCACCGTTGGTGGGAATGGAAGTTGATACAGCCACTCTGGAGTATACAGTATGGAGGTTCCTTAAAAGACTGCGAGACATGAAAGCAATTAGAAAACTGAAACACTCACGCTACATAAAGCAACTAATAAAGAATAAACCCAAAGACAATTCCTTTTCTGTAAACAATAAGCAGGGGGAACGCTGGAGATGAATAACTTTACATTTGAACCACACAATATGATTTACAAAATCATCTCTACACATTCTCACTTAACTCTCCACAAACCGAAGTCCTGACTTAAACCATATTCAAATTTATGTAAAATGTGTTTCTATTAGTGAAGATGTACCAAAGACAAGTCAGTGAGATACTGCCTTCGAACTGCACAAGGTATATACAGTCCTGTCTTGCATGATTTACACAGGACTTTAATTTTCTTAGTACAGCTTTGATAGTTCTCAGCTCAAAATGTTTCAGAACAAAATCCAACTTCATAACCACTCTAAACCATTCCATCCTCCTGGAATGTTATTTTACTTAAAGATATGGGGGAGAGGGAGGCTTTTACTGTTCTGTTTTCAAAAGTTCCTGCAGCAGACATTTAAAAAAAAAATCAGGACTTTGCTTCTGATATGGCCCAAGTTTTTTTTTTTTTTTTTTTCATAAAAGGCCAAAGAACAGAATGACTGTGAGTGCAATGAGTGCTTACAAAGGGACTCTAGTGGTATAACTAATGTGGTCCCCACCATAATGAAGAGGATAAAATACTGTGTGAAAATATTAAATTACTGTATCATTGGCCACAACTACTAGGCCAGCAGTGGCTTCCTGAGTTTAGGGAGGCCTGTGTGGCTAACTTCTGAATAATTATTAACAACCTAAGTCCTAGATTTTTCTTAATTTTTAATTACACAAAACACCACTGGTTCACAAACTGATTTATCTTGATGCTGTAAATGTACTGTGTTCAAATGCTGTATTTACTTCCATAGAAGCTATAAACAAGGATAAATAAAATAATCTGAAGCATAAATATGAAACCAACAAAAACAGAAAAGCTATTAAGAACAACCTGAAATCAAGGGACCTCTCTGAATTATCCACATGGAGTTGTGCAGACAACTGAAGCTCAAATTAGAAATGTTAATTCAGGAGTTTTTGGTATAACAGATAGATGGTATGTCAAAGAAGTTGCAGGCAGTGACAAATTGCTCAAAATATCAATGATTTATATAGTGAAAAAGAGGTCCAATGCTAAACCCTAAGAAGCTCCAGCATTTTATGTTGAGTAGCTGATGAAAGGAGCATGGAGTGTGAAGGTAAAAGCCAGTGGAATGGAGTTTCAAGGAGTCAACTATTAGGTTGATGCAAAAGGAATTGCATCAACCTAATAGTTGATGCAACAGTAATTGCAATGCTGCACTTTTCTGTTTGATACTGAGACACATTCTTAAATAAATGTGGTTATGTTATATATCATTTTAAGGCATATTTCTAAATTTTTTGCTAATAACTTGTAACTTGCTGTTTATATTTATTTCAGTCTAGGTAAATGATGTTAGACAAAAAGCAAATTGGAGCGATTTTCGTATTCAAGTTCAAAATGGGTCGTAAAGTAGCAGAGACAATGCACAACATCAACACACTTGGCCCAGGAACTGCTAACGAACACACAGTGCAGTGGTGGTTCCTGTTCTGCAAAGGAGACGAGAGCCCTGACGATAACGAGCACAATGGAAGTTGCAAGTTGACAACGACCAGTTCAGAGGATCACTGAAGCTGATTCTCTTACAGCTACATGAAGTGAAGTGAAGTCGCTCAGTCGTGTCCGACTCTGTGACCTGTGGACTGTAGTGTGCCAGGCTCCTCTGTCCATGGGATTTTCCAGGTAAGAACACTGGAGTGGGTTGCCATTTCCTTCTCCAGTGGATCTTCCCAACCCAGGGATCGAACCTGGGTCTCCCGCATTGTAGGCAGATGCTTTTACCGTCTGAGCCACCAGGGAAGTCGAGAAGTTGCCAAAGAACTCAACATCAACCATTCTACAGTTGTTTGGCATTTGAAGCAAACTGAAAAGGTGAAAAACCTTGGTAAGTGGGTGGTGCCTCATGAGCTGATTGAAAAATCAAAAATATTGTTTGAAAGAGTCGTCTTCTCTTATTCTACACCACCACAACAAATCATTTTTCATCATACTGTGATGTGTGACAGAAAGCGGGTTTTATACAACCAGCTCAGTGCTTGGACCAAGAAGCTCCAAAGCACTTCCCAAAGCCAAACTTGCACCAAAAAAGGTCATGGTCAATGTTTGGTGGTCTGCTGCCACTCTGATCCATGATAGCTTTCTGAATCCTGGTGAAATTGTTACATTTGAGAAGTATGCTCAGCAAGTCAATGAGATGCACTGAAAACTGCAATGCCCGCAGCCAACACTCGTCAACAGAACAGGCCCAACTCTTCTCCACAACAACATCTGATTGCACATCTTACAAGCGACACTTCAAAAGTTGAATGAATTGGGACTACGAAGCTTTGCCTCATCCACCATATTCACCTGACTTCTCGTCAACTGACTGCCACGTCCTTCAAGCATCTCAACATCTTTTTGCAGGGAAAGTGCTTCCACAACCAGGAGGAGGCAGAAAATGCTTTCCAAGAGTCAGTCGAATCCCAAGGCACAGATCTTTATGCTATGGGAATAAACAAACTTATTTCTCGTTGGCAAAAATCTGTTGATTGTAATGATTCCTATTTTCATCAATAAACATGTGTTTGAGCCTAGTTACAATGATTTAAAATTCATGGTCCAAAACCTCAATTACTTTTTCACCAACCTAATTAAGAGGTCATATAGAATGAGGGTTGAAAAATAGCCACTGTATTTAAACAACATGGAACTATTTCTTTACAATATGATTTAGTATCATTATGGCATATTTCCCTTTATGACAATTTTGGGAAATGTTCCTGTGCTTCCCTTGTTAATTTTCCTTATGAATTTAAGGATAATTGTAAAGTTCTAAAATAAAAATTTTATTTTTTGGCTGAAATTTTTATTATGTCAATGAACTTGTTGATAGACATTTTTACAATAATTAGTCTTCTCTTTCAGAAACAATGTATTTATTTGTATAAATCAACAAATTTCAATCACCTAACCAGTAAATATACAGATTAAAGTTGTTATCTAGCTGTATTAAGATGCACACCTGAGAAAAGGGAAACTCTTACAGTATTGGTGGGACTCTAAGTTGGTACAGCCACTATTGAAAACACTATTGAGTTTCCTCAGAAAACTAAAATTACCATACAATCCAGCAATTCCACTCTGAGGCATATAGGCCTATATCCAGCAAAATTCTTAAAATGATACATTCACCCCTATGTTCATAGAAACATTACAGACAATAGCCAAGACATGGAAACAACTTAAATGTCCACTGACAGACGAATGAATCAGGAAGATGTGATTTTCATATATATATATATATATAAAATATATAAATAAAATGGAATACTACTCAGATTAATAATAATAATGCAACTTGCAGTAACATGGGTGCAACTAGAGATTACCATAATAAGTAAAGTCAGAGAAAGACAAATACCATATGATACCACTTATATGTGGAATCTAAAGTACGACACAAACAAACCTATCTACAAAACAGAAATAGACCCACGGGCACAGAGAACAGACTTGTGGTTGCCAAGGGGAGAGGGCTGGAGGATGAAATGGGAGGCTGGGGTAAGCTGGTTTAAGTTTTTATATACAGAAGGGATAAACAAGCTCCTACCGTATAGCACAAATAACTATATTCACTATCCCATGATAAACCATAATGGAAAAGGATATTAAAAATAACATATATATGTCAAATACACACACACATATACACACACATTCCTGAAATCAAGGGCTGTGCCACATCTGAAATTCACGTTCTCCACAATGCACCTGACTTTTTAATAAAAGCATACGATCTTCACTCACAATCACTGAATTGGTTGGTAGTACAGTAACTGCTCATTTTACTTTTGTTGGATTGTAACTGCTTTACTATGTTAATTTCTGCTGTACAATGAAGTGAATCAACTGTATGTATACATATATCCCCTCCTTCTTGAACCTCCTCCCATCCCCCTTCATCCCACCTCACAGAGCACAGAGTCGAGCTCCCTGTGTCATATGAAACTGCTAATTTTAAAACTGTAGGGGGTTGAACGGCAAACAGATGTGACAGAATTTCGGGGGGGTGGGGGTGGGTACTGAAACTAGCATATCTTGATTGTACTGGTTCCACATCTGTATGCTTTTGTCAAAACTCACAGAGCTGTACCCAAAAAAGGTGAATTCCACTATAATTATGCCTTAATTTTAATTTAAAAAACGACAAGAAACACTTTGATGCTAATTTTAAATATAGGCTTATTTTTATAGAGATGTAAATGTGCTTCTTAAACCATTTTGGTAAAAAAAAAAAAATTCAAAGCAAGAAAAACAAAACCATCATTTTTATAGAAATGTTCAAAAATATTGGTTAATAGGTGATTTCTTAAGCTGGATGGTAGATTTTTGAAAATTATACATACATCTTCATACTTTACAACATGCATATGTGAAATATTTCATAATTTAAAAAATTAAAAAGCATGTAAAATTTGAAATATTTTGACTAGAAAAATAAGCAAAAAAAGAGCAGAGTGAAAAAGTAATAAACAAGGATAGTGATACAAACTCGGTTAAGTAGTGAAGATAAAAGGACCAAAAAAGAGATCAAAAATAGGATGAGCTTTTTGTTCAAAGACTGATGGTTACAAACAAGGATCCAGGAGAGTGTCAACACTTGCCTTCACCTCTGTGACCATCCTACTTACTCGTTACACATCCAATTCCACGCTTGAAGCACGAAAAGCCAATCATTTCTTTAACTCCTAGAGAAGGCTATAGGAGAAATGATGTCCTTACAAAAGAGAATAGTTTCAGCTAAAATATGAAGTAGAGGGGGTGTTTTAGGGGGGAAAATGGAAAAGGTAAGGTGATTCTGTTTGGAATGGATGGAGTAAAAAGGGAAAGTAAAAGTAGAAAGAGCTGGGAGGGAAAACAGCTTGGAGCAAAGCTGCGGGAAAACAATGCATTAAGGCAGTGGCACTCAGGACAGGATGCGGCTGCACAGGCTCTCCTTTTCATATGGCACCTAGGTTTTATAATGATGAGAACCATAACTGCAACTAGGAAACCACACTCTATTTTGGTGTCAGAATTAGTTAAAAGTACTTGACAATATCTCAAAGGGGATGTGAGAAGGATTTACTTTGCTTCACGTGGAACAGTGGTAGTAGGGGTAATAAGTGGACAAAGAAAATCTCCAGTCTCTCATGGGAGCAAAGTACACTGAGGGCCTGATTTTTAAGTTAGAGCAAAGTAAGGTTTAAGTTAAATTAGGACTATAAATAAAAAAATAATACCTTTCACTTTTCTGCTAACACTCAAGTGGAACTGGCTAAACTTTTGGTTTTATTTTCAAAATACGGTTTTAATCTACTGCATTTGGCAGCTATTCTTTTAGTTTAGTTAATGTTACCTTAATGCTTAAAGACTCAGAGGAAGTACAGAGAACACAGAAAGTGTCAAATAACTGTTTACTGGAGGCAGTAGTGAAGGTATGAAGTCAATTTCATTAGTTACTACTAAAGATCAAGTTCTTGCAGCTAATGCCGTATTCAAAACAGCAGTCAATATGTCATGCAATTCAATAAACGACGTCTTTTAACATACAGTGAACTGTGTTGACAGAAATACCCATGAGGTGGTATGATAGAGATAAGAAATAACTGAAGTTGGATTTGAGTCTCTATTCTGTTAATAACTAGATATATAAATCGGGCATCTCAGTGAGATTCTCTGAGGCTCTTTCTTCATCTAGAAAACCATCCAGATGAACTTTATTATGATGGCTAAAAACAAAAGGAGACCACACATGCGAAGCAGAGAACCTGTCACACAGTATCAACAAGGACTAACCGACTGAAGAGCCCTAGATCACCTATACACCTACCCTCATCTGCATCAACTTCTAAATCCTACCTCTCCAATGTGTCACAAACACTTCTCTTCCAGAAGCAGTCTCAAGTCCCAACCTACCACTCCCACATGAACAGAAACTAAGCCGGCTCTATCCAGAAGTCCTAGCTTTCATCAGCAACTCTCACTGCCTCAGCATGTACAATTACATGTCTTGGCCCACAACCCTAGTATCCAGAAGCAATTCTGTAACTTAAGTCTCCTTTTCTGGTAATGATGACTTCTGTTACTGAATCTCGGGGAGTAATGGATTTTAAATACAGTAGTCAATGATTTCTGTGAGCACATCCTACTAATCTTGTTAATAACCTAATGATAGTTTAAATCCATTTATACCTTAATTTGTTTTCATTTCACATGTAATGAAATCTTAAACACATTTACCCACAGATATCAAAAGTCATAGGAGGCAAGTTACCATATTTTCTCTTTGAAATGTGCATTATCTATCCAAGTCTGTAATGTGCATTACTATCAAAGCAGTGATGGCTTTAAAAAATATCTTACATGCTTCTATTTTTCTTTCTCTATACAATTTCACATATTCTGTAATGTCTTCTACTTTCCTACAGAACTTGACCTATTAGGACACATGATTAAGACCAAAAGATTAAAAAATAAGAATATTAAGTGGTCAAATAGTAACAGCAGCTCAAGAGAAGACAAACATTCTTCAGAAAAGCTGGCTGATAAGTTAAAGATGTCCTCTAAGAAGAATACTTATTCCCACAAACAACAGAAAATAAGAAGTAGGAAGATACCAAGAATGTTGGTTCAAGCCTTCCTAGAGACAACCTAGTTATGTATCTTGTGACTTTCAGCCCTACGAAGGCAAAGGGTAAATATATAAGAACCTGGAAGAAAGCTTTGAAGTGAGCATCCTCTTGAACGGTAGTGTTCTGATCACTTGGGAGGAGAGGGAACAGGCTCTGAAGTCTCACCCTTTCACAAATCACCTTGTTAGGATGGCCAGGTAGAGGTGCTGAATTGGCCCCGGGAGATATCTGGGAAAAAGAGGGAGAAGAAAAGGATAGTTCATGGCTAGCTGCACCAATGTGGAGAATCATGCCTATGAAGGACAGTCTGGATTTTCTAGGTATTTGATGATTTTGTTAGCAGAGCAAAAGAAATAAAAAATTAATCTTAAACATCAAAACAAACATAAGGAAGACAAAGACTGCCTCTGGCAATGGCTCTCTCATAGAAACTTTCTTTAAAGGCAAAACAGCACTGCTCAAGAATGCCAAGTCCTTCCTATGTTTCCCATGTAGTACCTATCAATATCTTTCTTGCTGGCATTAATTCTGAAATCTTAAATGACAGATAAGATTTCATGTCAAGAAAACCAGAAGTAAAAATCACTTAAGTACAGAAAGATTAGTGTCTAACCTGGCTATGATTAATTTTTCATTCTCTTTTTTAGTTAACCTTCCAAATTATCAGGCAAGGGGAGAGAGATTTTAGAACATCTATGGCCAAATTTCTATAGCGATCACAGGTATAAAAAACAAGATTTATATTGTGGAGACCTCAGCTTTATTCAACACAAACCTAGGAACCTACTTAATGAATAAAGGACAAGATCATAAGCCTCAAAGTAAATGCCTGCATGTTTTAAATGCTTGACTAGACTGTGAGTTAATGCCCTAAACTCATATGTAAATATACTTGACCTGTAGCATTTTTGATCAGACATGAGTATCACAATTCCACTGTGCTGTGGAGTGAACTGCCTTTTGGGATTAAGGTTTGTGGACCTGCTTGCCCCTAAAGACCATGTGCTTTAAGGCTGTCTTGTTTTTTCGTTTCATTGCTACAATCATTCCCTTACATGTAAGTGTCTATCCTGTAACAGGCACTAAACAAAAACACAGTCATGATTTTCTACCTTCAAGAAGTATATGCAATAAAAAGAAAAGCAAATCACCATACAGTATAAAAAAGCACCTTTCTGTGGTAATGGTCCATTTTAGTGCAATGGAGAGGTAATTGGTAAGAAACTGTGTTGTCAAGAAAACTACGAAATGATCAGCGTAACTGGTCAGTAAGGAAGTAGCCAGAGAGGAAGGAATAGACAGATCATAAAGTGGCAGGCTAATTATATGAATAATGCTGCTATAATAGACTTCATCAGCCCCTTTAGAAATTTTTCTTTCTGGCTTGCTATGAGCCTGATCAACAGATAACTAGGCCTGTTGATAAGAAAATAACCACTTCCAAAGACCTTCCTAGGACTGAAGGCAGTAATTTTAGAATTTATTAGTACTGCTCCACAAAATGCTTTGGACATGAACTAAAGCTCACCTCTGTACTATAAACATGCATGTGTTAATGTCCTTTACCATTGTGATGAAGCAGGAATGACTGAATCAAGGAATATTTACTGACTGCCTCCTATAAGCAAAGAGTTATGTTAGAAAAGAAAACAAGGATCCCACCCGCAAGGAGCTTATTCTTGTTTAAAAAAAAAAAAAAAAATAGAGGTAGGAGCCATGGGTTTATCTGAGGGCAGGAGTAAGAAAATATTTCACAGGAACAAGTATTTTTCACATTACTGACTTCATTCAATCTAAGGAGTGCTTTTACCACTTTAAAGAAATTCTCTCTCAAAATGGCCTGTTCCTTTATGCAGGCTTCATGTTCTTTCTACAAGTTTATAATCTGCACAATAAGTACATCTGAAGAGTGTTTTAATAAGGTGACATACCATCAACTATCACTTAAGCAGTCTTACAAACTTAAAAAGTGTGAGCAGCACGCTTACAAACTGCTAGTACAAAAGCTGGCTGGGAAAACAAATTTCAGTTAATACATAAAAAAACTGACAAACCCTGGTCCTTGCAGACATAAGGGGAGAGGGGAAAGGGGAGAGAAAAGGAGAGAGAAGGGAAGAGGGAATTCTAAGACGGCCTCCAAGATTGCCACCTCCGGGGTGTACCTCCAACCCTGCATGGTATGTGGGGAGGACTGTAAACACAGTGAATTTCATTCCCCTGATTGGGTTCAGTTACATGATCTAAATTATACAAACCCCTTCACGGAAGTGAAAGGATTTTCAGATATAATTAAGATTCCTGTGAATTTTAAGTTAATCAAAGGGGAGGTTATCCTGGGTAGGCCTGAGTTAATCAGAGAAAGCTCTCAAAAGAGAAGTTGAGCACTTCTTAAAGAGATTCTCCTGCCAACCCTACAGACGAAGTTGCTATGTGCTGAGAAGGCATGTGAATGGTAGAGAGCTGAGGGCAGCTACAAGCTAAGAGTGGTCATCAGTTGATAGCTAGCTAAGATCAAGATCCCCTCAAAGAAAACGGGGGGCCTCAGTCCTATAATCACAAGAACCACGTTATAACAACAACAATGAGCTTGGAAGAGGACATTAAGTCCCTAATAAAATCAGAGCCCAGCCAAATAAGACCCTGACAGAGGCTCTAGAGCTAACCCATACCAGGACTTTGATCCACAGAAACTGTAAGGCAACAAGATTTGCTTTACGCTACTAAACTTGTGGCAATTTGTTACACACAACAGAAAACCAGCACAACAAATATGTATATAACAGAATAAAAACTGGGTACCATACTCAAACAAAGTTTCTTCTCCAGAATTCTGGAGAAAAATTCTGTATTGATTTGATTATGAAAGACATAAATTAAAACTTAAAAAAAAAAACAAAAACACCTAAGCAATACAGCAGTTTTTAAAACCTCAATTCGGTAATAGTAAACTTCACACCAGGAATCAAACTGAGCTTTCTGATCTTTATATGGTACAAGTTAGGGTTAACCAACTTGTTTGCTTAAAGTGAAACATAAATACCAGAGCCATAATCTGGTTCTAAGACTCAGACTCAACCCACTAAACCACCTTCTAATTGCAGAATTTTTAAAGTAACATTCTTCTTTGTAATCTATCTAGTTGGATTAGTAACTAGCAACTATTCCACAATGCCTATTTACTTAAAGCTATTTTAAGTACTTAAAAATTAATGTTTCCTTGGAAATTGTTTCTGACTTCTACTACTTCCCTAACTCTCCCTCAGTTAAAATTAGTCAGGTTATACAGTATCTGAAAATCAATACAGTTCTATTTTCCCCTAACATACCAACTGCCGAGCATTACAAAGACATGGTAACTTCAGCCTTCTCTCAAGATGCAACCGTATTTTAGAAGTCCTGCCATGAAACATCCCTGAGATGGGATTGAGCCTGTAACTCCACACACTTTGCATTTTTAATGTTACATATAACAATATGATTAGTTCATCCAGCATAACTGTTTCCTGTTTTATAAGACTGAAATTACAAAAAACACTTTAACCTTTTAAGCAACAACACATTACTATTTTAAGGCCATCCCCTATTTAATGTGGCCTTTCCCCAGCCTGGTAGCCATACTACCAACAACTTAACCTCAGTGTTAAGAGAGTGTACTATTATTATCATCACTGTGGTAAATTACAGTAGTTATTGTGTTAAAAATAACATAGGACTTAGGTCCACACAGTCCCAGAATCAGCTTCCTCCAATGTTGGTTGATTACTGTGCTAGAAGCTTACTATGTATGACTCCTTTAAAACTAACAAAATCCCGTATGGTATTTTTTTTTTTTAATTGGAAGATAACTGCTTTACAATATTGTGTTGGCTTCTGCCCATACAACAATGTGAATCAGCCACAGGCAAAAATCACTTCTGATGACAGCTTCCTTCTTCGTTCATTTACATTTTTCTCATAAAAGTAGAGATTATACAAGTGTATGATGACCTCTAGCCAGTATTAAATAATGTGTACTTTCCACAAAATAAATTGCTCAAAAGGCCAAACATTCTTCTCCAAAATGGTCAGTACTCTCCAGAAAAAAAAAAACAAACAAACAAAAAAACACAACTGTTCACTGTTACAAGTTGCATACCAACTGCTCAAAGGCAGTAAAATCATAGGCTAACAGGAAAAAGGAAAGAACAAAAGATGATGAGTTAGGTGCTTGGTTGTTGACTCTAACAAGTCCCTTACTCCTTTTGGTCAAAGTCTGGGTACCTAAAAAATGAAGAGGTCAAATCCAAATTATATAAAAATCCAAATATTTTCACTGCTTCCACGATGGCAAATGCTACTCTCCTGGAAAGTAATCAGGGAGATTTTATTAACAGTTCAAATCATTGTTCTTTCATCTGATAAATTCTCAGGTTATATTCCAAAATACGAGAAAAGTTATATGCATAAGTATGTTGATCACATCAAAGCAACAATTTCAAAGGGAACTAGAAGTAATCTAAACATTTAACAAGTAAGTATTTATTAAGTCAGTTTATGGTATGTGTTATTATGCGGTTGTTAAACCATTTAAGAACTGGTACTACTTACCTGAGAAGAATCATTACTTTCCAGCACTGGGATACTTTCAAAAAAAAAAAAAATTATTATTCCCATTCTTGAGTCAGGGCAACAACAAATTGGATCCATGTCTTTAGGGGAGCAGAGCAAAATCAGGGTTGGTGAAAATAGCTGAAAGGCTCCACCCTCCTTTCTCACTCCTTAGTCACACAAATTAATGGGGAGGGGTGAAGAAGGTGCAACTAAGGAAGTCTCTAACCACTCCATGTACTCAACTGGTGAACATAAACGTCAGGAAAAATAAGTTATACATTCTACTATTAAGTTTTTATTTCGTTCACTTTCACAATCCAGGATTTACCAGCACAAGGATTATTCTCCCCTTAAGCAAGTGTTTCTAAACCATTTTACTTAAGCTGGTAACCTCAAACTTGTTGTCGCTTTGTAAATTGTTCTAAACCATCTCTTCAAGATTTATTTCTAAGAATTATATGGATTTGGAAAATACCTAAACCAGGAACAGTCCAAATCAGTAAAAACTTACACACATAAACATTTGAAAAGATGAAGTATGACTGAGCTCTTCATAAATCTTACTAAATAAAAATAATAATTCAAATATTTATTGCATATCTATCATATGCTAGATACTAAGAAAACAAAAGAAATATTTCTCGCCCTCAAAGAGATTCAGTCTACTAAGGGGTAAATTCAGCAGAAATAAATGAGGGTAACAGCGTCCCCAAACTTAGAGGGGAGAAGGAAAAGTGTTCAGATCCTTTAAAAAGGAACATGAAATGACATTAGAGCAGGGGGAAAGACAAGGCTGTGTATATGGCCCCTCTTTGTCTACTTGTTCCAATTTCTTACTTGTTTATTATTATAGAGTTCAAGCATTTGCCTGATTTCCAGATAGACAATGTGATGTTAAGAATTTCACATTTGTTGAACAAATGAACTAGACTACAACTACAGAGTTCAAACGTGTGTTTACAATCTATATACTCTGTCCAGAGAATAAAGTAAGCAAGCTATGATTTAAGCAAGACAACATAAAAACGGATATCTGATATATGCGGTTAGTAGAAAAACAACTAGAAAACTAGTAAGCAGACAATCACAGGCTTAATTAAGAGCTGCCTTACCAGCAAAATGAATTGCAAAATGGTGCTGGCTTAAACAAAACTGGGGCAGCATAGCGAGAAAGAGATGGGATAGGCTGGAAGTAGAAGGCAAAGATCAATCATCTTCCCATGCTGATCGATTATTTCAGAGACTTTTATCTGAGGATTTCTCACTCTCAGCCTTGCAGGGAAAAGTAAAAAATGAGCACAAATAAAAACAGGCCAGTGATGTAACTAAGCCTCATCCAAAGCAGTTGGCAGAGACACAATAGGCCTACACTCCACATTATGATGCTAACATATTTAAGTATATCTAACTGTGTCACCCTCTGTCCATCCACTCCTCAAAAATCAGGTTACTTTAGTATAGAAAATCCTCAATATTTATTCAAATTAATAACGTCCAACTTAGTTTAACTATAAAAACAGGATGAGTATGTGAAATTCAACAAGTATAGGAACACACTACCTTTCAGAGTCACAGAAGGTATCAGAAGTGGAGGGACCACAGAGATAATTTAAATCCAACTCCTATTTTACAGATAAGAACCTGAGGCCCACACAGCTCATTTCCGGCAAAATTTATTCAACTACAGCCTCTAAAGGCCACCAAGTCTTTTAGAAACAAGCCTTAAAGAAAATTATAGATATCAACTTAAAATTGAACCCCTATAATTAACAGATTCAAGGCTCAACAGATCTTCAAAAAGTCAAATATATTACACGAATACTTTTATGAGCGAGCAAGAGCTGGATACAATTTCTACTTAAAAATCCATTTAATCTTTTTATTACAAGCACATGCCTGCTGCAATGCAAATAATCGGATCCCTATATTTGGTCTTGTATTGTTACTTCTGTAGGAAGCCCAAAATTTCTTCCTAATGGAAGACAGAAACAATTCTAATTTGATCCCAACTGTCTCTAGATGCTCATTGTTTTGATTTCTTAAAAACTGAGGGAATGGATTAAAAAAAATTTTTTAAGCCTAGTTACCAAGGCTGGGAGCTATTTAAAGGAATTCTGCGGTAATTGTGTTAACAGTACCTGCAATCAAGGCCAAACAGGATCCAAAAAGTCTTGCAATTTTAAGGTAATAAACCATTGTGAATGAGTTGCATACACTTAAATCTTCCTGTGTTAAGTGCGCCTCGTACGAAATCAGAAAAGGCAATTAAAGATTACATTTTGTTTCTATTAACAGTGGAAAATTAACACACCCAACTTAATACATCATTTTTGCAGCACAAATAAACAGCACGGTCTTACAAGTCCTACACACGCAAATGAAAACTTTATTCTCTTTATCCCTCAATAATTTGAAAAACTCTCGGCTCAAAACCAACCTCTTTCATTCCTCAGCCCTGAAAGGAAGAACTTCCATCCCCTAGAACAAAACGCACCCTGTTCAGAAACCCGCGGCTGCAGAAGGACGCGAGAGAGGACCCTTCGGACCGGGTTCTGCGTTCTCCTGAGTGACATCATTTCACCTGCGCCTGGGCAAACAGAGAGGGAGCAAAAGAGCCAGGCCATCACCAGACGGCGGTGGGCTGGCGCTCCCTCGGGCTGTGCCCGCACCTCCTCGTCGCTGCCCGGGGAACAAAGAGCGCCGGGCGGCCCGGCCGCGCCCCGCTGAACACCAAGCAACCACATCCCTAGCGCGGCCCCGCAGGCTCCTAACCGCCCGAGGCTCGGTCAGTCCCGCCCTCGCGCGGGAATCAACGGCTGCGGCAGCCAGTACCTGCGAGGGGAGGCTCCGCCCTGCGGGGCTACTCCCGCGGCTCCTCGCTGGGCCGCCGCCTCCTATTGTGACCGCTCGCCCAGCCAGCGGCCAGCTCGCCAGATCTTCCGTTCCCGGGCCTTCTCAACCCCGGAACCCGAACTCCGACCCAGGCGCTATCACGGCGCTTCCTTCCTCCCAGCACCATCACACGGGCCGCGCCACAAAACTAAGGCTGCACGCCCAGAGCTGACAGAGTCGGCTAACGCCTCGGGGGCTCCATCCTCTCCGCCCCCGCGCCCTAACCGCCCGGGCCGCCGCACGGCCCCGCACCGCTGCACGAGGGGGCCCCGCCCCGCCACGCCCCGCCCCGGTGCTCGAAGACAGGACTCGCCGCGCGCCGGCGCACTACGCTCCGCTGCGCGCGCAGGCGACGCCCCCCGGCGCCAGGCCGCAAGATGCGCGAGCACGCGGCCCTCCCACTCTCGGCTCTGGGTCGCCCACCTGCCCACTCCGACCCCTCGCAGGAACGAACCTAGCGAGCCCAGGGTGCAAGGCCTCCAGACGCTCCGCCCCTCTCCCCCTCGGCTGGTCTCTGCGCGCGGATACCCTTTTGTTTCCACCCGCGGGGAGGGGGCGGGGCGGGCTGCGCGCGTCCCGGCGCGCGACTCGGACTAGTTCCGGCAACAGAGCCGTCGCGCAGCGCCCCTGCGCAGCCCCGCCCCGTCCCGCCCCCCCGCGCACAGAAAGGCCGCCGCTACGCGGGGCAGCGGGCGGGCCGAGCGTCCTAATTCGTACAATTTCTCCCAGAATGTTGTTGCAAGTGCGTGCCTAGCGCCTCCAAAATTTAGCCATCAAATTGTACCTGACTTCATTCAGATTCCAAATACAGTATATGTATCCATGTGGCCTAAATGTTAGGAATTTTTATTGATGTAGAGACAGGTGATTTGTCCGGGCGTCTTTGTCCAATGTATCTCTGGAGAGCCAGAGTCAACCTTAATTTGTCCTACTGTAAGGCTCAATTAAACCTGACATTTATATTGTGCTGAGAACAGGAAATGAGACAGGTACGGAGACAGAAGCTGGCATGGTGCCTGTCCTGATAATCACATTCAAGATCTAAAAGAGGATGTAAGATCTTCCATAAAGCGCAGTAAATACAAGGACAAAATAGTTTAAGTGATATTGAAGGAAAGAGGGAGGTCAAGGGGACATCACCAAAGAAGTGGGTTTCAAGTAGATAGGAATTATATGTCTTCAAGGATAGACAGAGACCATATTTCAGGCCAATCATCAAAAAAAACCAGGTTCTAGTTCTTTTGGCATTACTCAAACCAGTCTACCCTGGGTCAAAGCTGCTTCCGATAGAAAATTAGGGAACCAGACTAAAATGATGTTCCAGGATCCTCTGAACCTCTATGTATGAATAACACAAAATGGCAATTATTTGAATACATTTGTCTCCCGTGTCAGACTCAGCGATCAGACTGTTCTGACTATAACCCTAAAGTCCAAACCTACAGCATGAAACAAAGCAGCAGGTACTTAGCAACTGCTGAACTCAAAGTTCCAGCAATCATATCATAGGCTTTTACAACTCCTAACAAAGAAAAGCTGCTGCTGCTGCTGCTGCTGCTGCTGCTGCTGCTGCTGCTAAGTCGCTTCAGTCGTGTCCGACTCTGTGCGACCCCATAGACGGCAGCCCACCAGGCTCCCCCGTCCCTGGGATTCTCCAGGCAAGAACACTGGAGTGGGTTGCCATTTCCTTCTCCAATGCATGAAAGTGAAAAGCGAAAGTGAAGTCGCTCAGTCGTGTCCGACTCTTAGCGACCCCATGAACTGCAGCCTACCAGGCTCCTCTGTCCATGGGACTTTCCAGGCAAGAGTACTGGAGTGGGGTGCCATTGCCTTCTCCAGAGAAAAGCTAGAATGAGATAATAGGCCCCCATGAACACATCCCCTCCCCCAGCCCCACACCCCTATTATGTAGCCCTGTTATCTAGCCACTCTTCCCCCTCAAATCCTCTCTGCCAGTCTTCCAAAGCAAGCCAATTTGGAGATGTTTACATCAAAACTTTTAAGGTCCTCGCCTCTCATTTCATAGTACAGACGCATAAATCCCAACCACACCTTTAGGTGCATCCAATGTAATCCACTTCTAACCTCTGTCTCCTGCTGTGGATTCACCTGGCATTACAGATCTTCCAACAGAATCTGTCATACAAGCTTCCTTACATAATACAGACTACCCCGAAACAGCTTTTCTTGTTTAACTGTATACAGGTATGTAATGAGAGGGGGAAGTACAGGAAAAAAAGAAAGAAAAAAGGAGGGGGGGGGACAAGGAGGGAAATTACCATCCGGAATTTGCCCAATTGTAAGAGTCAGGTTCCTTAAGTGTTGAATCTCAGTGGCAAAAACCTATTACAGTCCTTCAGGGTTCCTAATCCTTAAATTTATATGCATTTCCCCTGGGCTTCAGCCAATCCTTTGTCAGGCAAACTCTTGAAAACCCTTCTTCAATGGTTGAGATCTTACTTAACCCGGGTATGAGGACTTGATCTAGGAAGTCTGTCCACTGGTAAACAATGCTCCCACACCTCAAGGTCGAATAGTTTAAAATTTGTACTGCAATTTTTTTTCTAATTGATTTTCTAAACCAGAAAACACCCAATGAGTGGGTTAAGGTTTAAGGTGGGCAACCGACCACCTAGCGTGGTAGGGAGTAAATTATACTGGAGCAGTTGCTCATCCCTGGTCCACCTAAAATTTTACTTGGAGTCTGTACAAAAAGGTAGGGAACCTTGTTGGAGAGGTGTCCAGTGGGTTTTTCTGCAATGATAGAAATGTTCAACATCTGCAGCAGCATCCAAAAGGTAGCCATTATCTACATATACATGGCCACTGAATGAGGACTTGAAATGGGGCTAGTGCAACTAATGAATTAACCAGGATTGCATAAACAGCCACATGTGGCTAGGGAACAGCATAGCACTTGCAGGAATAGTAGTTGCTTGTAGTAAGTGCTTTTTGAGAATTCTGACTCCAAGTCTGCCCTTTAAAATTGGTTTTTTAAAAAATTGGTTTTTATGACAGAAGTGAAAACCGTAAATGACTACTAAAAAGTTCCTCCTGGGTTATCTAGGTCATTTAAGTCCCCTCAACTTCTAAAATAAAAATATACCAATATATGTTGCTTACCAAAGAGGAAAATATTGCAGTTACTTCAAATGTGTGTGGTCATTGGTCTACCCTGGTGTCCTAACATTCTAATACATGGAAATAACTGCTGAGAATTTTTTATTGGGCTTTCCCTTGTGGCTCAGCTGGTAAAGAATCCACCTGCCATGCAGGTATCGCTCTGTGTTAGGAAGATCCCCTGGAAAAGAGAAAGGGTACCCACTCTAGTATTCTGGCCTGGAGAATTCCATGGACTGTATTGTCCATGGGGTCACAAAGAGTAGGACACAACTGAGCGACTTTCACATTGATCTCGAGATGAATTAGATGAATTAGATGGTATTGATATCTTTATATTATTAAATCTTCAAACTGCAAGTAAGATGCATCATTTATTTACCTGAGTTGTTAATTTTTTCAATAATGCTTCACAGATTTCTGGAAAGATCTTGCACATTTGTTCTTGGGTTTATTCTAAGTTTTATACATAATTATTAATTCTGATAGTTTCCTTAATTTTTTTTGCCTTTCCTACACATATAATCCCATTGGCACAAGATAACCATTCAACTTCTATCTTTTCAACGTGTTTTTCCTCTTATCTTGTCTTACTGCACTGGCTAGGACTCCCGGTACAATGCTGAATAGATACAGTAAGAACATGCATTTTTGTCTTATTCCAAAACTAGAAAGCTTCCAACATTTCACCTTTAGGTATGATGTTGGCAGTAGGTTTTTGGTAGATCCCTTTAGCAAATCAAGGGAGGTTTATTTTATTTTAAATTTGTTAGAAGTTTACCATAAAATGGATATTTAATTTTATCAAAATTTTCTGTATCTGTTAGATAATCACAGAATTTCTGTTGCTGGGTGAATTACATTGCTTTTTGGAGGTTAAACCGATTTTACATTCCTATGAAACCATCATCATATTGTGCTACTCTTTTTATACACTGTTGGATTTGCTTTGCTAATATTTTGCTTACAATCTTTACATCTGTGTTCTTAAGTGAGATTAGCTGTTACTTTTCATCTTTGTAACATCCTTATCAAGTCTTGTCACAGATATGCTAGCCTCAGAAAATGAATCCTGGAGTATTCTTTTTCTGTTCTCTACAAGAGTTTCTATAAGATTGGTGATGTGCCTTCTTTAAATGTTTGGTAGAATTTGCTCGTTAGCCAACTGAACTTGGAAATTATATTTCTTTAGTAATTATGAATTTCTCATCAGATTTTCTGCCTTTTCCTTAAATCTTTTGTTGTTTGTTTTCTGGCCACCCTGCAGCATTCAGGATCTTAGTTCTTCAACCAGGGATCCAATCCATGATTCCTGCATTGGAAGTGCGGAATCTTAACCACTGGATGACCAGGAAGTCCCTTTTCCTTATTCCAGCAAAAGAAAACCAGTATAATCTTAGAATACATATAAGGAAGATCGCATTCTGAAACTCATAGGTAACAAGAGAAAAAAACAGATAAATTTGGATTACTTCAAAATAAAAACATCAGTGCAACAGAGTGAAAAGGGAACCTATGGAATAGGAGAAAATATTTTCAAGTCATATCTGATAAGAGGTTAATATCCAGAATATATAAAGAACTATAGGTGGTGCTAGTGGTGAAGAACCTGCTGCCAATGCAGGAGACATAACAGAGGTAGGTTTGATCCCTGGGTTGGGAAGATCCCCTGGAGGAGGGCATGGCAACCCACTCCAGAGTTCTCGCCTGGAGAATCCCATGCACAGAGCAGCCTGGCAGGCTACAGTCTGCAGGGTTGCAGACTTGGACACGACTGAAGCGATTTAGCACACAAGCACACATACATAAAGAACTACAACCAAGCAAAAACCAAACCCTGATAATAAAATTGACAAAGGATTGAAATAGGTGTTTTTCCAAAGAAGTTCAAATGTCCAATAAGCACATGAAAATATGTTCAACATCACTAGTCAGGAGGAAAATGCAAATCAAAATGAGATACTACCTCACACTCATTAGGAGGCTACTATTAAACAAAAAACAAAAACAGAAAAATGTCGACAAGGATGTGGACAAACTGGAATCCTTGTACACTCTTGGTGGGAATGTAAAATGGTGCAGTCACTTCAGGAAATGGAATAGTGGTTCGCCAAAACATTAAAAATAGCGGGAAAAAAGATCCAGCAATTCCACTTCTAGGCACATACCCCAAAGAGTTGAAAACAGAGTCTAAAAGAGGTATCTGTACACCTAGGGTCCTAGCAGCATTATTCACAATAGCCAAAACATGGAAGTAACCCAAGTGGCCATCCATGGATGAATTTTAAAAATGTGCTATACACATACAGCAGAATATTATTCAGCCCTTAAAAGGAAGGAAGTTCTGAAGCATGCTACAACATGGATGAATGTTGACAACATTATGCTAAGTCAGTCACAAAAAGACAACTATTATATCACTTCACTTATATTAGGGACATAGAGCACTCAAATTAAGAGACGAAGTCAAAGAGTGATTGCCAGAGCTTAGGAGGAGAAGAGTAAGTTATTGTGTAATGAATATAGCTTTCATTTTGCAATGTAAAAGAGTTCTAGGGATTAGCTGCACAATGTGAATGTACTTAACACTGCTGAGCTGTACACCTAAATGAATGGTTAAGAAGGTAAATTTTGTGTTGCAGATTTTACAATAATTTTTTAAAATTCTTATCACAGCAGCAAAAGGGATACTGTAAAAGAATATATAAAGTCACTCCTTTGCTTAAAACCTTCCAAAGGCTTCCCATATAGGCAAAATAAAATCTATACTTCTTTCCCTGGCTCACCAAGATCCACTAGTTTCGTCTGTACCCATCCCTTCAACCTCATCTCAACCACTTCTACCCTCATGCGCCTTGCTGGAGCACATCAGCTCTCCTTCTGTTTGTTTCTATCAGGACTTTCACACTAGCTGTTTCCACTCCCTAGAATGTTCTATGGCCCAGATTTTCTTGATTTGTTCTTTCCCATCTGTCAGATCTTAGCCTAAGTGTCACCTTCTTAAAGGCCTTCCCTAATACCTAACTCAGAGAAGGTAGTGGCAACCCACTCCAGTACTCTTGCCTGGAAAACCCCATGGATGGCAGAGCCTGGTGGGCTGCAGTCCATGGGGTCGCTAGGAGTCGGACACAACTGAGCGACTTCACTTTCACGCATTGGAGAAGGAATGGCAACCCACTCCAGTGATCTTGCCTGAAGAATCCCAGGGACAGGGGAGCCTGGTGGGCTGCCGTCTCTGGAGTCGCACAGAGAAGGACACGACTGAAGCAACTTAGCAGCAGCAGCAGCAATACCTAACTAGAATAGCCAACTGCTCAACTAATTGCACAGTACTTTACAGTATCTGATTATTTACTTGTTTAAATATACGGTTCATTTTTTGCTCCTTCCACAAAGAGCACCCTACGAAGAAGGACCTTCTTTGTCAGTCTTTTCACCATGGTACTCTGTTGACGCAGGTATGCCTGGCATAGAGTAGGCACTTATAAATGTTTGCTAAATGAATAAACAGAGTTCTCCCAAAAGAATGCACTGGTCATAGCAAACATCCTCTTCCAACAACACAAGAGAAGACTCTACACACAGACATCACCAGATGGTCAACACCGAAATCAGACTGATTATATCCTTTGCAGCCAAAGATGGAGAAGCTCTATACAGTCAGCAAAAACAAGACTGGGAGCTGACTGTGGCTCAGATCATAAACTCCTTATTGCCAAATTCAGACTTAAATTGAAGAAAGTGGGGAAGATCACTAGACCATTCAGGTATGACCTAAATCAAATCCCTTATGCTTATACAGTGGAAGTGACAAATAGATTTAAGGGACTAGATCTGATAGATAGAGTGCCTGATGAACTATGGGATGAGGTTCATGACATTGTACAGGAGACAGGGAACAAGACCATCCCCAAGAAAAAGAAATGCAAAAAGGCAAAATGGCTGTCTGAGGAGGCCTTACAAATAGCTGTGAAAAGGAGAGAGGCGAAAGCCACAGGAGAAAAGGAAAGATATACCCATTTAAATGCAGAGTTCCAAAGAATAGCAAGGAGAGATAAGAAAGCCTTCCTCAGCAATCAATGCAAAGAAATTGAGGAAAACAATAGAATGGGAAAGACTACAGATCTCTTCAAGAAAATTAGAGATACCAAGGGAACATTTCATGCAAAGATGGGCTCAATAAAGGACAGAAATGGTACGGACCTAACAAGCAGAAGATATTAAGAAGAGGCGGCAAGAATACACAGAAGAACTGTACAAAAAAGATCTTCACGACCCAGATAATCACGAAGGTGTGATCACTCACACTCATCTAGAGCTGGACATCCTGGAATGTGAAGTCAAGTGGGCCTTAGGAAGCAGCACTACAAACAAAGCTAGTGGAGGTGATGGAATTCCAACTGAGCTGTTTCAAATCCTGAAAGATGATGCTGTCAAAGTGCTGCACTCAATATGCCAGCAAATTTGGAAAGCTGAGTCGTGGCCATAGGGCTGGAAAAGGCCAGTTTTCATTCCAATCCCAAAGAAAGGCAATGCCAAAGAATGCTCAAACTACCACACAATTGCACTCATCTCACAGGCTAGTAAAGTAATGCTCAAAATTCTCCAAGCCAGGCTTCAGCAATACGTGAACTTCCAGATGTTCAAGCTGGTTTTAGAAAAGGCAGAGGAACCAGAGATCAAATTGACAACATCCGCTGGATCATCGAAAAAGCAAGAAAGTTCCTAAAAACATCTATTTCTGCTTTATTCACTATGCCAAAGCCTTTGACTGTGTGAGTCACAATAAACTGTGTAAAATTCTTCAAGAGATGGGAATACGAGACCACCTGACCTGCCTCTTGAGAATCCTGTATACAGGTCAGGAAGGAACAGTTAGAACTGGACATAGAACAACAGAGTGGTTCCAAATAGGAAAAGGAGTACATCAAGGCTGTACATTGTCACCCTGCTTATTTAACTTCTATGCAGAGTACATCATGAGAAACGCTGGGCTGGAAGAAGCACAAGCTGGAATCAAGACTGCCAGGAAAAATATCAATAACCTCAGATATGCAGATGACACCACCTTATGGCACAAAGTTAAGAAGAACTAAAGAGCCTCTTGATGAAAGTGAAAGAGCAGAGTGAGAAAGTTGGCTTAAAGCTCAACATTCAGAAAACTAAGATCATGACATCTGGTCCCATCAATTCCTGGCAAATAGATGGGGAAACAGTGTCAGAGTTTATTTTTTTGGGCTCCAAAATCACTGCGGATGGTGATTGCAGCCATGAAATTAAAAGACGCATTCTTCTTAGAAGGAAAGTTATGACCAACCTAGATAGCATATTAAAAAGCAGAGACATTACTTTGCCAACAAAGGTCTGTCTAGTCAAAGCTATGGTTTTTCCAGTAGTCATGTATGGATGTGAGAGCTGGACTATAAAGAAAGCTGAGCACCAAAGAACTGATGCTTTTGAACTGTGGTGTTGGAGAAGACTCTTGAGAGTCCCTTGGACTCCAAGGAGATTCAACCAGTCCATCCTAAAGGAGATCAGTCCTGGATGTTCATTGGAGGGACTGATGTTGAAGCTGAAATTCCAATACTTCGGCCACCTGATGCGAAGAGCTGCCTCATTTGAAAAGACCTGATGCTGGGAAAGATTGAGAGCAGGAGGAGAAGGGGACGACAGAGGATGAGATAGTTGGATGGCACCACCGACGCAATGGACATGGGTTTGGGTGGACTCCGGGAGTTGGTGATGGACAGGGAGGCTGGGCGTGTTGCGGTTCATGGGGTCGCAAAGAGTCGGACACGACTGAGCAACTGAACTAAACTGAATAAATGCACAATTTTTAAAAAATGACCTAAAGCTCCACAGTTATAGACAAGTTAAATAAACTACCATGTATCCTTACAGTGCAACATTATGTAGCCAATTGATATTTCATGTGTATATAATGTGCAGATTATACTTTTCAAGAGGACCATAAGTTCTCCCATCCTTCATTCTCTCATTATGTAGACATTCTTCCCCAGTGGTGGGATCGATGCTCCCTCCTTTTAAATTTGGGCAGGTCTGTGACTATGGTAGAAGTGAAGCTTTATGACTTCTGAAGTTAGGCATAAAGGGCCATACAGCACCTGCCTCGTTCTCTTCATCACTCTTAGAATCAAGCTGCCATACTGTGAGGAAGCCCATGCTACCTACAGGTGCTCATGCTGAGGACCCCAGCTGAAGTCCCACCTAACAATCAGCATCAACCATCAGACATGTGAGTGAAGACACTGAGATGACTCCAGCCTTAGCCACCATCTGACAGCAAATGCATGAGAAATTCCATGCAAGAGCCACCTAGCTGAGCACAGAAAGCCCAAGAGCCATGAAAGAAACTAAGAGATATGTTTTGCACCACTAAATTTTAGGATAATTAATTATACAACCATAGATAATCAGTGCAGTTTAGTTTTAACTGTGCAAAGAATCCAAAGAAAAATTTAAAGGAAAAAAAAAAGCATGTTAAGAGCGTTATCTACTGAAAGATGGTGTATCTATCTACTTATAACAATCTATTTCTATTTCCCTAATAAACACGTGTAACTATATAATATGGGGCACAGGGAGATTTGGTTTTGTTTTTCTCTTTTGTTTTAAAGCACAAGGGGCAAGAACAATAAAAAGACTTTTAACTGACATTTTTTAACTGACCAGAAGACATTTAAGAATGGCCAATAAACATATAAAAAGATGCTCAGCATAGTTAGTCACTAGAGAAATGAAAATTAAAACCACAATGAGATGCTACTTCACACTCACTAGAGTGGCTGTAGTTTAAAAGACAATCAGGAAAAAGGAGTATTGGCAAGTATGTGGAGAAACTGGAACCCTCAGGCATTTGTTGGAATGCAAAATGGTTCAGCCACTTTGGAAGAGTTTGACAGCTCCTCAAAATGTTAAAATCATGTAAAAACAAAAACATACTTACAGGCAAATGTTCATAAAAGTGTTATTCATAATAACCAAAACACAGAAACAAATATCCACTAACTAGGGAACTGACAGACAAAATGTGCTAGCTCCACGCAATGGAATATTACTTACCCATAAAAAGGAATGAAGTGCTGATTCACGCTGCAACATAGACAAACCATGAAATCATCACGCTAAGTGAAAGAAGCCAGACACAAAAGGCCACATTTTTTGGTAATTCTATTTATATGAAATGTGCAGCACAGGCAAATCCACAGAGACAGAAAGATTAGTGGTTGCCAGGAGCTGAGGGGAAGGAATAATGGGGAATGACTGCTAAGGGTATGGGTTTCTTGGGGGGTAGTGATGCTAAGTGTTCTAAAATTTGATGGTGGAGACAGAGGAACAACTCTTTGAATATACTAAAAAAACCCACTGTTTGCAAGGATGAAAAATACTCTATATAACTTTAAAAACCCTGTTAATACTAAAATTCCAATCGCTACGAACTTCTCGGGAGAGGGATTGAACATAGTGCTGCGTATTTTTTTTAATCACCACGTATCTAAAGAAAACTGAATATTTAAAAGATACAAGGAAGCATGCAGTCATGAAAGAGAACAGCACATCTCCCACCTTTCTGAAGGCGGTGTGTGTAGGATGACTGTACACAAATCGGATCGGTGCCTTCTTCTGTGACCAAAGGACTGAAGGCCAGCGCAAGAAGTTCTGTCCAGAAAGGACTTCTGCTCTGACCAGCCATTTACATACATGCAGTTTTGAAAGAACTCTCCCATTTCCTTCTCTCAAATGGCCAGCTTTCCCAGACATATTGCCAGGCACGCAGGAAAAGTGTACCATTGAGGCTACAAATGAATTCCTCCCACCTGAAGTCTCCTCTTGTCAGACTATTCAATGTTTTACCTCATCCTCAGGACAGATCTATCCCCCCATGCCAGGCTTGTTCTCACTGTGAAGATGACTACTTAACTCCACGTATCTCAGGTACATTAGCTGAGTTAGGTTAATTTCAATACCTAAGTGAGACACACATATGCTATCACAATCACATATTTCCCCTATTCTTTATACTTTTAAAGTACTTTGTCGTAACCATCACATCTGACCAGTGCAACAGAGCAACACACAGTGTGAGGGGGTTTCTGAGTGTGAAGCAGGGCTGTCAGGTTAGAGAGGCCTGGAGAAACAAACAGTCATGAATCCTTTCGGATGTCAAAAGAGCTGGACAAGAAAAAGCCGACAGGCCCAAACTGCCTGCCAACTGACTTGGTTCACTGTGGTTCTCCAGGGCCTTCACTAGAAGATACGTTTTTCTCTGAGCCTGTCAGAGTTGAGTATGTAAAACGACGTTAGGAACAGATTTCTTCAGTTGGTCAAATACAGACACTGGAATTAAGGAGCTTGGGTCTGAATCCCTGTTTACTGGGTGATCTTGGGCAAATTACTTAATCTGTCTCACATTCCTCACCTACAAATGGGAATAAAACAATCCCTATTTCAAAGGGTGTTTGGAAGGCAATCTTCTCCAAATACTTCTATATCCCTTACCTGATTTATTATTATTCATAACACAAATGAACTAACAGTACCTTTAATTATGTTCTGCCATCTCCCTAACCATTTACAGAGAAAGCAAGCTCCTTAAGAGCATGGACTCCTGTCTGTTTTGTTCACTATACTTGTCTCCAATGCCTAAAACAATGCTTAGTTCACAGTAGGTACTCAAATATATAATTGATGTTTGCTACTTGGAAGTTATGGGATATGACATTACAAATGAATATAAAAATATTCCTAGAGGGCTTTGTGTGAATTGTTATGCCCAATATAAACTGAACATGAAAGTATGTAACTCACAGTATTCAACAGTAAACCTCAGAGCTGCAGTCAGCTCCTTCCAGCTCTGTCAAGCTGAGGTACAGCAGCAGAGAAACTTAAGTTGGAAAACAAGCTCAATCATGGAATTTGAGGGCTTGCTACTTGCAAGGCTATAGAAGGGACGTACAACAAATGGCCCTTTTACTCCTTGGTTCCACCTCCATCACACATGCATTAGTTAAAATTCAGACAACTTTTAAAAACATCAACTTTTGTTTCCAAATCTGAGAAATGAACCATGCCTGAAAGTTAAGTGAAGATAGTAAGCATCAATGTGTTTTGAAAATGTGTTCAGAAATAACCAATTATTTTACATGGCTTATATCAAGGATAGAAGAACTGGTCTAGCCCCAGCACTCCAGGGTGACTCCCTGGAATGGGAGTCTTTTCTCTGCTGGGATTACAGCTTCCAAATTTATTTTAAAAACAGGGTTGAATTAGCTGTGCTCTGTAATCTTGTCAATTTTCAGAGAGAGAGAGAGAGAGAAAAGAACACATAATCCAGGTGGCATGTATCAGGGAGCATGTTTCATTGCTGCTTTGCAAAACCAATATCCATTTATTATAGAAAGAAAGAAGTCAGAAGCTGCTACAAACATAATGATCTGATTCTTATCCTATCTACCACTCTCCTTCCCAGAATGATGTCTAATGATCCTATTCAAAGCTGCAATCTGTACCATCCAATTCTTGGTGGTCCTAATCCCACTTATTCTGCTGTACATTTTCTGCAACCCACTGTGCTTACTGTAACATACTGTACAACATATTAAGTTTAATTGCCTGCCCCCCTCCCAGTCAGACTGCACATTCATGAAAAAACAGCAATCTTTATTTGTTTTGTATCCTGATGTATTCCCTAAGTGCCTAGAAACATAGCTGCCAATCAACAAATATTATTTGCTGACTGACTCAGTTGAATAAATTATAAATATATTCAAGAGACCCTGATCCATTCTCTCCATTTCCCTCTGGGAGACAATCATAAATATATGCGTGGTAGGCAGGAGAGAGAGGAGAGCAGAGCAGTTTCTGACAGTCCTTTGATAGGCTGATCAAGTGACAAAATCCCTCAAATTTCTCTTCCCTTTCCCCATGTATTTCAGGAGAGACCCCATCCTAAAAGCACAAAATCAATTATACAAAGGTTCAGAAATTAGGAAGAAAATGATTTTAAAGTAGATAAAGAACATGTGGCAGAGGTGGACAGAAATCTCATCTCTAGACTCTAAACCTGGCTTCTCCACTGCAAGTGAACCATGGATACAGGCATATCATACTGAGTAGGGGAAAGAAAATGTAAACCCCACACATTTTTACAATTATGTAACACAATGGCTCATAGTATTACTGACCTAAGGTGACTTTGCCTTTTGTCTCTATCATTGGTCTTATTTTCAGACGCTTATTTCTAAAATCTGTGATATACTACATTTTAGGGAGCTAACTATATAGTCTAGTAGTCTCTTTCAGAGGCTTGCTTCTGAAAGAAGTTAAAAGTTAACCCCATGCCTCTGGATTACTATCATAATAAGAGAGAATCTGGAATACTAAAAGTATACCACTCTCTCCATAAACAGACCAAAATCTGACTGAGCAAAGCTCATAGAGAGATCAACACACAGAACAAAGGCCATTTGGAAAATCCCAATGTTCAACCAACTTCTTGATCAAGCTCCAACAGGATGAGGGAGGAGGATCTTGATTAAAACAGCAGAGAAAAACATCACTTGGATTGGTCTGCCTGGGGAAACTACCAAGGGAGCGATACATTCCTGTACACAAGACACAGGAAATGGGAGGGAAACCACTGGAAACTGATGATGGAAAAGACTGAATTTAAGCCCTTCCAATATCAGCAGCCAGAGGGTCCAAACACCAAGCCCACGTTAGTATCCACGTCAAGGCCTGGGCCATCACAGGTGCTCGTGAGTACTGAAAAGCCCCCAAAGATCAGTTTCTTTAGAGATAAAAGAACAGAAGCAAAATACCAAAAGACTGGACCTGATTTAAAAATAAACAAAACAAGCCTAAAGCAGGTTTTTTTGGCATGAATCAGACAGGTTCCATGCTCAATCCTCAACATTTAAATTGGCTTTGGAAATGGAGCGGAAAAAAAAAGTAAGTATAAGAAGAAGCCATAATATAGTCAACTACAAAACAGACCAAACTGTAATGTGGAAGATATTTCAAATTGGAAACACACACAAATTGCTGAGATAGTTATCAGTTTTGGAAACACCTGTTCGGATATTAAGATAATCCATCCAGGCTGTTCAGGAAAAGAGGAAGTGCAGTGACAGAGACAGGAATGGGGGTAAGGAAATGGAAGGTTATCAGGAGTCCAGCCCACCTCCTGGAATTACCTGCAAGTTTTCTGGAGCAGTCTAACAACGCAGCAACAAACCAGAAAGGCCCTCTGTATCTCAACACTGTGCCCCCCAAGTCACACTCTCCTGCCTCTACATCCCGAGTTATGCAAGTGAATTCAGTGATACAGGGCAGCATGCATTTTCAACATTGTAGACATCAACACGGACCTCACCTTGTCACTGTCATCATGACAAATGTGGTCGTGATGGATGGACTGGCACTGAAAAGAAGCACCAACACTACCTACAAGAGAAAGGGAGGAAAAGTTAAGATGCAATAATTCCTTACATTTAACCTGCTTTACCAATTACATGTGCTTTTATATCCATCATCCCATCTAATTCTCAACAATACTCGGAAACAGGCAGGATAGGGATTGTTATTCGTGCAGTTTGAGCAAAACAAAACATAGACAGGCTGACTTGCACAAAGGAGCAGTCAGTGAAACAGCAGGTCTGAAACCAGAACTCCATTATTCAAACCCTTAATTCACCACTTTCCACTACACTGAGTGGTTAATTTTCTGAGTAAGGCCATCTAAATAAGCAAAACAGCCTTCAATAAGGCAAACTTCTGTTTAGAAAAAAGAATACTGATTTTTAGACTACATATACTTGCTTTAAGGAAAAAAACTGACAATATAAATTCTCAGCATACAAGTAACACAATCTAATACACAATCACACGATTATAAGCAGGTTTCTATTACTTTAAAAAATATACATTTTTAATATACCCAACCATTTGTTAACTTGAAGAACTATCTCCTAGTAACTGCTCTATGACAACAGTGACATTTCTAACCAATAGGAAAACAAATGACCACGCAATAAATGACTGGAACAACTGATAAGCCATCTGAAAAAAGTTTTAGTTTCTACCTCACCATATAGAAAATGATGGCTCAAGATCTATGTAAAACCAATTTTAAAAGAAAATGCCGATTTAAAAAATAATCTTGGAGTAAGAAAAGATGATACTGTATAAAACAAGAAGGCATAAGTGAAAAAATCAGCAAGCATGACTGTGGACCAAAATGAGGAAAACCCCTTCTCCTCATATGTAAGAATTTAACCTTGGGTTAATCCTTGTGAACCTGATTAAGATAGCACGCCACCTATGTTATCTGGCAACAGTGTTTATGACAGAAACTACCAAATTAGTAAACTGCATCTGGACTGGAAGCAGACGGAATGTAGGAAGCCATGTTCTTGAACTTCTGAGTGTGGCAATATGTAATTAATTAGGCATGTATGTCCCTGGCAAAAGACCCTGGAAACCATGCCCACGGAGTTCCCTGCACCACCCCACGTGGATCTTATCCCTTGGAGCCTTAGCTGTGAGGAGAGTACTTCAGAAAGAATGAACTGCTGCACGGACTCCCACTGTCTGACAGTTTATCTAACAGACGAGTTACAGTTTCTGTCCTATATCCTTCTGAATAGTGTTGCCAAGTGAGAACTATGGTGGCTTTAGCAGTCTGAATGTGCAAGTGTTTAGTTGAGCCTAAGAAGATACCCCACTGTCATTCCTGTGGACGTTACACTGATAGGTACCATATTTTATAAAACTGACAATGTCATCATTTCAGATGTCCTAGTATTCCACATCCTTGAGAAAGAATGCTACCAACTAAACTCTGACACATTTTCTTAATACTAAAAATTTTTATTTTATACTTACTGAAATAACTCTTTAGACTTTAAAGATAGACTTTTATCATATATTAGCCTTATATATTCATAAAAGAAAATGAGAATATAATTGGCAATAACTGAGAAAATTATTAAAAGTGATAAAGGATAAAAAGTCTTAAGGGAATTCCCTCGTGGCACAGTGGTTAGGACTCAGTACTTTCAGTGCCAGGGGCCCAGGCTCAATCCCTGGCCAAGGATCTAAGATCCCACAAGCGCAGTATGGCCAAAAAAGTCCTTACTAGATAAATGTAACATAATTTCTTCAAATGTACAGATTCAATAATCCCAGTGACAGTGACATTCCTAACTTCCTAATATAAACCACTGTCTCCCATTTTATATGATACTGATAATAAAATACAAACTTGATTAAAAAAAGAAAACAAATTAACCTCAAACACAAGAATAAAAATGCTAAACATAGTTAAGCGTATATATTAGAGCACACTAACTGCATATGTGATATATTAAGTATGTCACCATGATCTACTCGTTTGTCTTAAGAAAAGCCTGATTCCTTAATTAATTCAACAAAATTTATCAACAAAGTATTAGCATAAGAATCAGTCTTAGAAAGTTTGATCACATCAAAAGATGCTGAAAAAGCATTTGCAAATATTTATTATCAATTTCTATTTTTCAGAAATAAACTTATTGGGGGTACGAGGGAGTCTCAAGAGGGAGGGGATATATATAGAGAGAGTTATGACTGATTTGCATTGTTGTACAGCAGACACCAACACAACATTGTAAAGAAATTATCCTCCAATTAAAAAAAAAAGAAAGAAAGAAAGATTAATAAGCTTAACAAGTTTTTGCCACTGGATGACAATTCTGGGAAGGATAAGGTGGGAGAAGGTCCAGTTGCCAAAAAGGTTCAATTACAGATAAGAATAATATAAACCACAGAGTTCCCACGGGTACTAATAATAACAGTTAACATATTTAATAGTCAACAACCATGATTTGGAAGAAAGAATATATATACACAACAATATCTCCAAATATTAAAATCTCCTGGGAGAATACAGAATGACAAATTTAGTCACAACAAACTATTCTGTCAAAGATTTGGTAGATGTGTCTCCAGAAGTTGGTAAAAATTATACTTTCTGTCTCCTATTAGTCTAATACCATGCAATACTAAAATCAGACTGGTGAAAAGAATCCTAAGAACTGATGAAATATAAGCATACATTAGATACCTTTCAATGAGGTACCAAAACAGACATTTATCTTATCCTTATGCAAAACCCTTGTATTTAAGGTATGATGTTATGTGTTTTTCTGCTGGACATAGTCTAAGAAGAACGAAATTGTGCTGGAAATAGTTCACATAATACCATCTAACAACTGTGGGGGAGACCACCATTTGGGACCATCGTCAAAAAGTTGGACTCCACGAACCTGGAAAAATGAAGGTTAAGATACCTAATTTAGCAACTTAAAAACCTCCTTCAAAAGAGAGCATTAAAAGTAAATGAACAGACATCCACATACCAAAGGGGAAAAAAAAAGAACCTAGACACTGACCATATTTTTCACAAAATGGAGCACAGACCTAAATGTAAAACACAAAAGTGTAAGACTTCTAGAAGGTTAACAGCTGCCCCTACTCTCTTTCGTGAAACCCTTTCTTCACTTGGCCTCAGGAAAGCTTCCTATATCACTGACTGTGTCCCCTTTGCTCAATTCTCATCTCCCCAATTTATAAAGGTTGGAATGTCCCAAGGGTAAGTCCTCAGACTTCTCTTTTCTATCTATATTCACTCCTTTAGTGATCCCAACTAGTCCCATGGCTGATGACACCAAAATTTTAACTTCCAAGCTCTCCCTCCTCCCACCCCAAGGAAATCCAGACTTCTATACCCTGCTACCTATTTGATATCACTTAGATATCTAAGCATCATCTCAAACATAACATGTCCAAAACTGAGCTCTTGATCTTGTCCTCTAAGCCTACCCCCAGTTTCAGGACATGGCATAACTATTCACCAGCATCTCTGGTCAAAACCCCTAGCATCTCCCTCAACTTCTCTCTTTAATTCACATCCCACGTTTGATGATCTGGCAAATCCTGTTGGTCCCATTTCAAAAATATGCCTGAACTATAACTACTCAGCATCATTCACCGCCGCTACCTAAGCTAACACCTGGACGAATGTGATAGTGTCCTGACTAGTCTCCTTAGTTCTGCTTTTCCCCATGAACTTTTCCTACCCCCTCCCAAGTCTGTTCTCCATGTTGTAGCATGAATGACGCTTTTCGAGGTTCAGATGGATCATGTCACTCCTCCTCTGAAACCCTTGGTTACTTCTCCCACTCAAAATAAAATCCAAAGTCCTTACTCCTTCATCTACAAGGTCTCATATGACCTGGGTATCCTAGATCTTTCTGATCATATCTCCTACTGCTTTTTCTTTCCTAAAAGGGAGCTAAAAACACAATAAATACACACTTGTAGCAAATTATCATGCTAGTATGTTATATACTTGAAACACTGTCAATCATCACCACTATATACTTTAAACATTGTCAAACAGGACCATTAACAGTTCTTTATACGCAGCAATATTGTCTCCTAATGCCAGGCCCATCTAGAACTCACATCTCCTTTGCTGTCATGTAGCATGGTTTTCCAAATGTCATCTTCTCTCAAGGATAGTTGGAATGTAACTGAAACTCTTCAGCACATTGCTTTGAAGAGAAAAATGTTGTATTAAGTTTGCAAAACAAACATATAATCTTCTTAAATAAACATCAGCAGAAAAAAACATTGAGATACATGCAAATTCCTTGAAATCTGAGTATAAAAAAGAAGAGGCATTAAACCACAAAACTGAACTGCAGAGGCCTGGGCAAAATGTGCACAGCTCTTTAAAAATGGTTAGGGATCTTTACGCTGTCATGAGAATGCTGCATTCTGAACAGTTAGAATCATTCCTCAATGCACTGTAATGGTAGTGTGTTAATCTAGCAGTATGAAGTGGGCCTCTCTTAAGCATTGCCTAGACTCAATAGCTAGCAGTTGTCACCTCATAAACAAAGATTTCTGTGCTTTTGTTTGTTTGTTTGCCACACTACACAGCTTGCAGTATCTTGGTTCCCTGACCAGGGACTGAACCTGGGCCCTTGGCAGTAAGAGCGCAGAATCCTAACCACTAGATCACCAAGGAATTTCCAAAGATTTAGGTGTTTAAAAGTGAAGGTTTTGAGCTACAAAAGTGGACAATGGCAAGAGCAACAGAACCAACCAAAGCACCACCTGCTTTCTGAGTCCTGTTCTACAGGACCAAAAGCAGCAGCTCCCACTGGCCGAAGTTTTATCAGTTTAAGTATTGAAAAAAAAAAACCACACAAAAATAAGAAAAGACTGTAACTAACCCAAACACTTCATATTCATGAAAATCTAGGAGTTCCTTAATAGTTCCTTTTTAAAAAGCATGCATTTATCCTACCTATTAGACTAAATGAACAGCCCTAGTTCTATATTATAGTAGAGTGCCGACACATAAAGAAGGAATTTCAAAATTAGAAAACATCATTTTGCACAAAACGGTTGATTCCAGCAAGGATTACCAAAGGCTAAAATCGTTAGGTGAATGGCTGATGGGAGTTTGTAAACTGCCAAAGAAACACTATCTGTCATTGCAGGGAGAACCTAAGGACACCATAAAGAGATAAAATCCCATCATCTTAATCCAATCACCCATTTTGGCATCATTAACAGTGGGCCAACCAGATGTGACTTCTGATGTGATACACTGTGAAATTCAGACATCACCTCTGCTTGGTAATCAAGCAAAAAATACTTTCCTTGGCTCCATCAAACTATTGGATGTGATTGCCAGTTTACAGGAAACACAGGGGATAGACATCACAGGAAGCAATCAGCTCATCCAAAAGTTGGTTCTGCAGGAGTTCTCAGTAAGTCAGTGTTATTATTATTCTAAAAGGAAAAAGAAAAGATAGGAACTGTGCTAGATTAAAAGAAATTAAAGGAAATAATCAGATACAATGTACATACCAAACTGCATATTAGTTTAAATAAACCAGTTAAAAAGGTATTTGGGAGATAATTGGAAAAATCTGAATATGGTAAAAGTAGATGAGATGAAAATTTACTGAAATAAAAATGTTTAAAAGAAGCAGAGTAAAGAAGAATATGAATAGTATGATTTCATGGTGGTTAAACAAATACATGCATACACAGATATGTGAAGGAAACATTCAGAAGAATGCACACTATGATATAACAATGATAGTCCTTGGGTGACAGGAGGAAATTTTTTCTTATCTTTGTTCATCCATATATTCTGATTTTCCATGATATCTGTTAAAAAGGGGGGCCTAGCTTCAAGTATCCCTAGGAATACTAGACCAAATAGAACAAACAAACTCAAGAAAAAAAAGACTCAGAAAAAAAAAAAAAAAGAGATGGAATTCTCTGGCGGTCAGTGATTAGGACTCTGCCCTTCCACTTCAGGAGACACAGGTTGGATCTCTGGTTGGGGAGCTAAGCTCCCACAAGACATACAGTAGAGCCATGCAATACAGGGGGCTCCAACAGCACCCCCATGACTACAAGCAGGATTCTTGAGTTGAACTATCCTTTACCTTCTCTCTCCTTTGAGACCCTGTCTACAAAATGATCTTGGTGGCAATTGTTGCATCTCTGCTAAGATGCAACTGTTAGTCTACGTGCAGGCAGGGATATTTTTACTCATTTTGTTATTAAGTTCTAGTCCAAATCCATAATGACTTGTGACAAAAATACCTTGGAGAAAGCCGCTGAGACCAACCTATGAGTGCCTGCCTGTCGCATTCATGAAACTCCTCAAAGGTGATGTCTCTCTAACATACCAAGAACTAGGAGTACAGACATAGAATCACTGACCTGGCCTGACCTGAGGCCAACAATGGGCAGGTAAGGACTGAACCTCATGTTTCAGTGATCTAACCAGGGCTTTTATTACACCAATTAAGTACACAAAGGCTCCTGGTGGTAAAGAATCCCCCCGCAATGCGGGAGACCTGGGTTCAACCTCTGGGTTGGGAAGGTCCCTTAGAGAAGGGAAAGGCTACCCACTCCAGTATTCTGACCTGGAGAATTCAGTAGACTATACAGTCCATGGGGTCACAAAAAGTCGGACACGACTGAGTAACTTTCACTTCATTTAAGTACACAAGGTTATGATCAAGGCTTGGAACAGTTATTTCCCATACGTCCCAAGGATGTCAAGTGATTAACTTGGGTCAGAAGTGGGCTATGATGGAAGTCATGTCCTGACAGAATCTCCTTGATAATCCGAAGACAGGATAGCAAGGCAGAATTCATTCTTTGATTGTGGCAGATGGATTTGTAAGTTCTCACAAGGAGGCAGTGAAATTTAGATAAACGATGCTAGGTCTTACACAGCTTCTAGATTCTTTAGGACACCAGTACAGGTCCTTCACATAGTTGGTATTCTATACAACTTAATTATTCTGAAATTTGGTCCTGTTTTCTGAGGTATTAACAACCCTTCCAAATCAGTCTTCTGAAAACTTAATTAGCCTACCAACCACCACAATTCAAATAATTGGCATAGATACTAAAAAGCATTTAAACTCAATAAAAAAACAAAACAAAACAAAACAAAACCCTAAGCTACGTCTTGTTCACTCTATACTGAGAGAGACAGGTAGACTTCATAAAAGCCAGCCCCAGCACTTTGCCCGTAGCCTGGAGACTGCTACACTCTAGAACATGATCTTGCTGGGTTTTAGTCATATCACTTGCAGTAGCCTTCACAACTGGTACTGGGAAACCAGAGTCTACAGCACAGCTGCAAAGAAAAGTGTCACTGTGACTTACTGTCACTGTAATTACTGTCTAAAAGATCCTCTCAGCACTTGAGTCTGATTTTTTGGGTCTGCTCCCATATACTGCTTTTTTTAGGGCTCTTCTCCTTTCACTCTGGCAGAAGAGTAAAAGTGACTGATTTTATAGTAGGACAGGAAAACATATTGAGCCATATCCAATCCTTGGCCTAGAGACTGCTACACTCTAGAACATGATCTTGCTGGGTTTTAGTCATATCACTTGCAGTAGGCTTCACAACTGGTACTGGGAAACCAGAGTCTACAACACAGCTGCAAAGAAAAGTGTCACAAAGGTTCCAGGTTTTAACAACCAACTAATAACTTCCAAAAGATACCTGCTCCAAAGATTTAGTATCACCCAGTTGTTAAAATCCAACTTTACTTACTCATCTACCCTTAATGTTTCAAGTTTTCTCCAAATGAACTTGCAGAACAGACTGCACTATTTTTAGAAAACTTATTTAAAACTTACTAGACAGGGCTTCTCTGGTGACTCAGTGGTAAAGAACTCACTTGCCAATGCAGGAGATATGGGCTCAATCCCTGATCCAGAAGATCCCACACGCCGCAGAGCAGCTAAGCCCCTGCACTGCAACTATCAAGCCTGTGCTCCGGCACCCAGGAGCCGCAGCTAGTGAAGCCTGCGCGCCCTAGAGCCCGTGCTCCACAGCAAGAGAAGCCGCTGCAATGGGAAGCCCATGCACTGACACCAGAGAACAGCCCTCACTCTCGGAACTAGAGTGTAAGCCTGAGCAGCCACGAAGACTCAGCACAGTCAAACAGAAATAAGAAAATAAAAAAGGACCACCAAAAAAGAAAAAAAGCTTATTAGACAAACTCTACTAACTAATACACTTTAAGACATTACTAATATAAACTGTGTGCTTGCTAAGTCGCTTCAGTCATGTCTGATTCCTTGTGACCCTATGGACTGTAGCCCACCAGGCTCCTCTGTCCATGAGACTCTCCAGGTAAGAAAACTGGAGTGGGTTGCCATGCCTTCCTCTAGGGAATCTTCCCTACCTAGGGATGGAACCCACATCTCTTACGTCTCCTGCATTGGCAGGCAGGTTCTTTATCACTCGTGTCATCTGGGAAGCCCAGGTAATGTAAGGTAATTTTAATGTAAGGTAAATTTTGATAAATAACATGTGAGGAAAAAGCCAGTTTTACTCTGTAAGTGACTCAGTTGCTTAATTACTTTTACAATAAGATCTTAATGATACTTCTAGCTACCAAGAGCAGAAAACTCAATTTCAGAGTTCCAAGATATTTTGTTTTAAACAATTTTGTTGAGATATAATTCACATACTATGCAATTAATCGATTTAAAGTTTAAAGTTGGGGTTTTTTTTGGCTGTACCACATGACATGCAGGATCTTTTTTAAAAAAATACTTATTTGATTGTGTCAGATTTCAGTTGCAGCATGCAGGGTCTTTTGTTGTAGTGCATGGATTCTCTAGCTGTGGCTAGAGGGTTCACCTGCTCCACTGCATGTGGGATCTTAGTTCTCTGACCAGGGTTCGAACCCACTTACCCTGCATTTCAAGGCAACTTCTTAACCACTGAACCATCAGGGAAGTCCCAGCAGGCAGGATCTTAGTTTCCAACCAGGGATTGAACCTCAGGCCCCTGCAGTGCAAGTCCCAAAGGTTGTTTTTTTTTTTTTTTTTAAGTATATTCACAAAGTTGTGCAACCATCATCACAATCAATTCTGGAACATTTTCATTACTCTAAAAAGAAACCTAAGGCCATTACACCTCATTTTTCCCTTCCATGAGCCCCGGAAAATCACCAGTCTAGCTTGTGTATGTGCCTATTCTGGATACTTCATATAAAAGAACTCATAAAATGTGGCTTTTGTACAATAACTGACTTCTTTCACTTAGCTTAATGTTCCTTTGCAAGGTTCACCCATGTTATAACATGTATCAACTCATTTCCTTTTTATGACAAAATAATACTCCAGTGTGTGGATAACCATTCATCAACTGCTGGACATCTGGGTTGTTTCCACTTCGGTACTATTGTCGAGAGTGCTGTTATGCCATTCATTTTTGCATTGATGTTTGCTTTACTTCTCTTGAGTGGAACTGTTGGGTCACAGGGACCTCTTCTCAGCCTTTTAAGGAACTGTTTTCCAAAGTGGCTAACATCATTACACATTTCTATTTCTTTCTTGAATAGAATGAACTTTGGGGTCAGACCTAGATACAGTTTAGTCATCTACTGAATACGGGATCTAAGGCAAGTCATTCAACATATTACATGCCTTCCTCAGCTCTAAAGTGGGAATAGTTGTATCTACTTACATCTACTTCAGAGTTGTTCTGAGGATCATTATTAAGGTTAAATATATGAAAATGCTCACAGCACAGTGCCTGGCACATAGGAATTCAAGAAATGGTGCTATGAATAACACTTCTATTCAAACCAAGGCTGCTGATGTGCCTGTGAAACACTGTCTAATTCCTTAATTTTTCACTAGAACTCTTCGATTGCACTGATCACACTATCATTTTTTGGTTACATGTCTCTCCAACCAGACCATAAGATCCTTAATTTATCTTTTCATATTCTAGCATGGAGCACAATTCCTGGCTCATGGCAGGCACTAAGTAAACGCAGAAACAAAGTTAGGTAGAAATGAAATAAAAGAGTGAAAGTCAGGGTGGTAGCAATAGATGGGGAGAGAAAGGAAAGGAAGCCTTCCTGAATCATCATCCTTTCTCCCACACAAGCTGCTCAGGCCTCATAATACGTTTTGTATATAACAGTTAAATGCATAGAAATTCGATTTCCCTTCTGGATTATATTTTCTTTGGAGTCAAGAGACTGAGCCTTATTCATCTTTATAACCTCTGCAGAACCTAATGCCAAGTTTTGGTCATAGAAAGCGCTACTAAAAAAGTTTACTGAATACAAAGACTTTGCACAATTGATTAGCTCTGATTTTATGCCTAACAAAGGATCCATCAAGTGAGGGAAGGAGTATGCTTCAACTGAATAGATACAAGCTGAGGGAAGTACCCTTACTTCTAGCCCTCAAGGCTATAATTCTTGAATAATCCATTTTAAAGCACGCCCTGAGCATCTGCTGAGTACCTACTCTGTAGCAGACACCCATGTAGAAGACACAGCAAAAAGCAAGCAAAAAACTCCCTTGCTCTATGGAGTTTACAGCTCAGCAGACAGCATTTGCCTTCTCTCCTGAAGGTTCTAATCTCATTCATACTCCAGAAGTTTCATTTCTGCAATTGCTTTATTCATTCAATAAATATTTATCAAACCCCACTGTGTCAGATCTATCCTAGGCACTAGGGACATGGTATATATAAGTAAAGGTCTCTCTCTGCCTTTCACTTATCTTATATTTTAACAAATTCTATAAAGACGCATTTCCCAGTCAATTCTGTGAAATGTCATCTTGTAAATGTAAGCTTAGTCATGTATTTAAGTTTAAAAAATAAAAAAGAATGAAGTGGTTTATGATGAAAATAGAACTCTACTACCAACCCCACCCCAGTCTCTAGTCTCCCCTCCCAGAGGCAAGCATGATCAAATCTCTTAGGCATTCCTTCCAGTACTGGCCTCAATTTTCCTACATAATATGCATATATGACTACTGCTTGGCTATCAAATTTTATGTTATTTATAGGGCTTCCTTGTTGGACACGACTGAGCAACTGAACTGAATGGGTGGCTCAGACCGTAAAGAACATGCCTGCAGTGTAGGAGACCTGGGTTCAATCACTGGGTCAGGAAGATGCCCTGTAGAAGGAAATGGCAATCCACTCCAGCATTCTTGTCTGCACAATTCCATGGACAGGGGAGCCAAGAGGGCTACAGTCCATGGGGTCATAAAGAGCTGGACACAACTGAGCGACTAACACTTTCACTATTTAATTTCGGTCATACTACTATCAGACAACTAAACTCTTCCATTCCTCCTGTTCCACTTCCTATCTCATCCAGTCCTCCAACACAATTATGTCACATTTTGTGTTTGGATCAAAATGATAAGTTATAGAAATTTCAGAAATAAGTAAGCTCTCCCAAGGAGAGTAGAGTTTTCTAGGCAACAAATATAACCTCGTTTCTTGCTAGGTTTCTGTGTTTTCTTATATACTGGGGCTTACAGGTTTTTAGTTCTTAAAAAATATCACCTGCTTCAGAAATAGACTCACAGACACAGAGAACAGACCTGCGAAGGTGGAAAGGGGTAGGAAAGGGATGGGCTAGGAGTCTGGGGTTAGTAGATGCGAAGTTTAATATAGAGAATGGACAAACAGCAAGAGCCTACAGTTAAACACAGAGAACTATATCCAATCTCCCGGGACAAACCATAATGGAAAAGAATATACAACAGAATGTATATATGTGTATAAGCTATACAGTAGAAATTAGCCCAACATTGTAAATCAACTAAAATTTTAAAAACTTCTCTGAATTGCCTTTAAAAAAAAACACCTGTTTCAAATCACAAAACAACTCATTTAAATATTAAGCTTCCCATATAATACTGTCAGCTCTTAATGCTAAAGACAGCCTTCCGTGTGTATATTCATAATTGTGTAATAACGTTTTATAGATGAATCTTCCACTAAAATTAGGCTTTTCTTGCTCCCGAGTGGTAGCAGGGTGTTCTGTTTTGTTTTTATGAGGAAGGTACCAAAATGTTAAGAGTGAGTAGAAAAGTAAAAACCTGTGTTAAGTTCATTGTAAAGTATCTGGGGGTGCACCAAACGATCTCCATGGGAAAGCTGACATTAAACTGGTAATCCAAATGAAAAGAATGCTCAATTCAATTTGGAAAGAGTTAAACCACTCAGCTCCTTTTCTAAAAGATGACTGCCCATTATTAAAATAGTAATGATAGATAAAAAATCATCTTAGATTCATTTACATCCATTTTTTTTTCTTCTATAATGTTTGGGAAATATTCTAATTTACAGAAGCAAAATCAATAGCAGGAAAAGACACAGTAAGATTAGCTCTACAGAATGGGAACATAAGAATAAATATTATAAAAATGAATAGCCATCCATCTTTCAGCCTTGCCATGGCAACCTGGGTCACTAATCTTTGAGGTTTGTTTCCTGACTTGCTAGTTCTGAGAGAAAGCAGTTTCTACCACCAGAGGAGCAAAAAGTCAGGCTCTTCCTCCTCCCTTTTTGCTGCCCCTACACAGATGAACATTGAAGAAGCTAATAGGATAGGACTGGCTACTTAAAAGGCCACTCAGGCTGCAGTGGCACGTGGCCAGCCCTTCCCTCCCTCTCCTGGCATTTCAGCTGAGTAAGGCAAGAAGAATGAGAGAATTCACCTGTCAACCTTACTATCCAAGATGCCATTTCTCACCCAGCAGCAGATGGGTCATATATGTTACTGAGACCAAATATAAATGCCAGTACATAAAACCAACTCAGAGGAAAATCTACCTAAACTTGGGTCAGTTACTGTTGCTATCTCTCCTAAAATTATTCACACATCCTTGGTTGTAAAATGTTTATCCTCCATCTGCGTAACTAAACTTTTCCACTCAAATTCAAAGCTTTCTAAGGGTAACAACCTAAAAAATAGTGTCCACTTATCATCTGATGAGTGATAAGCCAATTAATGCCGCTGTCAGACTGAGCTTGGTGCTGGAAGGAGGGTAAAAACATCAAAAACATCGGTCCTAGCTTCAGTCAACTTTCAACCCACGAAGGGAAAACAAAGCCTAAAATAGCTTGTCAAGATGGTTAACTTCAGACCTTAAGTGCAAAGGCAATCCAGTGAGTGAGTTTTTTTTTTAAACAGATCTTCAAAGTAGTCCAGGATTCTCAATTAGATTCACTGCTCTAAACCAAGTATTCAAGATTCCTCTCTCCATACTTCATCCCAATCCACTTACAAGCAGGAAAAGTTTCAAGACAGTCAATACAGCACAGTACAGTACAAAGCTTTCATTCAGCTAGGGCAAAGGCCTGGAGATAGGAAAGCACACTCATTCTCGGATACATTTACTTCCACAAAGTCAAAGAGGTAGGGAGGTGGGGGAATTGTCAACGCCATTCCTAACTGGAAGGAAAAAATTTCTCTCTACTCAACTGGCTAGGTATGAGGCCTGACATCTTCCCCTGCTTGGGGAGAGATGCCCTCTCTTGCTCTCTTAGTATGATAATTATTAGAACAACAGTCATTAGCAATGTTGAGCATCTCCAGGGAAGGGCAAAGCAATACCCAAAGTAAAAAGCTTCATAATGCAGAAATCAGAAGCTTAAGAATTATTATCAGGTGCATGTGTCTTTTAGAATTTTTAAATTATAGTTTTGTCTGGATATATGCTCAGGAGTGGAACTGCTGGATCACATGGTAATTCTATTTTTAGTTTTCTGAGGAGCCTCCATACTGTCTTCCTGAGTGGCTGCACCAACTTACATTCGCACTAACAGGAGGGGGAACTGTCGGGTCCCCTTTTCTCCACACCCTCTCCAGCATTTGTTATTTATAGACTTAATGATGGTCATTCTGACTGGTGTAAGGGGGCACCTCATTCTGGCCATATAGTTGTTTTTCATTTATTACTGAAGGATAATTGCTTCACAGAATTTTGCTGTTTCTGTCAAACCTCAACATGAATCAGCCATAGGTATAGTAAAGACCCTGATGCTGGGAGAGATTGACGGCAGGAGGAGAAGGGGGCGACAGAGGATGAGATGGCTGGATGGCATCATCAACTCATGATGGACACGAGTTTGAACAAACTCCGGGAGACAGTGAAGGACACAGAAGCAAGGCGTGCTACAGTCCATGGGGTCGCAAAGAGTCAGACACGACTGAGCGACTGAACAATAATTAGCGATGCTGAGCATCTTTTCATGTGCCTATCGGCCATGCGTATTTCCTGTTTGGAGAAATGTCTACTTACGTCTTCTGCTCATCCCTTCATTCATAGCAGCACTATTCACAATAGCCAAGACATGGAAACAACTTAAATGTCCATCAACAGATGAATGGATAAAGAAGATATGGTACATATATACAATGAAATACTACTCAGCCATAATAAAAGAACAAAATAACGCCATTTGCAGCAACATGGATGCAACTACAGTTTATCATACTCAGTGAAATAAGTCAGAAAGAGAAAGACAAATACCATGTGCTATCACTCACATGTGGAATCTAAGCTGAGACACAAATGAACCTATCTATGAAACAGGAATGGAATCACAGACATAGAGAAAAGACTAGTAGTTGCCAAGGGGGAGGGACTTGGGGAAGGGATGGAGTGGGAGGTTGAGGTTAGCAGATGTGAGCTTTTATATCCAGAAAGAATCAACAATCAAGTCCTACTGTGTAGCACAGAGAACTATATTCAATATTCTATCATAAACCATAAGGGAAAAGAATTTCAAAAAAAGAATGTACATATAACTGAATCACTTTGCTGTAGAGTAGTAATTAACACAGCACTGTAAATCAACTATACTTGAATTTAAAAAAAAATTATTACTACACATTTCTCTCAGTCTTGAATACTGCTACACAGTATACTGTTATTCTCTAACCCACAAAGTGAAAGAAACAGATATAATGAGTCACAAGGGCCACTTCATATTGCCATATTTCAAATCTATGCAGAACAGAGCTATGCATGAAAAGCAACAGAGGGGAAAACTACAAATTAAAAAAATGAAATTTAAATTAGAACACAAAAATTATATTCAAGCTAAGTCTAACATCAGCACTGTTGGAAAAAAATTTTTTTTTTTACTTGTTAATATAGTCTTAGAAATGAAAAGTGGAAAAGAAGCAAGGTTTTGTGATGGGACAGGCTTGGGTTTTAACCCCTGTTCTTCCATTCATGGACCATGAGACCTTGGCCAAGTGAGCTTTAATTTTTTTCCTTATCTGGAAAGGGGTGTCACACCTATGATATAGGTTATTGCAAAGTTTATATGATGTATATAGAAAACTTCGCATTGTCTGGCACTAAAAAGTTAATCAGTGGTTATTCTTAAAACATATCAAAGAAAACCTCCAGAAACTGGCATAGCCTGTAACTGGGATAATCTTACCAGCATTCATCAATATGAAAGTGGTTAAATAAATCATTGCTATTCCTTCCTATGATCTACTTATTATGCAGACCTCATGAAAGTTACTGACATAGAAAGACCACAAATATACATAAAGTGAAAAAAAGCAAGGTGCAAAACAATAAACAAATACAAAAAGGTCCCATTCACCCAGGAATATATACAAACTGTTAACAGCAGTTATTCATGAAAAGGGTAATGGGGCTGGAGGTATTTACATGCTTTATATTGTCTGCATCTTCAAGCACTACTTGCATAATTGAAACCAATGATAAAAGAGAAAAAGTATTACCTGTATAATCAAAATAAAGATTGCTCACACACAGCACCCCAGATACTGATTTAACCTCTCTACCCTATCTTCCTAAAGTAGCTCATGGTCTGACAGTCCTGAAAATCCCACAGACAGACTTATTTTTGGTTTCATCTGCCAGCCAATCTAACACAGCCAAGGCAAAGCTGGGCATGGCCCCTGTAACCGCAATAGTGGCTAGGGAGTAGGGGAATGGGGTGCTGGAGTGGGTAGAGGAGAAAGCGGCAGAAGAAATAATGAAAAACAGAAAGCTCAGCGGAAAAGGAGCACCCTTCTCTATTTCATACTGTACTGTTGAGGTTACAAAACGGTCTTTGCCCACACTGGTAGGCACCCATTGTGACCTCAGCCATTTATTTATGCCATGCACCCAACCACTCCATGAATGTCAGCTGCTAAGTAAGGATGTAATTTATGTAATTTCATTTAGCAGGCTTTTTACCTGTTCAGGGTTACTCCGCCAAATCTTTCTTAATACTGAATTACATTACCTTGGACAGATTCCAAAACTATTTTTCTCATCTCATTTTATTTTGCCAGAGACTACAAACAGTCCAACACACATTAATAAAAACATCCCTCAGTAAAAAAAAAAAAAGGTACACCTCCTTCAAAAAGGCTTGCTTTGGGAAGTTAATTCTAACACTAAAAGATGACACCAAGTCCATCTAAATCAACCTGTGAAGCAGCCTTCTGTTCAAAGAAATCACAGCTACTTAAGGAATGACTATCTTCAAAAAAGATTATTCCCTAGTATATTAAATCATTTGTGCTTCCAAAATGATTTACAGTGAACATTACGTGTTACCACTGAATGTTAGCCGGCTCTTAGATACTAATGATAATGTATTCTTTTATGTATTATATTATATTGAAACATCAATTCAAAAAATTCTTTCCTAATGTGTCACTTTAACATTATCATTCCCCTACACAGGATCCATCAATTGCTTTCTGCTACTTAAAAGATTTAAAAGTCAAATTTCTCAGTCAGGCATTCCAAGTCCTATACAATCTGTCCTGGCCAATCATCACTACCAACATCTTTTGAAGCCTTTTGCTCAAGCCAGCTATCAACTTCCTGTTCTTTGAACTCACCTTTATCTCCCTGCATTTTCTCAAGTCAACACACTTCCAAAATCCTACCTGAGGGCTTCCCTAGTAGCTCAGTAGTAAAGAATCTGCCTGCCAATACAGGAGACATGGGTTTGATCCCTGACCCAGGAAGATCCCACATGCTGTGGGACAACTAAGCCGTGCACCACAACCACCGAGCCTGTGCTCTAGAGCCCAGGAACCGCAACTCCGGAAGGACCTGTGCTCCAGAGCCCATGCTCCACAACAAGAGAAGCACCTAACGAGAAGCCCGCACACCACAACTAGAGAGCAGCCCTCACTCACCGCAACTAGAGAAGAGCCCACACAGCCAAAAGTAAATAAATAAAACGATAAAACAACAACAAAATCCCACCTGAATTCTGCTCTCTCTCAATACTCAACTCAAACCTCAAGAAAGCTAGAATCATGTTCCCTAAGAACATTTTAGCAATTGTTACCACAGTGGTTTAGGGGATCATTAAATAAAATCCCTTCCTCCCAGCTACCTATCCTACCCACTTCTGGAATAATTAAGAAATAAGACAGAAAAGCCAAACAGATGGAGATCAAACTGTCGGTTTTATTACACGTAAAGCCCATGTTTTAAAATGCAACTTAAAGGCATAGCAACAATGTCTTCCTAAAACTTCACTACTGAATTGAACTAATTTACTGGCTCCATCACAGTCATAGAAAACCACAGGTTTCCCCACAGGGAGGTCTGCTTATGGAAAAGTCAGAGGAACAGGCTACCAGTGGCTGGCTGTTCAGCAAAGGGGAGAGGAGACAGAATGAGAGGTAGGCCCTGACTAGTTCCTTGCCCATATTCTCTAATGAGATCAGCTACTCCTCCCCAGAAAAAGACCCACCAAGGGAATTACATGGCGTGAAATACCTCTGCACAGAAACATGAGTCTAGGCTGAAAGAGACTTCAACCCTTCAAAAAACTGCTTACATAACTTTATCAGCAATTTATCAAACAAAGACCTATGCCACTTCTTCTATAGATGCCTTAAAATGTTATTTTTATGTAAGACTTTTACTGTTTTTACATACTATGTATATTATCTCCAAGTAGATTTGAAGCTCCTAGAGGGCAGCATGTTAAACGGATTGTCCACAGCCAGAGGCAGTAAGAGTCAGCGTGAGGAGAGCAACACTATGAACCAGATGACAAAAGCCCTCATGAACTGAGCGGAGTGGGATGAGAGGAACGTCGGTGCCAGGAGCCTCAGTGGATGGTCACAAACAGGAGTAGAGGACAGTGTGGTATAAACCTCAAAGACAAGTTTTCACACGAAGGTGTTAGAGCAAAGGGATGAAAGTCACACGGGTAAGAAAAATGACAATGCTACTATATACATACGTTAAAAAAGTCAAAGCAAAGCGACTCCATCTTTGTATCATTTTTATGCACAATAAAGCATCCACCCAGTTGTTGGGACATAGGACTCTTGAATGGCAATTAGGAATCACTACAAGCAGAGAAGGACTTCCCTGGTGGCTCAGAGGTTAAAGTGTCTGTCTGGAATGCGGGAGACCTGGGTTCGATCCCTGGGTTGGGAAGATCCCCTGGAGAAGGAAATGGCAACCCATTCCAGTACTCTTGCCTGAAGAATCCCATGGAGGGAGGAGCCTGGTAGGCTACAGTCCATGGGGTCGCAAAGAGTCGGACACGACTGAGCGACTTTACTTACTTACTTACAAGCAGATAAAAGGTTTCAATTAATATACAGAACTGGAAAATTATTTCAAGCTATCAAACCTTATAGACCTGAAAACAACAAAAATAACGTGATTAAAACGCAAAGCAGGCACAAACTGAACTGAAAAACCATTCCTTAAGATGGCAGACAGACTCGTCCACCTGGCTTTTGTGGCCGATGAGGCAGAGGTGCTCAGGGACAGCACATGGAGAGAAGACAACAGATTTCAGATGCTGTGGAACATGAGTTGCAAATGCAAATGTACAGAGACTAAGCAATGAACAAATGAGTGACGTGCACTGCATGGAGCCACAGCCCCTGAAGCAGACACACGCCCCTCCCAGTGATCTCACGAACACTGCCACAAGGGACTGGCCACCCAGCGCAGCCAGCTCATTCCCCTGAAAAAAGCTACATTCAGATTCTTAATATAGAATATTACCCTTTTATTATTGGCAACTACTATAAACATTTTCAAAACACTTTAAGGACTAAATAAAACATGTCAGCAAACCAGATCTGAACCACAGATTGCCAGTTTGCCATTGCTGATTTGAGGCATGAACAAAGAAAAAGCCACCAAAGCACCTAAAAGGAAAGACTGAATGATCAGGACAGAACAGTTCACTGAAGCAAAGGCAGAAGGATTTCAATAGTGATAAAGAGGAATTTCAACTAAAAATCAAGGCTGAAAAGTATCCAAAGAATTCAATTCACTAGAAAGTTACTGACGAAATAAAGGCCTGGAAGAGACAATAAACTGGCAGCTAGCTACTTTGCAGCAAAATACTTCAGTAAAATGTCATTTTTGAGAACTCACAGAATGGATAGTTCAGAAAATCTTGCAGTATCCCTTAGGCCTCAGCAGATTCTGCAGAGACCACAAAGCTCAAATCTCCTAAAGTACACTGGCTGACTCAGCATACACGGGTCCTCACCAGGGTTCAGCACCTGACACAAGGGTGAACCATCTCACTCCTTCTCACCGTGGGGCAGCATGTTCTGATGATGCTCCCCACCTTGAATGACAGAGACCCACAAACGATGTGACTTAGGGACACTCAAAGACAACCTAACAACAAGAATCTTAAATAGAAGCAAAGAACAACAACAATAAATTCCAGGTGGGAAGAAATTAATTGTGAGATGCTCTCTGAGAAAATCTGAAAGTGGCAGAGAAATTGAACATGGTCAGCGAAAAAGACAATGGACATATTAAGACAAGTTGATTTCATGGCCATGTCTCCAACTTCGAGAGAATATGATTTCATGTAATTTTTGCTTTCTAATAACTGTTAACTTGTTAGCTGTATAACTAAATGAACTTAATCATCATTTGTTCCATTCTCTTTCATATTAATGGTTTTTATAAATCGAGAAATCTTTGTCAGCCACGTACACAATTTGAGATTGGATAACTAGCTGCCATATGTATCAAAGCAATGGAGGCTATAACACTGGTATAGAGACACTTACAAATAAATTATGGAGTTGGGATGAGACCAAGTGTAAGCGAACAGTTCACACTAAGGCAGGAAGTCAAACCACAGACCAGAAAATACCTGGGGAGGGTGAGAGACAGAACCAGGTGAGTGAGAGAGTCTCCTAAAGCACAGAGGCACACGGCTGTCTGAAAGCCAAGCTGCTGCTGCTAAGTCACCTCAGTCATGTCCGACTGTGTGAGACCCCACAGATGGCAGCCCACCAGGCTCCTCTGTCCCTGGGATTCTCCAGGCAAGAACTCTGGAGTGGGTTGCCATTTCCTTTTCCAGTGCATGAAAGTAAAAAGTGAAAGTGAAGTCGCTCAGTCGTGTCCGACTCTTCGTGACCCCATGGACCGCAGCCTACCAGGCTCCTCCATCCATGGGATTTTCCAGGCAAGAGTACTGGAGTGGGTTGCCATTGCCTTCTCCAGAAAGCCAAGCTACAGCTCCTTAATCCAGGTTTCCAACTCAGTACTTCTGAGCATCAGCTGCACTCGAGGACTGTCACTAAACAACCAACACCAGCAGTGAACATGTTCCTCTACAGAAACAACTCACAGCTCTAACATATCTCCTGAAGTGACAGCCTAGGAAAAGATGTACTGAAATCCTCCCTTTCAACTCTCATCTGGGCTTGAAACACATCACCTTGAAGCGGCACACAAGAGCCAATCCTACACAGCCATCGTTTACAACTTGCTTTGTCTAGTCCTACACTCATTCTGCCTCTCATCTAGCCCTTGTTTTTCTTCTTCCCCTCTCCACAAAGTTTTGGCTCTTGCATAGGAAAGTCTACGATGCACTAAAAACTCACACGCTGTTCTGTGTGGCCCACATGCACAACTGGACCTCACTCAGGTCGGGGAGTTTCTCAGTAAGCCAGCCCTGCAGAGCCCTAATAACACTAACAGCCTCCAGGCAGGACCTCTGGCCCTTCGAGCACAGGCTCTGGCAATGTTATGCTGATTTTTATCACATGAAGCGCTATTTTCTTTTCCTGGAGTTTGAGGGCAAGGAGTTAATATAAAGGGCTCATAAACACAATGAGATTTTCCCAGCAATTTCTCAAGAGTTGAGAACAATGTAAGTCCAATATAACAGTTTATATGAAATGCTTTTTTTTTCCTTATGCTTCTTGTTAAGAAAATTTGGAACAAGGACATGGTTTGGAAACGACTGTATTTCTTTGCATTAAAATAAAAATGCAATCTAAAAACGATTAAGTTTAAATACATGACATTAAACTGATTAAGCTCTTGTGACCATGTGTGGTTAAAAATTTTGACTCGAGAGTCTCATCATGGTGCCTGAACAGCATGATCTAGATACCCTTGTGCTGCACAGACCCCCGCATAACATGTCAAAACACATCACAACGTTTGCTTCTCCTTCTAGACCAAGAACTGCTTAAGAACAGGACTTAATGTTCTGCTACACTAAGTCCAACACAGCGCTGGGCACATAATAAATATTAAAGAAACACTTCTGAATGGAAAGACATGATACTCAGTCTGAATTCAGAAGACAAATTCTGCTATCTGTGTGCTCAGTCGTTCAGTCGTAGCTGACTCTTTGCGACCCCGTGGACTGTAGCCCACCAGGCTCCTCTGCCCATGAAATTCTCCAGGCCAAGAATACTGGAGTGGGTTGCCATTTCCTTCTCCACGGGATCTTCCTGACCCAGGGATTAACCCGAGTCTCCTGTGTTTCCTGCATTGGCAGGGGGATTCTTTACCACTGTGCCACCTGGGACACCAAGGAGAGATGTAAATCTCCCCCTCTTTGGCTAAATTAGTAATAACTACTAAGTAAGTTATTATTGTGATCAGTTGCTCAGTCATGTCTGACTCTTTATTACCCCACAGACTGTAGACCGCCAGGCTACTACTCTGTCCTTGGAATTCTCCAGGCAAGAATACTGGAAGTGGGTAACCATTCCCTTCTCCAGTGGATCTTCCCAACCCAGGGATCAAACCCAAGTGTTCTGCACTGCAGGCAGATTCTTTACCATCTGAGCCACAGGCAATCATTATTAAGTAGTAATTAATAATAATTAGCCCTAGATGTGTGGGCATTTGGTAATGTGATGTAAGGTTGAGTAACCAATGACCTGTTGAAATAGATAACCAAGGAAAGGAATAAGCCCCTAGAGAAGCAAAGAAAATACAAGTACTTTACAGACTCTGAAGTTTTGAGCCCTCTTAGCATGCTTGAGATTTAAAACTGTTGTATAAGGAACAGAAATGTCAACCCAGAAAGGAAATGGTCTTGCCAACTACCTTTTTTACTTTCTGTTTTCTTTCAAACCCAGTAACCTTAGGACCTCCACCAAGAAGAAGCCCAAGATTTCAACATTCAAAAAATTTAATAACTGTATTGAGCCCTAAACAAAAATTTATTCATGTTAACTTCAAAACTGGGTTTGTTTTCACTATGTGCATAATTACTGTCATGAGCATCCTAAAGTAGCTGCTTCTACCCTGTGAATTCTTTTTAACTAAAAGCATGGAAGAGAGTGATTCTTCACTGCAATACTGAAGCCCACATTCAGCTTAACAGCTCTGGATGGCACTGCTGAAAGGAGCCTTTAAAGCTCATCAAATCTAGGAAATTCCCTGGTGGTCTAGTGGATAAGAATCTGCGCTTCCACTGCAAGGATCATGGGTTTACTTCCTGGTTGGGGAACTAAGATCCTGCAAGCTGCGTGATGTGACAAGAAAAAAAAAAAAAATCCTCCTCTACCAGTTCCACTGAGCATCACTTGGCTTGAGGCATACAGAGAGCTAACGCCAGAGCAAGGGCAGAACAGGTCTTAAAGCTGACTAAGGTCAGTGATTCACTACCCCAAACCTCTCTGCAGCTCCTAAATGTGTATTTATTGTGATAAATTGTATCAAAGTATTATGCAAATGCTAACTGCAATGATCAAATATAGTAAAACCTCTCCAAGCACACCTCTCAGAAAAACTGCATCTTCTAGTTGACTTAGTTTTCTGGTTACCAAAAATTGGCTTCGATAACCAAACCTCTCAATTATCAGGAAAAAGAACACAAGAAAAGGGAAAAAGCAGAATGAACACTATCTTGCTCTTGACGTGCTATAAAGTAGTGATGGTAAACCACAAAGAGCCCAGCCCTACCAATGACTGACTAGCTATGAGGCAGTGTTCCAGCCAATCTCTCTGGAATTTATTTGCACATGTTTAAAAAAGAGCATCTAGAATACTAAACATGTTTTCTTATCATCTGCAATGTTCTCCAGAAAGCACCTACATCCATACCTTCCTCCCATAAAAATTTTTAGTGTAAGATTATCTCAGGTTGAACTAGACCTAAACAGTAAACCGCTTAAAACACCCAATACCTGATCTCTACAAATACTTTTAACTCTAATGAATAATGGTTTGGGTTCATAAAGGAACTATTCAGAGATCTGCCATGGTTTAAAACATTTGGGGCCATATAATGGGGTGGGAGTGGGCGAAGTTGTTCAACTAGATGGAAGAAGCTTTCCAGACCCCTCACTATATCCAAGGAGTTCGAATTTTGTGTGTTACTTATCATGGTTTTGCTATTCAAATTCTGGAAGCTCACTAGGTCTTTCTCCTCAAAAAGAAGACAGCATAACAAACACATACTAGTTCTTTTCACAAGAACCATACTACTGAATCCCTTTATGTATTTATATGCTAGCAAATACAGTCATGAGGTTATCTCCCCCTTTTTTGCTTTTTCTGTATTATAGTGAAATATACATGATATAAAATTTACCATTTTAACCATTTTTTAGTGTAGAATTCAGTGGGAGAAGTTATATTCATAGTGTTGTGCAACCATCACCACTATCTACTTCCAAAACTTTTTCACTACCACAAACAGAAATCCTATAACCATTAAGCAATAGTTCCTCGTTCTCCTATCCTTTGTTTTTTATAATTATAACCTCAAAAGCCTTAATAACTTTCAAACTATGGTATGCTGCCACCAGGTGGCAAGAGAGAATCATGGCTGCTCAAGATGGGGAATGGTTTCAAAATAATCCAAATCAGGTATAGGGGGAGTAAGCAGATGAAATAAAACTGTCAGTCTGGTAACTGCTGAAACCAGGTGATGGTTATACAGGGATTCGTTACACTAGTCTCTCTAAATCTATACACGTTTGAAATTTACTATAATAAATATAAAAAGTGTGCCTATAATATTACAAATCTAGAGATTTCACACCTTTTTTAACCCTTGAAAACAAAATATATCTGTTACATATATTTTTATACATATATATTTCCCATGTATTTTTAAAACCTGGGAAAATATTTTATACCTAAGTATTGATTATGCATTAATATTAAATCTTATAATTAGACAAATTTCCAAGGTTACATCTTTATACTAGTTAACAAAAACTTTGTGTTATAACCAACGAAGCCTCATTGCTACAAATGTGAAAAATCAAACGTATTAGTATTCAACTTCCACATATATGCAGAAATAAATTTATGAGAAACTGCAAGTGCAAAACTGGACTTTAATCTCAATTAAGAAGATTTTGTTTCTTTAATAATAAGCACAAATTAAAAGGAGGCTCTTAATCATCTCCAGAGGAACGAAGCTAGGAGGCAAACAAGTTAATTTAAACTTGCACTCATTTTCCTTAACTCTTGCTTTCTTTCCAAAATTGCCAGTTGATCAGATCACAGAAAAGTCAACCCAGGAATTTTTAATTTTTCTAACATCAGTATAGAGTAGAAGCTACACCCGGGTAAATTTTCTTGATATTCGGCTGAGTTAAAACAATTTTTTTCAACCATATTTACTGATATTATTTCAAAATATAATATGCATTCTTCTGCTTTGCAAAACATTAAAACTAATTTAAAAGTTGTCAGGATACACAAGCATCATTAACATCAATTTTCAACTTCTGATGTATGCTGCTGTAGAATCAAAGGAGAATTAGACATTTCCCTTCCTGAATGCCAGGCTTTTGGGTTTTCTCTTCAATGACCTATCCTAAGCTCTGACTTGCAAGGGAAACTGCCTTCCCTTCTGAGCTGAGGGTTTCTCTTGGCCTCTTCCAGCAATTCAGCTCCCCGCCTACTGAACTCAGTCAATCTAACAAACGCCCATTGCTTCTGCTCCTGGCTAGCTCAAATGCCCCACACTTCCATGGGTCCAGAACAGCTATATCCACATTGTGCCAGGTATGAAGACCAACAGACTGGGCTGTTTTGACCACTGTGTTGATCTATTTAATGATGGATGTATTTTAGTATTACAAGGTAAGGGAATCTTAGCAATAAGAGTTCAATCTTCCTGTTTTACAGATGAGTACAGTCCAGGAAGATGGAGTGACCCAGCCAAGGTCGCAGGATTATTTAGAGGCATAAAGACAGTAATAGTCAGAACTGCTGATTTCTAGTCCAAGTGCTTTCTGCACTACTTACATGAATATTCACATTCTCCAAGATTATCATATGATAAGGCACAAGCTGACAAAACCATTGAGAGGGACAAATTTTACCCAAATTCTTTAAATTCAGAGACACTAGTCCTTCTAGGAATAAGACAACAAAATCCTAAAACCTGACTTCTGCTGGGGGAACTTGTATTAAGATAAGACCAGCTTGATTACAGGTATTTGCTTTCTCCCAGAACATGGAGGGGCTGTATAAACCAAACAGGAAGCTCCCCAGTGGTCTAGTGGTTAGGATTTGGCATTTTCACTGTCATGGCCCAAAAATAAAACCTCTTTGTCAAACATCGGGAATGGAATACTGTCCTCATTTGGTATTTTGAATACTTAGTATTATGAGAATAAATCTATTATCATGATTTTATTAAGTTGTGATCACAAACCCTCTTAAGAGTTTCCCAAGAATAAAGAATTATTTTATATTTACCACCTTGGATGTATATGAGAGAGGGAGGGAAGGAGGAAGGGAAGAATATATGTGTGTGTATTAGAGAGTACATATACATACTCCATCACATACAGGTCACATAAAACATTAACTCTAAATACTCTATGCTGCTTACACAGAAATCCTTTCCTTCCACTACCACTAAATAAAAATTGTTCACTTTAGAGGTTTGTGAATTTTTGAAATTTTTACTTTCATATTCATCTTCCACTACCATGTAAAATGCTAAGAATGAGTTTTAACTGATTTCACAGTTCTTTCAAAAGAAAACAGAATTATTCAGTCAGGAAATCTGTAAACACAAGATTCTCCAGTGATTGGTAAAGTCAGTACAAGTACTCTTTTATACCTATGTGTTTTTAGGCTACTGCTATCCAACACTTTAGAGGAAAAATTTTTTATCTTCATGCAAAAAAATTTTTTTTAACTTACAAGGAAGAGAAATTCCATTCATTCACTGAAATCATGTCTCTTAATACATGAAAACTATATTCAAGGCCAAAACCAATGCTTTCAATTAAAGATCACACATGTAATTAAAAAATCATTTTTCTTGTGCTTTCTTAAGATCATGATCAACTGCCTACAAAATGACATTGAAAATTAAAAATTGTAATGATGAATAAATACATTAGAAATATCAATTATCCTATGTAAAGGCACAGCATAACTGTTTGATATAAGCACACACCATTAATTATCTGTACACCTTCTCCACAACTCCATACAGGTGTCTGACAAACATAGAAGGTACTGCTGCTGCTACTGCTGCTAAGTCACTTCAGTCATATCCGACTCTGTGACCCCAGAGACGGTAGCCCACCAGGCTCCCCCGTCCCTGGGATTCTCCAGGCAAGAACACTGGAGTGGGTTGCCATTTCCTTCTCCAATGCAGGAAAGTGAAAAGTGAAAGTGAAGTCACTCAGTCAAGTCCCACTCTTAGCGACCCCATGGACTGCAGCCTACCAGGCTCCTCCATCCACGGGATTTTCCAGGCAAGAGTACTGGAGTGGGTTGCCACTGCCTTCTCCATAGAAGTACTGGAGAGTATTAAACATAGGTTGTTCTTAGCGATTAGCAAAGAGGAAGGAGTGGGATGAAGGGTGAAAGGGACAAAGGGTATCAACTGTATGATGATGGATGGAAACTAAATTTTTGGTGGTATGCCATAGTATATATATTAGTAGAAATATAATGCTATACACATGAAACTTACATGACATTACAAACCAAAATAAATAAGACATGACACCTCTAAATAAATGAGGGAAGAAAGGAAGAATAGGTTGTATTAGTTGTAAACCTCATAGTTTACTTTTCCAGCATAAGTGACCAGAAGTAGGAAGAAACTAACTCAAAGCTTAAGGAACCAAACAGAAATTTCAGGAATAAAAAGAACTTTCTTCCATCTCTACTGGTTTAGTCAAATTATCAAGTACACACACATACTGGAGTAAAATTAAATACAGTAGCAACAAAGTATGGGGGTCCAAGTGCCTGCCCCACACTACTCACTACAAGAACTGGGTTGATTCAGATGGTTAAGTAAATTAAAATGCAGTGGTGTGCGTGTGTGTATGTGTGTTACTTGCTTAGTCGTGTCCGACTCTTTGCAACCCCATAGACTGTAGCCCACCAGGCCCCTCCGTCCGCGGGATTCTCCAGGCAAGAATGCTGGAGTGGGTTGCCATTTCCTTCTCCAAAATGAACTACAGAAAGAAAGAAAGTGAAGTCGCTCAGTTGTGTCCGACTCGTTGCAACCCTATGGACTGTACCCTACCTACCAGGCTCCTCCATCCATGGAATTTTCCAGGCAAAAGTACTGGAGTCGGTTGCCATTTCCTTCTCCAAAATGCAGTGGTAAGAAATAGGTTTTTCCTAGGCCCAGAACACTTAATGGACTGGGAGAAGAACTAACTTAATCAGTGACATGAACACATATAAAGAAACAAAAGGCTCCCTGAAGGTGGCAATCAGCAATGAGAAACAGATTCTAAAACCACTCTTGTCATGTCCAGCCCTGCCCAGGAGACAGACAGAGAGGAGAGGACACAGACAAATATTCCGGATACCAGAGGCATTTACTGATAAGAGGAAGATTTTCCATCAAGCCTCCTATCACTTAGATGAAATTCTCACAAAAGGAGCTACCTGTTTTTGCTCTACTTCCATTCTGTGCATATTCTATACAGAGAATATGTGCCAATAAGTGCTACCAAGTGCCAAGCACTACATAAGCGCTGGGTACATCATGATGGTGAAAACAGGAGAGAGTAACTCTTATGCTGCTTGCAGCCTAGTAGGGAAGACAATTTCTAAAGGGGTTGGGGGGAAGGATAAGGGGACCTGATACCCTTCATTCCTTCCATTGTTCCCAATGCCAAACTGGTGATCAGAAGGAAGTACTCTGGGATATACCAAAGTTAAATCAGGAGAGATAGCCAAATAAGAGGAAGGTCTTGGTCTGTCCTATAAATGTTCATTTGTGAAGAACATGATGATCAAAACCACCTTATGGGATGGACCCAGGAACAAGACAACCAAGGCTTGAACACCAGCTGTCAAAGATCTCCCCACTCTTGGGGATTGGGGGGGACGTCATAGAAAGGAAGATCAGAGAATGGGCTTCTGGGAACTCACCTAAGACAAAGTGAAAAATTATTTGCAGCTTCTTCTGAATGCAACTACAAACTCACCTCTTCCACCAGACTTAGAGGGACAAGTATCTGGGCCACATATGTAAACCCATGAGTGAGTAATTGTAAACTGTGGTTAAGTGCTATAGAAGAAAAAGCAGTGTAATGAGAGAGCAGAGAAGTAGAACCTCCTTTGAACAGGGTAGCCAAGGAAGGCCTCAGAGGAAAGCTGAGTGCTAACGGATGAGGAGGAACCAAGCAAAGGGCAGAATGAGAAGTCTATGCAGAGAAAACAGCTTGTGAGAGGGAAAGGAAAAACTGGGTAAGTTCAAGTGCAACAGGAAGCCAATGAATTGTTTTAAGTAACCGTGCGGCCTATTCTTTTAAAAGCTCTCTGGCTGCTGTGCAGAGAAAATGGGAGAAAAGCCAGAGAAGTGTGAGGACCAAATGAAAGGAAAAAGGCGAGATGGACTCTATGGAGAGAAATGGAAAGCTACAAGAAACACTTTGGAGGTGAGTTGAAAAGGACTCGGTGAAGGATGGGGGGCAGGGGGCGCGGCAGCGGGAAACAAAGGTGCCTGAAATGACTCTTAGGTTCCCAGGTTAAGCAATTGGATGTCATTATCTGAGAGGGAAAATGGGGGGTCAGGGGAAGATCAGTTCCTCTTCAGTTTTGGTCGGATAATAAGTTTAGATTTTGACATGTAAAATATGAATTCCTTGTAAAATATAAATTTGGAAATTCTCAGCATATAAATGATATATAAAATCTTTGGGAACAAATGATATCATCAAGAGAGAACAGAAGAGATGAGGGTACAAAACCAAACCTTAAGCAACTCAAACCTGCAGCGACTGAGGGGAAGGGGCTAACAAAAATTACACATAAAAGTGAGAGGAAAACCATGGTTATCCAAGAAGTCAAGAGATAATGATTCAAGAAAGAGGGAGAATTCTATGGAGAATTCTGATAAGACACACAGTGAGATGTGACCTGAATGTCCATTGGTTTATCAACTCACTATCACTGATCTTGGCAAGAGCAGTTTCAGAAAGTAGGAAAAATAGTTACATAGACAAGGGCTGACTTCCTAGCTATAACCAAGAAGCAGGCAAACCGCCTCACCTCCTGCTCAACCAAAACAGCCTTTTAACTGCTTTTCCTCCTTCAATCCTTACCCTCCCTACACTCCTCAGCACAGCAGCCAGAAACACAGCTAAAAAGAAGGTCACATCATTCATCATTCCTCTGCTCAGTGATCTCATCTCACTCAGAAGAAAAGTCAAAGAGAAAGTCTTTATAATGGCCTAGAAGATCACCATCCTACTTCCTGTCACCCTTCTTCTCTAGCCGCTCAGAATTCCCTTCTGCCCCTTGACAGCAAGCACTCCTCTGGCCTTCTTTGGCCAATGGACTTAAACAGCACTCAATCCTTTCCTTCTTTGCTCATCTTTCCTTACCCTACTCCATTTATCTTCTTAGAACTTACCATTTCTATGACATATTATGTGTTTATTAATGTCTGTCTCACATCGTCAGAATGCAAGCTTCATCGTAAGAGCGGAAGTTTTAACTGTTTCTGTTCACTACTGTATACCCAGTAAGTAGGCCTGGTACACAGTAGAAACTCATATTTATCCACTGCATTGTAGCTCAGTCAGTAATCATCAGAATCTGCCTGCAATGCAGGAAACCTGGGTTCGATTCTTGGGTTGGGAAGATCCCCTGGAGAAGGAAATGACAAGCCACTCCAGTATTCTTGCCTGGAGAATCCCATAGACAAAGGAGCCTGACAGGCCACAGTCCATGAGGTTGCGAGCAGTCGGACACAACTCAGCGAATAAACCATCACCACCAAGCTGTTAAAAAGGCCCTTTCACTTTACAAATTAATAAACTTGTGCTTTCAGTTTGGATATAAGCCTTTTGTTACTTGGACAGTGTAAGTCTGATCACCTGGAGACATGCCAAAGAAGCCTAGTTTCTGAGCCCATAAAATTGAATACTAGTCCCTATGCCTTGGAAAACTCACTGTAATATCATCCTGTGGGCCATCCCTTATAGACTCTTCTAGGAGTATTTCCATTTAGATTTGAATATGAACTGTTCTCAATATGAACTTCTGGCTAAGGCAAAATACACTGGATATAAACTATTTGTAATAACTCAGAAAAGGGGCCATAGAGGCAAGAGTGGTACTGATGAATCACACAAATATGGAGATACATACAGATTATATTTGAACAAAGGCAAGTAGGTATGACGCTCTGGGATTAGCTGATTCTTCCAAATAATGGAACCATGCCCTCCAGTCTGTCCATCTGGTTTCTCTATTCATCTCGCTGATAATGAAGAAACAGACTATATCATTTTTCTCTGCAAACCTCCTATCTTAGGCTGTTCTCCCTGGAAGGGTAACTGACTAAAAATATTACCTTGAAACTCCTGATGAATTAAGAACAAACAAAAAGCTCTGAGTTACAACAAGGAAATGAAAACCTTAAAGCAGAGACATTTCTTTGCCAACAAAGGTCTGTCTAGTCAAGGCTATGGTTTCTCCAGTAGTCATATATGGATGTGAGAGTTGGAGTGCTTCAGCTGAGTGCTGAAGAATTGATGCTTTTGAAGTGTGGTGTTGGAGAAAACTCTTGAGAGTCCCTTGGACAGCAAGGAGATCCAATCAGTCCATCCTAAAGGAAATCAGTCCTGAATATTCATTGGAAGGACTGATGCTGAAGCTGAAACTCCAATACTCTGGCCATCTGATGGGAAGAGCTGACTCATCTGAAAAGACCGTGATGCTGGGAAAGATTGAAGGAGGGAGGACAAGGGGACGACAGAGGATAAGATGGTTGGATGGCATCACCGACTCAATGGGCATGAGTTTGGGTAAACTTCAGGAGTTGGTGATGGACAGAGAGGCCTGGCGTGCTCCAGTCCACGGGGGTCACAAGGAGTCGGACACGACTGAGCGACTGAACTGAACTGAACCATACCTTTAAAATGTCTGAATCAGTCATTAAGATCATCATTGCTTCACAGATCACATTCCTGTCATGGCAGAGGGGCTTGTGTAACTCACTGAAGCTATATGCCATGCCACGCAGGGCCACCCAAGATGGACAGGTCTCAGTGGAGAATTCCGACAAAACGTGATCCACCAAAGGAGCGAAAGGCAAACCACTCCAGTCTTCTTGTCAAGAGAACCCCGGGAAAACCATGATAAGGCAGAAAGATACGACAGTGGAAGATGAGCCACCCGCAGATCAGAAGGTGTCCAGTATGTTACTGGGGATGAGCAGAAGGCAGTCACTAACAGCTCTAGAAAGAATGAAGCAGCTAGGCCACAGTGGAAACAATGTTCAGCTGTGGATGTGTCTGGTGATAAAAGTAAAGTCCGATGCTGTGAAGAACAATATCACATAGGAACCTGGAATGTTAGGTCCACGAATGAAGGGAAATAAGATGTGGTCAAGTAGGAGATGGCTAGAGTGAACACTGACATCTTCGGAATCAGACGAAAGTGGACTGGAATGGGGCAAATTTAATTCACATGACCCCTTATATCTACTACTTGGGCAAGAATCCCTTAGAAGAAATGGAATAGCCCTTATAGTCAACAAAAGAGTTCAAAGTGCAGTACTTGGATGCATTCTCAAAAATAACTGAATTATCTGGTTGTTTCCAAGGCAAACCATTCAACATCACAGTAATCCAAGTCTATGCCCCAATCACTGATGAAGCTGAAGTTGAATGGTTCTTTGAAGACCTACAAGACCTTCTAGAACTAACACCAAAAAAAGATGTCCTTTCCATCACAAGGGATTGGAATGCAAAATAGGAATTCAAGAGATACCTTGAACAGGCAAGTAACAGGCAAGTTTGGCCCTGGAGTACAAAATGAAGCAGAGCAAAGGTTAACAAAGTTTTGCCAAGAGAACACACTGGTCATAGCAAACATCCTTTTCCATCAACACAAGAAACAACTCTACACACAGACATCACCAAATGGTCAATACCAAAATCAGACTGATTATATTCTTTGCAGCCGAAGATGGAGAAGCTCTATACAGTCAGCAAAAAGAAGACCTGGAGCTGACTGTGGCTCAGATCATCAGCTCCTTATTGCAAAATTCAGGCTTAAATCAAAGAAAGTAGAGAAAACCACTAGGCCATTCAGGTATAACCTAAATCAAATCCCTTATAATTGTACAGTGGAGATGACAAAATAAATTCAAGGGATTAGAACTAGTAGACAGAGTGCCTGAAGAACTATGGACAGAGGTCTGTAACATTCTACAGGAGGCAGTGACCAAAACCATCACAAAGCAAAAGAAATGCAAGAAGGCAAAGCGGTCGCCTGAGGAGGCTTCACACATAGCTGATGAAAGAAGAGAGCAAAAAGCAAGGGAGAAAGAGAAAGATATATCCAACTGAATGCAGAGTTCCATAGAATAGCAATGAGAGGTAAGGGCCTTCTTCAATGAACAATGCAAAGAAGTAGAGGAAAACAATAGAATGGGAAGGACTAGTGATATCTGCAAGAAAATTGGAGATATCAAGGGAACATTTCATGCCAGGATGGGCACAATAAAGGACAGAAAGAGCAAGGACCTAACAGAATCAGAAGAGATTAAAAAGGGGTGGCAAGAATACACAGAAGAACTACACACACACAAAAAATCTTAATGACCCAGATAACCATGATGGTGTGGTCACTCACCTAAAGCTTGACATCCTGGAGTCTGAAGTCAAGTGGGCATTAGGAAGCATTACCACAAACAAGACGAGTGGAAGTGGTGGAATTCCAGCTGAGCTATTTCAAATACTAAAAGATGATACAGTTAGAGTGCTGCACTTCATATGTCAGCAAATTTGGAAAACTTAGCAGTGGCCACAGGTCTGGAAAAGTTCAGTTTTTATTCTAGTCCCAAAGAAGGGCAGTGCCAAAGTATGTTCAAACTACCCCACAACTATACTCATTTCACATGCTAATAAGGTTATGCTCAAAATCCTTCAAGCTAGGCTTCAGCAGTATGTGAATCAAGAACTTTCAGATGTACAAGCTGGGTTTTAGAAAAGGCAGAGGAACCAGAGGTCAAATTGCCCACATTCGTTGGATCTTAGAGAAATAAAGGGAATTACAGAAAAACATCTTCTGCTTCATTGACTACACCAAGCCTTTGTCTGTATGGATCACAACAAACTGAAAAATTCTTAAAGAGATGGGAATACCAGACCATCTTACCTGTCTCCTGAGAAACCTGTATGCGGGTCAAGAAGCAACAGTTACAACCTTACAAGGAAAAATAGACTAGCTCAAAATTGGGAAAGGAGTACGACAAGGCTGTATATTGCAACCCTGTTTAATTAACTTATATGCAGAGTACATCATGTGAAAAGCCAGGCTGGATGAATCACAAGGTGGAATCAAGACTCCCAGGAGAAATACCAACAACCTCAGATATGCAGATGATACCACTCTAATGGCAGAAAAGTGAAGAAGAACTAAAGAGCCTCTTGATGAAGGTTAAAGAGGAGAGTGAAAAAGCTGGCTTAAAACTCAACATTAAAAAACTAAGATCATAGAATCTGGTCCCATCACTTCATGGCATATAGATGGGGAAAAAAATGGAAGCAGTGACGGATTTTATTTTCTTGGGCTCCAAAATCCCTGTGGACTGTAGCTACAGCCTCGAAATTACAAGATGCTTGTTTCTTGGAAGGAAAGCTATGACAAACCTAGACAGCATATTAAAAAGCAAAGACATCAGTTTGCCAATAAGATAGTATAGTCAAAGCTATGGTTCTTCCAGTAGCCATGTACGGATGTGAGTTGGACCATAAAGAAGACTAAGCACCGAAGAATTGATGCCTTTGAACTGTGGTGCTGGAGAAGACTCTTGAGAGTCCTTTGAACTGCAAGGAGATCAAACCACTCAATCCTAAAGGAACTCAGTCCTGAATATTCATTGGAAGGACTGATGCTGAAGCTCCAATACTTCGGCCACCTGATGCGAAGAACTGACTCACTGGAAAAGACCCTGATGCTGGGAAAGACTGAAGGCAGGAGGAGAAGGGGACAACAGAGGATGAGATGGTTGGATGGCATCACCAACTCGATGTACATGAGTTTGAACAAACTCCAGGAGATGGTGAAGGACAGGGAAGCCTGGCGTGCTATAGTCCATGGAATCACAAAGACCTGGACACAAATTAAGAGACTGAACAACAACAAAGGTCATCAATTCATGTAATCCTATACATAATCTATGAAAATATGGATCCTGGAAACTACAGTATTCATCCATCAATTGATTTACAGTTACTGTATAGCTAAGAAAGGAAAGCAACAGGAAAACAATGTAAAATTCTATTCTAAATCTGGCTATATAATTACACTAAAACATTTAAAAAATCATTCTCAAAAGAAAATATGCAATATATACAAACAAATAAAACTATGGATTATAAAGAAACAGTAAAGAGAGTAGAGAAATAAAGATGTACTGAAATGCTTGTATAAAAATTATGAGGACACTAAAGATACTACTAAGCTCTGCCTCTGACAATTAGAAAAAGTTTTAAAGCTTTTTCTAAAATCTACATGGATCAATAATGCATGCAAAGATGCTCAATATTATTAATCACTAGGGAAATGCAAATCAAAACCACAATGAACTACCAATGCACCCCCAGTAGGATGATTATAATAAAAAAGACGTAACAGATTCTGATGAGAATATGAAGTCAGGACTCTCATACATTGCTAGTAAAATGAAATGGTACAACCACCTTGGAAAATAGTTTGCAATTCCTCAAAATGTTAAACATAGTTACAGTCTGACCCAGTAATTTCACTCCTGGGGGGGGGGGGGTGGTGTGTCTGTGAGTCTGTGTACCTAAAAGAAATATAAACCAACGTAAACACAAAATCTAGTATGCAAATATTCACAGCAGCATTACTCAATAACAGTCCAGAAATGAATGCAACCCAAATGTCCATTAACTGACAAATGGATGAATAACATGCAGTACATACATACAGTGAATATTATTTGGTCATGAAAAGGAATGAAGCTTTGATATATGTTACAATATGGATGAACCTGAAAACACTATGCTAAATGAAAGCAGCCAGTCATAAAAGACTATATATCGTATGATTCCACTATAAAAGGTCCAGAATCTATAGAAAAAGAAGATAGCTGTTTCCTAGGCTTGAGGTGGGAGAAAATGAAGAACGACTGCCAATGGGTACCTGGTTTCTTTTTCAGGGAATGAGAAGATTCTAGAATCAGACAATGGTGATGGCTGCACAATTATGAATATACCAAAATATCAGAAGCCATTGAATTGTATAATTAGTATGGGTGAATTGCATGATATATGAGTTATATTTCAACAAGCCTGTTAAATTTTATGAACAGTGAGATAGGGAGCCCAATGGAAGGTGCCTGGGGGTCCCTGTAATAACATTATTTCATTATCTGACTATTGGTTACACAAGTGTATTCACACTGTGATGACTCACTAAGTGGTAAACTTACAAAATGTGCATGTTTTATGCATATTATCACATGTCAAATAAAGCTTTTCTCAAAGAATAACTAGACCTATAAATACTGACTTGGAAAGAGATCCAAGATATAAAGCAGAAACAAGTTTCAGAACAATATATATATAGGATGGCCCCATTTTTAAATACATTTACACACATACACACATATGTAGGTGCACAGTAAACACACACACAACGATTATATACAACAAGCCATTCTCATTAATCCCTGAAGAATTCAAATAAAGGGACTTTATTTTCTCTTAATACATATTTCTGTAACATTTGAATTTTTTGCAATCTGCATTTTTATAATTAGAAGACAATACATGTATCGTGGTGGTTTAGTCTCTAAGTTGTATCCGACTCCAAGACCCCATGGATTATAGCCTGCCAGGTTCCTCTATTCATGGGATTTTCCAGGCTAAAATACTGAAGTGGTTGCTATTTCCTTCTCCAGCAGATCCTCCCCACCCTGGGATTGGACCCAGGTCTCCTGCACTACAGGAAGATTCTTTACTGATTCAGCCACCAAGGAAGCCCATACATTTAAAAAATATTTTAAGGTATACAAAAAGAATTTAATAAAGAACAAAAATTCCTCAATCAGTATACAAAAATATAGACTAGATCCAAGACTAAAAGTTAATCATTTTTTAAAAAAATAACAGCAACCATCATTTGATTGCTTAGTATATAGTTGGCACATACATTGGCACATTTTCATTATACCTGTATTACACCTATTTTACAGATGAGGAAATACGTCAGGAGATTTTAATCCATCAAAATAGAACAAAATACACTCACAAAATCATTTACAGAGAAAATTCTAAAAAGTAAAAGACAACAATGAATTCATTCATACTTTTTCAAAGCTTGAAAAGAATTTTTCTTAAAAAAATTTTTATCAAAATTGACTACCTCTCCACCACACACACAATAAAACAAAAACAGAAAACTAAATGGAATAAGCTAAAAAAACAAGATAAAAATGGTTACTGCCCCTCCTCCTAAAAGGCTGGTTGTCCATGCTTCCAAACTCCTGATATCAAGGATGATACAAGGAAGGAAATTTACAAGCCTTTTCTTCCTTGAATATATACCAAAGCCTTAAATATGAACAAGTCAATCGAGTACTATGAGATCCATTACAGAAATTTACGGATAATTCCATACTAAAAATGGATTATAGAAAAATTGAAAATAAAATAAAAATAAAAATGGATTAATGTTAATTCAGTGCATAAATAAATAAAAAGAAGACATAACCTCTAAGGGTAGATAACAGGTTTGGCAAGCATTTGACAAACTTATAATAAATAAAAATACTACTTCTTTAACTTGCTAGGTTTCAGACCCATAGTCAACCCCACAATGAACAGTGAAACACATCTTAGGCAGCCTCATTAGACAACAATCAAGTACATGACATTTTCTGGATGTTACAGTCTAGCCAGTTGAAATGACAAACAAAAATAACAGAGGGAAGTATTGAAGAGGAGTCTAAATTAGCAAGTTTGCCAATAACAGAGTTGTCCAATTGGAATGCCCAAGAAAAACCTATGAAAAATTATTAAAATGGCTAAAAGAGCTCAAGAAATTGGCAGGTTTCTAAATAAATACAAAGTTAACAGCTTTCCCCAACATCAGCAAATCTCAAAAAACATGATGAAAAACACCCCACTGTCAAAAGCAGGAAGAATATAAAATACTATGGAAATGACACGTGAATTAAACTACAAAACTCCACTAATGGCATTTGACAAACTTACAATAAATAAAAATACTTTTTTTTAATTGTTGGAAACTTCTTTTCCAACCCCTCCCACAAAAAAGGGTGGGTCAGCATCACCAAGGTGGTGACCAGATAATACACTATCAACATTTGCAGGCAGCATCCCTGAAGTAGGTTTCAAGAAGCATGCCCCTCAGGCACTCAAAAGAAATCCAGCAATTTTCCACGAAGGAGATGGGAACGCCAAATGCGTGCACGGACACTAGGCTCAACAAAGCTGTTTAGGCCAAAGGGAAAAAGAACGTCCCATACCTGACTCATGTGCAGTTGTCCAGAAAACATAATGAAGATTCACCAAACAAGTCTACATGTCAGTACCTATGTGCCTGTTACCACTTTCAAAAATCTACAATGTGGATGAGAACTAACTGCTGGTAGTTCAGTAAAGCCACAGGACCATCAAAAAAAAACTGGGGGTGGAAAATCATATTAATGGATGAAAAGGCACAACAGTGTGATGAGATCAATTATTTCCAACTTAATAAATTTAATGCTTTTCCAATATGTACACCAGTGGAAACTTTGTAGTAACTCTGACAAAAACATTTAAAAAATACACCTGGATGAGGGAAAAGCATGTAATGAAAGGCAAAGGTCTTTTTCCAAAATAAGAATACTACAAGGAGTTGCCCTACAAAGCCAATACCCATATAAAACCACAATAAGTAAAACATGCAATATTGGTGCCAGAATACTGACAGATCAACAGAAGAGAGTGAGAAACAGATTTAACGTATTGAGGAAAATTCAGTACACAATTTAAAATGTCATGTGAAATATATAAGGACCTGATTACATTGTGGCACATCCATTATCAAGTACAACGGAGTACCACACAGTTATTAAAAATGAGGTAGATTACACTGATGTAGAAAGATGATCACACTATATACAGCATGATGTTAAAAAAAAAACCACCAATGTAAAGAACAGGAAGCATAATATGATCCCTTGTGTTTTATTTACTCATTTGTTTGAGAGCCACGCTGTGTATAGCAAATATCTGGAAAGAAACACACATCAAAATCGCACTGATACTACCTCTGGGATTACAGTAAGGAGAGGAGTAACAGGGGAGAGTCCATCAGTTATTACCCTAACAGTGCAGAGATGGCAAACTCAAATTAGGATAATCTGAAGGCGGTCTGTTTATAAAAGGAATAATTATGAAGTTGGGAGGTTAGGCCTATAGATAGCACAGGGGAGGAACAGGAACCTGCTAGCAATAGCAGGACAATTATTGCTCCAGCCCCCAAAAAAGACAGGACACAGCACCAGAACCCAGGTAATACAAGACCAACTATTCTGAGAGGAGAGAGAATAAACCTTCTGACCTCATTCTTCTCCTCCTTTTCAATCTCCTCTTAAGGCTGAACCCAACCAGAAACCAGAAGATCTGGGAACTCTCTCTGTGGCAAAGAGCCAGGTGGAAATGGGTGAAGGACAGGCCTGAAGAAGTAAATGCAAGGTATCTGGCCCAGATTTATTTTACCTTTCTGTAAAATTAACTACATAAATAGAAGTACAATATCATCATTAAAAAATGAAAACCTTACACAGAAAGTTAAAATCCCACCCTCCATTAATCCTGGATCCTTCTCCGAAAGTAATCATCTTTATTCTCATCATTTTGATGGGGTCTGTCACTGACTTTTTTCTAGACAGAGAGACACATAGTCACCACAACAAAACATGTAGAATTGTTTTATGAAGCGTTATTTGCTTAACATGAAGAGTATTAATTACTCTATTACTTTCTGCAACCTTTTTTCCTTCACCATTTTCAGTTCAGTATAAAATAATACTCAAGAAACCAAGAGGAACAGTTTGAGTCTCCTCAGGGTTATTTATACTCATCCTCAATGGCTCTCAAAATAACCACAAACCCCCTCCAACAGCTGCATTAGCATCACCTAGGAATTTGTTTGAAACACCCTCCCTAGTTTCTGATGCCAGTGAATCAGGAAGTGGGGTCCAGTAATCTTCCTTCTAACCAGCCTTCCATATGACTACTACGCAGGCTAAAGTTTGAGTTCCACTACTCCATCACCTGTGCCCTTGCTAGGAATTGCTTTTTAACTAGATCCCAGCATGATGCATAAGTAAATTAAAGTGTCCTGGGTCATAAACCTAACCCTCATCCATATTACCTGCACCTATCTGCACACAAGGTATCTAACAGTGGTTTCTGCGGATGGGAAGCAGGGAGGCCAGCAGAAAGAGCAGTGGTTTTTAACCTCTGTGAATTTAAATCTACCACTCCTGTGGAAAAAACATCAGCACAGCATGCTCTAGTTAGGTAGAGCATGTTAGCAGTGTCATCTCTGGTGCGTGATGGATAGCACATAACTACCATTAAACCACCCTGGAAATGCATTGCTCTTAAGAGTCAATATTATATTGTTAAGTTCTCGTTTTTCTTTTAAAATAAGTGAATGTTAATGTTAATAACATTGTTAATAACATATTAATAATGTCAAAAAGTTAATGTTAACCCCAGGCATAATAAAATTATACGACTAGCTAACCTTTGCTTGTAACACTAATACTATATAGTGGGAATCCATCCTTTTAAAACAAGCACAGGGTGGAGGGATATACCTTTTCTGCTGTAAAAAGGATAACGTCATCAACATTTACAAGTTTATCTACCTTCCATTCCATGCTGCAGCCTCCACCTCCACAAAGCTTGTAGGGAGGGAAAATGTCCCCAGAATTCCACCTTTAACTTCCTGCTGCCACCCTCAAAGGTTCAGAAAGTTTCTTGCAAAACCTGCACCCTAAAGCCCCTATTTCACTCAGCTTCTTCTTTGCTCTTCTCTCATTTTCCTCCACTGAGTCTCAGGTCTGTCCTGAGTCACAGGCAAACATGTTGACTCTCTCAGAAAATCTGCCAAAGTAACTACATATACATTTGTGCTTGAGAATCATTCTGTCTCACTGTTTATGGCAGCCAAACTCGGGCTAACACAACGATCTGCTTTTTTAAGGCACTTCCAGTTTCACTTCTAGTTCCTACCAGGCTTAAGCCCCACCCCAATGTAACACAGTCCCCACCTCGTCAGACCTAGGAAGTCACACCGTCAATTCTGTGGGGCTGAAACCCAATTTGACTGGCCTCTCCCGTCTTAAAGAAATCTCAGAATCAAAATTTCTAAAGCCCCTTTTCAATTTGATAATTCTTCTTCCATAGAAAGGAAGTTTCTTGAATTGAATTTGGGCCTTGGGTTTTTAATTACATAGGATCAGGAAAAATTATATAACTATTCCATCAAACAATTCTATTTTGAAAGGAAACATGCTTACATCTCAAAAGTGCTATAAAAAGATATTGGTATGGTAAAACTAGTTTGATTTCTACCCCCACCTCACACAGATGTTTGTTGATACCATTTATGTCAACTGAGAGAGAATTCTTTTTTTTTTTAAAGACTTTGTTCTACCAAAAGCTAGACTCAAAGTATATACAATATTCTAGAGTCAAATTTGTACTTTAGTTTTAATTTCACAGACATTAATAACCTCATGCATTCTACACAGATTCACCTTAAGAAGGCATATCTTTTGACTTGTTGCCTTTGTTAGTTTTGGGTTTATTTGTTGTTGTTAGTTGCTGTTAAGCACACAATGGTAGCTTTTATTTAAAGTTAAAACTTAAAAATATCATGGAATAGTAATTTCTGTTTACAACAATATATGCATTTAAAAGAAACATTGGATGATCAGATCACAAGATATCATGACCCATACTCTTCATATATATAGCAAAGACAGTCAACAATGTCTTTCATTAGAACCCCAAACATACTGTAACTATGTTCTGATATGTTCTGATGCTAAGTTTCTTAAAGAAACGCAAACCAGAAAGTGGGTGGAAATTCCTCAATTATCTGGATTTAATTAGCTTTTATTCTGCCTTAAAATGGCAACCCACTCCAGTAATCTTGCCTGGAGAATTCCATGGCCAGAGGAGCCTGGTGGGCTACAGTCCATGGGGTCACAAAGAGTCAGTCAGACATGACTAAGTGACTTTCAACAATAGAAACACTATCTTACTCCTATGAATTTTCATATTGCTTAGTAATTTGCAAGGAGAATTCATTTTCCTTTCCAGGTATCCATAAATGAAGTAGAAGAAAAAGACTGAGTTGGCAGTGCTCAACTCAAAAACATGACATGAGAAAAAAAAAAAAAAAAAGACATGTTCCAAATGTCTGTAACTATCCTACCTGGTTGTGACCTCAGAATCCCACCTTCCCACAGAACATTTTCTAAATGGATGGCTCACCAGTGCCTATTAAGCCCACAATACAGATGAAAAGAAACGCTGTAACTGCTTGAAAAAATTTAATCTCAGATTCCAAGTGTAGGCCACCTAAAGAATATTTTTAACAAGCATACCAACTAAGTTAAGTAGTTCATTTGGGAACCACTATCTTACATTAGTGGAGAAGGAAATGGCAACCCACTCCAGTGTTCTTGCCTGGAGAATCCCAAGGACAGTGGAGCCTAGTAGGCTGCCGTCTATGGGGTCACACAGAGTCGGACACGACTGAAGCGACTGAGCAGCAGCAGCATCTTACATTAGGGCTTCCCTCATAGCTCAGTAGGTAAAGAATCTACTGCAATGCAGGAGACCAGGGTTCTATTCCTGGGTCAGGAAGATCCAGTGGAGAAGGAAATGGCAACTCACTCCAGTATTCTTGCCTGGAGAATCCCATGGACAGAGGAGCCTGGCAGGCTACAGTCCCTGGGGTTACAAGAGCTGGAGAGGACTTAACCACACCACACCATCCTACATTATCTTCCCCAAATAATCTACTATGTCAGACAGCATCAACACAGCACCAGGCTCTCCAGCTGACACCTGAAATATTCATATTCTATACCACTGAATGGTTTAGAATTGTTTAGCTTGTGACAAATCAAAGTTATTATGGAAATTAAGAAGGTTAAAAAGAAGTCTAACATCCATTCTTGTACTAATTTCAGAGAGGGAAATCCCACAAAAAGGTGGGATTCTAAATAGGGCCAAATTTCTCCATGAAAAGTTTTGTATCTGCTTAAGTGACCAAACAAGCACCAAGTTAAAGCCAGGGTTCAGAATCACAGAACATGGGAGATTTTCTAAAAAGCAATTTAAACATGCCTGATCTGAAGTGAACCCACTCCAATGTACGTACTCCTACTCCATGTTATGTGGGAAAGTAATAAATGAATGAAAAGGAAATTAATTATAATAAATAATCCCAACACAAAAATTTAGAACTTAAAAAAGGGGGGAGGGGCATATTTCTCAGGAGGAGCAAACGTAAAACGGGACTGCAAATTCCCTTTAGTGGCCAAGACAGCAATCACCTTTGCTTATATCAATCTTGTTTCTTCATCTGCACAACAAGGATAATAAAAACATCAATCTTAGAGGACTGTAGTGAAAATTAAATGAATTAATCCAGGTAAACCACTTAGAACAGTAAATGACCACTAGATATTAAAAGACTAGTATGATTTGGAAAAACTGGAGGAAGACAGGCATTCCAAGCTGAAGCAACAAAGGAATAGAGGTGAAAAAGTGATACACAAATATATGGACAACAGGGTATTAAACTTCCCTGTAGAATATCCATGAAGAACAGCAGCAACTGGAATAATGAAGACCCAATTATGCTGGCCTCAAATGCAAAACCAAAAAATATTTCTTTTTCTTATAAGGCCATCACTTAAGTTTGTGATTTGATAAGATCTGTGCTTTAGCAATATTAATTTTTATGATTATATCATATCACTATTATTTATGCAATTTTGATGTTCCCTGTCCTCTTATTAGGGGTTAGCAGATCCAAAAAATTTGTTTGGTCAGCTAACACACAGTCAGAGTCTACTGCTAAACTGTGGCATATCTGAATCAAATCTGAAATTCTCACTGTGCCTGGTATATAGTAGGCATTCAATAAATGTTTTATCATTACTTTTACTGGCCACCAGAGAGCAGTGAAGTAAACCATCAGAGGCTATTTGTGTATATACTGTAAGAAATATGTATTATCAATTAAGCAAATGAAGTAACTGAGTAACAGTGGTAAAATATAAGTCACTGCTGAGCAATTTATGTACCTAAAACTGGTGGGGGTGAAGGATGGAAGAAATCAACCTTACATTTCATTAAAAGTAGATAAAATGGAACCCTGTATATTTTCAAATCTCACAAAATTTAGCTGTTAAATAGGTACAGTGTTTTTAAGGATTATTTGGGCAATATCTTTGTATGGACTACCCAATATTCTTAAGTGATAATAAATTTAAGGCAGATTTCCTCAAGATGTCTGTACTCCCATGTTCATCACAGCATTATTCACAACAGCTAAGATAAAGACCCCAAGTGTCTGATGAATGAATGAATGGATGAAGAAGTTGGGTAAATGGATACAATGGAATATTATTCAGCCATAAAGAAAGAAGGAAATCCTTCCATTTGCAAAAACATAGATATAACTGGAGGAAATAATGTAAAGTGAAATAAGCCAAACAGAGAAAGACAAATACCATAAGATTTCACTTATATGCAGAATAAAAAATATGTTTTTATTTTTTTGTTGTTGTTTTTAAATTCAAAAAGTCAAACTGATCGAAACAAAGAGTAGAATGGTGGTTACCAGGGCCTTAGGAGTGGAGGAAATGAGATGCTGGCTGAAGGGCACAAGCCTTTAGTTATTAACATAGGTAAGTTCTGAGGCTCTAATGTACGGTATGGTGACTATAGTTAATAGTACTTTGCCTGAAATTTGCCAAGAGAATAGATTTTAAGCATTCTCACCAAAAAAAAAAAAAAGGTACCTATGTGAGGTAATGGAATGTGTTAATTAACCTGACCATTGTAATCATTTCACGGTATAGACAAATACCAAACCATCATGTTGCACAGTTTAAATATGCACAATTTTATTTGTCAATAAAAATGGGGAAGGAGAAGAGAAAGAGAGGGAGGGAGGAAGGAGGAGAAAGAAAGAAGTATAAGAAACTAGTTAAAGTAATACAATAATAGCTAACATAGTAAACAGGGTTCTCCAGAAGACTGAGTGCCAACAGAGCTCAGAAGCTTACCATGACAGGATGGTTGACGTAAGAGGTTACTAAGCACATTTTGTTGTTTAGTCGCTAAGGTGTGTCAGACTCTTTGGCGACCCCGTGGACTGTAGCCCACCAGGCCCTCTGTCTGTGAAATTTCCAAGGCAAGAATACTGGAGTGGGTTGCCATCTCCTCCTCCAGGGGATCTTCCCAACCCAGAGATCGGACCCACATCTCCTGCACTGGCAGGCAATTCTTTACCACTAAGCCACAAAGGAAGACCTACTAAGCACATATCCCTATATTAATTGATTTTTTTTTTCTGGTGGTGGTAGGGGAAAATCAGCTTCCCAAAATGTCAGTCAGTGCTAACTTTTAGAAACTTAAAAACAAACAGATTAGCAAGAGTCCCCCTGGATAGTAAGTAAGTTATCTATTTGGCTTTCCTGGGCAATCAATCATTCTGGCAACACAAACATAAAGCAAAGTAGGCCTGGATTTCTACATACCTTCTTCTAAAGTACTTTTCAGTTACAATTTTAGACTAGGGGCTAAAAGTTCTGGCTGTCTTGTGCTTTTTAAAGCTTCAAGTATCTTGTAAGTATTAGAATTTAAAACCCTGAAAAGTATTCACTTAAACACATTCCCATCAGCATTACCAACAACGCTCCATTATCCATCATTTTGGTACTGTCTCCAGATGATTTTAACCCCCTCCTGACTTCTCCCTACCAACAAGTACTTGGATACCATCTTTACCCTGCATGACCCCATTACTTGGTTCTGCTTAGGGAATTATAGTTACAGTGATCCTTCCTTTAAAACATCCTCCAAGCACAAAGCCTTTTTGTATGATTAGGGGTGAAGGGGGGCACCTTCCAGGCTCCACAACAAAGGGTCGGTGGTGGCAACATAAGCAGCAAGGAAAGAAAAGGAGCTGGGGCCATTCTGGTGCCCCTCGGGTCTGGTTCAATATTGTTTGAGGGGTTTTACTCATGGGTGTCCAGCCCAAAGGTTCTGCAAAGCCTCTGTACCCCTCCCATGAGGAGAGTAAAGGACCGGGCCTATCCTGACAGACAGAGAGATCACCACCAAGCCCAGAAGGAAGCATGAAAAGCAGGAGAAAAGAAAGCTGTGGCTGCAATATCCTCCTCTGTGCTGTTCTCAGTACTTCAGGTAATGATGTCTCTGACAGTGACGCCACCATCCCATGAATCACTGGCAACCACCCAATAAGTGCTCATTCAAACATGTATTCAGGCATCAACAGAAATCTACACAGGAAGACATCTATTAAAAGGAAAAAAAAAAACAGGTAGCCCAAAAGCCAAACAAAAATATTTTTGTTAATTATGAGTCCTATCTCCTAATTGCAAAAGTGATTATGAAATGACGCCCACCCTACTACTTCAGTCTAAGTCTTCAAAACCACTCACTTTCCAGCTCTGTAACAATAAAACAGACTTTAACTGAAGATCAGTGAGCACCATCTGCAAACACTGAAATCAAAGGTGCTGAGGCAGAACAGATACTGACAGGTAACTTTCGACTCAAGGAACATCCCAGAAGCACTACAAAATATTCTATTACTTGACTGCTTGCAGCTCTCTCTTCCATGTATGTACTTCTTCCTCTTTATCATTTCTTCCCTTCTATCAACAGGGTCAAATGGTCATATCAAAACTTACACACTCTCCCTCATTTCTATGCATATTTTATCACAAAAGCAGACAATGCAGTGATAGCTTTCCATATCATGACTGGAAGGAGCTGCTGTTAAAGGCTAACACAATAATCCCACCATTCTCCTCCATCTGCCCAACATCACTCTGGTTAACTGCCAAAGCCAGTCCCTAGAATAGCACTAATATCCATTTAAAATAAAAACAGGAAAAAAAAAAAACCTGAAACTGCTTCGGGTAAGAATTGTTTATTCTCCTTGTATGGACAGAAGACTACTTTTGTTAAACATTTTCAGTTTTATCTGCATACATTTTTTTTAAAATTTCTTTAAGACAGCAGCAAAAGCACAATGGTACCCTCTATCCATTAGCCTCGATCACGTTTAAAAATAATAATAAAAACAGCAACAGAAACCATTTCAAATTGTACCTCTCGAGCCCGCAGAACAGTACTCTTCCATGACAACTGCTCTGAAAAACACACTGCCATTATTTGCAGAAGCAGTAGGAAGTCCAGTCTTGTCCTTGGTTCAGCACTCCCCCTTCCTCTCTCTCCAAGAAAAAATGAAACAGCAGGAAACGTAAACAACCACTTAATGGAAAATACAAATGGGTAAATATTTTCCAAACTGGCTAAAAAGCCTCAGGTCCTAAGAAATTCAGGAATGCTAGTGTAGAGAGAAATAGGAAGAGAAAAAAATAGCATTGAATTTCCCCCTCAAAATGAGCACTATATGAATGCAAGAGCAAATGTGGCACACAGCTACTTTCTCTCCTTCGCTTACCAGACGCTTCTGTCTTTTCAATGATTTCTTTCTCATTGTCTTCCCACAAATAATGGTATTTTTCAAACTGTTTATTCTGTACACATTTCTCTACACCCATAACAAATTTTACAATTTTGTGCTGAACTCTTTGGTTCAACTGAGCTTGGTAATGAAGGGGCAGGGGTAAGTCCCTTCCCATGAGAAGCTCACAAGAAGAAAACTCTTTTGGAGAGCCAGGACCAACAGTGACCAGCCCTATCCGCAGAGCCTGTGATGAGTATAGACAGGTAACAGCTTGAACAACAGTTTCAAAGCCACAAGGCCATGCTAGTTCAGAGAGCACCTTTATGAAGATTAGAAAAGGGTGTCCAACTAAGGGGACAGTTCCACACATGTGCATCTTGGTAAGAGGAGCACAAAATGGGTTTGTACTCCCACTTGAGAAACAAAACAAGTGTCCTGGGCTGAGCCTAAGTTATACAACCCTATATCCGCAGCCCTACAAAAGCGTACCTGGGGCAAAACTGCAGCTCTAAAATAGGTTTCCAGAAAGAACCTCACCAATGGCAAACAGGCATTTCACATATTCCATCACCAGAAATCCTCACACGTTAATATAAATTCATTCATAAACATATTAGGACTAGAGGAAAAGGGTCTAGAAAGAAGGAAAAGTAGCAAATTTGGGAGAAAGGAAACTCTTCTGTCCAGAGCAATAATGAGTTGTTCCTAAAGCCCCTAATCTTTGACTACAGGTTCAAATAACTGAACTTCAAATGCACGTGCTAAGTTAAAACACTCAATCACTATTATCTACAGAGAAAGGCAAGATCACATACATTTACCTCTGGGGGCTTACTTTCTCCAATTTGCTAGTTTTCCTTCTCAGTCAGACACTATTTTGCCTCTGCACTAACTATAAAACTATATATAGTGATACGTGTGGTTAAAGTTTGTAAAACCCAATAAAGAGCCCTAGTAGGTGGTGGGCCTCTTGGATACCTGCATGAAAGTAAGAGGAATAGACAACCCAGATTATGAAGGGTTTAATATCCAATGGCTTCCAACCCTATCATTCTTTCATGCCCTGCAAAAGAGCTAAATATCTCATGAGTCCAAATTAGTCCCAGTCATGCAGGAGCAGCAACAGAAGGCAGTCCAGGGGATAGACTGGGCAAAGCTGAGAAAGACCACAGCCCAGAGTCAGAAGAAACCTAAGGCAGTGGTCTCAAACTCCAGTGTGCATCAGAATCTACAAGGAAACATGTTCAGAATCAGATTTCTGGGTCCCTCCCTACATCTGATGGATGAAAATGTCCTGGCACACTCATATTCTGACAAAGCTCAAACTGCTGACCTAGGTCTACCCAGAAAGTTTAGAAAGACTGGGAAATCCTCCACGTGCCTTATCAGCTGTTCCAAAATAAAAGTCATCCATCACAAATCTAGGCTTTGCAGGTCAAAAAGGGGTGTGAAAAAGATCACCAGCCAGCATGCCTAACTGGCTGCGCAGGGCTAGAGCCTGCAGCCAGACTTTCATTATTATGGCACAAAACCCCTGTGCTATGTAAACAAGAAATTGTTTTGCATGTGAGAAATATTTCAAACATCTGAAAAAAATTTAAAATAATATAATGAATATCCCTGTACCCTACATTAAAGATAAGCAAATCTTAATTTGCAATTGTCTGATTCAGATTTAATAACAGAATACTAGATATAATTAAAGCCCTCTGTGTGTCCCTCTGTGTACTCCTGACCAATTCCATTCCTTATCCACTCTTATGAGATAACCACGTCTCTGAATTTGGTGTTGCTACCATGAATGTTTTTATACTATTACTACATATGTACACACATACAGGGAGCTTCCCAGGTGGCTCAGTGATAAAGAATCCGCTTGCCAATGCCAAAGACACGGGTTCAATTCTTGGGTTGGGAAGATCTCCTGGAGGAGGATGTGGCAACTCACTCCAGTATTCCTTCCATGGACAGAGCAGCCTGGCAGGCTGCAGTCCATGGGGTCGCAGAGTTGGACACGACTGAGTGCACACAGACACAGAAAATATTACTGTGCATGTTTTCAGATTTTATGCAAGTGGAAACATTCTCTAATAACTCTTCTGTTACTTGCTCGCCCACTCCATATTATGTTAAGATTCAACCATTTTAATGCATGCGGCTACAGTTTATTTTTCACAGTGCTATAGTACTCAATTGTGTGGGACTATCTAACAATTTATGTATTTCCCTGTTGGTGGACATTTAAGCAGCAATGAACATTCTTGTACTGATTTTCTTGGACAAGTGTGCAAAGATTTCTTAAAGTATATACCCAGAAATGGGCCTTTTAGGTAAATAGGTTTGACTGCCCTCCTTCAACCAGACATCATGTTACTCTCCATGATGGCTGTATCTATTTACATTCCCACTAGCAGTATATAGATGATTTCCTCATAACCTAATATTTTATTATCACAGCATTTAATTTTTGCCAATCTGATAAGTGTGAAATGGCATCTCAACGATGTTTCAATTTGCATTTCCCTGATTTTAAGTTTTTGACAAGTAAATTTTCATGCTTTTATGTGTATCTGTCAAATAGGTTTTTCTCAGTTTTCTAAAAAAAATGTAACCATCTTATCTGAATCAGGGGAGCTGTTCCAAAGAACCTTGCCGACAGCCACTACAACTGGAAAGCTGAGGTGCAGGAGGGCAGCAAGAAAACAGCTGACTTAAACAAGGAATCATCCTGGACAAAGGGCCCTAATTAATGCATTTGCTAATTAGCCTTTCCCTTCCCTCTTTTGTCAAGCCTTACTTCCAAGACAATACTATGGGCCTGCCTTAGAAGCCGACAGAGAATGGGGGTGGGGAGCAGAACAGCTAAAACATTTATGTAAAAGTACTTACAACAGTCTTTACTCAAAGAAAACGAAGTGATTGCCGACCAATACCTATTACTCAACCCTGTAAGACACCATCCTCCTCTAGGACTCCTTTCAAGCTCTATACCTTTGGCTCCCTCTCTGAAACAGTCCAATCTTTTTCTCGACACTGTCTCCCTCCCTTCAGCAACCCTTTCATCTCCCTTCCCCCACAATGACAAACTACCCTCTCCGTTCCCCCTATTCCACAGCTTCCATTTTCTCGCTCCACGGGACCCTCCTCTATCTTTGTCACCTCTAGAACCCCAAGTTCCTTTCCAAGATGTATCTACAATAAAAAACAACCTACTCGAAAGAAAAACGGGAATCCCAAGGGGTACACAGCCCAGTTCCATACCAAGCAGGCGGGTGTACCTAGTCCCGATCCTCTCACTTCCTTCCCCCTTTTCATGCCCAGGACAGCTGTTCTTTCTCTGAGGGTTACCCAAGTGTGACAAGTCCAGACCACCAGGGAAAACCTCACTTGGTTTTTCTGTAGCAGAAACTCCTTTACGAGGGTCATATATACACTTGTTTGGGGCATGAACGAAACTCGGGCCGTTTCGTGGAAAAGACACCTTACCAGTGTCTCCACAAAAGCAAGCAGGCCTCCCTCCTATTAATTCCAGCTGGATTGGTTTAATCCGTGCAGTGGTGGGGAAGGTGGCCTGGCAGAGACCAAATGGTCCCCGCGATCAGAAGTTTCCGAAGCTCTGACCCACTCACTCAAGAAAGCCCTCTTCCCCGAGAGCACAACCTTACAGGAGTCTCTCCTTCTGCGGATCCCCAAATCGAAATCCCAGCACACCACCAAGCCCCCAAATCCGTCGCCGCTCCGCGGTCCCAGCCCGCAACAGATGCTTCCTCCTAAACTAGCCCCAAAGCTCCGGGTGGGCGTGCCTGGGGACGGGCCTAGCGCCCCCTCCTCCGCGATCAACCTCAGTTCTTCGGGGCTGGGGGCTCTTCCTCCTTCCAGCGCCCCCTACTCGGGGCCCGGGCCAGCCCAGATGGGCCCTGGGTCCCAGCCAGGCTACGACTCTCGCCGGCTATGTGACCTTGGGCAAGTCACTTCCCCCAGTAAGCCTCAGTTTCCTCCTCCGCCCAGCGGAGACCTGGAGAGGTCCTGCCCTGCCCACTCTTCGGGGGGCGGGGGGGAGGAAGGGGGCGGTTAGCAACTGGGTGGGAAAACGCTTTGTGAGCCGCTCGGCACAGCGAGGACGCAGGACTCCCAGGGGCTCCGGGGCCGGACAAACCTGACCCGGACAACGCTCCACCCACTCCGTGGGGCCGGGCTGCTGGACCGCACGCCTCTGCCCACCCCCATCCCCGGGATCAACCCACGCCCCTCCCCGCCTGGCCCGCTCCTGGACCCCGTACCTGCTCCCGGCGCTCGGCCGCAGGCGCCGCCACCCTGGGCGCCCGGCCGGAGAGGCCCGTGGCCCGGAGGGCTGAGGCGGCCGGCGGCAGGGGGCTCGAGCCGGGGCGGCGGGGCGCGCAGGCGGCGCGGGGGCCCGAGCTCGGCGGGGCCCGGCCTGGGAGACGACGACTGAGGCTGGAAGTGCGCGGCGGCCGCGGCTGCTGAGGCGGCTGCGGCGGCGACCGCGGCGGCGGCGCTTCCGCTCATGGCGGGGCCGCGGGCAGCGGCTCCGGCTGCGACTCGACTCCGGCGCGGCAGGCACTGGCTGGGCCCCGGCCGGCAGCGGCAGTGGCGGTGGCGGCGACAGAGGCGGCTCCCGGAGGGGGAGGAGGAGGAGCCGGGAAGCGGCAGCGGCGGCAGAGGGGGCGGGGACGCGGAGGGGGGCGGGGACGCAGCGCCGCAGCCGCCAATGGGCGCCGGGCTTCTCCGCAGACCGAGGCTCTGGGGCTGGGCGGGCGCCGCCGTGGGGCATCCTCTGCTGCTGCCGCTCGCTGAGGCGGGGAGGCTGAGGGCCGCCTGCCGGGAGAGCCCAGCTTCGGGGGCTGCTCCGCCCCCGGTCCGCCTCCGGGGCGCGGCCGCGGGCCTCCGGGGCCAGGCCTCTAGCGACCCAGGCCCGGGTGCACCTGGGCTCCGTCGCGGCTGCCTCTGGCGCCGGCGTTGGCTCCTGCGAGTTTGCCCGGGGCTTGGCCCGGGTAGCTGCTGCCCGCCAGCGCGCCCGCCCGCAGGCTCCCATTCCATGGGTTGTTGTCGCCTTGGCCTCCTTCCTCAACCTCTTCCCACACTAGAGCACAGCCTCCTCTCCTCTCTCTCTCTTGGGTGTTTTCTCAAAGTTTTTCGTTTTCAGACACTTAGGACAGAAACTCTCCCTTCTCTTCTTGGGCTGTGTATCTCAGTGATGAATCAATCTCTGCGGACCCAGAGAGGGTAGCAGACGCAGAAACGAAACGGATAGAGGTGTGCTGCCTTCTTTGAATCTAGAGACCCATCTTGAATTATGAACAGAAGCCAAAAATCTGGCTCAGCCCTGGCCCCTCGCCCCTTTTCTGACTTTCTCTTCCTCTTTCCTACTTTAAACGCCCTTGTTGTTAAAAAGACTTGCAGGAAGCCATCCAACTCGGCTGGGCCTAGTCTCAAAAGAAGGAGAGGCTGTGCGGTGCAGAAAGGCTTTTGAGTTGTGCTGAGAGCTTTTTTTTATGAGAGAAGAATTCCGCAGATTCATGCCCCCTTGCTCCCTCCTCTTCTTGGATGTGATGTTAGTTACTGAACCCATTTTCCTTTCATGTTTCTCTGACTTTCCTATCAAAGCCATAGGGGAGCAAAATAATCTCAGTCATGTACTAGGAGTGCCTCTAAGTACAGCCATGTGGGTGAGGGTGCAGCTAAACTGCTGAATAGATATTTCTGTGTTGTCCTCAGCCTTTCTTCACGTGCAGCCACCAACTGGGGACTGAGCAGGGAGAGAGAGAGCTGCAAGTTGACAAGGCACAGTGCTACAGTGGCGGCTGGCTGGGTGAGAGAAGTGCAGATGAATCTTTGGCAACAGACATTTCGAATTCCACCCTAACACTTAATGAAGTGTGTGATCTTTTCATTTATACAATCATGACAAATGCTAGACTCTAAAGACGTAAGGATAAAGATACAGTCCAGGCCTTTAAAGAGTTTACAGTCTCCTTGGAGGTTGATGAGACACATTCTTAGAAGTAAAGTATGTAAGGATGAGTAGGAATTTACCAGGTGGAGCAGATTGGAGGAAAGTGGACTGGGAAGATGTTAAAGTTGCAATTAGCTCAAGGACTTAGTATTATCTGAATCCCATCCTTAACTTTCTGGTCATCCAGGAGGCAGGTAACGTATTACTAGCTGGGTTTGGTCCCAATGTCTACTGTAGAATGCCCGTAAGCTATAGCATTCTTATCTCTCTCTTTTTTTAATAGTTTTTTAAAAATGTTTATTTATTTGGCTGCGTTGGGTCTTAGTTATTACATGAGGGATCTTTGAATCTTTTGTCGTGCCACATGGACTCTCTAGTTGTGAAGTGGGGACTCAGTGATTGCGGCACCTGGGCTTAGTTGTTCCAAGGCACATGGGATCTTAGTTACCCAGTCGGGGAACTGATTCTTAGCCAGTGGACCTCCAGGGAAGTCTCTTTTATCACCTTGGATAGATCTCACAGCCTTGCATGAAATCAGGCCTATTTCCACTCCAAAGCCCAAGCTCCAGTTGCAACTCTTACAACTTCAGTTGGTCAAATGTTTTGTACACTATCCCTAGAAGGAAAAAGGCAGGAAAGCAGTTTAATCCAGTAATCAAAGGCGCCCATTGAGGCTTCATTGCAGGCCAAGAAGAAACAAGGGAGAGAGCCAGGCTAGGCCCTGGGCCTCCTCATCTTGCCAGTTAAGGGATGCAAAAGAAAATGGATGACATCCATGTGTTCTGTGACCTTTATCTCTGAAAATTTCTGTCCTCCAGCAATGATGGGGAAAGGAGATGAGTATGATGTATTCAGGAAACCACAAGTTTTATAGGGCTGGAACACAGCCTGGGTAGAGAGTTGAGAGAGAGATCAGACAAGAGAATTAACAGGAGGCCAGAAGACCATAAAAAATCTTGAATGCATCTGAACTTAACCCAAGTAACTGAAGAGACGGCAAAGCGTCTGTCTACAATGCGGGAGACACAGGTTCGATCCCTGGGTTGGGAAGATCCTCTAGAAGAGAAAATGGCAATCCACTCCAGTACTATTGCCTGGAAAATCCCATGGACAGAGGAGCCTGGTAGGCTACAGTCCATGGACTTGCAAAGAGTTGGACATGACTGAGCAACTTCATTTAATAATTGGGCTTCCCTGGTGGCTCAGACGGTAAAGTGTCTGCCCGCAATGCAGGAGACCTGGGTTCGATTCCTGGGTCGGGAAGATCCCCTGGAGAAGTAAATGGCAATCCACTCCAGTACTCTTGCCTGGAAAATCCCATGGACGGAGGAGCCTGATAGGCTACAGTCTATGGGGTCGCAAAGAGTCGGACATGACTGAGCGACTTTGATTCACTTATTGAAGGGTTTAGTGAGAGTGACGTGGTCAAATTCAATTTTGGAAAGACTCTGGCTGCTGTGTACAAAATAGGTTGGAAGGGAATAAGAAGAGAGGTGATAAAACCAACTAAAAAGTTATCCTATCGGACAAAAGATGAAAGTAACCCGAACTGAGGCAGAGATGATAGGAATAGAGAGATATTATGGTGGTAACGGAGAAGGTGATGGCAACCCACTCCAGTACTCTTGCCTGGGAAATCCCATGGGCGAAGGAGCCTGGTAGGCTACGGTCCATGGGGTCGCTAAGAGTCCAAAACGACTGAGCGACTTCACTTTCACTTTTCACTTTCATGCATTGGAGAAGGAAATGGCAACCCACTCCAGTGTTCTTGCCTGGAGAAACCCAGGGATGAGGGAGCCTGGTGGGCTTCCGTCTATGGGGTCGCACAGAGTTGGACACGACTGAAGCGACTCAGCAACAGCAACAGCAAAGGTGGTAAATTCATCAAGACATAGATAGCTGTTGAAAAAAGTGAAAGAGAATCAAAGATGACAGAGATTTTTGGCTTGGGCAACTGGGTGAGAGTGGTGCCATTCCTGAAGGTGGGGTGTCCTGGATGGGAAACAGAGAACTATAAACTTGGTTAAATCAGTTTATTTTTCTAACCCTCACTCTCCTATTCATATAAGGCAGAAGGGCTGAGGAAATTTATCTAGACTCACTACTATACTATTACTAAAGTCCTTCTAAGATTGGTACCCAGAAACTAACAGAAGCAAGATAGCAGAATTGCCCTTTTCACTTTTTATTTCCATTTTGTTTTATTATGGTAAAATATATATATACATGTAACTTTCAGTTCAGTTCAGTTCAGTTCAGTTCAGTTCCGTTGCTCAGTCGTGTCCGACTCTTTGCGACCCCATGAATCGCAGAACGCCAGGCCACCCTGTCCATCAGCAACTCCCAGAGTTCACTCAGACTCACGTCCATCGAGTCGGTGATGCCATCCAGCCATCTCATCCTCAGTCGTCCCCTTCTCCTCCTGCCCCCAATCCCTCCCAGCATCAGGGTCTTTTCCAATGAGTCAACTCTTCTCATGAGGTGGCCAAAGTATCAGAGTTTCAGCTTTAGCATCATTCCTTCCAAAGAAATCCCAGGGCTGATCTCCTTCAGAATGGACTGGTTGGATCTCCTTGCAGTCCAAGGGACTCTCAAGAGTCTTCTCCAACACCGCAGTTCAAAAGCATCAATTCTTTGGTGCTCAGCCTTCTTCACAGTCCAACTCTCACATCCATACATGACAACTGGAAAAACCATAGCCTTGACTAGACAGGACCTTAGTTGGCAAAGTAATGTCTGCTTTTGAATATGCTATCTAGGTTGGTCATAACTTTTCTTCCAAAGAGTAAGCGTCTTTTAATTTCATGGTTGCAGTCACCATCTGCAGTGATTTCGGAGCCCAAAAAAATAAACTCTGACACTGTTTCCACTGTTTCCCCATCTATTTCCCATGAAGTGATGGGACTGGATGCCATGATCTTCATCTTCTGAATGTTGAGCTTTAAGCCAACTTTCTCACTCTCCTCTTTCATTTTCATCAAGAGGCTTTTTAGGTCCTCTTCACTTTCTGCCATAAGGGTGGTGTCATCTGCATATCTGAGGTTATTGATATTTCTCCTGGCAATCTTGATTCCAGCTTGTGTTTCTTCCAATCCAGCGTTTCTCATGATGTACTCTGCATATAAGTTAAATAAGCAGGGTGACAATATACAGCCTTGACGTACTCCTTTTCCTATTTGGAACCAGTCTGTTGTTCCATGTCCAGTTCTAACTGTTCCTTCCTGACCTGCATACAGATTTCTCAAGAGGCAGGTTAGGTGGTCTGGTATTCCCATCTCTTTCAGAATTTTCCACAGTTTATTGTGATCCACACAGTCAAAGGCTTTGGCATAGTCAAGAAAGCAGAAGTAGATGTTTTTCTGGAACTCTCTTGCTTTTTCCATGATCCAGCAGATGTTGGCAATTTGATCTCTGGTTCCTCTGCCTTTTCTAAAACCAGCTTCAACATCAGGGAGTTCACGGTTCACGTATTGCTAAAGCCTGGCTTGGAGAGTTTTGAGAGTGACTTTACTAGCATGTTTATCGTTTTAATAATTTTCAGGTGTACAATTCAGTGGCATTAGCTACTATTAATATCTTAGTTTGAGCTGCCATTACAAAATACCACAGGCTCAGGGCTTCCATGGTGATCCAGTGGTTAAGAATCCACCTTGGATTACGAGGGGCACCAGTTCGATTCCTGGTCCAGGATCCCACATGCCTTAGAGCAACTAAGTCCATGAGCCAAAAGTACTGAAGTCCGTGTGCCTAGAGCTCATGCTCTGCAACAAGAGAAGCCACCACAATGAGAAGCCCAAGCACCACAACGAAGAGCAGCCCTACTCTCCGCAACTGGAGAAAGCCCAAATGCAGCAACAAAGATCCATCATGGCCAAGAACTAACTAAATAAATCCTCTTTAAAAATCTTTAAAAAAAATACCATAGGAGGGTGGTTCAAACAATAGAAACTTATTTTCTCACAATTCTGGAGGCTAAACATCCAAGATCAACATGCCATCATGGTCAGTTTCTGGTGAGAGCTCCCTTTGTAGCTTGTAGATGGCTGACTTCCCACTGTGTCCTTACATGGTGGGGAGAGAAAGAGAGTAAACTCCCTGTTGTCCCTTCTTGTTGTTGTTATTGGTCAGTCGCTCAGTCATGTCCAGCTCTTTGCAACCCCATGGACTGTAGCCTGCCAGGTCCTTCTGTCCATGGGATTTCCCAGGCAAGAATACTGGAGTAGGTTGCCATTTCCTCCTCCAGGGGATCTTCCCAACCTAGGGATTGAACCTGCACCTCCTGCATTGGCAGGCGGATTCTTTTATTATTATTATTTTAATTGAAGGATAATTGCTTTACAGAATTTTGTTGTTTTCTGTCAAACATCAAGATGAATCAACCAAAGGTGTACATATGTCCCCTCCCTCTTGAACCTCCCTCCCATCTCCCTCCCCATCCCACCCCTCTAGGTTGATACAAAGCCCCTGTTTGAGTTCCCTGAGTCACAAAGCAAATTCCCATTGGCTATCTTACATATGGTAATATAAGTTTCCATGTTACTGTCTCCATACATCTCACCCTCTCCTCCGCGCCGCCCGCCCGCCCCCACCCCCCGCCTGACCCTGTGTCCATGAGTCTGTTCTCTGTATCTGTTTCTCCACTGCTGACAGGCAGATTCTTTACCGCTGAGCCACCAGGGAAGCCCCTGTATCCCTTTTTATAGGGGCATTAATCTCATCTTGAGGGTCCTACCCTCAAGACCTCAAAACCTAAAATCTCCGCAAGGCCCCGTCTACAAATGCTATCTCATTGAGAGGTTAGGACTTCAATATATGAATAGGGGAATGCATAATTCAGTTCATAGCAACTACATTCATAATATTTTTCAAACATCACCACCATCCATTTCCAGAACTTTCCCATCATCCCAAGCAGGATCTCTGCATCTGTTAAAGAGTAACTCTCCAATTCTCCCTTCCCCCAGTCCCTGGTACCTCTATTCTACTTTCTGTCTCTATGAATTTACCTATTCTAAATACCTCATACAATATTTGTCCTTTGGGGTCTGGCTTATTCCACTTAGTGTAATGTTTCACAGTTCAATCCTGCTACAGGATGTATCAGAATTTCATTTCTTTTTAAAGCTGAATAATACTATATTGTATGTATGCTTCACGTTTTCTTTATGCATTCATCCATCAGTGGATATTTATGTTGCTTTCACCTTTGGCTATTGTGAATAATATTGCTATGAACATTGATGTACAAGTGTTTGCTGAGTCCCTACTTTCCATTCTGTTGAATTCCACGTTAGAGTGGAATTGCTGCGTCATATGGTAATTCTATATTTAACTCTTTGAGGAACCACCAAACTGTTTTCTACAGTGGCTACACCATTTTACATTCCCATCAGCAGTGCACAAAGTTTCCAATTTCTCTACATCCTCATCGACACTTGTTATTTTCCATTTTTTCTTTCTTATATTAGCCTAGCCATCCTAATGGATGTGAAGTGGTATCTCATTGTGGTTTTGATTTGAATTTTCCATTTCACTTTCAAGGCCAGCATGTCTATTACTTGTATTTGTTTTCCAACTTGGTTTGCAAAAGTTTGGGGTGAGGATATCAACAGAGGAGGGAGATGGTAAGAAAATAATGAAAGAGTTATTTCTTGGAAACGATAGACTTCTAATAGTACGTAAAACAAAGAGAAGAGCAAGACAGTCTTGGCTACAATGCAGAATAACATTCTGCAGCTTTAGCAGCTGAAGGATTCCAGATGAGTGACAGTGACAGTCATAACCATATCCAGTAAAGGCAGTGGAAATAGCAACACCAAGTGGAAAGGGCTTGAGCATGAGATGATGAATTTAAATATGAATACCACATGACTATACTTGTTCACAGACACAAGACAAATACCTGTGAAACACCTCTGAGGTTGCCCTGAAGCACCTGGGGATGTGTATTGCAAGGTATGGGCGAGAGCAAAAGAATACATGTCGAGTATTTTTCTCACTGTTATAACACGAATATGTGTTAGTTTCTATTTCCTTAGGCTAGATTTCTAAAAGTAGAATTGTTAGGTCAATGTTTTTAAAATTTCACTTTCCAGAATGATTGTAGTGGCAATTTGTTTATATAGTCTTTTATTCATTTTTACTTAAATGGAGGGGGTTGACTCAATCCTATTCCTCACTTGCAAAGCCTCTCACATTGCTTTATTTAGTTATTATTCTCTTTTTTCCATATTGTCCAATCTCATCCCCCTTTCTCACCATAGGAAATCATTCCAGTCTGTCTAGTGTACCTCCTTTAGTCTGAAGATGTCTATTTGTAATGTGTATCATTGTTTTAGACACATATGTTTTTTCCTTATATAAGTAATAGTATAATTTTTTTCCTTTTTTTTCTTCCTTGCAGTAATATGTTTTTATGATCTAGTCCATGCTTATAATTACTGCATTATACTCCATCCACCACATTTTGCCCATAATTTCAGTTATGGACATGCAAATTTTCTCCCAACTCCCCACAACCAAAAACAATACTGCTGTGAATATCTTCATCTTTTCCTTCCATGTGGGCTCAGTCGTGTCTGACTGTTTGTGACCCCACGGACTAGTCCACCAGGCTCCTCTGTCCATGGGATTCTCCAGGCAAGAATAATGGACTGGGTTGCCATTTCCTCCTCCAGGGGATCTTCCCAACCCAGGATTTGAACCCACGTCTCCTGTGTCTCCTGCGTCTCCTGCGTCTCCTGTGTCCACTGCACTGGCAGACGGATTCTTTACCGCTGAGCCACCTGATACCTATATGAATACCTTTATATGCCATTATTGGGACCTGTGAGAATTTGGGAGGTGTTATATAGTCAGTAGCAGAATTGAATATTTTATAGTTTTTTTCTCCTTTATATACCTTTGATTTTCATTTTTTGATTATTGATAAGGATAAATTGTGCGTGTGTGTGTGTATTTTTTAACCACTGTGTACTTCCAGGAGTTTTCTTACCACATCCTTAGCCCTATCCTCCATTGCTTCTTTGAAGGCTAATTTACTTTGTAATTGATTGTAACACATTGAATAAATGTGATACATGAGTCCACACATGAATTCATAATGATACTCAAAGAGAGAAAGGAGAAAAAAAATCCATTTGCCACCAATGGAAATACTATAACACCAACTCCTTTGTCAGGAAATTGATAATTAAAGAGAAAGAATGAAGCATTTAATCTGCCATTTTTGGAAGAAATTAGGCTCAGTCCCAATTGATGAGGGAAAACTCTCCTTTATAGAACAATGTCAACTAATAAATGTAGGACTGATAAAATTAGAAAATCACCATTTTGCAATCTCCAATAAGATAATTGATTCAGGCAAGGATCATCAGTGAATGTGAAACTATTAGAAAAAGGAAAAAAGAAAAAAGACCAATCTACCTTTGTATCAGTTTCCTTCCACTCACTTGCCCTAGAACAGTTCCAATTTGCCTGCTGCTCCCACCATTCTGTTGCAACTGAAATGCTTGAAAGACAACGGTGACTTCTCAATTGCTAACCACAATGGTCTTTTCTCATCCTCCATGATCTCTTTATAGTATTTGACATTGGAAGCCACCTTTTTCTTGTAACTCTCTCCTTTCATCCACAAAAGCCTGGTTATCTGTTGCTATATAACAAACCCACTTTGTAGTAAATGGTTTAAAATAGTAAGTTCTTATTTCTCATGGTTCTGTGGGTGGACTGGGTTCAGTTGGGTGTTTCTCCCTCGGGATCTCTTTTAAGGTTGCAGTCAGATTCTAGCTAGGGCTAGAGTCATCTGAAAGTTCAACTAGGATAGATATCCAAGATGGCTTCCTTACTCATCTGGTCCCTAATCTGAGATGGCTGAAACAGCTGGGGGTTAGCAGGGTGTCTCTCTTTCTCTCAGTGTGGCTAGCCTGGGCTTCCTAATAGCTAGTTGGTCTCAGGATAGATCCGCTTCTTACATAGTGCCTGGCTCCCCCTAGAGTTAGTATTCCAAGTGTCCCAGGTCAAAACTGCAAGGCTTCTTATGAGACAATTAATGGTTTCTTTCTCATCCAGTATGTATCATCCATTATGTCCAGCACTGGGCTCTTCAGAGGGAAAAGAACTAAAGACCCTTCCAAAGTGGAGTGTAAAACTCATCCTTATTTTTTTGTTTCGTTTTTAACTATGTGTGTATCCATATCTAACCCCAAAGCAATTTTGAAATACTCACTTTATATCAAGTCTTTCCAAAGCATTTTATAAATTAGTTTTCATACAACCAGGAAGTCTTTTCTTTAGCATTGTGCTTCTGCAGTTACTTAATAGTTAATTAAATAACATAATTTCAGTAATAAATATAGCTAACATAAACAGTTTGGGGAACAAAGTACCAGAACAGTCTATTGGCTCTGAGTGTTCAATATACAAGGGCACAAATCACTGTATTTTACGTAGGGAATGAGAAACATTGGTTAGGCTGGTCAATCAGTTAAAAGGGTTCCTAATTTGTCTTTTATTGAACTTTTTGAATTGGAAGTAACACACACCACATTTAAGAAACATGCAGAATTTATTGGCTTGAGTTGGGGGCTCAAATGGTGTCACCAGCTCCCAATATTTCTCCATCTCTCAGCTGTGCTTGGCACCATGTTCAGTTCAGTCAGTTCAGTCACACAGTCATGTCTGACTGTTTGCTACCCCATGGACTGCAGCACACCAGGCTTTCCTGTCCATCACCAACTTCTGGAGCTTGCTCAAACTCATGTCCTTCGAGTTGGTGATGCCGTCTAACCATCACATCCTCTGTCGAGAGCCACCAGTTGGCTTCATGCAAAATTCCATGTGGGGGCAAGATGGTAATGGCAGCTCCTAGTACAGAAGAGAAATCATGTGTTCCTCTCAGCAATCCCACCAACACTCACTACTCGTCACTGGCTAAGATTGGGTATGTGCCCACCCCGAACCAATTTGTGGCCAGGGCAATGTATTAACGTGATTGCTTATGTTCCCTAGAAACCCAACCTAACCCCATGGAATAAGAAAAATTGCCTTCAAATGTTCCAGCATGCAACTATAGAAGTCCACCCTTGCAGGAATGATTGAAGGAAGGATGATGTGTTGCTTGAGGGCAAGTAAAACTTCTTGTTCCTCCCTGTATTCCCTCCCCAACTAACCAGCACCTTGCCTGTTCTTCTGAATACAGCAGTCATTACTTATGGTGAACTAAAAATCGCATTCATCTTTTTCTTCATTTACTGCCCATCTTAAGGCAATTTACAGAAGACTTGCCCTTGGTGTGCAAAGTGCCAGTCCCCATTTGCCTGAATGTTGTTATCTTTTGATCTCTCATGCTGTCAAAAGGTCTCAAGCATAGGTTTGAATGGAGTTTGGATTGAAAGACCCACAGAACTGAGCTCCTTATAGAATGCTCTGAGTAAAGTCTTTCCTCTCCAGCTCAGGTCTTGCCTGTTGCTTTATAATACTGGTGAGGCAGTTTTAATTTTACCTTCTGGGTTTATACTAGAGCCACTTTTAAGGACTCTCCTTGGGTCTTTCCGGTAGTCCTCTTCTCTCCCTTCCCCCTTCCCTTGGTCCCTCCCTTCCCTGCAGCCACAGCTGCCTGGCTCCAGGGCACTCAGACGGCACTGTTGCCTAGGCAACGCAGGAAGGGGCTTCAATCTCCTGTCTCCCCAGAGGGGCTGGGCTGGCCCTGAGCCAGAAAGAAGCAGAGGGCAGGGGACCCAACTGGCCCTGCACAGAGTGTGTTGGGAAGTAAACAGACCATTGGTGTGCTGCTACCAGAAGAGATGGGGAATGTCATGGGTGTGACTGTGTTATACAAGCAAACCGCCGAGGATGCTACGGCTGACTGAGAGAACAGGAATGCGACAGGAAAAAAGAAGGCCTGACACATCTTGGCCTGATGCAGTATCAGGGGGTAAAAAGGCTGAGGCTTGCAATAGCTTACTGGAGCTGTGGTTAGAAGTATTACAAACCATTTCTGTATTACAAACAGAAAAGTATTGTCTCACTGTTCTGGAGGCTAGAAGTCCCAAATCAAGGTATTAGATGGACCACTCTCCCTGCAAAACCTGTAAGGGCACCCTTCCTTGCATTTTCCTAGTTCCTGATGTATGAGTGCATGCTAAGTTGCTTCAGTTGTGTCTGATTCTTTGCAAATGTACAGACTGTAACCTGCCAGGCTGCTCTCACCATGAGATTCTCCAGGCAAGAGTACTGGAGTGGGTTGCCATGCCTTCCTCCAGGGGATTTTCCCAACATAGGTATCGAATCTGAATCTCTTGTGTCTCCTGCATTGGCAGGCAGTTTCTTTACATCTAGCGCCACCTTTCCTGCCAATCTTTGGCATTCCTTGGCTTGCAACTCAATAACTCCAACCTCTGCCTTCGTGGTCACATGGCATTCTCCCTGACTGTCTCTTCATGTGGCCATCTTCTTACAAGGACATCAGTTATATTGGGCTAGGAGTCCACTCTACTTTTCTAAGACTTCATCACAATGAATTACATCTGCAACAATGCTATTCCCAAACAAAGTCACATTCTGAGGTTTGGGGGGTTACGACTTCAACATACATTTTCTTAGGGGACACAATTTAACCTCTCGTGACTTCCCCAGACAGGTGTAAACGATGGGCTTAGAAGTTTCTGTCTTATAAAACAAAGACCTAGAAAGCTTATTTGACTGAGCTAAGGAAGAGGTGGAACACCAAGCTGAGGAACTTGGCTTTTATTTAGCAGAGAGGAATCATGAAGGGTTTCAGAGCAAGTAGCAGTGTAACCACCTGTGTGACTACCTATGAGACTCGAGATTTTGAGTCCTTAGTTGCTTTTTATTTTTTAGTACCAGTGGGATGAGCCCCTTCTTTCTTCAGTGCATAGTCACATTCCCTGTCTAAGTCTCAACCTAATTATGTAGTTGAAGCATGGATAAGCCTTCAAAGTGAATAGCACACAGTTTGAGACGTGCACTTTTGGTCTTCTTCCCTGGTGGCTCAGCTTGCAATGCAGGAGATTGGGGTTCGATCCCTGGGTTGGGAAGATCCCCTGGAGAAGGGTACGGCTACCCACTCCAGTATTCTGGCCTGAAGAATTCCATGGGCTATGCAGTCCATGGGGTTACAAAGAGTGGGACACGACTGAGTGACTTTCACTTGGCACAATTCAGAAATAAGAGTGCCATTTGCCAACCATGTCAGCCTCGATTGCCTGATAGTCAAATGAAGATAATAAGAGTATCTATCTCACAATATATATCATGCGTGCATGCATGCTAAGTTGCTTCATTCATGTCTGACTCTATTCGACCCTATGGACTGTAGCCCGCTAAGATCCTCTGTCCGTGGGATTTTCCAGGCAAGAGTACTGGAGTGGGTTGCCATGCCCTGCTACAAGAGATTTCCTGGCCCAGGGATCAAATCTGAGTCTTCTGTGTCTCTTGCATTGTAGGTGGATTCTTTCCCCAGTGAGCCACCTGCGAAGCCCAATATATATATTTACATATATTTGTAATCATATCTTAGAAGAATGTCTGGCAAAGTAAGAACTCAATAAATGTTCACAATTATGCAAACATGGACAGTTCATTTGGTGAAGAAAGGCAGGAAAACAATTTTTAGTAGTGCTGGTTGTAGACTTTAGACCCTGGAACTACCATTCCTTCTCTCTTCCAGGAATAACAGTCTCCCCGTGTTCTTGCCTGGAGAATCCCAGGGACGGGGGAGCCTGGTGGGCTGCCGTCTACAGGGTCGCACAGAGTCGGACACGACTGAAGTGACTTAGCAGCAGCAGCAGCATGTCTACACAGCACCTTTCAGGTTTCAAAGTACTCTGCATTCATTCTCTCCCTGTTTAATCTTTGTGACAGTCTTGTGAGACAGTCAGGGCTCCATTGTTGTCCCCATTTTGCAGATGAGAAACTGAGACCAAGATGGAATAAATCAGCTGCTTTTAACTTTTTCTCTTCTGGGACATTTTGAGAGATGATGCTTTCAGGTGCACACACTTCCCACTGTAATTCTTGCCATATCTTAATCCCTTTCTCGCCTATTGTAAAGTATTTTATGTCACACAGCCTTAAAAGAAGGGTAATAAGAACTATATGCAATTCATGTGGAACTATATCTTTGATACATTATTGATGAAAAAGTCAGATTGTAAATTTACTACTTACTGTAATATTCTATTTATGTTTACACATGTATCAAGTTACCAGTGAGTCCATATAGGAGAGTTCACAGTGGTTAACTCTGTAATTGAGGAGTAAAAAAGTGGGCAGAGTGAATGGAGGGAGCATTCACTTTTACTTTATATAATTTTTAAATAATTCTGTATTATTTTTATAATGAAAACCTAATTTCATTTTCAAAATATTCAGTATGCAAAGCAACGTTATTATATGCATACCTTGAAACTGCTCTAATTTTCTTCAAGGAAATCATTCATGAATATGCATAGGCTATCTCCGGAAGGGTATTTTAAAAACTGATGACAGTAGTTGCCTCTCAAGAGGAGGAATGAGGGACCAGTGTTTGGACTCAGGGATGAGAGGAAAATGGACTTTTCACTGTATACTCTTCTATAAAATTTAATTTGTTTTTTAACCAAATACATGTATTATGAATTCAAATGAATTAAGAGAAAATTACTAAAAGCTTCAGTGATTTATAATTACCAATGAATAATTTGTAACTCACCTCAGGACCAATTACCACACACCAGTGCTTCCTCCTGGGTTAGATACTGAGCAGAGTGTTAAGATCCAAACTCAGGGCTCCTGATGCCAAGTCTGTGACTGTTTATATACCAGGAAGAAAATGGGACAACAGAGGATGAGATGGTTGGATGACATCACCGACTCAATGGACATGAGTTTGAGCAGTCTCCAGGAGTTAGTGATGGACAGGGAAGCCTGATGTGCTACAGTCCACGGATTGCAAAGAATCAGACACAACTGAGCGACTAAACTGAACTGGTTGCTTTAAGGGCTGCACCCTGCCATTCCTCAAACCCCTAAGGCCCAACTCCCAGGCTCCAGAAACCATGGCAGTAACATCACAATTATCATGGCAGAAGAGTCAGGACTGTGAAGTTAACTCCCCAACTAGTCTTTACCAATCACACTTCCATATTGTTTCTTTTTTTCACGATGAGAAATAACTCACGTGGGATAAAATGTGCACATATTAAATGTTCATCTCAGTGAATTTTTAAATATGTTCAACTGTGTACCATCCCAGTTCAAAATAAACATCATACCACCTTTCTAGAAGGCGCCTCCTGCTCATACCACCCCCTAAATGTAACCCCTATTCTGGCTCCTAGCTACCATAGATTAATTTTGTCTGTTTTTGAACTTCACACAAATGAACTCATAAAATTTCTGCTCTTTAGTGTCTAGCTTCTTTTGCTTAACACTGTTTTGTGAGACCTATCCACATGGTAGGTAGCAGCTGTTTGTTCATTCCAGGAATGAAAGTGCTGAACCACAGGGTATACACACACCTAACTTTATATATACTGACAAACAGCTGTTGGGTGTTGTACAGTTTATACTCTTACCAGTAATATGAGAATGTTTTAGGTGTTCCACATCCTCCCCAACACTTGATATCATCAGTTCTTTTAATATAAGCTATTTTGATGGGGGTCACTAACTCTATCTTGATCTCGCCTCACCCTCCCAGCCTCAGTTCTCTGGTTCTCTTTCTGCTCAGTCACCTGGTCTAACCACCCCTCAGTGGACTTTTCTGACTCCTGATCAATGCGTCCAGGCCTTCTTTCCTGGAAGAGAGCCCTCTCCTGCTACAAGCCCCGCTATGGGTTGAATCATAGTGGTTACCACAAACAAATCTGATCTCTGCCACAGGCTGAGACCTAATGCTGGTACAGTCTGAGCCCTAATGTTGATCACGGACAGGTCTCTTCCCTAATCACAGACTATACTCATAGCCCAGCACAGACTGAGCCTCATCACAGCTATGCGGTGAATCCTGATACCAATCACAGTCTGAGCCATGACCCCAGTAGCAGACCAACCTCTAAGGTCAGATGTGGCCTGAGCCCTGAACCTACTCAGACTAACCTGACCCAAACTCAGACTGATAAATAAAAATAGATCAAGCACAGCGTTAGAACTTACAGTTGACATTTGAACAACACAGGTTTGAGCTGCACAGATCTTGCTGCTGCTGCTGCTGCTGCTAAGTCACTTCAGTCGTGTCCGACTCTGTGCGACCCCATAGACTGCAGCCCACCAGGCTCCTCTGTCCCTGGGATTCTCCAGGCAAGAACACTGGAGTGGGTTGCTGTGTCCTTCTCCACTGCATGAAAATGAAGAGTGAAAGTGAAGTCGCTCAGTCGTGTCCAACTCTTAGCGACCCCATGGACTGCAGCCTATCAGGGTCCTCCACCCATGGGATTTTCCAGGCAAGAGTACTGGAGTGGGTCACCATTGCCTTCTCCACACAGATCTTATGACATATTTTTTCTCAAATACTGTAGGATCCACTGTTTGTTGAATGCATGGTTAGTTGCATCAGATTCACTGTTTGTTGAATGAGTGGTTAGTTGAATCAGTTATGAAGTAATTGGGAGTATGAAGGAGCCCCTGGTATGAAGGAACCCCAGGTAAGGAGCACTGACTAGAAGTTATAGAGGGATTTTCAGTTGTGTGGTGGGTGGGCACTCCTAACTCCTGTGTTGCTCCCAGGTCAACTGTATTAGAGAAAGTGAAATTATAAGAAAAAAATGCATTGTGAAATGGGTTACAGCCTCTATGGTCTCTTCTCGGTTCACCTCAAATTTTAACTGTAACTAAATTTTGCTAAGTTAGGGAAAAAGACTATAACCAACCTCACCCTGATGTGTTGTAACGAACAGGCTAGAAGCGGGGGAGTGTGGCTCAAGGAAGCCTAAAGCTGAGCTAGCCCTGCAGATGGTGGTGGAAAGACCGGCAACCTTCTTCCTGTCCTCACAAGATGGCAGGTTTATTTTAAGGCTGTTTTTAACAGCTTAAAAAAACGGATTCAAAGAACACTGGGGGAAGCCTCTGATTTTTGGGCTTCTGCCATGGTAGCTTTTTTTTTTTTTTTAAACAATGGTATTTGACTCCTAGTGAGATTTGTTCCTTCATTGCATTCTGATCATATTGCTTTTCATATTCCCCTCCCTGCAGTGGTTGTTGGAAAGGAAAAAGGAACCAGAACTTTCAAGAATGAATGCTTAGAGGTTCTGTTTGCTGTTTGTCTGCTAAGAACAACAAGCGAAGAACATAAGCAGCAAGCTAAGAACATAATTTTCACTTCTCATGCCCTTGAGAAAAATTTTGATTTCACCCTTAACACTAGGCGAAGTACCCTTAATGGACTGTGTTCTGTAAAGGATGGGTGCTAAGTCTGCAAAGTGGACTTTCACAGATGTTTTTTCTCCTGGACGAAAATTCTAATTGGTTTGAGATTTATGATTTTTTACACATAAACTGGATAAGGAGCCTTGTGGTACTACAGACAGGCACTGGGCTGGGAGTCAGGAAACCTAAGCGGTTCTGCCACCATTTGTGATGCGGTGCAAATCCCTTGCTCTCCCTAAGCTTCCTCTCGCCATCGGTAATAATAGAGTTTAAATGTAGCTGTTTGTAATATCTTTTCTATACTTCATCGATTTAATCCTTATGGCAATCTTATAGAGATGAGAAATATTATTATTCTTATTTTACAAATGATGTAGCAAGGGTTTAACAGCAAGTAAGACTTGCCCAATATAACACAGATGTCAAGTAGTCTTATTATTTAGTCAGGCAGTTTGTTGTTATTTATCATTAATTTACTCATTGACAAACATCTATTAAGCACCTTTATATGCCAGATACTATTTCAAACTCAAGGAAAGAGGACATTTTCAGACCTAATCTGAACTTGCTGGGTTTTCTATAAGGGTTAATATGTTAGCTAAAGTGGGGTATGAATAGAGAATTTACTTTCTCCTTCTCTTAGGACCAATTTGGGCTAACTTTATAGCTCTATCCCCCTGGAAATGTAATAAAGGTGAAATGTAAGCTATAGTATTAGGCAGCATTGGTTATGGTAAAAATAACCCCTGGTTGGTAAAATGCATCTGGGCCAGGATATATAAGTACCTGATGTGAAGCCAAGGCTTTGGGCCTCCCTAAGCACAGTGACTCTTGTAACTAGGTTCATCTCCCACAGAGAACCTGAAAGTTATGCCTGTGTGACACAAGATATTGATTCCTATTTGGGACAGGGTGTTTCTTTTTTTAAAAAAAATAGATTATCTATTTATTTATTATTTTTGGCTGCACTGGGTCTTTTTGCTGCTCCTAGGCTTTCTCTGGTTGCGGCAAGCAGGGGCTACTCTTCACTTGTGTGTGGGTTTCTCGTTGCAGTGGCTCGTCTTGTTGCCGAGCACGGGCTCTTGGGCACGTGGGCATCAGAAGTTGTGTCATGTGAGCTCAGCAGTTACATCTCTCGGGCTCTAGAGCACAGGCTCAGTAGTTGTGATGCATAGGCTTAGTTGCCCACGGAATGTGGAATCTTCCCAGAGCAGGGATTGAACCTGTGTCCCCTGCAATGGCAGGCAGACTCTTAACCACTGGATTACCAGGAAAGTCCAGGGGCAAGGGCATTTCTAAGCTAAAGTTGTCACAACATTCACTGATGTGATTTTTGTCTCCTTTGGCCTGGGGGGCTGGATTACTGGATAACTGCAGGAACTCCTGATAAAGAGAAGTACCAGGTGCTGTCTTGTCAGCATGCTGTTTCTGATCCAGGCCCATTGTAAATTAATCTGATGCCAAGTGAGTGTAGCTGAGTAAAGCTAAATTTCTAGTCGAGCCCAAAGAGCATCTGATGATGGGACATTTCAGGAACAAAACCAGGTCGTGGAGATAGGAGTCCAATCTTGTTTTTTTTTTCTGACTCTAGAACCGTGGTTCTCCATCTTGACCACATTCTAGACTCAGAAAAAAATTATTTTATTTTATTCATTTTTTTTTGGTTGTGCTGGATCTTTGTTGCTGCGTGGGCTTTTTTCTAATTGTGGTGAGTGGGAGCTTCTCTCTAGTGTGGGCTTCTCATTGTGGTGGCGTCTCTTGTTGCAGAGCATGGGCTCTAGGCAAGCAGACTTTAGTAATTGTGGCACGTGGGCTCAGAAGTTGTGGCTCCTGGGCTCTAGAGCACAGGCTCAGCAGTTGTAGCACACAGGCTTAGTTGCTCTGCAGCATGTGGGATCTTCCCGGATCAGGGATCAAACCCATGTCTCCCGAATTGACAGGTGGATTCTTTACTACTGAGCCGCCAGGGAAGCCTTAGATTCAAATTGAAATCTTTGAGTCACTTGCCACAGTGGACACAGCAATGGAAAAGAGCAAAACACTGTTACACACGACACAGATGAATCTCTCTGACATAATGGTGAAGCAGAAAAGCACTTACAGGCTAATTCCACTGATCTGAAGTTCAAAAGCTAGCAAAACTACCCAGAATAGTGCCAATTGTTGAGGAGTGGGTATTGATTAGAAGGAAGTACAAAGGAGCCTATTTGTGCTCATGCTCAGTTGTGTCCAATTCTTTGTGTCCCTATGGTCTGTAGCCTGCTAGTCTCCTCTGTCTGTGGGACTTCCCAGCAAGAATACTGGAATGGGTTTCCATTTCCTCTTTCAGGGGATATTCCCCACCCAGGGATCAAACCCTCATGTCCTATGTCTCCTGCATTGCAGGTGGATTCTTTACTGCTGAGCCACCAGGGAAGCCCACAGAGGAAACTTCTAGGGAGCAATAAATATTCTATGTCTTGGTCTGTGGTGGTTACATGAGTGAGTGTATATATTCATAAAATATGTGAAGCAAAGTTAACCCAGGAATTCAGAAGCAGAATGATAAACTGGACTCAAAGCTGAGTGGGATGTTTAATGGGAGATCAGGCAAATTTGAGGCCTTGGGTTAGAGGCTGTATCTTCTATAAAAGATCCCACTGATTCTGCAGGGTAGAGAATGCAAGCCCCATGGTACAGTGTGTGAATAGTATTTTGATCAGAGAGACCCAAGACTTTGAAGAGAGGAGAAATAGGGGTACATGACCTGGATGTCCAACTCCCTAGGAAACAGGGAAGCAGAGTCTGGGGCTGGAACCAAAAGGCAAACCTCCACCGTGCCAGGCACTGTTTGTAGAAAACACAGGGAGATAATAGCTTATGAATATCAAGTAACAGCTTTTACTCTTGATGGTGTTTCACTTTTCATGTGTCTCTCTTTTCCCCCCATCTATTTTGTAAGAGTTTTAATTGCAAGGAAATTTAATAGCATAATTTATAAGGCCTCATGTCAGTCAATTTGGAGCCCAGACAGTACCTGAAACTAAGTCTTGCCCATGGTTGTAATGGATTCATTCATTCCTGGCTTCAGGCTGGGACAAAACTGCCATAAAAACAAACTGAGGGACTTGAATAGTGGTCCAGTTGTTAAGACTCTGAGGTCCCAATGCAGGGACCCAGGTTCAATCCCTGATTAGGCCACAACTAAAGATCCCTCATGCTGCAACAGAGAAACCATGTACCGCATGCAAGGAAGACTTAGAGCAGCCAAAAACAAACAAACAAAAATTCAAACAAAACAAAAAAGGTAAAGAATTGCTAAAAATTATGTTAAAAAAAATTAAAAGGGAGAATCCAGGAGTCATGTCTTATGAGAAATGGTCCTGGCAAAGTAAAGATATGGGGGAAGAGGACAGGACATGAGAAGTGTCTCCAGATTTCTAAATGCTTGCCATGAAAGGAAAAGGTCAACCTGCTCAGGATGACTCAGAGAGGAACCAGGACGAGTGAGTGGAAATTCTGAGAAATAGAGTGCAGTGAGGAGAACCTTCCATGAAGAACTAGAGGCCTCACAATTTTCCCCAAATGAAATTTATTCATGCACATTTTCATTTACTGTGCTAGGCTCTGGGATACAGGGAACATGACCCCCAAGGTCCCTTATGGAGTTTACTAAATGTGTCAGAGACTGAAGATTGCCTATCTCATATTTCCTCTCCTCTTCTCCCTTACTGACAAAATTCTAATTTTGTTATGGACTTTAATATGTCCACCGAAAATATTACATTGTCCAATCTCTCTCTCTAGGGATGACCAGTGAGATGTGAATGGAAGTTGCAGGTGAACTTCTAGGATATCACCTTAAAAGAGGCTAACTTAGATAACAGGGCAATAACATTATCACCCTCTTCTTTTTTTCCTGCCTAGAAAATGGCTGAAGTTTGAACTGCCATCTTGGGTCCTGAGTTCCCCTTCAGAACTGAATCCACTAAGGACGTGGAAGAGAAAGACATAAAGATCTTGGGTTCCTAATGACTGTGAAGTCTCCATATCAGCTCTGTATTGACTGTCTGTTGACTTCTCTTACAAACTTCTACCTTGCTTTTAAGCTATTTATTTAGGTTTTCTGTTGTATGCAGCCAGTTCTATTGATACACTAAGAAAAACTTTTTAAAAAACCAAAATTGTATAAAAGGACAACTGAGATTCCTTTTAGTTCCAACAGCTGTATATTATGACTTTTATTCTCTGAGGTTCCAATATGGTGTCACCTTTCTATATGAAACTTTTCCAAATTCGTTAAGAAGGTTAAATCTCTCCCTCTTTGGTTCTCCTGCAGCACTTTCTTTACTCTGCTAAGATAACACTTACCTAGTTGAGTCTTATAACAGGCCCCTGACACACACCTTTATGATTCCTGCTCGTTATTAAGTGTATACGCAGAGTATGAGAATGTTTAAATGGGGAGGGCGCTTATGTTGCTGTCCAAGGTCCTGAACCTTCAAGCACACTAGGACACGGTTGTTTTTTCCAGTCTCTGAGACACCAATTCTATCTGACCAACTCACTAAACAATTCTGATGAAGCAAGAGAGAAGCAACAGCAAGAAAAGGCAGGGCAAAAAGAGAAAGAAAGAAATGGACAGAGAACAGAGGTTGCTCAGAACATTGCTAATGAAAGCCAGAGAGCAAACAAAAACAGAAAAAAAATTTTTTCCTTTTGACAATTTCAAATAATGTCATCAGAGTTTACAAATATTGTTAGGAAGAGTTATAAATATGTGTTCTAAGTGATGCAAAGTTGTGCAAGTATTGATATGAACAACTATACTTATGCAGACAGAGAAGCAAAACTTCACCTAGGTGGAGATGGCAGGAGGAATGATCTTCACTGTATTTACACCATGTGCTCATGCTTCTTCTTTTCAACCTTGATAAGTACTTTGTGATTTTTTAAAGATAGTGCCACCCAGGAAGTTGGACCATGACTTATGTTTTACAGTTCCTATGATCGATTAATATTTTTTTTCATGGTCTACCATATTTTTCTTGGTTATTAGCAATGTTATCTCTCACCCAAACTTGGAGAATGGGATATTCTGCCCAGATTCCCTCCTCCTTGCAACTCATCGCAGTTACTTACCCTCTGTTTGGCTTGGCTAGCCAACTGAGTCCCTCTTATACAATATTTTTACAGTGCTCTTGATTTAAATTCATCCTAGGTGTTTAAAAATGCATTATCTCAGTTAATCCTTTCAACAGCCCATAATATCAGAATAATTATTCTCAATACAATTAAATTCATGTCATGGATCTTTGAGGCTGTTTGTGAATTGAATAGCTGAAACAAAGAATAGTAAATCACAAGTGTCAAGGGACTGTTCTAATTTACCTGTCTCCCAAAATAGCCTATGAAACCTTTAAAGTCGTGAACAATTTCTTATTCATCATCATATTTTCAACAATATCTAGCATGGTTCTGATACATAGTAGGGGTTCAAAAATATTTCTGTAATAGATGAAAGAATTAGCAGAAATATATAAGCATTAGCATTGCATTTAAATCATTTATATAGGGTGCATTTATGAATAATAGGTCAAAGGAACATTAGGGAAAAGAAAGATACATAAGGGAAATCTCAAAATAGTCTTAACTATGGTGAAGTATTAGAAAAACATCCTACATGATATTTCCACTGTATGAAACAATGCATCATTGAAAATTAAGACAGGAAACAGGAATAGTGAAAAAATTCCCTTCACATGTAGGTGTCAATCCCGTATTGAACCAAAATGATTTAGAGAAATAAATCTGAGAAATAAAAGGGTATTCTGAGACTACCTTTTCTCAGAATATTCTGAGTAAGGGTAGTTCTCTTATTCTGAGAAATTAAAGGGTAAGCCCTTCAGTCCCATCTCCTTGCTTTCCCTCGAATTTCTCCCCTCTCTCCTTTCCTCTCTGTTCCCATATTCAAACATTCACTGAGATCCTGCCACATTAATGTACTGTGAGGATTCCAACCCTTGCCTTCAAAGAGTTTACTCTCTAGTCTAGAGGGGGGAAAGTTCACAAACAGCAACCATAGTGATAATATCTGATTCTGAACAATAATGTCAAATCCACAGTTTTGCCTGGAGCTGTCCTCTTGCCCAACATGAACCCTATCTTGGAAGATTTACCTGATCTTACCACCAGAGCAAAGGACAAAGAAAATTATTTTCCTCAGTATCTATTAATAAATACTCATTTGTATCTGAATGGATTACAATAATAGCAAGGCTTTCCTTTGGGATTAAAAGCCACAGAATGATATCCAAAAAAGGATCATAGTGACTAAAAGAGGATTTTATAGCTCTTCCAATTCAACCACCTTATTTTTTAGATCTGGAAGCTGGAGTCCGGAGAGGTGGGAGGATTGCCTGTAGTCACACAGCAAATCAGTGGCAGTGCACACCTGGAGCACATGTGTACAGGCTCCCACCAAATACCCACTTTATTTTCCACTATTTTTAAAGTTCCCATCATTTCATGGGAAATAGATGGGGAAACAGTGGAAACAGTGTCAGACTTTATTTTGGGGGGCTCCAAAATCACTGCAGATGGTGACTGCAGCCATGAAATTAAAAGACCCTTACTCCTTGGAAGAGAAGTTATGACCAACCTAGATAGCATATTAAAAAGCAGAGACATTACTTTGCCAACAAAGGTCCATCTAGTCAAGGCTATGGTTTTTCCAGCGGTCATGTATGGATGTGAGAGTTGGACTGTGAAGAAAGCTGAGTGCCAAAGAATTGAACTTTTGGATTGCTTTTGAACTGTGGTGTCGGAGAAGACTCTTGAGAGTCCTTTGGACTGCAGGGAGATCCAACCAGTCCATCCTAAAGGAGACACCAGTCCTGGGTGTCGATTGGAAGGACTGATACTGAGGCTGAAACTCCAATACTTTGGCCACCTGATGCGAAGAATTGACTCATTGGAAAAGACCCTGATGCTGGGAGGGATTGGGGGCAGGAGGAGAAGGGGATGACAGAGGATGAGATGGCTGGATGGCATCACCGACTCGATGCTCTTAACTCCGGGAGTTGGTGATGGACAGGGAGGCCTGGTGTGCTGCGATTCATGGGGTTGCAGAGTCGGACACGACTGAGCGACTGAACTGAACTGAACTGAACTGAAGGTTTACTCAGGGTTAATGTGTACAGCCACAGGCTGTGCCCTGAACAGCTCTGACATGACCATGATGTTAATGGCCACAGCCCTGGTTTCACCAATGTGCTCCTGAGATTATTTGAAGGTAGTTCAAGACAAATATTTAAAGATACTAATAGTTATGCCTTTATTTTAATGTTTAGGAAACATAAAAGGCACTTTGATTTTATGGATAGGGATATTATATAGTAATCTAAAGCTTCTTTTAAAATTTAAATTGAGGAATTTCCCTGGTGTTCCAGTGGCTAAGACTCTGGCTCCCAATGCTGGGGGCTCAGGTTTGATCCCTGGTCAGGGACCTAGACCCCATATGCCACAACTAAGAATTCTCATGCCACAACGAAGATTGAAGATCTCTCATGCTGCAACTAAGAACTGGCACATCCAAATAAATAAAATAAATAAATATAAACAAACAAATATTAACAAAAAATTTAAGTTTAAAGGTGAATGAATTATTTTTTAAAAGATGTTCAACTGGTATAAGAATGTGATGAAAATCATGAAAGAAGTATACAAATTACTAAAGTTTAGGAAACACTGTATTTATTATACCATGCTACATCCCTCCAAGATAAAATAAAGTACTTTTACAAATCTACCTCCTCAGTATTGAGTTTTTGATGTGAAAGTGATGATGGAATGTTTGGACATATGTACCTTTAGTAGAAACAGGTTAAAAGCAGTTAGGAGAAGATATTCTATTCAAGAAAGTTAGAGGGCAACTAGAAAGGAGAGTTAAGTCTGAGTTTTGGTGTGTTATGGAAACGATTATACTTTCAAATGTAATGGATTAGCAAAGGGTTAGGTAGAAATCTTGTGATTTATTTCTTACAACTGAATATGAATATTTACCAGAGGAGATAGGTTCAAATCCTACTTCTGTGACTTCCGAGCTTGTTACCCTCGCTAAACCCCTTTTAGTTTATTTCTTTAAAAAAAGGGCTGTGTTGTGAGGAAGAACCATGAGAATATAAAAATGCCTTGAAAGGGAGATTGAGAGAAAGGCTGAAAGAGACAGGAAGAAAAAGTAAATGATGAAAGAGAGGAAGCCAGGTTGGATGGACTGTCAGAAGAATGGGAGCTGGTGAAATTATCTCAGACTTTCTGTGCTGAAATAGTCATTCTTGTCACAAGCTGCTAAATTTTTTTCTTATGAAAACATTTCTAAGGTGGCAGATGAATATATTTTTAAATTTTTTTTCTTGAAACATAACACTCCAACAGGATGTGTTAGAGAAATGCCAAGAAAAGAAGACAGAAGGAGGTAAAGTCCTTGGATGAGAGGAAGATAAAATGATTTATGCATGGACCTATGGAGGCTTTAGAAGTCTTACCTCCTCCTCGAGCCTTCCTGACCTCCTAGGCGGAACTATTTCCTCTTGGACTCCCCCTAGACTTGCACACTTTCTACTAGGGTTGGTACAATGGTTTAGGAGGTTCTCTGTTTGTCTGTCATTCCCATTAGATAATACAGGCATGGCTTATTTTATTGGACTTCACTTTATTGTGCATTGCAGACACTGAAGTTTTCTTTTTTTTACAAATTGAAGGCTTGTGGCAACTGTACATTGAGGAAATCTATTGGGGCCATTTTTCCAACAGCTCAGTTAGTATCTGTTTTGGTAATTCTTGTAATACTTCAAAAATTTTCATTATTACTATACTCATTATGCCAGCTTGTGATCAGTGATCTTTGATGTTACTGATGTAAATTTTCAGGGATTCTGCGAACTGGGTCCATATTTAAGCCGCTTGAGTACTGGGACTACATCTTATTCACCTTCTGCATTCTAAGTTACTCTAAGCCACTCTTCTGTATTCTAAGTTACACTTCTATGGTGGCTCAGAGGTAAAGAATCCACCTGTCAATGCAAGAGGTACTAGATCGGTCCCCGGGTTGTGAAGATCCCCTGGAAAAGGAAATGGCAAACCACTCCAGTATTCTTGACTGGGAAGTCCCATGGATATAGATGCTGGCGGGCTAAAGTCCATGCAGCTGCAAAGAGTCTGGACACAACTTAGTGACTCAGCAACAGCAACAACCCATAGAATCTGGCACATGTGTATTGCTTGACTAACATTTGTTGAATGAATAAGCCTGGGTCAAGGGACTTGACACCTTGTGTGTTGAAAGACAAATGGCAGCCCAGAGGATATTTAACCCGGAGAAGAGATAACTCAGGGGATATACTCATTATTTCCCAATATCTGTAGCACTAACTCGGGGAACTGTATTTGAAATAGGCTGTGTGGTCCCGATGGCACAGCTAGGACTAAGAAAGCAACCTCGACTCATTATAAGGAATTCTAGCCATCAGAACTGGCCAAAAATGCCATGGCTTAGCTCACTGGAGCAAGGGCTCATTTCTACAGACTAGATACCTCTTTTCAATGTTTTAGATACTGGATTAGATATTCTCTGTAGTCTACCTGTCTTCTACTCTCTTTTTTTTCTTTTTTTTTTGCTTGTTAGCTTTCTTGCTGATTTCAAAACATCTTCCCACTGGGCACCTCTATCTAGCCTTAGACATATAGACCGTAGGGTTGGAAGGAGACTCATAATTCATTTGACCTAATCCTTTCTTTGTACCATTCCACATATGAGAAAACCAAGACCAAGTCAAACGACTAGATTATGGTGGAAGATAGCCTTAGAACCCAATTCTGTTGGGTTTTCTTCATTGGTTACCAAAATATGGTGCCACTGTGTCTGAGCAGTAGGACTCTGTTCTCTTTCCTTGTAGTTCGTCAGTGGGTTGTTGTTGTTGTTGTTGTTGTTCAGTTGCTCAGTTGTGTCTGACTCTGTGACTCCATGGGCTGCAGCACGGTAGGTACTTATTTCCCATTCTCCCACTTCAGAATAAAAATTGGAAAATTACATAATTAATACACACTTAACCTGAAATAAGACAAAGACAAATGCTATATGATATCACTTAAATATGGAATTTAAAAAAATACAGCAAACTAGTGAATATAACAAAAAAGAAGCAGATTCACAGACATGGAGAGCAAACTAGTGGTTAGCATGGGGAGGGATGCGTGCTAAGTTGGTTTAGATGTGTCCAACTCTTTGCGACCCTATGGACCATATCCTGCCAGGCTCCTCTGTCCATGGGATTCTCCAGGCAAGAATACTGGCGTGTGTTGCCCTCCTGCAGGGGATCTTCCCAACCCAGGGATGAAACTGAATCCCTTGCATTTCCTGTATTGGCAAATGGGTTCTTTACCACTAGGACCACCTGGGAAGCCCATGGAGATGGGTAGAAAGGGGCAATATGGGGTAAGAGAGTGGGAGGTACAAAGTACTGAATGTAAAATAGGCTCAAGGATGTAAGGTACAACACAGGGAATATAGCCAATATTTTGTAGTAGTTGTAAATAGAAAGCAAGCTTGCAAAGTTGTAAAAAAAAAAAAAAAGAAAAAATACAGCCGTCATAATGAAAATATCATCATTCTTTTCATAAACTATTATTGCATAGAGGTTAAGTGGACATGGGATTGAAACTTGAGGGTCAGAGAGACCTGAGTTCTATTGATACTTACTCCACATTTCTAGTAGTGTGACACTGGATAAGTTAATTACCCCTCTGACCCCCAATTTCCTTATTTCTAATATGAGAATAACTATACCACCTCCCCAGGGGAGTGGTAATACTTAAGTAAAATAGCAATATAAAACTCTGAGCACAGAATCATAGTAAGTCTGGAAGATCCCCTGGAGGAGGGCGTGGCAACTCACTGTAATATTCTTGCCTGGAGAACCATGTGGAGAGAGGAGCCTGGTGGGCTATAGTCCATAGGGTTACCAAGAGTTGGACAAAACTGAAGTGGCTGAGCCTGAGTACACACATATACTTAAACACAGTCCTTGTCTTTTTCTTTCCAGTCTCTTACCAGACATAAAAAGAGATAATTGAATGAAACTTCCCAACATTCCAGCCTCTTCCCTTTCTATTGGTAATAATCTGGTTCAATCCTAGCATCTGTCTCTGTGAAAGCTGTCCCTGCACTTCACTATGACATTCATAGCTGCTTTATGAGCTTGTTCGTTCATCTATAAATGAAGGCAGAAGAGAATATCTTAATTTCACAATATTAAAAAAAACAAAGGATTTTTGAAAATTGGACTGGACTGCTATCTAAGGTTCCTCCTTGCTCTGACATCATTTGAGCCTGAGAATCTACACCTCCCTCTCTTTCTCCCACCCCCACTCTTTTTATCCATTCTTACTCTCTTCTCTAGCCTGAGGACACAGAACTCAGCTAGAGTGCACCATGCAGGTGGAAGGATTAAGAAATGGATTTCGCCTCTGGACTACCAATAGGATCTAGTCCCAGAAATCACTGTAGTTGGAAGTGGAGAGAAGCCTAGAACAGATCTGATTGTCTCCCCAAGCTGGAGAAGGAAGTGGCAAACCACTCCGGTATTCTTGCCTAGAAAATCCCATGGACAGAGGATCCTGACAGGCTGCAGTCCATGGGATCGCAAGAGTCAGTTAATTTAAACCTTATTCTCCCTTTGTTGATAATGATGGTATGTAGCACTTGATTTAGGAGAAGGCAATGGCAACCCACTCCAGTACTCTTGCCTGGAAAATCCCGTGGACGGAGGAGCCTGGTAGGCTGCAGTCCATGGGGTCGCAAAGAGTCGGACACGACTGAAGTGACTTAGTAGCAGCTTAGCAGCAGCTGGAATACAGCCTATCTTTTAAATTTGAGTGCTCTGCTTCATGATTTCACTATATTATTCTTATCTAGAATCACAGTTCCTTTAGGGAAAACCAGGGTTCAGTTATAAAAGTACAGACTTAAAGTACACAAACTGTGTGATAAAGAAACGTAGTTTCTACGGAAACTTTGCATAAACCCTGTCCTCATTCTGGTCTCCATTTTTTCTCAAGAGCCAAGTGGCTTAAGCTTTTCTTATCAATGACACTAATTTTATTTTGTTCTTTGGCCTATTTTAATCGGGGACATAAGGTAGTTACCCTAAAAATTTATATTTAAATGTTTCAAAGAACACAACATTTAAAAATCAGGAATATACAAAAGGCATTTCTAGCTTCTTCGGGAAAAATTACACAAAGTCCAGTAACAATGAGACCACATTTTCTCAGGATAAAATTGACTAAGACTAAGCAGAAGTTCCCTCCTAGGGGCATGAAATCTCCATCTGATCAGTCTCTGTTCCTCCTTTAGATCACTTGACTCCCATGGCCAATATCAATTCTGATCCCCATAGACATGTGAGTTTATGACTCCAGGAATAAAGTATAATGGCAATTCTCTATGTCTGAATCAATAATCATATGAAATTATTTGCAGTCAATTAGAAAAAAATTTAAATGCAGTGAATGAGTGATTCTCTGTGATCATTCTGCAGATCATTCTACAGAATGTCTAGACCTGGCATATTCTAGGCATTCAATGAAGAGTAGTTGCAATTAGTAGTAATAATATCAGAAGTGTTATGAGACATCCCTGGTGGTTCAGAGGTTAGGACTTGGTGCTTACAGTGCTGTGACCTGGATCCAATCCCTTGTCAAGGAACTAAGATCCTGCAAGCAGTGTGGTGTCACCGAAAAAAGAAAAAAAAAGTATTAATACTTAAATGTATCTTATTGCTTTGAGGACGAAATTAGGTTAGTGATGCATTAAAGACATGCAACTTCTGAAAAGCATTGAAAAGTAGTATAAATCTTTGCGAAATATCCTTGAAAACAGAGAGGAATTATATCACAAAACATACAGCTATTTTCTGAAAATCCTTCTTACAAAGCTCTGCTCCTACAGTTCCACTCTTTAGGGTGACAGTTCATTTGACAGTCTCCATCTCTTCACATCCTCAACCTCTACTGATTTCCCTCCTCCTCCTTCCCTGCTCCCATTCTTTTTCCTGAAAAGCAGTCCAGTCTCCTCTCAGCTTCTGTTACTCTCCTGGTGAGAGGGTAAAGAGAGGAGGCAGAAGCATTTGTAAATACTGACATTCAATATTCTCTTCTTTCATCCTCATCTCAATTAGTAATGTTTATCAGATGGTTCCTGAGAAACTGCAGAAATCATACATTCTTTGTCAAATATCCCAGAAAAGAGTTCTTAAGATTTAGACAGAGGTGGGTTGTTAAGACACGTGATAGAAGCCTGTATAAAGTGCATCACAAGCATAGAGAAGGGGGCATAAGTGATGTCAACTGGCGAAATCCAGACAATGCCCTCCTCCCTCCCACAACACTGCTCCCCCAACACATCACTCCCCAACATTCATAATGAGCTCAGCGAAAATGATCGGGAATTTCAGGCTCAGAACATCATCCCAAGCTGGCTTCCAAGAGGAGGAAGGGACTCTAATGAACTACAGCTGAATTCTGCCGTCCAGAAACTTCTTCAATCCTTTCCCTTCCATTTCACAAGTCTTGCACCCCTCTCCCTTCACACTTGGTTTGTTGGGATTTCTTTGCAAATAGGCTGAAAGTGTTCTCAGCAAGAAAGAAACTACTTTTTACTTTATCTCTGCCTAGGAGTCTTCGGTGAGTGCAGGCTTGGGCCGAGTCTCAGGAAACAAGAGTCTTTTGAGAAGGACATTGGAGAGTCTTGTAACAATTCTGTTTGAAATACAAGGATTATTTCCTTTCCATGTGAATTTGGGCTCATTGCTCTCTTTCTCTAATTCTCAGTTTTCTCTTCAACAAAATGAAACTACAGTCCTATCTCTGAATCCCTCAGAAAACGGTTGGAAGAGTAAGATATGAAGTGAGGTGTTAATAGGGTAGTTATTATCTCCTTGCTCTAATCCTGCTTTGCCACACACAGTTACCCAAAGTGACATTTCTTCGTGCAGTGACACTTGAAGACTCCTCCCCTCTGTCCATTATTTGGGGCGGATGTTGGTGGAGGTGGCGGGGGTGGGGCGGGCGGCGGTGTTGGCAGTCTGTCCAAGTGAAAGTAGTCTGTCCCTTGGATGTTGCTATTATGAGACCTAGGTCTGGTTTTTCAGAAAGACCCTTAGATGAAGTCTCTGCTTTTTGACTTAAGAACCCTGGGAATCTCCCTTACACTTTCACTCCAGCATTCATTCATTTGGGTAGAAGGCAGTCATCATTCATCCAACGCACTCTCTTTGAGCCTTTCATCTGTCTGCTGTGTTGGGACAGAGTTAAATGACCAAGTTCAAGGCTCAGGATTCTAGGAGCTCACAGCCCATCAGAGAGGCAGCTGAGTAACCAGACAGCCTGCAATGCATGAGATAAGGTCAATGGTATTAGATTTTTTGTGAAATGGCAGTCAAGATGTTGGTCTGGAGGCTGGAGGATCCACTTCCAAAATGGACTCATACAGCTAGCTGCTCAGAAGGCTTTAGCTTCTCACCATGTAGACCTCTTTATAGCGCTGCTTGAGTGTCCTCACAGCATGGTAGCTGGCTTTCTCTGGAGAGAGTGATCCAAGAAAGAGCAGGGCAGAAGTCACACTATCTTTTATGACTTCATCTTGGAAGTCACTCTCCATCACTAGCATAACATCCTATGGATTACACAGGTTGCTATTCTTTGTAGAAGGGAGTGAAGGCCGGGAGAGGAGAATCACTGGGGACCATCTTGGAGGCTAATCACCACAATGCCCCTTGGAAAAACCTTTGGATATCTAAATTTGTGTGTTCTCTCAGCATTGGTACACTGCCTCTATTCTGCTCCTCATCAAACCTGATCTTGGTTCTCTGGCCGTCACCATTTTTACACATATATAAAAATCCAGTTAGGGCTGGGACTTCCCAGGTGGTCCAGTGGTTAAGAATCCGCCTTCCAATGAAGGGGACATGGGTTCTATCTCTGGTTGGGCAACTAAGATCCCACGTGCCATGGGGCAACTCAGCCTATGAGCCACAACTGCAGACTCTCTGGAGTCTGCATGCCACTACTAGGGAGAAGCCTGGGTCCAGCAGCAAAGAGCCCCGTGCCACAGCCAAGACCTGATGGAGCCAAATAAATAGAATGTTTTTAAAAATTCATTTAGACATTGTCATAGAGGAAATGGAAATGAAGGGCTTACCTGGTGCCTCAGATGGCAAAGAATCTGCCTGTAAGGCAGAAGGATCTCCTGTAATCCAGGAGTTTGATTCCTGGATTAGGAAATGGAGACAGATGCTAACACATAAAATGCAATTTTAATCTGTCTCTGAAACTCCATCTGACATTCCACCACCTTCTACAAGCACAGAGCAGTCTTAACATATCCTTTCCTAATCTTCCAGAAATTCTGAGTATAATTATTGACATCTTCTTACAGAGGTGTTTATAAGGTGGGAGTCCAGAAGAGTTTTGAACTCTGTATGAACATGAGAATAAAGCACCGCAGGGATTGTTGAGGAAGGAACCTCCTCATCCCAGGTTTCAAGCATTCTCATGGAAGGAACACCTTAAATGGAGACGTAGTGGCTTATGAGTGCTGTCTGATGAATCTAGAGGAAGGAACAGCACATACAGGGCTTTTTCTTTGGGACAAGCTGACAGGGAGCTGCCAGATATTCTGAACTGTTCCTTTATACCTCATGTATCACAGGAAGTCAATGATTGCTGGGAGATGAATGAGGAGAGGGCCAGGGGACGTGTTAGAAAAGAGTATAGAATGCTTTCAGAGGTGATGGATATGTTCATTGCCTTGATTTTGTTGATAGTTTCATAGGTGTACAGGAATGTCAGAATGTACACTCTAAATATGTACAGTTTATTATATCTCAATAAAGCTGGGGAAAAACTAAATAGTAAATGCAGGGGGAATTGTGAAAAAGCATTTTCTATAATAACATGATTATATTGTAAAAAACCAGTGAGAGTCACCTATAAAATTTATGTATGCACAGATAGCAAATGGAAAAAAATTATTAACCAGTTTGAAAATCTTCAAGATAAAGAGCATCAGTGGATTTTTTAAAAACTCATTTGTTAAAATTATTATAATGCTACATCTTGCAAATAGTTTGCAGGAAAAAATTGATTAACATAAAGGAAAATGGAAATTTACTAGCTAAAGTTTAAGGGACTTCCCTGGTGGCTCAGATGGTAAAGCGTCTGCCTGCAATGTGGGAGACTTGGGTTCGATCCCTGGGTTGGGAAGATCCCCTGGAGAAGGAAATGGCAACCCACTCCAGTAATCTTGCCTGGAAAATTCCATGGACAGAGAAGGCTTGTAGGCTATAGTCCATGGGGATGGACAGAGAAGCCTTGTAGGCTACAGTCCATGGGGTCGCAAAGAGTCGGACACGACTGAGCAACTTCACTTCACTTCAAAGTTTAAGGAAAAGCAATAAGAGTGTATAGTTAAAAGAGGAAATCAGGTTTTGATATACATAACAGAGTCTTGGATCTACATATCACTGTGAGGCATCTTTTTCAGCTAGGACAGCTTCAAAACAAATATTTAAAAAAGCTGACATGAGCATAGATCTTCAAATTTCTATATCATAAATTATTTTTAAAACACTAAAATACATTCAATCATAAGATATTCATTAAAGTATTATCATTGGTAAAAAAATACTTTTTTATATACCTAATAGATAAGGTAAAACTCATTTTTAAAATAATGTTTGGAATAGTACTTTTAATAGATAAAATTTTTTAAAAATGTCTGACTAATTCCATGGCCAGATATTAACAAAGTCATTTGACCTCAAACATAAGCTATATTCTCCAACCTAGACTTTATTAATAATAAAAATGACATTTTAATCTCAATCAGCCAGTCCCTCTGTCTACATCTCAAATAGTTCTGAACTGTGCAGGGAAAAGGGGAGAGTCATTTATTGACTTCCCAATAGTAGTGACATTTTGCTTGATTTTTGAAGACTGAATAGAAAATTGCCAAGTAAAGATGTGGGAGAGGACCTTACAGGTGTTAATAGAGGAAGAAGCATAATCAAAGTTATGGAAGCATTAAAGAACCTGGTGCATCAGGGAAGTGCATGGCAGGAAATTTAGGATGTATGCTGAAAAGTGTCAGGAAATGAGGCTGTTGAGCCATCGTATTGGGTCTAGATCAATGCTAAACATCTGTGTCTTGAAAGCAGGCCATCATCATATTCTCCATTGACTGACTGCTGCCTAGAGCAGTGTCTGCTCAGGGGAAGGAATAAAGATTGTTTTCTCCTATGTTTAATGAATTTGAGTATTTCCATAAGAGGTGGTGGGAAACGTTTCCTGTGGATGACGTGCTGTGTGCTGTGCTAAGTCATTTCAGTTGTGTCCTACTCTGTGACCCTATGGACTACAGCCCAGCCAGGCTCCTCTGTCCATGGGATTCTCTAGGCAAGAATACTGGAGTGGATAGCCATTCCCTTCTCCAGGAGATCTTCCTGAACCAGGGATCAATCAAACCTGTGTCTCCTGATTTCCTGCGTTAGCAAATGGTTCTTTACCACTTAGCGCCACCTGGCCTGTGGATGATGGGTGAGTTCAATTCTTCAGCCTTTCCTTTTCTGCTGTGAGCTAGCCCATATAATTTTTTTCTTAAGTTAGCCAGAACTGATTTCTGTTGTTGGCAACCAAAAAATCCTGCCTGGTTCAGCTCCCTCAACATTTCTTCCATGAAGTATATCAAGGATGTCCAAAGTGCTTTCAATAGTGGGCCATCGGTTCAGAAATCCCTGGGCATGTGCCAGTGGCATTTGAATTAATCAACATAGATGATAAACAGGGTCCATATGTGTGCTAGATGAAAGTTAAGTGTGTGTTTAAGTCAAGTGTGTGCAACATATGAATGAGCAGAAACATTAAACATAACCTTTAGGAAAAGACAACAGGCAAGTGCAAACAAAAAAGAAAGCAGAATATGCATAATTCATATTACAAAATAAATTCAAGGAAAGCAAAATCTATTTAGATATTTACCAAAAGGAGAGCACTATATAGCAAAGCTTATGGGAATGGGCCAAATCTCTACTTATAGGAAGATTAACAATCTTAAATTTCCTTATTATAGAAATAAGGAGATAGCTGAACTGAGCAATCAAGTTAAGAAACTCGACGAAGAGAAGGGAATAGACAGAATAAGAAAGGTGTTTGACTGAGGTCAGGTCCATGGTAAGGGGCAGGAAAAGGAAGAAGGGCCTCTCAAATGCATAAAATCATATGACCAGAAGGGTTCAAGACAACCAAAAGAGCTCAGTGTCACAGAAGCAAGTGAAACATAGTTTTAGTGAAGAAGCAATGAGTTACAAGAAGGAGAGAAACCAACAGCATCAAACACGAAAAAGAGATCCAATAATAAAATTACTTAAACTTCTACAGAATTTGGCAATTACCAGTAAGAGTTTGTGAGAGTTTCATCTAGCTTCTCACAGAAATAAAAGACTTGAGGAATTTAAAAAGACATGGAGTTAGTGGTCATTTTTCACACTAGCCATCCAGCATTTTATTAGCCTTCTTACAGTAAGTGGACTCCAATTTTGTTACAGATGACACAGCCCTTCTTATTGGAGCCCTGTGATTCAGATGAAGGTGACATGTCTGGGACTGGTGTGGGTTGGATAACCTAACATCATTCCCGTCCCTCTTCTCCCTTACCTACCCCCTACCCTATACTCACTTTCCTGACTACTTTTACAGCAAGCAGTGGCAATGTGATGTGAGACACGAAGGAGTCATAATGTCTAGTCAGACATGATGACTAGAGCTGGGGCATCTATCTTTTGAGAAAACATAGAAAGATCAAGAGAGTCACAGCTCTACCAGCCCTGAATTATTACCCACTGGATGGACACCAGTAGCTGTATGACTCTAAGCTTTTTATTTTTAATCTTTGGGTCATGCCGCATGGCTTACAGGATTTTAGTTCCCCAATCAAGTCTTGAACCCATACCCCCCTGCACTGGCAGTACAGAGTCTTAGCCCCTGGAGCACCAGGGAAGTCGTGACTCTAGGCTTTTTATGACGTGAGAAATATAAACTCCTGATGTCTGAGAAGTATAACCTCACTTTTCAGTGGGTGGTGTATCAGTCACATTGGAAGAGGAAAGTGTGCAATGAGATAAATAGACGGATGCAGCCATCTTTGGAAAAAAAAACAGTCTGCTGCAGACTCTATCAGTCTCATGTTACAAAAACCCCAAGATTAACTGGCTTAAACAAAGAAGAAATGTATTGACTCACATATGTGAAAACTCCAGGGGTAGGGATGATTTAATCTCTGTAGAAGACTTGTGACTTTGGGTGATGCTGACCTTGTCCCTAGCTCCAGAGGTGGATGTGTGACTCAAGTCTGAGCTGGTTCATACAGAACATTTCCTTGACAACAGTAAATTGTTCAGGGATGGGCACAAGCCAAGTCCTCAGGACAATTAAAGCCAAAGAAACGCAATTTCCTGGGTATTTGTGTGAAATATCAGAAAAGCAGGCTTTTCTTTTCCTGAAGTAGGTGAGCAAGAGAGGATATGTGGATGGAGGACATGTGGCAGCATCTTGTCATTATGAGGAGAGATTCTGAGACAAAAGCTAGTACAGAAGATGCTGAGCCCAGAGATGAAGAAAGAGAAACCAGGTTCAGATGACAGCTTAAGATTTAGTCAAGCCTTATCTGGAGTCAGGCCCACTCCTGGGGTTTTCACATATGTGACTCAATAAATTTCTACATTGCTTAAGCCAGTTAGTCTTGGATTTTCTACAACACAAAAGCTAAAGAGTGTAGCAGATTGTTTTTCTCAAAGATGGCTGCATCAGTGTATTTATATCCTACTGTACATTCTCTACATGCAATGTGACTGTGTCTGTGTTCCCATCCCTTGAGTCTGGATGGGGCTTGTAACTGCCCCAACCAGTGGAGTTTGGCATGGTGATGCTATGTGAAATCCTATATTAAAGTATGTAAAGGAAAAGATTCCCCCTCTCTTTCTCTGTTTGCCTCTGCAACTCACCCAACTATATCGTAAGAGAACCTAAGCCACTTGGAGAGGCCATGTGTAGATATTCTTGCCAACAATCCCAGCTAAGTTCTCAGCTGACAGTCAGACTGAATCACTAGACATGAGTGAATGCACCTTCAACTGATTCCAGCCTCTAGTCTTCAAGTCTTCTAGCTGCAACTCAAGACATCAAAGGGCAGAGACAAACCACTCTGGTGGTGCCCTGTCTGATATCCTGACCCACAAAAAACATGAAAGATAATAAATAATGATCATAGTTTTAATGAAACTGAATTTGGGGTAATTTGTTCTACTGTGCTAGATAAACTATTACAGAGTCCTAATTAACAGGGTTAGCATTCTATGAGAGTGGTTTAAGAATAGTGGAAAGAGAAATAAGATGGCAGAGTGTGTGGAATGAATTGGAGATGAGGAAAATGGAGTCAGAGCATAAGCTTCTCGGGAAAATTTCCATGAAAGCATCTCCCTGGTACTAAGAAAGGATTTAACAAGTCTGAATCCAAAGTAAACAAAAACCTTCATGCTTTTGCTCATCATCAGAAGACTAAAGTTATGAGTTTGATAGAATCCAGGAGGAGGAACTTTAGCTAATAAGTTTCATGAATTCCTCTGAATTCAAAAAGGCATTAAGAAGAAATGAAAGGTGAATCAGTGAAACCTTCAAGAAGAAGGCACTTATTTGAGAAGCTCTCTGCTCAAAATCTCCAGCAGACTCCATCACCTATGGTTAAGATCAAGTTCTTCAGCCTGGCATTCAATGGCCATTTCTGTTTCCCAGCCTCTCCTTTGCACACCCCAACCTCCAGCAGAACTGCAGAATGGCACTACTTGATATTCTGATTGCCCCCTCACTGTGCCACCTCTGGGCTCTTGCCCTTATGCGGAGGAAGACTTGGGACCCCAGCCTTGCCCAGAGTGTTGTTCAGAGCCTGTGCCCATCCTCACCTCAGCTAAGGTCTAGAAGCCTCCTGAAGAGAGAAATCAATGATATGTGGTCTTAGGGACTCCAGCCTTCTTCTTACATGATTTTTCACTTGAGGTACAATGTATATACAATAAAATGCATGTATCTCAAGTGTACAGTTCTATGAGTTTTGACAATTGTATTCACATGGTAACTACCAGTCCAATGAAGCTTTAGAATTTTTCTATCACTCCAAAAATTTCCCTCATTCTCTTGCTCCTTTCCAGTCAATCTTGTGCACCTCCCATCTCCCAGAAAACAACTGCTTTGGTTTCTATTACCATAGATTAGTTTTTCCTCTCTTTGAACCTCATATAAATAGAATCACGCAGTACATACTCTGTGTCATGCTTCTTTCACTCAACATAATGTTTCTGAGTTTCACCTGTGTTTTTGCTTGCATTAATTTTTCATTCTTTTTTATTGCTGTGTAGTATTCCATTGTACAAATATAGCACAATTTGTTCATCCATTTCCCTGTTGGGGGATATCAGAGTTGCTTGCAGTTTTGGACTATCATGAATAAACTTACTATGAACATTCTTGAATATTTCTAGTGAATATTTGTTTTGATTTCTTAGGAGTGGAATTGCTGGGTTATGGGATAAGTGAGGGTTTAAGTTTATAAGGAACTGCTAAGCAGTTTATCTAAGTAGTTGTACCATTTTATGCTCTCATCACCATTGTACGAGAGTTCCAGTTGCTCTATCCTTGCCAATAATTAGCAATGTTAGTCTTTTGGTATTGTCAGTAGTTGTGAAAGTATATCTCATTTTGGCTTTAAAATGTATTTCCCTGATGACTAAAAATGTTGGGAAACTTCTTATGTACTTATTCATATACCCTCTTTTGTGAAGTGTCTGTTCAAGTCTTCTGCTATTTTTTAAATTGACTTATACATGCAGAATTCTTTGTTGCCAAGGTTACGCATAATCCAGAAGCCCGCCTGGAGTTCACCTGGAGCTGGCACACAGGTTCAAGGCCAGAAAGGTAAGTGTTTATAATCAAAGAATCTGAGTCTACTTAGGGGTTAGACTACACAGGATCATGTAAGCATTGCAAATTGTGTCTTTTGATATTAGACATGACACAGTGTACCTGGTAAAAGAGAAGAAATTCTGAATATTATGCTACAGTAATGGTTCCCAACATTGGATACAAATTCTCCAAAATTCTGATGAGTCTTCATCCCAAGATTCTGGTTCAATGATGGTGGTGTAGCCACGGAATTTGGAGCTGTAAACTTTTTCTAGGTGACTAAAATGCAGCTAAGGTTGAGAATCGCTTCTCTAAGAGGAATGACATTCATTCACTATGGGACATCTTATATGTTACTTTGTTAAACCATCAAGCTCATTTAAACAGTCTATTAGGTGTCTTTTTCACATAGGTAAGTTATTCAGAGAAGCTGGAGATGTCTATTCATTTATCAATGTCAAGTATCAAACTGCAGATCATGGTCAGTTACTTTTCTTTCCTCTCTTCGTAATTCTCTCAAAAATGCATCTCATCTATAATAATCATGCTTGGAATAAAGTGAGGATTTAGCCCTCAGTTCTAGATACATTCTCCACCCAACAGTTAAAGTGAAATGAAAGAGTCAGGTTTATTTCCTGTCCTAAGCTGGTGAACGAGGGGGAAGCCTGGCATGCTGCAGTCTATGGGGTCGCAAACAGTTGGATATGACTGAGCAACTGGACAACAATAAAGCTCAAGTGGACACATCCTGTTACTGAGTCCAAGCTCACTCTGCTCGTCGCACAACAGGCCAATGAATCCAAGAGATGAAGTGTTGAGGCAAGGAATGACTTTATTCGGAAAACTGGCTGACCAAGAAGATAGCAGACTAATGTCTCAGAGTGACTAACCATCTTGTCAGGGTCTGGATGCCAGGTTCTTTTATACAGTCAGAGAGATAAAAGCAATGAAGAACTAAAGTCAAAAGGTAGAATAGAGAGGGAGGGGCAGTGGGGAAGTAAAGTGAAAGGGTCTTCAGTCTTCCAAAGTTTCTCTGGGAATGGCCAGGCTTTGGAAGGGGGTGTTAATCTATTCTTTCTGTTGTAGATGTTCACAGGTGAGCAGGGTCAGATTATCTCTCTATGAGCAGAACAAAGACACTTTACAGTCAGGCAGAGGGGCAGGGTCCTCTGAAGCAGGCTATTATATATGATTATAATAACAAAAACAATGAAAAGCAAGCCAAAGAAACAATTTTGGACACGAAGTCAGAACTGGCTTCTTCTCTGCAACAATCCCATGTATTTGTAACTTACTATCAAGTTCAAGTTCCATCCCTAAAAAAGCCAGATTTCAAATTTGGGAAATGTTGTGCAGAAGTTACGATCCAAGGTTAGTGGTCACCAAATTATGGCCGGTAGGCCAAGTTCTTCTCGTGGCCTAAATCCAATCCAATGCCTGTTTTTGTAAAGTCTGTGAGCTAAGAATGATTTTTACAACTTTAAATTATAAAAAGAACTCAAAATGAGACTACTAAGGAGACATGACTTTGATTTCTGATCCAGGAAGATCCTACATGCTGCAGAGCAACTAAGCCCGGGCACCACAACTACTGAGCTTGTGCTCCAGACCCCAGGAGCTGCAACTACTGAGCCCACATGGTGCAGCAACTACCGAAGCTCGCGTACCCTGGAGCCCGTGCTCTGCAACAAGAGAGGCCAGTGCAGTGAAAAACCTGGGTAGTAGAACTAGAGCATAGCCCCTGGTCTCGCAACTAGAGAAAAGCCTGTGCAGTAACGAAGTCCCAGCGCAGCCAAAAATAAATAAAATTATATTTAAAAAGAATTAATCATGCTCCATAGAGTTTTTTGAAATGTAAAATCACAACTGTTCATCTACGTAGTCTTAATGGCTGCTTTTGCCCTCCAATAGCAGAACTGAGTAATTACAACAGAAACTGTGTAGCCCACAGAGCCTAAATATTTATTATCTGGCCTTTTACAGAAGAAATCTACTGATTCTTGGTCTAAAGATTCTCTGGATGAGGGAGGAGGACAGCTGGAGAAGTGAGAAAAGTGTAGACTTTTTGGGTCTTTCGCAAAGAGTGACCCGAGTCTCCCTACCTCCCTGCTAGACCAAACCCGGGGAGGTAAGGACTAAAGAGCAGCAAATAACAGAACTTTCAGTTTGGGTAATCTGAATGCAGAGGGTTGACCCCATTACAGTTCAGAGCCCCAGAAAGGGGTAAAACTAGAGAATAAGTCACTGCATAGTATGTCCAGGCCCCTGGTTCTCAAAGCCTTATCTTCATAAGTATAGCATCAACATCCCCTGGAAGCTTGTTCGAACTGTAAATTCTTACTGTAAAGCCTTACTCTAGACCCACTGACTCAGAAGACCTTTTGGTGGTGCTAAAGCACCAAAGAATTTGAGAAGCTAGGTAGGCAGGGCTTCAGCCAGCAGCTCAATGTACCTGTGACTCTGCATGGCCTTGAGATGCTGACTGATCCCCATGGATCTGAGAGGGGCACAGAGGTAGCTGAAGGAGAGTTGAGTTCAAAGTCACATGATTGGGATCAAAGGAAGATGTGATAGCAAACATGGGACAAGGACTGAAGCTCAGCTGGGGAGAAACACATCTCAGTGATGGCAACATTTAGAAAAGGAAAGATGCAGGATTCCCAGGTGACAGAGTGGCTTTTGCCAAACAACAGAAAAAAACAGAACTTATATCCAGAAAAAATAAATTCCTTCTCTTCTCTAAGCCTTACTGAGGTATAACTGACAAATTAAAATTATATATATTTAAGGTATATAATGTGATAATTTGATTTAGGTATTCATTGTAAAACACTTACCACAATTAAGCTAATTAACCCATTCATCATCTCACATAGTTACCTTTTTTTGTTCTGGTAAGAACACTTAAGAGCTACTCAACAAATTTCAAATATACAATATAGTAATATAGTGCGTGTGTGCATGCTAAGTTGCTTCAGTCGTGTCCAACTTTTTGCAACCCTGTGAACTGTAGCCCAACAGGATTCTCCAGGCAAGAATAGTGGAGTTGGTTGCCAAGCCCTCCTCATAGTATTACAGTATTATTAGCTATAGTCACCATGCTGTAGAGTAGACTGCCATAACTTACTCATCTTACTCATCAGTTATGAAAGTTAGTACCCTTTGACCAATAACTCCCCATTTTCTCTACCCCTAGTCCCTGACAGCAGCCATTCAACTCTCTGCTTCTCTGAGTTGAACTTTTTAGATTTCAGTAGAAATGAGGTCTTATAGTACTTGTCTTTCTGTGTCTGGCTCTTTTCACTAGGCATATGTCTTCCCAGGTTCATCCATGTTGTCACAAATGGCAGGATTTCTTTCTTTTTATGGATGAATAATACTTCCTTTTATAAAGTGGACTTGAACCATGCATATATTAAGGACACCAACCCTCTTGCTGTTGAGAACATGCATATAGCTTTACAGTCAGCCCTCCTTGTGAGTCCATTCGGATTCAAACCACCACATATCAGGTAGTACTGTGATTGCTGTTGCTTAGTCGCTCAGTTCTGTCCAACTCTTTAGCAACCCCTCTTTAGTGACCCCATTGACTGGAGCCCACCAGGCTCCTCTGTCCTTGGAATTTCCCAGGCAAGAATAATAGAGTGTGTTGCCATTTCCTTCCCAACCCAGGGATTGAACCCACCTCTCCTGCATTGGCAGGTGGATTCTTTACCACTGAGCCACCAGGAAAGTCCAGTACTGTGGAACATATTTATTAAAAAAAATAATCTAACTTTAAGGGTTAACTTATATGTATAACTAAACATATATGTATATATCTCACATTTTCTTTATTCATTTGTCTGTTGACCTGTTTCTTTTTAAAAATCACAAGAGAAAAAGAATAAGAAAAATCCTAAATATTAAAATTGGTCCCATATCTTGCATATTGTGAATAATGCTACAATGAACATAGGACTGTAGATATCACTTTTAGATCCTGATTTCAATTTTTTGACTATATACTCAGAAGTGGGATTATGGATCATATGGTAATTCTATTTTTAATTAATTATTTTTTTGGCCATCCTACACAGCTTGAAGGATCTTAGTTCCTCATTATTGATTGAACCTGGGCCCCTGCAGTGAAAGTGCCGAGTCCCAACAACTGGACCCCCAGAGAATTCTCAATTTTTAATGCTTTAGGGAACTTCCTAATGACTGTGCTAATTTACATTCCCACTAACAGTATATAAGTTTTCTCTTTTCTCCACACCCTCACTTCACTTTCAGTTCAGTCACTCAGTCGTGTCTGACTCTTTGCGACCCCATGGACTGCAGCATGCCAGGCCTCCCTGTTGCCATCCTAACAGGTGTGAGGTGGTATCTCACTGAGATTTTGACTTGCATTTCCCTGACGATTAGTGACATTGAGTACCTTTTCATTGACCTATTAGCCCTTTGTATGTCTTCTTTGGAATAAAGTTTCATTTCTTGAAACGTAAATTTGAGAACTGAGGTTTCTTCTTGCCGTCTCCTTAATAAATGTTGTTTGGTTGTTTAGGGGAAATGTGGGGATATGAGGACAACTCTGGGGGAAAGTTCAAGATCCTATGCAGTTGGCTGGTAGTGAACTGTTTTGGAACTCGGATCCCAGACTCTGAATTGAAAACCAAGACCTTGCTATTTGTAGCACCTACACTGCAAGAAGGGAGGGAAGAAGGGAATGCTTACCAGACAGAGGTTAGGACTATGAAGTTTTAATTCCCTAACCCACCAAAATAGAGACTTCTCTTTTATCCAGCAGTAAAACCTCAGATTCTCCTCCAAAAAGCACATTGTGATTGTAGTATCGAACTGCAGGAGGACCCTTGTGACATAAGCAGGGCAGATGAGGCATTATGACTCTCTGTGATGAACATATAGCCAAAAGTCAGCCCATTTCAAAAATCGTCGTAAGTTAGCCAATTTCAAAAAGACTATTTGATTACAAACACTATAGATAATTGATCCTATTTCTTATAAAAAATCACAAGAGAAAAATAATAAGAAAGATCCTATATATTAAAAGAGATTTAAGAAACTTGCCACCAATTACAAAGTATAGATCTTTGTACTTTGAATCCTGATTTGAACAAATTGGTAAAAATAAGACAATTGAAGGAATACTCTGAATATTTGATTATATTAAGTAAGTTTTATAAACTTTTTTACATGTGAGAATAGCATTGTGGTTATGGTTTAAAAATAATTCTCATTTTTAGAGACATCTAAAATATTTATATGAAAAGATATAATATCCGGGCAAGGGTACTAGGCAGGTGTACAGATGAAACCAGACTGACCACAAGCTGGTAAGTGTTGTAGCTTGTTGATGAGTGTATGGGTTCATTATACTATTCTGGTCCATTGTTGCATAGATTTCAAATTTTCCAATATAAATAGTCTAGCTTTGTTTTCTTAAAATCATTTTTGAAAGAGTAGCAATAACATTAACTTGAAAGAAGTCACAGTCATTTGCCCAAAAAAAATATTTAGAATTTCTATAAAAGCATTACAGTAATTGTGCAGGTGAGTAAAACATTAGAGATATTTTTGACACTTCAGTTTTGCCAGCCTTATATTTTCCAACGTTTCATTAGGGAAGGGCTGCTTTCCTCATCATTTTCTCCCCTCTTGGAACAGATCAATCCACGAATTCGTATCTGTGCATTCACTGGGCTATGGGTGTGCCTTTCTAGGGATAACTGCTGTTCACTATCACTGTATGATGGAGAAGGTGAGTGAGGGGGAAGGAAGACCTTCCACGTAGGCAGCAGCAAACTACCATCACAAGTAAGGTAAAGATTGCAAAGAATCCTATAGGCAGGATTCTCTCTGAGGTCTCCCAGTTCACACAGCTAATCCTTGGGTTATTTATCTGCATATCCTCCAAGAACACTTCACAGTGGCTATTTCTTAGTTAGTTATGGATGTCACTTCTCTTTCCAGGTGAAAGCTACTGCAGAGCAGTGAAAACTGAGGCATTCCCTTTCTGGTTATCATAGTCCTGGACGGTACAGTGATTTGGAGAGGACTCGGGAGTACTTAGTTTTCAGAGCTTTTTGATGTGGCTGTGGCTTCTCAGCTCTTAATACTTTTGATGTGGCGGTGGCTTGTCTCCAGTCTCCAAGCAGGCTTGCAAAGAGATGCGCATATCCACATGGGTGGTCTGGTACAAAGTGGCCAAAAGAATTTCATAAGGTGGAACAAATCACCTTGGCAGGTTTTTCTCAAGAATTCCAGTTGTGTACCTGGTTTCCCACTCTGGAATGAATCTGTTGATACAGAGTTCAATCTTGACCTGGAAGCCTCCCAATATATTATATGCCTCCCAATAATGTATATATATTATATTATCACATATATATTGTATGTTGGAAAATTTTTACCCGTATCTTTTTTATTAAAGTAATAGTACTTGCTTTTCAGCAGGGGAGGCCTCGAGCCATTGAGAATAGCTATTTCTTGCTACCTAACACTCCAAAACACAATGATTAAAACAATAATATATTATTCTGAGGTCTGAGATCACAGTCCACCAGAGGATTAGCAATGACACTCTCCCACTCCTTTCCTCACCTTTACACTTTTAAATCTTCCCATCCCCATCTTGCTTTGTCCAGACTCTCTTTTCTATCCTCAGCTGCTTTAAGCAGGTGACTCTCAGAGACTCAGTTTTATTTATCTACAAAATGGACACATTAATCCCTACCCATTTCATAGTGACGGTCCATGAGGATGAGGACATGGTCCATGAGGATGAGGACATGCTCTGAATATCGCCAAGGGCTGGGCGAGGTGGCGTCGAGGAAGTGGAAGACACTATAGGGACCTGCTCAAGGCCACCTCGAGGTGGCGAGTGAGCAGGTCTCCACCTCTCGTCCCTGGGTTCTGGCCAGAAACTGTGAGTGAGTCAGTGTCAGTGTGTGAGGGTATGAGTGAGTGTGAGTGGAGATCTCCCTCCAAGAGACTCTTGGAGGGGAAGAAAAACCCCCTCTGCTTCCAATTGTAAGACTTCCAGTTTATTACATTAAAAAGTAAAAAAAAAAATTATTCTCATGAGTCTTTGGGTCGGGAATTAAGTCCAGGCTTGGCTGGGTGGTGCTTCTGTTTTGCATGACAATAGTTGGCAGTTGGGCAGCTGAAGCAGCTTCAGTGTTCCTCCACACAGTCTTTCTCCAGGTTTCCTTGGGTTTCCTGTGAGAAAGTTTCTTCACAGGATGGTGGTCTCAGGTGAATCTCATTCTTACATGGTGGCTGGCTTATAAGAGGGCATCAAGCCAGTTCTGTTAAAGTATTGGCCCAGTGACACACTTCTGCCGTATTCTTTTGGCCAAAGCAAGTCTGAAGCCCAGCCTAGATTTAAGGGGTGAGGAAGCAGAATTTACCTCTTGATAGAGGAATGGCGTGCATGGACAGGGAGGAAAGGAATGAATGAAAGCCATGTTCAGAGAGAATCTACCAGTCACTCCTCTGGTCACAACAATTCATATCTCTCCCACACATAAAACAGACTCACACCCTCCCCGCAGTCTCATTCCATTAAGGCCTCGGTTTGAAGTCTAGGAGCTTATCCTTTAAATCAGGTCTAGCTGTGAGATGTGAAACACGGAGTGGTGAGGTGGGGAGAAGAGGGATAAGATAACCACATTAGACCCCATCCTTCATAGAGCCAGGGATCAGTATATAGCAGTTGCTGGTTCCCATCAATCCTGAAATCCAGCCAGGACACACATCTCCAGATCCCCCAGAACACACTCTCTCTCATTCTCTCTCTATATACATACAGATAGAGAGACACAGCGGAGAAGGCAATGGCACCCCACTCCAGTACTCTTGTGCGGAAAATCCCATGGACGGAGGAGCCTGGTAGGCTGCAGTCCATGGGGTCGCGATGAGTCGGACACGACTGAGTGACTTCACTTTCACTTTTCACTTCCATGCATTGGAGAAGGAAATGGCAACCCACTCCAGTGTTCTTGCCTGGAGAATCCCAGGGACAGGGGAGCCTGGTGGGCTTCCGTCTATGGGGTCGCACAGAGTCAGACACGACTGAAGTGACTTAGCAGCAGAGAGATACAGAAAGAAAAAAAAAAATATATGTATGGAAAGAGAGTGATTTATTCTGAGGAACTGGCTCATGCAATTATGATGGCTGAGAAGGCACATAATCTGCAGTCTGCAAACTGGAGACCCAGGAAAGCCAGAGGTGTAATTCAGTCAGAGGCCCAAAGCCTGAGAAGTGAGCTGATGGTGTAAATCCTAGTCCAGGGGTGGAAGATGAGATGAGACAGCTCAGCAGTTTAAGCAGTGAGGCAGGAAAAAAGGGCAAATTTGTTTTCCCGCGGCCTTTGTTCTGTCTAGGCTTTCAGTGGATTGGATGATGCCCACCCAAATCAGGGGAGTTTGGGGGGAGGTGTAATCTGCTTTGAGTCCACCAATTCAAATGCTGACTCATCCAGACACATCCAGAAATAACATTTAATCTGGGCACCCTGTGGCTCATCAAGTTGACACATAAAATTAGCCATCCCACATGGTATGGATGTACCACAGTTTATTTAACCATTCATCTGTTGAAAGACACTTGGGCAGTTTCCAATTTAGGGGTATTGTGAATAAAGCTGCTATGAACATTTGAACGTTCACGGACATGATTTTGTGTGAAAATAAATAATCGTTTCTCTGAGATAAATGCCTAAGAGTGAAATTGCTGGGTCACATGTTAAGTCTATTTTTTATTTTAAAAGACACTGTGCAACTATTTTTCAGAGCAGCTGCAACATTTTGCATTCTCACCAGCAATGTATGAGTGAGTGATCCATTTTCTCTGTATCCTTCACCATCACTTATTTTAAATTTTAGCCATTTTTAATATTTTGGCAGTCAAAATTTCTCCACAAATTTCTGAGATGTTTCTTAGGTAGCACTGGTTCGAATGAGAATAGCTAGGTCACTGGTTCTCAAACTAGACTGCCCACTAGGATTGCCTGGGGAACTTATGCTTGAGTCCTTCCCTCAGAGACTAATTCCATCAGGAATTTTTAAAGTTCCCCAAGGGATTTCAACACACAGAGAAATTTATGAAACATTGATGTTATTCTCATAATTTAGTCATTTTAATCCTAAAGTTTCAAGATCCTGTGAATGAGATAAATTTAAGGATTGAGGTAATTGTCTCTTGAATAAAGAAAGATTGAAAAGCCAGAGCTGCATTATATTCCCAGCAGAGTGTCAGTAGAAAGCAAAGGCGGGGCGGGGGGGGAGTAAAAATAACTGTGGCCCAACAAGCCCTATTATAAGAGAAAACTTCAAAAGCAGACATATAAAAGACCAAAACCCAAATCAAATTATATAAAAACAAACTACAAAAGCCCCGGAAACATTTCACTTCCTAGAATTATGGTGTAGTGGTAGAAAGAGAAAGGGTTTTGGAGTTAGAAGTCCTGGTTTTTCCCACTTAGAACCTGTGAGATCTTGGATGAGTCACTTGATCTCTCTAAATTTTACTTTACTCACAGCTGAAATCTGTAGCAGAAAGGTTACTTTAGAGGTTTTTTGCACAGGTTAAATATACTGATATGTGCTGTATTTTTAACCATAACACACTGAAATTGTGACATATTTATTTTTTATAAGAAAATTAGAAATATGAGCAGCATCTGGCTCGCCCCAACCAATATTTAATGAGCATCTTTGATGTAATACTTGCTATACAGTACACATTTTCTTATAATTTCTTAGTTTTTATATTTTTACCTGGAAATCTCAAACATACACAAAGTAGAAAGAAGAATGTAATTTGATGCTTCTTAAGCATTAAGTGTCCCTATGATTCACCTGGGGAGCTTGTTAAACTGCAATTATGACTCAGCGGTCTGGAGTGGGGCCTAAGACTCTGCATTTTACAAAGCTTCCCTGTAACTGACATGTTGCTGACTGCAACTATCACATGTTTGCACTGCCCTAACAAAACACCATAGACTGGGTGGCGTAGACAACAGACATTTAGTTTTGGAGGCTAGTCTGGCAGATCAGCGCACCAGCATCGTCAGGCTATGGTGAAAGCCCTCTTCCTGGCTTGCAGACGGCTGTCTTCTTTGTGTACCCTCACTAGAGGGAGATCTGGTATTTCTTCCTGTTCTTGTAAGAGCACTGATACCATCATAGGAGCTCCATCCTCGTGATGCCCTAATACTTCTTAATTATTATATCATAAAGCTTAGGGCTTCAACATAAGAATATCGGGGAGACACAGACATACAGTCCATTACACAAGGATATAATGAACCCCCAGGTACACTGCTTAACTTCAACAGCAATTAACTCATGGCCAATTTTGTTTTCACTTTCCCATCCATCTCTTCTTCCCCTTGCCCTCTACAGATTATTCTGAAGTATATACAGACATTCTATCATTACACCTATATTTCATTATGTATCTCTAAAAAGAGAGAGAGATTAAAATACTCCCTTTAAAAAAATATAACTACCAAATCAACACTCTCCCTCCCAAAAAAATTAACAGTGATTACTTAATATCACCCAAAATCCAGTCAGCATTCATATCTGCCTTAGCGCTTCTTTATTGTGACATGTTAAGTTTGTCTCTTCAGTCTATTTTAATTGGCAGATTCCTCCTCCAGTCTTGCTCTTTCCTCACTTTTTTTCCCTTTAAGGAAACCAAGGTGTCTGTCCCAAAGAGATTTCCATACTCTGGTTTTGCTGCTCTGCATCCTCATGAGGTTGATTGACATGGCTCTTTCTTTTCTGTATTTTCTGTGAATTGGTAGTTGGATCTAGAGCCTGATTTGGACTCAGGTTTGCTTTTTTGGCAAGGCTGCTTCAGAGGTGGCGCTGTGCACTTCATCAGGAGATCCATAAAGCCTGGCTGTCCTGTTTCAAACCTTTTAAAAGGAGTCGGCTCTTCAAATAATGCAACCACGGTTGGGGCATGCTGCCACCAGGTGGTAGCAGCACACATAGCCGCAGAACAAGAGACACCTTCAGGCAGCGATCCCTGAGGCAGGGCACGACTTCCTCCTTTTGAACCTACATTAAATCACTGTGATTTTAAAACATGACACTAATGCTTTATCTTTGTAGCATGTTTATAGCATGTCATAATAGCTACACTTCATTGAACCCAAGAACCTTACATCTACGATCTCATTTACTTTTCACAACGGCCAGGAAAGTCCATCACTATGTCAGTAGCAGAACAGTGGCGAGGCTGGGATTTGATGTCTACACTGTTCTCCTTAACACTTCTGTGCTTTGCTACAGTCTCTTTTGGTTTGTGCTGGAGTCACCTGTACTTGCTGTCCTCTCCCCCAGCTTACAGTTCTGTTAATTCTTTTCCAGCTCCCCTCCCACCCTCTCCTCCATTCTCTCTCTGCCCATCCCTGCCCCAGGAAGCTGGTTTCTGTGGATTTTGTCACCAGGCTGGCTTCCAATGGCTTCCAATTGAATTCACCCCAACTTATTCTTCGTGCTCCTCCCCCACCTCACGGTTTCCAAGGGCTGCTGCCCTCAGCTACAGCTTCTGCGCCAGGTGGCCCCTCTTCCATGGCTCTTCACCCACCTTCAGTTAATACAGTCTTCTTCTCCTGCTCCTTAGGCTTCCGCTTCTCACTATTCTATTTGCTGGGAGTCCCAGCCTCCCCTTTAATACGCTTACTCCACCTGCCTCAGTAAAGAGCATCTTCATTACAACCCCCCAGCTGGTGGGACTGTGCTTCCTGCTGGGACTCTACCATACTCATTGACACCCTCACCTTTCGTTTTCTTCTCAGTTCACTTCAGTGAGGCAAGCTCCCTAGCGCTTCTCCGAAAGGTTACCACCATTCCCACCTTCCCTAGTGAATGGTTAACTCTCCATTCCCATCTTATTTTTATCTCCTAGCAGCTTTTGATGCACTCCTTGAAGCACTTCCTCCCCAGGCTTCCCGGTCACCATATGCTTGTCCTCGTACCTTCTCAGCCACTTCTTGTCTTTCTGACCACATCGTGGCGGTATGTCCTGGTGTGCAATCCACAAGCCTCTTCTCCATCCCCACAGTCTTCCTACTCATCTCACCTAGCCCTGGAGCTTAAATACCACCTCTGCACAATGACTCCAGCCTGTGTGTAGTCTCAACCTATCTCCCGAGCTCCAGAATCACGTATCTAGCTGCCTACTTGTCGTTCCAAAATTAACAAGCCTCAGATAGAATTCTTGATTCCAGACCTCCTCCCACCCCGCCCCTATATATAACCATCTCAGTTGATGGTATCACGATTCACCCAGTTGCTCAGCTCAAAAACCTCGGAGTTATCCTTGATTCTTCTTGTTTCCTCATTCTTCAAAAAGTTTCCTCTTTCAAAATATAGAAAGTGAAAGTGAAGTCACTCAGTCGTGTCTGACTCTTTGCAATCCCATGGACTATAGCCTACCAGGCTCTTCCGTCCATGGGATTTTCCAGGAATACTGGAGTGGGTTGCCGTTTCCTTCTCCAGGAGATCTTTCCGATCCAGGGAGACCTGAACCCAGGTCTCCCGCATTGTAGGCAGACACTTTATTGTCTGAGCCACTAGGGAAGTCCTTCAAAATACAGCCAGCATCCCCAAATCAGAAGGCAGCTGTGCAGGCGATCAACTGGAAGGGGTAAGAGTTTAAGAGTAAGACCAAGCAAGAAACACCACTGCTGCTGTCCAAGTGGATGATAGTGGCTTGGATCTGTGCGACAGTAATGGACGGTGAAAAGCTTTTGGGACGCTGGATATATTAAAAATATATCCAGTTGATTGCCTGCACAGCTGCCTTCTGATTTTTAAAAAATGTAAATCAGGTCATATCACTCCCCAAGCATGACTTTACATCACACTTGCAGTGAAGTCTGAAGTACTTCACTGGGCTTCAGGGCCTTATGCAATCTGGTGGCCCCACCTCACCACCTAACTGCCAGCCTCTCTGCTCTTGTTGACTCCAGCCGCACGGGCCTTTGAACGTGCTGAGCCTGGTCCTGCTCGGAGCCTGTCTCTGTTGTTCCCTCTGTGTGGAATGTTCTTTCCCATCTTCACATGGCTCTCTCTATTTCTTCCCCTTCTCATCTCCACTCTCTTGCCATCTCCTCAGAGGGGACTTTCTGGATGGCCTTATCAAAAGCAGCAGCTCTCTGTTTCGCTAAACACATTTGTCTCTTTTATTTTTTAGATTCCACATGTGATACCACACAGTGTTTCTCTGACTTATTTAACTAAGGATAATATTTTCTGGGTCTATCCACACTGCTGCAAATGGCAACATTTCATTATTACTTTACAGCTAATATTCCATTGTATATGTATATAGCACATCTTATTTTTTCGGCCACACTGTGAGGCATGTAGGATCTTAGTTCCCTGACCAGGGATCACAGCTGCACCCCTAGTACTGGAAGCTTGGAATCTTAACCACTAGACCACCAGGTAAGTCCCCACCATATCTTCTTTATCCATTTGTCTGTTGATGGACGCTTGGGTTGCTTCCATTCCTTGGCTATAGCAAACAGTGCTGCAACATGTGGCAAAACAGAAACAGGTTCAAGATACAGAAAGTAAACCAGTGACCACCAGTGAAGAGCAGGAAGGAGGGAGGGGCAAGATAGGGATGTGGGATGAAGAGACACAAACTACTAGGTATAAAACAGATGAGCAACAAGGATATACTGTATAGCACAGGGAATTAGAGCCGCTATCTTATAATGACTTTTAATGGAGTATAATCTGTGAAAATACTAAATCACTATGTTGAACACCTGAAACTAACATTGTAAATCAACTATATCTCAATAAAAAGAAAAGAGCATCATCTCTCTTTGCATCACTTTCTATTCCGTCTCCCTACTTAGTCTTCTTAGTCAGCGAATGTCACAATCTGAAATGAAATCACTTATTAATGTGTTCTCTGCAGTATTTGTTGAGTGTGTTAATGAGTGAGCAGTTGCACTTTCACCTCTGTCTCTGTACACAGCGAGCACTCGGCACATGCCTGGCCCACTGCAGAGTCTTAGAGTCCAGGCCCTGATTTGGAAGGCTCCAGGCCTGGTGCAGCCCCTTCTGGACTTGGGGGTTGATGGTGTGTGAGCTCACTAGGATCCCCTGAGGGCTCTGCATGGCCTTCTCAAAGGCAGGGTGAGTATCATGACTACGGGATTGGAGGTTTAAAAAGACTGTCAATGAGCCTTCTTGGTGCAGCCATGGCAATTTCTTAGTCACAGCCCTTCTCTCTGTCCTTCAGTTCAGATCTACATACATCTCAGAGGAGGCAGAGTGAAGGAAGCTCTGCTGTGATGAACTCATGACAAGGAGGGGTCCACAATAACTGTTGCAGAGGACTGAGTGCACAATAGAGGCCAAGAAGACAGGCCAAAGTGCCTCAGCTGCAGCCCATCTGGTCCCAGTGTACTGGTCAGAATCTTTCTGCCCTCGGACCTGCTGCCTTGCCTGAACCTGGAAATATTCCTCGGGATGAACAGGTTGGGCTTTCCACACTATAGCCCAGTTTCAGGCATTCTGGGAATCTTGGCTGGCATGAATAGTTTCTGAATGGAGAGTTAAAGCTCTTTTGAGAAGGCTGCTCTGTGGGCTCTGGTTACTGAAAATGACCCTCCAGGTGATCTGTTCTTCTGATGGCCACGATCTCAGGCACACACAGTACTGCAGCTGAATTGGAGTTGGGAGGCAATGCAAGATCACGCTTTCCTTGGTAGGTGTGGATGTTCACTCATTTACATGTCATTTAAAATGCATTGAGGTTTTTTAAAAAATTATTTAAAAAATTGAAGTACAGTTGTTTTGCAATGTCGAGTTAATTTCTATTGTACAGCAAAGTGACTTCAGGTATACATATATATATATTCTTCTTATATTCTCTTCCATTATGATTTATGTATTGAATTGTTACGAGCTAACACTGCAGATGATGACTGCAGCCATGAAATTAAAAGATTCTTTCTCCTTTTAGGAGAAAAGCTATGGCCAACCAAGACAGCATATTAAAAAGCAGAGACATTACTTTACCAATAAAGGTCCATCTGGTCAAAGCTATGGTTTTTCCAGTAGTCGTGTGTGGATGTGAGAGTTGGATTAAAAAGAAAGCTGAGCGCCGAAGAATTGATGCTTTTGAACTGTGGTGTTGGAGAAGACTCTTGAGAGTTCCTTGGACAGCAAGGAGATCCAACCAGTCCATCCTAAAGGAAATCAGTCCTGAATATTAATTGGAAGGACTGATGCTGAAGCTGATACTCCAATACTTTGGCTACTGGATGCGAAGAACCGACTCATTTGAAAAGACCCTGATGCTGGGAAAGATTGGAGGCGGGAGGAGAAGGGGGTGACAGAGGATGAGATGGTTGGATGGTATCACCGACATGATGGACATGAGTTTGAGTAAGCTCTGGGAGTTGGTGATAGACAGGGAAGCTTAGTGTGCTGCAGTCCATGGGGTCGCAGAGTCGGACACGACTGAGCAGCTGAACTGAACATTTTTGTGATGTTCAACAATATTCCTTTCTCCATGTGGTTTACTATTCTCCCCTTAACTCATCCCCCCAACACCTTCCTTCATTCAAAGTGCTGCCCCTTTTTGTTGTTTATGTCCCTAGGGAAGGAATGTGATAGATATGAAAGAAAAATCAAAGGAGTCTCTTGCTTTTGTGTCCAAAAATGTGTGCCTTTCCATAAAGAAGACTTCAAGAATTGATTAAAACCTCTACAGGAGACAGCAGGGCTTTGTAAACCCCTCCCTCAAACAGAGAAGAGGTTTCCCTAAGGCTGGAAGGAAGAAAAGACAAAGGGGAAGTCCTGATGACTCAGATCTTGGTGGCATTCCAAGAGATAAGACCTGCCTTCTGGACAGAGCCCCAAGAGGCAAAGCTGAAGTCTGGGAGGAGGGGGCAGCCTGATTCCCATACTGTTAGATGGCACAGAGGGGAAAAGAGCTTCTGGGGTGAAGGTCCTGGCTCTCAGGAAGGAGAGCAGTAGTGACAGTCACTGGCATGGGCTGTCACTATGATGACCAGGGCTGTCCTGGTGACCACAGGTCAGATGCTCACCTCCATCATCTTGATGGGATGGGGAGAAACTGAAGGGTGGATTCTAAAAGACTATGTTTCTGCTACTTTGGCAGAATGGAGATTTAAATTCAAAATTAAGCTAAGTTCTCTTTCACACACACACGCACTATTTAAAAAAGAAAGTTTACTAAGCTTCTACCGTGTATCAAGATGCATAAGCCACACAGACATGGATCCTGGTCTCTAGAGTTAGACAGTCTCTCTGGGGGAGCACCATTCAACCAGCTGACCTTGAGCGTTGCTGCCAAGTGCACTACTGGAGATGTGTGCATAAGGCTGTATGATCACGGAGACAGAGTGTGCATTCTCCTGGGAACTACAACTCTGGCTCCACAGACTCAGAAGACCCCAGTTTTGGGGTACTGACAGCAGTCACCAAACTCCTAGAAGACTACTAGAGAAAGCCAGAGCTTGCAGATTCCTTCACAGGACAGTAGGTATGTGAGGACTGACCACTCTCAGCTGCCAGAAAACTGCTCAGAAAGTGCAGGTTTTGAGAGAAGCAAGGGGACAGGAGGCTGCTGTGGGGCGGTCCCTTCCAGCTCTGAAAGGGCTCAGAATTCTCCCAGCTGCCCTGCTCAGTCTCTCCTCCGGTGACAAGTCTTCCAACCACAGGGACTGGATACACAGTCTTTATTTCTTCAAAGTTGGTCTTCTTTCCTTGATGCTACACTCAGGTCCCTTTCCTTCTCCACTTTTAAAAGAAAATTGATGTGTTATTTACAATAGTATATAGTTTTAGGTATGCAATGTAGTGATTCAAAATTTTTATAGATCCTACTCCATTTAAAGTTATTAGAAAATATTACCTATATTCCATGTTGCTACACAATATACCCTTGTAGCCTATTTTATAGAGTAGTTTGTATCTCTTAATCCCCTACCCCTATCTTCCATCTCCTCACTGGTAACCACTAGTTTGCTCTTTCTGTCTGTGAGTTTGCTTCTTTTTTGTTATATCCACTGATTTTATTTTTTAGATTCCATATACAAGTGACATTATACAGTATTTGCCCTTCTCTGTCTAACATTTCACTGAGTATAATACTCTCTAGGTCCATTATGTTGTTGCAAATGGCAACTTTTCGTTCTTTTTTATGGCTCGGTAATATTCTGCCATATATATATCACATCTTTATCCATTCATCTGTTGATGGACATCTAGGTTGCTTCCATATACTGGCTATTGTAAATAATGCTGCTATGAACATTGGGGTTCATGTGCCTTTTTGAAGTAATGTTTTAATTTTCTCTGGATATTTACCCAGGAGTGGAAATGCTAGATCATATGTAGTTCTACTTTCAGTTTTTTGAGGAGTCTCCAAACTGTTTTCCACAATGGCTGTACCAAGTTACACCCCCACCAACAGGGTACAAGGGTTTCCTTTTTTCTGCATCCTCACCAACACTTGCTATTTGTGTGGGTTTTTTTTTTTTTTTTTTGATGATAGCCATTTTCACAGGTGTGAGGTGATATCTCATTGCAGTTTTGATTTTCATTTCTCTGATGATTACCGACGTTGAACATTTTTTCATGTGCTTATGGACCATCTGTATGTCTTCTTTGAAAAAATGTCTATCCAAGGGTTCTGCCTATGTTTTTAATCAGGTTGTTTTTTTTTTTGATACTGAGTTGTATGAGTAATTTATATATTTTGGATCTTAACCCTTTATTGATCATATCATTTACAAATATTTTCCCCCATTTGAAAAGCTGTTTTTTTGTTTTGTTGATAGATTCTTTTTTTTTTTTTTTTTTTTTTGGCTGTGCAAAGATTTTAATTTTAATTAGGTCTCATTCATTTATTTTTACTTTTGTTTCTCCTCTCCCACTTTTGTCACTGATAACTTATGTTTCCTGGATTAGTGTTTCTCTGATCATTGTGACCATCTTAGTTGGCTGGTTTCTGTTCTCCTGGTAAAGATTTGAGGAAACCATCTTTATTTTGTTGGCAACACACACAGTTTAACGCCTTGAGTGGATAAGATTTCTAAATTTTGGTGATTTTCATAAATTCTATGAATTCCAATCAGAGCAACAGTTCCTGCCCAGGTTCTCAGGTTCTGGGAGTGCAGACCATTCAGAGAGGATAATCTAGCTCTGAAACCACTGTCCACATACAGGGACTTTTCTGTTATTTCATACAGAAGATTATTCATAAACATTAAACATTTTTTTAAAAAAATATGTACTAAGTCGCTTCAGTCACGACCCTATGGACTGTAGACCACCAGGCTCCTCTGTACATGGGATTCTCTGCTGGAGTGGGTTGCCATGCCCTCCTCTAAGGGATCTTCCTGACCTAGGGGCTGAGCCATGTCTCTTATGTCTCCTGCCTTGGCATGCAGGTTCTTTACCATTAGCACCGCCTGGGAAGCCCCTGTAATTTTTTAAAATAAAATTATTTAAAAAATAATTTTCTTTCTTTATTTTTGGCTGTGCTGGGTCTTTGCTGCTTCTCTGGCTTTTCTCTAGTTGAGGTCATTGGTGGGGGGGAGGGGTTACTCTCCAGTTGCAGGGCACAGACTTCTCATTGCAGTGGCTTCTCTTGTTGCAGAGCATGGGCTGTAGGTGCACAGGCTTCAATAGTTGTGGTGCACGGGCTTAGTTGCTCTGTGGCATGTGGGATCTTCCTGGACCAAGGATCAAACCTGTATCTCCTACACTGGTAGGCAGATTCTTTACCACTGAGCCACCAGGGAGCTATTCTTTACCACTGAGCCACCAGGGAGCTAATAGCCCCAAACTGTGATCATCCCAGATGTCCTTCAACAGGTGAATTGTTAACTAGATTGTGGCACAGCCAATCATGGAATGCTACCTGGCAGTAAAAAGGAATGTACCATTGAAACATGTGACAGCTTGGATGAATTTGTTTTGCAAAATGTTACCACTGGGGCAATGTTTGTGACATAATAAGAAATACATATTTGGTGTCTGCCTTCCTCACTTCCTCTTTTCCTGGCACACAGCTCTTAAAAGCCTTGTAATCTCTGAAGTGGTTAAGTGTATTTTTGTATGTTAATGAGATGACTTGTGGGTGGAGGCACCTAAAAAGCTCTTAAGGATAGGAGACTGGTTTCCACTTGGAAAATCAACCGCATGATTAGAGGGTTGGAAGTTTGAGACCCACTCTCCTAACACCCAGGGAGGGGACGAGAAGCTGGAGGTTGGGCTAATCATTAGTGGTCAATAATTTAATCAATCATGTCTACATAGAAAAGCCTCTATCAAAAACCCTAGCTGAAGCATTCACAGAAGCTGCTGAACACATCAAGGTGCCAGGAGGCTGATGGTCCTAGAGGGGGCATGGAAGCTCCGTGCCTCTTCCCACACATCTTGCTCCATGTATGTCTTCTCTTCAGCTGTTCCTGAGTTGTATCCTTTAATAATAAGTCAGTAATGTAGTAGATAAATTATTTTTTTGAGTTCTGCGAGCTGCTTTATCAGATTATCCAACTCAAGAAAGGGGTCATGGGAACCCCTCCTTTACAACTGTTTGGTCAGAAATACAGGAGGCCTCAACTCTGGACTGGCATCTGAAGTGGGACCAGTTTTATGGGACTAAGCTCTTATGCTAATTCTAATTTCAGGTAGAGAGTGTCAGAATGGAATTGAATTGTAGATACTCAATAGGTGTCAAAAGTGTTCAGAATAAGTAGCAGTCTAAAAAAAAAAGAGGGATTTTTTTCCAATTTAGAGAGAAACGGAGCAAAGCATACAAGAAGAACGCTGCATTATTTCTTACTACTGCATATGAATCTACAATTATCTCAATAAAGATTTCAATTAAAATACATGCAATATAGTAAGCCTCAATATAGTAGTATGGAAAGAAAAACTAAGTCTGTTTTCTGGAGAGAACATTAACACTATAATGTATAACCTTCCAGACATTTTCCTATACTTACACATGTCTCTAAACACAAATGGCACTGTACAATTTGTTTAAGTAAGCAGGTTGTTTTGTTTACTTAAAAAACAGACATCATTTCTTGGCATTTAGGGTTGCCAGATAGAGCAAATAAAAATACAAAATGCTCAATTAAATTTGAATTCTGGATAAATAATGGATTTTTTAAAGTGTAAATATGTCTCCAGTATGTTGCAATTTTATCTAGTGACCCTAATGGCAACGCTTCTACTGCTGCTGCTAAGTCGCGTCAGTCATGTTCGACTCTGTGCGACCCCATAGACGGCAGCCCACCAGGCTCCCCTGGGATTCTCCAGGCAAGAAAACTGGAGTGGGCTGCAATATACTTACCTAATTCATTTGAAAAACTGGTTATGTAGTATCCCACTAATACTTAGCCTTTGCCTATTGATGAAGGTGCTCTTTAGGTCAGAGAGTTCATTATCATTCTCAGTAATTCATAAAGTCTCTTGTATTTGTATGGTACCTGAAATTGTTCAAACTTCTCTCAAATTTCATTCAGCAAAAATTAACTGAGAATTATAGCCGAAAAATCCTGGGCTTTGGATTCCTGACTCATTCTTATCAGATATCTAAACTTCTTGAACCTTAGTGTCCTCATTTGTAAAATGGGAATAAGAATACCTATTCTGCAGGATTAGAAATAATGTATATACAACTTATAGTACACTGTCTAGCAGAGAATGGAATTCAAGAGCTAAAAACATTGTAGGGAGTTCCTTGGTAGTCCAGTCCAGTGGTTAAGAATTCGCCTGCTAATGCAGGGGACACAAGTTTGATCCCTGGTCCAGGAAGATCTCACATGCCACAAAGCAACTAAGCCCATGCGCCATAGCTACTGAAGCCTGTGCTCTAGAGCTCAGGTTCTGCAGGAGAAGCCACTCTGTTGAGAAGCTGGAGCACCACAAAGAAGAGTAACTCGCACTTGCCACAACTAGAGAAAGTCTGTGTGCAGCAATGGAGACCCAATGCAGCCAAATCAATCAATAAATATATACATTAAATCTTTTTTTAATATTAAAAGAAAGTGATAAAACATTTTTAATTACAGTAATTTTAAGACCCTGTGGTAAGTGCTAAGGGATAAACAGAATTAAGAAACATATTCGCGTCTGTTTTCCTGGTGGTCCAGTGGCTAAGACCCTGTGCTGCCAATGCAGAGGGGGCCCAGGTTTGATCCTTGGTCAGGAAACCAGATCCTATATGCTGCAACTAAGAGTTTGCATGCTGTGACTAAAGATCCTGCATGGGAAAAAAAAAGAGCCTGCATGCTGCAGATGAAGATTGAAGATCTGGAGTGCTGCCACTAGGACCTGGTGCAGCCAAATAAATAAACGTACAATAAGAAAAAAAAGAAACATTGTTGACATTTTGGGGTTACTTTTTTTTAATCTATATGGTGAAATTTTAATTTTTGAACACAAAATGTTATTTTAAGGAAAAAAAAAGTTTTTCTTTACTTGTTTTAATGTGGCTTCCTGAAGTTCTGAATACACATGTGGCTCTTGTTAGATGTATACTGGATAGCACTGCTCTTACTAACCCTGCCCAATTCCTGAATACATTTGGTGATAGGTTTACAGTACTGGTTTTTTAAAAAGAGTGACATTTTATAAATACATACTGCTGGCGTGTCCCTGATATGCCATCCAAATTTACTTTGAGTCTTAGTGAGCCGTAGAGCTCTAATTATCTGTTTCCTTATGAGTACTTACATAATCAACTGTAACCTGTATTTTTAGGGTATGAAATGTGTATTCTATTAAGCTAAAAATAGGAAAGGCACCACTCATTCAAGGGTTAATTTAAGACTCCAGAAGAGGCAGCTTCACCATCTGGACCCCAAACCAGAGTCAACCATCCAGGGCCAGATACACCTTCCTCCGGTGAGCCGCAAGGGTGATGGTGAAAGTTACACCAAGTCAAAACTTTCTTGTACTTCAAGGAAACGGCATTCACCAGTTAACACAAAGGCTGTATACTCCCAAAGACACTCTTGCTACTGTGCTGTACAAAATTCAAAATGACTTAAGAAGCACCAGAGTCCTCTGAGGCATTTTATTTGTATGTATTACATCCCTAGAAAAAGAATCCAAGGATTTTCCCTCTTGTATGTTTTCGTCTTGCTTCTTCATGGTCCATGATGCCAGCTGAGGTTGTCAGTACAATGAAACCAAACTGACGGGATGGGAGCAGGTTATTCTGCCATTTTTCTAGATCTTTGAGTTGTACATCAAATCTGGGGCTGATCACTCCACACTTATTTAGCTTGCCTGTGAGGTTTACAACAATTTTCCCAGCCCTGTGATCATCAATGATTTAAAATTCGCCAACGTAACCATGCTTCATCATCACTGTTAGAAACCTGACGATGACTTTGGAGCACGGCCTAATAAGGACCTGGCGTTTGCCTCTCTTTTCGGCATTGTTGATACTCTTGAGAGCATCAGCCAGGACATTCATGCGCACAATTATGGTGGCACGGAAAGATGGCGGAAAGAGCTGGGGTTACTTTTAATTTTGAAATAATTTCAAAGTTATTAGAAAGTTGCAAGAATAGAACAGAGCAAGGAATTCCCATATACCCTTTCCCCAGATTCACTAATTCTACATTTTGTCCTATCACCACTATCATCTTCCCACCATGCTTTCCTATGAACAAAGACATTCTCGTACACACCTACAATTTATCAAAATTAGGAAATTTAACAAACTCCCGAAGTAGTTTTCACATTCAAATTCCTGAATTTTTAATAGGTTTTTGGGAGCTACCTCCTCTTCCAGCAGAACGATGGCCCCAAACTGAATTTTGTGTGGTTTCCCATTTTCTCTTGGATTGGATATAAGAATCAAGGCATGATTTGTAGCCTGAGGTGTGCTAACCTCAACCACTTCAGGAGAGAAACAGCACTGTAATGAATGGATCTTTGCTTCCCGTCCCCACTGATGACTCAGCTACAAATGGTGCTGACATTCAAACATTTCATTCCACCACCAGGGAAGCACAGCTCTTGCCATGCCTTACGGATACTCTTATGTGGGCAGAGTGGTTGCCTGGGCTTTCTCTGAAATGCACAACTGCTCAGCTCTCTTTCCTGGTTAGCACCCCTCCCTACTCAAGCATAGCACACAAGGCTGGCCCGTCACCAAGAGTTCCCTGATTACTGGCTCTTCCTCTCCTGCCACACCCGTTTCCTGTACTCCATCCAACATAACTTTCTCCCAGGAGACTTCTGTTTTCTTGCCTCTGTGCTTCTGCACACAGAATTCCCCATGTGGGGAATGTTCTTCCCTCGTCAAAATTGTCTATTTTTTCCCCCAAGGCCTAACTCCAGTACAAAATATTTCAGTCCCTTGGTTAGAAATAATTGCTCCCCATTTTGAGTTTGAACCAGCATGAACGAGTGCACTTGTATTAATAGTGTTTCTGTCTGGTCCTTTGTTAGATAGAGTTGGTTGTTCTATGGATCTGGCAATTCTGTGTTTGAGCTTCCTTGTGCAGAAGCCATCTCTCTTTTCTTCTTTCCTCAGGCATTGCCCTGTACAGGGTGACGCATAGGGTAGACTCTGGTGACTGATTATAGAATGAACAGCTTGAATTACCCTATGTGGGAGGGACAGACACTTGGTTATAGAGATGATGCATATAAATGCATATTAATCATTCAAAAAATTGTAGAGGGTTTTATTATTGCTGCTAATGGTGTTATTATTGGTAGAGATGTTATACTCCAAACAGCCTGACCCACCCATTTAGTGGCTCAAGAAACAGGGAGCAGAAAATCATATCCAATCTCTTACTGTCCACTTGAGGAAACAGGTTGACAGAGGGGCAGGCACTTCTTTCAGGCCAGGTCCCACAGCTCAGGCCCTGCATCCCTGCACTGAACCCTTTCCTCTTGCAGCATAATTACTCTCCTTAATTCAGCAACACTCAAATGCTTTTGAATATGCACACTCAACATAATTTTGAAAAACTTTTAAGTAGATATCTAATTTCTCACACCATACTTTTAATTATAACCTCCTTTACTTATATAGAATTTTAAGTTAAAAATGGTTATTTCCCTTAGTACTCGTAACCATATGACACAGGCTAGACTATATTAACCCCATTTTACAGGTAAGAATGGGAACATTCTCATATTTAGTATAAGATCCAGGATATAAACCCTGGACTTCCACACTCGCAACTGCTCTTTCCCCATGACTTTTTGATACATCATTTTTAAAGTAATCTGATTTCACAATGCTTCACAGTATAAGAGTAACATCTATAACATGTAATCCTGGCAGGTTAACTCTTGGGGCAACCAACATAATTACCTCATAATCGGACACATTTTAAAGCACTGTTACTACCTCCAACTCAATCTCACAGCTATGTGTGTAACAGGGAAGAACATTTTGTATTCTATTGTAAGTTCATCACTAAAGGGATGTTGCCTATAAACTTAAATTACACATAATGGCCCATGTCTGGGAATCTGCTCCCAGGTAATGAGCATTAAGCTAAGAAATCTTTGTTTGCTGACCAGGCCCACCTGTGAGCAACTAACACAGCCCCTCTGGAGGCTGAAGGGAACCCCAAAATACTTGACTTTACTCCCTTGCCTATCAGTATAAAAGAAACCTGAATTCTAACTCAGGCAAGACAGTTTTTTTTGGGTACAAGCTCACCATCTTCTTGGTTTATTGGCTTTCTAAATAAAGTCCCCATTCCTTGTCCCAACGACTCATCTCTCTACTTATTGACCTGTCAGGTAGCTAGCAGTATGACTTATGACTAACACATTTGAGCGCTCCATGAACCCAAACTGCAGCAGAGCTAATCTTCAAGGACCAGGGGACACAGTAGTTAAGCATGTTTTTAGCTCTTAAGCTTGGCCTGGCACAGCCTCGCCACCTACTCAGATGGCAAGTGGAAGCAACTGCGTGACAGGAGCAGAGGCAAGGCCCATTTAGGGATGGACACCAGTGACAAACACAAGCACGATCAGACCCTCTTTTTAGGTCTAACATCTCCACGAGTGTTGGTCTACCTGCAGGGTGGAGGGCAATACTCATGGATTCTAGAATATATAAGGAAAGGGTCCAATTGTGCTGCTTGACTGGGGCCTGAAAGACGAAATGGTGCTAATTTCATCCATGCCAAACCAAGAAAATGACTCACTCTTTCCTGACTTGGGTTTTAAGAAACCATCAGGAAAACCAGAAAATTCCATCTTGAAGCCCAGCAGAACTAAACGGTAGGCATTTCCCTGAGTCATAGATGGCACAGGGACTCAGTAATCTACCATGGCATTCTTAAAAGGTTCAAGTACGCCCCCTGGGGTTGGTCCACTGCTGTCTTGTATTCATGCTTAGGTATTCATTCATTAACCCCAGGATAGAAGATGTGACAAAGGATCCCTCCTCCATGGCATGAATCTTTGGCTGGTCTCAGAGGTGGAAAGTGACCAACTCAGAAAACACACAGGAATTTTTCCTTGGAACTGGGGTGCCAATATCACCATCTTTTCCCTGAACTTTCCCCCTCCAGTTTCTGAAGATAGAGGAGAAAATAAACTCTGAAGATATTGGGTAACAATTTCAGAAAACAAAAACACATGCTTCCAAATGCACTGTGCTTTCAGATATTCTGGGTTTAGTTCAGCTGCTGGTTCAGTTGACTGATGCGTTCACTTCCATAGATGAGTTTCTGAACAGACTTCAGATTTGGAAATCCCCAGGTTACATGGCAATGGCAACTCACTCCAGTACTCTTGCCATGGACGGAGGAGCCTGGTAGGCTGCAGTCCATGGGGTCGCTAGGAGTCGGACACTACTGAAGCGACTTAGCAGCAGCAGCAGGTCACATGAGGTTCCACAATAGGAAGAGTTTTTATGGTTTGAGGGGTTACTTTCACAAAGACATCACTGAAAATCTCATTCAGGCTGTCTTGCAATGGTCCACTCCACCAGTAAACTCACCCCATTAATCCTCTAGATGACTACAACAAAGGCCAAAGAATGTTTACGTGGCACTTTCAAGCCAAGAGGTTTCACTTTAAGTTGTCTGTGGTCGGTGCACCCTGTGACACAGTTTCGGCCAGGAATCATGGAGGAACCATTTTAGTCGCTAAAACTTGACCTCTTTCCCATTCCTCTGTTCCTTCTTTTGCAAAAGCTTTGCCTGGATGACTCTCAGGACCTGATAAAACTTCCACGTTTTCAGGAGGTTTTCTAGAACCAAAGGGATCTTCTCTCTTAGCTCCTCTTCTGCCATCTTTCCGAGTCTGCGACTACTGCTCATGCGCAGGTGGGGGAAGCGAGGAACCGCTCTGTTTGCTGCTGCTAAGTCGCTTCAGTCGCGTCCGACTCTGTGCGACCCCATAGACAGCAGCCCACCAGGCTGCCCCGTCCCTGGGATTCTCCAGGCAAGAACACTGGAGTGGGTTGCTATTTCCTTCTCCAATGCATGAAAGTGAAAGTGAAGTCGCTCAGCCGTGTCCGACTCTTCTCGACCCCATGGACTGCAGCCTACCAGGCTCCTCCGTCCATGGATTTTCCAGGCAAGAGTACTGGAGTGGGTTGCCATTGCTCTGTGTTTACTGGACCATAGAAACGTCTGTTCTGGCTCTTGGCTGGATGACCAGGACCGTCTGTACCTTCTTAGCAGCGCTAAATCGCTGCGATCTTGCTAACCCTAACTCCTGGCGAAAGTTGCGTAAAGCTGCCTTTACAAGGCTTCCAAACTTTTTAGAGCTGTGTCATCTTTAAAACCTAGCCCTTTAGGTTTCAACTGTATTGTCATAATGCTGGGGCGAGGCTGCAAACACCGAAAAGCTCATGCTCTCCTCATGATTTTGCATAGTCCACAAAAATTTTAATTTTTGGATTAATTGTATTTATGTATTTTAGAACAGCTGTTCACTGTAAACCTCAGAAAGTGAAGCAATAACTCCTTTGAAGATATCCAAGATTAGAAATACCAGATGATTTGATACCTACTATTATTAAAAAAATAAAATGTGATTTCTTTTTTAACTTATTTCCCCTCTTTTCCCTTTAACTCATATTTCAATTCCACACATGTTATCTTAGTGTATTTTTTTTTTTGCTTGAAAATCTTTTACTGTAATATGCTGTGCTGTTAGTCGCTCCGTGTCCGAGTCTTTGTGACCCTGTGGACTGCAGCCCACCAGGCTCCTCTGTCCATGGGATTTGGCAAGCAAGAATACTGGAGTGGGTTGCCATACCCTCTTCCAGGGGATCTTTCCAACCCAGGGATCTCCCGCATTGCAGACGGATTCTTTACTGTCTGAGCCACCAGGGAAGGCCCTAAAAATACGTGTATAAATTTATACTTAATACTTTTTCTTTCCTCTTGCTATAATTTTTTTTACGTCAGGATCGAGTTATCATTACAATTGTAATTCATACATCGGGTGAAAGTCACATAAATAACGACCAAACGGTAAAACGTATTAGAGGGACTTTACAGTGATGCTAGGTTGGTGTTTCTGGTACCTTGAGTTATCTAATGGCTCCTGGGGATTTCATTCCTCCGGACAACACAGTTTTAGATGTGGAGAGGGCAGAGGTATACTTGTTTTTCCGCTGGATGACAGAAGGGCCATAAGGCAAGAGGAGGACGAAAATGAGAACCTTCACTACTAGTGACGTCTCTGCAGATTAATTTTAGGAAGAGAACTTAAGAAGTATGTGGAAACTCTGTACGTCCACGCCACCAGGCAAATCTTCCCGTGCCCCGAGTCACACTCCAGATTGACTACCGAGACTTGAAGTCCCCTCTCGGCCGGCGAGCGGCGCCACCCCCTCCTCGCACGGACCGCACCCTCCCCGATGAGCCCCGCCCCCGCCGCACCCCCGCCCCTTCCGGCGCGCGAGGTTTGATTGCCTTGGCGGGCGGAAGCGGCCAGAACCTGACCATCCCAAAGTTTCCTGGGAACTTTCTGCACTCGTCGCTTTCTTCGGGATTGCAGTCCAGTGCGTCTGTCTTTCTGCCTGGTTCAGTCCCTCCCAGCCCTCCGCCCTCAGGTCAGTCTGTCCCGCGTGGGTGAGGGCCGAGGTCTCGGCAGTGCGCAGCGCGGGGGACAGCGGCTTGAGCCCAGTGTGCTGCTGGCTCACTGGCGTTTTGAGGAACTTCCTGGAGGCCCCGCCTTACGAGTTCGGTTCCGTGCATGAGATAATTAGCCTTTCCGACCCCCGTTTTTCTCCGCTGTAAGTGGGGAGAGTGATCGTACCCGCCTCCGGGTTATCGATGAGGTGTGCAGTGGAAGCGCTTGCCCCCTAGGAGGCTGGGATAAATGTGAATTCCCATTCCGCGTTTGCACGAGCTTGACGGTCTCCGAGAAAGACATTCAAAGAAGGATTTCAATTGTTTCTGTTCGTACAACTCAATTTCTTGGGGGCAGTTCAGTGAAAAAGGAAACGTGTTATGTCTTATCACCCCTCTTTCAGAGTCCAAAGGCTTCCTCTTCCTTCACCTTCTCCAAGTAGTGGCTTAAGAGACTTACACTAAAAAGGGAGTATACACCGAATGCTATAGCAGTAAAAGAAGTGGCCCGCACCGAAAGACCAGGAGGGAAAGGGAGACTTCCAACGGAGGGCGCCCCAGGGGAGTGATGCGGCCTCTCTCATTCCTAGGATGAGTCACTATTGAGCTTCACCATTGCTGCTTCTCTCTGGTAATGGAAAGGGAGAGGGGGAAGGTAGGGCAGCATCACAGGTGCTTGGAGTTTTGCTTAGAGATTAGTGTTCCTCACTTTTTTGTTCATATCTTGGTTTCTATTTCTGTGCTGTGTGGGATAAATCAGAAACGCCCTCACTGCACCTTCATGGGCTTGTCTCACCAGTGGATATAGCCTTTCATTATATCTACTGTGGACTAAGGAGATGATCAGATCAATCTCTTACTGCCTTTGGGAATGAACGTCTCTCTGTTGGTACTCCCAGAAGCCTCTACAAAGGAGCAGAACTGGATGTTAATTAAATGTATTAGAAGGTCACATTGTAAGACATTCTGTATTCTGCTTCTCATTTGAAATATCGTCAGCATCAATGTCTTACCAAGGTCACTAGATAACGTAAATGTACTACACAGCAGGAAATAGCATAGCCCAAAGAAGACTATGTTGGTAAGAAAATGCCCCCAATTTGTTGCTATCCTATGAAATTTGCTGATAAACTTCCTCCCACTATCTAGGCAATTTCTTGTTTCCTCAGAAAAGTTCAGGACCACAATTTGATACAGCCCCAGTTCTATTTAGTCACATTCAGAAGGACAATCAGGTGTCTGATTGAGGTCTAGTTTCCTTCTTCTTTATCCACAGATGGGAGGTTCCCTTCCACATTTAACTAATCTTTAGCAGCAGCTGGATAACTCCAGTCGCATGTCCTTATTCTATATTTCCAGACTCTAGAGGATAAACAGAGAGGAGACTTAACAGTATTTAGAACCAATTGTACTTCCACAAGCCAAGTAAAATCTGCTATCATTATAGCAGTTTGCAGTATAAACACTAGTTTTCTTATACAGTAGCAAAAATAATGTTACCTGGATTAAATAGATATAATTTAGGCCCACATCAGTTTTACTTCTCTGAAGACATGGTATGATCAGAGGGAAGGGAGTAGATAAGAAAATGGAAGGAAGAAAAAAAGGGGAGGTATGTGATTCAGTCTTACACTGATACAGGTTGATCTCTGCTAGTTGACTGGAGGCCATAGCCTGAAAGTTCAAAACTCATTTGGGAAAAATCCGTCAAGACATTGATTAAGATGCTCTTATATCCCTTATCTGGGAAAATCAATTCCAACATCATACCAATTGCTTTCTTTTTCTGAGTGTGGCAATTTAAAATAGCCCAGTCTTTGGTATGGAATTTAGGCATGTGCATGGTGGCAATTAGAGTCTTATATTTCCTAAGACCTGTTTCTTTTCCTTTGTCTTTCATCTCATGGTCTTTTGTTAGTCTGTTTTTTGGCTGGGCCACGCGGCTTGCAGGACCTCAGTTGCCCATCAGAGACTGAACCTGGACCACAGCAGTGAAAGGCTGGAATCCTTATCACTAGGCCACTGGGGAACTTTTTCCATTTCATGGTTTTTAAGCTTCATAATGTCTGTTTGTGTTTCCTCTTTAATCCCTGTGTTCTGAATACCCCAATATTGCATTAGTTGGGGCTCTGCTCTCTAAGGAATGTGTTAGCCTACTTTTATATCAGACAACTTTCTGAACAGATTTATAGCCTGACATCCCTCCATTTCCAATATCCTGCTCACTCTCTTCTCCCTCATTAGGATCCCAAAGATTTCTTAGCCTTGTATTGACCTCTATATTTTACTGCTGTTTTTACCTGTTTAAAAAATTCTTGGTCCTGTAATTCCTGTCTTTGGGGGTGTGGTTCCACTTTATTCCCAATTTGCTCCAGTGACAAATGCTGTTTAAAAGGTTTCTAAATTAGTACTGCTGTTAAGGATATTTCTCATCCTGTATCTCAGGTGCCCAGGAAGAATAAATATGTCCTCTGTACTGTCTCCTTGCCTAGAACAACTTTTACCACTCAAATGGAAGCAGAAATATTTCATTTTATGTCACCAGCTTTCTATTAGCGTCAGGACCTGACTTTCCTTCTTTTGTTTGCCTACGCTATTCGTGCAGATTCAGCTAGATTCAGCTGCTTAGTAAGTTGGTCCTATAGCCAGTTCTTCCTGCTGCTGCTGCTAAGTTACTTCAGTCATGTCTGACTCTGTGACCCCATAGACGGCAGCCCACCAGGCTCCCCCGTCCCTGGGATTCTCCAGGCAAGAATACTGGAGTGGGTTGCCATTTCCTTCTCCAGTGCAAGAAAGTGAAAAGTGAAAGTGAAGTTGCTCAGTTGTGTCCGACTCTTAGTGACTCCATGGACTGCAGCCCACCAGGCTCCTCCGTCCGTGGGATTTTCCAGGCAAGAGTACTGGAGTGGGGTGCCATTGCTTTCTCCAGTTCTTCCTAGAAAATGACTAATATTGTTTATTGGATCTTGGTCTTTTTTCCATTATCTTTATCTTTCTTGCTATTTCAATTTTGACATTGCTACTAAAACCATTTTTTAAGCTGATTGTTTTCTTGAGTTTTGATATTTTTCCCTCGAAAACTTCTGCTCTAGGGTTCATTTCACTGACCAAATTTTTGAAGGCTTTTTACTTGCTAAATAACCTACCTTTTATCTCCAAGTAAAATGACTCATGGTACTTTTTCTACCCCCTTCTGATGTCTATGTCAGAAGCTTTCTCTATCTCCTTTATACTTTAACAAAATTTTATTATACAAAAGCTCTGAGTGATCAAGCCTCGTCTCTGGCCCCGGATTGAATTCTTCTCCTCCGGAGGCCAAGAATCCCGGCGTCTTTGCATGGTTCAGCAACAACCTTTGATCTTGGGGGCTTGTCCGGGATTCTTCAGGACAAGATGGGAGCTAACAATTCCAGCCTCACCCCTTTGAACTGTATCCTGAAAAACTGGGATAGATTTGATCCCCAGGGCTTAAAGAAGACACACATGGTCTTCCTATGTGATACTGCATGGCCACGGTATCCATTGGAAGATGGCGAACGGTGGCTGGTTGGAGGGTTTCTTAAGTATGATACTGTTTTACAATTAGACCAGTTCTGTAGAAAACAAGGGAAATGGATAGAAGTAGGCTTCCCTGGTGGCTCAGAGGTTGAAGTGTCTGCCTGCAATGCGGGAGACCTGGGTTTGATCCCTGGGTCGGGAAGATCCCCTGGAGAAGGAAATGGCAACCCACTCCAGTCCACAGGGTCGCAAAGAGTTGGACACGACTGAGTGACTTAACTAACTAACTTTATGAACCACAAACCATTAGGAACACATCTGTAATTTAAAAACATTAGGTGTCTTTAGCTTGCTGCAGCAAGAGGAACCCTGCTCCCTAGGATCTTGGGCATCTCAATAAGAGTGAATTGAAAGAGGCTTATATGGTTCGGGCTTGTGCTGGGGAAATGAGGACCACTTTTGGAATGGATTCTATCAAAGAGCAGGAGCATTTCAGCTTTTGTCTATCTGAGGAAGAAGTGGGAGCAATGAGGTAGCGCTAAGGGTGTCATTGGTGAGAAAACAGCAGTCTGTCAAATAAAGGAACATTATCATTTTAACTGCTTCAGGAACTTTGCCGGTGGTCCAGTGGTTAAGACTTTGCTACCAATGCAGGGGACCTGGGTTTGATCCCTGGTCAGGAAACTAGATCCCACATGCTGCAACTAAGAACTGGCATGCTGCAACAACTTAAAATCCTGCAAGCAACTAAGACCCAGAGCAGCCAAATAAATAAATAAAGATTAATGTTAAAAGAGAATAATTTTAACTGCTTCACATAGAAACATTCCTTACATGGTTATGGACAGGCCCTGTGAGAAACGTTGTTCAAGTTTTGATGAGAACATCTCAGTCTGATTATTTTTATGATTAATGGTTTCTTTGTCTATTTAAAGGACCCTTTTCTATCCTGAAATAACAGTATTCTATTAAAAGTTTTCAAAGATTTACCTTTCATATTTTCTTTATTTGATCTGGAATTGATTTTTATGTATGGAGTGAGAGGAATCTTGTTTTGTTTTTTCCTATGGCTAATCAGTTTTCTCAATATGATTTATATGCCTGAGACTTATTTATATTTGTAGTTAAAAGAGCGAAGGAGATAATCTCTTCGTAGTTTCCTTTTTGATTGTGTACTGTTTTTGTCTTACAGGTTCTTTTTATAGTTTTGAGTAAACTTCCAGAAGGACTATGAAAGATTATGATGAACTTCTCAAATACTATGAATTATATGAAACTATTGGGACAGGTAATTAATTTTTTCCTGAAGAGAATAGGTCATCCATTTGACAGTAGAGTGAAATGGGGGCAGCCATGAGCTATTTTTACTTTTTTTAGAATTTACTTATTTTTAAGGAATCTCCATACCATCTTCTATAGTGGCTGTATCAATTTACATTCCCACCAACAGTGCAGGAGTGTTTCTTTTTCTCCACACCCTCTCCAGCAAACAACAAAATTCTGTAAAACAATTATCCTTCAATAAAAAAAAAAAACAGAAGCAATATTATAAAAAAATCAGTGAAGACTCTAAAAATGAAAAAAAAAATTTACTTAGTTTTAGTTGAAGGATAATTGCTTTACAATATTGGGTTGGTTTCTGCCAAACCATGAGCTTTTTAGCCTAACTTATATAGTTTAAAATTTTTTGAACTTATTTTAGTAAGAAAAAAATGGAGCAAGAGAGAGGTGAGTTGTAGGAAAGGTCATATAGTTCATTTTATTAAGGATAAAAGTCACTCGAGAGTTTTGAGCCAAGGAGTGATCTGACCTTTTGCTTTTAAGGGTCACTCTGGCTACTTGATTGTGAAAACAATGGCTGGGAGAGGGCAAAGGCAGAAGCAGACAGATGTTAGGAAGTCACTGCAGTACTTTATGTGAGTGGTACTGGAGATGATGGTGACATGGATGGTGATAGAACTGAAGGTAGTGGGATTCTGTGTATACAAGACGGTGGGCTTCTGTATACAGGCACACATATATGTATATATAAATATAGTTTATTGCGGCATAATACATAGTAAAATAAGCAAAGTGTAATACATTTGGTGGCGTTTTGGCTCACATATGCCCATATGTTCAGATCAGGACATAAAACGTTTCCATTCAGTGCCTGTCTCCTTTCCCCCAAGATAAACATTGATAAAATTTTTGAAGACAGAGCCAATGGGCTATGTTGATGGGTTGGGTATGGGGTGTGAGACAAAAGGGAAGGGCTAGAGATGGCCTCCAGGCTTTTGACATGATCTGGGAAGATGAGTTTGCCATTTACTGAGATGGAGAATACCATGGGAGGGACTTTTGGGAACTTCTTTTTAGAGGTACTAAGTTTGTTTCTTTCAGATACCTGAATGTAGATATTTACCCAGCTTTTAAGCCAATTTTGAAACATAATTGCTTATTTTTTCAGTTTTAAAACTGAATGGAAGTTTCATATTATTTGTCTTTTGTCTCTGTAACTTTATATTGTCTTTTGACAATGTGAATTAAAAGGTTTAATTGCACCGTTAATTATAAAACAAATTTCTACTTCCTAATTGCAAAATTGAAGATATCCTATAATGGCAAAAGGGAATCTTTAGCCAGTCATTGGATAAGGAGAGGTTAGGATTATGGCTAATGCTTTGGAAGCAATATGAAAAAAAGGATCACAAATTTCAGGAAAATATAGCTCAAGAGCTTTATAAAGTACTTGGAAAGGTATTTGTGCTTGAGTTCTCAGTTTGCTCTGCTGATGATATTTAAGTTAGTGTGCTTATCTCTTCATAATACATTTTCCTATACTTAGGTGGCTTTGCAAAGGTCAAACTTGCCTGCCATATCCTCACTGGAGAAATGGTAGCTATAAAAATCATGGATAAAAATGCGCTAGGGGTAAGTTTAACATTATTTTAAAAATATTTATAGATCAGTTTTGTGAATTACAACCTGAAGTTTCTCTAATGTTCTAATTATTGCTCTTTTATTAAAATAACATTTCCACAGCCAGTTATGAATAAATCTGTGGTTTGAAAAGGGCTTCCCTGGTGGCTCCACTGAGATAAAGAAAATCTCAGATAAAGAATATTGGCAGGCAGATTCTTTATCTGCAGGAGAGCCAGGAGATGCAAGTTCAATCCCTGGGTTGGGAAGATCCCCTGGAGAAGGAAATGGCAACCCACTCCAGTACTCTTGCCTGAAAAATTCCATGGATAGAGGAGCCTGGCAGAGTTTAATATGACTTGTTATTTTATTTTTAAGGATGTAAGTGCTGATTAACGTATATAAAGAAGTTGAAGAGAATGTTGTGTTATAGTAGTATCACTCAATTCTCTGAACTCCTTCTGAAATATATGCCAAAATCACGAAGTGATCTATATCAGAATTATTTTAAATAACCTGTCAACTGATAATTCAGCTCTCCTTCAGTATTTTTGTTTTCAGTGCTCAATATTATGTTTATTAAACTAATAAAAAGATATTAAGAATAATTTTTCCTGATCATTTAAACATTGGTTACAAAATGGATTAATTTAATTCCCTTAAGCAATTTAAACTTCTGTTATAACTTTAGTGTACCTTATTTACTTGACCCAGCAAATACCTTAATAGCAGATAAAATGTGAATTGTTATTATAAGATGTAACATACTAGTACTCAAAACTTATTCTAAAGCATCATTATGATGATATTAATTCATTAATTCTAAACTGGTTTTTGTATTTCCTATTGTTATTATGCTTATTTTAATTATTTCTTGGACTTTAAAAATATTTTGATTACTTATAGGGTTTTAGTCATCAGATTCCCACATCCCCCCAAAAAAGAAGAAAAAAAAGATCATCATATCAGAATAGTTAAAGTTACAACTTCTGGGTTAAGATCTAATATCAGGTTGCATGGCCCTAAGTTAATTGGATCTTAAACCACTGATCATTAGACTGAGTCCCTTTTTATAATAAAATATTACTTGTTTACTACATGGATATCTGGATTTTTATCTTTACTATGAACTTAAAAACTTTTTCAACTTGGTTATCCTCCTCCCAGCCAACTTCTTATTTTGAAAAATTTCAAGCTCCTTGAAAAGTTGAAAGACTGAAATAGTGAATACCTTTTATCTACATTCACCAATTTTTAGCTCAGCAGGCTTCTTTTTTAAAACATTTATTTTTGATTGAAGGATAATTGCTTTACAGTATTGCATTGGTTTCTATCAAACATTAACATGGATCAGCCATAGGTTTCATCATGCTTCTTAATGCAGAGACTGAAGTGGTAGCCTAGACATGCACGCTGGATAGTGTTCCTGTCATTTTCCTTGTTTGGAATGCTAACTTTCTAAAGGGAGTGAGATTATTTTATTTTTTGAGGATGTTGTACTCTTGCCTCAGATTGAACTTTTCTTTTGTAAAACCCTCAGGGCCTTTTGAAAATGTACGCAGAAATAAGTTTTTTTCTCTATTTTTGTATTATTGAGCAAATTGTTTTGAGGCCATTGACTGCTTTTGCTACTTAGTATTAGAGTTGTTGATATTGGGGCTTGGAATATTTTCCAAATAAGTTTATTGCTCATTTAATAAAATGTTTTGTCGCAGAGTGATTTGCCTCGGGTCAAAACAGAAATTGATGCCTTGAAGAACCTGAGACATCAGCATATATGTCAACTCTACCATGTGATAGAGACAGCCAACAAAATATTCATGGTTCTTGAGGTCAGTAGTACGTTGCAGAGACCTTAAGTTATTTGTCACTGTCTTAGTCTGTTTGGGCTGCTGTAATAAGTATCACAGACTGAGTAGCTTATGAACAACAGCAATTTATTTCTCACAGTTCTGGAGGCTGGGAATCCCAAGATCAAGGCACCAGCATGGTCGGGTGAGGGTCCTCTTTCTGGTTCATAGCTGGTACCTTATTGCTTTGTGCTTACATGATAGAAAAGGCTAGGGATCTCTCTGGAGCCTCTTTTATGAGAGCACTGATTTCATTCACGAGGACTCCGCCCTCATGTCCTAATCACCTCCTAAAGGTTCCACCTTCTAAAATCACCATCTTCAGGGCTTAGAGTTTCCACATAGGAATTTTTTGGGGACACAAATGTTTATTCAGGCCATTCTCTTTCATTATATGATAGTTATGTGAGAGAGGTATTAAATTCATTTCACTTGCAAGATTCAATGCTAAGTGGCTTACCTGTTTAAGTTCTAACTGTAACAATTTAGACCAAGTAGACATGTATAATAAATTGGAGACACATTGTAAATATATCCTTTGTAATACCCTCCTCATGTGATGGTGTGCTTTAGTGGACAGAATAGGTTAGAATTTGTTCTAGTGGACAGAATAGGTTAGAATTTGTTCCTGGAGAGAACTCACGTGAAGCAACAAAGACCCAGTGCAACTAAAAAATAATAAATAAGTTAATTTAAAAAAATAGCTCAAGACCAAAAGTATTCCAAAAGCTAGAATACTGAGAGTGTATTTTTGAACATACCTAAATTAGTTCATTCCTTTGCTTAGAAATCGAATTAACAACATCTCTGAGTTAAGTATGATTTTTTATTTTAAATTCCTCTGATTTTTGCAAGTAATAATGATATTTATATGACTCTGCTGCTCTTGCAGTATTGCCCTGGAGGAGAGCTGTTTGACTATATAATTTCCCACGATCGCCTGTCAGAGGAGGAGACCCGCGTTGTCTTCCGTCAGATAGTGTCTGCAGTTGCTTACGTGCACAGCCAGGGCTACGCTCACAGGGACCTTAAACCAGTAAGTGACTGCATTACAGATGCTCACCTGAGAATCTGACATCTGACTGTCATCACTCAATTTCCAAATGTTCTTTCTGTTTAGAATTTATTTGGGCTTTTGCTTAATTTTTTGTTCCATTCCTAATGTATCTTTCTTTTTCCTTCTTGACTTTTGACTCCTGCTGGGCTCTTCTGGATGGACTTACTATTGGCATTCTATTTCTTTGTCAATTTTGTGTGACATTATAAATGTCTTTGTAATTAGCTGTAGAATATAAACCTCAGGTTTTATTCCTAGGAAAGAAGAGTTTTGAGTATTTTCTTTGAGAATATTGACTTTGAGTATCTTCCTCTTGATACTCTTTTCCTGACATCATCTTCCTTTAATTTTAATTCTATTATGCTTCAGAAATGAATAGTTCAATAAAATGGCCAGACTCTGCTTTTCAAGGGCAGAATAAAAATTTGATACTCTTAAGTGTGTAGGCTTTGACTAATATGCATGCTGGTGAACATGAATTTCAATGTAATTTGATACTAGGGTTTGAGATCTAGAATTGCCCTAACAAGATATGGCAGTTTCTGTCCTTTTCTCTTTGTTTTTATCCAACTCTTTGATTTGAATCATGTTTGCTTGTAGTTGAACCTCAGAGTACCAAGGAGAAAGTGGTTTATGCTAATGTGTCTTGAGGGGAAGCAGGATAGTTATCAACATTCCTCTCCTCTTCTCTTTCCTTGTATTCTTGTCACTTCATTCTTTTTTTTTTTTTAATTGATTTTTTTACTCTGTACCCAACCTTAAAGTGCTTTTAGGAATAGCTAGAGGTGGGATGTAACATAAGGAAAACTATATAGTTACGAAAATGTCTTTTTTTTTTTTTTTCAGGAAAATTTGTTGTTTGACGAATATCATAAATTAAAGCTGATTGACTTTGGTCTCTGTGCAAAACCCAAGGTAAGCGCAGAGATAAAAATGAGTTTATTTCCTTTGCCAGTGCACCTCTTGCCTGTTATCTTACACTAACTTCCATTTAGTATTTAGTGAGCCTGGTTGCATCCATTGAGAAAAATGCTAAATTTCATGCTTTTTATAAGTTCTCTTGATGATTTTAACATGTAGCCAAGGTTGAAAACCACTGCTCTAGGTCCAGGGTTGGTCCTGCTGAAAACCCCATGGGTATGCTGTGAGGGAATTTGCAGGACTGAAGTGTCAGGAAGCCATCACAGTGTGAATGCTGAATTGACCACGTGTTTGCAGTTGGAGTATGTTCCTGTTAGATGATGCCTTTCTTTGTTTAGATATGCATTTCAGGAAATCTAGTGAAAATCTATTCTTTATTATTCAAATGGTTATATAACTGACAATTAGTTACATTTTGAGAGACAATCCCTTTTCCTTATAAAAGAAGAAGGAAAAAGTCCATATGTACTTTAAAATTTATACCATGAATTATTTCCTTAATTTGCACTCCATAGTTAATACCTTCTCTTTGAGGTGACTTTGAACTTTCTCCTGTGTGGCTGCTGTTGGAGGCTTCCTCTTGAGTCCTCTAATGATGGTACTTACAGTCTCTAAAATGAACTGTCTACCCTCATTAAGAATGTTGAAATTTCAGACTTGTCTCAGCCCCTTCGAGTCCCATGATTATTTCCTGCCCCAATCAGAACTACCTGGGTGCAAAGGGAGGCAGATTTTGCCCCTTTGGCTGAACGTCTGATTCTTTCTGATTTTCCTCTCCTTCCCTTGGCTCTTCAGAGATTGTCAGTCGAGTCTTGTGTCTGGGAACCAAATGCAAGAAGGCGTTTTTCTGATCGACAAGCAATAAAGATAAAGCTTACTTTGAGCCGTTAAGCTGGTTTAAGTCATGTTCGTCACAGGAGGCAGTGGAGAATGTTTGTGACAGACTCTGGCAGCCTTTATTTATGGCTGCCACGGATTCAACCCACACAGACTCCATCTCACAAAGCAAGACTTGACTGGGAGAAGGTGGCCTCAGCTTTCTGCTGAGGAGCTAACTTCTGGGTGTGCTGTTGCAGTTGTAAATGAAATCTTATAATTTCATAAGTCATTTGCCATTTGTGGAACTCTGTAGAAGTGTTAGGCGGTGATATCATTTGCATTATGTCACCATATTTCTGTGGGAGACCAGAGGATCTTTATTTGAACAGATCTGGAGGCTGAGGTCATGATCTGTGTTATAACCAAGTCTAGAAAACAGACTCCCAAGGGTTTGTTTTGTGTAGTGTTTGCTCTCTTCCCTCTTGGGGAAAAGACACTTATATATTGGTAAAGATTTGCTATTGGAGATGGGGTCCTTCAGAGAAATAATCCTTTTTTCTTGAGTACTTGGGAGTGGGAGGACTTGGGTGCTTGGATGTATGCTAAACTGATTATTCTGCAAATGGATGCCTAGGGAAGAATGAACTTGACTGAGCTAAGGGGAGAAGGATTTTTTTCATGCCAGGTCTTGGTGGTGTTGGAAATCCGGAGAAGAGGAAGCCACACGTGCACGCACGCACACGGGCAGAGTATTGAGTTGGCGGCAGAATGTCTCTTATCATTTGCAGTAACTCTTACCTAGCGTCTCTTTGCTTATTTTGGAAGAATGTTTATCAGGGTTTTAATTCTCTTAAGGGCTGTAGTTAATAAGTGTTTCATTTTTATCTTACTGGCAGGGTAACAAGGATTATCACCTGCAGACCTGCTGTGGGAGTCTTGCTTATGCAGCACCTGAATTAATACAAGGCAAATCATATCTGGGATCAGAGGTAATTATTCAGTGATTAATTCAATATATGATCCATATATGTTTACTGGTGATCTGCAGTGAGTCAGGCACTGTGTGTTGAGGATGTAATGAGGTAAGAAATAAACTTGTTAATCAAAGAGTTGTCCAGTCAGAGAGTGAGATATGTACAGTAATAAGGGAAATGAACAGCTTGCAATAAATATAATAATGCATAATATTCTTGTGAAACAAAGATATATTTCTGGTGTTTTGTGTTTAACGATGCCATAATTTAGACTGATTAGTTCAGCCAGGTAGAGTATGAGGCCCGGATTATAGGCTTAGTTTGCAGAGATGGTGTTTAGCACAGAGAAGACCTCGGATAGCTGGCTGTGCTTGATCCACAGCCAGCTATCCGAGGCCTGCAGTCCTGTGTAAGAGGCCTAGGCTCAGAAAGCCCTGGGTATTGCCGCTTAACTATTGGCTACCGCATGCTAGTTAGCCCTTTACACTCTTTGGAGTACCGATTTTGCTGATATTGTTGTAAAATGGAAAAGGTTTAGTTGTCAAAAGCTCTGGAAATACTGGGTTGAACAGTTTCCTTTAGTTCAGGATGTTTCTGAATCTTAATATGTTCTGTACAATGTCCTCTGGGAGGAGACCATCACAGAGAGCAGCTGGTTTCAGTTTCATGCGCCTACAGAATCCACTTTTTATGTGGAGCATCTTTTGGAACTGGTGTTATGTGGGAGAAACTTTGAGATATGCCAGTTTACTTAATTTGTAACATGAGAAGATGAGGACTAACTTGTTTTTGGTGACCTTTTATTTGGATATATTCTCAGACTTACAGAATAGGTACAAATATGGAATGAGAAACTTCTATATATATTTTGCCAAGTTTACAACTGTTTACATTTTTCCCTATTTGTTTTAGTATTCTCTATGTTTATATACATGTGAATTATGTTTTGAACCAATTGAGAGTAAGTTGGAGACATCATACCCGTTTATCATTAAATGCTATGTATATATTTCCTAAAAGAAGGGCTTTCTTATTTATTTATTTATTTATTTTTGGCCATGCTGTGTGGCTTGTGGGATGATCTTAGTTCACTCACCAGGGATTGATTGAACTTGGGCCACGGTGGTGAAAGTGCTGAATCCTAACCACTGGACTGCTGGGAAATTCCCAAGATGTCCCTCTTTTAGTTATCAAAATAAATTCACTTTAGTTATCAAAATCAGAGAGTTTAACATTGGTACAATTTATTTAACCCACAATTCACGTTCAGATGGTGTTGATTGTACCAGTCATGTCTTTTACAGCTATATTTTCCCTCCAGTCCAGGATTCCATTCAGGATCATGCGTTGCACTGTTGCATTTCTTTGTTCTTTAATCTGGAAGACTTCCTTAGGCTTTTTTCATCTTCATGACCTTGAAATTTGGGGGGAAAGCCGGTTATTTTATAAAATGGCCATCAAGTTGAATTTGTTTGATTAGTTTTGGGTTATGCACTTTTGGCAGAAATACCACAGAGGTGATATTGTGGCCTTCTCGGGGCATCATAAGAAATGGACAAACTTTTACTGAATATTTATCATAGTCCTGGAATCATGGTAGATCTTTTTTTTTTCTTTCAATTGTGGTAAAATACACATGACATAATATTTGCCATCTTACTGTTTATAAGGATACAGTTCCTATTTGAACTACGTTTAAATGTACAATTCAGTAGTATTAGGTACATTCATATTATGGTGCAGTCAATCTCCAGAGCTCTTTTAATCTTGCAAAACTGAGACTATATCTATTAAATAATAACTCCGTTAGCCACTCGCTCCCCTGGCAGCTATCCTTTTACTTTCTATCTGTGTCAGTTTGACTAGGCTAGGGACCTTGTATTATGGACTCATACGGTATTTGTTTTTTTGTGTGACTGCTTTTATTAGTGTAATATTTTCAAGGTTCATCCATATTGTGGAGCATGTATCAGAATTTCCCTCCTTTTTAAGTCTGAGTAATACACCATTACATGTATACACCATATTTTATTTATGCATTTATCCATGGACATTTAGGGTTACTTTTATCTTTTGGTTATTGTGAATAATGCTGGTAGACACAAATATCTCTTTGAGACCTTGCTTTCAGTTCTTTCGGATATATACCCGAATGTGGAATTGCTAGATCATATGGTAGTTCTATTTTTAATTTTTTGAGGAACTGCCATACTGTTTTCCGTAGTGGCAGCAGCATTTTACATTCCTGTAATAATGCACAAGGATTCCACATGGTAGATCCTTTTTATAATTTTCATTTAATCTGCACAAAAATCCCTTGGAGTGAATGCTGTTACTCTGTTTCATAAGATAAAGATGATGAAGATACTGGGGCTCAGAAATTAAGTGCCTTTGCAGGATCACAACTAGCAACTGTGGGTCAAGATTTGAACTGAGTGAGGCTCTACCTCACACCTGTACTCTTTCTAGTCTCCTAGAAGGAGTGGTAATCACATGCCTGATGCTCACAAGATTCCTAGAGGTCTGGTGATGAGGCTCTGCTGGTTTGAATGCATCAAGGTTTTCCTACGGGATCTTGCTTTCTTATCCATTTTAGTTCAGTTTTCCATCCTTCTAGGATAATTTCTTAAGGACAGTGTACCAAGGTATTGTCTAGGGGCACTTATTAAAATATGCAGAACTCAGGGCAGTATATTTAGAGATTTTAGTTTTGTTTTCTAAGGTGGGGCTCTAGGAATCCTCTTTCTTAAATAAGTAATTTAGATTATTCTGTTGCTCATGGTTCAGATCATGCTTTATGGAATGTTCCATGGTAAACATCTCTAATTCCTTTTGTAATTTCTCAGAGGAAGTCTCTCTGTTAACCTCTTCTTATGGCATTTGATGAGGCCATATTAGCCCACTCTTTCCTGTGTAGCCACTTTCTTTGTGTTTAGTCTTTGTTAGATTAGTATGTGTCTTGGTGTGTTTCTCCTTGGGTTTATCCTGCATGGGACTCTTTACACCTCTTGGACTTGATTGACTATTTCCTTTTCCGTGCTGGGGAAAATTTCAACTATAATCAATTCAAAAAATTTCTCATACCCTTTGTTTTTCTCTTCTTCTTCTGGGACCCCTATAATTCAAATGTTGGTGCGTTTGATATTGTCACAGAGGTCTCTGAGACTATCCTCAGTTCTTTTCATTCTTTTTACTTTATTCTGCTCTTCAGAAGTTATTTCCACCATTTTGTCTTCCAGTTTACTGATTCATTCTTATGCTTCAGATATTCTGCTATTGATTGCTTCTAGAGTATTTTTCTGGTGGGCTGCAGTCCATGGGGTCGCTAAGAGTCGGACACAACTGAGTGACTTCACTTTCACTTTTGACTTTCATGCATTGGAGAAGGAAATGGCAATCCACTCCAGTGTTCTTGCCTGGAGAATCCCAGGGACAGGGGAGCCTGGTGGGCTGCCGTCTCTGGGGTCGCACAGAGTCAGACACGACTGAAGCGACTTAGTAGCAGCAGCAGAGTATTTTTAATTACAGTAATTGTGTTGTTTGTCTCTGTATGTTTATTCTTTAATTCTTCTAGGTCTTGGTTAATTGAGTCTTGCATTTTCTCCATTTTGTTTTCAAGGGGTTTGATCATCTTTACTATCATTCTGAATTCTTTTTCAGGGAATTTGCCTAGTTCCTCTTCATTTATTTGGCCTTAGATGTTTCTGGTTTGTTCCTTCATTTGTGTAGTATTTCTCTGCCTTTTCATTATTTATTTAAACTTACTGTGTTTGAGGTCTCTTCTTCACAGGCTGCAAGGTTGAATTCTTTCTTCCTTTTGGTTTCTGCCCTCCTAAGGTTGGTCCACTGGTTTGTGTAAGCTTCGTATATAGGGTGAGATTTGTGCTGAGGTTTTTTGTTTGTTTTTTCTCTGATGGGCAAGGCTGAGTGAGGTGGTAATCCTGTCTGCTGATGACTGGGTTTGTATTTTTGTTTTGTTTGTTGTTTAGATGTTCTGCTGGTGGTTGGGTGATGCTGGGTCTTGTATTCTTAAATTCAAGTGGTTTCCTTTGTGTGCGTTCTCACTATTCGATACTCCCTAGGGTTAGTTCTCTGTTAGTCTAGGGTCTTGGGGTCAGTGCTCCCACTCCAAAGCCTCAGGACTTGATCTCTTCCTTTCCTTCTTCTTCCTTCCTGGTCACTCTGCTCCAGCCCCACTGACCTCTGCTGTTCCACCTCTATCCCTGTTGCTCCTTCTGCCATGAATCTTCCTTCCTGTCCTCTTAGCCTGCTTGATTTTTCTCCTTAGCACTGTTACCACCTGGCAGAACAGCTGTCTGTCTCCCTCTCCCCCACCTAGTAGAGCTTCAGCACTTCCTCCACTTCCGCTCATAGTATGGTACCCAATACAGTTTTCCCACCTGTGCTTCTCCTGTGTAGCCTCTCTGCCTTAACTTTAACACCCCAGTCAGGAGTGCCATGCCACCAAGACTCAATTTATAGATGAAGCATTTGACATCTTTCAGGCATAAATGGTTAATTTCTGACCTTCTGCAGCTTGGAAGAAGAATCAGTTGTTCACTTGAAAGTACACTGTTCACCCAGGGTTTCCTTGTTGAGTCCTAATAATATGATGTGATTTGGTAGGCAGGATTCAGTGTGAGATTGGTGTTATTTAGTATAAAAACTAAAGTTTTTCCAAGGCTCAAATGAGGGTGGGAACTGTGACTTCTCAGCCAGTGGTCAAATGGCTATCTTACGTAAAGGTTAACTCATTTCTGGGATTTTGAGATTTGTAGGGCTATTTGTACTGGCAGGCTAATTTCTAGCCGTGATCCTTGAAAAGTCATTTGTTGAACTTTATTAAGGTTTCTCTACATAGAGAGGACTTTACAGTGCAGCTTAGTCACATTTGCAGATTATCAGTAGTAAATTTTAAAACTTGTTTTGATTTTCTCATGCATGTTTACATAATCCTCATATGTAATAAACCCTCAGTAGCACTATATTTTCTCTTTCAGAATCAGAGACTTAGCCTCATCTTCTTCCTTATCATGCCCAATCCAGCCAACTGGAAAAGATTTTCTATTAAGCATTGGCAGGGAGTGCACTGAACTGGAAGTCGAGAGACCTGCCTGGGTGGCCTGCTGTTGGCTGGGTGACTTTGGATGAGTCTTCCTTTTCTGGGCTTCACATTGTAGAATGAGCTGGTTGAACTGGATGATCTCTGAGTTCTTTTCCAGCTCTGTAAAGATTCTGTGTACTGCTATTTTGAAATGTGTCCTGATTTTTTTGTCTTTTGATTTTTTTCTCCTCAGGCAGATGTTTGGAGCATGGGCATACTCTTATATGTACTTATGTGTGGCTTTCTACCATTTGATGATGATAATGTCATGGCTTTGTACAAAAAGATTATGGTGAGTATTACAAGGCATAGAATTTCATTGTGAGAGTTTATTATACTGCAAATTATATGCTTCTATTTATAAAAATACAGAAACAGGCAGAAGTAATCTATGCTGTTAGAAGTAAGGATAGTGGTCACTCTTTGGAGGTGGGTAGTGACTGAGAGACATGTTTGATTTTTGATCTGAATGCTGATTATACTTATGTATTCAGTTTTTGAAAACTTATCAAGATATACCCTATGATAGATGTCCTTTTCTATATGTATATTATATTCTTCAATAAGAAGCTTAACAAAACAAAAACAAATGGGAAAGTAAACATGTAAGCTGATTTTCCTGGTAAGAATTTTTAGTTTGTATCCTGAAATGATGCCTTAGCAAGTTGCTGTGTTAAATCACATTTTTCTTTTGAGTTATGTTAAAACGAGAGAAGCTTTTTTTTTTTGAAGATAAAATTAGCTTTAAGGTATAATATAACCACAATGAAGAGCGTTGTAAGTTTTGTTAAAATCATACATATTAGAGATAGTAGATCTGAGATTATGGGGCAGTGGGGGGTGACTACTTAAGGGTAAAGGGTTTCTTTTTGGGTTGAGGAAAACATTATAGAATTAGCCAGTGGTGATGATTACACAATTTGGTGAATATATTAAGGACCACTAAAGTGTATACTTTAAAAGTGAATTTTATGTTATATGAACTATATTCAATTAAAAAAATAAGAAATCACATGGGAAGGAAAGTAGTAGAATTCTTTTTAATGAGTTGTATTCAAAGCACGCTAACAATAGAAGACATGTAAAGAGCAAGAGCACCACATTGTGTCCATAGCAAACCAAGGTCAGACCAGCAGAGCAGCTTCTCAATGCAGCTGGACTTCGTTCTGTGTAACAAATATTTCCTGACGGTCTTCTTTGAGATACTGAAAAGCATGAACAAAGATCTATGAAACTTGGTCATTTTCCCCCAGGGCCAGATTGCTTGCTGGAGACAGATATATGGCTATCTAAAAAGGGGAAAGGGCTTCCCTGGTAGTTCAGCATACATGTATTGCATTTTCCCTTCAAACCCCTTCCATCCAGGCTGCCACATAACACTGAGCAGAATTCCCTGTGTTGTCCCTTGTTGGTTATCCATTTTAAATACGGCAGGGTGTACATACATGACCATCCCAAACTCCTTAACGTGTATATGTGGCTGAGTCCCTTCACTGTTCACCTGAAACTGTCACAACATTGTTAATTGGCTATACCCCAATGCAAAATAAAAAATTCAAAAAAATGAAAATAAAAAGGGGAAAGGGTGAGGGATGCCATTTTATAACAGGTGTAAGTGAAGTTAATGCAGGAGTGGATGTGGGATTTGGGAGAACATCTTACAGGAAGTGAGGTTTGAGCTGGGCTTTGAAAGGTAAGAAGCACTTGAGAAAGCCATGTGGGAGAGAGTGTGTCTGGTGGACAGTATCCGCAAAGGCATAATGGGAGTAGCATGGGGAGAAATGACCAGAAGTTTTCTGTGTCAGGACCATTAGGTCTCTAACTCCCTTTTGTAGGGAGGCTGCCTACATCAGCTCCTATTTCTGGGAAATAGCACACAGGGTTGAAAGTGGCAGAGACAGTTGGCTTATTGCCTGCTCTACAGAACAACCAAGGCTAAGGGTACAGAGTTCAATCTGCAGTTATTTATTAGGCTTAATAGTTTTTCCTGTATCCTACCCTGGAAAATGCTTTAAAAATCAGTGCCAAAACTACACGAGTAGTTTTGGGAAGTGATGGAGCTGTAGTAGTTCCGGTTTCTTGAAGGCTAAGGAGCTCTGATTCTGCAGGATCAAAGAGAAGTGGTGTTAGCAGTAGCTGCTGCTCATGTTTTGGGGAACTGTGAGCATGTGTGCTTCTCCCTGGAGAGGGGGATGGATGGGGCAGTGGGCTGGAGCCGGCCAGGGTAGCCAGGACAGCACGTGTTTCTCCCCATTCTGTCTCACAAAGCCTCCTCTAAACTTTATGGGGTCGCAGAGTCGGACACGACTGAGCGACCTCACCTCACCTCACCTCACCTCACCCTTCATGGGGTAGCAGGTACTGCCTTGGCTCTACTAGCAGTGCTGCCTGGGACAGCAGTTCCTGGCCTCACAGAGCCACAGCCCCCTGGTTAGCAGCAGGATACAAGGAGAACAATGCTAAGATCCCTTTGTAGCTTCAGCTTTAGTTAGCATATGTGGAGTGGGAAGGAGGCTTGGTCTTTGGGCAGCTCAGGGACAGTTTTCCAGTTATACTTTTGAAAAATATATGGTTGACCTCTTGAGTTAGTCCCTTTTTTTTGCTACTCTTTCTTTAAAGTGGCCTCTGCTTTTTGTTCTGAAAATAACCTTAGTATTATAAGCTGCTAGTATGTTTTACCATACTCTTTTTGGGGGTTGGGGGTACTCCATGCTAAAGAAATAAACTGACAGACAAATTTCTCCAAAGATGAAGAAAAATGGATCTGTTAGGTGTTAATAGCCTGAAATCTTAAACCTCCTAGAATTTTAGAAAGACAGTGTGGGGACACATGGTCCTAGAGTTCTCCTCTCTGCTTCTTGTTTCATATTTAAATTTTCACTAAAACATCTCTCGCCCTGGCTGTGTCCATGGAATCTGTCTCAGGGTGGGGGAAGCCTTAGCTATGGACTTAGTGCACTGGTTTACAACCCTGGCAGCATAACAGCATCACTTGGGGTGCTTTAAAAACCATCAGGTCCAGCCCCCAGAGAAGTTAAATCAGAATCTCATTGATATTTTAAAACTCTAGGATCTCTACTTTATGCCTATGGTCTTCGGCAAGTTAGGTAGCCTCTCTGTATGTCAGCTTCTTCATCTGTAAAATAGGTAATAGTATTCACAACACATGGTTGTCAGGATTAAATGAGTGAGTTCATTTAGTGTAATGTTCAGTAAATGTTAGCTATTATGACTGACATGCATTTCTAAATTTGGTTTGCCAATATTTTGTCCAGGACTTAAAATTTGTTCAGAGATGAATATGTAGTTTTCCTTTCTAGAATTCTTTTGGTTTTTTTTTGGCTTCAAGATTTTACTAGCCACATAAGGTTAATTGGAGACTATTCTTCCTTTCACTGTTTATTTTGTGTATGTGTGTGTGAGTGTGGAGAGGCGGTTTAAGCTTGAAATTTTTGGGTGTTATGGAATATGCTTGAAAATCCATCTCCAACAGTGACTTTTTTATGGGAAGATTTTAATAGTAAGATCTCAGTACTTTACTGAAAGCTCTCCAGGGGCTTCTTTCCTACTTTACTCAAGCCAGAGTGTAAGCTGTAGGCATCATCCTAGGTAAACTGGCTTTCCATTATCTCAGCGTCCTCACTGCTTACTCATCTTAGGATGTAATTCTTAAATCTTAAACAGTTTCTATACACCTATCTGTGCCAGGCACTTTTCTAGATGCTTGGGATATGTCACTATCTGTGAGTAAAACAGAGGAAAGTCCCTGCCCCCATGGAGTTTATATTACAGTGGCAGGGAAAAAAATACTGATAGTGGTAGAAAGAGGTAATAGGTATAATGAATAAACTGTATTAAAAGATGATCGACTTCCCTGGTGGCTTGGACGGTAAAAGCGTCTGCCTATAATGCGGGAGACACAGGTTCAATCCCTGGGTCGAGAAGATCCCCTGGAGAAGGAAATAGCAACCCACTCCAGTACTCTTGCCTGGAAAATCCCATGGACGGAGAAGCCTGGTAGGCTACAGTCCATGGGTTCGCAAAGAGTCAGACACGACTGAGCCATTTCACTTTCACTTTCACGTGCTTTAGAAAAAAGAAAACATTGAGCAGGGTAAAAAGGAATCAGGAGAATAGATGGAGAAGTGTGAAGGGAAAAAGAAGGGCTGGTTGCATTCAGTTCAGTTCAGTCTCTCAGTCGGATCCGACTCTTTGCGACCCCATGAACCACAGCATGCCAGGCCTCCCTGTCCATCACCAACTGCCGGAGTCTACCCAAACCCATATCCATTGAGTCGGTGATGCCATCCAACCATCTCATCCTCTGTCGTCCCCTTCTTCTCCTGCCCTCAATCTTTCCCAGCATCAGGGTCTTTTCAAATGAGTAAGCTCTTCGTATCAGGTGGCCAAAATATTGGAGTTTCAGCTTCAACATCAGTCCTTCCAATGAACACCCAGGACTGATCTCCTTTAGGATGGATTGGTTGGATCTCCTTGCAGTCCAAGGGACTCTCAAGAGTCTTCTCCAACACCACAGTTCAAAAGCATCAGTTCTTCAATGCTCAGCTTTCTTTATACTCCAACTCTCACATCCATCCATGACTACTGGAAAAACCATAGCCTTGACTAGACGGACCTTTGTTGGCAAAGTAATGTCTCTGCTTTTTAATATGCTGTCTAGGTTGGTCAGAACTTTCCTTCCAAGGAGTAAGTGTCTTTTCATGGGTGCAATCACCATCTGCAGTGATTTTGGAACCCCAAAAAATAAAGTCACCCACTATTTCCACTGTTTCCCCATCTATTTGCCATGAAGTGATGGGATTGGATGCCATGATCCTGGTTGAATTATTAAATATTAAATAAGGTAGTCAGAGGTGAGATTTAAGCAAGATTTGGTGAGAAGGAGGTGAGAATGTTAGTCAAGTGGTCATCGAGGCAGAGAATATTTCAGGCAGGAGAGCAGAGCAAAGGCTGGTAGGTAGAAGCGTGTCTGGTGTAGTCAAGGGAGAGCAGAGGGCCCATGCCACTGGAGTGGGGCTGAGTAGGAGAGCCACAGAAACGAAGTCTCAGAGGCTCGGAGCTCCAACTGCCCTGGGCTCGGTAGCTTTCAAAGATTCTGGCTTTTTCTCTAAGTGAAATAGGGAACCACCAGAGGGTTCTAAGCAGAAAACAGACATGGTCTTGTTCAGATTTTATCAAGACCACAGTGGCTACTGTGTGGAGATAGGCTATAAAGAGCAAAGAGGAGAACCAGGGAGATGGGTGAGGGGAATGTGGCAGTAATTTTCAGACGAGACGGTAGCCATTGAGGTAGTGAGAAGTGGTTGGATTCTAGGTGTCTTTTTTTTTTTTTTTTCATTATTTTAAAATGAACACAGAGTAAAATAAAAATTTTATGTGTAACAATTTACAGATTTTAACACAGAGAGATTCATGTAGCCACCTCCATAGTCAGGATATATGTTTAGACTAATCTGTTGTCTTTTGAAGGTATTGCTAGTGTAATTTGCTGATGGATGGGATGAGGGGAGTAACTTGAGCAACAAGAAAGTTGGAATTGCCATCAACTGAGATGGAGAAGATTGCTGGTAGAGCACCGATGATAAGGAGTTCAGTTTTGAGCATAACGAATGTGTCTATTTTGTCTAAATTTTTTAGTTTATTGGCATAATGTTGTTTATTTAACCTCTTACAAAGTGTATATCAGATTTTTATGTATTTTTTCCAGATTAATCTATATAAGGAATCTTTTATTTTATCTCTTTATGCTACCCCTTTCCCAGTTTTGTCATACAGATGGTAGCATAACACAAACACTGTTCTGTATCTTGTCTTCTAACGGTATGTGTTGGAAATCATACCATTTCATACCCAGCTCAGAACTTTTCATAGAATTTTTTTTCTTTTTTTAAAAAATTTTAATTAGAGGCTAATTACTTTACAATATTGTGGTGGTTTTTGCCATACATTCATATGAATCAACCATGGGTGTACTCCCTCCCACCTCCCTCCCCATCCCATCCCTCAGGGTCATCCTGGTGCACCAGCCCTGAGCACCCTGTCTCATGCATCGAACCTGGGCTGGTGATCTATTTCACATATGATAATATACATGTTTCAATGCTATTCTCTCAAATCATCCCACCCTCGCCTTCTCCCACAGAGTCCAAAAGTCTGTTCTTTATATCTGTGTCTCTTTTGCTGTCTTGCATATAGGGTCATCGTTACCATCTTTCTAAATTCCATATATTCTTAGAATTGCAGTGTATTATACTTTATCTAAACCAGCCTTAATTTATGTACCTTAATTTAAATTGTGTACTTTATCTGAAATATAAATTTAAAAAATTTTTATAGATAAATTATATACCTTAATTTATCTAAACAATCCTAGGTTAATGGGTATTTAAGTAGTTTTTAAGTAGTCATTTTGTACATTGTGCATATAAGAAAATTCCTTAAAGAGTTATGGGTCAGTTGTTCAGTCGTGTAGTCGCGTCTCACTCTTTGCGACCACATGGACTACAGCATACCAGGCTTCTCTGTCCTTTACCAACTCCCAAAGTTTGCTCAAACTCATGTCCATTGAAGTCGGTGATGTCATCCAACCATCTCATCCTCTGTCGTCCCCTTCTCCTCCTGCCCTCAATCTTTCCCAGCATCAGGGTCTTTTCCAGTGAGTCAGCTCTTCACATCAGGTGGCCAGAATATTGCAGTTTCAGCTTCAACATCAGTCCTTCCAGTGAATATTCAGGGTTGATTTCCTTTAGGGTTGACTGGTTTAATCTCCTTGCAGTCCAAGGGACTGTCAAGAGTCTTCTCCAGCACCACAGTTCGAAGGTATTAGTTCTTTGGTGCTAAGCCTTTTTATTGTCCAGCTCTCACATCCGTACATGACTACTGGAAAAACCATAGCTTTGACTGTACAGACCTTTGTTGGCAAAGTAATGTCTCTGTTTTTTAATACTCTGTCTAGGTTTGTCATTGCTTTTCTTCCAAGGAGCAGGCATATTTTAATTTCATAGCTGCAGTCACCATCCACAGTGATTATGGAGCCCGAGAAAATAAAAGTACATCACTGTTTCCATTGTTTCCCCATCTATTTGCCATGAAGTTATGGGACCAGATGCCATGATCTTAGTTTTTTGAAGGTTGAGTTTTATTTTAAACCAGTGTTTTTGCTCTTCTCTTTCACCTTCATCAAGAGGCTCTTAGTTCCTCTTTGCTTTCTGCCATAAGTGTGGTGTCATCATCTGCATATCTGAGGTTATTGAAATTTCTCCCTACAATCTTGATTCCAGCTTGTGCTTCATCCAGCCTGGCGTTTCACATGATGTACTCTGCATGTAAGTTAAATAAGTAAGGTGACAATATCCAGCCTTTACGTACTCCTTTCCCAATTTTGAACCAGTCTGTTGTTCCATGTCCAGTTCTAACTGTTGCATCTTGACCTGCATACAGGTTTTACAGGAGGCAGGTCAGGTGGTCTGATATTCCCATCTCTTTAAGAATTTTCCGTAGTTTTTTGTGATCCACACAGTCAAAACTTGGATCTAACACCTACAAATTTAGTACTAACATGCAAATTTCAGTGTTCTCTACTTTTATTTATTTATTGAATGTACTAGTGGATTCTGGGTGAACCCTTTGAGGGAGAGAACTTACCTTAAGATAACATAAAAGTGTTATATCCTAATAGTATCTGTTAGATCCAAGTTTTGATATTTAGGGTAAATCAAATATTTATTCCATGCAATGAGTAGAAAATGTCTAATTCTTGTTCAATAGAGCTTTAGCCTTCCTAATTAATATCATTTACTAATATTAAATTAATATTTAAATTAATACTAATACTAATATTTAAATTAATATTATTTACTAATACTGTATATACTTTGTTTCTCTTCCTCTGAATTTCATTTTGTAGTTTTTCATGTATTTGCAAGTTGAAAATTGATTCAAATTAGGACTTTTATGCATTATTGTGGAATTTAATTTCACACATTATAGATTTTGAAATTTATTGTAATCTTGGCTCAGAACTATTGTTCCGAGTCACAGTGTAATGCAGTCTGCTGGTTGAATCTAATTAAGGTGTCGTATCACTTGCATGCAGTATGTATCTTTGCCTAGAATGTTCTAAAAATTCCTCAGTTGGGAATAGCACTCCCTCAGTTCTTGGTTTGATTGAAAAACCCAGCAGTATTTGACACACTGTATGTAACTCTTGTTTAAAAGGCAGACTTTGTTTAGCTTTTGTGTTTTTTGACTATTTTAACCAAAATGCTAAACTGCAGTTTCCAGCATGGTTACTAATAGACTGAGTATTAATGTTATTAATGTCACCTCTATTCATTCACTATCACTTCATTCAAAGACAAGCATGACTGTACTCCAGTTCTGGGTACACAAACATTAAGGAAATATAACTAATTTAGTAAATGAAAGTTGAGTAGCTTGAAAGTAAAATTGCTTTCTAACAAGTATGGATTATAATTTTAAGGGAAATGAGCAAGTTATCTCTTTATGAGATAATACTTTACAATTATAGAGCTGACTCCAGTACTGTTATGTGTTGGAGAGATCACCTGCTTTTCTTAGTACTGTATGGAAACTGAACAATTCCAAGCTCACCAGTATTCCCAGGATTATCTTGCTTATTAGCACACAGATCTTTTTTCCTTCCTCCCAACTGGTTTCACCCTCTATTACCTGTTTCTTGCTCTCATTTGCAAGGTAATCAGCTCTTAAATAAACAAGAATTCTCCAAAGACTGGATATAAACCAGGGTTAAGGGGCACAGGCTTGGTTGACACAGGGCCTTTTGTGGAGGTGCTTTGCCCCGGTGAAATTGTTTGTTTAAGGCCTTTTCTGTTTGACCATTAATAGATACATACTTTCAATATTTAAAGATGGAACCTTTTTCTCTACTTCTAGGTATCCTTAGACTTTCCAGCACAGTACCATACAATAAGTATTATATCTTTCTTTACTATCTCTGCCCCTTTATTGCTCTGTAACAGTGTTTCTCAACTTTGGCACCAATGACATTTTGAACTGTATAATTCTTTGTGGTGGGGAACTGTCCTGTGCATTGTGGGGTGTTTAGCAGTATCCCTGGCCTTCACCCACTAGATGCCAGTAGCGGCCTCCAAATCACGACAATCAAAAATGTCTCCTGACACTGCCAGATGTTCCCCGGGGGACAACATCACCCTCGGTTGAGAACCAGTGCCTTATAACATTGAATAGGTATTTGATTTCCCTGGCTGAGACATAGTTTCCTCACCTGTGTGATGTGGTTAGTAATCCCTGCCCACCGCACAGGGTAAAATATATATACAAGTGCTTTGTGTGTTTTTGAGTACTGTGTACAAATAAGTGGTTGGGGTAAGCCTGGCAGCAGAACTCAGCTCTGGATTCTAGTTCAGTGTAGAGAATGAAGCTGAGAATGTTAGGTCATGGTGCTGGGGCACAGGCTTCATGCTTCCTTTGTTGATGGTGCTCTACAGAGCTGTTCTGTCCAAGCAGGGAAAGTAGGTGGGTGATATGAGCAGGACTTGACTAGTTGATTTGTTCTTACCAAGTAGTCCTGAGATCCGGAGGCAGCTGTGATGGGGCAAAGCACTACTGAGGGGGCAGGTGCATCCTCAGAATGACTCGAGCCGTTTTTATTGTACTGAATATTTAGCACCCTGCCATGTATGGCTTTGGCTGCCATGCCATCTTTGGTCTGCCCTATCTCTCTGCCCTTTGTAGCCCTATCTCCCACTTCTTTTTATTTCAGATTGAACAAACATTTATTGCCTCTGGTGCCAGCCACTTTGCCAAGTGTTTTCCCATACATTCTCTTTTATTCCTTTTAGTGGAATAATCCCACATACAGTAATGCCCTGTAAGTAGCATCACTGTACTTGTTTCACAGACAGTAACAGTAGTAATGGTAATAGTAGTGAAGGCAGCCTTAATAGTACAAACTAGCAGATACTGAGTTCTTAATTCTGTGCCTAACCCTGTGCTAAGTGCTTTTTATGTATTAAATCATTGAATGCTAGCAGCAGTTTACAGAATTGATACTGTTATTGTATTTCTTTTCCAGATGAGGAAACTGAGGCACAGCGAGGTTACATAGCCCCTCCACACAGCTAGTAAGTGGTAGGTCCTACATTTGGATATAGACAGTTTGTCTCCAGAGCTTACTCTTAGGAAACAGGGTCAGAAAAATGACATAACTTGTACAGGTTCAAAGAGCAGATAAGAGGCAGACTGGGATTCAAATACAGAGTATGATTCCAGGCTCTGCCTGTTTCCAGTGCACCAAGCACCATACATCTCATTCACTTGTCCTCCTTGCCTACCTGTGGGTAGTATTGCCTCTGTAAGTACTAGCTTATAGCACAGCACAGGGGATCTATTAAAAGAGACTTCATGAATTCAAGTTAGGATGAACAAAGGGGTGAAAAATAAGAGACAAAGGGAAACTTGGAATCAGCCTGGTGGCTCTTGTTATTCAGTTCTTTGGTCTGAAAATTCATCTTTATATCTGATTTCTGTAGAATTCTGCTATTTTTAGTTAAGAGTACTTGTGTTTTGGATGGTCGTTTTGGGATTTAATGGCATAACATTTATTATCATAGTTCTGGTTAGGAACTGTTATTTGTGTGTTGGAACAGACCAGAAAGGGCTGGAAGCCGGAACCAGAATTCTCCTTGGATGGGTAGGTGATGATAGGAGAGAGATAATGCAAGTGAGTTAAGCCCATAGAGATGGTCTGTTAGTTTTCTACGGTTGTTGGCACAAAGTACTACAAGGTGGTGGCTTAAAATGGCAGATATTTATTCTTCCAGTTCTGGAGACTAGAAGTCTAAAACCAAGGTGTCAGCAGGCCATGGTCTCTGAAGGATCTGGAGAAACTCCTCTTTTGCCTCTCGCTGGCTTCTTGTGTTTGCCTGCAATCCTTGGCAGTCCTTGGTTTACAGGTGTGTCACTCCAGTCTCTGCCCCTGTTTTCGTGTGGCCTTCTCTCCTGTGTGTTTGTGTCTCTGTGTCTAAGTGCCCCCCTTCTTATAAGAATACCCCTCAGTTATTTTGGATTTAGGACCCAGCCTAACCCAGTACATCTTAACTTGATTACTTCTGCAAAAGCCCCTGTTTTCAAATAAGGGTGCATTCACAGGTTCAGGTGGACTTCAGTTTTAGGGGGACAGTATTCCAGCCTGTGCAGGCTGATATCCAGAGAGCAAGCAGTACATGGCTCTGCACCCAGTCAGCATGAGCAGAGACGCTCTGGAGTACATGGAGGTTCTGACCGTGAGCAAGACAAAGGGCACTTGAGGCTGTGCGGGTTGTGACTGGAGACTCAGATCATGACTCTCCGATCAGTGTAAGTAGATAGTAGAGTCCTAACCCCAGGCTGTCTCTGTTTTCTACAGGACTCTGGTAAGAGCAAGCTATGGTATTTGAGGTACTAGACACACGATCCGTTTGCCAAGAAAGAGAACATGTCAGGTACCCAGGGTTTGAATCATGAGAAACATCTAGATATGGAAATAAGGAAAAGCTGAGATAAGAGAGTGGGGCCAGTCAAGTCACTGCCTGTCCTGCATGTGACTTGGTGCTGAGTCCCAGCAAGGTGGCTGAAGCATCTAAAAATCCCCCCTTCCCAGGGATAAGCCTGAGCCTAGGCAGCACTGAGCCTTCAGTGCTTGGTGGATAAAGGGTAGTAAGGAAAAGTGAATTAGAGGCTTCTCATTACAATTCAGAAACAAACTGTCAGCACCTGACATTGGCATGTGTTTAGGTGCCCTGGCAAGGCATAAATAGGCATGGGATCTCTGGGTGTAGTGAGTGCTTTAGATAAAGGAGAATGAAAAATTTAATAACATTAAATGTCATTTGTAAAACGAAAGCTCTTGCCCTTCCTAGGAAACACTTTGTAGGTCAACCTGTCTGCTCTCATCAGAGAGGCTAAGTAAGAGGTTGAGTTGCTTTAACATTAGCACCTTTTCTTTTTAAATAAATTGCTTGATAACATTTCTTTGGAACTTTGACTGTTTCTTAAACATAATCAAAGTCCAGCCTGTCGTGTAGGTCTCAGATTCTGAGTGATCTGTACTGTCCGTTTCTCCCCTCACCTTGAACCTGGACAGGTTCCTGTGAGAACTGTGTCCTAGACAGTTCATGAGGACAGAGAATGCAGTGCTGCTGCTAGTTGCTGGCTTCCCCACCTACCTGCCTCTACCGTTCAGCCTAGTTCAGTTACTGCTGGGTGTGTGTGTCCGCGCATGTGCGTGCTTGCCCTTGTTGGGGCAGTTTGTAATTTCCTTGGTTCTGTCTCACTGCAGCAAAAATTTGAAGCAACGGAGGGACCAGTGTTACAGCTCAGTTTTATTTGGCAAGCAAATACATCCTTGAGGCATGAGAGCTTGCCGACCCAAAAGATGCAAGGAGAAGAGAGGCCAGAGGCTCAGTTTTGGCTCCTCTTTTTCTGTTTTTTCTCCTCCCCCTGAGCCTGGCCTATGTAAAGTGGGCTAGCCGGGAGGGCTGTTTGTTTCACCTGTTTGTTTCTCCGGTCCTTGGACCTTCCTTTGTTCTATTTTCCCGGGCTTTTCCCTTCTTTGTCCTTTAGCCACCGCCATTCTGGACTACTTTTGCCTATTCTACCTACCTAACACCCTCGTCTCCCTGGACCTGTAATAGATTTCTAACTCAGGATCCTTATTTAGGTAATTTTGTCTTTGATTAGTTTTGGGGACCCTCTGGATTCTCTCAGACCATGTTCCTTAGTCCCCATAGTTATCACAAACAATTGTGTGATAAATATTACTATTCATAACAATAATAACTTTTTTATGCCAGATTATTTGCTTAGGATAAATTGCTAGAAGTGTAATTGCTGGATCAAGGATATTTGATCTTGAATGCTTTTTATACATATTTCCACAGTACTCTTCAGAAACATTTATACTCTCGTATATGTAAGTGCTCTTGCCCCGAACTCTAACACTGGATAATTTTTTTAAAAGTTTATCAATTTAGATCATATTTTTGTTTAAATTAATTACTTTTTTATTACTAGTTTAGTTGAACATGTTACCATGTTTATTGACCATTTAAAAGCTCTTGTTTTGGGAATTATGAATACTCTGTCCATTTTCTTTTGGAGTATATGCTTTTATCCTATTTCTTCATTTATTCAACAAATATTAATTGAGCACCGTTTTTGTTAGGGCCAGACGATATTCTAGGTGAACAGTACAGACAAAAATCCCTGTGATTTTTTTAAAGTTAATATTCTAATGTAAATAGAATACATTAGAATATTTTCTAATATATAAACAAATACGTAGTATGACATTTATAAACAAATATGTGTTTATAAACAAACATGTAGTATGACATATTTAAACAATTAATATGCTGGGTGTGTGTCTGTGCACAAAATAAATATATAGTATGACATATAAACAAATAAATAGAAAATAAATAAATATGTAGAAAACAAATATGTAGTATGAGAAGTGGAGATAAAGACTGTACAGAAGGTGCCTTGAAAGGGTGGTAGAGATGATGGTGCATGAGGATGCTGTTTATAATGGTGGTTTGGGGAGACCTCATTGATACCCCTGGTATTTAAGGGGAGACCTGAAGAAGGTAAAGGTTCAAGCTCTGCTGATATTGAGGAAAGCATGATAGTGGCAGGAACAAAGTGTGCAAAGGACCTAAGGCAGGCCTGTGTTTGACTTGTGGCCTGATCATAGTTTGGTGAGGGAGGGAGAGAGTGAGGAGGTGAGTTTGAGAGGTAGCAAGGAGTTGGGCCTGGAGCCAGAGTAAGAAATTTGGATTTCATTTTGAGTGAGATAGGGAGCCTTTAAAGAGTTTTGGATAGTGAAGTAACATGACCTGACCGAATGTTTTGAAAGAACATTGGTGCTGATGAGTAGAGACTAGACTGTGGGGAGCAGTGAAGGGCTCTGGAATACTAGCTGGGAGCCTTTTGCAGTATATCAGATGAAAGAGCCTGGAGGTGTGGGGCAGGTAGTGACAGGGGTTTCTGGATATATAACATAGAACCGGTCGATTTGCTGATGGTTTGGATGTGAAGTGTGAAGGAAGGAGGAGCTAAAGATGGTCCAAGGTTGTTTCTTCTTGTTTTTGTGAAATATTTGTTTATTTATTTGGCTGTACTGGGTCTTAGCTGCCACCCTCAGGATCTTTGATCTTCACTGTGGCACTGAAGTTCTTTAGTTGCAGCCAGCAGGATCTTTAGTAGTGGCATGCAAACTCTTAATTGCAGCATGTGGGATCTAGATCCCTGATGGGGATTGAACCCAGGCCTCTTGCACTGGGAGTGTGAAGTCTTAGCCACTGGACCTCCAAGGAAGCCCATGACCCAAGGTTTCTGAGCTGAGGAGTTGGCAAGGCAGTTGCCATTTGCTGTGAAGGGGAAATGTTGGAAGAAGAGGATTGGTGGTGGTCTGTGAGAGCTCTTTACTTGATAAAGCGGGTTACTTTTTTGTCATTTAGGTGGAAAGGCTCTTCCCCTACTCAGTTGTTAATTAACTTTGTTAGTTGTGTTTTGCCACACAGAAATGTCAGCTTCTAATTGTGTCCTCTGCTAATCTTTATGGTTTTTGGTATTGCTGTCATGTCTAGACAGGTTCTAAAAGCTAATCACCATGCTTTCAGTATTCTCATGGTTTTGTATTTGTATTTAACTCTTTAATCTGGGTAGAATTAATTTTGATGTAGATTGTGAATTACAGTTCAATCTTAATTTTCTCATACAATTAACCTGTTATCCTAGCATCATTAAACAATTTGTTCTCTGCTAAGAGAAATGATTCTGTCATTTCCTTTGAATTGGGAAAGAGGGGTGTGTGACAGGTTGTGTGAAGAGGTACTATTCCATCATGTGTTAATGTTTAGCGAGCCCCTAGTCTTGTTTTGGTTGATGACTTAGTGACTGTAATGTCTAACAGGTTATGAACATATGTCTCCTGAGTCTCTTCCATTCCCTAAAGGGGTGGCTTTATTCAGTGGCAGTTTTTCGGTGATAGTGAGTTCTGCCTCGTAGATGATATGTGACCTGTTTGTAACCACGGCCTGTGTCCAATTACCAAATATGCTGTTCTGTGACCTAATTTTGTCAACTGACAGTTCTTCTGGGATTATAAACTAAAATTTGCTTTAGCAATATGAACATTGATTACACTGTATACTTCTGTCCACTAATAATACTGTAGATTCCAAAGGCCTGTAAGATACATGTTTGCCATGTCTTAAAGTTGGGTGACGTCTTCAGGCTTGGAAGTAAATCTCTAGCATGTTGTTAACTGTAGAAATTTTTGTTAAGGCTGATTGAACCTAAATCTCTTTAATGCTTTTCTTGTTTTTGTAGAGAGGGAAATATGACGTTCCAAAGTGGCTCTCTCCTAGTAGCGTTCTACTTCTTCAGCAAATGCTACAGGTAATCTTTGTTATTTATTTTTAAATAATAGAAATCTATTGCAGTTATTTGATTTTAAGATGTCTGTGGTGTTACTACATTTATACATCACCTTTAGAAAATTCTATTCATTATGTCTGTTCTGCACATATTCTCTACTGGTGCTTTCTTTGCAAATGCAATTTTTTTTTTTGGCCATACCACATGGCATGTGAGATCTTCCCTGATCAGGGGTCGAACCCCCATCCCCTGTAGTAGAAGTGTGGAGTTTTAACCACTGGACCTCCAGGGAAGACCTGCATTTTTTTTTTTTAAAGACAGCTAATATATGTCTTTGGTGATTTGGTTTTTCTTCCCTTTTCTTGAGAATTGTCAGTTTAATCAGCTCTTGTTCCACTGTTTTCTGTGTTCTTGCTCCCACTCTTTGTATGCTAGGTATATAGTGGATATGGAATAAATGCTTGAATGAGCTGATGTACAACTGAGTGGTCCCTTGATCTAGTGCTGTGGTTCTCAAACTTTAGCATGTACCGGAATTGCGAGATGGGCTTATTAAAACCCAGATTGCTGAGCTTCAAATGGAGAGTGTCTGATTCTATAGATCTGGAGCAGCACTAAGAGTTTGCATTTCTAACAAGCTCCCAGATGACACTGATGCTGCTGGTCTTGGGGGGGGCCACATTTAAGAATCACTGATTTGTTGTAATGACCTCTGAAGGTGAAAGATAGGAGTGCTGAAGGCTAGTTATCCTCCCTACCGATCAATAGTCATGCTACCTAACCTGGTTCTGACCTGAAAAGGGGGATTCTGAGCTTGGCCTCACTGCTTCATAGAGTTATGTGGATAAAATGAGATTAATAGGAAACACTTTGAAAATATGGGTGCCTTATTAGTGCAGTATGTTTTTCATGATTATGTATTTCAGTTTTCCATCTATTAAGCCATCTCTACTTTTTATTCAAAATTTACTTCAAGCTCACCCACCTTGATTAAGTAGGCCAGACCACCAAATCTCCATAATGAGATTGAAAATACCTCATCCTTTCTTCTAAACTCCCCAAAACTTAATCTGTGTTGATTAATTTTCCTTTCCTCACATTTGAAAATTACAAATGGAAAAGAAAGGTATGCTTTTCAACTTGTTCTATGTGATTGTAAACTCACCGGAGGTAGAGATTGCATATTCAGTGTGAATGCCCTGCATTGTGGCTGCTTGAATATTAAATTGGTGAATATTTCCTGTGAATAGGTTTTCCAGCAAAAGACTATTACATCATACAATAGATTGACTGAACTTCATGAATAATGTCCATACCAATGAAGTTCATGTTTGTTAAGCATTTATCTTCTAAGCCGTGTAGGTTGCTATAGTTCTCTTGCTTCTATTCCCTTTTTAAAAGAATTTATTCCAAGGCCATTTTAAGGTCTTTGACAGTATTTTTGTGATGATAAAAGTTTACATCTGTTCTGATGAATTTTGAGTTCTCAGGAGAAAAATGTATTCTGTGTTATTTGAAATGTTAATCTCCAGCTACCTCTCAATGGCCACTAGGTGGACCCAAAGAAACGGATTTCTATGAAAAATCTCTTGAACCACCCCTGGATCATGCACGATTACAACTGTCCTGTTGAGTGGCAAAGCAAGGCTCCTGTGAGTAGAGTTACAAAACAAAAAACTTTGTGTGGATTCAGGATGTACAGTGATGTGTTCTAAGTATAAAAGAAAATATATTTTGTAGACTTATTCGTCAGATTGCTGTTTGGGAGACTGTAACTGAATTATACATTCACCTGTCAATCTCTCGGACAGTGATGCCTAACCAGGCCGGCACATGAGAATCACAAGGACCTTAAAAATTGCCTGTGCCTCCTCCCACGACAATTAATGGATATTTTAAAAAGCTCCCAGGTGTCTCTCACATAGTCAGGATTGTGAACAGTGCTCTGAGAATCTTGGGCAGATTGCTTAACTTTTCTAAACCTGTATGTTTGTCTGTAAAAAGTAGGTTAAACCTGTTGTCTGTCTACTTCCCAGAGTAGTTATGAGGTTGTGGTGGTTCTCATACTTTTAAGTCTGAGGCCCCCTTTATGCTCTTGATATTAATGTATTAAAATATTTATTAACTGATTCACTTAAAAGTAACAGTACTATACCTGTTACAGTTTATCACAAATAAATACTTTTATGAAAAATGACTATTTAAAAAATAAATGTGGTGGGAAGAAAAGCATTGTTGTACATCTTTGCAAGTTTCTTTAAAGTTTAGCTTAAAGGAAGGCACTTGGATCTCACCTGCTTCTGCATTGTCTGTTTTGTTATGTTGTTTTGATTGGAGATCCTCCAGGGTCTGCAGACCACACCACTCCCCGAGAACTGCTTTAATATATATATAGGAAAGAACTTTAACACAGAGTGCTATGCAAGTTTAAGCAATTAGAGTAACAAATATTCCTACGTTACTGTTATAAAAATATTTAACAAATGAAGTTTGAACTTGATAAAAATGTGTAATTAAAAAAATTATAGTTAATTTAAAATATTGTGTTAGTTTTAGATGTACAGCAAAGTGATTCAGTTATGAATATATATATATTTCAAATTATTTTCCATTATAGGTTATTATAAGATATTGACTATTAGTTCCCTGTGTTACACAGTAAATCTTTACAGTTTGTTTTATGTAAGGGGTAGCCACATTTTGTATATTAATGAACTATTGCTACATTAAAAAAAAAACAAATTTAGTGATTTAAAACAATAATAGTTTACAGTTTCTGTGGATCGGTAATTTGAGGCTCAGCTGGGCTGTTCTTGTGTGGGTCTTACCTGAGGTCACTCATGTGGCTGCAGTCAACTGGTGACTCTAACATGGCTGGATTGTGTAAGATTCACTCAAAAGACCAGCTGTTGGGACTCCCCTGGTGCGTCAGTGGTTAAGACTCCATGCTTCTATTGCAGGAAGCATGGTTTTGATCCCTGGTCAGGGAACTAAGATCCCGCATGTGACATAGCATGGCCAAAAAACCCCCCAGCTGTTCATGCTGGTTATTTGTTGGGTCACACTGTCCAGCAGGCTACTCTGGGCTTCTTGATATGGTGGCTGGATTCCAAAAGAAGCAAGAAAGTGGGCAAGCCCTAACACTCAAGCGTTTGTCAAGCCCCTGCTTTCATTGTACTTACTAATGTCTGGCCAAAGCAAGCCACAAGGCAAAACCCAGAGCCAGTATGGCAGGGGTAGGCATCAGAGTTGGTACAATTCTTATCCCCTTTTCATAGACAAGGAAATCAATAAGTTAAACATAACTATTTAAGAAATAAATATAGTGAGAAGAGTGGCACTGCTCTATGTCTTGGAAAATTTCTTTAAAGTCTAGCTTAATAGAAGACACTTGGGTATTCATCTGCTTCTACACTCTGTTTTAATACATTGTTTTGGTTAAAGCATCTGAAGAAAATGTAGCCTCACACAGGTGTGTAGTTAGAAAAACATTTTAATGCTTTAAAGGAGAAGTGTTTTAATAGCTTTATCAGATAATTGGGGATATTTTTTGATAATCTAAAATGTCTACAGTGAAGTGGAGTTTGTGCATGGGTCAACAGAATAGTTTGGAGACACGCCACATTGTAGACCTGATACAGCTGTAGGGTATTTGCTTTCTGGAAGAATCACACCAATAAATATAAATACTTGGAAAAATAGGCTGTTTGTTTTTAACCCCTTCTCACTAGTCTGTCCCCTATTAGGACCACACAGCCTGATCTGAAATCCCTCCTGATTCTCCTGTGATTGTCAGTCTCTGAAATTTCTTTTCTCCCTTTTTCCTTTCACCCTTTAAGACATCTTCAGTATCTACTGAGCAAACACAATTAGAGCAGCAGCTTAATGCTAATAACTGAGAGCCTACAGACAGCAGAACGTGTGCTCTCCTAGCAGTGTGGCAGCAGGGCCGGGGAGCTATGCTGTGCCCCTTGTGGGATGGTGACCATGTGTGGTGCCAATGCCTGTGTTCAGCCATTGGGGGTCATCATTTCTCCATGTGTGGGAGGGCTCTGCATGTCTTCTCGGCCGTGATCCTTAACAGGGGAGGGTATGCTACTGTTTGCAATAGAAGAGATGCCAAAATGAAGAAAATCTCTGATTTCAACAGCACGAAGATTATTTTAAATTGGGGCATTGTATAAAGTAGGGTACATAATTTTGAGGTTTTCAGTGTTCTGAAAATGTATATGATTTCCCTTACATATTAGTATAGTGATTGCTCATATATATTGAATGCTTACTATAATAGAAAAGTGTGCTGTTATAGTACTATAGTATAATAATAGAGCCCTTAGGATACTACCCTTAAGGGCTTTATGTTTTTAACTCTTTTAATTCATTTAACCCTCATACAAACCCTCTGAAGTGGGTACTGTTATTGTCCCCATTTGCAGATGAAGCAGTTGAACACAGAATCATAAGATAACTTGCCCAAGGTCAAATAACCAGTAAGTGTAGAACCAGGATCTTAACCCAAACAGAAGGACTCCAGAACATAATGGATCTGACAGGTCAACAGTTGAAACTCAGGTCCTGTATTCTGTGTAGCAGTTGCCTTTGTGATGAACGTTACTTGTCTGGTCTCTGTTGGAATAGCTATTGGAACCGAGTCTCAGAGAGGTGGCATTGTGGTGTGGTAGGAAGAACCCTAGGCTAGGGTGAAAAATGCCCATCTTGGGCAAATGGCATAAATTTTTCTGAGTCTTCATTTTCTCACCTCTAATGTGGGTATTCTAATGTCAGTCTCTTCTGTATGTTTGGATTATGTTTTGTCATTTATAGAGTGCTTTGAATGTAATGTCATTCATCCGTTTTGTCTGCCTTACTGAGCTATTGCAGGGATCAAATGAGTTATATATAGAAGAGCTATAAGGGATTATTGCTTTTTGAAGTATTCACTTGTCTGCCTCAATATTGTCTTTCATCAAGGGTGAACTATAAAAAATAATTCAGATTTACTTGGATATTTAAGGCAGAGATGTTGTTCTGTAACTGTATGCATGTTCTATCATTTTCACACATAGCTGTAGTACTCAAGTATTATATCAAATAGAAGTTATATTCAGTTCCATTTTCTGCTCTACTGAACAGGAAATGTAGTAGGCACGGATAATCCAAAATAATTGGCTAGCTTTTGGTACACATTTTTGTACTTAATTTAACTGGAGCGTGTGTGGCTGAGAATTCAGAGTACTTAAAGTATTGAACCTTTTTGAAAAACCCAACTTGAGAAACCGTATTTTTCAGACTTTGGTGTCTTGGCCCAGTCTTTTCATTCTTTCTAGTTCAAGAGCCCAGCAAAGAAGATCGCATCTCCTTCCTACTCTCCTTCCTTTCCTCCACGTACCCTGTGGTAAAAGTACAGAGCAAGAGGCTACGGGGGAGAGGTTTTTGTTTTTATGAGAGTAACTTAAGATCATGGTGGGAACCCCAGAAATCCTGTCTTTCATGCTTGAGCAGTGATATCAACAAGAAGATACCCAACTGAGTTGTAAAGTGTCTGGGCTTCTGAGTTCTTCCTGAAGTGGGAATCTACAGTTAGGGGAACTGCTAAGGTCAAACCATCACAAGGAAAACTTACTTGTGGCATTGTTGACTTTCCTAGAACCATCAGTATAAACCTTTGTGGTTGACTTTCCTAGAACCATCAGTATAAACCTTTGTGGTCTCCGCGTTCTCCATAGCCCGTGAGGTACCAGCCAGTCATACAGGTCATTGTTTGTACCATCCCTGTAGTTTCATGGTGGCAACATGGTTTTCCCTTGAGTCTATTGTGACAACTATGGTATCATAGAACAAGGGAAGGTCATGATAGTGCTCTGCCTTCTGCCGGGCAAACCTCTCTTGGATCTTGAGCATCAGTGACAGCCTGAACTATGTGATCGAAAGAAAGGACCAGAATGGGTGGGAGAAGTTAATCATTGAAACATTTGTTAAAGGAACTGGAAAAGAGAATGCTTGGAGAAGAAAGGTTGTTGATAATAGGAATATTCAAATTTTTGAAAGGATCTTATACCAAAGAGGAAATAGAATTAAGACTGTTAGTAAAAATAGTGAACCATTTTTTGAGGGCCTCTCTGTTTAGGTATTCCACATAGCTTGCATATGTTACATGGCAGGTGCCATCTCATCATCATTTTACAGATGATGAAACTGAGACTAAGGGTGGTGTAATAACATGCTCAAGATCACACAGTTCTTTTGTGATATAATGATTAAAACCAAGGTCATCTACTTCTAAAGTCTGTCAGCTGTTGGATTGTAGCGATTCACAGTGGATAGGAATCAGGAGACAAATCTTAGGAGGAAGAAGCTAACCATCCCAGCTGTTCTGGAGATGAAGACTAAGTAGAAAGTGAAACCTCACTTACTGGGTCTATTGTGAAGTGAATTCTTACATTGGAAATATGACTTCATAATTACATTCCTTATAATTCTCTTCCTATGTGATTTTCTGAACTCCTGTTGCAGGGACAGGCCGGACTCTACCTGCCTTTTCATTCTCAGTGATCCTTGTTTGGTTCTGAGAACCTATTTTTGGTCCCATCTCTGGTGAGGTCTCATCCTGCAGGGGTCAGACTACTTGGATCACTTCTGTCCTTAATCAAAATAATGTTTGTGTGGAGGCAGTATCACTTCTTCCTTCTAACAATTGTGCTTGGCCAGTGCCTTCATCATAATGATGATTGTGCAGCATCTGTGGCACCGTCAGAAGGGCTCCTTGGATTGTGCTAAACCCAAACATAACCTGGGAGACTGTATGCTACAAGTCTGACCCACTCTTTCCCCAGTCTCTTGTGCAGCCCCTAGTTTTTGATGTCTAGATGTCTGCTCTTGGATGCAAATGTCGGTCCCTGTCTTGTAGTAGAGGAGGAGCATAGAGTCCCTGGGCTGCCCAGCAGAATTGTAGCAGTAGATCAGATGATGATGGGGACGTGAAAAGCTAAGAAAGAGAGCTCATCACCTTCTTGAACTGCTTATTGTTATCTGCTTATATCTCTAAAAATTGTGGAGGATGTTTATTCTTACCTAAGAGTTTGACAAACTCATGTTGTTTTTACATGTTGGTGTTTGATTTTAGAAGGTAATTATGATAATTTAAAGGTTTTAAAATCATAAATATTTTATTAATGTTAATAAAATCGATAAAATTTTTTTCTAGCTTATTCACCTTGATGAAGATTGCGTAACAGAACTTTCTGTACATCACAGAAACAACAGGCAAACGATGGAGGATTTAATTTCACTGGTAAGAAATATAGCATGAATTTGAAAGTATTATCTTTTGTTTCATCTTTTATTTTTGTTTCATCAGTACATTAAAAATAGTATAGCATTTTTCAGGCCTGAGATTTTATCCTGGGTGAAAACACTGTATTGCACTTAGTTTATGTTTGTGTATATTTTCAACTCTTTTCTGATGTCTGCTAGATATCCTCTTTAGAAATGAGGTTGAACAAAGAGAATTACAGTGGAAAAAATATTAAGAAACAGATCAAATGAATCCAGAGAATTTTCAGAGCTCCAATTCTGACAACTTTAAATTCTTTAACACAGAAGTGTGATTCTGCTGTAGCAATGAGGTAAACACAAAGCAGTTTTCATTTTACCTGAAAGCATCCCACTAGCATCACATCACCCCCAACCTTATGAACCAGATACATGTGATTTCTGGTGTTGGATCATTTTTAGCTGTTTCAGATGCTTAATCACTACATCCTATATGTAGTTTCTCCTGGAAACAGAGGCTGTCTCTGAGTACAGTCTGACATGACGGGCAGGGATTGCACCCAGCTTACCTCCTGGTTCAGTACCATGTCTTTCATCACCTATGAATTGTGTTTGCTTTTTCCTCTTTTCTAACTTGAAAGGTAAAGGCCTTAAGCAGATTTTTTTTAAAGAACTAACCAAAGCTTTGCTAAGCCACAAATTTTTTCAGTGGGGAGATATGAAAGAATTCTTTTGAATGACACAGTAAGTCTTTTGAAAGACAATTTCAGACAAATGGAACATATCTGGAAAACAGAGTGATACTTTACTTTTTCAATGGAATGAAAGGAAATGGCAAGAATTGGGAACTGCTGCTAGATATGTCAGGTCCTTCTTCTTTATTTTTTAAGTATTTATTTATTTGGCTACACCAGGTCTTAGTTGCAGCATGCGAACTCTTAGTTGTGGCATGTGGGATCCAGTTCCCTGACCAGGGATTGAACCCCGGCCCCCTGCATTAGGAGCAGGAGTCCTAGCCGCTGGACCACCAGGGAAGTCCCAGGTCCTTCGTCTGTTAGAGTGAAAATCTGAAGTTTTCACATAGACGAGTTTCATATAAACATGGCTTTTTCTTTGGGATGATCTTGAAAGCTATATTTTGGATTCAAGAAATTGCTTTTTCAGCTGTTATTATAGAAATTTTCAAATATCTGTAGAGGGACTAGTATAATAACAGTGGTTTTCCGTGCACTCATCTTCTAGCTTTAATTAACAGGTATTAACATTTTGCCAGTTTTATCTATATCCCAGCACTGTCCTCTGTCTGCCCTTTTTAGCTAACACATTTCAAAGCAAATCCCATGTATCATGTTGTTTTATGCAGAAAAACTTTGGCAGGAGATTTACAAACTTTAAAACCTGAATCTGAAAAGTAACATACTCAGAACTTCAAGAATCTTTGGGTGAAAAGTCTTTTAAATAGTGTCCTTTATGTGGTCTCTACATATGGTTTTCAAACTTGAAACTGAAATGGAAATAGGAATTATAAAACAATATAACGAAGCATGATAGAGATGGTTTTCTGGTATTACATCTCTCTAAATATCTCAGTTGTCTTGAAAGCTGGGTATGACAAACGTCAAGAATGTGTGAGGAGAGTAATAGTTTTCTTCTTGTGTACTTTCCCTTCATTCTTAAATGTTTGTACTTATTTTCCAGTCCTAGTGATGAGTAGACAACCTCTTCAAAACCTTGGCTGAACATTGGAATCACCTAGGAACTTTAATCTTGATGCCTAAATCCCAACCCCAGAGATTATTATTTCATTGATCTGGGGTGTGGCCTAAGCATCAGAATTTTTAAAAGCTTCCCAGATGATTGCAGTAGGTAGACAGGGGTTGGGAGGTACTACTCTAGATTCTTGCTCTTCAAAGTGTGATCTATGACCAGCAGCATCAGCATCACTTTGTGCACCTCAGACCTGCTGAATCAGAATCTGCATCTTAGTAGAACCCATGTGATTCATTGTGAAGCACTGGTCTGAGTCAGTGGCTCTCAACTGGGAGTGATTTTGCCCCTCCAGGGACATTTTTGGTTGTCACAGCTAGGGTGTGTGTATATGCCAATATCACCTGGTAGGTAGAGGCCAGGGATGCTGCTGTATATCCTATAGTACACAAAGTAGGCCCTGGCCACAAATTACCCAGGTCAGTTATCAATAGTGTTGAAGTTGTGGAATCCTGGTCTGGGAAGTCTCATAGAATTCACATTGGTTCTAGGTACTTTCCAGTTTAAAGAGCCTTGGGAAAACCAGGTTTGAGATCAGCCATGGTTTGTTAATTTTTTTTTTTTTTCCTGGTGTCTTGGGCACTCTGCTGTTACTTTTCAGGCTGGCTAGACAGGACAGAGATCAGTTTAATGTGATCCATGCTGGGTATGGAGCTGCTGATCTTTGTGTAAAGAGAGAGAAACAATATTATTCACATTCAACTTTTGGAACTACCACTTATATACCTGAGCATTCTTAAACTGTTTTTTGTATTGGAAGTGAGAATCTCTCGTGTGTCATGATTTTGAGCCATCTTGTTTTAACCCTCTTGAGATTTCCTCCAGTGGTGCTAGAGCTTCCACTTCATTGCTTTCCTCACTTTCCCCCTCGTCTTCCAGCTGTGAGTGGCTCTGGATTGTGGAGCAGCCAGTTATCTGGTTGGGGAACTTCACTGAAGGTCCCATGTGCACAGAAGGACCTCCAGACCAAGACAGATCCTTTCCCCTCACCCCTGTGGTGTAAAGCCTCATGTATTCTGGTGACGGAGGTTTCAAGATTGAGGGCCCTACTGTGGGAATATAAATGTCGTTCCTTTCTCAAGACCCTGTTTTCTGGACACTCTTCTGTCTTACCCTTTCCTTACATGCTCTTTCTCATGCTCTTAAGACAGATGTCTTGGCTGACACGTCAGCCTCAGCAGGTGGTGTTCTGCACGTAGAACAAACTTCCTTATCTTCAAAGCCTTACGACATGACTTCCTCGTCCAAGAAGGAGACTCAATAAATATGCACTCAGGATTTTCTCGGGCAGTTGCTCTTTCGTGAGCTCTCCCTGCACTGTCTCTCATAATCCTGTGTGGTTGTGAGAATTAATTCAGGACGACACCGCTATACCCCAGGAGCAAGGTCAGGGAAAGGAGACTGGGCTGCTCCTCAGTTTATCAAACCCTCTGATCCAGTAGCTGCCTGTCTTCAGCCCAGGCAGTCCTTTAACATTTGGTTTGCTTGAACAATAACTGGGGATTTTAAAATGTTTTTCATTTCCTGGAAGTAGAACCTTCTTTATAACAGGTAAACCTTTTGCTTTACTCTCAGACATTTGACTTTCTAAAGAGGGAGCTGCTTAAAAGATAAGAGAGACATTGGTTGTGTTAGACTTGAGGATTGACATCACCTGGAAAGCGTAACTAATGCATTGATTTATCTGTTATTAAACACAGAACTCCCCTGTGCATATTATCATAATAAATGGTATGCAATAGCTGTGGCAAAAAAGTTATTAAAAGGATGCTTTTTTTGCCTAGGGAAATAGTTTCCAGGATGATTATTAAGCTCTGAGGTATGTTTAGAAAACTCCACCTAAAACTCATCATTTTCCCATTGTTGTTTACAATGCCTGGGTTATGCCATCATTGACAAGCAAGTGGCAACTTATTTCTGAAACATTGTTTCTAATCAGTTTATGGCATTGTTTCTAATCAGTTTATGGCATCAGTTTCAAAAAGGCATTTATCACACATGAGACCATAGATGTGGAAGGTGCAAAAAAAACCTTTAACATGGAAATTATCTGGCGATCCAGTGATTATGACTTGGTGCTTCATTCCTGGGGTGTAGAATTCAGTACCTGATCAGGGAACTAAGATCCTACAAGCTATGCCACACGACCAAATAAATAAATGAATAAACAGTTAAATAAATAAAACCTTTAACATAACCTTTGGAGAGGAGAGAGTTAGTTTTCACCCAGTTTCCAAGTACCTTCTCCATGAAACCTTTCCCATCCTTCTTCTCCCCAGCCTATCTGAATGAAAGGCATCGTTCCATGATAATTTATCACAGTGTTATACTTCTTCCACTAGATTGATACGTCCATTATGTGAATTTCAAAGTATGTACTACAGTTGTGGCTATCTCAAATGTTAGCAGGTAAAACTTATTAATAAAATCAGAGGTGATAGTAGACCTCTTTGGGTCATGTGAGAGATGACATGTGAGACATGACCCCTTTTTGAGAGATACATAGCATAAAATACTACTTAGTTTTAAATTTTAACACTTTCACAGGGCAGAGAGTCTCATAGTCTTGAGTACATTATTTAGAAACTTTTAGTTTTTCATGAGGATTGAACAGACATGTTTATATTCAACACCTCCTAAAACCTCACTAAAATAGTAATAAAGGAATAAAAAGGCAAACATTTCACAATGAAAGAGGAGATAAAAGAAATGTCGATAAAATTTTAGAAGTTATAAAATAGCTAAGTGGCAGCTGACCTAGCATTTTGGAGAAAACTGAAAGCAAAGTGCATGGAGTGGGAAAAGGCAGTAAGCAAATTGTTAGGGCCCTGGATCTCCAGAAAGGCTCAGGAACCAGAGGTCCTAGGAACCTCTGGAGTCAGGGAAGTGAGCAGGTTGGCAACCAGGAAGATTGGTTGGAAGTCCCTATTAGGAGCAGTTAGACTCTAGGTCCCTTTCTTTACCTTGTGCTGCGTGATAACGTTTCCCCCACTCCAGCAGAAGACTGGAGAGACACTGAACAAGACGTGCTCTTGTACCAGATGCAGCTTAGGTGGGGGTGATGAGCCATTCTGAAATGGACGCATTGACACACACAGTCCCCTTACTGAACAGTGAACCACCATCTCTAACTCCCTTCCCTAGTCAACTCTGAGAATGCTGGGGTCAGGATTTTATCCTAACTGCAGTGGCGTTGGGGAAAATACTGGGAGACTCATCTCTAGGCAAAAGCTAAGAGAAAAGACCTATTATACCAATGGTTGGGAGTTCAACTTCCTGCCTGTTCACCTTAAAGCAGGGCTTCCCAACCGCTGGGCCACAGACTGGTATGGTCCATAGCCTGTTAGCAACCAGCCCACACAGCAGGAGGTGAGCAGCAGGCTGGAGCTTCATCTGTATTTACAGCTGCTCCCCATCGCTTGCATTACTGCCCGAGCTCCTCCTGTCAGATCAGCAGCAGCATTAGATTCTCATGGGAGTGTGAACTCTACTGTGAACTGCATATGTGAGGAATCTAGGTTGCATACCTGTTAGAATCTAATACCTGATAATCTGATTCTGCATTATGGTGAGTTGTATAATTATTTCATTATGTATCACAATGTAATAATAATAGAAATAAAGTGCACAATAAATGTAATGTGCTTGAATCATCCAGAAACCATCCTCCCCTCACCCCCATCTGGGGAAAAATTGCCTTCCACAAAACCAGTCCCGGTGTGAAAAAGGCTGGGGAGAAAGAGAGAAACCCCCAAGGTAATGAACTGCCCCAAACTACACACACTCTTTTAGCTGTGTAGTAAGTATGCTCTTTGCTTCTAAATAGAGACCAGCAGCCAGAGACCACCAGACCTTTGAGGATAGCCTCTAACATGGAAGTCAAAGATCAAAACAGTGGGTCAGGGAGAGAGTGAAGAAAAGTATAGATACTCAGAAAAAAATCAGATAATGCAGGGAGTGGGAGAAAATGGCTAAGAAACAATAATTACTATTCTTTGAGATAAGAGAAGCTATTTCTTTTTCGAAATAGGAATAAGATGACTTAACAAGAACATTTTAAGAGATAGCTCTTGAAGATTTAAAATACGACCAGAGAAATGAAAAGCTCAGTAGACATATTTCAAAATGAAGTTAATGTGAAACCTTTCAAAGGTAGAACCTAAAGACAGATATACGCACAAATAGAAGAGAAGGGGAGAAAGGTCCAACATACGCGTAATAGAAGCTGCAGGAAAATGAAAAGACAGAGGAGGGGACGGAACCGTCAGAGAAACAGTATGAGAAAAAATATTCCAGAAGTGAAAGTCTAAGTAACTAGGGCTTGGCAAAATGGATGAAAATAAATCTGCACAAAAGCCTATTTTAGTAAACTTCCAGAAAACTCGGGGTGAAAAAGGAGATCCAGATTTTCTAGAGACAGCAAGCAAAAAGTCATACACAAAGGTTTGGGAATCAGAAAGACTTGATTTTTTGATAACTGTACTAAAAGTGAGAAGACCATAGGACAGTGCCTTCGAAGCTGTGAAAATTATCGTCAACCTAGAACTCCATACTCAGCCAAACCAGAATCAAGTGTGTGAACAGCATACAGTCATTTACCAGACATGTAAAATCTCAAAAAATTTACCTCCCATTCATCCAATAATTAAAAAGTTTAATAATTGGCATGGCAGGGGTTCCCCAGGACTCTACTCACCTTTTGGCCTCTGTTCTGATTGATGTCAGGGTACCAATTAAATATTTTGGACATTACCTTTACTTAGTTGTAGGGACTATTTACATGATTATAATAACATAAATGTGATTTAACTAAAAACTGTGATAAAATTATAGTAGAGGATACAGGAAGGAGATGTGTTGGGGGAAAAGGAAGGAATTGAAATAGAGCTAATTTCTTTTTTCCATAGTAAGAAAGCTAGAGACACTATCTGACACGAAACCCAAATTTAAAGCTGTATAAAAGCAGTTGATTTAGAAATACTTAGAAAATAACTGAAAGTTTAAAAGTGGTACCTTTTAGGGAGTGGAAATTGTGTATGGGGTATGGTGTAGGGAATTGCTGTTTTTCATTATATGCTTTGTAAAGCTTAAAAAAAAATTCTAAACTCTGAATGTCATGACATTGGGGAAAAATATTAATTTAAAATAGAGATGATGTCAGAAGCAAGTTTAGTCTCCTAAACAACTCGATTTTCTTTTCTCCAGTGGCAGTATGATCACCTGACAGCTACTTACCTTCTGCTCCTAGCCAAGAAGGCTCGGGGGAGACCGGTTCGTTTAAGGCTTCTTTCTTCCTGTGGACAGGCCAACTCAACGCCAGTCACAAACATAAAGGTGAATGTTAGAACCTTTTGTGTGAGTGCCATCCACTCTTGCCATGTGCTTCCTCTGTTCATGAGTGAATACACGCCAGGAAGGTTAACTTTGCTGATGTCAAGGCCCCGGAGACAAGGCATTTTATGATTTAAATATTTTTGTTAAGGGAAATGAGAAAGTCTGAGCTTGAATGCTCAAGTTTTGAATGTCTGCCTGGCATTAAAAGAAAAATTTCTCCCTTCCTCCTTTTTTCCCATGAAAGTAACTCCTGATTGTTGAATAATTTTAAGCCACAGATAAACTAAAGGAGAATGTAATTTATCTATAAAGCTACTACCATCTATAGATAAAATAGTTTTTATTTAGTATGCTTGTTTATATCTTATGTTAGGACAAATTATAGGACAAATTATATATGTTTTATGTAAATGAAGTGTTTCCGTGAATATTTTGATACTCATTTATGTTAGGGGTTTCGGATGTTTTGAATACTAGATACAGCTCATGCAACTCAAATTTCTTGTATGACTTGTAACTATTCTTTTCTATTTTGTAGTCTTTGTCTCATTTTCCTTCGTTATGAATGTGTAGAATGGTGGAGAAGCCTTACCTATTTGGAAGCACTGTGTCATTCCTAAGTGCTCACATCAGTCTGTTTTCTATGTGATTCTCTGTATTTCTCATGGCTTAAAATTCTGCCTTCCAAATACTTTGCTGAATGCATGTGGAGCTTTGTAATATAATCTTCCTTCCATTAGTTCAGGTTGCAGTTTAAATGATTGTAGCACTAGAAAGCTGTACTTCTTTTATTCTCAGAGAGAGGGAGTGTGCCCTCTTTGTGGAATCCAGTATGTTTGCTCAGCCTCTCAGTTGTGTTTGACTCTTTGTGACCCTGTAGACTGTAGCCCGCCAGGCTCCTCTGTCCATGGGATTTCCTGGACGAGAATACTGGAGTGGGTTGCTGTTTCCTCTTCCAGGGGATCTTCTCTCTGGGATTGAACCTGCATCTCTCGTATCTCCTGCATTGGCAGGCAAATTCTTTACCACTGTGCCACCTGGGAAGCCTGGAATCCAGTATAGCCCAAATGATTATGTGAGTGCAGTGATTTTTTTTTTTAATTGGAGGATAATTGCCTTACAATGTTGTGTTGGTTTCTGCCATACAACAATGTGAATGAGCTGTAAGTGTACATATGTCCCCTCCCTCTTGAGTCTCCCTCCTGCGTCCCAGATATTTTTTTCTTTAGGTATCAAAGCTGTGTTTTAATAATCTTCAGATGCTACCCCTTTCCTAATCTTTTGTTGAATCCACCCATATCCCCAGCCCTGGCAATTCCTTTAACAACTCATGTAGATCTCTCTTTTGGCGCTTGTCAATCATGTACCGCACGTATAGTGGTTCTTTTGTCCCTGAGAGACCTAACTTGTCTCCCTTCTCTCCCTAGTTGGTCTTTTGACCAAATTAAAAACTGAAAAGTGTTAGTATAAGGGGCTGTTGTGTGAAGAAATCTCTGAAGTGAGATAATCTTACTGCTGGGCTGTTTTTCTTTTAAAGAACATTTTAGTTTTGTATTGGAGTATAGCCTATTTACAATGTTGTGATAGTTTCAGGTGGACAGCAAAGGGTGAGCTGTTTTTCTAGTCTGTTCTCAGAGAGTTATACTGGGTTGGTGAATATCCCATGCCCAGGTAAATCTTTAACCTGCTGACTCCATGAACCGTCCCATCCCTCATCCTGCTCACAGAGCAAACTCTTTAAAGTGTGATACTCAAGTTGGTACCTTTGGGTTCAGGAGGACGCAAAAACATAAACTTTGATTCTGATCAAGGTAATTGCAGAGAGATGTTAGATACCTCCATACTTAGAATAAACCTCAGCTTAATTTTATTTATTTTTTATTTTTTGGCTGTAGTGTGTGGCATGCAGGATCCTAGCTCCCTGACCAGGGATTGAACCCAGGCCCTCAGCAGTGAAAGTGCAGAATCCTAACCACACTGGACTGCCAGGGAACTCCCTAGGTTTTTGAGTTTATGACACCCTAGTTAAAACGTCTTAGACATTTTCCTGAGCCATTAGATTTTCTTATATCTGGATTGGCCTGATCTCAATTGATGTGCTTATATGAGTCATAGAGTATCCAAGGAAAAATGATCTGGGAAGGTATTTAATCTTCCATCTAATGAGCATTTACCCAATAATTTAATTATTTGGGCATTTATATTATTGAGTCAATTTTTATAGCCAATAAAGAGAGTTTTTAATGACAAGAAATGAAGTAGAAACCAAATTTTGTTTTTTTTTTTCCTCCCTGATTTTTATGCAGTTCACTAAGGCTTGAAGCAAGCTATATAGTCTTTCTGCTATTCTCCTCCTTGATAGAATCACTCTTTTTTCCTCTAGAGTGTTCTTTTTAAAAATGTAATTCTGCACTATTAATCAATGGATGACACTTTCAGTGAAATGATAATACAATCTGATCTGAGAACCACAAAAAGGCCACATATTTTCAACATCATTAGCATTTTCAGGCCCTGTGCTAGCTCTTAGGAAACAGTCTGTATGAAGGAGAGTGCTTGCTGTCTAACAGATAAGATGAGGCAAGACACGTATAAATAACACAACATCATAGCAGATGGTGGGTGCCAGGTAGGCACTGGAGATGTGTGATAGGGAGGGGCTTTATGGAGCATGGGAGTGATCACTATGGGTGATTCAAACTGGATCCACTGTTAAGTTTAGGAAAGTGGAAAAGAAGGAACACAGAATTTAGGGTAAATGGAATTAGCAAAAACTCAGTCTCCTAAATGTGCTTGATGTATTCTTTTGACAACGATTAGATTTGTTTGGTTAAAATAGAGTTCAAGGGCAAAAAGTAAGAGAGGAAGAGAGAATGGGTGATCTGGAAGGGTAGCTGAAAGCTAGATTGTAGAGAACCTTGAAAGGCCAGATCAGAGGGTTAGACTTTATGCTCTAGGTAATGGGAAACTAGATTTTTGAGCAAGCTATGACAACGACAAATCACCAACTTGACTGATTTTCAGAATTCATCCATTTGTATATAGGATTATTCAATCAGGGATGTGTATGTGCTTTTACTCCCTACTGTAGCCCTCATTCATACAATACTGTGCTTCTCCCCACTGAGCCTAGACTTAGTGTTTTTCTCAGCCTAGCACTCCATGTAACTAGTTCTGCTGCTACTGCTGCTAAGTCGCTTCAGTCGTGTCCGACTCTGTGCGACCCCGTAGAGGGCAGCCCACCAGGCTCCGCCGTCCCTGGGATTCTCCAGGCAAGAATACTGGAGTGGGTTGCCATTTCCTTCTCCAATCCATGAAAGTGAAAAGTGAAAGTGAAATCGCTCAGTCTAGTTGATGGTAATTGACAACCCTGGAGAGCTCTGTCATCCCTGGTTGAGAGGGTGGAAGGACTAGTGGTGGGGATTGTATTGTCTGCCTGAATAGTTTAGATATGAGAAAATTTGTCCTTGAATTAGAAAAGAAGGGATTTTTGTGGTGTAAGAAATTCAAGTACAGTTGCCTGGCCAGGCTAAATAGATGTTGAAGGAAAGAAAAATAAAAAACCCAGCTATACTGCATAGTCTTAGAATTTAGGGTATATCTAGTATATTCCTAGTTTATTTAGCTTCCCAAGTGGCTCAGTGGTAAAGAAGCCACCTACCGCTGCAGGAGATGCAGGTTTGATCCCCACTTTACTATTCTTGCCTGGGGAATGCCATGGACAGAGGAACCAGGCAGGCTGCAGTCCATGGGGTTGCAAAGAGTCAGACATGCCTGAGCAACTGAGCACAGACAGTTTATTGAGGAGGAAGAATGAAGGAAAATAAGTGACTCTGGTGGTATTATTAGCATAGGATCCCAAATATCTTATCTCCAGGAGATGTTTCATAAGGCTAATTTATTCCTAGTGGAAATTGCTAACTACTCAGTATGTTCTTTCAACCAAGAAACCTCTATTTCAGAGTCCCTTCCATTTTCTACTTTGTCAGAGAGCTTCTTATTTGTGGATTTGCAAAGGAGTCATTTGTCTGGTGTTGTAGTGATTTTCTGATAATGATAAGCTACTTAGCCATATAACATAAGAACATTCCAAGGCATCTTGTTTGAGAGTCAGAGATTCTCCTATCTAATAGTTGGAATTAAAGACTTTTGACTTCTTGTTTTCAGTTTTGGATGTGAGCTCCTTCTATATACTGTCTCTCATTTGTTTCTGCTTCCAGGGCCTTGCCCTGTGCCTGTAATAGACCCTTAAAAACTGAATCATGGTGGCATTGTTTTCTGAGTTCTTCTGTTTTTGAATAGTTGAAGAATCTGAGTCTAGAAGATATGATCCCCAGTGATGAAAATTATGTGGCTGGATTAATAAACTATGACTGGTGTGAAGACATTTCACCAAGAGGTGTGGCTACTCCACAAACACCACAGGTTGGTTATTTTTATTATTTAAAGTAAAATATGTTATCTCAATTATAAAAAATATCTAAGCTATGTAACATGAGATCTAATTTGTGCTTGCAAATTTCATGAATTCCTAAACCATTGAAAATATTAACAGGAGATTGTTGGGGTATAAATCAAAGGAAGCCAGTTATTTCCAAGTTGAATTCTTTTCATTTTGGAGTACTTTACTTCTCTTTTTTTTCCTTTCTTCCTCTCTCCTCCTGTTTACAGAATGAGGTATAATTTTTTTATTTTTTCTGGTAGAAGACATTTTTATTATCTTATTGGTTTTCTTTCATTTTATTATTTGTATTTTATTTATTTATTTATTTATTTTTATTAATTTTAATTGGAGGTTCATTACTTTACAATATTGTATTGGTTTTGCCATAAGGACATGGAAACAACCTAAATGTCCATCAGCAGATGAATGGATAAGAAAGCTGTGGTATATACACACAATGGAGTATTACTCAGCCATTAAAAAGAATACATTTGAATCAGTTCTAATGAGGTGGATGAAACTGGAACCTATTATACAGAGTGAAGTAAGCCAGAAAGAAAAACACCAATACAGTATACTAACACATATATATGGAATTTAGAAAGATGGTAACTATAACCCTGTATGGGAGACAGCAAAAGAGACACAGATATATAGAACAGTCTTTTGGACTCTGTGGGAGAGGAAGAGGGTGGGATGATTTGGGAGAATGGCATTGAAACATGTGTAATATCATATATGAAATGAGTCGCCAGCCCAGGTTCAATGCATGATACAGAATGAGGTATAATTTAAATGTCCCTGTTCCACAAACTTATCAATACTTGATATTTTTTGTATTTAATATTTTCTGATCTGATGAATGTGAAGTGATACCTCAGTGTGGTTTTTTTTTTTCCTTGACACAGTTTATTTTAATAAAAAATACAGCTGAACATTTATCACAGATTACATGAAACTATACACAATGACATTCTCTCTGCATAGTAACCAACACTGATGTGTATAACTTGATTTTTTTAGATGGATTACTTACAGTCTTTTAAAGTGCAATTTATTTAAGAGTTTAAGCAAATCATAGGATAAAGGATCTTTCTAATAAATGAGTAATGTTAAAAAGATGATATATTTGGATAAATCTTTCAAAAATCAGACTCAGTGTGGTTTTAATTTGTACTTTTTTGATTACGTTTGTATCTTTTCATATGTTGATCAGCCAATCTTTTTTTCCTGTTTTATGAAATGATTTTTTTTGTGTCTTTTGCCTATTTTTCTATTGGATTGTTTCTTTTCTCTTGTGGTATGGAGGCAATTCTAAGTTTAATTCTGACCCTTTGTTGGTTGTGTATTGCAGGTGTACAAGTATCTTATCTGAGTTTGTCACTTGTCTTTTTACTTTGATGGCAGGAGACATTAATTTTAATTTTAATGAGTTGTCAGTATTTTTCTTTATGGCTTGTAACTTTTGTATCTTTTAAAAGAAATCATTCTCCAAAAGTTATAAATGCATTCACACATATTGCTTCTCAAGTTTTAAAGCTTTTCCTTTCACATTTAAGTCTTTAATCTATGGAGAATTAATTCTCTTATATGGTGTGAGGTCGGGAATCAATTCTTCCTCTTATAACCAGTTGTGCCAGCACCATTATAAAGTGCAGTCTTTCTGCACTGATTCACAGTGGCACTTCTGTCAGATATCAAGTTGTTATATGTATGTCTGCTTCTGAGAAATATTTTGTTTCATTGGTTTATTTGCACCAATACCATCTGTCTTACCTCTTCAGTTTTATAATATTTCTTTTATCTGGATGGCTCATTTCCTCCCATCTTAGGCTTCTATAGGGATATCTTGGCTATTTCTTGTTCCTTTGCGTTTCTATGTACATATTAGAGTCATTTTGATAAATTTATAACTTTACATACACTTAAAAATTGAAATTACATTGGTTCTAAGATTCAATTTGGGAAAAAATTGAGGTCTGTACTCTGAAACCCCTCATCTGTAGACATAGTATACCTTCCTTTTTATTAGGTTTTAGTTAAGTGCTTTCGATAAAATTTTATAAATTTCTCCCAAAAGATCTTATATATCTTTTACTAGATTTATTCCTGAGTACTTTTATTTTTTATTGCTATTGGGAATGTTAGGCTTTTTAAAGTCACATTTTCTAACTGTCTAATACTGGTGTATAGATAAGAAATTGATTTTTGTGTATTGATCTTAAATTCAACAGCTTTCATAAACTCTTAAATTCTTATACTTTATATATTCTTTCACATATTATGAAAAATCAGCTGTGAATGATAGTTTTGTCACTTTATTTCCAATTCTCATGCCTTTCAGTTCAGTTCAGTCGCTCAGTCGTGTCCGACTCTTTGCAACCCCATGAGTCACAGCACGCCAGGCCTCCCTGTCCATCACTAACTCCCGGAGTTCACTCAGACTCATGTCCATCGAGTCAGTGATGCCATCCAGCCATCTCATCCTCTGTTGTCCCCTTCTCCTCCTGCCCCCAATCCCTCCCAGCATCAGAGTCTTTTCTAGTGAGTCAACCCTTCGCATGAGGTGGCCAAAGTACTGGAGTTTCAGCTTCAGCATCATTCCTTGCAGAGAACACCCAGGGCTGATCTCCTTCAGAATGGACTGGTTGGATCTCCTTGCACTCCAAGGGACTCTCATGCCTTTAGTGTCATTTTATTACTGTACTTAGTAGTCCTAACAATATAGCAGACATTCTGTGTTCTTCCCAACTGTAGAATGATGCTTCTAATATTTTACCATTAAATATGGTGCTTGTTTTTTCTTTTTCATTCCCCTTCACCCTCCCTTTCTCTGTTCTTCTTTCCCTTTTCCTGTTATCCCCCTTTTCCCTCTCATCCCCCTTTTCCCTCTCATCCCCCTTTTCCCTCTCTCTTCTCTGTGCCTCCCACCCCATATTTTTCAGACTAAGAAAATTTTCTCATCTATCCTGGTTTGCTTAAAAATTAAGAATGTCAGTTGCAGAAAAAAAGCTTAGACAGAATTCATCTGTTGAGATAATCATCTGGCTTTGTTCTTTCCGTTTGTTAATGTAGCATATGTTATATTAATAGATTTTATTTTAGAACAGTTTTGCATCCTTTGGATAAGCCCAGTTTGTCATGATGTATTTCTCTTTTTTACACGTTGCTGGGCTTAGTTTACTAATAATTTTCGTTTAGAATTTTTGCTTCTATGTTCTTAAGTGAGATTGGCCAGTTCTTTCTTAAATGACTTTTTTTTTTCTTTTGAAAATTTTAGTTTTGTTATGTATAAGTAATACATGGGTATATTCATCTTGTAAAAAAATTCAAACATTATGGAACTATTTTGAATAAAGAGTGAAAGTCTTTCTTCCCCTGTTCTTACATCCCATCCCATCTTATATTAATTGTATCTGATTGATATTAAGATTATAGTTTGTCTTTTAAAATGATTTGGAACATAGTCTTTTTTATTCCCTGAAATGGTATTTAAGAGCTATTAATTATATTTTCCTTGAGTGTATGATGGAGCTTATGTAACTGTCTGGGCTGGGAATTTTTCTGTGAGAAGCTAGTCAACTACTGATTCAGTTTTCTTTTGTGTTTATAGGACTACACAGTATTTCAATTTCTTCTGTCAGTTTGGTGAATTTTGTTTTTCTAGAAGTGTCCATTTCATTTAAGTTTTAAAATGTTTTGGCATAAAATCACTGGATACTATGGTCCCATGGACCTTTCACTCATTTTCCTCCAGTAGTTAATTTTGCATAACTGTGGTACAATTTTTTTTGGTTCTATACATTTTCAACTTCATAAATTACATTTTTAGAATGTAATGCTATTGATATTTGTTTTGATTGACTCACATTTCCCTTCATTTACTTACCCTTCTTATCTCTCAAATCCTTCATTCTAAAATTATTTTTTTTCTTCCTGAAGTGTATGCTTTAAAATTTCCTTTAGGGGAAGTCACAATTGATGGCAAACACTTTCTAAATCAGCTAAAATTGTCTTTTTTCACTTTCATTTTTGGAATGTAGTTTCTCTGTATATTGATTTCTAGTTTGTCAGTTATTTTACACTCTTCATTTTGAATATATTATTCCACTCTTCCCCCCCCCCACCCCATTCTCCTAGAGATAGTTTTTTTTTTAATTAATAAAGAAATGTTTAGTTGCTAAGTCATGTCCAACCCCGTGAACTGTCTCCCACCAGGCTCCTCTGTCCATGGGATTTCCCATGCAAGAATATTGGAGTGGGTTGCTATTTCCTTCTCCTCCACTGTCTTCCTGCTTCTGTGGTTACCATTGAGTAATCAGTGTCAGCAATTTGCCAGCGAGTTTGGAAAACTCAGCAGTGGCCACAGAACTGGAAAAGGTCAGTTTCATTCCAATCCCAAAGAAGAGCAATGACAAAGAATACTCAAACTACTGCACAATTGCACTCATCTCACATGCTAGCAAAGTAATGCTCAAAATTCTCCAAGCCATGAACTTCCAGATGTTCAAGCTGGATTTAGAAAAGGCAGAGGAACCAGAGATCAAATTGCCAACATCTGCTGGATTATCGAAAGAGCAAGAGAGTTCCAGAAAAACATCTACTTCTGCTTTATTGACTATGCCAAAGCTTTTGACTATGTGGATCACAACAAACTGGAAAATTCTTCAAGAGATGGGAATACCAGACCATCTGACCTGCCTCTTAGAAATCTGTATGCAGGTCAAGAAGCAACAGTTAGAACTGGACATGGAACAACAGACTGGTTCAAATAGGGAAAGGAGTATGTCAAGGCTGTATATTGTCACCCTGCTTATTTAACTTACATGCAGAGTACATAATGAGAAATGCTGGACTGGAGGAAGCACAAGCTGGAATCAAGATTGCCAGGAGAAATATCAGTAACCTCAGATAGGCAGACGATACCACCCTTATGGCAGAAAGTGAAGAACTAAAGAGCCTCTTGATGAAAGTGAAAGAGGAGAGCAAAAAAGTTGGCTTACAACTCCTCATTACAACATTCAGAAAACTGAGATCATGACATCTGGTCCCATCACTTCATGGCAGATAGATGGGGAAACAATGGAAACAGTGACAGACTATTTTGGGGGACTCCAAAATCACTGCAGATGGTGACTGCTGCCATGAAATTAAAAGACGCTTGCTCCTTGCAAGAAAAGCTATGACCAACCTAGATAGTGTATTAAAAAGCAGAGACATTACTTTGCCAACAAAGGTCTGTCTAGTCAAAGCTATGATTTTCCAGTAGTCATGTCTGGATGTGAGAATTGGACTATAAAGAAAGCTGAGTGCTGAAGAATTGATGCTTTTAAACTGTGGTGTTGGAGAAGACTCTTGAGAGTCCCTTGGACTGCAAGGAGATCCAACCAGTCCATCCTAAAGGAAATCAGTCCTGAATATTCATTGGAAGGACTGATGCTGAAACTGAAACTCCAATACTTTGGTCACCTGATGTGAACTGACTCATTGGAAAAGACCCTGAATGCTGGGAAAGATTGAAAGTGGGAGGAGAAGGGGAATACAGAGGATGAGGTGGTTGGATGGCATCACCTACTGGCATGCCATCACATGGCATCACATGAGTTTGAGTAAACTCTGGGAGTTGGTGAGGGACAGGGAGGCCCAGCATACTGCAGTCCATGGGGTCACAAAGAGTTGGACACGACTGAGCGACTGTACTGAATCAGTGTCAGTCAGGTTGCTTTCTAGTTAGTCTTTTCTCCCTGGCTCTTTTTAGGATTTTCTCTTTGCTTTTGGTGTTCTGCAGTCTCATTGTTAGGTGTACTGTCTGGGTGAGTAGTGTCTTCTAGAGTTGTACAACTTGGCAAATATAGATATGGATTTCTTTTTGTTTGCAATTCATTGTGTTTCCTGCATTTGAGGATTTGTACCTTTAATTAATTTTAGAAAATATCTTGAGTACTGCTCTTTCATTGCCTCTTATCTATTTCTGGAACATATAATAGATATATGTTAGACCATAGAAGGAAATGGCAACCCACTCCAGTGTTCTTGCCTGGAGAATCCCAGGGACGGAGGAGCCTGGTGGGCTGCCGTCTAAGGAGTCGCACAGAGTCGGACACAACTGAAGTGACTTAGCAGCAGCAGACCATAGAGCTTCGTCTTCCATTTATTTTAAACTCTCTTTCATATATCCCATATCTTTCTCTCTAAGCTGTATTCTAGATCGTTTCAGATTTATTTCACATTCATGTTCTTTTTTCATTTCTATCTATCTGCTATTTGACATGTCCATTGAATTTTTCATTTTTATCATTGCATTATTTCTAGGGATTTTTATTCTTTTTCAAAATTGCTTTAACATTTTCCTTTTCATGTTTTAAATTTTTTATTATTTCAAACATATGAACATATTTATGTTCTGTACTTGATAATTTTAATATCTTACATCTTTTGGGGTCTGTTTCTTTTGTTTATTTTTTCTCCTGACTTTTGCTCATGGTGTTTGTATCATTTGTGATTTTTTTTAATAGGCTCATTTTTCTTGGAACTCTTTGGGAATGCTTTGAGGCTTGGATTAAGGGTTGAGGTCTTGGGTTGTGCTGGATTGAAGCTTTTCTTTCAGATAGGAATTGTGTTTCCTTTTGTCATGTTCCTGGAATACAACCATTTAGGACTAGAACTATTTTAAATCAAATTCTAAGGCTGAAATTTCTGGGATATGAATTTGAGCTCCAAACCTGTGTGAAGACTGTCCTGTGGTTACTCAGCAGTTGTTAAAGGAACATAACCAGAGCCATAACCAGGACAGACAGGTGTTTTTGCCGACTCCTTTACAGGGCAGGTTTAAATTTATTCACCCTTTCATTTTTGTTTTGGCCCCTCCTGGCTTTACCTGGAAGCTTTGGCTCTAACTTAGCACCTTGCATAGGTCTCATCTCCTGCAGTAGATTATGCGAGAGAGTGGGTAGATGCCCTTAGGGCAGCAGACAGTTTCAGACTTGATCACATTTCTACATTCATGCTGCTGTTTTTTATTTGACCTCTGAGGATTTTCCTATCTTTTCTGCAAGCTCAACCATAAATTTAAAAGGATTAAGACATATTTTCTATGCAACATTTCTGTTAGAACATTTGAACAGTTTTTCTATGCTGGTCATTGACTAAACTTTTATTTCTTGGTACATATTAGAAGCAAACTGGCAGTTTAGATATGGGAGGCAATTCTTAGGGATTTATTTGTGGCCATCCTCAATTGCCTAGAATCTGGGTGTGTTTGATTAAATACAGCTTGAAACATGTTGAAAATTACCTGTCAATAGAACAGCCTAAAGTGATCTACATGTACTAACTAAAGAGAACTGAATATACATTTTCAAATTTCCTGGTATCACCAATAATATCCTCTTGATAGTGTTTCATTTTAATAAAAATGGTGCAAGGTAATTTGCAAATGATTAAGGCATGTTGTAAAGAAATTGACTTTTCTTCTTCAGTGTGCTTTATCCAGTAACTTTTTTTTTTCCAGTTTGCCAAGCATTGGACAGAATCAAATGGCCTGGAATCTACATCATTAACTCCAGTATTATGCAGGGCATCTGCCAATAAATTAAAGAACAAAGAAAATGTGTATACTCCTAAGTCTGCTGTAAAGAATGAAGAGTGCTTTGTATTTCCTGAGCCAAAGACTCCAGTTAATAAGAACCAGTATAAAAGAGAAATACTCACTACACCAAATCATTACAGTACACCCTCAAAAGGTATTTGCTGTTTAGATTAAACAGAAGCAAAATATCTCGAAATTCCTTCTTCTTACCATGCTAAATAAACATATAGCAGATCAGAAATGGCTAGCATTGCCCTCAGGAATTATAGGAGAAGCCAGGCTGTTTTTTAAGCATATGTTATTTGCATTAGCTGGAATGAAAGCATATTAATCAACTTCAGGTTTTTCTCAAATGTTATTAAGTTTTTCTCTTTCCCACATTTATAGAGTTGAATCATAGCATCATAGAATATCAAAGGTGAAAGGCAAGTTATAGCTGATTTAATCCCCCTACCCTTTTCACACGGAGAAGGCAAGGGCAACCCACTCCAGCACTCTTGCCTGGAAAATCCCATAGATGGAGGAGCCTGGTGGGCTGCAGTCCATGGGGTCGCTGAGAGTTGGACACTACTGAGCGTCTTCACTTTCACTTTTCCCTTTCATGCATTGGAGAAGGAAGTGGCAACCCACTCCAGTGTTCTTGCCTGGAGAATCCCAGGGATGGGGGAGCCTGGTAGGCTGCCATCTATGGGGTCGCACAGAGTCAGACATGACTGAAACGATTTAGTACCCTTTTTACAACGGAGGAAGCTGAGACTCAGATGAGTGAAGGGATCTGCCCAAGGTTGTACATGTCGGCTGAGACCTTGCTTGCCCCTCTGCCCCCGAATGGAATGACTCCGTTCAAGTCTTTGCTGAGCCCTTCTTACTCGTCTGGAGCTCCAGTTCTGGTGTCTGATCCTGTTCTGCCTGTTCTATTACTGATGCCCTTCCGGATACCTAGAGCTGTGTCCATATTACAGCTGTCTCATTTACCTTGATTTCCTCTTCATTTTAATCATCACCAATTATTCAAGCTGTTTCCTTGGTGACATCTCAGTGTTTTCATAGCTGATCTTATCTGGGCACATTCTACTGTGTCACTCCGTTTAAAACATAGTGCCTGGAACTGAATCCAGTTTTCTAGTACAAGGTCTCACCAGGGTGAGACAGTGTCATGAGAGTAGCCTCTGTCTTGCTTTACTGTGACATGGCATAGTACCTAGCTGGAGCCATACTTGGTATCTTGTACCTACTAGGTGCCTGCATGCCTGCCAAGTTGCTTCAGTCTGCGTGACTCTTTGTGACCCCCTGGTCTGTAGCCCTCCAGGCTCCTCTGTCTGTGGAATTCTCCAGTCAAGAATACTGGAGTGGGTTGCCATGCACTCCTCCAGGGGATCTTCCTGACCCAGGGATCAAACCTGTGTCTTTCATGTCTGCATTGGCACGCAGGTTCTTTACCCCTAGTGCCACCTGGGGGAAACCTAGTGCCTGGTATATAATGGGGGCCATTTCTGTTGAATGAAGAAATGAATAAATTAGAGACAGCCTGAAGGGATTTTATTTACTGTGATCTAGTCTTTGTCACTTTAAAGAAATGACACCTAAACTTTATTAGTTTTCTTTCCAGCAATTGTGACCTACGTGTGTGTTAGGTTAAAATCTTAATGAACCTACACTGGGAAACATTGTCTTGTGAATGGCTGCCCACATCCTGCCATTGTGTTTCCAGTTTGCTAACTGACTAACTGATAGCCAGTTCTAGAGTCTGCTTCTTGTACATAAAGATATTATGAAACACTTGGTGAGAATATTTGCTGGAAGTTCTGTTGATAGCATTATCCAGTTGAATCAACACTTTCCCTAAAATCATGAGGCTGGTTTGGTGTGATGTGTGAAAGCCTGTGGTTATTTATGAGTGTTAATGAGATAATATTTGCACACAGTAATTGCTGCTGTTGCATTGTATCTCTTTCTCTTCTCTTATTTCTCTTAATATACCTACAAGGGCCTTTGTGAGTTGTGAGGTTGAGTAGGGAACTAGAATGGACCTTTAACTCATCGTAACCCATTCAGGGCTTTCTAAAAAAAAATTATTAAAAAAAAATAGTCCCTTCTATTATTGACTTTCAATAAAAAATTTATGTAATTCTGAAAGTTTTGAAAATATAGGTAGCTTAGAATTTATAATCTTAAAGTGTCATTAATTTACATATCTTGTCCCTGTGAGAGATTACATTGGTCAGAAGCTATTTTTGGCCATTTTTCTTTAAACATAAGGGCTGCCAAGAGAAGCAGTGGCCAAAGCCCCAACTGATAGCCTCCATCAGCACTTTGTATTTTACTTTTGCTCTGAGTCATTTTTTTAATATTTATTTTTTATTACTATTTTGCTGCTCTGGGTCCTCATTGCAGCATGTGGGATCTAATTCCCTGACCAGGGATCAAACCTGAGCCACCTGCATTGGAAGCATGGAGTCTTAGCAACTGGATCAAAAGGGCAGTCCCTCTGAGTCATTTTTTGACCTAAGAATTAGTTTTATTTTTCTGAATCCTGTCTAGTCCATTTAATGAGAGTTTGTTGAAGGGTAACTATGTATGGTAGTAGAAGCCCTCAGTACACAAAGATGAATATTGTTTTCATAGGTATTGTTGATTAATCTTATTTTCTTGTTCTTGGGGAACCAGTGAGAGTAATGCTATATAGTCATAAATAAAACAAAACCCCTGATCTCTTACAACCTTGGTATCTTATATTTCTAAGCAGTATACAACTTTTAGATCATGAACAAAAAGTTAGCTAATTAACAGTAGCCAGATTGCTAATGCAGGTTTGTTGCAAACTATATCAGTTACAAATACACTGCTAGAATAGAACCCCAAATTCTGGAATATGGAGTATAAAAATAACTAAAGCTCGCAACCTCTTTAATAACTTGTCAGCTTTCACAGGGGACTGTTCTCTTTGCCTGACAGAAGTTGAAAGGGCTATGAATTGAGTTAATACCTCTCAGTAATATATCAATTAAAGGTATAAATACAGATTGACTTTTATTTATAGAAAGGAGAATCAGTAATCATAAAGTATTATTTATATATTCTATTTAGATTTTTCATGTGATATTTATAACAAAATCGTAAGCATGGCCTCAGTTTTACAGTGAAGAAAAAGCAGAGTCACACTTGTAAAGCAAAATGATTTTGTTTTTATTATAAATCTCATGGAAACATTTCTTTAAAGAATTAGCACGTTGACATCACTGGGCAAGTGATTACAATATTTCTGAGCCAGTGAATGAGGTGATACATGCATTATTGATAAAAATTTTGAAACCATAGCGTGTAAACTACATATGGTTTGTATTTGTTGTTTTTCTAATAGCTGGAAACCAGTTCCTGAAAGAAACCCCAATTAAAATGCCAGTAAATTCGACAGGAACAGAGAAGTTAATAACAGGAGTCATTAGCCCTGAGAGGCGGTAAGTGTTCAGTTTTTAAGACTCGTTTGCTCTTCAGTGTAAGTAACCAGATTTCCTTTTTTCATATATGATAAACCCAATTAAAGTAAACCAGCATGTGAATTCTGTCAGGGACTGTAGGAATGTGTGTATAAACATAGTCTGTGGTCATTACTGAGGATGTTGACACTGCCTTCCTCAGGGGGCAGTTGTGAGACTCATCAGCAGTAGGATTGACACCTTAACTTAAAATACAGCAGGGGCTTCTTTGGTGACTCAGAGGTAAAGCATCCCCCTGCCAGTGCAGGGAACATGGATTTGATCCCTGATCTGGGGTGATCCCACATGTTGCAAAGCAGCTAAGCCTGTGAACCACAACTATTGAGCTTGTGCTCTAGATCCTGGGAACTGGACCTACTGAAGCCTGTGAGCCCTGGAGCCTGTGCTCCCCAACAAGAGAAGCCACCGCAATGAGAAGATTGTATACTGCAACTGGAGAGTAGCCCCTGCTCGCCACAACCAGAGAAAAGCCCGTGTCCCAGTGCGGACCCAGCACAGCCAAAAATAAATAAATAAAGTAAAAAAAATACAGCTGGCTGGGAGGCTGGGGCCGGGGTTCCTGTGCTGAGGCCCATCTTTCCCTGCACTTCTGCCAATGGAGTATAGATGTCTACTAACAGAAGCAAAGAGTCAGACATGATTGAGCGTGCACACATGGCATTATTACTCACTTTCTTGATATAATGAGATTGTGGTTATGTAGGAAATATTGACACATTGATGTGTATTGAAGTGTTTTAGAATAAAGGGTTGTGATATCTTCAGATGGGTTACTTTGATGGCTTATTTTTAATATATTTATTATATATACATAAAGACTGGTTCCAAATAGGAAAAGGAGTACATCAAGGCTGTATATTATCACCCTGCTTATTTAACTTATATGCAGAGTACATCATGAGAAACGCTGGGCTGGAGGAAGCACAAGCTGGAATCAAGATTTCCAGGAGGAATATCAATAACCTCAGATATGCAGATGACACCACCCTTATGGCAGAAAGTGAAGAGGAACTAAAAAGCCTCTTGATGAAAGTGAAAGAGGAGAGTGAAAAAGTTGGCTTAAAGCTCAACATTCAGAAAACGAAGATCATGGCATCTGGTCCCATCACTTCATGGCAAATAGATGGGGAAACAGTGGAAACACTGTCAGACTATCTTTTTGGGCTCCAAAATCACTGCAGATGGTGACTGCAGCCATGAAATTAAAAGACGCTTACTCCTTGGAAGAGAAGTTATGACCAACCTAGATAGCATATTCAAAAGCAGAGACATTACTTTGCCAACAAAGGTCCGTTTAGTCAAGGCTATGGTTTTTCCAGTGGTCATGTATGGATGTGAGAGTTGGACTGTGAAGAAAGCTGAGCGCCGAAGAACTGATGCTTTTGAACTGTGGTGTTGGAGAAGACTCTTGAGAGTCCCTTGGACTGCAAGGAGATCCAACCAGTCCATTCTAAAGGAGATCAGCCCTGGGTGTTCTTTGGAAGGAATGATGCTAAAGCTGAAACTCCAGTACTTTGGTCACCTCATGCAAAGAGTTGACTCATTGGAAAAGACTCTGATGCTGGGAGGGATTGGGGGCAGAAGGAGAAGGGGGACGACAGAGGATGAGATGGCTGGATGGCGTCACTGACTCGATGGCTGGATGGCGTCACTGACTCGATGGCGTCACTCGTCTGAGTGAACTCCGAGAGATGGTGATGGACAGGGAGGCCTGGTGTGCTGCGATTCATGGGGTCGCAAAGAGTCGGACACGACTGAGCAGCTGAACTGAACTGAACTGATACATAAAGAAAGCAAATGTGACAAAATATAATATTAATCTAGAAGGATATGTGGGTGGTGGTTATGTATTTTGCTCAACTCTTCTACAGATTTGACATTAAAAATAAAAAAGGTAGGGAAAAATAATTTTGGCATTTGGCTCGGGGGACAGGTGATGGCTGCATTTGGGTGGGAGATGGCTTTCGTGCTCCCTGAAGAAGAATAAGATGGTCTGGCCTGGGCATACCTGGCACCTATCAGGCATGACAAAAGCACCTCTGTGAGGGGCCAACAGGTGGAAGTGCAGCTCCTACTCATGAGGTTTTTGGGTTTTTTCCCCTTAGGTGTCGCTCAGTAGAACTCAATCTCAACCAAGTACATGTAGAGGAAACTCCAAAAAGAAAAGGAACCAAAGTGTTTGGGAGCCTCGAGAAGGGGTTGGATAAGGTTATCACAGTGCTTACCAGGAGCAAAAGGAAAGGCTCTGTCAAAGATGGGCCAAGAAGACTAAAGGTAGGTGGACTGGAATTCTTTAATATGGATTTTAGAAGCTGACTGCTAATTGTACTATTTTTTTTTCAAAAGTACTGAATGCGTGAATTGATTAGTATTTTTAATTTACTTATTCATCTGTTTAGCTAATACGTACATATTTTTTGAGCACCTAAAATATATATGTTACTATGCAGTGGGCTTAATGCAGAGGTAGATTACATACAGTTGGTCTTTTGGGTGGACAAATAACTAAAATTTAAATATTCAAGTCCAGGTAGGGGGATTAATCTCAGAGGCAACATGGAGACGAGGAAGCATGGGGCGTGTATGAGGAACTGTCTTAAGGGTGGGAACTTGTGCTCAGCTGTCCTATTTCTGGTACACAGAAGAGTCCCTGACACATGGGTGCATTTGTAGGCCCTCACAAAATATTTGAATGCAGGGGAAGTTAATTTGAACTTTGAGTGTGGTGTGTGTGAGAAGAATAGCAACAGGCCCAGAAGGGAGGCTGGGTGCTTCAGGGGAGAATGTTGAGATCTCATTTATGTTCTGCCTTAAAGTGAGAGAAGATAGGACTTCTCCATTAGTATCTGTTACCTGGTAGAACTTACATAATTCACTGGAGTTTTATGTTTCATATGACTGTTTATTAGGCATATTTTATCCTTTTATTCTGAGATTTCTCTAGTTGGAGACAGTTGTGAGATATTTCAAACCCTGACACTGGGATTATGAAAATCACATGTCATTTCTATGAGAACAGTAAATAAAGAAGATTAAGGAAACTTGTCCAATTATATACATTATTGAGATGCTAAGCAGTTATCAAATACTAATGGATAACATCCTTGAAATGTTCACCTATGTAAATTGTTTGGAACTTGAATGCATTTTTCAGTAGGAGCTGCTGTGATACTGGCTTTCTAGGTATTTCCCAGTGCTTCCAGAATGTAGGAGAAAAATGACAAGATGGGAATGAGAAACCTGGGTTATAGCCTCAGCTTCATACAGTGTAGCTTGGCTAAATCATTTTATCTCTGACTTTCTCAATGTCTTTATTTGTAAAAACGAGAGAATGTCTCTGGCAGCTTCACAGAGTTGGGATATGTAAACAAGACTGTATGAAATGCTACATTGCATGTGAAATGCTTTATTGATATAAGGTGTTCCAGTGTCAAGTATCATTATTTTTGTCAGTTTTGAGCATTTTAACCCCAGTGTAGCAGAACCACAGTTCTAATTAGCACATCTGAACATCTGAAACTTTATCTAACTTTGGATCTTTAAAGTTTTTCAGAACTGAAGGACTTGTTTTCGGAGATTAGCCTCATTTTTCCACCTGGTTGTTAAGTTAAAAATTATAAACTTACAGAAAATTAAAAGGATGGTACAAAGGGATTTTCCTGGTGGTCCAGTGGTGCCACTGCAGGGAACATAGGTTTGATCCCTTGGGGAACTAGGATCCCACAAGCTGTGAGATGGGGCAAAAAAAAGATAAAAGATGGTACGAAGAACACCTTAGTTTTTTGAGATAACAAACCATATGTAGTTAAACCCTCTTTTAGGAAGGAGTCTTTAAAAATCTGAATTTTAAATAGATAAAACAAGAGCACTTCTTTATTTTACAAAAGGAATAACTTGAATTGTGATTTGAAAGTGTGTAGTTTGTTATTATCTTGAAAAGACCAAGTTAATTTGGTGAAAAAGTCCTGAGTTGGAAACCAAGAGACAGAGGAGCTTGTCATAGCTGTGCCTCTTGTTCCTCTTATAACCTGAAACTGAGGTTCCTGAACTCCAGTCATTTGACAGTCACCTTTATATCGGCATATCAGTGTATAATCTACACTGTAATTTTTCTGATACTTTCTTTATATGATGCATTTTAGTATATGTGCTGCCAAAGTGAGCATTCTATGATGCAGAATTAAAATAGATTTAGAGGTATAATTGACATGCAATAATCTGCATATATTAAAAATGTACAATTCATATACTTTGGCATGCAGAATGCACTTGCGAAACCACCACAATCAAGATGACTTTTTAAAAGCTTGTATTTATTTAAAAGGAAATCATATATTATTAGTTTTTGCTAATTATATTTTTCTAAATCAGATTGGAACAAATACGTAAAAATGTTTATCTGGGGACTTCCCTGGTGGTCTAGTGGTTCAGACTCCGTACTTCTGCTGCACGGGGTACAGTCTTGAACTCTTGTCAGGGAACTAAGATCCCGCATGCTATGCAGTGTGACCCAAAAAAAGTATACATGTGCCACTTAGAGTTATAAGTCCAGTTATAATTTTTTTTATCACATTTTGGGAAACCCCATCTTAAGAAACTTAAATTTCTTCTTTGGGTCATAGGTTCTTCATTTGAAAAGTAAGGTAGTGGGGTCTTTTCCAACCTCAGCATTTTGTTATTTATAAAAAGAACTGAAATCTTAAAGACATAGAAGGTATAATTTTGTTTGACAATAAAGGTAGTAGTAGGAAGGCAGAGATTCTTGTCTGTCTCTGGGACCTATTAAAACAGTGCTTGGCACCTAGTAAGCCTTCAATAAATAGTTGCTGGATGAATGGATAGACAGTTACCAATTAGGAATGAAATTATTTCTGAGAAATATGCTGTGAGTGAATGAGGGAAACCTGTTATATTCATTCCTTCATAGAATTTTCATAGAATCAGGTCCTGAGATTCTATAAAATTCCTTAAGTAATCAAGAAAGAATTAAGGAAACACATCCAACTATATACAAGTGAAATTTCCTAGGGCATTTTTTTCTCACAGTTTACACTGCAGGAATCTTTATCACAGTGTAGGAAGGGGGAAATAGGTAGAGCTCGGAGAAATAGACATTATTCAATATTTATTTACTTATTTAAAAACCTGGTAGGAGAGGAAGATGCAAGTATAAAAATTGATGATATGGAGGTTATTACTAATAAACATGATTTCTCTAGGCTCTCCCAGTACCATCTCAGTCCAACTTACTAAGAGTTGATTGTAAATTCTGTTTGTCTTGAAATATTTCCACTTGAAATGGTACTATATTGGGGATCTCTAAATCAGGTAGGATGGTCTTTGTGTTGATGTAAGGATTTACTTCTCACCCCTCCTTTTTCTTTTTTAAGCCTCACTATAATGTGACTACAACCAGATTAGTGAATCCAGATCAACTCTTGAATGAAATAATGTCTGTTCTTCCAAAGAAGCATGTTGACTTTGTACAGAAGGGGTAAGAAGCATGTTTGTATCTATTACTTGATGTCTTTTGAACTTTGAGAAAATATAGGTTGAGTCCCCTCTCCCCTTATTAAAAATATGTATTTCTTCCATCTCATTTTTTCCAAAAAAGCTTTTATGATAATGTCTGTGTTTATAATTTATTCTCTCTTGTTTTATATGGGCTTTAGAAGTTTTTTAAGTGACCATATTGTCACCGCTTTCAAAGTTAGACTTTTCAAAATAGAAAAATCTGAATTTCTTCCAGTTTTCTTTTGCTTCTTCTATTTTTCTTTAATGTTGTGCTTAACAATAATATTTCTGAATTGTAATCTAAATTTATGAGATACCTCAAACAAATCAAGGATATATATATATACACTCCTCTTTATGATGTCTATGTGATAGGATTGGTTTTCAGTACTTTAGAAAGTATGTCACTTTTTCTCTTTCCCACTGTTGAGTGAACTGCCATCAAAACCTCCTGGGTCATGATCTCATGGTTTGGACAGCCAGAATGCTTCTGGTTACTTAAGATGTTCATATTTCTAAGCATTTCCACTTAGTTATGTCTCTCTAAAATTTCATTTTTAAAGCACTAACAGAAGAATGAAAGCACTAAACTAGAAGAATGAAAAAACTGACTTAAAACTCAGCATTCAAAATACTAAAATCATGGCAAATAGAAGGGGGGGAAAAATTGAAACAGTGACAGGTTTTGTTTTCTTGAGCTCCAGAATCACTGTGGACATGACTGCAGCCATGAAATTAAAAGACTCTTGCTCCTTGGAAGGAAAGCTATGATAAACCTAGACAGTGTATTAAAAAGCAGAGATATCACTTTGCCAACAGAGCTATGGTTTTTCCAGTAGTCATGTACAGATGTGAGAGTTGGACCATAAAGAAGGCTGAGTGCCAGAGAATTGATGCATTCAAATTGTGGTGCTAGAGAAGACTCTTGAGAGTCCCTTGGACTGCAAGGAGATCAAACCAGTCAATCCTAAAGAAAATCAACCCTGAATATTCATTGGAAGAACTGGTGCTGAAGCTCCAATACTTCGGCTACCTGATGCAAAGAGCTGACCTATTGGAAAAGGCTCCAATGCTGGGAAAGATTGAAGGCAAAAGGAGAAGGGGGCAACAGATGATGAGATGGTTGGATAGCATCACTGACTCAATGGCCATGAATTTTAGCAAACTCTGGGAGATAGAGATGGACAGGGAAGCCTGGTGTTCTGTAGTCCATGAGGTCACAAAGAGTTAGACATGACTTAGTGACTGAACAATGACAAAGAAGAGCCACTAATAAATTAACAAAAATATTTAAATGGAACAGTCAATAGAGAGAAGATTTTAAGAAAGAATCTTTTGCAACAGTAATTTTACTTTTCACTATCTCTAAGTGTTGGCAAGCACTCCTTATGTGAATCCTGGCTTTCTTCTTCAGATGTCATTAGAACACATCTAACCCTGACTTGCTCTTCATGCTTGGGGTTTATTCACAGTTGCAGAACCTCTCATGAACGAATCTATATGAGAAAGCTTTCAATTATTTTTCCTTTAGCATACAATCTGTCAGATCATTAACTGGCTACTAACCAATAATCTGTTCCTTGAACTTCCTGATCCACCCAAAGGTCTGCCTTGATCCCTTATTTTTCTTTTTATCTTACCTGTTTTTACTTTCTTTGTGACAAAGCAGAATAATGAACTTTTCAGTGGTGTGGTGTCACTAATCTCTGTTATATTCCATTACTATCTTTTTCCAATGAAGAAGAATCACGTTTTATCTTTGATGTGACTACATTGCTCTGTGCTTCATCTTCCCATCAGGAATCTTAACTACAGGGTATACCTTATGGCATTTCTGGTATTGACTGCTTATTTTTAATAGATCAAGCCCCAAAGGACACAAGTAAGAAAAAGAGTGATATATTTTATAATTCTGCCCTAAAGTGTTATAATGATCATAACCTCTTATTACTGTTAGAAAATCGGGCTTCCCTTGTGGCTCAGCTGGTAAAGAATCTGCCTGCAAAGTGGGAGACCTGGGTTCTATCCCTGGGTTGAGAAGGTCCACCCACTGGAGAAGGGAAGGGCTACCCACTCCTGGAGAATTCCACAGACTATATAGTCCATGGGGTTGCAAAGAGTTGGACACAACTGAACAACTTTCACATTCACTATTAGAAAAACCTCAAAAACGTGTTTCTTACTAACAGGTTGGTGGCTTCAGCTTAATTTATATGAAAGACAGAAGTTCTGATGAAGTGCACAAAATAAAATATTCTTCATCTTCCTTCTGCTTTCTTTTGTTGTGAACATTGTGGAAATGGCCTAATGTTCACAGGTTACACCATTGAAAGAGCTGCATAAAGGATGCCAAAAGATTTCTTAAGCATGAATGGTTTGTATAGCTATGAATAAAGCACTTTTCTTTGGAGCAAGGGAGAATTCTGATAAAGCCTTTTCAGCTTTTTTTTTTTTTTTTTAAGATTCTGTTTCAGCTTTTGGGAAAACACTAGTCATACTCCATCACTAATGCATAGCTAGGTCATCTGGAAACTGTAAACAGTACTACCTTGCTTAATATGAAATCATGGTTCATTTTCCCACTGGCCTCCTAGAGGCTTAGAAATCTCTTGTATTATACAGAATATTCATGATTCTCCTACTAACTGGCTTCTTATCTTGTTTTTCACAGCTATACACTGAAGTGTCAAACACAGTCAGATTTTGGCAAAGTGACAATGCAGTTTGAACTAGAAGTGTGCCAGCTTCAAAAACCCGATGTGGTGGGTATCAGGAGGCAGCGGCTTAAGGGTGATGCCTGGGTTTACAAGAGATTAGTGGAAGACATCCTATCTAGCTGCAAGGTTTAATTGATGGATGTTTTCCATTCTACTTGATGACACAGCCTATGTGGAGCCTGGTGTGATTGGTTTGATTTTTTCAAGTCCACTGGAAGTACAAACTCATGTCTAAAGAGCTGTCTCAAAGACCAATGTCTTTGTTTTTAGACAAAAGACACTATTTTGTGGGTGAACCTAAGGCAAGCCCATCTGTTATTATCTATTACTGTCTTTTTAAATCATGTGCTTTATATATTTAATAACTGTTTACTTTCTTAGAGTCACTTCCATACATGAATGTAAGCTCTTAACTATATCTTCTTTTTAATGTGTAATTTCTTTCTGAAATAAAATCATTTGTGAACATAGCAGGCTTCTCCTCTTCTTTGTATTTAATTTTGATCCAAATAAAACCTCAAATGGCTTCTTGACTATTAAGTAGAGACTATTTGGAGTATGTTTTATCTGTTATCAAATATGCCTTGGGCAGAAAAACAGATAAGAATTCATTTGCATAATTTTTCCTGTCTCTGATTTAAGTAGGATTTATTGAGATCGTTAACTAAGTCACAGCTGTGGTTACCAGAGTTAAACAACACATTTAATATGTTGAATAAAAGAGTGTTGACTTCAGTAAGTGTGTTCAGTCAACAATGATAAGTATCTGAACTATGAACCCCCATGAAATGTTACTTTATAGTAATTTTCCATAAGTCTCAAGGTTGGCCTCAAACTTGTCTTTTTATTCCATTTTACTGGTCTCTAAAGGTCAACACTAAAGTTATATTTGTATGGATTTACAAGTTAAACTAGTTGGAGAAAAAAATAGCAGTGTTTCTAGTCAGTAGTGAGGAAATGTCTTATCATTCATTTGTTCAGTAAACATTTGCTAAGTGCTTATAAGCATTAGGTTCTAGGACTGAATATCAAACTGTCTAATAAACTCAAGTTCAGTCTATTAGCAGGTTGTGTATGTGTAAGTCACTTCAGTCATCTCCATCTCTTTGTGACCCTATGAACTATAACTCTGCAGGTTTCTCTGTCCGTGGAATTCTCTAGGCAAGAATACTAGAGTGGGTTGCCCTTCCCTGCTCCAGGGGATCTTTCTGACCCAGGGATCGAACCCCTATCTCTTACGTCCCTGCATTGGCAGGTGGGTTCTTTACCACTAGGGCCACCTGGGAAGCCCATTAAAAGGGCTGCTGCTGCTAAGTCGTTTCAGTTGTGTCCGACTCTGTGCGACCCCATAGATGACAGCCCACCAGGCTCCCCACTCCCTGGGATTCTCCAGTCAAGAACATTGGATTGGGTTGCCATTTCCTTCTCCAATGCATGAAAGTGAAAACTGAAAGTGAAGTCGCTCAGTCGTGTCTGACTCTTAGCGACCCCATGGACTGCAGCCTACCAGGCTCCCCCGTCCATGGGATTTTCCAGGCAAGAGTACCAGAATGGGGTGCCATTGCCTTCTCTAATTAAAAGGGCAGATGACATGTAAATCAACCAGTACTTAAATCTACCAGTACTTATAGTATAGAGGGCATGATCAACTTTGTCTGGAGGAATAAGGGTTGACTTCTTGAAGGAAACTGTATTTGGTCTTGAAACGTACATGAGTTCAATAGAAAGAAAAAACAGTATGACATTCTTGGCAGCATGAATAGTATGTATAAAGGCATGGAATGATAAAATGGCTTGTGTGTTCAAGGTACAGGTGGAAGGTGCTATAGGGAGGATAGCAGGGGATGAGGATTCAAAAGTTCAGCTGGAAATAAGTGATAAAAACTTGAAGGAACTTGAAGCCTCCACTAAACTGTTTTGATAAAGGAGTGCTGTCAAGGAGTTTAAAATTTTTTTATAGGAGCTTTACTGAAATACAATTCACATCCTATAAAATTACCCCTTTAAAGTGTACAGTTCAGTGGTTCTTAGTATATTCCTGTTTGTGCAACCATCACCATAATCTAATTATAGAATGTTTTCACCACCTGAAAGAGAACCCTTGTAACCATTAGTGGTAACTCCCAATTCCTGAACCCCTCCCCCAACCCCCACAGGCCCTGGCAACCACTAATCCACTTTCTGCCTCTATGGACTTGACTACTATGGATATTTGATATAAATGAAATCTTATATGTGGCCTTTGGGGTCTAGCTTCCTTCAGCTTAGCATAGTATTTTTAAGATTCATCATGTTGTAGCATATTTTAGGACTTCTTTCTGTTTTACTGCTGAAAAATATTCCATTGTATGGATATATCACATTATATTTATCCCTTTATCAGTTGATGGATATTTTGGTTGTTTCTGCTTCATAACTATTATAAATAATGCTGCTCTGGATATTTGTGTACAAGTTTTTGTGTGGACATAGGTGTTCAGTTCTCTTGTGTGTATACCTAGGATTGGAATTGCTGAGTCATCTAACATTTTGTGAAACTGACAAATTGCTAATCATTTTATGATTCCACCAGCAATGTATGAGGGTTCTAATTTTTTCACATTTATATTCTAGCCTTTCTTATTGTCTTTTTTATTTTAGCCTGCAAAGTAATATGAAGTGGTATCTCACTGTGGTTTTCCTTTGCTTTTCCCTAATGACTAATGATATTGAGCATTTTTTTCATGTGCCTATTGGCCAGTTATACATCTTTTTTTTGAGAAATACCTATTTAGATCCTTTGCCCATTTTTAATTGGGCTGTTTTTACTGTTGTCAGAATTCTATAGTTCTAGATATAAGTCCCTTTTCAAATACATGATTTGTAATTTTTTAGTTTTTGTGTAGGTTGTCTTTGTGCTTCTTGATGGTGTCTTTTGAAGAACAGAAGTTTTAATTTTCTAAAGCCCAATTTATATATTTTTATAAGACATAAGAGAAGGATTACTCTTCTGTTTCTATAGCAGATGGCATGGTCTAGAACAGTGATTCTCAAAAACTTCTGACCATGAACCATAGTAAGAAGCACATTTTGCCTTAGGATCCATCACATAAACACATTTTAAAAACACTGCTTAACCTTAATATAAGAAATAATATTTTATATTATTTTCTTTTTTAAACATCTGGTCTAACAATTACAATCCTTAAATTGGAGTTTTTAGTATGTTTACCTTTGAAATTTTTTAAAAATTTAAAATCTTTTTTGGGGGATCAATTCAGTCTAGAAATGCTGTTATTAGTTCTGCTACCCATCAGACTAGATCAAGTTAAAATAGGTTCCCTGGTTGCTATTTAGGCTAAAATCTTCCTTTTCTTTAAGAAAAAATGTTAATAGTTGCCATATCATCTAAAAATCTGTCACTTAGCTCTAATTCTGTAGAGCCATTTGGAGAATTAAAGGGATATAGGTATAGTTAAGTAAATAAGCCTGGGTTAGTTCTCAAGAGGCAAATACGGTTTAGATTGTTGACACTAAACTAAATCTATGTAGTTGTAAGTTGGCTTTATTCTCTATCGTCCAGCCATAGCTGGGCTTCTTTGTAGGGCCTGTGTAATTTTATGTCCAGAGGAAGGCAGTGTAAAGGAGGATGAGGGAATTTGTAAAGGATTGTTGAAGGAATTGGGAGTTTGAAAACTGGAGGACTCACAAGGGGAGAGAATATGTGTCTTGTTTTAGTGAGAATAACAGGCAAAGAAAGTCCAGTGAAGAGTTGGAGGTAGAGGTTATATCTTATTCATCTTTGTGTCTCCAGCATGTGGTAGTCTCTGGAATATAGTAGGGACTCAATATATGCTTATCAAGTTTAACGGTATTGAACTCTTTTTTGGCCACACTGCATGGCATGTGGGATCTTAGTTCCTGGACCAAAGATTGAACCCATTCTCTGTGCAGTGGAAGTGTAGAGTCTTCACTGCTGGACCACCAGGGAAGTCCCTGAACCATATTGAACTTAAACTCACAATAAAGAGCTTTCAGAAAAACTCCCAAGCTACCAGACAAGAGAAAAACACTTAGACTATTGCCCTTTCGTTGGAAGTATTCAGACATGTTGGACAGCTATTTGTGAGATGGGTCATAGAAGGGATTTAAGTATGAGCTGAACCAAGAGTCTTGAAGTTCCTGTCTACCTTAGCATCTGTGGTCCAGTAACATCATGGAAGATAATCAGTCAGTTGTTTGGATGTTGGTAGCAGAGAGAGACCCCCAGAAGCTTTTGCAGCATCATTATAGGTAGTTTTGAATATTTTGGAAGTTAGGAAGTTAGAATGGTGACTGATAGGGAGAAACAAAGTGAAGATGATAGAGCTGTCAGGTATTGAGTGCCCACTGTATGCCAGATGCTATGCTGGATGATTTGTATCAGGGGTCAGCAAACAGGCTTGTGGGCCACCCTGCAGTCTTTTTTGGCAAAGTTTTATGGGAGCATGGCCAATATAAAATAGCTCATATTGTCTATTTTTGTTTCTCAGTGGCAGGTTGATTGGTTTTTATGATGTATGACCAAGAAAACAAAGTATTTACTATCATAAAGTGTTTACAGAAAAAGTTTGCTGACCCCTGATTTAGATCAGTGTTTTCAAATCATCGTAACATGTATTACACACATTAACTCGTTCAGCTTTACACTCACTCTGCAAGGGAGGTGGTATCCCTTTTCACAGAGGGGAACACTGAGGCTTAGAAAGGCAAATTAGTAACTCTATTCAGGTTGTATAAAGCTTAAAAGTGCATTGGATTTGAACCAGGCATGATAGGCTCCAAAGTATAGAGGTAATACCTCTCTCCTGAAATTGTACCATGTAGGAAAGCATGATTGTATTATAAATATATATATAACATATATATAATAAAGGCATATATTATATAGGCTATGTATTAAAATATTGCTTTCTTATAGCAGCAGTTTTACACAAAATGGTTAAGACATAGGAAAACATCACTATTTCAGACTTCATTACAGTGTAGTAAGTGTATTACAGTTGAGTGTGTTACGTGATTCTCTTTAGTAAAAGTAATGAGTGCAAAGTCTTCCCGAGTAAGGAGAATGCAGTCTACTAAGGGAATAAGAATTGAATGACTTTCAGCTTCTGGATTCCACAGTGATTTCATGTATTTTTAAAGAGTTTATTTTTATAATTATGACTTGTGTAATACAGGCTTGTAGAATTATATATTGAAAAGGCTTTCTTAAAAGTAGAATCCACTTCCTTTCCTTTTCCAGTTTCTAGTGGCTGCTTGCAATTCTCAGTTTGTGGCCATCATCCTCCATCTTCAAACAAAGATGATTACATTGGGCCTACCCAGACAATGCAGGATTATTTTCCTATTATAGGGCCAGCTGTTTGGCAACTTTATCTGAAAGCTTTATTCTCCTTTGACATGTAATATATCATCTTCATATATTCTAGAAATTAGATTGCGATGTCTTTGACTGGAGGGCATTCTTCTGCCTATCACAATGGTCAACTGATTTTTGACAAAGAAGTCAAGACAATTTGATGAGGAAAGGACAGCATTTTTGACAAACAGTGCTCAGATAACTTGATACTCACATGTAAAGATGAAGTTGGATCCTACCTCACACCATATAAGAAATAAAGTGTATCAGTGACTTAAATGTGAAAGCTAAAATGATAAAAATGCTTTAAAAATACAGGATTAAATATGACCTTGGATTTGTTTTGTTGTTGTTCAGTTCTGTCGTGTCTGTCTCTTTGCGACCCCATGGACTATAGTGTGCCAGGCTCCTCTGTCTTCCACCGTCTCCTGGAGTTTGTTCCAATTCATGTCCTTTGAGCCGGGGATGCTATTAATATCTAACTATCTCACTTCATGGGAAATAGACGGGGAAACAGTGGAAACACTGTCAGACTTTATTTTTTGGGGCTCCAAAATCACCGCAGATAGTGACTGCAGCCATGAAGTTAAAAGACGCTTACTCCTTGGAAGAAAAGTTATGACCAACCTAGATAGCATATTCAAAAGCAGGGACATTACTTTGCCGACTAAGGTCCGTCTAGGCAAGGCTATGGTTTTTCCAGTAGTCATGTATGGATGTGAGAGTTGGACTGTGAAGAAGGCTGAGCGCCAAAGAATTGATGCTTTTGAATTGTGATGTTGGAGAAGACTCTTGAGAGTCCCTTGGATTGCAAGATCAACCCTGGGATTTCTTTGGAGGGAATGATGCTGAAGCTGAAAAAATAAAAGAATAAAAATAAAAGAATTCTTATAAGTCAACCATAAGAAAATAACACAATTTGAAAAATGAATGAAATATCTGAATAGATGCTTCATCAAAGATAAATGGCAAATACATGACAAGGTGCTTAACATCATTTATCGCTGGAGAATTTCTAATTAAAGTGAGATACTATTGGCATGGCTGAAGTCCAGAAACTGATAATATCAAATATTGACAAAGATGTGGAGCAGCAGTAACTCTTATTCATTGCTGGTAAAAATGCAAAATGGTACATCCACTCAGGAAGATGTTTTGATAGTTTCTTACAAAGCTAAACATAATCTCATTATATAACCCAGTAATTGTGCTCTTAAGTCTTTACCCAATTGACTTGAAAACTTAGGTTCTCAAAAAGATCTGCATGTGAATGTTTATAATAGCTTTATTCATAATTTCCCCAAATTGGAAACCACAAAAATATCCTTCAATATTTGACTGGATAAACAAACTGTGGTACACCCATACAGTGGAAAATTATTCAGCAATAAAAAGAAATGACTATCAAGTCATGAGAAGACATGGAAGGACATTAAACATAGATTGCTATGTGAAAGAAATCAATATGAAGAGACTGTCTACGTGTGGTTGCAGTTGTTCTGGAAAAGGCTAAACTGGAGACATTAAAAAGATCAATGTGATGGGAAGGAGTGTTGAATAGGCGAAGCACAGGGAGTTTTTAGGGTGGTAAAGCTACTGTATGATACTTTAATGGTGGGTACATAATATGCATTTGTCAAAATCTATTGAACTTTCAGCACAGTGAGTAAATATTTGTTGTAATCTATTCAGGCTGCTGTAGCCATGAACCGTAGACTGGCTGGCTTAAACATTAATTTTTCACAGTTCTGGAGGCTGGAAAGTCCAAGATCAAGGTGCTGGCGGATGCTTGCTTCCTGGTTCAGAGACGAATGTCTTCCCATTGTGACCTCACATGAAAGAAGGAGTGAGTGAATTCTCTGGGGTCTTTTGTAAAGGCACTAATTCCATTCACAAGGGCTCCATCCTCATGACATAATCAGCTTCTAAAGGTCCCACCCCCACATAGCATCGCATTGGGGATTAGGTTTCAACATATGAATTGGGGAGTAAGGGACAGACACAAGCCTTCATTCTATAGCATGACTGTAATATGAATTTTTAAAAAATCGTTTAGAAGGTGGGATAACCCAGGAAGAAATGTACACTGTGACAAGAGGGTCTAACTGTATTACAGATGTATGAAACAACCTCTTTAAAGGGAGTGGAGGAAAAGGTGCTGACCTAAGTAACTTTGGAAATGAGGGAAGTGTGTAAGATTCAGTGCAAAAGGAACCAAACATAGGCACTCTACTCTCAATGGTAAAGTTGTTTCTCATGGGAACAGGTTAACACTTTTTATCTTTCTGATATTCTGATACTTCTGATATTGGAACTGAAGTAAATGGATTTTGGGTGGTGGAAGCCAGATTTCTCACCATTGGAGTAAGAATTTACAGATAAACAAGGGAAGGAAACTAGAATGATCTATGCAGTGTTTACCTTAATATAGATACGGATGGTTACATATAGAAATATATAAACCTATATATAAACACACGAATTCATATTTGTTTGTGTATTTCTTCTGTCCCCTGAGAAAGTTTCAAAGACACCTGGTAGCAGCAAGCAGACTTAAGGCTCAGATCTTAGCTCCTAATATTATTCTCCAATAAAAAGAACCAGGGGCTCCTTGGAGGACTGGCTGATTCTAGGACTGGGGCTGGAAATATGGAAGATGAGTCTGGATCATCTCTTACTGCCAGAAAGCGGGGAGGTGCTAACGCCAACAGTAACACCCACACTGATAAGGGTGTGTCATTAAGTGGAAGCATTGGAGTTGTTGGCAATGTTAAAATATTTAAGATGTTTAAAATGGCCATTATAAAAGCTATGTTTATGGCCTAGCTGGGAGACAGCGACTGCTTGGCCTCTGAGAGATTCTGGTACTCAATTGTAAAACGGAAGAAACAATGCCCTCCATGAAGAGGGATTGCAATATGTGTACAACTCAGCACAGGGTCCCCCGAAAAGGTCCACAGACAAGCTTCACGATGTCCTCCTCACTGGAATCTGTGGAGTGGCCTTGCCAAAACAGATCTGATACATACACTGAGCCCTAGTTCTTCCTCTACCAAATTTAACACCCCAAAATGATTAGCCAGTTAACCTCATGCCATTTGTTGAATATTCGTTATTGATTAAGAAATTTTTCATCAGCCCTGGGTGTTCATTGGAAGGACTGATGTTGAAGCTGAAACTCCAATACTTTGGCCACCTGATGCGAAGAGCTGACTCATTTGAAAAGACCCTGATGCTGGGAAAGATTGAGGGCAGGAGGAGTAGGGGACGACAGGATGAGATGGTTGGATGGCATCACCGACTCAATGGACATGAGTTTGGGTAACCTCTGGGAGTTGGTGATGGACAGGGAGGCCTGGCGTGCTGCGGTCCATTGGGTCACAAAGAGTCGGACACGACTGAGCAACAGAACTGAACTGAACTGAATTAATTTAATTAGAGGATAATTGCTTTATAATATTGTGATGGTTTTTGTCATACATCAGCATGAATCTGCCATAGGTATACATGGGTCCCCCTATATTGACTCACTTTTAACTTCATTTGGTTCAGCTACTCAGTCAACATTTATTGAATTTGAACTTGGTACTAGGTGGGATGTGGGAAAGAATACATGTATTATCCTGCCATCAAGGTGCTAAGGGTCTCAGTGAAAAACACACTGGGCAGCACCCAGATGCATAGAAGTTTACAACGGCTTTTTGGTATCTCCTTCCTGCCCAGTCCTCATCTAAGTCAGCGTTACAGGAGGCACCTGTTTCTCTTGGCGTGTTAGAAGGGCCTGGCTATGACCAAGTATTTGAAATCTGAGGCATTGTGAAGACTTCTCTGAGCCCAGCTGTGGCGTTTGTACCACTGTCTATGAGACTGTGCGCTTTAGCAGGAGGAGCGCTGGATGCTAGGACTCAGGCCCTGGGAGAACTCAGCAGACCTGACACAGTGGTGTCACCTTGGGTAAGTCACTGTCTGTCTCCAGGTTTGATTCTATAAACATGACATGTACCTGGAAACACAGACTCCAAAGATGTACAGACCTCTTTCAGGGTCCCTCTTAGCTGACACCAAGGTTTGATGTGTAATTTGGAATGATGGATTAAAATTTAGCCAGGAAAAGTAGCTCTGACAGAGTGGCTACAAACATCTCAACATGTGATGTAAACATAAGGATACTCCGACCCAGACAACATGCTGACTCTGTATTTAGATGTCCATTCTGCTGATCTGCTTATTTTTCTGAATTCCCATTCTGGCTTATACACTCTAAAAAGCCTCAGGCATTTGCTAGATGGAGAGAAATATCTTCCACAGAAAGTATTTTGAATTACTAAACACAGAGTTATAGAACAGAAAGGAGACTGAGAAAAGTTTGGTGGTTAATGGGAAATTTCCTTTTTTTTTTTTTTGGCTGTGTTACACAGCATTTGGGGTCTTAGTTCCCTGACCAGGGAACCCCCTGCAGTGGAAGCCTGGAGTCTTAACCGCTGGACCACCAGGGAAGTCCAGTGGGAAATTTCTGATATGTTTCCTAAGAAATGTAAACCATACAGAATTCTGGCCAGGGTGAGAGTGGAATACTCAGAGGTGAGAGTGGAATACTTTGAGTCAAGGGTGCAAAAAAAAAAAGGCAAGGGAGTGTCCCTCGGGATTTAATCTTTTCATTTTATTTTTATATTTTACTGTATTTTAAATGTTAAATTTGATTCTGTTTTGGGCTAGACATTAGAATTAGGAAACACTGATTTGTAGAATTTCAGGGATCCTTGAGATAAGTCTACTGCCTTCTCCCCACCCTTGCCCTGTCCCTGCCATGCCCTTAGCTGAGAGAAGGCTCTTTTTAGAGAGAGAGAGATGGAAAGAAATCATAGGGGACAAGTCCAGGGTGACAAGATCCACCATCCATCATGACTCCTGACCACGAACAGTTGGAGCCTTTCTCTTTACTCTGTGGGTTTTTTTTTTTTAATTAACCTTTTTTCATTTTTCCTACTTTAGAATTTCACATTACAGTCCTTTGTTCATTCTCCTCTTTTCTCTCGATAATGAAAATGGATATAATATGAACTTAAACTCACTTGCCCTGGGTCATTGCCAGTGCTTAATAAAAGTGTATTAGTATTTGTAGTAATGGTAATAACCCACAGATAATGATGTCGCTAAAGACCAAAGGGTCCCCTTGCGTGAGAAGCACCCCCCTCCAGTCGTCTAGCTTTGCAGAATTTAATGGAGACCTTGACTGCTTCAGATAGTCATTGTCCCTTTTAAATTATCAAGGTTTCATGGAGACAAGCGTTCTTCACTTAAGGGTTTTCCAGACTGTCTGATGTGCTGGGCTCTGGGTAACCTTGTTCCTATGTCATCATATGTCATGCTGCCTCTCGGAAATTGTTCCCTGATGTTTGCAAAAATGAACTACTTAAAGGAAAACAAAAAAAAATTCCTTTTATTCACTTACACACACACACACACACACACACACACACACACACACTTTACTATTGGAAATGGTTACTTTCAAATAAGTGGGTCAGGGTCATGAGGGGAACTGAAGCTATGTGATGTGAGGAATGGGGGAAAGAATGGCCAGGCTTCATGGAGACAAGAATGAGATGTAACAGGCATCTTCAGAAATCTGAAGATTTATGGAAGAGAGATTTGAACTTTTATGGATTGACCCATTGGGTATAAAGAAGAATACTACCAAATGCACAGGTTTAATAAGAAGCTGGTCTTGAGTTGCTATGTGCTGTGCTTAGTTGCTCAGGCATATCCAACTCTTTGCAACTCCATGGACTGTAGACCACCAGGCTTCTCCATCCATGGGATTTCCCAGGCAAGAATACTAGAGTGGGCTGCCATTTCCTTCTCCAGGGGTATCTTCGTGATCCAGGAATCGAACCTGGGTCTTCTGCATTGCAGGCAGATTCCTTACCAACTGAACTACAGGGGAATCCTTGTAGGTTTACTATGAGGGAGGCCTTTCTCCTTAGCTATTTGGGAAGGAAAGATGCTTGCCTAGAAATGGCCAGTTCCCTATACCTGGAGTGCTCCAGTAGAAACAAGACAGTCCCTCAGCTGGAACTATGTGCTGTGTTCAATTGCTTCAGTTGTGTCTGACTCTTTGCAGACAAGAATACCGGAGTGGGTTGTGCCCTCCTCCAGAGGATCTTCCCAACCCAGGAATCAAACCCATATCTCTCCAGCATCTCCTGCATTGCAGGCAAGTTCTTTATCCACTGAGCCCTCAGCTAGGACTATGGAGGAAGGATTATAAACATTTGGTGACTTTTGAACTAAATCATTTGAGAATCCCTTGTAACCCTGAGAAGCAATAATTCTATGTGGTTCTTGACAGGAGAATCTAGGATCTGATATTTATGTTGCAGAATGGGAGCCCCAGGGCTTTCTTGGTAGAGAGTTCAAGTCGGGGATCTGGCTTTAGAAAGGAAGAAATGGCCCTTTCAATGGCCCAGCATATCCCCAGGCCTCAGGGTGATATTGTCTCACCCCAGGCAAACTGCAGCTGGATCTAGCTGCTGTCAACTACTTCTCTGAAAAACAGGTAATGGAATTGAAAAGAGATGGGAGAAGAAACAATAAGCCATTGAAGTCAAGAGAGAAGACCTTTGAAAGAGGGATAAACAGTGGTGCTTGATGCTACAGAGAGGAAAAGGACGCTAAGGAATGAGAAGAGGGCATTAGATTTGTCAAGGAGGAACCAGGGTAGCTTCAAGAGTGTGGTGGGGCAGAAGCTTGACCTCAGGGCCACAGGAACACTGATGAGAAGTAGAGGCAAGAAATTCAGACTACATGCTCATGGATTTGATGGCAAGAACAATTGGGTGGAGCCTAGACAGGTAAGACCTATGAAGATGAAGATCGAAGGCACAAGGGAAGGGGAATGAAGATGAGGACACGTAGTGAATCTTGGAGGCAGAAAGGATGTTGGGTAGGAGAAAAAGAGAATTTCAGTATGATATTTCTGGTTTGCAAAGTGCCTTACAAATAGCAATTCTTGATGCAATTCGATCTTTTAAGTAACAGTATTCTACAGTCTTTGGATATCGTCTCCATTTTATCATACCCACAAATAGACTCCAAGCAGATGGGATGAGGTTTAAAGAGAAATCCTATGGTCAGAAGGGGATATTAGAGTGTGGCTATGGAGGAAACTGCCCAGAGGTAGAGTCCCCAAGGACACCACCCCTGAACACTACTGCTGAATTCAATGACCACCTTATTCCCACTTCCTCCATCTGGAACCCCCTTCTGCTTTTGATTAGATTCTCTTCTGGTTTTCCTACCACTCTTCAGTCTTCTTTGCAGCCTCTTCCTCTGTCTGTCCCTTAGATGTTAATTCTAGGCTTCTGGCTTGGCCATTTCTCTTTCTGCTTTTCACACTTTTCTAGATGTTCTCATCTGTCCTGTGGCTCATGAAGCTTCCCACATCTAAATCTCTGGCCCAGTCCTCTTTCCTCAGCCCTCAGCCCTCAGCCCTCAGCCCATGTCCAGCTTTCCATTGTTCTCCATTTGGATGTCCCATAGACACTTAAAAGGAAACATTTCTAGACCTAAACTTATTATTTCCACAAACTCTATTTTCTCCTATAATCCCCATCTTCAGAGTGACCATACATCCCAGGTTGCCTGGGACAGTCTCAGTTTAAATCTGTTGTCCCAGCATATTAATAGTAGTTAATAATATTGATTATTAGATAGTAATAATTCCCACATTATTGCTCATCTCACTCCAGTAGACTGAGACTCTGCAGAATGGAGATGGTTTCTTTTTCACTTTGATATCCCCAGTGTCAAACGAGAGTCTAGCCTACAGAACACGCTCAATAAATGTCGAGTAAAGACCATGAGGGCTTCCCAGCTGGTGCTGCTACTGGTAAGGAATCTGCCTGCCAGTGCAGGAGGTGCAGGAGACTTGGGTTTGACCCCTGGGTTAGGAAGATCCCCTGGAGTAGGTAGGAAATGGCAACCTTCTCCAGTGTTCTTGCCTGGAAAATTCCGGGGGCATAGGAGCCTGACAGGTTACATATAGTCCGTGGAGTCACAGAGAGTTAGACACGACTGAGTGACTAAACACAGATGGAACCATAGAATATTAGAGCTGAACAGATAGGCCTTTAGACTTGTCTTCTCATTTTATATAAGTAAACTGAGGCCCAGTGTGGTCAATGAACTTGACCAAAGTCACATGGCCTATTAGTAACAGGGTCAGTGTTAGATTCCATATCTGTCAGAATTTATCTAAGGCCCTTGTCTAGGTGGTTTAATTTTTCTTCATTAAATAAAGGGACAACTTAGCAATCAACCTTCGTTAGGTCCTCTGTGTGTGTCCTAGGGATTTGGGGTGTGGCATGGAGGGGCAAGGGCTTTTCTGGTGGCTCAGTGGCAAAAAATCTGCCTGCAGTGTAGGAGATGCAGGAGGCATGGGCTTGATTCCTGAGTGGAGAAGATCCCCTGGAGGAGGGCATGGTAACCCACTCTAGTATTCTGGGGAATCCTGTGGACAGAGGAGCCTGGCGGGCAACATACAGCCCATGGGGTTGCAAAGAGTCGGGCACGACTGAAACGACTAAGCACGCATGCACACATGGACGGACAAGTGTAGATGTTCTAACTTCCAATAATGAGCAGACCTGTCAAGGCTTATTTGAGAGGCATTACACCAGTTTTCTATTGGAGACATTTTTACCTTCTTAACATTGCCAGACCAAGTGAAAATAAAATCTGATCTGACAGGAGCACAGGTGGTGTCTTTTGTTCGTGTTTTTAAATTGAGAATCAGATGCTGTGAAATATCCTCAGCACAGCAAGTGGGAGGCTGTGATATCCTTTATTGCTCTGACTCTTGTGTTGGTAGATGTGGGGATTCTAGAAAAGAGGTTATCTGACTGCCTTTAGTAGAATTCTTACCCCCTTTTTTAGTTCACTTGTGATTCTTCTCTTACCCTGGTCTTGCTAAGACATCATTTGATTTCAAAAAAAAAAAATCATTCCCTTTTCTACAACTTTGTGTTCCTCTTTTGTAAAATGGGTAGGTTAGGCTATATACTCTCATAGCTGCTTCTAGCCCTGAATTCCATCAGAGAAGGCTCCTCTGTTCAATCCTGGAGCAGACTTGGACATTCATATCATATATATGAGATGCATATATATATATAAATATATATATATCCTTCCCTAGTGGCTCAGATGGTAAAGAATCTGCCTGCAATGCAGGAGACCCAGGTTCAATCCCTGGGTCGAGAGGATCCTCTAGAGAAGGGAATGGCAACCCACTCCAGTATTCTTGCCTGGAGAATCGCATGGACAGAGGAGCCTGGCAGGCTATAGTCCATTGGGTTGCAAGAGTCATATATATATATAAGATGTATATATATTTGTCGGAGAAGGCAATGGCACCCCACTCCAGTACTCTTGCCTGGAAAATCCCATGGACGGAGGAGCCTGATGGGCTGCAGTCCATGGGGTCACTGAGTCGGACATGACTGAAGCGACTTAGCAGCAGCAGCATATATATTTGTATGAAGTATATATGTATACATACACCCCCCCACCACAAAAACACAAATCTATGTCTCTGCTTTGTTCTTGGCCAGACTGAATTTCTCTCCTATTCTTATACTTTATACTTAAATTCATCATTCCTTAAATGTCCAATCCTCTCTCTTTTCTAAACACTCTAATAAGCTTATTATTTCAACCATTTATATTTAACATTAAAGTTTAATCGTGAAGTTGTTAACCATAGAAAATTATTAAATAAGTGAGTTTGGAATGAGCATGAAACAGCTGAAAAAAAAATGAGTGAGTATTTCAAAATGAACACTTTGGAAAAGAAATTTATGCATAGAAAACAATGGAGAATTACAATTAAGAGCTCTGGGGATCTCAAACTGATTTGTCCAGCTATTACATAGTCATTTCAATTTAAATTAAAATTGTAACTATTTTCTAGTCTACTAAAAATATGAGGTGTCACATTAAGAGTTTTAATGGTGCATTCTCTGGGGAATGCAAAAATGCGAGATTGTAGCACATAAATAACTATATAGTGAAGAGTGAATAAATTCTCTGCCAAAAAAATGAATATGATAAAAACAGAAATGACAGTGGATTATTTTATTCCCTCTAGTGAAGCGCAGCTCACACATTAGAGCAAAGAAACAGTTCACAGGGTGTCTAATTCCATATCATTTTGTCAGAGCTGATGAAAAGAACAACACAAAAAATTTTAACTGGTTGATGAACTCAGGCATAAATGAGGCCATATATTTTGTTCCCAAAGTAAAATATTTTTTAAGCCACAGAAAGTAGGTTGATATTAATATTTGATAACCCTGATTCATAGAAAATTGGATTAGTCAAGGTTTTAACCACTGTAGAACATGTTTAAGGCAATCTAACTTCAAGAGAGGGAAAAAAGATTAAGTCAAAAGCAAGAGGTGTGGCTTCCTGGAGTAGGCTAAGCCCTGCTCTGTGTGTGTGTGTTCATGTGTGGTCATATGCTAGAATGATTGGTTACAGTGGGTGGATTCTGATGATAGAGCACAGAATATTTTGGATTTTATTGTAATACAAGTGACTTAAAAGAATCAGCCTCTGAACATCTGGAGGAAGGAGATAATTAACTGAAATAAGAACCAGGGACAAGAGAGTTACTATAATTGTTTGAGCTTCCTGGTAGCCAGGATAAAAAGGACCCTAGTAGGTTTTATAAGTCTTGTTATATCAGTGTTTTCCTATTCCTAAGTTCTTGGAAGAATTTGTTATTTAGAGCAGTGGTTCTCAAACTGAGTATATTTAATAATGATCTGGGATGTTAAAAAAAAATACTGATGCATGAACCCTGCCTCTAGAGATTCTGTTTAATCCAACTGGGGTGGGACATGTGCACCTATATTTTTTAGAAGATCCCCAGGTGCATCTAAGGCACAGCTAGGCTGGAGCTCTGTGGTGCAGAAACTTAAGGAGAACAAATGAGTAATCACTGTTCGACAGAAGATGCAGAAACACTTAATACAACCAATTATCATATTGATTTTTAATACAAGAGGGGTATTGATTTGTAATTCAGTGAAAGCATTTATAAAGCAATTCAAATTCAGTTTTCTTACCACATCTGTGCTTTCAGGAATTCATTCCTGAAAATCAGACATTTTACACACAAACACCAACTGGGATTTAATTTTCCATCATTTTAAATGGGAAAAAAATTCAATGTGCCATATGCAACCCAAACCTCTCAACTAAATTTTACTAAAACATAAGTAAAACACAGTCAACTGCCTGTTTAAATTTAAGTTACAAATGATTGTATTAGGATGTAAAAATGCTTACAACATTATATGATAAATCAGGTTGTTAATAGTTGTGCAGAATGACAAGGCTTCTATTAGGGCCACTCCATCTGAGACACACCTCCTTTTTGTTGTCTACTGGTCTGCTTTTTAAAATTTTGTATGGGATTCTGATGATCTACCAATTATATTTAAAAAAACAACAACTGGAGACTTCTCATTTATCCTTTTGTTAATAATGTCATGATGAATTTTTGTGATTAATTTTTAATTAAATTTTTTCCTTTTTGAATACCGACTGAAAGATATTGAAAGATATGAATGTTTTATGAAATTTGGGTATTTTTATTCTAAGAGGCATTCTACCAGAATAATGTTAGACAATGAGACATTATATATTTTAAAAGTCCAAGTTGGATGAGCAGGGATGAGAATTGAATTGATAAGAATTTTTTTTGGCAGCAAGTAACAAAACATTCTCCCTCATTAAAGTAGGTATTCATGGCAAGAAGTGGAGTGGTTGATGGTCATAGCAACTCATTGTGGTCAAAGGCTATGGCTATTCCCACCTGCTTTATGCTTTTCTACGCTCATGGTATTGGTGATAGCTCCCCTCAACGTCACAAGATGGCTGCAGCAGCCCAGAGCACCATGTCTTCTATCAACAGAATACAAAATTAGGAAGGGAAGCCAGTGAGAGGACTCATCCTATTAAGCTTCTCTTACATCAGGAGCAAAATCTTTCTCACAAGCCTTCAAGCAGAATTCTTCTATCATCTTATTAGCAGAAATGGGTTATGTGGCCATCCACAGCTGAAAAGAAGGCTGAGGAAGTGGTTATTTTGCGTTTGCAGCCTCTATCATGCAGGGGAGAGGAAGGCCCAGTGGGAAGGTCAGTAGAATCCACATTCTATCATTAATGAGCTGTGTGTCCTTGGGCAGGTCTCTTACCCTCCGTAAATTGGCAGTTTTCTGACAGAGCACATTTGCTTGAATTTGAAGATGTTACTTATAAAGGTTTGTCTTAATTGGAAAAGAGAATCTCTTTGGAGACCCTCAGGGTACCTTGGCATATAAAAATCTCTAACAAGTTCTGCACTAAAGACAACAGTTTAACTGTCCAACCCAGCAGTTCCAAAATATATTTGACCATAGCACCTTTTCTTATAAATTAGATAGTTGTTAATATGCAGCCAGTATTCTGTGGGGCTCTTCAGGAAACATTGCCCTGCTAGACTGAAGTTTCTTGAAGAGGATCTTCATCTTTAAATTTCCCAGAGTATTTAGTAGACTGTCCAGACAACTGACATTCATTCTTCATAGCTTCAGTCTCACTTCCTCAGGGAAGATGTCTCATCCATCAAACTAGGTTGGAAGATATATGTATATAAATATACAGATATAATATAATGGAGAAGGCAATGGCACCCCACTCCAGTACTCTTGCCTGGAAAATCCCATGGATGGAGGAGCCTGGTAGGCTGCAGTCCATGGGGTCACTGAGGGTCGGACACGACAGAGCAACTTCACTTTGACTTTTTACTTTCATGCATAGGAGAAGGAAATGGCAACCCACTCCAGTGTTCTTGCCTGGAGAATCCCAGGGACCGGGGAGCCTGGTGGGCTGCCGTCTATGGGGTCGCACAGAGTCAGACACAACTAAAGTGACTTAGCAGTATACAGATATAAAATTTTATCTATCTATATTTCCTAATCTATTTTGGTATATGTCCTGTATGAATATATCCTGTCCTCCTCCTTTATACCCCCTGAAAGTGAAAGTGAAAGTGAAGTCGCTCAGTCGTGTCCAACTCTTTGCAACCCCGCGGACTGTAGCCCCCTAGGCTCCTCCGTCCATGGGATTCTCCAGGCAACAGTACTGGAGTGGGTTGCCATTTCCTTCTCCAGGGGATCTTCCAGACCCAGGGATTGAACCCAGGTCTCCCGCATTGTAGGCAGACGCTTTAACCCCTGAGCCACCAGGGAAGCCCCTAGTTGCGATAAATTACCAGGTATGATTATGTATGATCAACCCCTGAGAACAGGGGTAGTTTCTTTTTCAGCGCCCTGTCTCCAGTGCCTACCACAGTGGCTAGCACATAGCAGACACTTGGTACTTATTTTTGGATGAACGAATTCTTCCCACATGGTGGACCATAGAAATCTTTGGTAATGGAAACCTTGTGTTTTGTTTCCTAGCACTAATCCCCCAACCTTTTCATCTAGGATTGCTCCCTGCCCCTATTCTATTCATATAGTGGTTCCTGCTGACAGTCGGTCCAGGAGTGGGTGCCTAAGCCAGTAAGCCTCCTCCTGGGGCTTTTACACTTTGAGATGGAAGAAAGGCCAGATTTCTTCCTTCTAGTGGTTAAACACAGAAGAGGTGAAGGTCAGGAACTGTTGGCAACCATATTTCCTTCTCTTTGAACCTGAGAATTCTAGAAAACTGATATGGAAATTGAGAGAGAGAGAGAGAAAATCATAGAAAACCAACCAGAGAAGGGAGATGAAAAGTGTGATGACCAAGACTGAGCTTCTGGGTTTTTTTCCTGGGTCCTAGGCACATTCCTGTTCCTAGGCTCATGAGAATCTCTTTAATCCTTACACTAACTTCCTCTTCCTTGTTTAAGTTTGTTTGAGTTGATTTTCTGCTTCTTGTGAATCCTAAATATTAATAGTATAATTTGCTAAATGAATTATTAATAATTATTGAACATGGATCAGATGTAAAAAGAAAGGGGATATAGGGCTTCTGAGTTCATGAGTGTATATAAAACAGTGAGCAGAGGGACTGAGTTGAATTCAGACTTGGTGAACTAGGACACAAGCAGAGCATGCTCAGATTCAGGAGAAAGAAATATTCAATCTATTTATGCACACAGTGGTTTCAAGGATCAAATGAGTTAAAAGGTGTAAAGGTGCTTTAAAAGTGACATAGAAGGAATCTTTTCAATAAAACCAAAATATGCATTCTGGTGGTAGAGGGTGACAAAAAGACAATGGAAACCCCAAACCACAAGCGTCTCCATGATACCTGATGGCCACCGTTCTGCAGCCGTCACCATCCCCTCTAATGCCCAGACCTCTCCTGCTTCCCTGCAAAGAGCACTCAGCCCCACGCTGCCACAGCACCTGGCTCGTCTGCTCTCTGCAGGTGTGTTCAAAGTCATTCTGCTTTTTGTTACTTGTCTGCCCTGCCTGGAGACACTCTCAGGCTTTGTGAAGGACACCATCAGGGCCACTGTAGGGTGACTCTGGTGGCTGAATAATGCATGAAACCAGCAGTGGGCAAGGGGGAGCCTCCCCAAGTGGATGGTGGGTTGAGGACAGGGTTTGGTCTCTATCTGTGGGGATCTGACTTTCTCATCCATGGGATTTTTCAGACTGATGGATCAGTCCTTGTGGATGAAGTACCCTTAGTAGGTTTCCTGAAGTGTTTCTTAGCTGTACTGGTGACAAATTAGACAACAGCACTTAACTTTACAAAGAATGCTCATGTCTCATTTATCTCATTTGGATGTCACAATAGCTCTGGGAAGTAGAGGTGTCAAGGGTTGTTATCTATTATCTACTGACAAGGAAACTAAGACCTCCCCTCCCCCACCACCAAGAAAACACGATTTGCTAGGAGAAGACCAATCTTTTAGGGTGACTTTAAAAGACACTCCTAGGTTAATTGAATTCACATGATTTTTCTGTTCTTAAAGCAAATTAGAATGTTTCTCCTGCTCTGCCTTTCCTATTTGAAATTAGAAAACATTGTGGTAAAATATATATAACATAAAATTTATTATTTTAACCATTTTGGTGTATAATTCATGACATTAAGTACATTCAATGTTGTAGTAATACAATGATCACCTCTATCTAGTTCCGAAGCTTTCTGGTCATTGCTCACTGAAACTCTGTACCTCAATCAACAACGCCCCATTCCCTGCTCTCTCTGGCCCCTGGCGACCACCAGTTTGCCTTCTACCTCTGTGAATTTGCTTATTCTAGGTACTTGATATAAAAGAAATTATACAATATTTGCCCTTTCATGTCTGGGTTTCTTCATTTATCATGTCTTCAAGGTTTATCCAAGTTGGAGCAGGTGTTAGGATTTCTGTCCTTTTGAAGGCTGAATAATATTCCATTGTATGTATACACTACATTTTATTTATCCATCCATCCGTCATTGGACCCTTGGTTGCTTTCACCTTTTGGCTATTGTAAATATGGTGCTGTGGGCATTGGTGTGCAAGTATACGGTAGAGTCCCTGCTTTCACTTCTTTGGGGTATAAACCTAGGAGTGGAATTGCTGGGTTATGTGGTAATTCTACGTTTATGTTTCTGAGGAACCACCATCCTGTTTTCAGCGATGGCTGTGCCACTTTCCAGTCCCACCATTCTTTCTGTTTTTCAGCCAAAATTCATCCTCTGCCACAGCTCTCCAGCATCTTCCATTCATCTCCACTCCCCAAACATCCACCCTGTATACAAAGTGGTTGTGCCTGTCCCACTTATTAGAGAAAAAAAAAAGTAGCATTAATAGTTAAAAGTGTGGTATTACAGCAGGGTCTGGCAGTAGGTGATTGATGGCCTCCATTACACCCCATTAGATATTTTATTCTTGTTAAATGAAGAGCAGCCAACTTTGTCAAGTATTTTTAGTTCCCTCTGGTCTTATTGGTCCGATCTATTCTTCAGGACGGCCTGTAAATGGCCACATATGGCTGAGTGTCTGCAGGACGGATGGCCGTGCAGCTGGCGTTCACTGGCCACCAATTTACCCCGGCCCCCTTCATTGTGAGCCTGACAGCACCGGGGAGCCTTGTAGATCTAACCAAATATATCTATTTTCTAATTGTCTATTTATCACCTTCTGGGGATTTGTGGGCCTCCTATCTGAAGGGAAAGGGGGGATGGCCTTGAACAATGATCCTTGTCAAGGCTCTCGCTCGCTCTAAATTAGGGCCTAGTTGCTAAATAACTAATTTAGTCCTGCTATCAAGCTGAAAAAGTGGGTATTCAGCGCAAAGTGCCAGCTGGGGAATTGATTATGTCTTCTCTCAGCGAGTGTGATAAACCTGCCGCCGAGCCACTGTGGAAGGCTGGAGACGGCTCCCGGGGGGCGGCGGCATTTCATCACCGAGAGTCGGCAGAGGGAGCAGGTCCAGGCCCGGCATGGCAGCTGAAGTCTGGGGCGCTGGGTCTGTCCCGCCATGGCGCCCACGGGGAGTCTGGCTCTCTCCTCGTCCTCCTGGTCTGTGGCTTCTGCTTGGAGCCATAGGGACCTTTGCATCTGTGAGCAAGGTGGGAACTGGGGAGGGGAGAGGAAGGGCATCCTGACAGCCCCAATTTCCAATTAGAGTGAGATTATTGAAGGTAGTGCAGGCCTGCAGTGGGGGAGCTGGGAGGGAATGAATAGGAAGAGGAGGTTCTTAGGAAAATATATTAATAACAACTACCGGATTTGGAACAGAGAGGGATGCCAGGTAGCTGAGAATAAAGAATTACGGTTTACTGTTTGGGAAATCTAACAACAAAAACAACACCAGCAATCAATTACTCAGTCCTCCCCTCTGCCAGGAGGCTGCAAATCCATGATCTCTTTGAATCTTCTCAACATCCAGGCAGATTAGGGTTCCTACCCTGATTGATTCTTGGAGAAAAAGAATTTCAGAAATGTTACCAAATCAACTTGTCACAGGCTGACCTGTGCCCATAAATATCTTCCCCACCCCAAATTTTTATAATGCCTGGAATGTTTCCGTTGTTCATTCAGCTGGTCTTTATTGAGTACCCTTCTCTTCTGAATGCTGGGAATCAGTGTGGGTATTCAGTCAGACCAGGTCCTGCCTTCATGCAGCTGATTTTCTAGTGGGGGAGACAGACCACACCAGTGGTTCTCAACACAATCAGACCTAAAGACTTCTTTGGAACTCAAATCTCTTGAAGGACTCCTTTATCATTCTGAAATTAAATTCACAGATAACACATTCTACTTATTCACATAATTTAAAAAATCAATATAGCACTTCACTGTAATGTAATAGAGAAATAAAAGGGAAGGAATTTTAATCAAACTAACGTGAAAGTGTTAGTCGCTCAGTCGTGTCCGACTCTTTGTGACCCCATGGACTGTAGCCCGCCAGGCTCCTCTGTCCATGGGATTCTCTAGGCAAGAATGCTGGAATGGATTGCCATTTCCTTCTCCGGGTTGACCCAGGGATCAAAACCAGGTCTCCCGAAGTGCAGGCAGATTCTTTACCATCTGAACCACTAGGGAAGCAAACTAACATGTATTTCAATATTTAAATGTTTGATCATAAGGATATACCAGAAAGCACCATGAAGCTCACTTACTTATAATGAATGTTTGAATTTAAGAATAAAAAAAAGGGATAATGTCTAACTGAGTGTTGACATTTTCTTTTGACAATTTGAAACAAGGAGTAAAAAAAGATACTGGTAAATATACTTAGAATTGCTTTGAATGTGACAGCTACAAACTCAAACTGATACATGTATAGTAACAGTGACTCAAATACCATGAATGCTGCTGATGACACGATTTTCTGAACTGAGGAAACTCCAAGTTGAAGAAAGTCAGGTAATCTCTTGCTTTCCATGGGGAAAGTCAGTATCAGTTAAACCAAGCATACGAGCATTTGTGTGTAAGAGGGAGCCTGAGTCTATATTTATATAATTCTGAGTGACTTTTGACTCACACGGATGTCTGGTTAAAGTTCAGATGCTATCACGGTGTGAGACAACCCATGTCTTGTTTCGCACACACTGAGGGTTAGCTCTCCCCTGTTGAAAATCGCTGAACTCTATAAAAGGCAAGTAAATAAACAAGAAAATAATGAGTAGTGATAAATACAACGATCAAAATAAAACTGGGTAAAGCACTTCCCTGGTGGTCCAGTGCCTAAGACTCCACGCTCCCAGTGCAGGGAACCTGGCTTTGGTCTGTGGTCGGGGAAGTAGAGCCACACGCTGCAACTAAGGCTCAGGACAGACAAATGAATAAATATTAAAAAAAAAAAAAAAAGCTGGGTGAGAGGCTGGAGAGTATTTTGAGGAGCTCCTTTGGATTAAGGGGTCAAGGTTTCTGGTCTGGGTGAAGTGGTGCCTTTAAACCCACTGCTCCTGGAGAGGAGGAGGCTGAAGATGCATAGCATCTTTTGGAGGACTCATTACTCTGCACAGGGAGGCGAGGCAAGGAAGGAGGGTCAGGAGGTTGGCCAGGCTGGAGATCCAGAAGAACCAGGCTGGCCGCTGCTTTACCAGTTATTGAGTGACCTTGGGCAAGCCATTTTTTTTTTTCTTTGTGAGCTTCAGTTTTCTCACCTGTCAAGTGGAGAGAATTAAGATCACATTGTTTTCTTTTCGAGTTAATGAGAAGATTTAAAGTGATGGGAGTAAGTGCTTTATGCACTGTAAAATTCTAAGAGGACTTCTTGGTGATGGGAAAAATTACAAACAACTCAAAAGCCTCCAAAAAATTTTTGTTCTTTTTTAAAGCATGTCAGGTAGTAGGTTGCTGCTGCTGCTGCTAAGTCGCTTCAGTTGTGTCCGACTCTCTGCGACCCCATAGACGGCAGCCCACCAGGCTCCACCGTCCCTGGGATTCTCCAGGCAAGAACACTGGAATGGGTTGCCATTTCTATCATTAAAATGATATGCATGCCTGGGAGTCGCATCCGACTCTGTGTGACCCTATGGACTGTAGTCCACCAGGCTCGTCTGTCCATGGGATTCTCCAGACAAGGATCTGAAGTGGGATATCATGCCCTCCTTCAGGGAATCTTCCCAAACCAGAGATCCAACTTGTGTCTCTAGTGTCCCCTGCATTGGCAGACAAGCTCTTTACCACTAGCGCCACCTATAGGAAGCTGTTCACAGGGTGTTAAGTGAGAAAAGTAAGTACAGAATAATATGGAGGGTATGATGCACTGTTTGCAATTAAGAGAGGAAAAGCAAGCAAGCAAGCAAAAACCCACCAACAAACAAGAAAGAATTGGAAGGATACCAAAATAATACCTAATGTTATCTCTGGGAATTAGAGGTGATTGTAATTTTCTTTTTGTTCCTCTGTATAATTGTATAATGAACTGTATCATTTTTGTCATAAGAAAATCAAGTGGCAAACATGATTTTTAACATAGTTGTCACACACCAAGTCCCCTGCTAGAATCACTGTGTGTCTGGGTGGGTGGCCAGTTTGCTATCTTCTTTTCTGCATTTCATACATGCAAAGGTAAGCAGTGTGGCCACTTGTTGCCCAGGGAAAACTTCTGTTGTCCCAAGGAGCATCTGGTTCTATTTATATTATGTTCTCTGCCCTAAGAACTTGAGTCTTGAAGCTTGAGGTTCTTACAGATGTACAAGGTTCTGGACTAGGTACCATTATTTTAATCCTCATGACAGTCCTTTGAGGCAGACATTATTATCCCCATTTTATAGGTAAGAAAAGCAAAGCCTTGAAGGATTAAATGTTTTATTACTGGTCATATGTCTCTTCAGTGGAAGAACAGGATTTAAATCTGGGATGTCTAACTCTGAGCCACTGGGCTAAGTTTGTAACCATTTGGGAGGTTAATTATTGGCCAAGTTTTCATGTGTCTATACATGTAATTTAAAAAGGCTAGAGCTTCAGTGTCCTCATGGCTAAACAGCCACCTCTCACCTTGGCTGGGAGACTTAACAGGGTAGCAGAGAAGAAGGCTCCAAGCAGCGGTTTACGCCAAGGAATCATGTTATAAACATAGCTTCCTTTCTTGGGCTTGGCTCTGGATTAAAATGAGGCTGTTGTCAGCTTCTCTGCCTAAACCGGAACCCATTGTACTGGTGGGTCAGTCTTGGGCAAGATTCCAATTAAGGACTCTAGGGACTCTAGGGACCTTGGGCCCCTGTGAAGCCCAAACCTGGGAGAGAGGGTACTGAACTTAGCCAAAGACTCCAACACCCAGTTATTCACCCACCACTCAGTCACTCACCCATTACCTCTCAGAAAAGAGAGATTTACCTTCTATTCATGTCCTTAGTAAGTCTCTTCTGTTACAGGGCTCACTCTCAAACACTTAATTTTAACCCACAAAGCACTATTTGGGGTGACATATTAGCTCCTGATAACTTCAACCAATGCTGTGCTTCCAGTGACTTTAGGAAGGTCACTCGCGCAGAAATGGAGACAAAAACACTAAGTGTAGATTTAGTCATTTTTCCTTATAATTGCAAGTGTTGAATGTTGTAAACAAGCCTTTTAAAGATTGCTTTAAAAGACAATAGACTCTAAGTGGTTACTTTGCAGAGCTCATGAATAGAGAATGGGTACTTGGGGTTAGGAGTATAATTTCCAGTGACAGCATCACCCCAAGATGCAAACTGGCCTGTATCCTAAATGACTTGAATGGAAGTGAAGATGATGTTCTCTGGAAAGCTGTGTCAGATGACTTGGGAAGTAGTTCTAGTGGTGACAAAGATACCAATGTCAAAGATGTATGTGAAGAGAATGAATATAATTGTTTCATGAATTAAATGTAAACATGGAGAAACAATATTTCTAAATATATTTGTAACTTGTAAAACTTTATATTAATGTGCTAGTTTTCAATTAACATATTAATTTATAATTAACATATTGGTATAGGAATATGTCTTGTGTAAGTTACTTTACATGTTTGTGAAATTAAATTTTAAAATTTACTAAATAAGTAGCACTCTAGCTCATCTATATTCCTAAAAGTTTATACATACAAATAGGTCAAAACCTTTGTTTTGGCAGAAAGAGACTCACAGACTTACAGACTTAGAGAATGAACTTATGGTTGTGGTGGGGGTGTTGGTGTGGGTTGGGGTAAGGGGATGGATGCAGGGAAGGGATAGTAAGGGAGTTTGGGATGGACATGCACACACTGTTACATTTAAAATGGATAAGCACAAGGACCTACTGTATAGCACATAGAACTCTGCTCAATGCTATGTGGCAGCCTTGAATGGGAGGGGAGTTTAGGGGTGAATGGATTCATATATATGTATAAATATGGCTGAAGTCCCTCTGCTGTTCACCTGAAACTATCACAATGTTGTTAATTGGCTATACCCCAATACTTTTTTTAAAAGTTTTTAATAAAAGCTTTATTTTGGAACTTTCTACTGGGAAAAGGCAGATCTCTCCATATTTGAGGCTGTCACATGGGTAGACATATTAACTGTAAGCCTACAATGTACCAGGTATGGTATCAGGCACTCAGTGAGGGAGTGTTAGTGGAAGAGAACCCAGAGTCCCAAACCAAATGAGTCTTGAGAGTCTGATCGACCCCTTCCTGACAACCAGATTGCTGGAACCCAAAGGAAGGTGAACACTTGCCCGGAATCACAGAAGAAAACCCAAGTTCTGTGGTGAGGAGAGAAATGATAGCAGACATCCAGGCAAACCTGGTCTGGTAGCCAAACACCATCCTTTTCACATAGTAGTGTCCCAGCCCCTGAACCAGAGCTTGGCCTGAAGAAAAGCAAAGAACTAGTGCTTCCAAAGTGGGATACCTGTTCTGCTGTGCAGAGGAGGCATCCACTTGCTGGGACAGGCCAGTGTCTAAAATAGGGTTAACATCAATGGAATTAGCCATTTTTTCCTCAATACTCCCTAAAATAATTTTAAAAATCTATATCCCTTCTTGAACATTTAAAAGTTGACATCTAGAATATCTGAAGCAATTTTAAATACTTTTAAATAAACAATTAAAAATAATTACAAAGGATATAATGTGTGGTATACTTTAAATATAGACATTGTAAGATAAAACTCTCACATTGCAATTTTGAATGTATCCAGTAAAACACAAATATCATAGCAATTTGAGACCCACGACCATCCTTTTAAAAAATACACGAATGAGCTCTTATTTAACAGTAGGAAATTATATTTCCAATCCACTTCCTCCACAGAATTTTATTCTAATGTAATGTATTTTTATGCTTGAAAGTCTTTTATTGATTTTCCTATCATACTTCTCTGCAACAAAAAGATGTACATAAATTGAATTCTTTTATTTTTTGTGACCATAAGCTTCTAAGAATTAAAAAATTCTTCTGAACTATCACTTCAAGTATTAGTAATACAAACAATAAAAATAACGTGAATATACTGCAAATTTTGATAATTATTAAACAGTTAAATTTTAGTGGAAATGTTTCTCTTAATGAGATGGATCGGGGAAGACCACCTCATACAGCCACTCAATCTGTGTCTCCAGGGAGAGCCATTTACATAGACTATGCTGTAGATGGCAACCCCAGAAATTATGCAGTGGACAACCTGCACAACTCTATATGGCGGCCCTGGTGAGGGATATTTGTAGAGCCTTGATTAAAGGTGACATTGAGAACACCATTTGTTGGCTTATCCCTTTATCTGATGTCCCAGAAGCTGGGATTCAGTGGACAGTGCATCATAATAAGATTCAGGGTGAAAAGATGCATGAGTCTGTACAGTAGAAGGGGTTTTATAGAAAAGGGAAGATGGAAAATGAAAACTGGCATGATGTTTCCACCACAGGCAGACCAGTTTTAGGAAATGTTTCCTGTGGAAGCTGAGGACAAGGAAATAGATTCCCTTAAAGTTATCCCCTGGAAAGACACACCGTCAGGAACTGTGAACCTCTGGGGCACCGCCACTGTCCAGCCTGCAGTGCCTGGAGCTGTCCGTGGTCCCGACCAGATTAGAGGCTTTCTGCCATTCACTAGATCCTTTGCCTTTCGGGAGGCCCTCTCAGCCAGGACCACCAAATCCACAGAGCCCACCACAAAGTCCAGCTCTGACTGTGGGCCTGATAAATGCCTTGAACCAGCCTAAGAACATAATAGCACCCACTTGTTTAGGACTGAATAAGTTCCAGGCACTAGTCTCAGCATTAAAGTAACCTCATTTAACCTTCCCTCAAACCCGTAAAATACATACTGTGTTTCTCATATGAGAAAACAGAGGCTTGCATAAGGTAAATAACTTGCTCAAAGTCACACAAGTACATGTGGGGAAGGGAAGTTTCAAACCTAATCCAGGGCAGTGAAGCTCTGAGACTGCACCCTTTTCTATCCCACCATGTCTCTTTAAAACATGAACAGAGAAGGGGACTATGGTGCTTACAGCCTCCTGTGAGCTAAGTGCTTTGCACATTATCACATTTAAGTCTCACTACATCCTACAAGGCAAACACTGTTATCTATTAGTTACAGATGAGGAAAATGAAGCCCAAGCTAGTAAGCAGTAGAGTCAGAGTTTGACCCTGGGTCTATCCATCACCAAAGAACAGTCTTATATGCCTTCCCTTAGGCAGCTCACTGAACTAGGATGTCAACTCTCCAGCCATAACTGAATGCAGAGTCCATTACCTTTTACTATAAGTCCCTTGATATAAAGTACCTTGAATCTCCCTACCAAGAATAAGGGAAATAAAAACAATAAAGTCACTGTTGGAAAATTTGGCTTCTGAGTCCTTTTGGCCCAGCCTTACATTTTCCACAATTATTTAATTTAATTTAATTCTTAGAATGCTTCTTTAGGCCTGACCATGTGCCAGGTACCCACCTAGATGCTGCTAAAGGCACTGGGGATGAAGGAAAAGATGGTCCTGATCTCAGTTGCTGTCATTTGACATGTCTTCTTAAGTTCCAGGAAGACAGTGGTCAAAACAGAGCCCCAGGATCTAGAGGAAGAAGCTGATTCTGATGGGGGATCTGGGAAGCTTTATGAATATGGCGGAATTTGAACTGGATGTCATTGCTGTTGAGTTAATTCAGTCACAACAGGCAGCTTACTCTGAAGGATCTAGAGAACTATGGGCATATGGTCTTAGCTTGGAGTGCCTGAGTCTCTCTGTCCTGCGGATTGCAAGTTCTTAGTTCACATCTGTACAGAGCTAAAGCATGATAGTTTACTGGGCAATAAGCTGTTAAACTCATTATAGCAGCATTTTGTGAAAATAATTCTAGCTAAATACACCTTGGTTTCTCATGGGAATAGATCAGGAGTTAGTTCTTAGCCAGGCACACATTTCCCTTGCAAATAGGGCTGCTGAGTGGAGTCCCATATAGGCTCTGCAGACCTCAGGAGCTCTGTGGGTATTTTTCAAAGTTGACCTCTGCAAAATCCTGTGCCCTAACCAGATAGCCCCTTCCTGACTGCTCCTGAGACAGCTCTGGGAGGATAGTGCCTCCCTGGTGTTCTCCTGTGATAGTAAGTGGAGTCTCTTCATCAGGGCCCATCTTGGCCTTTTTCCCTGAGCCACACCCAGTGATGGGGGTGGAGGGCCTGACAAATGACCCTACTTTCCTGCAGAGTGGGCACCACTAGTTATACGGGCACTGTTCTGCAGAGGGACCTCAGGGTATGAGCTGGGGTAGGGCAGTCCAAATCCTCAAGAGTATCTCAAGAACCAAAATATAAAGAGATGCTAGCATTTCCCCAAGTGGCGCACACTGACTGAGTGTATTTTTTCTGCAATTCTGAGCCGTTTGGTTTCCCTGAGGAAAGTTAGCAAGCTTTTGAGACACATTCCATTTCTCATTTTTTGGGGAGGGGGGCAGAATCAGACAATCTGTCATGATGCTTTACTTTCCTTCTATTGCCATTAAAGGTCCCCCCCCCCCACACACACACTTTTTGGTGAACTTTTGAATCTTAAGACAATGGATTCTGGTCATGTCTATAACATCAGCACTGTTTCTTGAGTTCCTACCAAGTACTAGGTGCTTTTCCTGGGATATTTCATTTCATTCTGCAAAGTAGGCAGTGTTGGCCCCATTTTACTGATGAGAAGAGTGAGGTTCAGAAAGGTAGAGTGACTTGCAAGGTCATAATTGTTGGGTGGTAAAGTCAGGATTTGAACCCAGGTTTCTCTGACTCCAGAGAGCGTGTTCTCTGCATGGAGACTCTTGAGCTGGCTCATCTAGGCCTGTCTCATGCCTGTCAGCACCGCCTGAAGTGTAGTTTCAGTTGCTAAATTGCAGTTTAGAGTAAGTAGAAGCATGACTTTGCTTGATCCATGTAGCATCAGTGTAGCATAAAGGACTGGAGCCCTCATTGCTGTGTGGCTCTGGACAAGTCATTCACCTCTCTGGACCTCAGGTCCTCATGTAAAGAAAAAGCATGGAATGGATGATTTTCTCTGGGACTTTGAACTTCCAAAGTCCTGTGCTTCAAATGCCACAGTAAATTTGGAGGCTTTGTGGAACTGCAGCCCATCCGATATTCTCCCCGACTTGACCTTTTCTTAAATTCATTTCATTAATTCTCTTATTCATAAGAATGCATTTTCATTTCATGGTTCCTATGCTTAGTGCCTTCTCCTGATGATGCTTCTCTTCCCCAGTATAATTTTTTGTTCCATTAATTTCCAAGGACCATTTTGCCAGATCAGAGTGTTAAGAATCATTCACACCTCTTCCATTTGTCTAACCAACCGCTCATCCATTTCTCTCCAGAAATAATTGTATATGGTTCAATAAGTTTATTGTTCAAATCTGTTTACACTTCAGGATGCATCTCATCAGGATTCATTTTAAAGGGTGGAAGCCAGTTTCCAATTATTATTATTATATCTGTTTCTCTAAGTTTTCCAAATACTCTTTTTCTTCATCTTCAGGAGCTGTTTTTTTAAAATTTATTTTTCTTTCATATTGAGGACAGACTTTAAACCAAAAAAGCACTAGTTCTTTTCAATATTTATTTACCTCTGTTTCTCCAACTCACCGTGGCTAGTGAATCACCTGAGCCTGATGATGGGCTTTCTCAGTATTCAGCATGACTCTGACTTCATTTTGAGAAGTTCCCATTAAGAGGGACTTCCCTGGTGGTCCAGTGGCTCAGACTTTGCGCTCCCAATGCAGGGGGCCTGGGTTCAATCCCTGGTCAGGGGTCCCATGTGCCACAACTAAAAAAGATCCCAAATGTCACAGCTAAGACCCAGTGTAGCCAAATAAATAAAGAAATATGAAAAAAAAAGAGAAGGCCCTCATTAAGAGATCACTGAGTCTTTGTGACTCTACGAGGCTGTGGACACCGTGGGCAGGTGAGGTCTGAGAAGGGAGAGAGGGGAGAAAGAGAAGCAGGAACTGAAATCTAGGAGAAAGAAGGGGGGAGATTTTTAAATGACATTGCCAGGTTTCAGGACAGACAGCAAACCCGTTGCCAGACTAGCCCAGGTCTGTCTCCTCCTGGACCCTCTCAGAAGTGGAGGTAGAACTTGGGGATCTGGGACCCAAAGAATGGGTTTCAGCTCTGTCCTGCCAGATAGTCATTGGGTAGTATCATTCACTTCTGCCTCAGGTCCTTAGTTGTGAAAGTGGGGATAAAAATAGTTCTTGCTTCATAGGGCCATGTGGGGATTTATTCATAGTCCATTTATCCAGTTATTTACTGGTTCCTACAACGTGCCAGGCTGAGCCAAGGGTAAAGCCCAGACCCAGTGGCCCCATGGATGGAACTGTGGTCAGGGTGGGATGATCTAGATTGATATATTCATTTCTCATGTAAAATCCACCAGTACCACAAGAGAGTCCCCGAAGTGCACTGGGGAGCCCTGGGAGTCAGCAGGTCAGGAGAGGGGAGAAAGTGGTGAGCAGAGGCAGGGGTGGCTGGGGCAGAGAGGAGGGGGAGCCCGGTTCCCTGTGAAGCTGGTTGGGAGAAGGCACCGTAGATGCCAAAGAAGTACTCGGCTCTGGGCAGCAGTGCCCATGAGTACTTGATCTGTGACTGCAGTCTTCCCAGGTCCTGCAGCCATCACCCCCTGAGGGGGAACAGAGCTGTTTAATACCTCCCGTCCAGCTGTGGGGATAGCAGTGACAGACCCAGAAGGTAGGATCTAGGGTCAAGGGTCGGGTCAAGGGTCCCCATGGTTGGGGCACCAGTGTCTGGACCCACCTGAATGGGGGCCCAACTGCATGAGAATCTGAGTAAGGTGACACGAGGCCACAAGATTTTCCAAGACTGTCTTCTAGTGTGGTTCATAAACTTTGGCATATATCAGAACCACCGGGGGAGTTTATTTCAGATGTGGATATCTGGCCTCCATCCCTGGAGGCTGATTTATCAAGTCTGGGCCAAGGTCTGGAGTCTGCATTTTATTGGGTGGGCCCAAAAGTTCATTTTGGTTTTTCTGTAGGAGTGTATGGAAAACCCCGAACAAACTCTTTGGCCAATTCAATAATAAGCGCCTCAGATTGGGGTCCCCCCCACCAATGAGAAGTTCTGCCCATGGGCAACTTGACCTTCTAAACAAGCTTGGGCCTTACATGGATTCCAGAAACCTTGATCAGCAAGGCTAGGAGGCTTTTCAAAGGAATGGACCCTTTTTCTTGGGTCTGAATGTACTAATATTATTACCTTCGCAGAACCTGAAAACATTGAGCTTCTTGTCAAAATTCATATAACAACATGAAGTGGGAATTAAGGAGACATAGCCTGGTACTTGATTTCAGTGAAGCTTCAAGAACCCAGTCAGATGTGCCATCATCAGCTGTGGGAACAGCCCAGCCAGTCCAGTGAACATCTGGATCTTCTGCCTGTTGACAGCAGACCCTAAGGGAAGGGGGACATAGGTGGCTTCCCTAGTACCAAAGAGTGGAGGGGCCACTCATTCAGAGGGGACTCAGCTGTGGGAATCCTGCTGGCTCTAGGGACCTATTTAGGGTCAGGCCTTGGAGGAGATGGAGGCAGAGGGGTGGAGGACTCTTGGACTTGGTGGCAAGGTGATCAAGCATCCTGGTTTGTCAAAGACTTTGCCAGTTTCAGCTCTGAAATTCTCATGTTCCAGGCAAACCCTCAGACCAGGGCCAACCCAGCTGCTTACCGTACTTGTTGACAAGGGAACGACATTCTTCTGGGGTGACTGCAGGTCCACCATTATTGTGTGATCTGAACTGCGATCTTAACACTGCAAGTGTCTTAACTGCGCTAGGTTTTAGTTTTCTGACCTGTCAACTGAGAATAATATCGCTTCCTTCATAGGAGGATTTTTGAGGAGAAGTAAATGAAATATGTGTAGACCCTTAGCATAGCGCTTGGTACATTTATACATTTGACAAATATGTTTTGGCCACGATTGTCATATTTACCATATTTCTTTGAATCTAAGATGCATCAGTTGTCTGGTGCACAATGATGGATCTATGAAGGAAGAAAAGAATGCTGCCAATTAAACTTTTGACCTGTGGTTGGTTGATTGCAATTGTAACCCTCTTTCAGAGATGTGAAAATATGAGAAAAGGTCCATCTAGATTCAGCGAACCGGGTAGCACGCTGGAAATCCCTGAGGCTACTGTGGTGAATTAGGCACTGTAGTCTCTGCCTTTGCTCAATTTGTAGCTCAGGGCAAGCATCCCGAGATAATTTTCCAAAAAACCCTGAAGTGTAAACACATCTTGAAGAATGTGGCAGGTATTCTATTTATTTATTTATTTACTTGGCCATGCTGTGTGGCATGCGAGGTCTTAATTCCCCAATCAGGGATTGAACTCATGTCCTCTGCATTGGAGCACAGAGTCTTAACCACTGGGTGGCCAGGGAAGTCCCCAGGGTTCAAACGTCACAATGTGAAGCGAAGTTTTAGGCTGTCCAGTGTGCCAGAAGAGAAAATTCATGGGTTCCCCCTGGGACATGATTGCTTTGTGACCTAGGGCCAGTGTTTGGTGGAAATCTGAGCCTCATGTATGCAAAGAGGGGTTGATTCAGCTCTGAGGTCCTCCCAGCTTTGCCCTTTGGGGACCCTGAAGGTGTAAACACTTCCTCTCCCAATTCTGGGAAGCATTTCCTCCAAGTTAGATGGCCTGACAAGGGAACATAGCCTCACTTAAGTTCACTGGGAGTGGGGGTGGGGTGCGGTGGGGTGGTGGTGAAGGTGCCTGGGAGTGGGCAAGGGAAATTGCAGGTGCCAGAGACTGGGACTGGATGGGAACCAGGGAGAACATCCCACTGTTGTTTTCTCTGAAGAAACATGTTTCCCCCGTTATTGTTAATTCCCTACATGGGGAAATTCCATCTGTTGGGGAATTGAGAATAGAACCATCATAGCATCTCCCCTCACCCCCAGTATGCTTGATCATTTGATCATCTTCCAGAGGAGAATCCTGTAAGGTCAGAGGAGAATTCTGTAAGGTCAGGTTGTGGGGGTTTTAGCTCTGTTGTGGGGGAGGTGCGGTCACTGCAAACTCTGGGGAGGGTGCTGGTTTTTACTTAGGGCCCAGAAGTAGCACTGAGTTAACTGCTCTGGAGAAACCTTGGGCTGAGAATGCTGTGCCAGGAGTGCGGTCCATGGGGTGTTCGGGAGCTCCTTTATGTATTTCATTACCTGACTCCAATGTTGGCTGAGGGGGAAAATGCTGAGTGGTCTGAGGTAGAGCTACCCTGGGGTCCCTCCTGCTGGAAGTCTGGGGTGGTCGTGGGAGTAGAGGGTTACAATTAGAAACCTTTCTCAGGATCCTGGTTGAGGGTAGAAATTCCATGTTGAGGTGGGGTTGGAGAGCTGGTCTGGTGATTACGCATCACTTGAAAATATACTGTGTTTTTCCTGACTTTGTTGTTTAGTTGCTAAGTCATGTTCAACACTTTTGTGACTCCCATGAACTGTAGAATGCCAAGCTCCTCTGTCCGTGGGATTTCACAGGCAAGAATACTGGAATAGGTTGCCATTTTGTTTTCCAGGGGATCTTCCCAACCCAGGGATCGAACCCACATCTCCTGCACTGTCAGGTGGATGTTGAGCCACCAGGGAAGCCCCTTTTCCGACTTGACAAGTAACATTTTTTCATTGTGGAAAATTTGGGAAAATACAAATAAAAGACAAAAGAATAAAATAAAAATCATGGCAGTCTTGCAATCTATATTCAACCTCCTTTAAAATTCTGAAATATTTTTTTCTCAGGATCTTTTTTTAAACACAGGCATAATCTGTACACTTGAGGGACAAGGGCAAGCATACTATTGGAGTCCCATATACCACATGTTTAAATCATTTTCCTAAAGAAGTTGTTTTTCTTCTAAAATATTCAAAATTATTAAGATGAGAAGGTGAACTTCAAATTATAATTAGTAAATATTGAAAATTTAGATAAAATTATTCCAATAAAGCTGAAAACTTTAATTAATTTTCAGATGTTTGAGTAAAGTTAAAGAAATATTCAAAATAGTAAAACTTGAAGCTATTTTTAATGGCCAAGGTCCATCTAGTTGTCAATATAAAGAATTGGCATCATGCTTCAGGCATATTATACCTAGACTTACATGCATACAAATTTAAGAGTAAAATGAATTATTTGCTATTGTAGAACATTCCTCAGCTGTTATGTGCAGCTGTTGCAAATGTGTTAATTAGTGAGTACTCCTGGAACCACGAATTACAAGAAGAAGAGCAAGGAAATGGACACTTGGCACTACTGCGAGATGATACTTTGTTATGCAAGAAAAGATTGCATTTCATGCTATCTGAGAGGAAGTATTTGACAGATTAATTTGTCTTTTCTTTAAGCACATCCACTGCTCAAATCTTGCCTCTACTCTGAGGCAGTGTCCGTCTCTGATGCCAGGAGCAACTCACCGCACACAGTATTGTGGCACTGTGATTTAGTCCGTTTTTGTTTTAAAAATGGAGGGCAGGAGATGGAGATGTAGTTCTTAGGGCATAAATGATGTTAATTGCAAGTTGGTGTTTAAGATTCTGCTTTGTAGCACCAAGCACCAGATTCCAGGCAACAGAAATGCCCGTGTTTTCTGCAATAACTATTCATGTGTGAGTGTGTCTATGAAATGTAGGGTGTAGAATGCCCTAAATTGTGACCCCAAACAGGGACCATCTTTGCTTAGGTATCAGGATAATTTTGGGATATTAGGAACAAACTCGGAGAGGGCAATGGAACCCCACTCCAGTACTCTTGCCTGGAAAATCCCAGGGATGGAGGAGCCTGGTGGGCTGCAGTCCATGGGGTCACTAAGAGTCGGACACAACTGAACGACTTCACTTTCAGGCATTGGAGAAGGAAATGGCAACCCACTCCAGTGTTCTTGCCTGGAGAATCCCAGGGATGGGGGAGCCTTGTGGGTTGGCGTCTATGGGGTTGCACAGAGTCGGACACAACTGAAGCGACTTAGCAGCAGCAGCAGCAGGAACAAACTATAGGTATTATTTCCCCAGTTTTATATATCATAAACATTTTCTTTGTGTCTTCTTAAAATTTATTTTTAATGATTGCAGAATATTCCAAAACCAAATATGCCATCAGTGATTAAACTGAGTGTGCTTAGTCACTCAGTCGTGTCTGACTCTTTGCAACTCTTTGGACTGTAGCCCACCAGGCTCCTCTGAGACCTATACTGTTGAAATGTATGTTGTTTCCAATTTTTCCCTCTTACAAACAACACCACAGTGAACGTCCTTATACATATCTGAGGTCCATTTCTGGAAGAGCTATCATTAGGTCAAAGAGGATATACATTGTGTACATCAAATTCAATGAAGGAGGGATCCCTTTAAAAGTTTGTTGTTGACTTAACTTGTTAAGGATTGATTCCAGGCAGACCAATAAGGCAGGCAGCACTAGACTGACCCAAGGAGTGGAGTCTGGAGACCTGGATCCCAACTGTGTGTGAGCTTGGGCAGGGCCCTTCCTATCTGGGTGCTAGTTTCTCCATCTACACAAAGAAGAGTTGGACTAGATATTTCCTCAGCCCTTGCAATCAGAACGGTTCTGATTCTGGGAGACTGCTGGATGAGCGGAGCCAAACTCAATCCTCAGAGGCTGCAGCCATAAGACCACTCTGACCCCTGGTGGCTTGTTGCCAGATGCCAGTCTTGTTCCTGCCTCCTTCAGGCAGAACCCCTGAATCTTGGGGACTCTCAGCAACTCAGCTGCCTGCTGTGACACCAGCAAGCTAGGAGATGTGGCTGCTGCTCCATCTCCAGGAATGGCATTCTTCAGGCTGTGTCCTCGATTTCTTATTCATTTGCAAAACAAATGTTCCCAGCTTCCTCCTTTGTGCCAGGGCTATGTGAGGGGACTGGGAACTCGTTTTTCACCCTTGAATGCACAATCTAGAAAGAGTAGAATGGGCCTCCTTTTACTACCATACAGAGCAGAAAGAGAGGTACAGAGAAAATCCTTCAGATGTTTAAGAATTTGGCTAAGGCTAGGCTGTCGAGCCTCTGCTATTCATTTGTTTGGATAAAGAGCCCAAATGGCTGTGCTGGGTTGAATAGTGTCTCTCTAAGATTCATGTCTGCCTAGACCTGTCATGTGATACAGGGCCCTTGGGGATGGCAAGGTCAAAATGGCATCACACTGGTGGACCCTAATCCAATGACTGATGTCCTCACAAGAAAAGAAAACAGACACAGAGACGTAGAGGGGAGAGGGCCCTGTGATGACAAAAGGCAGAGATGGGGAGATGCAGCCGCAAGCTGAGGAGCGCCAGGGATCGTCAGAAGAAGCTGGAAGCCTAGAGCCTTCAGAGAGAGTGTGACCCTGCTGGCACCTTGGTTCTGGGCTTTGGGCCTCCGGAACCACGAGAGAATGCATTCTGTTGTTTTAGGCCTCCCAGTTTGTGGTGATGTGTTATAGCAACCCCAGGAAACTAGCACAATGGTGACTTCCTGAGGACAAAAGTTGGCACACCGTGGAGTGCTAGGAATCTAGTAGTGTGTGAGTGTTACGATTGTGTGTAAGTGTGGGAAGCCGGAAGGGCTGAGCTGTACCCCTAGTCCAGCTGCGGACTGTGCTGGAGGCACAGACTAAACAACGTAATTCTAGAAATGAAACAACAGCCACTTCTCCACCTCTCCTAGCTTGCTGGCATGACCCTGGGTGAGACCCTGTCTCCTCTCTGGGCATTGGGTTTCTTGGTCTGTATAGGAAGGATTGGACTAGACTGGTGGTTTTAAAAATTCATTCTTCTGCTGTTTCACTTCCTAAAACTACATTCTTAGAGACTATGCCAAGATTTTTTTCTTTTATTTTTTCTTTCTTTGAGAAACAGAACTCTTTCTCGCAAACAAAAGTAACCATAGTGCCCTTTACATAGAAGAGTACACAGTTTATAACTGGGCCGGTTGCAGGATCTTGGGGCTGAGTGGAACACTTCTGAGAACTCCTGACCCACTCTAGAGTGTCAGGTTGTGCTCAATGCTGCACTGGCCTCTGGCATTGAAAAGGGTGACATTTGACATCAGATGATTGCAGACCACAACCCAGAAGTGAGTCACTTTCTTCATTATTTAACTGAAAGCTTTGTTTGACCTGACCTAAGAAGAGAAGGGAAAAGCAAAGGAGAAAAGGAAAGATACAAGCATCTGAATGCAGAGTTCCAAAGAACAGCAAGAGGAGATAAGAAAGCCTTCCTCAGTGATGAATGCAAAGAAATAGAGGAAAACAACAGAATGGGAAAGACTAGAGATCTCTTCAAGAAAATTAGAGACAACAAGGGAACATGGGCTCGATAAAGGACAGAAATGGTATGGACCTAACAGAAGCAGAAGATATTAAGAAGAGGTGGCAAGAATACACAGAAGAACTGTACAAAAAAGATCTTCATGACCCAGATAATCACGATGGTGTGGTCACTCACCTAGAGCCAGACATCCTGGAATGTGAAGTCAAGTGGGCCTTAGAAAGCATCACTACAAACAAAGCTAGTGGAGGTGATGGAATTCCAGCTGAGCTGTTTCAAATCCTGAAAGATGATGCTCTGAAAGTGCTACACTCAATATGCCAGCAAATTTGGAAAACTCAGCAGTGGCCACAGGACTGGAAAAGGTCAGTTTTCACTCCAATCCCAAAGAAAGGCAATGCCAAGGAATGCTCAAACTACCACACAATTGCACTCATCTCACATGCTAGGAAAGTAATGCTCAAAATTCTCCAAGCCAGGCTTCAGCAATATGTGAACCATGAACTTCCAGATGTTCAAGCTGGTTTTAGAAAAGGCAGAGGAACCAGAGATCCAATTGCCAACATCCACTGGATCATGGAAAAAGCAAGAGCGTTCCAGAAAAACACCTATTTTTGCTTTATTGACTATGCCAAAGCCTTTGACTGTGTAGATCACAATAAACTGTGGAAAATTCTGAAAGAGATGGGAATACCAGACCACCTGACCTGCCTCTTGAGAAACCTATATGCAGGTCAGGAAGCAACAGTTAGAACTGGACATGGAACAACAGACTGGTTCCAAATAGGAAAAGGAGTACGTCAAGGCTGTATATTGTCACCCTGGTTATTTAATTTATATGCAGAGTACATCATGAGAAATGCTGGGCTGGAAGAAGCACAAGTTGGAATCAAGATTGCTGGGAGAAATATCAATAACCTCAGATATGCAGATGACACCACCCTTATGGCAGAAAGTGAAGAGGAGCTAAAAAGCCTCTTGATGAAAGTGAAAGAGGAGAGTGAAAAAGTTGGCTTAAAGCTCAACATTCAGAAAACGAAGATCATGGCATCTGGTCCCATCACTTCATGGGAAATAGATGGGGAAACAGTGGAAACACTGTCAGACTTTATTCTTTGGGGCTCCAAAATCATTGCAGATGGTGATTGCAGCCATGAAATTAAAAGATGCTTACTCCTTGGAAGGAAAGTTATGACCAACCTAGAGAGCATATTCAAAAGCAGAGACATTACTTTGCCAACAAAGGTCCGTCTAGTCAAGGCTATGGTTTTTCCAGTGGTCACGTATGGATGTGAGAGTTGGACTGTGAAGAAAGCTGAGTGACGAAGAATTGATGCTTTTGAACTGTGGTGTTGGAGAAGACTCTTGAGAGTCCCTTGGACTGCAAGGAGATCCAACCAATCCATTCTGAAGGAGATCAGCCCTGGGATTTCTTTGGAGGGAATGATGCTAAAGCTGAAACTCCAGTACTTTGGCCACCTCATGCGAAGAGTTGACTCATTGGAAAAGACTCTGATGCTGGGAGGAATTGGGGGCAGGAGGAGAAGGGGACGACAGAAGATGAGATGGCTGGATGGCATCACTGAATTGATGGACGCAAGTCTGAGTGAACTCCGGGAGTTGGTGATGGACAGGGAGGCCTGGCATGCTGCGATTCATGGAGTCGCAAAGAGTTGGACACAACTGAGCGACTGAACTGAACTGAATAAACCCTGAGAGTTTATTTATACAAGCATTTCATCACAGAACTTTTCCATGAGCTCAGAGAGGGTAAGTGCATTTGTTTTTTCATGTTAATTTTTTGTAACAAATTAACCACAAACTTGATGGCCTCAAACAAAAATATATTCTCTCACAGTTCTTGAGACTAGAAATCCAAAATCAGTTTCACGGGGCCGAAATCAAGGCGGCCACAAGGCCACACTATCAAGGCAGCCACAAGGCCACACTCCCTACTCTAAAGGGAGAATCCATCGTTTGCCTCTTCCAGCTCCTGGTGGCTGCTAGCACTCCTCGGCTTGTGGCCGCATGATTCCAATCTCTGCCTCCGTGTTCACATTGCCTTATCATCTGTGTCAAGTTTCCTCTGCCTCTCTCATCTTTGTGACTGCATTTAGGACCCACACAGATTATTGAGGGTAACCTCTCCATCTCAAGGTCTGTAATTTAGTCATGTCTACAAAGTCTCCTTTGCCATGTAAGGTAAGATTTACACCTGGCATTAGGATCTGATATTTTCGGAGGGATATGACTCATTCCACTCCAGAAGTGATGTGTTCACAGTGAGTCAGTGGCAGAAATGTATTCTTTCAGTCTCCCACTCTCTTTTTCTTATTATTGCCACCCCCTACCTCTGCCCAGTAAGGAAGCTGTAGAAGGAATTTGGAGCCCTTTTTTGGGTGAGAAGTAGAGGAGGAGACATTGCCATCAGTCTCCTGGGCAGTGCCTCCTGATCTCAGGGTGCATGAAGAACAAAGTCATTCCCATGGAGAAGCACAAAAGAAAGCCCACCTGGGCAGCCATATCTGAAGGCAGCCCTCTGTCAAAGGCTCACCTGACCAGGGAGGCAACTTGTATACACTGAGCTAGATCCTGTGGGAGGAGCTTCCCTCTCTGATGTAAACTCCTCAATAACCCTCTGAGACAGAAATTATTAGCACCACTTTACAAATGAGAAAAAAGCCTCTGAGAGGGAAAGGGCCTTGCCTAAAGCTACACAGATAGTGAAGGGTAGTGTTGGATCTGAATCTGTTACTATGTGAAGACTTTAGAGTACCCATTTGGGTCTGGGTTTTTGTTACCCTGAGCACAGGGCTGCAGCGCTGAATTCAAGTCTGGAAGCATAGGCTCCTCTTCTAAATAGTTCTACGAGCAACTCATCCTAATTCTCACAGCCTGTGCTTCTTTATCTGTAAAATGGGATTGAGAGCCCTTGATCTCCCTCCTGAGTTGTTATGAGGTCCCAAGGAAATCGTGTCTGGGATGGCCTGGTACCCCTGCTGCCCACAGAGGAGGTGCTATAGGTAAGGTTTCACTGGATCAGCAAGCTGTGAACAGTCTTCCAGGAAGAAGGTTGGTGAGATAGAAGGTGCTGCATATGGGCTTTGCTGGGGCGGGCACAGACAAGGGCAATTGAAACCCTCTGGAAGGCAGCAAGCAGGATGTGCATCCAAGGTGACCTAGCTCTAGCTGATGGCCATTTTATTTAACTCAACAGACATTCACTGGATAGTAATTCTAGGACAAGCCCTGACCAGGTGACAAACTCAAAACATGGTGGCTTCTGCACCCGTGACCTCTCAGGTCACAAGGAGAAATGAGTGTGTACATAGTCTAAGAGAAGACAGCATGCGGTCAGTACCAAGAGAAGAACACAAATAAGTGAATAGAGGCCTGAGAAAGGCATGACCAACTCTGACCCAGTGCAAGGGTTTCATGAAGAGCAGAGGAATCATGATCCTCTATGTGGTCCTAGTTCCTTAGTATAGCCAGCTTGATCCTCATTCCATCCCTTGGGAGACACAGTAAGGATAGTTACTAAATAACTTCTATTGCTGTAAAATTAAGAGTGTAAAGGCCACTGTAGAATATGTAGGCAATGCAAATAAACAAAGAGAAGAAAATAAAAATCTCAGAAGCCCATTGCCAGTGACTTGCCATTGCCCATATTTTGGTGTATTTTCTTCTAGTATTTTTTACCTCCATAGATTTCACTCTAGATTCTGTCTTATAGCCTGCTTAAAAAAAAAACAAAAACACCTTAACAAGGAATAATTTTGTGTCACTAATTGTTTTGACAGCTAAATTGGATACATAATGTTCCATCAGATGGTTGGAACATCCTTTACCCAAATCTCTGCTGCTGCTGCTGCTAAGTCGCTTCAGTCATGTCCGACTCTGTGCGACCCCATAGATGGCAGCCCACCAGGCTCCTCCATCCATGGGATTCTCCAGGCAAGAACACTGGAGTGGGTTGCCATTTCCTTTTACAATGTGTGAAAGTGAAAAGTGAAAGTGAAGTTGCTCGGTCGTGTCCGACTCTTAGTGACCCCATGGACTGCAGCCTCCCAGTCTCCTCTGTCCATGGGATTCTCCAGGCAAGAGTACTGGAGTGGGGTGCCATTGCCTTCTCCAACCCAATCCTTAAAGATCAGATATTTAGATAATTTGTCCCCTAACCCCCACTATTATAAGCAGATTCCTATAACTGGGATAAAATTATGGGTATAAAATTCCTAAAGTGCCGGGGTCCAGCCCCGGTGGATCCAGGGTGATTCGAAGGTGGGGGGACAGTGTCGGCGTCTTTGGAAAAATACATATTTAATTACAGATATATAGAGAGATTAGAAACGGATAGTGTAGTAGGAGATAGTGTAGAAAAAGAGGCTGAATAACTTGGATTATGTGGAATAGCATCCATGCTCCAGATGGAAATTCAGCCAGAAAAACGAGGAGCAAGAAAGAAACGACATGGGGGAATCAGTCTTTCTGGAAACTGATCCGATTTCTTTATTTTGGGGTTTGCTTATATACCTTTTGTTACATATAGGGATGAATACAGAGTCACGTGGGGGTCAGTAGTCCTGACCTTTATCAAAATCAGGTGCTTTACATAAAAAAGGTCTTAGGGATTTTATGATCCTTTCTTTCTGATAACCAAAAAACTTATTTCTTCCAAAGGTGTTTTTTCTTAAACCAGGCACCACCCTCCAAATAAAGTTGCATTCCTATAGGGTGAGGGTGTAGTGAGTTACACTCAAGAAAGGAATTTATTTAACCCAAGGTTAACATGATTACTCTTAAAGGTTAATAGTTATTTCTCCTATATGCTTAAAGGTTAATACTTATTTCTCCTATATGTTAGTTATATTCATTATAAGGGTAGGGAACATGGAGATTTAGCAGCAAACATCAGCCCAACAAATGAAAATCCTTTCACCAATGCTCCCCTTAAGATCTATTTAGTCTTAAGATAGTGATAAAGTTACATTTTTACATAGCAAGGACACAGTGATTTATAACAAAGTACAGTGATCTATTACAAAAGAGAAAATCCATTAACTCAAAAAGTCTAGTATTGCTAACCTTAAAACTACTATATTTCCTTTTCTATAGTCCAAATACATTGATTAATATAGTCCCAGGTGCCTAAGGATATGGAGGCCTGGCAGCAATCATTGACTCAACAAGAAGAAAAAGCCCTATGCTAATTAAGACTCTCAAAATACTCTAAAACTCTGTGCTGTTTATGGTTGAGAGGTAGTAAACAATCATGTGCGTAGTGGCAGGAGTATGGATAATCCTGTCACACAAGCTAGTCTGTCAGCAGAGAGGTTTGACCTGAGACATCCTTGTCCCACCCAGAGCAGGGAATTAGCAGCAATTATTGACACAACAAATGAAAAACCCTTCACCAATATAATTCCTAACCAACCCACTATACTAATAATTTCTAACTCCCCAAAAGAAGTTGCCTTTAGTAAGTCTAAAACATCTCGTGCCTCTCAGATTGGGAGGCTGTAAACAATCACATGTGGCCAGACGAACCTATACAGGCGGGCTAGATAACCTTCAGAGGAGTCCGTAAGCTGAAACACTCTTGTCACGCCCAGGAATTTTTATTGCCTTGGAGCTGCACATTTACTCCTTCTCCGAGAGAAACGGTTATGGGGGAGAGCCCCCCGTAAAGTCAGAGGTGTAGGTGAGAGCATAAAACAGACTCTGGTTTTGGGGTAGATGCTCGGGAACAGGGGGTTTCCTGAGGCTTGATCACGCCTTTGCGTATGCCAAGCCTCCTTCCTCATAACCTTTGCCATGGGCGGAGTTCCTCACGCTGGCCCCCGGCACTAAAGTTCTTACATCTTTGTTCACACAGTTATTTCCTCCAGAGAAATGCCTGGGTTTGAAGTTACAGCGTCAGAGGGTAGGCTCATTTTAACAGCCAAGTTTGCCTTCCACAAAGGTTGTTCTGATTTATATTCTCAGCAACAGTGTTTGAAAGTGCCTGTATCTCTCCAGTCACTGATGCTGGTTTTATCACATTTTAATATTTGTAAATTTGATAATCAAAAATGTCCTCTAGCTGGTTTAATCTATATTTCTAAGTTGATTAGAAATTTTGAACATTTCTTTGATGTTTACCAGCCACGTGTATGTGTACATGTACATCCTGGTAAAATGTCCAGTTTGTGTCTCCCTGATATATTTGTAAGACCAATTTATGCACCAGGATGGGGAACAGTGTTCCCCACTTCGATGATGAGGAAGCTGAGGTTCAGTGAGGGTAAGTGACTTGCCCAAGGTCACTTTGGCAAATCAGTGCTGGAGTGGAGTCCTCCACCCTGAGCTTGGCAGTCACTCTTTAGTACTGTGCCCACTACGTCACACTGATAGATGACCCTCTCCTATGGTTCTAGGGGAAGAAAATCAAGCCTGCCTTATTTCAATTTAGTCTTGATTTTTAAAATAATCTATCCTCTAACATATAGTCGTGTTAGCAGAGAAAATATGTTCCGCCACTTACTGCTAAAGGAGTGGAGATCCGCAGTGGGCTATGACCCTTTAAGAGCGTGCCCTCCATCCTGATAAATCAGGTCCTGGAAGGCTGTGTGGGATATTAGCGCTGACGTGTGTGGGGACAGTTAGCACAGTTATTAACAGGACACCATGGCTGGAGGCAGCTGGCTCAGCATGCACCTGAGCTCCTGGAAACCCCAGTCACGGGCTGTCTTCTGAGAGTTGCCTCGACTGGGAGACTGTCTGCCCACCCAGCCATGTCCCCCAGGATGGCTCTACAGTTCCCATCTATCCACCCCATTCTGCTCTGTTCATCTTGCAGCCACTTGCAAAGCCTGGGGTTAGAAAGAGCTGAGTCCCAAACCTGGCTCTGCCAGAAGCTTATGTGGTGCCTTCAGCACCCCTTTGCTTCACTTTGTCCCTCTCCAGCCAATGGCTTTTCTGAGTCTTGGTTAGCCTGTTCTCTCCATCTCTCCACTCCTGTCCACCTGGCCTTTTCTGCTGGCCACCCGAACTCCTGAGAAAGTGCAGATCCATAGGACATGGTGCTCAGTGGGACCTTATTATCCTCTCACCAGTCTTGGGCCACAGGCTTGGGTTTTCAAGAAAGGAGACTTTGTCTTTCTTCACAGGGCATCCTTTCTCTTTTGAGCTGTCCTTGAGCTGCAAAGCAAGAAGGTAGTCTCAGTGAATTTCAAGTGATCTTATTACTTTGGGGTTTCTCTCCATACTCTTCAGCTGCTGAACTGTCTAAATTTTGGGTGGGAGTTCACTTAAGGTCTTTGCAAAGTGATCTGAGTGCTGTCTGTGCCCTGGGAGACACCCACTCTAGCTGTCAACCCTTGAGACAATCAGCGCTGCTGGTCCTTGTGGCTGATGCCCTCAGCCTTTGGTTCCACCATCCTTCCCTCCCAAGACAGACCTTTCCAGAAGTGTTGCAATCTCAGCTACATGAGAGGATGCTAAGGGACATGGGAAAATCCCACTGTTCTCTCCCGCAATAGGAAGCTCTTTGACACTCCCCAAGGCCCTCTCTGCTCAGGCACACCACCCACAGCTTTCTCTCTCTGTCCCTTCTGCCCACACATGAACATGGGTTCTCTCCCAGGTTTGTGCCTACCTGGTCTTCCCTGGGGAAGAAGGCCAGGTCTCCCCAACTTTCAGATCTCTCCAAACTCACCTGAGAGTTCTGTTATCCCTGTAACCATGAGCTCAGCCAGGGGAGAGGCAGACTTCTGGGCCCTTCCCAAGGACCCCTCCAGTATCTAATCTTTGATCTTCTCTTGAAGTCCAGGGAGTAGAAAATATCCTTTGGGGTAGAAAAAAAAAATGACTGACAAATAAGACATCCATCCCAATCCTTTTATTTTAAACATTTCCCCCTTTTTCCCTCCCCCAATATTTATTTATTTGGCTGCATCAGATCTTAGTGAGAGCATTGCAGCATGGCAGGATCTTTAGTTGCAGCATGTGGGATCTAGTTCTCTGACCAGGGATTGAACCCAGGCCCTCTGCATTGGGAGCATGGAGTCTTAGCCACTGGACCACCAGGGAAGTCCCCACCTTGCTCTCACCTTGTTCTGTTTAATTGGTCTCTGCTTCTACTGAAATCACCTCTTCCTCTTCTGTAATGTGAGCCAGGCAAAAACAAATGTTACTAGGAAATATGGAAGCAAACACCCCAGCAAATGGCCAGAATGCTCTCTGGCCTCACTGAGACAGAGCACTTGGTGAATCTAGGATGCACCTGGCTTTGTCCACTCTGCCTTTCTTGCAGCCATGCTCAGACACTAGAAATTCAGTTTTGTTCAAGTAGAACACATCCTTGCACATATGTTTCCTACTTCTCTTCTGCCCTAAAGCCAGGCCCGAGACAGCCAGGGAGTGCCCATGGTGCTGGCAGCTGTCCAGTTCACTTGACCTAACAGTGCAATAGGGCACCACCCCAGACCACTGCCCCTTCTCCAACATCCTGTTTGGCCTCCTCTGCCTGCCTCCAGCCTGCAACAAAGAGCAGAGGCCCACCCTCAGGTCCCATTTGTGGCAGGGCAGAACCTCCCTCCATAGCCAGACCTGGGTCCTTGGCTTCAGCTTTGGTCAGCATCTCAGATTCAAATCTGAGACACACAGTTTATTTTATTATTGTGTGTATGTGTGAGTGTGTTAAACCCTTTGTTTCCTTTTATTATTATTATTATTATTATTATACAAGCAATGTACATTTGTTATAAAAGTCAGAAAATATGGATAAACAAAAAGAAGAAAATAAAAATCATGTCCAATCCCAATATCAAGGGAAAACCCTTCTTAACATCTTGCAGTCTATCGTTATCTCTACTTATTTATTTTTTTCATTTTTATGGAAGAAGAATCAGACAATATGCAACTATTTTTTATCAAAAATAATTCTGAAATCTTTATGTTCTACCAAGTATAGTTCTGTGATATCATTTCAGACAGCTAAGTAGTTTTTCAGTGGGCCTTGAAATGCAGCCAACCATCTCTATTAATGGGCATTTAAGTGTTTCTAATTTTGTTACATTATTAAAGTAAACAATATGAAATTTCTGACATTTGGCTGTTCTTGACCTAAGAGATGGCAGTTTCATAGGGTTTAACCAAACATAAATAACACCATGATGAGCGTCGTTAAGACTGATCTTCACATAATTTTTTTGGTGACTTGCTTGTGTTTCTAGACATTCCTAGAATAATCCATTTGCTGAGTCAAAAGAGATGCATGCTTTTAAGGGATTCCCTGGTGCCTCAAACGGGAAAGAATCTGCCTGCAATGCAGGAGACTCAAATTCAATCCCTAGGTCAAGAAGATCCCCTGGAGAAGGAAATGGCAACTCACTCCAGTATTCTTGCGTGGGAAATCCCACGAACAGAGGAGTCTGGTGGGCTATAGTCTGTGGTGTGGCAGAGTCGAACACGACTGAGTGACTTTAATATACTGACTTCTGGCCTGTGTATGAAGCAGAACAAGAACCCAAGGGACAGGGCTGAGGGAGAATTTCTGGAGCTGGCTGTTGGGTGTCCTGGAGAGAAGCCTGGGCTTGGCCCCGATGAGGAGGTAGAAGTCCCAGCTGCATCCCTCACTAGGATGTGACCCTGGACCAGTAACAGTAGAGGTCAGATGTAATCAGGAAGGCTGGCAGCAGGACTTCATTAATGGGACAACTGGTGCTTTGTGGCAAAGATAATGGTGGTTTGGACATTCTGAACCCTGTCTGTCCTCTGTCATCCTTGAAATTCCTTTGCCTGAGCTTAGGATCCTCTGAACTGTGAGATCGGAGACCCCCTTCTCCTGGAAAGGTGCCTCAGAGATGAGGGCTTTTTACATGACTCTCAACTGCCTCCGTGGTTTTGACTGTTTAAGGATGGGACTTGGCCTGGAGGGCAGACCCAGGCCTGGCTGTGGAGGGAGGTTCTGATGGATTTCATGGTGGCAGGCCTCCTGAACCATTGAAGCATGCAGGCTGAATTTTTAAAATAATTGTCCTTTTTAATGATGTAAAATATGTCATCTAGATTAAAAAATAAACACACTTTATTACTTTCCCAGTCCCTTCTTTCCTCCCAGGGCCAGATGGGGATTGCGTGAATATTTCTGGCGTATTTCACATATCTAATAACGCCCTTAGAGGTTCTTCCAGATCTGATGAAAATGTGGAATTGAACTCTGTCCATTGACACTATTCACAGAAGAGAAAGCTAGTGGTAGGGGTGTGTGTGTGTTGGGGGTGGGGACCCATCCTATTTTGGAAGCAGCTGGGTCTACAAGTCCAAAGGCTTGGATTTTTTATCTTGAGTAACAAAGGAAATTGTTTCTGAGCCCCCCTGGTACCTTCTGGCGGGTAGGGGAAAGAAAGGAAAAAAGAAATGACAGCAGCTAAGCAAAACTAGAGCAGCTTCTGGAAAGAGCCAGGCCTTCCCCGACAGCTTTCTGTTAGCCCTCTTGAGCTGCGGCGAATCCAAGAAAATAATTAAAGCTTTAATTTATTTATACGTCTTCTCTATAGATACTACGGATCCGACAATTGCCGCCTCCTAATTTATGCACGCGGACCCCTCCAGGAGCACGCGCGGCTCGCCGAGGCAGAGCGCGGGTCCCGGCCGCCGCCCGCGGGAAGGAGCGGAGGCCCCCGCGGCCCCGGACCGGCTGTCAGCCCCGCGGCGGCGGAACAATGGCTCGCGTGGCCGCGGGCCGCGCTGTCCCGGCGGCCGTCTCGGAGCGGGCGCACCTGGGTGATGGGCACCTCCCGAGACTCCCCGGGACGGCGGGCCTGACAGGCGCGAGGCGGCCCCTTAATAGACTGCGCGAGCGTTCTCCGGGAGAAGTCTGCGGCGGTCCCCGAGGACAGATCATCAGGCAGAGTGGTCCCCGGAGCGGGATTTATTAGCAGACAGGATGGGGAAGTTGATTAGCCTCCGCGGCTGAACGGACATCCTGTCAGACCGGCCTCTTAATCCAATCACTTACCTGTCGAAGGGGAGCCTCCCGCCCGCCGCCCCGCGCCGGCCTCCCCCGCTGCCCGCGGCGTCCCTGCTACCTGCCCGCTCCAGAGCTGGGTGCTGCGGCCGGCCCCGGGGCAGGGACCCTCACCGCGCGCTGCCCATGCCCGGGCCTGGGCTCAGGCGACAGGCGTGCCAGTCTCTCCTTTTTCTTCTTGGCCCGCCCGGTCCGCTTTCTAAGTCTGTCTTGCTGTGGCGTTCACCTCCAGGTTGCTTTTCGGGATTCACAGTCCTGATAGTGACCCTCTCCTGCGTGGAAAACTTGCCTTCTGTGGCTCCCTATTCCGTACTCAGGAAGATACCGCTCCTGGGTCTTGCCTCATTTGACTCTGAACCACCTTCCTAGCATCCTCCTGCTTTGGTCCCTCTCTCTGGAGTCTCTGCTCTTTGCAAACCCAGCTACTTGCCTCATTTCCTGAAATGCGCTCCTGCCTGCTGTCCCCGCCCTTGCTCCAGTTTGGGGTCTGGCTAGAATGCTCTTTTTTTTTTCAAATCCAATTTGTCCTTGGAGTTCTGGCTCACAAACCTCATCTTCCCTCATTACATCCCTTCTTCCACAGCCAGGTCATCTCTCCCTCCTGTGAAACTTTATCTGTGCCAGGATGCCGACCCTAGCCTGAGATCATGCCTCCAACACTTCCTAGCTTGGACCTTGGGCAAGAGACCTTACCTGGCTTCCCCCTTCTGTAAAACAAGATGATAACTGTCAAGTTCCTCATTGGGTTGTCGTGAGGACCAAAAGGAGAGGATGCATTCAAGAGCTGGGAGTGATGCCTGGCACACAGCAGAGTTCAGTACAATCTTTCACAGATAAGATGGTTAAGTACTTGTTGAGTGAATGGAGGAACTGCTGCCACAGTGTGGATGTAGTATGATGCTCCATCTCTCTGAGTGACCCCACGAGGCTCCATTTCTTGTTGATCTGACCATGGAAGGGGTAAGAGGGTGAAGGACAGGGCCCCCTTCTGCTTTGTGTGGCAGGCATTGAGATGTGTGCTCTCTCCAGCACTTGTCAAGAGTTTAGGAATTCAGACCCTATTGATCCACTGCATCTTCAAAGCCATCAATCATCATTAAGAAACAGGACCTGAGTCCCTGGATGGGGCTGCTGGTACTAGGTAATTTAGAGGATTTTACACACACACACACACACACACACACACACACACACACACACACACAGATGTGGCTAAAAGAAATCAGCTAAGACAAGCAGTGAACATTCAGCAAGCAGCTGGGAAAAGAACTCAGGGAACCTGAAGAGACCAAAGGTTGTTGGCCAGGAAATATATAAATTCTGCTCCCTAGTAGAATTGTAGATTTTTGTGGTTGATTGTAATTGACTTTGAGCACTTCACTTTGGTAAATGTGGATGTTGAGATCTCACCCAGTCCCTCACCCTCTACTGCTTTCTGGCTGCTCACAACCCACCAATCTTGCCTAGGTCAATGTCAAGGTTACTGGTTTCTGATTTGGGCCGTCTTCCTTATTTCTCTTTCAAAAAACCAGAATAATGTTTTCCAAGCCACAGTCATCAGGCAGCATTCCTATGCCTTGGTGTTTTTCAGGGATTTCTAGCCATGCCTAGAAAATGCTGGCGTGGCAGAACATATCAGTGGAATGGGATTCAGAGCACCTGTGTCAGAGTCAGGCCCCCAATACTGATTAGTCATGTGATCTCAGGGGGAATATTTAACCTCGCTGAACTTCAGTTTCCTTATCCATCAGATGGGAATAATATCTAGTCTCCCATCACCGGAGGAGAAATTTAAGGGTAAAATGAAGCAATTGATAGAACATACTTTTACAAGTACAGCACTATACAAGATTAAGGCAGAATTACTATCATGAGATTTTTCCTAAAATATTGATTGCCTTCAATGCTAGGTGCTGGGGAAGTAGAGGTGGCTAAGCCTCAGGCTGGGTTCACAGGCTAACAGGGGGTGGTGGGGGGCGGGGCACAGATGTGATGACACTGGCTAAGGCACCAGGCCAGAGGGAGTCAGGGCTGGGGAAAGGTGTGACTAACGTGCTAGGAGAAAGGAACAAAGCAGCCCCCACCCTAGCCCTGGGGACCAGCTTTGCTTCAGGAGGCAGGGGACTGGAATAGTTGGGGAGGAGGGTGACAGAGGGGATAGCAAGGGTGACAGCCTAGGGACAGGAAGGTGGTCGTGTGGTAGAGAGGGGTGCAGATGAGGTGGGAAAGCCGGTGGGAGCCAGATATGCCTGGCCCTGTGGCCAATGAGTGCAGCCCACTTGGAAGGGTTCTCAGTAGAGAAATGACAAGATCAGAGGCAGTCTGGAACTTTGGGAAGAGGGCAGGCTGTGTGTGGAGCAAGGGCTGGAGGGGAGGCAGGAGGTGGGCAGGAAGTTACTGCCACGTCCAGATGAGAGGTGGTGAGGCCTGAGGACCTGGGAGCTGCGGGACCTACTTCTGACCACTTGGCTGGACTAGAATGCTTCTAGAGACAGAGAGCTCATTCTTCCCTTGACATAGCTTTGTGTCTTAGAATATCTCTGATTGAAAAAAATTAATTCCTTTTTAATGAAGTCTTAAAATAAGTGGGCACTGATCCTTTTAGGGGCCCCTACTGATCCTCAAACTGTCTGTTTCTTTGGTACCTTGAGTGCCAGGCCCAGGGGTGTGGTTTTTATTCCCCAGGCAGAGGACGCCCTGGAGGCCTCCAAGTCAAGAGGACGGTGAATAGGCAGAGCTTTGCTTCAGAAAGATGACTCTGGCTGGGTTGGGGATGAGGCAGGGCAACGTGCTATCAGTCTCTCTGCACCTATTCATACCCACTGCGCTCATTAGCAGACTTGAGGGCAGATAACCAGTAATAACCATTTCTCTTACCGGACAAACAGGTCCAAGGCCAGTGGTCATGGGTATGGACTGAATGGAGGCACATGCAAAAGTTGGTATCTTAGGGTCATCCTGGGTCTAGGGGTCATGGAAGGCAGTGCCAAGCTCTGTGGGCCTGCTGGAGTCTGTCTCTCTGCAGAACTAGAGATGGCAGGCAGATGCAGCAACCTGGGGTCTTGGGGTGAAGAGAATCTCCAGCTCTCCTCTCGACCTGATGTGGGGAGGCAGCCAGAAGGCTGTAGCAGATGGCCATGGTGAGGACTGGTGTTCCGCTCTCTACCCTGAGATCAAGGCTTCACCCGCCCCAGGACCCCTTCTGACCTTTGCATTCTCCAAAAAAAGAGTCAAGGTGATGACAAGACACATCTATCGCATCTCAGCCATCATTGCAGTTGAAAGATGGGCCCGGAGCAGGTGGACTGCTTCAATTATGATGGATGAGGACAGTGACAGCTCTCGGGAGAGCTGCGGGAACCTCGCAAGTGCTCACTCAGCTATGACTCCTCTGGTAGCAATTTGACAAGATCAGAGCACTTTATGGAAGTGGAAAGTTTGGGGACCTCGGGGTTTGCTCGGCCCGGGGACTCTGTCTGCTGAAGCCTTCTGCTAGCAATAGGGTGTGGGCATCTCTCCTAGGAGGGCCAATGCAGGGAGTGGGGAGGGGCTCAGCCTCCGAGGCCTCCTGGCCTGGGCTCCACCTGGGCCTTGCCTGCTTCAGTCTCCCCCAGCTGCTGACCAGGGGACACCAAGGTGGCTATAGCACCAGGGGACACCCCACGAGCCAGCTGGGCATCTCCCTCGAGCCAGGCTGGAGATTCAGACCTTCCTCAAGGCACTCTCCATAGACACTCTGGGTGAAGGGAGCCCTGGGACCAGACTGCCCCACCTGTTGCTGGCTATGAATCTTCACTTGAACTTCGTCTGTTGGATCATCTTGTTTGGGGCTTGGTTGGCTGGGGGTTAAGTGAGGTAATTTACAAGGAGCATCAGCTTGTCCCAGCTGTTCAACTGATGTTGCTTTTCTCCCTCACTGATTCTTTGGTGTATTTCTTTATTCATTCTGCAAATGTGATGGAGCTCTTCCTGTGTGCCAGGTGCTGGGCTTGGCCCCAGGAATTAGGTGTGGTCCTCAAAATGAGGAGCTCACAGATTTATCCAAGATTGGATCAGGCAGTCCTCTAGCTTCACTGCCCCTGGTGGTTGCTGGGTGGAGGCGTTCACCTTGCAGAATGATGGTGGGCACAGCCGTGGCCTTAGTGTCCCAGCCTCTGTGCCTCCCGGGCATCTGTGGGCTTCTGTGCGTCAGGTCTGCTCTGAAGCCAGGATCTGGGGGTTCTTCACTTTAGAGGGTCACCTTCCTAGATCTGGGAGCGAACCCCCAGCATAGGCAGCTCAGCTCAGACTAGTGGAGCTAATCAGAGTCTGCCCTTGGGATTTTATACTCTAGTTGAAAGAAGACCTCTTTCCTTTCTGTTGTAAAGACATAAAATGTAAGCCAAAAGTTCCCTGCAGATGTGGTTCTGGCCTTGGGGGAACAGCTGACTCATCAGAAAAAACCTACTTTGAGAGAAGCAGAGAAGTGGACAGAGAGAGCCCTGATTGCACTCGAATCCTTGGCTCCAATAATCTCTTAGTCCAGCGTCTTTATTTTGGTCTCACTTTTTGAGTGAATGCCCATAGTTCCCTTTTGGGTTAAGCTGTTTGGAACTGGGTTTCTGCCACTTGCAACCAAAGGATTCTAACTCTTATTAATATATGTAGCATAGCACCTGGCTTATAGCAAGGGCTCTGTAAGTGGTAGCTCTCAGAATTCGGTTAGGCTCTGTGCAGCTTGACCTTGGTGCAGAATTTCCATCTACATTTACATCTGGCCATCTTGTCATGAGGACTTGTGTATTCCCTCTGCCACCCAGCCCAGAATCTAGGGTTCCCTCCCTGAAGCACAAAGCTGGTGGGTACCCTGAGGCCTGAGCCTGCCTGGAAATGAAGGCAGCAGCACCAGCCCATGTAAAACAGCACTATGGACAGTGGCAGCCCAGATTGCAACCGCCTGCCACAGGACGCAAACACAATCAAGCTGCCGACATCCTTCCCCATGTCGGGGCCTGATAATGAACAAGTAATTTATGTCCAGGAGTCACTGGAGCCTGTCACAGGCCAGGGCTGAAATGTTACTACGAGGGATTTCTATGAAGGTCATTGCCCTGCTCTTGTCGCTGTTCAGGGTTGTCTGTAAATGGCGTCCCCTTGATGGTGTCCCCTTGTTCTCCTGGCTTCTTTGGGGGGAGAAAGATGCACCTTTGAGAAGCTAGGTGGGGAAGAGCCCCAGGCTGCTTCTGAGCCACTCCCTTGCAGTGGCTCTGGAATCTGCGAAGTCTGACCTCAGGTCACTCACAGACTAGAAAGGGAGATCCAGGGTAGACTGGGGCTTGAATGGCTGTGAGGGATCTGTGAGTAGGGAGGACAGGAACAAAACAGCCAGCTTTGGGAACAAAAAATGGTTCCCAAGATGTTCTGTGTGAATTAATTTGAATATCCAGAGGCAGATATGACTGAAATAGTGTTCTGGGGATAAAGTAACAGAGTATCTCTTTTAAAAGCATGGAAAGAAGAGAGATAAAGGAGAAGGTGCCCGGCTAGTGAGAAGATGAATCAGTCAACCCCTTCCTATGGGCCTTAGATCCCTACCCCTTAGTGGGTTATCGAACCCGCCCCATTCTGGGATGCAAAACATGCTTTAAAAGTTCCATTTCTTGGATGAGGAAACTGAGGCTCAGAAGTCATGCAACTTCTGTGTTCTAGTGTTGGGTCTTTGGATAACCTGATGCTCTGTTCATTACCCAGTGTTGCTTGCTGTTTACAGAAACTGTGGGACAAGCAGTCACATGTGGTCCTCCGCCAGCAGAGACCCTGAGCCCCCTCTTTGTCCCTCCATCACTTTTAGAGCAAGGGTTCCTCAGGAAGTTGTCAGGCTTCTTCTTTGAGGGCAAAAAGAAGTGGGGAAGGCACCCCTTGTGAAAGGTTCTGTTGCGTCGAGATTTGTCTGCTTGTGTGTGTACGACCCCAACCCTTGGCCAGGTTCTGTGGAGGGTCTGCAAGTGGGATCACCCTGGCCCCCATTTCTACACCATGGGGTTCCTCGTCAGTGGCTTCCTTTCAGCTCCATTTCCACTTTCCATGCTCAGTCTGGGGTCCTTGACCTGAACCATGGTCAGTACACCCTGGGCTGAGTGCTGCAGTCTTCTTTTCTTCCAAGGTGAGGACTACATCTCAATTTACTTGAAAGTCCTATGAGGGTATGAAAAATAAAGGATGGGGTGGGGAATTTCCATCCAAATAGGACCGCTCAGCTGTGGGCTGAGCCTGCTCTGGGCCTGGAGCCCCATGACCACATCACAGGAGTTGGGCAATGTTCACTGGATGGGTGGATGCTGACAGCCTGTCTTGCCTCTGTGCCCTGGGCCCCAGCTTGTCCCCTCAGATTCTCTTGACAGAACTCTGGGAAGATAGGACCTGGATTATCATACCCATTTTACAGATGAGAAGATTTGGCTCAGAAAGGGAGAATGAAGGGGACCAGAAGCTGACCTGTGGGGCCCTTTGTCATACATCTCTGTTCACCCCACCTCAAACAGCAGGTGCAGAAGGGGCTGCGCAGCTGCACAGGCCTCCGGGGCTCCTGGCCAGACCCTCCCTGAGCAGGGCAGAGGGACACAGTGTCCTTGTGATGAGCACTCTCCTTTTCTGCAAGAATATCCTCATCAAAAACTGTGTAGGCTTTGATTTTTATGAGGAGATTTGTAAAAGGGATATATATCTATTTTGAAGTCTTGGGAAAATAAAGCAGAAAAGGGGGTGATTTCACCTGTCTTTCCCATCTGTCTGGTGGTCCTTTCTCTGCCTGTTTCTCCCTACCATGTCCTTCTCTAGCTCACTAACAACCTGCACCCTCCAGAGTCAGATAGACTGGGCCCAACTCTCAGACCCACTGTGTTCTAGCTGTGTGACCTGGGGGAAGTTAGCTCACTTCTCTGAGCCTCTCTACCTTCATCTGTAAAAGGGGAGATAATAATTAGGGAGACTGTTGAGGTCATCTGGACTGGGACACAGGTATAAACCAGGACTGTCCTGGAATACCAGGATGTACAGGCACTTAGTGGTAAGAGGGGTAGCTATTCATGGGTTGTTGGAAATGATAAAAGCACAGAGCTGAGTCCAAGTTCTCAGCATAAGAACTTTACTTTTACTATTGTGCATTCTCTTCATCTTAGGACCCACTGCAGCCTTTTGAGACAGAGGGAGAATAAAAATGATCAGAGCTGAGATTCCTCACCTTTCACACATGCATATTCTACACAGTGTTAGTATTTGACTTCTCTCCTAAGGTTGGGCTTTGAGAATGATCCTGATGAAGCCCTCTGACCATGATGGAATGAGGTGATATGTGATCACATAAGGTCACCAGCCAAGCTCCTGGAAAGCCAACATCTCTGAATCAGGGATGAAGGTCACATTTGTAGGTTTACTCCTCCAGCTTCCCCTGCTAATACCTCCCATCACTTACTATAAGATGTGGGTTATTAGGGTGGCAGGTGGGTGCTAGGAGAGATGGTATTGCTCAGAGAGAGGTTAAACCTAGACAACATTTCTGGAAAACTCATTCCTGGGAGTTGACCCTGGGGGTGACCACACCTGCTCCTGGGGCCTGGGATTGGACAACCAGGCCGGTCTCTCCTGACATCACACCCTGGAGAATTCCAGGGAAGCTACTGAGGGGGTCTCAATAATCCAGAAAAAATCACAGAAGAACATCAAGACAATTGGGCACCTCACCACCCCGGCTGGTGTTAATAGCATTTAGCATTTCGGGCCAGGTCTTCTAGCCTGGTGGGAGTGTGCATGTGTTTTGTGGGAAGAAATTTACACATTTCAAGGTAGATGTACCCAGAAGTACTTTTATTTTCCCTCTAAATGGGATTTTTTTTATGCCCCTGTTCTGCCTGATGCAGAAAAATCAGACTAGTGATTTTTTTTTCCCTTCTTTTATTGCCTCTTGGTCAAAGCAAACTGTACTGTTTCTACTTTTCAGAATTTGAAGTTATTATTATTTTTTAATTAATTTTTTTACTTTACAATACTGTATTGGTTTTGCCATACATCAACATGAATCCGCCACGGGTGTACATAAGTTCCCACTCCTGAACCCCCCTCCCACCTCCCTACCCATACCATCCCTCTGGATTATCCCAGTGCACCAACCCCAAGCATCCTGTATCCTGCATCGAACCTAGACTGGCGATTCATTTCTTATATGATATTATACATGTTTCAATGCCATTCTCCCAAATCATCCTGCCCTCTCCCTCTCCCACAGAGTAAAAAAGTCTGTTCTATACATCTGCGTCTCTTTTGCTGTCTCGCATACAGGGTTATCATTACTATCTTTCTTAATTCCATATATATGTGTTAGTATACTGTATTGGTGTTTTTCTTTCTGGCTTACTTCACTCTGTATAATCGGCTCCAGTTTCATCCACCTCATTAGAACTGATTCAAATGTATTCTTTTTGATGGCTGAGTAATACTCCATTGTGTATATGTACCACAGCTTTCTTATCCATTCATCTGCTGATGGACATCTAGGTTGTTTCCATGTCCTGGATATTATAAACAGTGCTGCAGTGAACATTGGGGTACATGTGTCTCTTTCAATTCTGGTTTCCTCGGTGTGTATGCCCAGCAGTGGGATTGCTGGGTCATAAGGCAGTAGACTAGTGATTTCTTACTGAAGTTATTATTATTCAGGGGCTTCTCAGTGACTTGAGGTTTCAGAGTTCTATCATACTCAGATTGCTACCCCGTCAGGATTTCCTCTCTGTCCCACCTTCTGGATTGACTCTAAATGGTGGGCGAGGCACTGATGCATTGCCTTGATCTCCATGATCTTGATGCCCCATGTCCTTCTGGCAGAGCTGTGTGGGTCTCTTTGGGCTGAAACCTAATACACCCACCCTCCAAGGGCCATCCTGGCTGTGAAATTCTGACCCAACACCTTCCAGACAAGCTGAGTGCCCTACTTGGAAGCCAAGAGAGTTTTCTGGATGCGCTGCCATGCTGTCAGGGGCTTCAGGAAACCACATGGGCTGGGAGAGTTGGGGTTGGTGCAGTACTGGCCTCTCATGTCTGGGCACACTACATCTGTGTTCTGTTCTCCAGCAGGTGGCTCCTCCACAGCACTGGTGTGGGCTTGGGGCTCTCTGCTCTGGAGTCTCCACACTTATTTGGGGATTTTAGCGTTTCCTCTCCTCCTGTAAGATTTAGCCCAAAGCAAGTAGGTGGTGGGTCCAGGACTCTCCCACACCAGCAACTGACCTATTAGTTTCACCTGCAAGCTCCCCCTCCCCCTTTAAGCCTGAGTGCCTTTTGTGTAGTGTGAGTGAGCAGAGCGTAACTGGTAGATCGTGCCCACCACCTAACCTATTCATCCTATACCTAGACCACAGCTCTTGAACTTAAAACCTAAGGACTTGGGACTTTTTTGTTTTGGCTATGCCATGCACGGCATGAAGGATCTTAATTCCCTGACCAGGGACTGGATCTGGGCACCCTGCAGTGGAAGCACAGGGTCTTAACCACTAGACTGCCAGGGAAGTCCCTGGGAATTTGGGTGCTATTCTGACAACTACCCTCTTGGGTAATGGGAATGGGGTAAGTCACGATATACTCTCATGGAGGGTGAAGGCATGGGGTAAAAGGAGCGGAGGAGAGACAATGAGAACAAACCAATTAGTATTTCACATTCATGTCTTATCACAGGGATATAAAAGTTAGGGCACTACTGTATCTGTTTTATTAACTTCTTTTGACATCGTGAATATTTACCAACTGTCAGTATGTATTCCTTCATAATATCATTTTTAATGACTGTACCACATTTCATTGTATATGAGTTTCCTGATGGAACCATTTCTCTATTATTGAGTGTTCAGGTTGTTCTTAATTTTTTTTTTTCCTCTCAGAAAAAAGAAAGCTGGGATGAGTTTCCTTGGCCATAAACCTGTGAAGGTCTCTATTTCTTCAGAGCATGTAAGAAGTTTGATTTTAACATGAACATTTGAGGACATTCCCACCTCATCCCCACACAAGCTTGTGTGCACATTTCCACAGACACACACAGACACGCACACATTAGAGCCATACACCATCCCAAGACCGTGTCCCACACAGAGCTTGGCACAGAGCAGCTTCTCTAGTGGGAGTGTTTATGGCCATAAGACAGTGGTAGTGGCTGTGTAATCTGGCTAAGGAGAGAGATGCCCCAAGCCCCCAGTTCTTGCCTGACTGTGAAAATTCTCTAGCTGGGCATGACCGTGGTGCACCAGGAGGCTGGGTGAGTAGAGTTGTCAGATAAAATACAGGACGCCAGGTTAAACTTGAATTTCAGATAAAAATGAATGTCCTCTTTTTGTATATGTCCCAAATAAGCACATGTCCGTGTGTCTTGTTGTGTCTGACTCTTTGAAACCCATGAACTGTTGTAGCCCAGCCCTCTCAGCTCCTCTGTCCATGGATTTCCCAGGCAAGAATACTCTGGGATGGGTTGCCATTTCCTACTCCAGGGGATCTTCCCGACCAAGGGATCGAACTCAAGTCTCCTGCTTTGGCAAGAGGACTTTTTACCGTTAGCGCCACCTGGGAACTTAAGAAATTCTTTGTTGTTTCCCTGTGATTCAGGCTTAGCTGGTCTTCCTGTGCTTTTACCTGCTAACCCTAGCAACCCTATATGTAAAGAAGGCAGTAATGCTGCAGTGTCAGAGGCGTCATTACCATTTTTTGGGCCATTGCTTCATGAGCAATGACAGATCGAAGTGTGCAAATCCCCACTGCACCTAAATGCAGATAAGCATGACAGACGGTAATGGCTCCAGAGGAGCCAACGGGAGCATTTCCAGAAGCAGGTGAGTGATGGGCATGCTGGAAACGAGCATCTGGGCGCTGGAGCTCAGGCCTTAGCTGCCGTCTCTGGAGTGTCAGTTTCCCCAGGGGGTCTCCTTTACAGGAGTGAGGCTCAGATCCCGAGGAATAAGCCTGGAGGTAGTGACTACATTCCCAGTCTCGCCCACTTAAGTCCATTCTGCCAATGAGGGGCAGAGTTTTAGCAATATTATGAAAGGCTGGAGTGAGGGTTGGCCTGGAGCCCAACTTCTATTTGGAACCCTATTTCTCTAGTGATGGGGACTCTGTGGTCCTACACTAGGAGGAAGGATGGAAGGGTCAGAAACATTCCAGCCCTGGCTGCAGTGGTCTCTGGGCCATGGGGAGTGGGGAAGAGAAGGATGGGGGAGAACATGCATATTAAAGGAAATTGGGGAGTGATAATGCGGGTGAGCTCCCCTCCCTCACATCTTCTCTCCAACTACCAGACCAGCAGGGGAGGAAGTATCATTTACTATGTACCAACTAGGAGCCAGACTCTTTGGATAGACTCTCTTGGGTAATTTTCCAACACTTGTTTGATATTATTCTGTTTTATAGAGGTGGAAATGGAGACTCAGAGAGATGAAATAACCTGCTTAAGCAAAGTCAGTACTTGACCTACATCTTTGTAACTCCAAAATCTTGTTTCTTTTTTTCTGGGCCACATTGGAAATAACTCTCTGGGAGCTCCCATCAGAGGTCCCAGGACCTGACTTCAAGATTCCATGTTCATGACTCTGAACTGCCCAAGGCTCCTGATCCAGACCGTCCCAGTGTGGACTGGTTACTCACTTATCTGCCAAAGCACTTGCTCCGTGGGTGTCAGTGCTGGTAGCTAATGTCATGTTCCCAGGTGGGGCCCAGGATTGCTGCTACTTTCCCCCAAAATTCGCCAGCGCTTCTTTCACCCGATTTACTGTCTCTGAACTCTCTGAGCCTTGGTTTGCATCTGTTCATGAGCCCCCTGGAAATACTGGTGACCCCAAGTGGAGAGCTTCTAGAGTGCGTGGTGGGGCAAGAACTAAGTCTGGTCTCTCTTCCTTTCTGGCTCCAAATGTGTCTATGGAAGGGAGCAGGGAGAAAGCCCCACAGGCTCTATTGAGCTACAGCAGTCCAGGCAGGAAGAATTGGTGACAAGACATCCATTTGCATCAATGCTGATTACTCTGGACTGAATTCATCTACCTGGGCTGCTTAATATCTGATGCCTCAAGGGAGTGATGGTGCTAGCTGCTGTAGCAAACAAACCTCCAAATATAAGGTGGCTCAAACACAACAGACATTTATATCTCATGCCTGTAAAATACCAGACAGGTGTTCTGATAGGTGTAGTGTTGCCAGATAAAATACCTAATTAAATTTGAGTTTCAGATAAACAACAAAAAATGTTTTAGTCTAGGTCCCAAATGATAGCTATCTACCCAGTGATCTTAAGGGCCCAGAGCTGATACAACAGAAAGGTGACTGGGATTACCACTCTCCTCAGTTTGTTCCCAGTGTATTATACTAAAAATTACTCATTGCTGCTGCTGCTGCTCACTCGAGCTCAGTTGTGTCCAACTCTTTGCGATGTTATGGACTGTAGTCTGCCAGGTTCCTCATTCCGTGGGATTTTTCCAGGCAAGAATACTGGAGTGGGTTGTCATTCCCTCCTCCAGGGTATCTTCCTGACTCAGGGATCGAACACATATCTCCTGCATCTCCAGCATTGGCAGGAGGATTCTTTACCATGGCACCACCTGGGAAGCCCCCCAAATTATTCATTGCTTATTTGAAATTCATATGTAACCAGGTGTCCATGTTTTTGTTTTTGCTAATTCTGGGAAGTCTGAACAGGTGAGTGGCCCTCCCTCCAAGCTGGTTCAGGGACCCAGCCTCCGTCCCTTTCTGGGCCTGCCACCTTCAACCTATTGTTTCCAAGGTTCTGATATCTATTTGCATGAAGAAGGGGAAGAGCATGGAGAGTTGTATGGGGAGGTTGTTATGGGTCAGAGCTGTAACTAAACACAGCTCTGCTTTCATTCTATTGGCTAGAACCATGGACACGACCACGCCCAATTACAAGGATGTCTGGGAAATGTAGTCTAGCTTCATGCTCAGGAGAGAGGTGGAAGAAGGTTTCCTGAGCAGCTGTCCATCTCTATCATTTAAAAAAAAAAAAGGGCTTTAAAATAACATGCCTTTTCTAGGGTCATTGTTTTAAGACTTCAGCTTTATTTCAATAAACACTCCAGGAGAAAAGAGACCTCTGCCTGAGTTTGTTGATGATAATCCTTTCTTCTGCTTCCCTTGCAGAAGAGTTGAGAAGAGTTTTTTTGTTGAGAAGAGTTTTTTTTCTAGACAACATCTTGGTAATGGATGGTGAAGTTATATCTTCTTACACAAGTAGCAGTAGGGAGAGTCATAGCTGAAGCTTGGCATCCAAGACCTGGGACAGATCCTAGTGGAGCCTCGTACCACCTACCACCTGTGGAACCTTGGGAAAGTTACTTAACCTCTTCGAGCTGCAGTTTCACCATCTGTGAAATGGAACTATTGGCATTTACCTGATAGTTTTCTGTGAGACCACAGCCTGGTCGGACACAGGAGTGATCTTCCTATGGTCCCTGCTCTGGTCCCTGGGGACCTGGCTTGATCCTGAGATGAGCCCATCTGGGTGACTGATTGGAGAGTCCTCCAGGAATCTGCCTGTGTATTTCATAAAATGGGCTGACAGACTTGGCATAATGACAGGCCTGGAGTCATCATCAAGGAGGAAAGTCCGTCTGAGAAATTTTCTCCTGGTCCAAACCCATCATGGACTCCTGTCTTGGGCCTGTGAAAAGGAAGTTATAGTGGGTAAACATGGAAAAGCCTGTTCTAAAAAAAAAACTTCTGCAAACCATTGGAAGACAAGCCTCCTTGCAACACTAAACTGGGGGCAAGGCAGTCCCCAGAGGGACACAGACAGGCTGTGGACCACCTAGGATGTTCTGGCACATCCACAGTAGAGATGGTGTCTTCCAGTGAAGGCAGCTTAGAGGTGGCCCCGAGGCAGTGGTGGGTGTCCTCTCGTGAGTTAGCAGGAATTGAAGGAGAAGATGAAGTGGTAGCCAATAGTGGTACCATCTTGCTGGTAAAAACCCATGAGTCTTCCAGAACTTATCAAGGCAGCGCTGGAAGCTGCTAGATATTTGGAGTTCTCAGGTGGAGTGGGCACACTGATTATCAGTAGTGATGTGACTCCATTTTAAACCCAGTGTTGGTGTGATTGAAATAACCCAGGGCACACCATTTTCTTCAAAACACCCTAAAAACATATGTATATATGACCTATATAAAGAAGGGCATTGCCATTTGTGACGGTATAGATGGATCTTGAAGGTACTAAGTCAAATAAGTCAGGAGAGAAAGAAAAATATGATAAATGGAATGTGAAAACAAAGCAAAACAGAAAATGAAGTTGTAGATACAGAGAATAGACTGGTGGTTGCCAGAGGAAGGGGAGGGTGCAATGATGAAGGAATTTAAAATGCACAGACTTCCGGTTAGGAAAGAAGTCCTAAGGGTGTAATGTACAGTATGGTGACTATCATTGATAACACTCTATTGTATATAATTCTGGTGGCTCAGAGGTTAAAGCATCTGCCTCCAATGCAGGAGACCTGGGTTCAATCCCTGGGTCGGGAAGATCACCTGGAGAAGGAAATGGCAACTCACTCCAGTATTCTTGCCTGGAGAATCCCATGGATGTAAGAGCCTGGTGGGCTACAGTCCGCAGGGTTGCAAAGAGCCAGACACGACTGAGCGACTTCACTTTCACTTCACTATTGTATATTTTAAAATTGCTAAGACAGTGTGCTGTACTTAGTTGCACAGTCATGTCTGATTTTTTGTGACTCCATGAACTGTACCTTGCCCGGCTCCTCTGTCCATGCGGTTTCTCCAGGCAAGAATCAGTTCAGTTCACTTCAGTCGCTCAGTCGTGTCTGACTCTGTGAACCCATGGACTGCAGCATGCCAGGCCTCCCTGTCCCTCACCAACTCCCAGAGTTTACTCAAACTCACATCCATTGAGTCGGTGATGCCATCCAACCATCTCATCCTGTGTCATCCCCTTCTCCTCCCACCTTCAATCTTTCCCAGCATCAGGGTCTTTTCAGATGAGTCAGTTCTTCACATCAGGTGGCCAAAGTATTGGAGTTTCAGCTTCAACATGAGTCCTTCCGAATATTCAGGATTGATTTCCTTTAGGATTGACTGGTTGGATCTCCTTGCTGTCCAAGGAACTTGCAAGAGTCTTCTCCAACACCACAGTTCAAAAGCATCAATCCTTTGGCACTCGGCTATCTCTATAGCCCAACTCTCATGTACATACATGACTACTGGAAAAACCATAGCCTTGACTAGATGGACCTTTGTTGGCAAAGTAATGTCTCTGCTTTTTAATATACCTTCTAGGTTAGTCATAGCTTTTCTTCCAAGGAGCAAGTGTCTTTTAATTTCATGGCTGCAGTCACCATCTGGAGTGATTTTGGAGCCCCCCAAAATAGTCTGCCACTGTTTCCACTGTTTCCTCATTATTTGCCATGAAGTGATGGGACCAGATGCCATGATCTTAGTTTTCTGAATGTTGAGTTTTAAGCCAACTTTTTCACTCTCCCCTTTCACTTTCATCAAGAAGTTCTTTAGTTCTTTGCTTTCTGCCATAAGGGTGGTGTCATCTGCATATCTGAGGTTATTGATATTTCTTCCGGCAATCTTGATTGCAGCTTGTGCTTCATCCAGCCCAGTGTTTCTCATGATGTAATCTGCATATAAGTTAAATAAGCAGGGTGACAAGATATAGCCTTGACATACTCCTTTCCCTATTTGAATCAGTCTGTTGTTCCATGTCCAGTTCTAACTGTTGCTTCCTGACCTGCATACAGATTTCTCAAGAGGCAGGTCAGGTGGTCTGGTATTCTCATCTCTTTCAGAATTTTCCACAATTTCTGGTGATCCACACAGTCAAAGGCTTTGGCATAGTCAATAAAGCAAAAATAGATGTTTTTATGGAACTCTCTTGCTCTTTCGATAATCCAGCGGATGTTGGCAATTGGATCTCTGGTTCCTCTGCCTTTTCTAAAACCAGCTTGAATATCTGGAAGTTCATGGCTCACGTATTGCTGAAGCCTGGCTTGGAGAATTTTGAGCATTACTTTCCTAGCATGTGAGATGAGTGCAATTGTGTGGTAGTTTGAGCATTCTTTGGCATTGCCTTTCTTTGGGATTGGAGTGAAAACTGACCTTTTCCAGTCCTGTGGCCACTGCTGAGTTTTCCAAATTTGCTGGCATATTGAGTGCAGCACTTTCAGAGCATCATCTTTCAGGATTTGAAATAGCTCAACTGGAATTCCATTATCTCCACTGGCTTTGTTCGTAGTGATGCTTTCTAAGGCCCACTTGACTTCACATTCCAGGATGTCTGGCTCTAGTGAGTGACCACACCATCGTGATTATCTGGGTCGTGAAGATCTTTTTTGTACAGTTCTTCTCTGTATTCTTGCCACCTCTTCTTAGTATCTTCTGCTTCTGTTAGGTCCATACCATTTCTGTCCTTTATTGAGCCCATCTTTGCATGAAATGTTCCCTTGGTGTCTCTGATTTTCTTGAAGAGATCTCTAGTCTTTCCCATTCTATTGTTTTCCTCTGTTTCTTTGCACTGATCGTGCAGGAAGGCTTTCTTATCTCTCCTTGCTATTCTTTGGAACTCTGCATTTAAATGGGTATATCTTTCCTTTTCTCCTTTGCTTTTCACATCTCTTCTTTTCACAGCTATTGTAAGGCCTCCTCAGACAGTCATTTTGCTTTTTTGCATTTCTTTTTCTTGGGGATGGTCTTGATCCCTGTCTCCTGTACAATGTCACGAACCTCTGTCCATAATTCATCAGGCACTCTGTCTATCAGATCTAGTCCCTTACATCTATTTCTCACTTCCACTTTATAATCGTAAGGGATTTGATTTAGGCCATACCTGAATGGTCTAGTGGTTTTCCCTATGTTCTTCAATTTAAGTCCAGATTTGGCAATCAGGAGTTCACGATCTGAGCCACAGTCAGCTCCCGCCGGTCTTGTTTTCGATGACTGTATAGAGCTTCTCCTCCTTTGGCTGCAAAGAATATAATCAATCTGATTTTGGTGTTGACCATCTGGTGATGTCCATGTGTAGAGTCTTCTCTTGTGTTGTTGGAAGAGGGTGTTTGTTATACCAGCGCGTTCTCTTGGCAGAACTCTACTAGCCTTGCCCTGCTTCATTCTGTACTCTAAGGCCAAAGTTGCCTGTTACTCCAGGTATCTCTTGACTTCCTACTTTTGTATTCCAGTCCGCTATAATGAAAAGGACATCTTTTTTGGATATTACTTTAGAAGGTCTTGTAGGTCTTCACAGAACCATTCAACTTCAGCTTCTTCACCATTACTGGTCAGGGCACAGACTTTGATTACTGTGATATTGAATGGTTTGCCTTGGAAACGAACAGAGATCATTCTGTCATTTTTGAGATTGCGTCCAAGTACTGCATTTTGGACTCTTCTGTCCAGGCAAGAATACTGGAGTGGGTTGCCACGCCCTCCTCCAGAGGATCTTCCCAACCCAGGGATCAAGCCCAGGTCTCCCACATCGCAGGCAGACTCTTTACCATCTGAGATATTTTTAAAATTTATTTATGTATTTATTTTTGGTGGTGCTGGGTCTTTGGTGCTGTGCATGAGGGCTTTCTCTAGTTGCGGTGCACAGGCTTTTCACTGCGGTGGCTTCTATTGTGGAATAAAGGCTCTAGGGCAGGCGGGCTTCAGTAGTTGTGGCTCACAGGCTCTAGAGCCCAGACTCAGTAGTCACGGCACATGGGCTTATTTGTCCCAAGGCATGTGGAATCTTCCCGGGCCAAGGATCAAATCCATGTTCCCTGCATTAGCAGGTGGATTCTTAAGCAGTGGACCACAAGGAAAGTCTGAGAGTAGGTCTTAAAAGTTCTCATCACAGGAAAAAAAAAATTGTAACTATATGAGGTGATGAATGTTAACTAGACTTTTTGTGATGATCATTATTTCACAGTATATATAAATATCAAATCATTGTTATACAATGGAAAGTAACATAATGTTATATGTCAATTATGTCTTAATTAAAATTTTATAGGTATTTTAAGGAAAAAAAAGAATAGCTCCAACTACATTTGATTGCATTTTGCATGGGTCCCCTTGACTACCACTCACGAATTGCTTTGCCCTCCCCTTTGGGGGGCGGTCCGTGCCCTTCAGTGGGAAATGGTTTGCTGTCTTTGATTCAGATCCAACCTCTCTGTTCTTTTCCTGCCTGTGTCCCACACCCCCCTGATTATGGAAAGATTGTCTTCTGGCCTCTGAATCATTAATTTTGGTTGTGTAGCTCTTGCCTGGCAGAGCTTTTTCTGCTCTGAAAAACTCTGATTATAAATAGTTCAATAATACATGTCCTCCTGAGTTTAAGACTCAGGCTTATGTAATTGGAAATCTGGATGTGAAGCAAGTTAAAGTTGATGCCATAAAGACAGTAAAATAATTAATCACTTTGCTCTGTTTAATAGATTCAAGGGCACGGGAACAGCCTTGCAGCCAGGGTGAGTCCTCAGGAGCACCACTTGCTGTCATGGTGAGCTTGGTAGGTGCTGAGCGGAAGGGTCCCAGAAATCAGCATCAGGGATCAGAGGATGGGGCCACCCCAGGATGCACCCCCCAAAGCTTGCCGAAGCCCTGCTTGTAAAGGTGTCAAGCGTCTGTCACCCTCTGCTCCACCCTCCCACTGCCAGTGGCTTCCTGTCCTGGGATTCTGGTGTAGTGTATATGTCTCATGCACACACAAGCCTGGTCCAGCCCACCCAACTGACCCCCTGGATACAGTGCTCTGAGTAGGATAATCTCTCTGCAGCCCACAGAGGACTTCTACATCCAAGCTCTTGTTCTATCCTCATAAGGCTCCGTGGAGCAGGCAAAGCAGTTATTCTTTTCCTCTCCACTTGTCCTAAGGGAAAACGGATGCTCAGCCGGGTTCTGGGGGAAATGGTCCACTTCACACGCATCTTTCTCAAAGTCACACAGCTAGTTGGTGGAGCCGGGTCTTGCATTCCCATCTGGGTGACTCCTCGGCCTGTGCTGTCTTGGCTCTGCCTCCCTGGCTTTCTGAGGGACCAGGAGCACAAGAGTGTGGGCTAAGGATGGGCCGCTCCGAGGGCAGGGACCAGCAGCAAGCAGGGAACATCATTATCCTTTCATCTATAATGGGTCAGGCATTATTCGCTACTCCATCCACTTTGTCATGACTTCATTTATTCTTCAAATCACCCTTTGAGGTAGCTATTATTACTGTCTCCATTTTGTAGATAAAGAAACGAGGCCTAGGGACTTCTGTGATGGTCCAGTGGCTAAGACTCCAGGGGCTTGGGTTTGATCCCTGGTCAGGGAGCTAGATCCCACATACCCTCAAATAAGAGTTTGCGTGCCACAAATAAAGATCTTGCAGGCTGCAACCAAGATTGAAGATCCCATGTGGGGCAACTAAGACCCGGCACAGCCAAATAAATTATAAAATAAATAAATAAATAAATAAATAAATGTTTTTTAAAAAAGAAGTTATTAAAAAAAGAAATGAAGCATAGAGAGGGTGGGAAACTTGTGTAAGATCACACGGTTGGTAAGTAGTAGATGTGGGATTAGAACCTGTGTTAGTAACTATTGTACCCTATGCGCTCCTTGGAAACTGGTGAGCAACTTGAGGCTGAGTTGTTCTTACTTAATGTTTCAGCATCAGGCCTGGGCCTGGCACAGAGAAGAGGTTCACGTGTTGTTTGTTGAAGGGGTGAAGAGCCTGACTGGGTGGGGTACCTCGGCCTCTGGACTGTCCAGCTTCTCCCAGCCTCCATTCATTTATTCCCACCACAGTGCATTCCAGCACTGGGGGACAGTGGTGGATGAGCCAACCTGCTTCTGTGGAGACAGGTGGAGTGTGGTGGGCAGATAAAGATAAAGCAGTGTGGACTGTGAGGAGATGGGTGCTTAAAGAGGCCATCTGACCCAGTTAAGGGCAGGTGGCAGGCTAGATAAAATGAAGAGCAGACAGGCTTGTCCGGTGGAGGGGACATTGTCAGTGAAGGCCTGGAGGCAGGACACGTCAAGGGGCGAGTGAGAGGCACTTTCCGCTAGAGGAGAAAGTTCAGGGCAGGGCTGGCCTGGGACGGGTGGGAGAGGGTTAGAGCCTTGGACGCCAGGCTCCGCACCCTGGATTCTCTAAGTTAGGGTCCTGAGTCTGTGAGGTTTTAGGGATCCAGGTCTGGAGAGAGGCTGGAGCCAGCGAGGAGACTGCAGGTGGCAGTGGAAGCTTGGGTAGTGGCTGTGCAGGGGGCCAGTAGGCTTGTACCTCACTTGACTTATAAACACGCTTGTCACTCCCAAACCGCTACTGTGCCAGGGCCAGTTTTAAGCTTATTCTGCAGGCTGTAAGTGAGCTCTGGCAAGGAGGCTGAAGGGATGCGTTGGAGAACCACACCAGCGCCTGCCTTTCAGACCCTCGTGCCTGATGAGAGGCACATCGGGCAAGATGTGCCATGTTCCACATCCACTACTAATCCCACATCTACTCCTGATCCCGCATCTACTCCTGATCCCGCATCTACTACCGATCCCGCATCTACTCCTGATCCCGCATCTACTCCTGATCCCGCATCTACTACTGATCCCGCATCTACTACTTACCAAGCTCTTCCCTTGGGCTTCCTGGTACTTGGTGCCTGAGGCCATCCAAGGTGACTTCTGGCATGAACCATTCAGCAAGCAAATGACAGCTGGAGGTTGGAGATGTCCCCAGGTAGCACAAAGAGTATGAGAGGGGGCCCAGGGGCTAAAATGAGCTTGCCACATCCAGGGCTGAGCTGCAGGCTGCAGGGGAAGGACCGGGCTAAAGGCAGAGCAGAGCGTGCAGGACTCTTTTTGACTGTTTTTAGGAGTTTAGATGGTTTCTGAAGGATGCCAGGAAGCCCCTGGAGATTTTTACAGGGTAGGAAGGACCATAAATTTCCAAAACAATCACTCTGACTTTGTGTGTACATGGATTGGGGAGGAGCAGGAAGATCTTTATCAGCCGGCCTTGTTTTCTTCTTCCTGGTAACTGGTAACTGAAGGGGTTTGAGACGAAGCATCATTTAGAACCTCGAGTTGAAGAGCACCGCCGCATCAGGGGAGGCACAGATCAGGCCCAGTCCTCTCCAGGAACACACTCACCTGTGGCCTTGGATGGGCAACTTTCAGGACTCAGGTCAGGAGTGGAGGGAGGAGAGAAAGGACATAGAATGTGTCACAAGCCTTCTGCTCGTTTGCCCCCCACCTCCCCATGCATTCCTTATGTCCTGTCCAAGGCCTGTTTTCCTGCCTATTACAATCCTCCCACCCAATTTTCCCAGCTGGGTTCTTCTCCAGTCCTGGACAGCTGTGGAGCAGAATTCAAATTCCCAATTTCTCCCTTCTGTTGTTGTAAGCCCCCAGCCTCTTGCTTTGATGTCCTAGTCTCTAAGAGGCATTTGCCTAACAGAAATCTTGTTGTCTGGACCCATAGTTAAAACAGGGTCCAAAAAGTTCACAGCAAGTGAAAAATATCCTGTCCAGCTGTCCAGCTGTGGTCGGACAGGAGGCTAAGTTGATGATGACCCTCCAGATTGTGGAGACAATGACAGTAGGGACTGGTCTGTTTCTACTTACCACCGCATTCCCAGCACCCTCCCTGGAACATAGTAGGTCCTTGGGAAATAGTTGTTGTATGGAAGATGCTTTTACTATGTTTTCTCAACTCTAAGGAATATAAGTTCAGTTCAGTTCAGTTCAGTTACTCAGTCGTGTCTGACTCCTTGTGACCCCATGGACTGCAGCACACCAGACTTCCCTGTCCAACACCAACTCCCAGAGCCTACTTAAACTCATGCCCATCAAGTCGGTGATGTCTTCCAACCATCTCATTCCCCTGTCATCCCCTTCTCCTCCTGCCTTCAATCTTTCCCAGAATCAGGGTCTTTTCAAATGAGTCAGTTATTTGTGTCAAGTGGCCAAGTATTGCAGTTTCAGCTTCAGCATCAGTCCTTCCAATGAACACCCAGGACTGATCTCCTTTAGGGTGGACTGGTTGGATCTCCTTGCAGTCCCAAGGGACTCTCAGGAGTCTTCTCCAACACCACAGTTCAAAAGCATCAATTCTTCAGCGCTTTCTTTATAGTCCAACTCTCACATCCATACATGACCACTGGAAAAACCATAGCCTTGACTAGATGGATCTTTGTAGGCAAAGTAATGTCTCTGCTTTTTAATATGCTGTAGAAGGCAATGGCAACCCACTCCAGTACTCTTGCCTGGCTAATCCCATGGACGGAGGAGCCTGGTAGGGTGCAGTCCATGGGGTCGCGATGAGTCGGACACGACTGAGCGACTTCACTTTCAGTTTTCACTTTCATGCAGTGGAGAAGGAAATGGCAACCCACTCCAATGTTCTTGCCTGGAGAATCCCAGGGATGGGGGAGCCTGGTAGGCTGCCGTCTCTGAGGTCGCACAGAGTCAGACACAACTGAAGTGACTTGGCAGCAGCAGCAGCAGCTAGGTTGGTCATAAGTTTTCTTCCAAGGAGCAAGCATCTTTTAATTTCATGGCTGTAGTCACCATCTGCAGTGATTTTGGAGCCCCCCCAAAATAAAGTCTGTCACTGTTTCCATTGTTTCCCCATCTATTTGCTGTCAATTCATGGAAAGCTTTTCAGGAAATACAAAAGGTAGACGTGACATTATTGATGCACATCCACTGTAAGGGGCTTTCCTGGTGGCTCAGATGATAAAGAATCTGCCCACAATGCAGAAGACCCTGTTTCGATCCCTGGGTCAGGAAGATCCCTTGAAGAAGGGAATGGCTACCCACTCCAGTATTCTTGCCTGGGAAATCCCATGGACAGAGGAGCCTGGGGAGCTACACTCCATGGGATCGCAGAGTCAGACACGACTAAGTGACTAACACTTTACTTTTTTGTGTTCATTGTAAGATGCATCCTGCTAATAAAAATGCTAAAATGTGAAAGAAGAGACAAAAGCAATACATGCATCTGAGAGTCAGGAACTTGTGTGATCACAATCTTTGTTCCAGGAACCTGTGGCTAATTCAGCTGTGCAGGGCCCATTGTTTTTCCTTCTCGTGGCAGTGCTTGCTTTTAGGGAGCCATGTTCCTAGGCCTGTGGATGGCTCCAGCCTGGGTTTCTTTCCTCCAGAAAGTAGCCACGGCCCCGGGTCATTGGTTGTGCATAGATGAGTTCCCCGGGCCAACTCGCCATGACTTTGTAAATGACCAGCTCCGCAACATATTTTCTTTGGAGTTTTATAGGAATAATGGAAGTGACATAAAACTGTGCAGCCAGATTCAAAGGAAAGGGCAAATGTAGTTGGCCAAAATGAACAATTATAGGAAACAAAGGGAAAATAACGATTAAAGATCTTTCATTACAGCCGGCTAATTATCATGAGTTCTGGACTTAACTGTTCAGGCATAGAATTAAAAACCTTAATTATATTGTCACCTTTGTCTCTCAGCTCCCATTGCCACAAATGAATCCATTTACTGTAAGTGCCGCTGATGAGCAGAAATTGATGGCAGTCCCAGCGAGGTGGGAGGGGGGCGCCCGGAGTGTGGGGGGCCGTACCAGGCAGCACGACCAGGCCCGCACAGCTGGGCGGCATCTGCATTCCAGAATGTTATAAATTAGAAACACTTTTAATGAGACAAATACAGGTTTGATGGATTTTATGATTTCTTTTCCCCTTCAAATGGCTGACAAAGCTCCTCCTCTTTCTTCTTTTCTATTAGAGCTGGCCTCTTGTTAAGTGATTGTGTTAATGGTCTTTGGAGACAGGCTGCGAGTGGGAGGACAGGGGGACTTCCCCTGTGTGGGCGCTGGAAGGCTCTTCTCTTGAAAGGAAGACAATTCCCAGCTGTTGTTCCAAATGGGAGCCTTTTAAAGCCCAGAGCAATGAGTGGAAATGTGAGATTACTTTGAGAGCCAGGGAAATTGGAAAAGAAAGCTACAGGAAGGTTGGGGGGATGAAATCCTCCAACTACACAGCTGCTTGCTTTGAGAGGCCAGTTCACTGAGAGAAGTCAGGCACAGCTCCTGGAGTGGTCAGGTGGTCACTTGCTTGACTTCAGGGTGGGGTGGGATGCAATTTAGGAGAGAGGAGCCCTAGAATTATAGTCAAGCATAGTACAGATCTTCCTTGGCTTACAATGGGGTTATATCCTGATAAACCCATCATAAGTTGAATATATCATTATGTCAAAAATGTATTTAATACACCTAACCTACTGAACAGCATCGCTTAGCCTGTGCTCAGTCGCTCAGTCATGTCCAGCTTTTTGCGACCCCATGGACTGTAACCCGCCAGGCTCCTCTGTCCATGGAATTTCCCAGGCAAGAATGCTGGAGTGGGTTGTCATTTCCTTCACCATAGCTTAGCCTAGCCTACCTTAAAGATGTTCAGAACACTTACATTAGTCTACTGTTGGGCAAAATTATCTAATACAAAGTCTATTTCTTAATAAAGTGTTAAATATCTCATGTAATTTATTTAATACTGCACTGGAAGTGGAAAACAGTGGTTCTCTGAGTACAGAATGGTTTTAAGTGTATCAGTAATTTACTCTTGTGATTGTGTGGCTGACTGGGAGCTGAGGCTGCCCGGCACCAGGAGAGAATATCATACCATATATGGATAGCCTGGGAAAAGATCAAAAGTCAAATTACAGTTTGTATGGAATCTCTATAGCTTTTGCACCATTGTATAACGTATAGGTCAAAACTTCATAAATTGGGGACCATCTGCATAGTGGTTATGGACACAAAGTCAGGAGCCAGACTGCCTGGGCTGGAATCCAGGCTCCATCTCTTTCTGTATGACTCTGGGCAAGTGACTTAACCTCTTTCTGACTTGGTATCCTTGTCTGTAAGGTGGAGTTATTGATAATATCTACCCCTGGCGTACTGTAAGAACTACATAAGTGTTGCATATACCAAGTAAAAAACAGCCTTGAATTTATTTATTAATTTAATTTAATTTATTTATTTTAATTTTTTAAATAGCAGTTTCTTACTGGTTATCTATTTTATAAAAATGTTTATTTATTTGGCTGCATCAGGTCTTAGCTGTGGCACTCAGGTCGTACAGGATCTTTCCTTGTGACGTGCAGAGTTAGTTGCTCCGAGGCACGTGGGATCTTAGATCCCCCACCAGGGATCGAACTCACATAACCTGCACTGCAAGCTGGATTCTTAACCACTGGGCCACCAGGGAAGTCCCTATCTGTTTTAAATATAGCAGTGTGTACGCGTCAGTTCCACACTCCCAATCTATCCCTTCCCCCTACCTTTCCCTCCAGTAACCATATGTTCATTCTCTAAGTCCATGAGTCTGAAAACAGCTTTTGTTTTGTTTCAAATATTGTCTCCCACTTAATGGCAGTGTTACCTTGGGCATGTTACTTAAACTTTCAGCTTCAATTTCTTCTATAAAATGGGAAGAAGCACTGTGTGTACTTGAGTTTACACTGGGGAGTCAACAAGAAAGAGGACTGTACAGCTGTTACTATTACTGTGTCAGCATCAGCTCTGTTATGATGGGATTTCAGTGCTATGAGGAGAATAGGCAGGTACACAGTCATGGAGAAAAACTGAGATTATTGGAAAGTCATCTAACACATTCAGTGGCTGGGTGGGGGATGGCTCAGTCTTGAGTTGGGGTGCTTTCTAGAGGCAGGTGCTGGGTGCCCAGTAGGAACTCAGGTGGTGTGGCTGTCCTAATCAGAAATGAGTTGAGATCTCCAGCCCTCCTGCATATGTGGGGAGGGGGTGCAGGCCGGCCTCCGAGACAGCACTCCTATCTCCTATCTTTGGGAGAGTCAGGAGCCTGTGTTGCCATGGTGACTAGAGGAGTTAATGGGATGGAACTCCTCACAGGGCTAGCGGTGGGATGGCAGCAGCCGCTGTACAGTGTTAAGATGCCCCAGACAAAAGGGTGAGCGCCTCGGCTGGCCAGGGTCATGGCCAAACTCAGCTCATGGGGTGTTCAGCTCTGCTGTCCAGAGGCCAGGAATGAGATTCACTCCTGGGCCTTTCCTCCTGTGTTTGGCCACCCCTCTACTGCCGCCTTCCCTTATCCCCAGGACAGAGACAAGGACAGAGAGGAGATGTCAGGTAGATGCCAGATAGGCTGGGCCGAAGGGACGGGGGACCAAGCAGAGACAGGAAACGAGGGGAAAGACAAAGCTGCCCACCTGGGTGCGTGTGTGGAGGAGCCCCCAGCCCCCAATTCCTCAAGTGAAAATTCCAGACACCTAGGTCCTGTGGGTGACCAAAGGCTTTTATACCCCTTCTCATACTTATCTCACCTAAAACCCCAGGGGTAACCAAAGCGAGGTTTATTATCCCCATTTTACTGCCCAGCAAGCTGAGACTTACTGAGGTGATGAGGCTTCCCCAGGGTCAGTGACAGAGCTGGGGTCAGACTGGGATCAGGTTCTGTGTCTTTTTTCCTTAAAACCACGAAAACTGATGTGACTTTGGGGTTAGAAGCAGGCTGAGCCCTATGCTGCCTTGCTCCAGGCCTTTCTATCTTTGTGGCCCTGGCTTTCTGTTCAGAAGTCCAGGACTGTTCCTCAGGCCCCCCATCAGACCTCTGCCAGCCAGGTGCCTGGAGAGCTGCAGGAGCTCCACGGTGAGGTCCGGGCCTGCCACCCCAAGCTGGCCCGCAGACTGACAAGGGGGCGTGCGTGCTGGGGAACAGCGGACTGGATGGCTGGAAGAAAACCCCGAGAACTCACTGTGTAAACTTGGATCAGCCTCCTGCCTCTGAGCCTTAGCTTCCTCTCCTATGAAATGGGACAAACATGAGGTGCCTCCTGCCTCACAGGCTGGCTCTGGATGTCAGGTGGATGTTGTGGAGAGGCAGGAGCTGGACTGCATGGTGGCAGGTGTGGAGGGTTACCTGGTGCCCCCATGGCCACAGAAGATATGAACCTGCCTCCTGAGGGCTCTCCCTGCCCCCCACCCCACCCAGCTCTCCTCTCCCCTGCCCTACACTACTGTTTCCCAAACTTCTAAGGCTCTTGCACATTTGAGTCTCTGTTAAATAGTCCTTCCATCTCCCGCCCCCTGCCTATCAATACTGACTCCCTCTGCGGATGCTCTCCCAGTCCCTCAGGGACCTGTCCCTCCTTTGTGTCCCCACTGCACTGCAGAATCATCTATTGAGACAACCGAGATACTGTAGGACTCCAATTGCCCTCTCCTTGGCCAGATTAAGCTTCGGAAGGACCAGTGAGTGTTTACTGAAAGCCTGATAGGTGTGGGCTGCACTTCTCTCCTCTCTTTAGGGAGGTGGAGACTGAAGCTCAAATTAGGCAAATGTTTCATCCATGTGGCCCCTGGAGGCAGAGGTTCTCCATCTCTGGCCCCTGTTTCAGGGCAGGGCTGTCTCCCCCTTATTCATATGACTCCCAACCTTGAGGCTGGGTCGGCTGGTGGGCGTGTACCTGTATGAGTCAGGATTTATTTAGTTGCATGTAACAGAGGTAACTTCAGCTGTTTAAGAAGAAATGGATTTAAGTCAGGGAAGTAGGTGCTTACAGTATCACTCAAAGGGCAAGAGTAGATGTTTGGCCAGATCTCCAGGAAAGACTCTCAGGACAACTGCCGACTGGCTTCCAGGGGAGCCCCCACCTCTGCCACGACCAGGAGATAGAGAATGCAGAGCAACCACCAGCTACATCCACGGTGGAAAAGTAATGATGCCCAAGCTCTGCTTCTTGGCATATGGGGGCTCCTGCAAATACTGCTGCACCCAAGAAAGGGGCAGAAGCAGTAGAAGCACAGCCCCTGCCCCAGCTTCACCTGCCACACGCCCTTACTCAAGTGTGTCTGATGGACTGAACCTGAGTCGCCCTGCACTGGAGCTATTTCACTGCCGGGGCAGGCACCACCTTCGGGGATGCGGTTCCCAGGCCTCCTCCCAACCCACAGATTAGGAACCGACGTGCAGAGAAGCAAGGTGAGGAATGTGTCCCAGTAACAGGGACAGAGGTAAAACCCTCTTCTGCGACATTTGACCCTGGATGGCTAATGACCCCTCTAAGCCTCAGTGCCCTTGGCAGTAAAACCACCTTCCTAATGGTGCCAACTCAAAGGTCATGATGAGGATTAAGCGGCACACAGTCCATGCCAAGCACTCAGCACAGTGGCCAGCACTCCATGCAGACTCAGAGAACATCTGCCTCGCTGTCATCTCTGTCTGCGCGCCAAGCCCGTGTCGCTTCTGATGCGTCACAGCCAGTGTGTCATCATTCCTTGGCCTCTCCTAGGAAAGGCTCTGGGCGGGGCTGCCCCTGAACTCCCGGAACCAACCATGTGTTAACCATTCAGAGCCTGACTAGGAGCTGACCCTGGGGTTTAAGGAAAGAATGGGCATGTGAGCAAACTGAGCCTGAGAAGCTCAGGCTTGGCTGCATGTTGAGAAATTCTGACTCCAACAGATACTAATAAATATTAAGTATTCATATTTATTCAGTTCAGTTCAGTCGCTCAGTCGTGTCCGACTCTTTGCGACCCCATGAATTGCAGCACGCCAGGCCTCCCTGTCCATCACCAACTCCCGGAGTTCACTCAGACTCATGTCCATTGAGTCAGTGATGCCATCCAGCCATCTCATCCTCTGTCGTCCCCTTCTCCTCCTGACCCCAATTCCTCCCAGGATCAGAGTCTTTTCCAATGAGTCAACTCTTCGCATGAGGTGGCCAAAGTACTGGAGTTTCAGCTTTAGCATCATTCCCTCCACAGAAATCCCAGGGCTGATCTCCTTCAGAATGGATTGGTTGGATCTCCTTACACTCCAAGGGACTCTCAAGAGTCTTCTCCAACACCACAGTTCAAAAGCATCAATTCTTTGGTGCTCAGCCTTCTTCACAGTCCAACTCTCACATCCATACACGACTATTGGAAAAACCATAGCCTTGACTAGATGGACCTTAGTCGGCAAAGTAATGTCTCTGCTTTTGAATATGCTCTCTAGGTTGCTCATAACTTTTCTTCCAAGGGGTAAGCATCTTTTAATTTCATGGCTGCAATCACCATCTGCAGCGATTTTGGAGCCCCCAAAAATAAAGTCTGACAGTGTTTCCACTGTTTCTCCATCTATTTCCCATGAAGTGATGGGACCGGATGCCATGATCTTCGTTTTCTGAATGTTGAGCTTTAAGCCAACTTTTTCACTCTCCACTTTCACTTTCATCAAGAGGCTTTTTAGTTCCTTTTCACTTTCTGCCATAAGGGTGGTGTCACCTGCATATCTGAGGTTATTGATAATATATAGATATATAATAATATATATTTATTTATATTTATTAATACTCACTGGCAGAAATGTGATGTAACTGGTCCAGGATAGGGGCCAGGCATCACGTTTTGTCTATTATTTATTTTATGGATGCCTAGTGATGCTAACATGTAGTGGGGGCAGAGACACACTGGCCCAGATGCCTACTGCGATCTGATTGGTTGTTGTTGTTCAGTCGCTTAGTCATGTCTGACTCTTTGGGACCCCATGGACTGCAGCATGCTTGGCTTCCCTATCCTTCACCGTCTCCTGGAGTTTGCTCAAACTCATGTCCATTGAGTCGATGATGCCATCCAACCATCTCATCTTCTGTGGCCCCTTCTCCTCCTTCCCTCAATCTTTCCCAGCATCAGGGTCTTTTCCAATGAGTCAGTTCTTTGCAAGAGGTGGCCAAAGTATTGGAGCGTCAGCTTCAGCATCAGTCTGATTAGCTAGGACAGAGTAATTAGGGCCCTTACCTCTTACCAGTGTCTATGCTGGGCTGCTGAGAATCACTGCAGGATAGGATTAAAATCCCCTTTTTATGGATGAGAAAACCGAGCCTTGAGTGGTTTGGGTGACCCTGACCTATGTTCCTGGAAGGGCAACGAGGACACTGAGTAGTCTTGCTTTGATAGAATCCCCAGGAGGAATTCCCAGCAATCTTTGTCAGGATCCATTTAGTTCTTGCAGGAGCTGAGGGATTGAACTGTCTAGCGGGGGCCAGGCTGCTGTCTTGCCTTCCTCTAATCCCAGCCAGCCCTTGTCTCTTGCTGCAGAAGATGTAGAAGTGCCCTGCCATTCTTGGAGGCAGACCTCAGCTTGCCTGGGTTGGGCCTGGCATGGAAAGGAAAGCATTTCTACTTGGAAACAAGTGTAGTTCCTTCCAGGGGACCCATCTATGTGGTGTCTTCTTGCACCCAGGTGCCCCCAGAGCAGGTTGTCAGGTGGGCTTAGCCCTAAGATTGATCCTGCTTGATCCTCCCAGTGAAGACTTTGCCTCTCGCCCCAAGACAGGGGCACATTCATCACACCGAGTGTCTCAAGCATTGAAAAAGATGGGATTACAGATGGTGCCAGGAGAAAAATGGAGATTTAGCTCACGGGTAAATGAATTTATCTATTCCCAGGCCTGGGTCGGACAGCGCTGGCTAGAGGAAGTCATTTATCTCTTTGAGGGATGATTTTAGAAATACAGTGGTGGATGTGTCAGTTCTATGCTTTCCAGCTTAAGGGTGAGTTAAGATGAGCCAAAGCATCTTCCTCTGCCACTGGAAGTCAGTAGGAGTCCCCGCGGTGACCAAAGCTTTTCCTGATGGTGGGGCCTGCACTGGGTGCTAATTACCACAGCCTCTTCGGAGCTGGAGTCTGTGTTGTTCCTCTTCACTTCTTTCTGATTATCTCAGGGCAATTTTGAGAGAGCCAGGGGCGGATTTAAGCAGAGCTGGTGTGCACATTATTATGGCCTCTCTCTGGGCTTAAATGGCTCTCTAGAAAATAGGCCTTTTTATTTATCTTCTCTTCTCCTCTTCTTAAATTGTAGCCCAGCCCGAAAGGCATGGATTGATTGTGCATTTCCTTTGCCTTGGAATGAGCCTGTTTATCACTTCTGTGGTTCTGGAAATAGGAGAGGAGGAGGGGATAGTGGGGACAAGGCTCCTCCCAATAACCTTTCTGGCCATCTCAGACCAAAAGCATTCTGCCTCCAACTCTTGATTTTTCTTTTTCAACTCTTGATTTTTAAAGAAGCCACTTACAATTGGCTTGGAGACTGGGAGGGGACAATGTGTATATGGTGGGTAATTGGAATTTTTATTTCTTTATGAGTGTTTGGACCTTGGCCCCAAGACAGGTGCTGTTAAAAGTCAGCTTACAAATAGGCTGTATCCATTAATCTCCTGGCCACAGGCTGGGTGTGGAGTCAGAACAAATGAGTCCTGGGCCCAGGAGAGGAGGCCATGCCCATGTGTACTGTCATCAGTAGGGGACCTAGGAATTTCATCCCAGACAAGGATCTTCACCTGACTTCTGATGTAGCAATTAACGCCAAAGTTGGGACCAGAGGCAAGATCACTGACACTTATTACAACATCCTTTTAGTTTCTCCTTCATCTTGACTTTGTCAACATTTTAACTCCTTGGCCACTTTTTGAGGGAGGATCAGAGAGACAGAACCCCTCATCTGCCTTGGCTTGGACCCCTTGCTGATACAGCATACCCCACTCAGGGCACTACGGGTGGCCTTCAGGTCAGAATAAATAACACCTGGAACCCACACTCTGTACACATCCCTGGGCCAAGTGCTGCATTTCTGTTGATATCCTCCAAGCAGCTGTACGACCTAGTGCTATTATTATCCCCACAACCCTGACGGAAACGCTGAGGCACCGAGAGGTGATGTAACTGGCCCCTGGCCACACAACTAGTGAGTGCTGAAGCCAGGATCAAATCCAGGCTGCTTGGTGCCTCTGCTTGAACTCTTAACCACCACTCTAGGGAGCCTTGTGCTGGGCCTTGGAGGATGTTCTTGCCCACTGCCCACTTCTCTGCCTCCTGGCCACATTCCAGCCTCTCCACCAGATGCCATGCCTGTGGTGTGGCCCGTCCTACCACCTCCACCCAGGCCGCAGGGGCCGTTCCAGCACAGGGGCTTTCCTGCACGCCGCTCCCCGTGCGCCCCTCCTCACCCTTTACATGGGTTCCTAGTTGCCTGACTCTGGGCCCTCCTGATGCTTCCAGTCTGGTCTCCCACCATCCCTTTCATGAGTCCTAGCCAGCCAAGCAGCAGCATTCACCATCTTTTCTGCACATGTTCCTTCCTGCCTGGATGCCTGTTCTCTTTCCCCATCTAGCTCTCAATTCCATCACAGCTTCTCAGACCCCACACGTGGCGGGTACACACCAACTGGGCACTCTGTGTGTGCATTGCTGGTGAAGCAAGTTTGTGAAGTACGTTTATGAAGCAAGTTTGTTTTTCTCTTTGGATCCTAAAATGAATTCAGATGCACTTAAGAAAGCTTGGAAAATGTACACAATTTCTCAGATGGAAGTAAGAATACCCTGGGATCCTACATCTGCTGTTACTATTTTGGTGTATATATTTTCAATTTTTTAAACTGTGGAATCTTCCAAACACAGACAGAATAGAGGATACTGCAACATTCCCTGGGTAGCACCCCCCCCCCCCGCCCCCCGCTGCCTCCTTTATCAATCCAGTAGGTTTTCTACGTATATATACAAAGTCACTTTTGAACGCTTTGGGATAATGATGTACAAATTGTTCATGCTGTTTGAAAGTTCCTCACCCCTGACACTCCACATAATAAATCACAAAAATCTTTCCATGACTGAAGAGTAAGTATCCTTTGAAAAGATATACAATAGCTTATTCAGTTAACCAATCCCCTATTTTTGGACATTAATAGTTATTTAAACAGTATGAAAAGGCAAAATGATAGGATACTGAAAGAGGAACTCCCCAGGTCAGTAGGTGCCCAATATGCTACAGGAGATCAGTGGAGAAATAACTCCAGAAAGAATGAAGGGATGGAGCCAAAGCAAAAACAATAAACTCCAGTACTTTGGCCACCTCATGTGAAGAGTTGACTCATTGGAAAGGACTCTGATGCTGGGAGGGATTGGGGGCAGGAGGAGAAGGGGACGACAGAGGATGAGATGGCTGGATGGCATCACTGACTCGATGGACGTGAGTCTGAACTCCAGGACTTGGTGATGGACAGGGAGGCCTGGCGTGCTGCGATTCATGGGGTCGCAAAGAGTCGGACACGACTGAGTGACTGAACTGAACTGAACTGGACTGAAGGCAATACTGCACATTCATGACTATTTACTAAGAGTAAATTCAAACAAGTGGAATTATTGGGTCAAAGAATATAAATATTTTGACATATCTTGCCAAACTGGCCTTTTAAATTATTATACTCATTTAAATTTCCATAAGTAGCATATAAGAATATCAATTTTAATGCCTCTTAGTGAGCGCTTTCAGAGAAGGCAATGGCACTCCACTCCAGTACTCTTGCCTGGAAAATCCCATGGACGGAGGAGCCTAGTAGGCTACAGTCCATGGGGTCGCGAAGAGTCAGACACGACTAAGTGACTTCACTTTCGCTTTTCACTTCCACGCATTGGAGAAGGAAATGGTAACCCACTCCAGTGTTCTTGCCTGGAGAATCTCAGGGACAGCAGAGCCTGGTGGGCTGCCGTCTATGTGGTCACTCAGAGTCGGACACGACTGAAGCGACTTAGCAGCAGCAGCAGCAGCAGCAGCAGCAGTGAGCACTCTGTTGTTCAGTCGCCCAGTTGTGTCTTTGAGACCCCATGGACTGCAGCACACCAGGCCTCTCTGTCCTTCACCATCTCCCAGAGTTTACCTAAGTCCATGTTCATCGCATTGGTGATGCCGTCCAGCCATCTGATCCTCTGATGCCCTCTTCTCCTTCTGCCCTCAACCTTTCCGAGCGTCAGGGACTTTTCCAATGAGTTGTCTTGTTCACATCAGATGACCGAAATACTGGAACGTCAGCTTCAGTCCTTCCATGACACTATCATTTTTATAAGACTTTGTCAGTTATGAATACATGAAGAAATTAGGATAGGAGCCCTTTCATGAGTGATATGATAAGATCTCCTTGAGATGCTGTCATCATATTGCCACTACCCTTGTGGCCAGCCCAGTTCCCACTGGCTGTGTGATTGTGTGTGGATGTGGTTGAAGACGAGATGAGGCAGAGGGGCTGACTTCCAGACCATTTCGGAGTAACCTAGAGACTTCAGCCAAGTCTGTGAATTGACCACACAGCTGAAGTAATCACCCTTCTATGGGCCAGGCTAATGTACTCCTCTCTTGCTGCTTGGATCAATACCATACTTACTGCAGATTAGCTAAATGAGCCAGCGCAGCTGGGAATGAGCTTCTAGAGACAATTACTATGGAAAATGCAGTCATATTTTAGTGGGCACCACATGCAGGAAGCTCTCTGCAAATATCAATATGTATTTGCTTGCTTGACAAAAACAGATCAAACCTAAGTCAGGAGATTAATCCAAATGATTGGACTGTAAATGATCCCTGTGCAAAGTGTGGTGAAACCCTTGACCTTTTTAATGGTGGCTGTTGTTCAGATAGTGCTAGAAATAACCAGCCTGGCAAGACTGACTGGTGGTTGGTTTGTGCTGTCCTCTGCCAAGTTTATCTCAGTAGAAACATGGATGATATTGATGATGGGAACCATTCATATTTGCATAGTGTGATCTTATTTGTTCTTCACCACAGCCTTGGAATGCTCAATAAGTGTATATTTAAGAAATCAATTCATTCATTTAACAGATCATGACTGAGTAGGCTGTATGTACTGGGATTGTCTGAGGTGCTGGGGAAACAGTAGTGAAGAACACAGGGTCTTTTCAGGGGAATTGGCAGCCTGGTGGGGCAGGACTGTCCATAAATAAGAAAACAAGTAAATGGAAAAGAAATCATGCATTGAAGGAAGTGCTAGAAAGAGAAGGGAAGACGGTGCTGTGAAAAGAAAATATGAGTGGTAGTGCTTAATTTTGATGGGTGATTGGAGAAGGAGGCTTCTCCAAGGAGGTGACATTTAAGCTGAAAATTGAAGGATGAGAAGGAGCGAGCCAGGGGCAAGCCAGAGTCAGAAGAGATGAGTTTTCAAGGCTGCGGGACCAGCATTCGCAAAGGATGTGAACTGGGAATGCAATTGGCAGTTCCTAGGAACTGATGGGCTGCCTTGTAGGGCTAGGGTGGGGTAGACAGGTGAGAATGGCGTATCATCAAGTGGGAGAAGCAACAGCAGCCAGACCACAAGGAATTTGGATTTTATTTTAAGGGACAAATGGGAAGCCACCAAAAGGGCTTTATAAAGGGGAAGAACATAATCCAATTTATATTTTTGAAAGATCATTCTATATCCTTGGCAGAGAATGAAGAATATTCTATTCATTTTTCTAGCTGATTCCAGAAGAATAGCAAATATAAGTGGACAGGCTGGCAAGGTAGGGGAACCTTGGGGCTCCTCTGAAGGGCTTTCTGGGATATAAGGGCCTCTGCCAAGGCTGCAGGCTCTGGTTCTAAATTTTTTTTCTGATTTCACATCTCATCTCACAGTTCATCTTTCCCTTGAGACAGTTTGTCACTGGCAAGACTCTTGGCCCAGGAAGATGGAAAGGCAACAAATGGAAGGAAAAGTGGGAGCTGGAAACATTTGTGTGGATGTAACAGGGATGTCAACGTGCTCTCCCAGCCCGGGGTGCTCCTGTGGGTATGTTCACTCCAAAGAAACATCATGGGAGTCCCTGGGACATGGTGGGGGTGCCCTCCAAGAGTAGCACCTTGGTGAGTTGGACAAAGGCTCTTCCTCACTGAGCCACCAGGCTGTCAGTGGCCTGGGCTTGGAGAGAGGTGGCCTGAAGTCCCTCTCTCATGAAGAGTGGGTGTCTGATCTGTGACTGGCTCCTCGTGTCCTGCCTTTGGACCCTAACCCCCACCCCCAGTTGTCTCCCCAACAGTTTCCTTTGTTTTCCCCACATCTTCCTTACTCCTGCACACAACTATCAACAGAAACACAACTGCAATGCCTTTTTGTGTTTGATAACTAGCTTCAGTTCTAGAGAAGTCTGGAGCACAGGGAATATGAAGGGAGGAAAATGAAGATACCAATTCCCCTTAGTCTGTTAGAAAAGTATACACTTAAATATGTTTTTAAATGTTTGAAGGGTCAACACTAAAAGACTGGGAATAGGACGCACAACTTCTAAACCAGTACTGGGGGAGGAGACTAGAAAAAAATATAACCCAACGGATGGTTGCTGCTGCTGCTGCTAAGTAGCTCCAGTTGTGTCCTACTCTGTGCAACCCCATAGACGGTAGCCCATCAGGCTCCACAACCCCTGGTATTCTCCAGGCAAGAACACTGGAGCAGGTTGCCATTTATGACTTCTAATGTAGTAAGTGGCAGAGAAAGCAGGTGAGAGCGGAAGAAAGAGAACAGGCAGAATTCCAGTTCATAAACAATTGGAACATGTTTATCCAACCTGGATTGAAGCTGGTGACAGATTCTCTCAGGAAGTTGGTGGGTGGGGAGGCGGTGACAGGCATCTCCAGTGCCCATGTGTACCAGTCAGTGATTTATTCACCTGGTTCACCTTGATTTTAAACTCCCTGGGGGCAAGGTCAGACCCAATTCATCTGTGTGTGTTCCCAGTTCAGGAATGTTCAGCTCCTAAAGAAGGAATATACAGTGAATACAGTGAAAGTCACTCAGTTGTGTCTGTGGTGTGCTCCATCAAGAATACTGGGTGGGCAGCCATTCCCTTCTCCAGGGGATCTTCCCAGCTGGGATCGAACCCAGATCTCCCACACTGCAGGCAGATTCTTTACCAGCTGAGCCACCAGGGAAGCCCAAGAAGGAATATATGTGTGTTATTATCCAACATGAGCCGTGTCTTTCCTCTTGGCTCTGGCCATCTTCTGAAAGGTATGAATTCTGACCTCATGCTGAAGGTGAAAGAAGGAGGAACGTAGACAGAGAAGCTCTGGACCCACATGAACGTGAACCTCACCATGGGTGAAACCAACACAGGAACTCTGGGTTTGGGAGGCTGCGAGGCTTTCCTGTCACGCTGTCTTCTCTTGGTATTTCCTCCCCTTTCCTCTTCTTCCTCTTGTTCTTTCTCCTCCTCCTCTTCCTCTATCCTTAGACTCCTAGCTGGAGGATCCAATCACTATGAAACAGTTTCCGGAAATAAGGCGCGAACCTTTCCTTGGGCGTATAAGGAACTCGAGGGCTTCTGTTCAGTTCTCTCCGGCCCTGGTGCACAGGAGCCATGTGAAACCTGTGCCCTCAGGAGCTGGGGTGACAGTGGCAGCTCCTGTCGCTCTCAGGAGTCTTCAGGATGAGGCCTCGCAGGTGGCTCACCCCACACGGGTGTGCTCCGTCAGAGCCACGGGGAGCCAGGAAGCGGGGCAGATTCACATCCGGGAATAGAGCGAACTTCTGCTCATCTCACGACCTTTGCTAAGTACACCGACTAATGGAGCGCAAGATGTGAACGATCGTCACAGGCGATGTGGAAATGTAATTCAGACCCAGCCCGCGGAGGTCACAGTACGTTAGATTAATTTTCCTCCTGCCTTTCCTTACAAAGCTAACCTTTGCCTTACAAAAAAGTTCTTTAAAAAGAGATAAGTCAGTGTTTATTTGGCATTTGAAGGAGTTTTAATCCTAGCAACCCTGTTGGAAGTGCCTCTTTTTCCTTGGGATTCAGCCCAAGGAACAGTTTATTGATCCTTCACATCAGAAACGATTGTTCTGGGTTTGAAATCTATCAAGTATTGGAAATTCAAATCAAGCCATTTGCAAAGTTCTGTTTATTGAGAGTTATCAACTGAGAGAGTTGTTTGCTAATAGCATTCGTCAGCCTCCTCTGTGTGCCCTTAGATTGCAGGGCCCTTCTCTTTTCTAGGCATCTCTGTTCTCATTGGTAGTGGTACCTGTCACTCTGCCAGGCCCCCAGTTCTCTCTCCATCCCGACCCTTCCGCATCTTGCCTTTCCCTTTCCCCTTCTGCTCTGTCTCGCCTGCCCTCCCTTCCAGTTTCCTGCCTCTTGCTTGCTTAGGTCTGTATCCATCCCTGCCTGTCATCAATCAAGACCAACAAGCATTACTAAGCTGTTTCCTTCCATTGGGGGCTTCCCTGCTGGCTCAGTGGTAAAAAATCCACTTGCCAACGCAGAAGATGAAGGTTTGATCCCTGGGTCGGGAAGATCCCCTGGAGGAGGAAATGGCAACCCACTCCAGTATTCTTGCCTGAAGAATTCCATGGACAGAGGAGCCTGGTGGGCTACAGTCCAAGGGGTCGCAAAGAGCCAGACATTACTGAGTATGCATGCAGGCTCCTTCCATCAGAAGACTCTGAAATGCTCTCAATTTGTTTTCAATACGTTGCAATTTGACAGCATGACATTATGAGTCATTAAGGTTTATCACTCATTCTTTTATTTGTAGGCCTTTTTTTTTTTTTTTTTTTTTTGGCTTGAAACTTTGTTTTTCACTGTCTACAGGGTGCTTTTAGGCACTCGATTGGGAGTTGATGGCAAGTTCCCTGTGCCTCTTCTCTGGCCCTCTGGGTTTTCTAGAGTGTGATCAGGTGTTCTTAGCCCAGGGTTCTCCAGACTGGAACATCCTACTTTTATCAGGAAGCCTTCCTGCCTTTTGAGCACTTTTACAATCTTTTTGAGACTTTGTCAGCTCTGGGGTTTCTTGTAGGAGATAAAGGGCCAGATTAGAGAGATGCTTAGAAAGAAATGATTGTAGGGACCTGGAGAGGCATGTGGGAAAGGGGGACGTTGGAGAGGTACTGTTTCCTCCACCTCTTCTTCCTCCTCCCTCCATTACATCTTTCCCATCAACTCCTGCAGCTTTGTTGATGCCCGGTTCTTTAAAGTCACACGTGAACTTCTTGCCTGTGTGCTTCAGTCCTCCTTTCTTCTAATTCTCTCAGCTCCAAACTCAGGAAGGAGAATTTCCCTGACAAATTTTCCAGAAAACTCTCTTCAGCCCTCTTGCTGTTCCTTGCTAGTGACTCCCTGCCTTCTGGTTCATGAGAACCATCCAGAGAGCCAGTGTGTCATTTTTAAGAAACTTAGTTTGTAACAAGGCAAGAAATTAAGGACATCCCCCAATGGCAGTGTATCCAGGGGAGGGATGGAGAGGGTAAGATGACAAAGTGTCCGGGAACCGTGCTGTAGAGCAAGGTCTACAGAGCCGGGACACCTATGGTGTGGGTTGGTTAGTGACAGAAACCTAAATCAAAGGGATTAGGCAAAAACATGGGTGTTTGTTGGCTCCTATAATTGGCCCCTGGCTGTCGGATCCAGAACTTCAACAGAGTCATCAGGGTGCCCTCTCCCTTGACAGGCAGTATTGCCGAGAGGTCAGATGCTGACTGCATTTGGATCCTGGCCTCACTTTGGATACGTTATGTGACCTTGGGTAAGTTATTTAACATCTGTGCCTGAATTTCCTCAATAGTAAAATGGAGATAATAGTAAGAACTTTATAGGGCTGCTGTGACTATTAAATGAGTTAACATATGTAATGTACTAGGATCCGTGTGGAACATGTAGTAAAGATTATATAAGTGTAAGCGCTGCTGTAATAAAGCTTCACAAACTGTGTGACTTAAGACAATAGGAATATACAGTCTCTGGAGTTCTGGGGGCTACAAGTCTGAAGTCAAGTTGTCAGCAAGGCCATGTTTGCGCTGAAATCTATGGAGGGTCCGTCCTTGCCTGTTCCTAGCTCCTGGTGGTTTGTGGCCACCTCTGGGCTTGCTGGGCTTGCAAGGTGCATCACTAGAGTCCCCTGTCCTCTGAGGGCATCACAGGCATCGTCCCTGTGTGTCATCACAGCATGTCCCCTCTGTCTGTGTTTTCTCTGTGTCCAAATTTCCCCTTTTTATAAGGACACCAGTCATATTGGATTAGGACTCACGCAAATGTCCTCGTCTTAACTTAATTACCTCTGTAAGGACGCTGTTTCCACACAAATCACATTCTGGGATACAGAGAATTAGTATTTAACATAATTTTGGGGCAAACACTATTCAGCCCCTGATAGCAGCTATTATTCCCCCCACCACCTCCCTCTGCTTCTCTCTTTCTCTCCTCCTTTCTCCTCATATCCTTTACTCTCCTCTGTGTTGGCTTCATTCCCTGGCAGATTTTCCCTAGGCTTTGGCAGAGATGGTCACTGCAGTTCTGGGCTTAGAGTTCACCGTCTTCATTTTACACAATCTTTTCTAACAGTTTCAGCAAAAGTCCCTGATTGCCTTTCTTTTTTTTTTTTTTCCAGTTGCTTGGCACAGCCTGCCTGATCTTAGTTCCCCAACCAGGGATTGAACCCATGCCCCCAGCAGTGGAAGCCCAGAGTCTTAACCACTAGACTGCCAGGGAAATCTCCTGTTTGCCTTTGATGGTCTCACTTAGACCATGTAACATCTCTGGAGCCAGTCCCCATGAACAAGGGCACTGTAGTGCTCCCATTGGCTATGATTAGAGTCAAGGGCTGGGGTCAGGCCCCCTTAAGCTTCTAGGTTATGAGTTGGGCAGAGGTGGTAGCCCAGAATGAAGACCTGGGTCTTGCTTCCGGGAGAAGGGGTGCTGGGCAGGCAAGAGAAGTGGATGAGTCTAAAACCTCCGAAGACCTTGGCTTAGAGGCTTGTTGTGCATGCTAAGTCGCTTTAGTTATGTCCGACTCTTTGCAACACTGTGGACTGTAGCCCACCAGGCTCCTTTGTCCATGGAATTCTCCAGGTAGGAATACTGAAGTGGGTTTCCATGTCTTCCTCCAGGGGATCTTCCTGACCAAGAGATTGAATCCGCACCTCTTTTGTCTCCTGCATTGAAGGCAGGTTCTTTACCACTTCATAGAACAGTTCAATTTCAGCTTCTTTAGCATTACTGGTCGAGGCGTAGACTTGAATTACTGTGATACTGAATGGTTTGCCTTGGAAACAAACGGAGATCATTCTGCCTTTTTTGAGATTGCATTCAAGTACTGCATTTTGGACTCTTTTGTTTACTATGATAGCCACTCCATTTCTTCTAAGGGATTCTTGCCCACAGTAGTAGCTATAATGGTCATCTGAGTTAAGTTCACCCATTCCAGTCCATTCTAGTTCACTGATTTCTAAAATATCGATGTTCACTCTTGCTGTCTCCTGTTTGGCCTCTTCCAATTTGCCTTGATTCAAAGACCTAACATTCCAGGTTCCTTTGCAATATTGCTTTTTACAGCATCGGACTTTACTTCCATCACCAGTCACATCCACAACTGGGTGTTGCTTTTGCTTTGGTTCTGTCTCTTCATTCTTTCTGGAGTTGTTTCTCCACTGATCTCCCATAGCATACTGAGCACATGTTGATGTGGGGTCAGTGTCCTATCTTTTTGCCTTTTCATGCTGTTTATGGGGTTCTCAAGGCAAGAATACTGAAGTGGTTTGCCATTCCCTTCTCCAGTGGACCACATTTTGTCAGAACTCTCCACCATGACTCATCCATCTTGGGTGGCCCTACACGACATGGCTCGTAGTTTCATTGAGTTCGACAAGGCTGTGGTCCGTGTGATGAGTTTGGTCAGTTTTCTGTGATTGTGGTTTTCAGTCTGTCTGTCCTCTGATGGAGAAGGATAAGAGGCTTACGGAAGCTTTCTGACTGGAGAGACTGACTGAGGGGAAAACTGGGTCTTGTTCTGATGGGCAGGGCCATGCTCAATAAATCTTTAATCCAATTTTCTGTTGATGGGTGGGGCTGTGTTCCCTTCCTGTTGTTCGACCTCAGGCCAAAGTATGGTGGAGGTGATGAAGATAGTGGCGACCTCCTTCAAAAGGTCCCATGCACACACTGTCACACTCAGTGCCCCCAACCCTGCAGCAGGCCACTGTTGACCCATGCCTCCACTGGAGACTCCTGGACACTCACGGGCAAGTCTGGGTCAGTCTCTTGTGGGGTCACTGCTCCTTTCTCCTGGGTCCTGGTGCACACAAGTTTCTGTTTGTGTCCCCCAGGAGTCTGTTTCCTCAGGCCTGTGTAAGTTCTGGCAGCTCTGTGGTGGGTTAATGGTGACCTCCTCCAAGAGGGCTTATGCCATACCCAGGTCTGCTGCACCCAGAGCCCCTGCCCCTGCAGCAGGCCACTGCTGACCTGTACCTCTGCAGGAGACACTCAAACACAGTTCTGGCACAGTCTCTGTGGGGTCTCTGGGTCCTGGTGTGCACATGGTTTGTTTGAGCCCTTTGTGCGTCTCTGGTGGGTAAGAAGTTTGATTCTAAATGTGGTTTTGCCTCTCTTACCACCTTACAGGGGCTTCTCCTTTGTCCTTGGATGTGGGATATCTTTTTTTGGTGGGATCCAACACTCTCCAGTCAACGATTGTTCAGCAGCGAGTTGCAGTTTTGGAGTTCTTGCAGGAGAAGATGAACGCAAGTCCTTCTACTCTGCCATTAAATTAAAAGATACTTGCTCCTTGAAAGAAAAGCTATAATCAACCTAGACAGCATATTAAAAAGCAGAGACTACTTTGCCAACAAATGTCCATCTAGTCAAAGCAATGGTTTTTCCAGTAGTCATGGTTGGATGTGAGAGTTGGACTATAAAGAAAGCTGAGTGCCAAAGAATTGATGCTTTTGAACTGTAGTGTTGGAGAAGACTCCTGAGTCATTTGGACTGCAAGGAGATCCAACCAGTCAATCCTAAAGGAAATCAGTCCTGAATATTCATTGGAAGGACTGATGCTGAAGCTGAAACTGCAATACTTTGTCCACTTGATGTGAAGAACTGACTCATTTGAAAAGACCCTGATGCTGGGAAAGATTGAAGACAGGAGGAGAAGGGGATGACAGAGGATGAGATGGTTGGAAGACATCACCAACTTGATGAACATGATTTTAAGCAAGCTCTGGGAGTTGGTGATGGACAGGGAAGCCTGGTGTGCTGCAGTCCATGAGGTTACAAAGAGTCGGAAATGACTGAGTGACTGAGCTGAACTGAACTTACCACTAGCACCACCTGGGAGGCTTGTAGAGCTGTTTTCATCTTGCTTACTGGTGTTATCTAAGGTGGGATTAGGTTTATTTGGGGGAGAAAGTTAGGGAAGACCAGTGGGCAGGAGAGCAAGAGACAATTTGAGATGAAGAAATGCTTCCAATGCACAGAGCAGTCAACAATGGAAGGGGCTTTTGCCTTGGGAGAGGGGAGCATCCTGCTCCCAGAGATGAGCAAGAGAGGCCAGGCATTTTATTGGGAATTCTGTAAAGGCAGTCCACACAGTGTGGAGGGAAGGGATAGAAGCAGTGACTTTCAAATGTTTATTACTGTGACCCTCGGAGGTGGATTTATATTTTGAACCAACACACACACACAACCCTTAACAAAAGTTTCATAAAGCAATTTTACCTTTACCACAAGTGATGCACTCTGACATCGCCCTTCTCTTCTATTTCATTTTAAAAATACTCTCAGCTCAGTAAATTGATTTCCCACCTGGACTGGGTGACCCCTGAGGTCACCTGGCAGTTCGGTGGTTCTGAGATTCGATGACAGGTTCCAAGCAGGAGGAAATGTGGTTTGGTGTGACTAAACATCACCTGTGTAATTAGCAGTGACATGGGCCTAGAGCCCAGCTCTCTGGACACCCACACTGCTGTTCGTTTCACACAACCTGCTTGTGATGGTCCTTCTCTGTCTTCTCCTCTATCTTTGGATGACTGCACGGTCAGCCTGCGAAATGGACCATTTATGATCACATTAGTCTTTTGCCCAGACACGTTGCAGTGGCTGGGAGGGGGGGTGGTCTGCCATTGTCCACAGGGCAGAGGTCCAACATCTTCATCTGCTGACCCCACTGACCTTCCCAGGAATCTCTCCCACTGTTCCCCAAAGCTCTATCCTCTTCAAGCTGGCCTTAACAACCCATACCCAGGTCCACACCTTCAATCCCACCCTCCCTCTGCCTGAGTGTCCTCCATCCATTTTCCCTACCAGGGACAGTGCCAAGCCCCTCTTCTAGAAAGCCCCTACTGTGGCCCATTCTCCGCTGGCAGGGATCTTCAGCTCCTCTGAGTCCTCTCAGCCCAGTGTTCCAGTTCTTCCCAGACAAGAAACCCACTGGTGGAAAGAGGATCGTGGTGTGTGTTTGTGAGTTTCTGACAATACCTAGTCTGATGTGTCCAGAGAAATAAATGCTTGAAGAATGGATGGATGGATAGATTTCACAACAGTGAATTTAATCAATTCTGTCAACACATATTATTGCATGCCAGGCACTGTTCTAGGCACATTGAAAAAAAACAGACAAAAATCCCTGCCTTCATGGCGATTATGCTCTAGTTGAGGCAGACAATGAACAAAACACAGTGTATGGTGCATTAGATAGTGTTAAGGACTAAGGAGAAAAACAAAGCAGGTTGGGGAGGTGACTTCCCTAGTGGCCCAGCACTAAGACTCTAAACTTCCAATGCAGGGGGCCCAGGTTCGAACTCTGGTTGGGGAACTAGATCCTGCATGCTGCAACTAAGATCTGGTGCAGCCAAATAAATAAATATTTATTTTTATATTGCAGATAGGAAGTGTCAGATCTTTTGTATTTGCAGACGGGATGGTCAGAGAGGGCCTCCTTGAGAAGGTGATGTTTGAGTAAAGCCATGAAGGAGGGGTGTGGATATAGGGGCAGAGCCTCCCAGGTGAGGGGAAGAGCAAGGACAGAGGCCCTGAGGCAGGAGCATGTCTGCTGTGTTCAAGGAAGAGCAAGGAGGCCAGGGGCTGAGCAAAGGGCGTGAGGGAGGAGGGGTGAGGAATTGAGGTCAGAGAGGAAAAGGGGTCCAGGTGTCCGAGGATCTTTGTCACAGATTGGATTCCTCAGGAAGCAGACTCTGAGACAGATTTGTGGGCAGAAGTTTTACTAGGAGGGGCTCTTGGGATCAACAGCTGTAGGAGGGAGTAGGTGGAGGGGAGGAAACAGGACAAAACAGAACAGGAGGTGAGCAGTGACAGTCTCATAGGAGCCCTCCAGTGCAGGGAGGTATGGAGGTGATCTAACCTTTCACAGGTGCCCTGAGCTGGGGCAAGACAACTGGACCTTCCAGCCCCGTGTTGACCAGGCATTGGGTGCAGGCCCCCTGGGGAGGGGGAGTAACCTGAGGGGAGGGGACTTTCTTAGTGGAGGCAGTCCTGGAGGGGGTGAGGGTGGTGGGCTGGTGCTGCCCCCACGTGCAGGGGATGATCCCCTTATTCCTGGGGGGTGGGTTTGGGGGCCAAATCTTGTAGACCGAGGAGAAGACCTAGCAGTTGCTCTGAGAGGCACAGGGAGACGCTGGCAGGTCTGAGAAGAAGAGTGACATAACTGGGCTTAGGCTTTTAAGGAATCACTCAGGCTGCTTCGTGGAAAGGAAATTGTGGGTCGTGAAGCTGCAGGGAGGGGCAGGGAGCACACTCTCCACGGTTGGAGGGCGCCCAGATGGGGTGGTGTGGTGGTGATGTGAAAGGTGGTCAGATTCTGAATAGATTTTTTTTTAAATTTCTTTACTGAAGGATAATTGCTTTATAGATGTTGTTTTCTGTCAAACCTCAACATGAACCAGCCATAGGTATACATATATCCCCTCCCTTTTGAACCTCCTTCCTGTCTCCCTCCCCATTCCACCCCTCTAGGTTGATACAGTGGAGGAATCAACCTTCCTGACTTCAGATTATACTGAATGGATTTTCAAAGCAGAGCTGATCCTGTTTGCTGACAAATTCAGTGTGGGATTTGGGAGAAATCAAGGAAGATTCTGAGGATATTTAGAGTGAGCAACTCAAAGGGACAGAGTTGCAATTACTGGACACAGGAAAGCCCAGGTATGGGAATGGCTCAAGGAGATCCGGTGCCCTGCTCTCCACCTGTTAAGTTCAAGATCCTGTCAGGCCTCCAAGAAGGCAAGGCCAGTGCATGTGGACACTCAGGTCTGCAGGGCAGGGCAGAAGCATGGGCTGTGTGGCATGTCACTGTGCTTGAAACTAGGAAGAGCCCCTGTCCCTGAACTGGGGGGTGGGGGCTTGATAAGGACAAGTTGCCCGTGAGGTCCCTTCCCACTGCTTGTTCTGGGACTTTCTGCAGCACTGGAGGCTCCCCTTCCCTTTACCCCTCTGGGTTCACACACTTTGCCCTGGCCTGCTCTGCGTCCAGTTTGTCCTAATTTGGAGATGCTCACAGTCCTTCCCTCGTTTTATTCTGTCTCCTCAAACTTTTGAAAGATATTAGTAGCATGCAACCTGAAGAGGAGAGGGGCACTGACAAAATGAATTCTGACAAAGATAATTGCATGAAGCCTTTGTAGCTCGGCCCTGAACATGGCTCCACACTGTCAGTTTTTATTTTATTCAAATCCTGGAGTCAAGTGTCCGCCTGCAGGTGAGGGAGTGGTGGGAGAGGAGAGCGCAGTGGGGCTGTGAACCGGATGTAAGAGTGACCCCCCCACCACCCCCTGGTACAGGGGACTTCTGGGGGAGGGCCACCATGCGGCGTCCCAGGGCTTCCTTTGGTCTGGGGACCCGGGCAGTCTCTGGAATGGATGGATACACAGACATGTGAGGGGCTTAGGGGACCACCCGTTGGCACTGCCTGCCAGGCTGGGAATCACAGCCTTAATGAACATTGAGTTTCTTGATGAAGCCGGCACGAGCTTGCCCCCTGAGTGAGAGAGGGAGCCACTAGCAGGAGGGGGGATCGTAGTGACCTTGCAGAAGTGCGCTGCAGCTGTCTCTCCTCAGGGTTCCCTGCCGTCATACCTGACAGGGGCCTCTGGGCGACTGCTGCCCTCAAAGCACGCCTCTCATGTCCAGATGCTCTCACGCCACGTTTCCCAGCTGTTGTCATTGCAAGGTACCCAGACACTCAAGTGTGTGGTCATTTTTGGATCAGGAGTCAAATGCTCCCTTGGTGTGGGTGTTCCCATGGATGAACAAGGTGGCTGAGCCTTTGCCTGGCGTGACCTTCCTCAGTGTCCTAACTTTCACTGTGTGAAATCCAAGTCATTCATTAGCACTTTACTCTGGGCCTCAGAATCCTTCTCAACACAGGCTTTAAGCAATTGCCACCAAACGATAAGCATGGGTGACATGGAACATACATACCACCCCTGATCTAGAAAAGGGGACCAAAATTTAAGTGGCATTAGTGTTTCAGTGATGTTGGAATATAGTTTTCATGTAGGGGCTTCGCTAGCGGCTCAGATGGTAAAGAAATCTGCATGCAATGTGGGAGACATAGGTTTGATCCCTGCGTTGGGAAGAAACCCTGGAGGAGGAAATGGCAACCCACTCCAGAGTTCTTGCCTAGAGAATTCCATGGACAGAGGAGCCTGGAGGGCTACAGTCCATGGGGTCACTAAGAGTTGAACATGACTGAGTGACTAATGGGTATGCCTTGGGTATCAGAAGTTCATCTGGTCTCCATTATAACAAAAATTGTTATAATTGTTTGGTGATGAACTTTTGATCCTTGAGTGTGATGTTCTTGATTAGGACAGCTTAGACCTAAAGAGCTGGAGATGGAGAACTCATCCTGTTGGAGGTCATGATGAACTATCCCTCAGCTGTTCCATGGACATTCAGGACAGATACCTGAATTCTACTCATGAGAGGTCCAAATATGCAGATCATTATATCCATCAAGCACTTCAGTAAGCCAGTCAGTCAAACTAGTGAAACTGACCCAAACCCTCACTCAGGCAATCTCCATAGAAACCTGCCATCCACACCTAACAGGGGCTTCTCCTTACTTCTCTATTGGGATGCCCTCCTTCACCACCATTGCTCAGAATAACATCTCAAAGAGCTGGGAGGGCATTGGGACGGGGGAGATGTTTATTATAACAGGGTAACTGGGATGACTTCCAGGTAAAGTGAGATTAATTGGATTGCGAGAGTGAAGGCACCTCTATCAGCTACTTCTCTCAGCACGTGTCCTCTTTTACAAAGAGAGGAGTCATGTCCAGCTGCACTCCAGAGCCTTCTGGAGACCTGGTTTTTTACTCCAGAGCTCTGGATGAGCACACATGCCAGATTAGATATGCTGGAGACCAAAACACAGTCTAAATGTTTATCACGTAATTCAACCCGAAGTAGTCATCATCTGCTTGGGTCTGGAGGAAGAAATCTCAGTTCTAGCCGAGGGTGCTGTGTGTGTGTGTAGATCTGGGAGGACTTCCAGGAAGTGGCAGCGCTGAGCAGAGCCCTGAAGTCTGGTTAGCATTTGGAAATGGAAGAGGATGGACACCGCTCTGTCCTTTATTCAGGACCTGGCACACTGGAGAAACCCAGGCCATGCTTAATAACAACTGCTGAGTCCCTGCACTTGCAGTTTCCTCCATTGCATCCCTCAGGCCACCGTACAGTGTTTGCACAAATTAATCCTGGGAGCAGGGTGGTAAAGACTTGTCAGAGCCCTGTTTTGAAATCCCAAGAACCTGGTCAGGAGCTATTGCAAGACAAGGTATGGAAACCCACTTGGAGCCCAGGTCAAAGGAGGGAGACTGGGGACTGGCATGGCTCCCAGTTACAGAAAGTACAGACGGACTGGCCCTCAGGCCTCTACTTTTACTGCTTTACCAGCTACCCCCTTAGCCCTCCACTGGGGAATGTTTGGTTTCTTAAGTTTTTGTCTCTTGGACTCCTGTTTCATTTTTCTGGCTCTGCAGATTGACTTGTCTGCTTGTTCGTCTGGTTACCGGTGACCCATCGAGGCCTCGATAAAACAGTAGCTTCAGCCCTCAGGCCTCCAAGTCCTTCCTATTCCCTGTGCTAATTGGTCAGCACCACCAGGGGGTCCTGATTCCACAGTCTTAGGTGAGAGAACCTGCTGGGTCCGCTTGCATAAGATGACAGCCCCCGGTCCAGTCACCTGGGAGCAGGGGCAGGTGAGGCCCTCACACAGGATAGCTATCCCCTTGCCAGTCGTGCATATAGAGAGAAAGAGACGAAAAAAAATTCATTATTGTGTCTCTTCCTTTTAGAAGTTGTAATTACATTTCTCTCTTATTTAGAGGAATATAGAGCAGCAATGTATAGTAGAACTTTCTACAAATAATGGAAATGTTCTATATCCAATACAGTGACCACTAGCCACATGTAGCTATCGAACACTTGAAGTGCGGGTAGTGCACGAGAGGAACTGGATTTTTAGTTTTATTTCTTTTTAATGAATTAAATTTTAAATGTAAATAATCACTTGCGATTAGTGGTTACTATATTGGACAGTGCAGCATAACATTACTATTAAGTTCATCAGTCACAACACACTTGGTGCTCTCAGGTAGAACAAAACAAGGTAGGATTGAGGGAACAAAAGCTAGTAGAAACAAAGGAAAAAGTTTAATTAAAACACTGAATAAAAGAGAGGATGCACGTTTATGTATGAGAGGGCATCTGAGGTGGCATAAACTGAGTTGTGAGCGGTAAGAGGTGAGAAGAAGGGAGTGGTTGATATATGCAGTATTCTCAGTCAATTCAGTTCAGTGCAGTTGCTCAGTCGTGTCCGACTCTTTGCGACCCCATGAATTGCAGCACGCCAGGCCTCCCTGTCCATCACCAACTCCCGGAGTTCACTCAAACTCATGTCCATCGAGTCGGTGATGCCTTCCAGCCATCTCATCCTCTGTCGTCACCTTCTCCTCCTGCCCCCAATCCCTCCCAGCACCAGAGTCTTTTCCAATGAGTCAACTCTTTGCATGAGGTGGCCAAAGTATTGGCGTTTCAGCTTTAGCATCATTCTTTCCAAAGAACACCCAGGGCTGATCTCTTTTAGAATGGACTGGTTGGATCTCTTTGCAGTCCAAGGGACTCTCAAGAGTCTTCTCCAACACCACAGTTCAAAAGCATCAATTCTTTGGCGCTCAGCTTTCTTCACAGTCCAACTCTCACATCCATACATGACCACAGGAAAAACCATAGTCTTGACTAGATGGCCCTTTGTTGGCAAAGTAATGTCTCTGCTTTTCAATATGCTATCTAGGTTGGTCATAACTTTTCTTCCAAGGAGTAAGCATCTTTTAATTTCATGGCTGCAATCACCATCTGCAGTGATTTTGGAGCCCCCCAAAATAAAGTCTGACACTGTTTCCACTGTTTCCCCATCTATTTCCCATGAAGTGATGGGACCAGATGCCATGATCTTAGTTTTCTGAATGTTGTATTCTCACACAGGGTTAAATAATGGAGGTGCTGAAACTGCAGAGGTCAGAGTGATCCACATCTTGGTCAACAGGGGTCTCCATAGAGCCAACACAGCTTGGTTGCAGAGAAGAGCGTTGAGGTGTATGTGGTGCCAGAGAATGAGACACAGAAAAGCCAGCTCCAGGTGGGTCAGAGAGGAGTGGGGGTAATGGCTCACCACTCTGTGCCAAGCACACTTTAAGCACCCCATAGATAACAATCCTGTGAAGTACGTACGTACTTTTTATCACCCCCATTTTAACTAAGGCAGAGCAAGATAGCTGTCTTGGCCAAATTCACAGAGTGCTAAGTTCACAGTTAGGAGATAGACTAAACAATCCGGCTCCAGAGTCTGGATTAACTGTGATGCTCTGCTACTCCTTCGGGGAGCCTGCCTCTTCATGGCTCTAATCCTGCCTAGAATGTATAAGTATGTCATCCTTCAACTGGGTTATCTTCATTCATCTTTCAGTATGAATTATCCTGTGGGAAACATTTCCATGAAATATTGTACTCCTTTGACTTTTCTTTTTGTCTGCAGCCACTTTTTATTCATTTATTTGTTCTTGTGTGAACAAACATGGAACATGCTGTGTGTGGGGCTGGGCATTGTTGTTGTTTAGTCACTGAGCTGTGTCTGACTCTTTGCCATCCCACGGACTGTGGCTTACCAGTCTCCTCTGTCCATTTCCCAGGCAAGAATACTAGAGTGAGGTGCCATTTCCTTCTCCAAGGGGTCTTCCTAACCCAGGGATTGAACCCACATCTCCTGCACTGGCAGGCAGATTTTTGTTTAACCACTGAACCACCAGGGATGCCCAAGGCTGGGCATACACAGAATCAAAGAACTTATTTGGGGCCTCACAGCTCATCCGGGGAGATGAGAAATGGATGGAGAGACGTCCCCAGCCGTCCAGGGCTTAAGACTCCCCCTTCCAATGCAGGGGACTCAGGTTTGATCCCTGGTCTGGGAACTAAAGTCCCACAAGCTGTGAGGTGTGGCCAAAAAAAATTTTTTTTTAAAGAAATGAATGCGAACACCTGTTTCACAGGTATGAAGGGCTGAATGTCTTGAGATGGGGACAGAAACAGGGGAGAGGTTCTGACCAGCTGGGAGGTTCTAGGTTTCTTGGAGGAGGGAGTCCTAGAGGTGAACCCGAGGGCCAGGCAGCATTGGAACACATCCGCATGTCCCCATTTGGGGTTTCAGTGTCCTCCTCTGGCTGCTGACAAGATAAGTTCTTACTGGAGGGTGACCTTTTACAGGAAATTCAGAGCTCAGATCGTCAGTGTTCAGCTGCCCCCAGTGCTGAGTCCTGGTGGTCACGGCCTAACTGCTGGTGAAATGCAGGCAGTTGAGGCGCCTCCTGCCTTCTCCGCGCACTGATCTTCAGACTCATCAGGAACAGCAAGAGCTTCCCTCTGAGTCCCAACCTTCAGCACAAGCCTTGGCCATACTCCGGGCGCCCGGATTCCTTGGAACCTGGCTCGGGGGCATGTCCAGCAAGGCTTGGAAGCCCAGATCCCTGTAGACTTGCTAGTTAATGAGTTCTGCAAAAACTAGGTCTGTCTGTAATCGAAATGGGAGTACAAGGGTCGTGCAGTCCCTGAATTAATTCAGTCCTGTTAGAAAAGAAGCGAGGCCGTTTCAGCTGCTGCCTGCAGGATCCACAGAGAGGTTCTGAGCACCATTACTTCCATTTGGGGACCCGTTGTTTTTCACCACTTCAGCATAATCGGGAAAACATTCTCCAAGTCTATTATTCTTGTCTCCTGCTGCCACACTGAGGCAGTCGTCAACAATGCCCTCTGCCCACCTCAGACCCCTCCTTCATTTGAATACCAGTCTGATGGGCAAAGAGAACATTTAATGACTACTCTAGGCTAAAAAGCTCCTATTATTTTATTCCCTTCTTACTTTCACTCGATTTCTTTCCAGATGGGGACAGGTGGGTATAAGATAAATGAAGCTGGAATTACAAATGCAAAAAGACAGATCTAGATGTGGTGAAGAGAATTTGTCCAGGTCCTTATAGGGCCGTCCTGTGTGCGTGTCCTTGCTGGCCGCCAGCACTACCACTCTAGCCTGGCTGAATGGTCTGGGAATAGGCAATCAGAGTGACCGAAACTTTCCCTCCCACTGTAGTGATCGGAGTATCTCAACTGAAAGGAAGGAGGACTTTACTCCAGGGGGTACTTATCCTAGCAGCCTACAATGGTGCAGACAATCCCAGCCTCAGGCTACCTTGATCCCCAAACCTTGGGCCCCCAGTATAATAGCACACAGCCTTTGTACCAGTCTTCTCTCCTGTCTTTATTCAAATGCCGTCTCCTCTGGGAAGGCTCCCTTGATTACCCCTCTTCAGTGCTTCCTTCAAAGCCCTGTTTGGGTCCCACTTACTGGTCTATGGTGCCCTTCTACATTACGGAGTTGTCTCCATTTCCCATGGCTAGTGATTCTTGTACAGGGGGCATTTGATGATGCTGCTTGCCGTGTGACCTTGTGTATATCTGTCTCTGGTCCTCAGCAACATCATTTACGTTGTGGGGATGCTAAGACCTACTTACAAGGCTGTTTAGGAGGAGTAAACCAGATTCCCTCTCTGCTCTGGGGCTCTGGAACCAGACTGACCCGGCTTTGAATCCTGGCTGCATCATTTTCTGTGTCTTCGGTCCTGTTACAATCTCTCTGAACCTCAGTTTCTTCATCTATAAAATGATGGCACCTAACCCCTATCTCATATACTTGTGGGGAGGATTAAAAGGGATAAAACTTGCAAAGTGCCTACCATAGGTCTGGCACAGAATAAACATTCAAAAGCTCAGCCATTATTGTTGCTGTCTTTACTAAATTTGTGAGTTGGTTGGGGCAGCAAAGTCAGCCTATAATAGTCCCCAATGGCCAGTGAGTGTTGAGTATACAGAAAAAAGGAAAACGTTTTCAATCTGAGCTGGGGAGTATTGTACAAATGTAATGCTCCATGTTACACTTTGTCACTCAGAAATGATTAGGACATGATCAGAGAATATGGGCCTTCTTGAGAAGGTACCTGAGGGTCCCCTGGTGCCCCTCCCTGGCTGTTACAGCCCCCTTCAGCCTTCCAGTTCTCCCAGGCTCTGCCGGATGCAGGTGAGCAGAAGGTGACAGGAAATCACGCACTGATAGCCAGAAATTTAACCCAGAAGGAAAGAAAATCCATGGCTGCCAGCTCACAAGCAGCCAGGAGCAATTGCTAGTGAGTCAAGGTCGATGGCCAGACAGACGGGAGGAACCAAGAGGAGGGTTGGTATTTGCTGAGGTTGCTGATTTCCAGGCTCTAGCCTGTGGTGGAGGACAGAGAGTTGAAAACAGAACAGAGCAGCCCGCTCGTGAGTCATCATGGTTTTAACTCTCTGAGGGAGAGGTAAGGGGAGGTTCTGTGAAGGTCCCTAAGGAAGCAGACGTGGCTTCCAGTTGCTGGGATTGGGCAGGCTTCAGGGAGGAGGTGGCATTTTCCCTGTGCTTTCCAGATTAGATGTATCTGAAGATGGGGAGGAAATTGCAGAGGAGGAAGCCATGTGGGCAAATGCTGGGGGGTCGGGCCTTCTGTTCAGGGTGTTTGGGGAGCCAAAGTGTGGACTGTATGTTGGGGAGAGTGAAGCCTGGGATCAGGTTTGATTACAGCAAGGCTACTACAGACCATCTTTAGGGCCTCCATCCACACAGTAATCATAGCTTGGAATGTTTATCATGACATCCCGGCAGATGGCAGCAAAAGTCTGGAGGAAGGGGTACTTGCTGGCCATCTCTGTTTGCCCCCAGCTCTTCTCTATGCCCCCTCCCCTTCTCTGTGTCCTGGAGGCCAACTCCACCAGACTTTCTACTCTCTGGCTTCCTGTTTAGCCAATGGGAGGCAACAGCAAGGAGACAGGCTGGCTGATGGACAGAGAGGTGGGGTATTTATTCCCTCATTTCCCTCTTTGTTGGCTTGGCAGTGGCCATGAGCCTCTGTCAAGGTTCTCTGTTGTTACGTGGTGCCCTTTACTATAGATGTGGCTCACGTGGGTTTCCATAACCGCTTTCTCCTGATGTCCCTCCAGGCCTGCGTGTAGTCAATGGCTCCCCTCTGTTGCTCAGGTGTTTCACCATCCTTTGCTGTTTTTCTTAACTCTGGCCTCACCTTGGGAAACCATCTTTTCACTAAACTCTTTCCAAACCGATTTTGAGTGGGCCATCGGTCTTCTGCCAGAATAGGGCTCTTTCCTGACTGACAGAGAGATTCCATTTGACTAGCAGCTGCTTCAAAAGCCTTCTGACCTTATTCCATGGCATTTGGGCAGTTATTCCCAGCAGGGGACCAGGAAGCAGCGCAAACTCCATCACTCATGGGGTGGGCTGACATGAAGTGCAGGGGCAGAGCAGGAAATGCATGGGAAACTCGTCTTTTCCCGGACTCCTGGCATCTCACAGCATCCCTGTGAATGCTGTGCTGAGACCAGTGGAATTCTGAAGCCAGGACAGGGGAAGCTCAGAACAACAGTGACAGTGACTCACAGGTGCTGCCTCACTGCTCTCACCTGCAGGCGCTCCCTTAGATTGTGGGCCCTCTGAGGGCAGCTGGGCCCCTCCCATCCCTGTCTCTGCCAGTACAGCCCCATGGGAACAGATGGGTAGTGGCTGGTGAAATGACCAGAGCTGGCTTGCACTGACCTGAATGCTCCTTTGGGCATTCCCCAGGTTTCCACTGGAAGGTACACCTGCCCTTATCAGGGAAAAGCTTGACTTAAAGGGATTTTAGGAAAACACCATTTTATTCTTTTTCAAAACGTACAGCAAGTAATCAAGAACATTTCTCTTGAGTCCAGTGCTATTTCCTCTCCAGTTCACTGCCCCTCTAGCCAAATCCCAAGTCTGCTTTAATGAATATAGAAAACTCACTTGTCATTAGTTGGACAAAAGCTAATGGACTGGAGTCCTTGAGGACAGTGGGTCTCTAGAGCAAATTAAACACTCCCCTTGCAATCCTGAAGCCTATGTTAAATTGTTTATCAAACCCTTCTCTCCGAGGTAGCATTAAGGTGAAATTTCCCAAGTTCTGGCCATTAGGTCAGAAATTTTTATTGAGCGGGAGACAGGAAGAAGGAAGTCATTCAAAACTGTTATGTTTTGAAGAAAAAAAAGTCACATTAGTTTGGGGAAGGATCCATAAATATACTCCACCTCTTGTGTCACTCTTATCTTCACTCATAGCTGCTGCTGCTGCTGCTAGGTCGCTTCAGTCGCGCCCGACTGTGTGACCCCATAGATGGCAGCCCACCAGGCTCCACCGTCTCTGAGATTCTCCAGGCAAGAACACTGGAGTGTTGCCACTTCCTCCCGGATTGCCATTTCCTTCTCCTCACTTATGGCAGACGTTACTAATCAATCGTAAACTCTTTCCTTTTTTTTTTTTTATTAAATTTTTATTTTTACTTTATTTTACTTTACAATACTGTATTGGTTTTGCCATACATTGACATGAATCCACCACGGGTGTACATGCGTTCCCAAACATGAACCCCCCTCCCACCTCCCTCCCCATAACATCTCTCTGGGTCATCCCCATGCACCAGCCCCAAGCATGCTATTCATTCAAAACAAAACCTACTTGTAAACCAGGGTCGAGGGTGAGTCTCCATTACTTCAGTAGTCAGAGAAGAAGGTGAGTTGGGGGAGGTGCAGAGGAATGAGCAGTGGGCTGGGCATCAGGAAACCTGAGCCCAGGTCTGCTGTCATCTCCCTCTTTGAGTCTGGTTCCCTTTTTGTTCAATGGGAATCCTTCCTAGGATTCCTGCCACCTGACGCTATTGAGAAGATGGTCAGGGTCACAATCGGAGGAGCTTGCCAGGGCTGTGGAGCACTGCCACGCCAACTAGACGGTCATGGTTGGGCAGTGCCATTTAACACATGCAGAACCGAGCTCTCCAAGGAGTTAAGATAGTTCTTCAGAGGTTTTTGTCCTTAAGGGACTATTGATGTGTGGTTCCCATGTGTCTATGAAAACTACATGTGGCCATGGGGTGAGGGATGTGACTTGGGAGGATGGGTACAGACCTTTGAGGGCAGGGTCAGAGAAGCAGAATGATGGAGCATCAGGGAGGAGGATAAGAGACCCTTGTCCTCAGTGGCAACACTTCCCTCAATTATTTACTTATTCATTCACAAAAGTTTCCTGCCAGGGCCTGGAATGGGGTTTGCCAACTCGTTATCAGGTCAAGTTGGAGCTGGCTAACACCATTCTCCGAACTGCAGTCTCATGAGTGAAAGGGGCCTTATGTAAAGACATGAATTTGGAGAAAGGTCCACCTCTGACTGGCTGTTTATCCTTGGGCAAGCCACCTCACCTCCCTGAGTCTCAGTTTCTCTCATCTGCAAAGTGGGGGTAAGATGGCCCTCAGGGGGTTCTAACAGGGATTAAAAGAGATCATACATATAAAAATGCCTGCCATATAGTAAGCACTCTGGAATGTAAGCCAATTGCCCAGTATCAGGCCCATCTAATAATGCCTCAGTCTATGCTTACAGAAATGGAATTGAGTGCAAATACCCAAAAGAGGGGCTTTCAGAGTCCTGGAAATGCTTTTACATTTGTGCAGGGAAAAAACAAATATTATTTGCCACTAACCGTGAGAGCATGCTAAAGGCTCTGGGTAAGGCCACTGGAAATTGAATAACTTCACTTGCATCAATTTCATTCAATTTGTAAGTACTTGTCTCTGTATTCAGGAGGAAAAATGAATTCAGCTCAATCAGCCAGCCTGTTACCAGGTGGTTTGGGGGAAGCCACCCTTTCTCAAAGGCCCAGGGGTGTTCAGTGCTGCCTGGAGCTGAATGAATGAAACTTGGTTGTTTTTGCGGTGAGTTGGGAATAGTCCATGGCTAATCACTGCCTTGCTCTTTTCTGTGCTCTCAAATCAGGCACCTGCAAGGGGCAGCTTTGAAAAGGTATGTCAGTCCGAGGCTGGGGGACATTGACAGAGGGCCAACAAGGACATCGATGGCTAGCCCTGTCCACAGCCCGGTGACATGGGAGTAACACTGAGGCAGATTGGCAGCATGTCCACCCAAGAAAGACAAAGAGCAGGAGAAGGGGAATTCTGAGAAACAGCCACTGTTTCTCTCGATCCTTCCTTTTTACCTGTTTCACAGCACTTAAACTGATTGCCCTGAGCATACTCCTGGGCATGATCAAGTACAAAAGTATCCTTTCTTTGGACATGGACACTGCCATAGAGAAATCTTGAACTGGACCTCCAACACTCAATTTGTCACTCTTGCCCTGGCCCATAAATAAAGGTCTGAAGCTAGAAATTTACAGCAAAGGAGATCCTAAACATAGATGTTATTAAAACTTTACAGATCCACTAACCATCTTCTCTCTCCCATCTCTCCCCACTTCTGTGCATGCCTTTCTTTCCGCCTGAAGTTCCGCGGGGATTCTTTAAGTTAGGGTTTTTCCACCATGAGCTGCTCTTATAGAAATTGAATGCTCAGGTACAACAGTTGCTACAAAAGGCACGAAGAAGTGTAAATGACCTATATTCCCTCCCTGGCCGCTGGCTGCTGCGGAGTGACGGGTAGGTAAGAACACTTAAATGAGGCCAGGACAGATGGCCAGGGTGGGAGAGCTGAGCCCTTGGATGGGGCCAGGGTTTGCATCGGTCCTGCCCTACCTCCTTGATAAAAGGCAAAGAGGACAGAGGGAAGGAGGAGGAGGGTCTCACGGGAGAATTCCGTCTGTAGGCGTTTGTGCTTAGTCGAGAAGACAAGCAGGGCTCAGCCCTGCCAGCCTCCCGCCCCCACCTCCTCACAACGGAACAAGCTCTGATTGTGTTAAATGTTGACGATTCTCATGCCGCAGCCCCGCAGGGACAGATTCTGGTGAACATGATAGATAGACCTTGAAGTGGGAAAGCAGATGATGTTCGAAAGCATCGCGCCGGGGGAGAACCAGTCTGGGGCTTAGAGGAAAGAGCACATTTTGTTTGTTTTTGTTTCAGCTGGATCTTGTTCAAGGGAGGTGGAGGGGACACTGAAAAATGCCCTTTCGGTCCACTATGGAAGCTCAGGCCTTGGATATCTGCCATTTAAACATCCTCTTCTGCAATGTCAGAAGCCCCTACTCTGGGTCTGGCATTGTGGGGTTTTCTGGGGATGCAGAAAGAAGTCAGTTATGATCCCTGCCTTGAGGGCCTCAGTCTGGGGCGAGACAGAGCATGCATAGACAAGGATGATACAAAGCTATTCATGCAGTGATGGGAGGTGTTACGAGGGACTGGGGGATGGAGGCACGAGCAGCTGATGTGTTTGCATGTGTGGGTGTGTGTTCATGTATGTGTGTGTGACTGGCAGAAGATGGAAAGGGTCAGTGGGGAGGGGATTCCTATAGGTTGTGCCTCAGAGGTCTGGGTGACAAGCTTCCTTAGGGATGGTGGCCAGCACCAGGGTCTTGTGCAGAGGAAAGGGGAAGTGAAAGTCACTCAGTTGTGTCCGACTCTTTGTGACCCCATGGACTATATAGTCCATAAAATTCTCCAGTCCTTTCCCTTCTCCAGGGCATCTTCCCAACCCAGGGATTGAACCCAGGTCTCCCACATTGCAGGCAGATTCTTTACCAGCTGAGCCACCAGGGAAGCCCAAGAACACTGGAGTGGGTAGCCTATCTCTTCTCCAGCAGATCTTCCCAACCCAGGAATCAAACCAGGGTCTGCTGCATTGCAGGTGAATTCTTTACCAGCTGAGCTACCAGAGGAAAGACAGGAGTGAAAACCAGAAAGGAAACAGGAACTGACTCTTAGTGTCCTTGTGTGCCAGGACTTTCTCCTGAGGGCAGTGGGAAGACATAAGGTGGTTTTAGTAAAGTGAGGAGCCTAGTGGGGTTGGAGTTTTAGGGGTAAGGAACCCTCAGGATGGGAGGGGGCAACAGACAGAATAGTGCGGCCAGGGAACAGTACGAGAAGGGACTCCATTCATTCCCTCGTTCAGTCCTGGACCTAGCCCATCTTTGTTAAAACAAACAAACATGGGTGACCCAGGAGAATTTCCAGAGGGCAGGGAAGTTCTTCCTGCCAGTCAGAGGGCATGCATGCATGCTAGGTTGCTTCAGTTGTGTCTGACTCTTTGTGACCCTATGGACTGTAGCCTGCCAGGCTTCTCTGTCCATGGGATTCTCCAGGCAAGAATACTGGAGTGGGTTGCCATGCCTTCCTCCAAGGGCTCTTCCTGACCCAGGAATTGAACCCGTATCTCCGGCATCTCCAGCATTGGCAGGCAGGTTCTTTACCACTAATACCACCTGGGAAGCCAGTCAGAGTGGAGTGGGACAATTTACCCTTGGAGCACAGTTATCCATCCTGCAGCCTGGGATGGGCAGGCAGTGAGGCAGAGAACCAGGCAGACAGGAAGAAAGGGGCAGTGCAATCATGCAGTGGTTGGAGCATAAGCTTTGAAATTAGACAGACTAGCTTCCTATTCCAGTTTTGAGGCTGTCTAACTATAAGCACATTATTTAATATTTATATATCAGTCAGGGTAGTCTAGGGTATGCTGCAGTGACAAACAGCTCTGAAATCTAAATGGTTGTAAATGACAGAGGTTTATCTCTTGCTCATGCTACCTTTCATAGGTACCTTAATATCAATAGTAACTACAGAAACCGTATTGATGGAGGCTTCTTTTCATTAGTCTTCTGCAGTGACTAAGGCACTGTGGAGAGAGCATTGTAACTCACTTAAATGAGTTGCCTCACTTTCACTCTGGTTTCATTGGCCAGAGCTTGTCTGGCTGTGTCTATCTTCACAGGGTGTGGGGAAGTGAGAACTGGAATGGTGCTGAAAAGCTTACACACACTGAGCCTCAATTTCCTTATCTGTAAAATGGGAACAAAACTACCAACCTGAGGTGGTTATCATGAACCTAATGAGAGAATGCACACCAAGGTCTAGTTGCACTCAGACAATGAGAGCTGGGGTTAAAAAAAAAAAAAACCTTTGGGTCAAAAGGGAAATAAAGAAAGCATTTGTTGCTTTTGGAGTTTCCTACATAGCATGGTTCATTTGCCCTGAAAAAGCTGCTGTGCCTGGAACAGCTGGAGCTGGAGTTCTGGCCTTGTTTGGGACTCCAGGAGCCCCTAGTCCTCTTGGAACTCCTGCTTAAGAAAGGCTTTCCTGCCTCTATGAGTCTCAGGGCTGAGCTGGGTGTTCTCCGAGGCAGCCTCAGGCCTCCTCTCCAAGACCATGCATTTCAAACACCGGCCTTTGCTGTGCCTTGGAGGCCCCAAGGAAATAGCATTTCTATTCCAAGAATCAGTTCCCATTCATCACCGTGAAGCACGATACCTGGGGGAAACGGTAACTGAGACTTTGCGAGTCTCCAAAGACTGGAATGTGTCTGCACGAGCTGAGTAATTAGAGCGGTTTTCTGCACACTTGCCTAATCTTTATTTAAGACATTTCACTTAGGTACACATCTAAGTTATTCAAAAGTCAGTTAGATTTAAGGCATGTGCATCATCTAACAATCTCTCTTCTCTATTTTAGAATAGTTGAATAAGCACCAATAATCCTAATTGCAAATATTTACTGAGCCTATATACTAAGCAACTGCACTGCGTACTTAACTTGAAACAACTCATTTAATGTTCATAACAACCCTCTATTCTTCCCTGTACCTGATCTGAGAAACTCAGGACTCTCATTTGCTTCCATATGAAGTTATCTTTAATCATCTTTAAGGGGAAAGTGGTGAATAAATGGAGAATATTTTGTCTCTGAAACTAAAAAAATAATGGTAGCTAACATGTATATGGAGCTTGTTATGTGCCAGGCACGGTCTGTCATGCCTACATGTATTAGCTCATTGGTCCTCTCAATAGCCTGTGAGACAGATAATATTATCCCCATTTTACAGCTGAGGAAACATAGGGATAGAGAGATTATGTAATTCTCTCAATGCTACCCTAGCCAATAGGTGCTAGAATCAGCACTTAAACCCAGATTGAGGCTCTTCGTCACTATACTTTCTGCCTCCTGGAGTCTAGCAATCTTGATGTCTTTAACTCCCATAGGGACCGGCATGTGGAAGACAATGACACAGAGGTTTTTCACTAACTTCTAGATCAACAGAACCAGGATCAATGGTATAAGCCACAAAGAGGCAGATTTGGACTCCATCTAAGAAAGATCTTCCTCAACTCATGTGGTTTAGAGATCAAACAGAATCCCTTGTAGGCAGTAAGTCCTATTGGGCTTGCATGGTTCAGATGCTAAAGAATCCACCTGCAATGCAGGAGACCCAAGTTCTATCCCTGGGTTGGGAAAATCCCCTGGAGAAGGGAATGGCAATCCACTCCAGTATTCCTACCTGGAAAATTCCATGGACAGAGGAGCATGGTGGCCTACAGTCCATGGGGTCACAAGGAGTCAGACACGACTGAGCAACTAATGCCGTCAGCATCAGTAAGCTCCCATCACCAGAACCCCTCAAGGAAAGACTGGATGACCTCTCCCGGGGAGTGATCAGCGCGATTCCTTCCTTGGGCTTGAGATTGGCCTAGATGGCCTGTGTGATCCTTTGACATGACAATTTTATGAACATTACAAGAGTCATGACATCTGAGTATGGCAAAAAGTATTAAACTAATACATCCCTCCTGTACTTAACACTGAGAGCAGATGCAAAGTTCCATGAGTGGTACATATGAAGGCCCAGGATACTTTACCAGAGCTCAGTGGTATCATCAAATTAAGCTCACAGCAAAGCTACTCTGACACATGATAATGACGCAAATAATTGTTGTTACCTGGATGATCAATTAACCTAAGTTCACTTCGTTGACTGTAAGTAGTGTAATTTTCATTAGTCAAACCTCCATTTTTATGTTTTCCTTTTCTAGCTTTATTAATTTAGCTGACTTTTACCGCAGTGCTCAATGTGGTAGTTTTTCTTCATGCTCTGTAAGGCTTTATTCTTCTTGGTGCAATCCTAAGAGAATGAGAAGTTGTTGGAGGTTGGGGGCGGGGGTGCAGCGCTCTTGTTCATTGGGCCGGGAGAGCTAGGCAAAGGCCAAGGACCTAGCTGATAAGCAGGTGCTGTGGGCAGGGGAGACTGACAGGAACAAAGGACCGATGAGCCTGGGGGTCAGAAGGGAGGAGACAAGTTGGCAGTAGAAACTGAATGACCCCTTCCAAAAAAAGGACCAGGCCCTTGGGGCTGAAGCTCAGGGTAAGGGGAAGGAAGTGGTCACAGGCTATAAAACAGAGTAAAACTGGAAGGAACCATATGGATGCAATGTGGTCCCCACCTCAGCTTCTGGGCTATTGTCTGGGTCCCCTGGGGCATGAGGCAGTTCTACTTGGGGTGGGACAGAAGTTCTGGATGCAAGGACAAGAAATTGGTGGTAACTGATGAGCAAAAAGGACCTAATACAAAAGAACCAGGAGATCCTGGTAGCAAATTCAGACCAGTGCTTGTAGGCAAACCCCCTCTCTTCTCAGCTCTTACTCTCATGGGGGTAGAGAGCATAGGGCCAGGTTGCCAGCCCCAGCGCTGCCATGAATCAACATGTAGCCTTGCCAACTACCCTTCCTTCTCTGGCCTCAGTTCCTCATCTCTATGATGGAACTATTGGTTTAGATATTCCCTAAGGACTTCCCAGTTCTAAAACATGGTGGGGGCTCTCAAGACATCTTGTCCTTCACACAGGCTGTCAAGGAGATTAAACCAACTTCGAGTCTCTCTCTCTCCTCTGCTCAAAAATCAAGGATTTCTCTGAGATGGAATTTTTGATTTACAGTCCCAAGAGCAAAGTGGTACAGGAGGGAATAATAAGCTCTTTAGACTTGGAAGCTCCTGCAAGAAATGATGGATGTCCCCAAGGGAAGGTACATCCGGGAAGGTGTCTCCAGTCCCCCAGCAGGAATCAATCTCCCTCTGAACACCCAACACCTCCCTGATAGTGCTTTCTACCTGGTATTTCCAGTGGCTGCTTATGTTTCATATCCTCCATGAGGTCCCAAGCCCCCAAGGTCAGAGATTGTGCATCTTATAGGCTCAGGCAAGATCCCAGGCACAGCTACTGTCTGGCTGGATGAGGGGACTTCTCTGATTTTCAACCAAGTGTCCTGCTTCATTTTGTTGGGAAGACCTACTAGTGTCTGTGCTGCTTAAGTGCACGGAAGCCCTACTACTTCAGAGTTGCTCTTGCAAAGAGAGAAAAGGCAGTGGGGTTATGGGTGGGGCTCTAGGTGGGAACTACCCAGTCTTCCCCTAGAATGCAGCCACCTCCAGGCTTTGCGTCTCCCTCCTATGGCCTTGACTCCATTGCTGCTTCGGAGCAGATCCTGGGGGGATGGGACCTGGGCTGGCCTGCAGGCTTCTAAGAGACCTTGCCACCTTCTTAGGGTAGTGGCCCAAGAACTGAGGCCTGGTGGTGTCACACTCTAAATGTTAAAAGTCTTCACTGATGGTGCTTTTACATTTTTTTTTAAGATAAGTATTTTATTTATTTATTTTTTTAATTGGAGTCTAATTGCTTGACAGTGTTGTCTCAGTTTCTGGAGTTTACGTTTTGGCAAAGTCTAGCCCAGGGATGGGGGAGCCTGGTGGGCTGCCGTCTATGGGGTCACACAGAGTTGGACACCACTGAAGTGACTTAGCAGCAGCAGCAGCAGCCTTTACCTGCTGAATCTTCATCACAACTCTCGTTCTCAGGCTTAGTTGCTCAGGCGTGTCTGACTCCTTGCGACCCCGTGGACTGTAGCTCCCCTGTCCATGGACTTCTCCAGATAAGAATACTGGAGTGGGTTGCCATCTCCTCCTCCAGGGGATCTTCCTGACCCAGGGATCCAACCCGAGTCTCCTGTATGTCCTGCATTGGCGGGCAGATGCTTTACCGTTGAGCCACCTGGGAAGCCCCATCACAACTCTGTGGTAGTAGAACTATTGTGATTCCCAAGTCACAGATCAGAAGACTGAGGCCCAAGTGCACACAGCCAGGGATGCTTTTCCTCTGGCTCCTCACATGGCTCCTCCTCATCCCTATGGCCTGAGCCTTGAGCATTTCTTCCACAGACCAGCCTCTTGACCACCCTCAATCAAGAGGCCCCTCCCTCACCCCACCATTCTATATCCAGATCTTTAAACTTGAGCCTGCACCAGAGTCACTCAGTGGGCTTTAGACACAGATTACTGGGCTCCATCCGGAAAGTTCTGAGTCGGTATAGCTGCGGTGGATCTTGGGAATCTGCATTTCTAACAAGTTCCCGGGTGATACCTATGCTATTGGTTCAGGAACCAGACTTTAAGGTCTATCAATCACAAGTCTGTTTATTTAGTTTGAAACACTAATGAGTCTGTAATTGCTCCATTTCTTTATTTGCCTAATTGCTTGTTGTCGCCTCCACCAAACTGTAAGGTTCAGGAGAGCAAGGACAACACAGTACCTGTTTGGTTCACTGCTCTATCACCAGCTCCCAGCACAATGCACTGGCGGGTGCCCAGTACATATTTGTTGTATGAATGAGAGAGCCTGAGCCTATCTGACTCGAACCTGTGTTCTGAACACCACTGAGGACCACGTGCCTTTGACTTCACGCCCTCCAGCTGGGCTGGCTTCTAGTTATTGGGTACCTGGGTACCAGACATCTAATTGTGTCCAGAGAGACTGTCCCGCACAGTCCAGTCTATACCCTGGAAACTGCCCAAACCTAGAGAGGCCAAGAGGCCACGTGAGCAGTGGATGGGGTGCTGTGAGAGGCAAGGCCTCCAGCATCTGACTGCCCATACGTGGCAGGGCAACCGAGAGCCCAGGAGGAACCCACTCACTGCATCGTCGGCTCACTGGCTCTGCTGGGGTTGGGTGTAGCCAGCCCTGGAGGCCACCGGGCCCATTGGAGTCTGACCACAGAGGCAGCTGGTGACACTGGGATGCTTGGCTGCCTGTTGAAGGCCACAGCCTTGTCGATGCTTCCTCCTGAAGAAGAAGGCAGGGGAAGAAGAAAACGAAGCGGAAGGACAAAAAATAATATAAGCAAATTGCTCACCATGCTTCTCTTTGGCAAGCTAAATGCTTATTGAAATTAAGATAAGCTTGACAGACTTTTGTAAGCAGTTTGGGGGCCTATCTGAGAATATCTTGCCTTGAGAGACTTCTATTAGAACTGACTCCACAACTAATAATGTGGTCTCTGTCACTTAACTCAAAAGCCCCTCCTAGACCCGCACAGTGAAGCGTTAAGGAAATAAAATCCTTTTTTTTTTTTTAAACATATACAGCAAAGTTTGATTTGTTGAGAACATTTCTTCAACTGACAGGTTACAAGCCATGTCTGAGAGGCCCACTGGGAACTTTCAAAATTTGAGCAGCAGTTTCTAATCACTGATGATCATTAGCATTTTAGTGAATAGATTTTTGATAAGAAAAATCTTTGCTCTGTGGGAAGAAAAAAAAAAAGCTCTGACATTTGATAATGCAAACAGAGTAGCAATTTTAATTAGGCCTCCAGTCCTCCTTGGGGTGGCAAACACTGCGCAAGATCCAGATGTTTTCCATCCTGCAAGATGTAAACTCATGGTTGTGTCAAGCCATTGGTGCTGGGTGCTGTGCCACCAACTGGGTCTCCAGGGTGACCAGTAGTAACCACTGTTTGCTGAGCGCTTACCGTGGGCCAGAGGCGGTGCTGTTCACCTGTGCCCTCTCAATTTGTCCTTACATCAATCTGATGAGATAGCTACTATGATTATCATTCCCAATTTACAGATAAGAAAACTAAAGCCCAGAAAGTTTCAGCAACCCAGAGTCACCCAGCTAGTGGTGGAGACACTAACCCAGGTCTGTGTGACCCCAGAGTCTCCACGCTTACCCACTGGGCCATGCTGCTTTCCCAGACGCTACTCACTGGGGATGGACAAGGTGAACAAGCAAGAGCACTGGGCTCTTGCCTTGGCTCTGTCACTGTGTGTGACGAGTTGTGTGGCCTCCCCTGGCCTTAATCTCCCAGTCTGTGGGATGGGGATGTGGTCAGCCATTTCTTCTTCGCTGGACTCTCGGGAGCAGAAGGCTCTGGGGAAAAAGAATGTTCAGAACATTTTTATCTCTTGTGGAGCTAGACCCCGACAGTGTGTCTTCTTCCCCTTGATCTTAGATCTTAAGTGTACCATGCCATCAGTTTTCATGAATGCACATCAAGACAGAACATTTCTAGGCAAGAATTAATCTGAGTTATATTACCATAGATCAGTTTTGCTTATTCTAGGATAAGTGGGATCATATATTATACACTTTTTGTGTCTGGCTTCTGTCCTTCATCGTAATATTTTTGAGATTCATTCAGGTTGTTGTATCTATATGTAGCTTGTTCCTTTTCTTATTGAGCTGTATTCCACTGTATGACTATACCCCAGCTTACCAATTCATTCTCCTGTTAATAAATATTTAGGTTGCTTCTAGTTTTTAAAGATTATTATAAAATTTCTATGACAATTCTTGATGTAGCCTTTTACAGACATACGTTTTAATTTCTCCTGGATGAATACCATAAGTCATTGTATAGATATATGTTAAACATTTGCAGAAACTGCAAAAAATATTTTTCAAAAGTGGTTGTTCCATATTACACTCCAAACTGTGCAAGTCACTATTGCTCTCCATCTCCAGCATCTGGTGTTGTCAGCCTTTATCATTTTAGCCATTCTAGACAGTGTATAGTAATATCTCACTGTGAATTTGATTTGTATTTTCCTGATGACTAATGATGTGAAATGACTTTTTAAAGTACTCATCACCCATATGTGTATCTTTTTTGTGAGCTGTCCACTCAAGTCTTGTCTATTTTTTTTTTAAATTATGCTTCTTGTCTTTATTATTGGGTTATAGGAGTTTATATATTCTGGATATATCTTTTATCAGATAAGCATGTTGTGAATATCTTCTTGTCATTCTATGGCGTGAAAGAAAGTGAAAGTCACTCAGTCATGTCTGACCCTTTGTGATCCCATGGTCTATACAGACCATGGAATTCTCCCAGGTCTCCTGCATTGCAAGCTCATTCTTTACCAGCTGAGCCACCAGGGAAGCCCAAGAGTACTGGAGTGGGCAGCCTATCCCTTCTCCAGCACACCTTCCCACCCAGGAATTGAATCGGGGTCAATTCTTTACCAACTGCATTGCAGGCAGATTCTTTACCAACTGAACTATGGCTTACCTATTTATTTTCTTGATGGCAATTTTTTGATGAACACAAGTTTTACTTTTGATCAAATTCATTTTCTCATTTTTAAAAATTTTTTATGCTTTCTGTGGCCTTTCTAAGAAGTCTTTGTTCATAAAGATATTCTCCTATGGTTTTCTGTTTTCATTTTGAGGTTTTTAACCCATTTAGAATTTATTTTTATGTATGATGTGAGATGGGGTCAAGATGCTTTGTTTTTCATATGGGTGTCCAGTTCCTCCAAAACCACTTGTTAAAGACATTTTCCTTTCCTCAATGACAATATATGTGTTGACCCACGTCTAGATCCTTTATTCGGTTTCCAAATTTTTTTATGTCTATACTTTCACCAAAATCACGTTATTTGGGTTTTTATAGTTTTATAGTATGTCTTAAAATCTGGTTGGAGTCTTTTCATTTTGTAACTCATTTTCAAGATTATTTTAGCTATTGTCACTCCTTTGCTTTTCCAAATAAAATTCAAAATCATCTTGATTGGGATTACATTGGCTCTTTAGATCAACTGAAGAAAATTGACATTGTAATAATATTCCTATTAGTCTTCTAAACTATGATTTTTTTCATTCAAGTGTTAATTTACTTAATTTATTTAGATCTTTTTAATTTCTCTCAGTGTTGTTATAGTTTTAAAGTTTCTGTGTAAAGGACTTTCACGTGTTTTGTTAAATTTATCCTTAAGTGTTAGATCTTTCAAAATGCTATTGTAAAATATGTTTATTTTTAATATCATTTTCTAGTTATTCACTTCTAATGTATGGAAGTACAGTTGCTTTTTATGTATATTGTGATATCCTAAATTCTTTTGTTAGTTCCAGCAGCTTCTTTTTCTTTATAGATTCTTTAGGATCTCCTGTATACACAGCCATGCATCTGCAGATAGAGACATTTCAGTTCTTCTTTTGCACTCTGCATGCTTTTTATTTATTTTTTATCTTATTGCACGAGCTAGAATTTTCCCTTCAATGCATCTTAATTTTGGTAAAAGCTGGGCTTCCCTGGTGGCTCAAACAATAAAAGAAAGTGAAAGTGAAGTCGCTCAGTAGTGTCCGACTCTTTGCGACCCCATGGACTGTAGCCTACCAGGCTCCTGCCTCCATGGGATTCTCCAGGCAAGAGTACTGGTGTGGGTTGCCATTTCCTTCTCTAGGGGATCTTCCTGACCCAGGGATCGAACCCAGGTCTCCCACATTCCAGGCAGACGCGTTAACCTCAGAGCCACCAGGACAATAAAAGAATCTGCCTGAAATGTGGGAGACTTGGGTTCAATCCCTGGGTTGGGAAGATTCCTTGAAGAAGGGGATGGCTACCTACTCCAGTTGTTGGTTTTTTTTAAGTATTTATTTATTTGACTTATTTATTTTGCTGTGCCAGGCCTTAGTTGTGCCATGAGGGATCTGGTTCCCTGACCAGGGATCAAACCCAGGCTCCCTGCATTGGGAGCGTGGAGTCTTAGCCACTGGACCACCAGGGAAGTCCCCTACTCCAGTTTTCTTGTTTGGAGAATTCCATGGACAGAGGAGCCTCGTGGGCTACAGTCCATGGGGGTCACACAGAGTCAGAAACTAGTACTTTCACTTCACTTTTGGTAAAAGTCAGTCTTTGCACAGGACTCAAGTTTTTGTTTGTTTGTTTTGCTTTGCCTTTCTTCATAAAAAGCACAAATAATCAGTTGTAAAAACCCTTCTATCTACACAGTTGGTATTTTTCCAGACCTAGCAGCAGCAGCAGCAGCAAGAAGAAACTAAAAAATTTGGCTTTACTTTTTTTTTATTCTTGGCATGGCATGAAATTTAACTTGCATAGTAGTTATTAATACTGTTTGCCAAGTACTTTTGGTCTTCCCACCTCTGGGCACAAACTGACATTGCGCTTCCCAGACAACTTTTAGTTAGGTAGGGCCGTGTGACTGGTTTCAGCCAATAAGTGAGTGCTGAAATGATATGTTTCACTTCTGCACCAGAACATTGAACTACTACTGATTCAAGAGCCTCCAGAACTCTCTTTTTCCTCTAGCATAACCAATTTCCTCATACATTAACCAGTGATGCTTGGAATGAAATTTACTCCATCTTCTTGTATCTCTGAATATCTACAATTAACAGAGCCCTTACTTCTGACCCATAATGGACATATAGCTTGAGGTAGAAGTAAAATTTGTTGTTTTAAGGCACTGAGGTTTGGGGATAATTTGTTACAGCAGCATTATCTAGCTTATTCTGATGAATGCAACTTGCATGAAGTTTTCAAAGAGAGATGGCTAAGCAAAATAATAGGTAGAAGCAATGCAAAAGAACATATTGTTTTTCTTCTCTAAGTGAAACAAAGGCTATATATTCCCAGAGAAACCAGCAGTGAGTCAGAACTCAGAATCTTACTCAGATCTTGTGTATAATCAGATCCCCAGTGCCCAGCACCCAGCACATAGTAGGCATTCAAACAGTGTTTACTTGATTCAGTTAAATCAGAGTTCTCCTTTCAGGCTCTGCTTTGTAAAATAGAAGCACAGCATTTTCTGTCACTTTTCCCCACTAGCATCTCATTGCCTGCAAATGGGAGTGACAAAAACAACTTGTCCTCGAGAATTGTTGGGAGAAATTGAGCTGGTCACAAAACACTTTGCAAAATGTAAAATCCTATCTAGGTGGCAATTTTCTCCATTGCTATGCCAATTGTAATAAATATTGTTTTTAAAGCTGGCTCCTGGCTTGCTTTCCCATGGCCACCCCATAAAGCACTCCAACACACTGGGGGTTATTGTTTACTCTGGATTTGCGTGTATGTGCATGACACTTGTGTAATGCTATTTGTTTACTGAGGAGTTGAGTAAAACCCATCTTGTAGCAATAAAACTTGAGAATGATGTCATACCTCATTGGAGAGGTGATGGATCAGAACAACTGACCCAGGACAACTGTATCATGTGCTCCCCAAAGGCAGAGGGCCTTGTTTCAGCCATTTCTGCAGTCCTAGTGTACCTAGATTAGAGAATGTTCTCTGTGAGTAGGAATATTTTTTCATCTTGGCCCCAGATTGTATTGAGACCCTAGGTTGCTAGCTTATGTATACCTTTGGGAAGAGTTCAGGAATTCCCATAAACTATGCATCTACTGATTGTTAAATTCATGTTCACTGACCACTTAGTGTTGACCATATGCTAGGAACTAGGAGGAATGCAAAAATTACTGATATATTTTTTGATCCCAGTGGGCTCCCAGTTAGTGGGGAACTAAAGGAGACATTCATCCACTCATTCATTTACCCATTCAGTCATTGATTCTACTAGTACTAATTCTACTAATGTCAATTGATGTTCTAGGTACCATTCTAGGTACAAAACAAAGTCATGGCTCTTACAGGAGCATATGTTCTAGAAGGAGGAAACAGGCATTAATCGTACCATTACAGTAGTAAATATTTTAATATGATAAACAAAGTTAAAGAAGATTTTAGAGTTGTGTGAGCACAAAAAACCAAGAGGAACAGAGTTTATCAGTAGGGCTCAGCGAAGGAAGTTTTCTTTGAGCAACTGACCTCTGAGTTTAGACCTGAAGGGTAAATTAAGAGTTACTTGGTCTGACAAGTCAGGCAGGAGAGAAAATACATTTAATGTGAGAAAGACTATATGATGCGCCACAAATGAGAAGCAGATAACATTCTAGAGGAGGTTCCAGAACAAGTTTCATTGTTACTAGGGGAATGAGGAAGGCTGCCAAAGTTAGAACATAGTAGGGGATGAGGACTCTAGGGTAGACTGTGAACAGCCTTGAATGCCAGGCTAAGGAGTTTGGACTTTCCCCACTGTGGCAGAGTCACTGAAGGTTTTGGAACAGGAGAGTGATGTGATCAGAAAATTTAGGTGAGAGGGGCTCCTTCCTTCCCCACTGTATGTAGTCCAAAAGGATCTCAGAGCTTCTGGCCTCCTGGAGCTCAGAGAAAGGTTTCAGTGGTCAGTTATCCTCTGCCCATAAGAAGAAACCACATATACAAGAGAGGTAGGGAATAAGGGACACAGGGTGCTATAGCTGGCACTTACTTCCTTAGTGGCAAGAAAATGTGTGTGGGAGCATTGTACCCAAAATGGCCCAGAGCAGAGAGCTGTGTGTGAAACAGGCTGATATGAGAAAGGACCTTGTATTAGTTTTAGGACCCTTTAAGGTGCAAGGGAAAGAATCCCAACTCAGTCTAAAATAACTAAAGAGGATTAATTGAGCTATGAGACTGCATATCTACAGGTGATGACACTGTCTTCAGGATGGCTGAATCCAGGGCTTAAACCAAGTCATCAGGATGCTCTTTCTTGCTCCATCTCTTGCATTTGCTTCCATCTGTATTATTGGCCTTGTTATCTCCCATTATAGTTGGGGTTCCTTTAATGCAGGTGAAGAAAAGAACTCTTGAAAGTTCTAACCTTACATTGAAGCACAAACAGGAAGTTTCTGGGAAGTAAATAAATCACAGGGAAGTACTCAGATTGGTCCTGACAAGTCACATGCCCATCTCTTGGACCAATCCCTGCTGCCAGAGGGAAGAGGTACTATGGTTGGTCAGGCCTGTCTGGAGACCGACTGGCAGCCCCAGGCAAATCACACACAGTGAAGGAGAGCAGAGCCCCAGTGGAAGCAAAACTGAGTTGACAAAAATAACCCAGAGTCATTATGGTCTGTTTCTCAGGCTGTCCACTGTAAAGCAAGTGACCCATGGAAGAGTGTTTGTGTTCATCTTAGCAAGCTGGGAGGCCAGGTCATTCAAGGAGAGAATGATAATAATATTTTATTATATACATATTTTTAAAAGAGCTTTTTAAAATATAGACATTACTCTTTCTTAACTTTCATTTATTTATTTTGTTCGGGTGTCAGCACAATCTTCATTGCTGCATGCAGGCTCTCTCTAGTTGCCTCAAGCGGGGGCTACTCTCTAGTTGCAGTGCACAAGTTTCTCATTGTGGTGACTTCTCTTGTTGCAGAGCATAGCCTCTACAGCACACACTTAGTAGTTGTGGGCCACAGGCTTAGGCATGTGGAATCTTCTCAGACCAGGGATCAAACCCAGGTACCCTGCATTGACAGGTGGATTCTTTACTACTGGACCACCAGAGTAAAAGTCTTTTTAAAATATTCTTTTCCATTATGGTTTATCATAGAATATTGAATATAATTCCCTGTGCTATACAGTAAGACCTTGTTTTTCATCCATCCTATATTAATAATTTACATCTGCTAATCCCACTCTCCCAGTCCTTCCCTCTCCCACTGTCCTCCCCCTTGACAACTGCAAGTCTGTTCTCTATGTCTATGAGTCTATTTCTGTTTTATAGATTTGTGCCAAATTTGAGATTCCACATATAAGTGATATCATATGGTATTTGTTTTTCTCTTTCTGACTTACTTCACTTACTATGATAATCTCTAGTGGCATCTATATTGTTGCAAATGGCATTATTATGTTCTTTTCATCATGGAGTAGTTAGTATTCCATTGTGTGTGTGTATACACACACACACACACACACACACACACACACACACACCACATATTCTTAATCCATTCCTCTCTCAATGAACATTTAGCTTATTTCCACGTTTTGGCTATTAAATGAACTTTTGAAGACAGGCGTGGATGATAAGATTAATTAAAGCTGTAGAGTTCTGTTTTCAGTAGAGGTCTAGTTGCTCCTCCAAGAGATAGCTCTGTAATTTTGAGGGAAGAGCCTTGGTGGGAAGTCAGGTGATTGGTCTCTGGCTCTGAGCTTGCCCCCAGCTCATTCTGATCTTAGACAAGTCCTCTGTCTACAATAAGAGGGGTGATATCTGCTGGTAGACTCATGGACTGTAGCCCCCTCCTGCAAGATCCACTCTCTCTGAGTTAAATCACATTGCAGGACACTCATTGCTCCCACAAGTACAAGATGACCCACAGGGAGCATGTGAGGTCCGCCCCCACCAGCTTCTCTCTGAGAACTGAAGAGCGTGTGGCTTATGCTGGGGTTAAGAATGAACTATAAGTTCAGTATTCCTGAAATGCCTGGCTGTGGCTCCACTGACAGGGAGCTACAAAGAGGGCATTCACCAGCTGTGGTTTCTAAGAAGCCAATTCGCAGAGTCACAGAGACCCTGGGCTGGAAGATCTGAAAGGTCCCTGAGCCAAGACCCCGTCGTGTGCTGGAGCTCCCCCCTGACAGCCAGGAGATCATCCCTCCAGTCTCTGCACACATCTGTGATGCGGGCTCATGCTCCTCCTCAGACCCCTCAAGGGTCCAATTTGCCTGTGACACCTCCCTACAGGTGCCAGTGGTACAGAAGAGCATCCTAGTCACCATACGGGGAAAGAAAAAGTCAGAATGGCTGAGCCTTGAGCAAGTAGCGGAGGCAGGAGGTGAGGGGCAAAGGTGGCAGGACCTTAAAGACTGAAAAGGAGTCTGAACTCTGCCTCAAGGGCAAGGGTATACCTCTGAAGGACACTGAGCAAGGGGGAAGGTTAGCCCTGGGGAAGGCTCCCGGGATGCAGTGTGGAGGACAGTGAGGCTCATCAGGAACCTGAACCCAAGGGGGATGATGGATGTGGAGTTGATGGGGAGACAGGTGGGAAGACCAAAAGGCTGGCTGAGTGGCATTTGGTGACCTAGCAGATGTAGGATAGCACCCAACGGGAGGACAGAGGCAGCAGATGCTGTTGGTGGGATGGGAACCCAGAGACACAGCTTTGGACAAGGAGGTAAGTTCACTTGTGGATGTGGGGCATGTGAAATTCGTGGGGAACTATCTGGAGACTTTGGGGATGGTAGTGGAGGCAGGAGGTTCAGACAAACCCCCTGATTCCCCCACCTCTTCCTCAGCAATGATTTAACCTATCCTGGGCCACTGAGAGAACTAGTCTGCTCCAACTGGAGTCTCAATTTCTGAATAGGCATTCTGTGTGGAGCAGGGATTTTACTGTCCTTCCTCTGTGAGGTCTCTTGAGCTTGGGGTCCTGAGGGGTCCCAGACTCTCTGGGGATAGGGAGATGCTCCTGTATTTTCCATTTCTCAATGGCAGCTCCAGAAGGGCTCAGAAGGCAGGTAGAGGCTGGTGGTGGGGGCAGGGCAGGGGGAAAGGAGCCCAAGCAGGTGCACAGGTGTGCAAGATGGGAGAGGAGGGCTTACAAAAACACGATAGATGAATGTGGGTTTCTGTTTTACTAAACATTCCAGGTGAAGCATTTCTCATGGGTAAAGTGAAAAGTATGAAACTGTTAATCGCTCGATCGTGTCCGACTTTCTCGACCCCACGGGCTGTAGCCTGCCAAGCTCCTCTGTCCGCAGGATTATCCAGGCAAGAATACTGGAGTGAGTTGCCATTTCCTTCCCCAGGGAATCTTTCCAACCCAGGGATGGAACCCAAGTCACCTGCATTGCAGGGGGATTCCTTACTGTCTGAGCCACCAGGGAAGCCCTCTCATGGGTAAGGAAGAAGCCAAAAGAGAGGAGCCTTAAAAATAGAGGCTAGCTCCTTGAGTCCAAATTTTAAAAGCTTAGGAACTGCTGAGATGGGAAAAGAATGGATCAGATGGCTATAAAAATGAGTTGAAATAAAAGGAAAGAAAAGACAAAATTATTATGCAAGCAATACACGATTATATTTGTGAGCTAGAAAGTGTCATGTGTGGTAAAAGGAGAGGGTGTCCCTCTAGGCCTCCCCCGTTTCCTTTAGGTGGTGGGGTCACAAGGCCTGGCTCGCCTCTCCTTGTTCCCGGAAGGACAGCCCAGCGCGGGTGGGGAGAGGTTGGGGGGCAGGCAGGGGCAGGAAGGCTGGACCCTCTGTGGGTGGCCGGAGACCTGGATCCTGAGCCTACTCAGTGCGGAACTCTGGCCTTGGCCGTTGCCTCTGGAAAATGGGGCGAGGCGCCTGCGGGGCGTCTGGCCCGGCCCGGGGCTGAGCTGCTGATGGGCACGAGGCAGGGGACGGAAGGAGCCGGCTGGAAGCTGGTAATTAATAAATGAAATGCCCTGGGACTGCCGCGGAGCCGACTCAGATGACATATCTGTCGCGGGCTCGGCAAACCATTAAATGACCATTTTCTGACAGAACGACTTCCCCCGCTGCCGCCGCAGAGCTGCCTTGGCTTGCCTGGGACGCGCGTCCTTCTCACCCGCTTCCCTCCCCCGGCCCGCGCCCCCCGCCCCCCCGCCCCTCCCCCGCCCAGCGCTCCGCCCCTCCCCCACCCAGCCCTCTGCCCTGCCCGCGCTGCCGTCATCCGGGGTGCTATCTCCCTTCCTGTCTCTCCACCCCTCCGCCTCTCTCCGTGCGTTCTCTGCGTTCTGTTTCTGCCCTCCTGGTCTCTAGGCGTCTCTGTCTCCTCCCCTCCCACCCCGGCGTCTCTTCTCTTTGTGGCCGCCTCTCCCTTTCTCGGGTCTCTGCGCGCTCTCTCTCCCGGCCCCTTGTCCTGTCTCTCTCTCTCTCTGCTTCTCCCCGTCTGTGTAAGGTTTAACTACACCCCCCCCAACCCCCGTGTCTGGCTCAGCCTCCCCCCTCCCCCGGTTGCCTGACGGCTCCAGTTCATTTCTGCCTGTTTAATTGGGCCCCGGATGAGTTTGGTCGACAGGGCCATTCATCATGTGGCCGCGGCTGGCGGCGGAGCCCGGGGGAGCGGCGCTGACAGCTCCGCCAGGCTGGGATGCGGCCTGCGTCGGGAAGTTCACATATTTGGGCATTAGTGCAGCTATTAGTTTAACAAGCTTCGTTTATCCTTGTCACTACCACTTCAGCTTCCCATGTAATCATTTGAAATGTAGATTACAGCCAGACAAATGGGACAGCGCAAGATGCGCAGGCTGGAGGGAGTGACACGCCGCTGCTCGTTAGGGCCACCTTCCCAGCCCCAGCCCCTCCCAGGCCCGGGTTTGATTAGCTTAATATTCACATGATTTCGGTAGGAAGCGCCAGTCACCTGTGCTGAACCCCTGGTGCTGGGTGGAGGTGCCCTGGGGTGCCCCCAGGTGAGGGTCAGGGCAGGGCCCCTCTGGTCTAAAGACCAGCCACCTCTAGGCAAGGATACACAGGAAGGCCAGGGCCTCAGAGCCTGTCTCCCAAAACCCCTACCTAAGGGGTCTTCTTCTGGGGATGAGGGGGTTTCCAGACTTGGCTTCTCTCTCCGGTTCTGATTTCTGCAGCCTGGACGCTGGGCCCTGTCTCCCTGGGTGACCTGAGTGAGGTCTGTCCTTCTCTGGGCCTCGTGTCCCCATCTGGAAAGGAGGGTTTCAAATTAGATGGTGTTGGCCTACTTTCCTCACCTTGGTTCCCCTGATGGAGTCCCCCAGCTTCTAGTCATTTCTATCTCTCACCTGGGAGACTAAGGGTCCTTTTCAAAATGTGAACCTGGCTGTCTACACCCTGCTGCAGAGGCCCTCATGTAGCCTCAGAGGGGCTACAAGGCCCCTCACAGAATAGGGCAGAGCCCCTAGGTAAGGGAAGGGGTGGGGGGAGGAGGGTGTGGGGTTCCACCACTGCCCACCCACCAATGCTTTGTGCCCCCCCAACCCTGGTGGATGCAAAGCGTCTCCCTGCACCCCTGGCAGCTGTCAAACGCCCCCACTCTTGCTCTCTGGGGGTTTGTGCCGTTTTCTCTACCAGGAGAACTGCTCTGTGCCCCTGTGCCCCTCTCCCAGCTCCTTTCCTCAGCATCTCTTATCCTTCAGATTCTCAGTTTAGAAATTCCTTCCTCCAGCACATCTCCACGCGCCCAGTCCTCTGCCCAGGGCTTCTCCTCCTCTGTGGGTCTCAGAGCCCTGAACCTCCCTTCAATAGAGCTAAATACACGGGGTCAGTCTATTTATTTTCATCCCCACTGGACTGTAAACTCCATGAGGGCTGGGCCTGCCTAGCACCGAAAGTGCACGACCGGAAGAGTAACTGGAACACAAGCTCTGTCTGAGGAGCCTCTCTCGCGCTGGTGTTCCTCACACAACAACTGTGTTGTGCCAGGGCTCCTTCTTCCTGGCTCCCCTCTTCCGCACTCTGCTGATGTGTTCTGGAAGGGTCAGAGTCTGATTCTCGTCGGAAGGCTCCTCTGAATCCTTCAGCTCCCAGGAGAACACGGTCAGCCCACTTGGAGTTCAACCTGGAAGAGTTTAGTGAAGAGACTCTGTGCAGAGGTGTGAATATCACGGAGGAGACTGATGTGGATGGCAAGCCTCAGTGGGGATCTCATGACCCTGGACTGAGGGAAGGTGGGGTCGGGAGGAGAGTGTCATTGCCAGAACCCAGAGAGAGAGCTGGAACCATGGAAGAGGAGCTGTAGGAGGATGTAACTGTAAAGGCAGCCATGCAGACCTGGGGGGAGGTGAGGAGGGAGTGGGGGCTGAATTCTCTGATGGAGTCACTCTTCTCTCCCTCCAGGCTCTGGCTGGTGCCTCCCAGGGGCCAGGGTTCTGTGTGATGTGGGCCACAGTGACCACTTCCTAGGATGCAGGGCAGGGTAGAGGAAAGAGATGAGCTGGTGGGTTAGGGGACAGACGAGGGTATGGAGAATCCCACGCGCTGCCCCCACACTCCCTCAGGTTGGCCCCTCTGCATGGAGGCCAGGACACCCCGGAAGGGCCACAGGAAGGCACATCTCAGGACCAAGTGGACTCCTCCAGAGGACTCCACAGGGCAAGGACACCATCAGCTGCTGCCTTTACCTCATGTCTTCACTGGCACCTCTCTCTACCCAGCCCAGCTGGCCTTAAGCTTGGTGTCTTTTTCCACCTCTTTTCCCTGCCGAGGTGCTTGTCTCCGTTTTCTTCCTGACACCTTCTGAATAATGACACCAGACCTTGAAGCCAACGAATCGTGAATCAAAGTGGCTTCTCGATATCATAAAAGAGATGTTCTAAACCCCAAACATAAAGATCGTTTTATCTTTATTAATAGTTTAACGCATCTGAAAAAGCTATTTGACATTTTTTACACCTCCAACTCCTTCCTTCATGCATTGCTGGTCAGATTACACCAGGGTTCAGCCACTTAAATCCACTTAATAACTGACTAAATTCTACACTGAATTTACATTGAGCTACAAGCTGATTCTAGGATACAGATGAATTTTCTAACGGGAAAAAGAATATCCACACCAACACCCTGACTCCAAAATTGTAAATCTGCTTTAATAATGAAAAAGGAATTAAACTGTTGGGATTGATGTCATGTTTAACAGCATTTCCTGATGAAGACTGTAGCACAAAGTGAAGAAATAGACCTTGATTAATAATCTGGAGTATTTTCTTCACCTGTTTAATTGAAGTACCACATTGGCAAACACACACGTGAAATTAATTGAAAACACTGGAATGTGGGCTCAGCGAACAATCCCTCTCTTCAGCTTCTGGCAGACTCAGTGCACATCCATGTATGACACTGTTAGTAGAAATATTTGGTCATTAATGACACTGACTTAAAATAACATCTTGTTGGCTAATTGTTTACATTGTAGATACAGACACCTACCACGATCTCAGAAACATATCCAAACACATATGACCACATTTAGCATATAAACCAGAGAAGGCAATGGCAACCCACTCCAGTGTTCTTGCCTGGAGAATCCCAGGGACGGGGAAGCCTGGCGGGCTTGCCGTCTATGGGGTTGCACAGAGTTGGACACGACTGAAGCGACTCAGCAGCAGCAGCATATAAACATACACACACACTGGAGCCTAGAACTCTACACACCCACACGTTGGGACATACATGCAAATATTCTCTCAACAAGAGATGTATATGCATGGGTCCATAAATGGTACACACATCCTCCCAAGCCAGGCTTAGCAGAGAAAGGGGAAAAACCTGTCCTCTGCCTCTCCTCAACTTCCCAGAAAGAAAAAAAATATCACTGTCAGAAATGTGATAGGACTGTCGAAGACAAGTAGGAAAAACCTCAAACCAACCATGGAAGTTGTGAAACATAAATCCCAATTCTATTTGTTCTGCGACAGTGTACCGAGCACACATTTTTCAAACCACACATTTTCAGATAGAAAATCAAAACCCTCACCAGGCTCGGAATGGCTGAGGAAGTTGGATGGAAATTCTAGTATCCTGGCAGAAGGAGAACTGTTGGCTCGCTGGGACTGAAGGATGCTCCTGGACCACCATCAGCAGGCATTAACTGGCCTCTCATCCTCTCTGTTTTAGAGTTGCCATGACCGTGTCCACACACCCAGGGCTGTGATTGGACAAACATTCCATAGGTGTGTGTGTGTGCGTGTGAAGTCACTTCAGTCATGTCCGACTGTTTGCAACCATATGGACTGTAGCCCTCCCGGCTCCTCTGTCCATGGGATTCTCCAGGCAAGAATACTGGAGTAGGTTGCCATGCCCTCTGCCAGGGGATTTTCCTGACCTAGGGATGGAACCCCTTTCCCTTACGTCTCCTGCATTGGCAGGCAGCTTCTTTACCACTAGCGCCATCTGGGAAACCCTCCATAGGTATATTCTCCACTATAATTTTTTTTCTTCTGGGGAGTCTTCAATAGCTCTGATCACCACACAGTTCATGGGGCTGTCTTCTACTCCTCTGAACTGATAGCCAGGTCTGTCTCTCCACTGAAGCTCACATGATTGATTTCAGACCTCCAAGTAGTCTGGGAGCTCTTCCAATGCTTAACTTCTTTCTCCCAAGGACCTCTTCCCTAAGGATCAAATATTGACTAAAGCAGTTAACTCCCAATCCCCAGAGAAGTAGATAATGTTACTATGTATTATTCAGAGTAGTGTCTGTTTATACCCACATCTGGTTTTTCTTTCCCGGAAGCTATTTTGTTAACCTTGATGAAATGTCCCAAGACTTCTTGAAAAGCTCCATGTTTTTGGTGGTTTTGCTGTGCCATGTCCCTAAAACCATTTGAAGACTGAAAAAAACAAAAATGACATCCTTGGGTGAATTCTCTCCCAAGCATCATTCTTCCTCACAAAAAAGTTTCCTGGATCAGACAGTCAGGCTTCTCTTTGCAGAAGCCTCACTCTGCCCTCCCCAGTTTGTCCCTCATGGACCCTGAAGCCACCATTTTTTAATAGTTCCCACTGGAAACCACCTGCTGACAGGCAGTCTGCTGCCATTGGCAGCCTGGCACTTCTTTGGCTTGGGGTTAATTTCCAATGACAGATGCCTCATTGTGGCCAGAGTTCTGCAATTTCATCCTCCACTTTCTTCCCAGCCATGGGGAGGGCACTGGTACTGACTGAGATCCAGCTGGTTGGCTAAGCAGGATCCAGTGAAAGTGTTAGTTGCTCAGTCGTGTCTGACTCCTTGTGACCCCATGGACTATAGCCCACCAGGCTCCTCTGGACATGATCCAGTGCCAAGGGGCTTTTGAGGGATGAAGATCATCACAGGGAAGGAGCCTTCCATATCTTTGATCTCTTATTGACTCTGAGTCCCTCTGCTCAGTGCTTGGTCTCTTGCCCCTGATTCATTGGGAACTGCAGACTCAGAGAGGTTTTTTAGACGGAAGGCCTGGAGAGCAGGGGGTTCAGCTATATGTCCCCTACCCGCTGTGCAGTCAGAGACACTGAGCCCCAGGTGAGGACCTTCTGACATGGGCTCATGTATGTACGTGTGTGCTAAGTCACTTCACTTGTGTCTGACTCTGCAACTCTATGGACTGCAGTGGGTTCTTTACCACTAGTGCCGTGTGGGAAGCCCTCTGACACGGAATTAGCCAGGAAGATGACAGTTCTCTCTCGGGAGGAGGGTTCTTAGCTGAACCCTCCTGAGTTTCTGAAGTAGGTCTGGGTCCTCTGCCATCTGCACCTAAGTCCACCCTATCTTCCGTCTCCCCGCAATTCAGTTAAACAAACATTTATTCAGTAACAATCAGCTGAATAAATAGTAAACGAATGAGTCTCTTCTTTGCACCAAGCAGTGTGGGATGGGCTGTGGAGATGTGGTGGTGTGGTAGAAACTGCTGCTCATGTTCCAACAGCCACCCTCTCCTTTGCCCATAGTAATACTTTGTACCTGGACAATTTTTTTTTTAGTCGCTCAGTCGTGTCTGACTCTTTGCAATTGTAGCCCACCAGGCTTCTCCATCCATGGGATTCTCCAGGCAAGAACCCTGGAGTAGGTTGCCATTTCCAGGGCCACTCAAATAAAGATCACCTTCTCCAAGCTCCTTTGCAGCTAGATGTTGTCACGTGACTCAGTTCTGGCCAATGGGATGTAAGCAGTAGTGTCAGGTGCCTGCCTCTGAAGAGACAACTGGTTCTCGTTTCTTTGTCTCCTCTGTCCTGCTTCCTGGAATGCTGGTGCTGTCATCTTGGACCTTGGGGCTGAGGGATGCAGCCCAGGGAGGGCCAACAATGTCTGAGTCTTGTCCTTGTGGACCTGCTGCCACCAAGTTACCTTATCTACCCTGTACCAACTTTCAGACTCCACATGTGAGACAGAATAAATCTTATGTCTTGTATAAGCTACTGTTCCTCTGGATTTTTCAGTCATTCATAGCTAGTCAATTATAGGCAGTAAAATAAGTACTTAAAGTTTGAAAAAAGATCATATTCTTTCTAGCTTTGCCAAGAAAACATTGGACTTTTTCAAGGGGAAATTTTATTTTTAAAAAAACTAGATCCTCCTGTTGAAAATATTTCAAATGAAGAGATATGTGTATGTACACACATACAACTCACTTTCCTCCCGCCCCAAGCAAGCATGGATCAAGGAGCATTCATACTGGCTGGAGGGAGGAGAAAGCACTGGACATTTCACTTTAAAATGCAGATCCTGACAGCAGTTCCCAGTCACCCCAGCTGATTTATGCTTTTTTCTGGAATTTTAGTTTTTCTGAGATTTAACTTTTGGCTGCGTCAAGGTGTGGCGAGTTGAGGCATGTAAACACAAGGGCAGATCAGCAGATCTGCTGGCTAAGAAGACAGCCACACAGGAAGAGACATCCAGTCTCTCCTGGAAGAAATCTCCAAACTTCCAGGGGATGCTCTTAAAGCCATTTTCTCTCGACTTTGGAGAGAGGAAGCAGCAGCTCTGTCCATAGGTCTCCTGAACTTGCATTTTCCCCAAGCTCCCCACCACTTCCTCTCTGTTTTCTTATAGTTGTGGTGGTAAATGGGGGGTGGGGGTTACTGAACAGTCAGGTCCGTTCTCTGAATTGTCACCTCTCAGCACGGCAGAAGGTGACCAGTCACTCCACTCTTAGAAGCTCCATGAACTTTTAGGTTTGACTTTGGGCTTCGATTAGGTAATTTTTGGACAACAGGAAAAAGTCCACTAAGTATCAGTGCCTGGGAGACAGTTAGTACTCAATAAATGCTAGTAGGTATGATGGTTCACAGCTCAATTCAAAGGGTCTTGTATTTAGAAGCAGGGCAGAAGATCAGAGTGGACCAGAAGCAGTACTGATGAGAAGCCATGGGACTCCTTCAGTTCTTCGGGCAGGGAATATGCTTGTTCTTCAAGCCTGGTGTCAGCTTGAGTTCAACTGAGGTTAGGGCAAAGGGTAGAAGCAGGGAGCTGGGTAGGACATACTCAGCCATTCATTTGCTTCAGCCTCAGCCTCTTCATCCTTCACCTGTCTGGAGTTGTTAGAAAAGAATTGGGTGAAGCTGAGGTTAAAATTCTCTGAAATTCATGCATTATATAGATACAGCCTGGCTATCTGTCCCCAGGCCCATTTCCTCTTCTTCAGTGCATAGCAAGACTGCATTTCTCAGCCTCCTGTGCAGCTGGGTGTGGCCACTGGGTTCTGGGAAATTGAATGTGAACGGAAAGGAAAAGCTCCCAAGGTATAATCTTCCATGATCCTTCCTTCTGTGCAGGCTGGATGCAGATAAATGAGATAACCTTGGAAACCACATGTGGCAGAGCCAAAAGAGAAAAGGAGGCTGGATTCCTGAGTTGCCTTGTGGAAGGCTGCCTGCCTATCAGGTATACCCAACCACTGTGTAAGTGAAAAACAGACTGCTGTGTTGTCAAAACGTTGAAATTTATGGGGTGTTTGTTACATCAGCTGGTGTTGCCTCAACCAGTACACAAGTTTATACAGTAATTGAGGAAATGCATTTGCATCCCATTGTCCATGCTTTAAGAACTTCCAGGAGTTTCAGAAGTTTATCTGCCATGCTCTATAAAGTATGCACAGTGTTTTAATTCCACTTCCCAGGAAGATTTTCTTTCCAAACCCTCTTCAGGGGCCTTCCCTATTAAAAAGACCCATTTATAGAAACTTCTACTTAGCATTTTTGGAACTTGTTATCCTATTCAGCAGAGTCTAAGTCAGGAGGGTTTGAACTCAGACAATTACTGCTCTTGATTAACAACAAGAACTGATGAGTTGGCCTTTCCAGTGTGCTAAGCAAACTCAGCCAAGCAGAAAATATCACTGAAGGAGAAACAACGGGAAGTGATTTTCTTGGTTACATTACTAGCCGTCATGATATTTACACATGTTTGTGGATAATGTGGGAACCTCTGCTGCCCATGCCCTTCCACATGACACTGTTGGGTTTGAAGCACCATGAATCCCACTTGACCTGGGCTTTAAATGTCAGGAAGTGGGAGTGGGCAGGCCCAAGTGCAAGACCACCGCTGTGCTCTTTTAGAGTCCCTGCTCCTCTGGGCCAGCACCCAGGCCTAGCCATTTGCCCAAATTAGGTATTTAAAAAAGATCTTTGTGAAGTTGAACCATGTTTCTAATCTTGAATTGGACATTTACTAATATTTAGTATTTCTTCATTTATGAATGATCTCTGCATGTCCTTTTTGACTCAGGTGGTAAAGCATCTGTCTATAATGCAGGAGACCTGGGTTCCATGCCTGGGTTGGGAAGATCCCCTGGAGAAGGAAATGGCGGCTCACTCCAGTACTCTTGCCTGGAAAATCCCATGGATAGGAGAGCCTGGTAGGCTACAGTCCATGGGGTCGCAAAGAGTCAGACACAACTGAGCAGCTTCACTTTCACTTACACTTTCATGCATGTCCTTTACCTATTTTTCTTTGCGATAGTAGTATTTTTCATGTGATTGCATACAGCATTTTCATATATTAAGGGCATTGCACCTATTCACATTTTGTAGGTTTTTCCCCCTAGGTTATTTGTCTTTTCTGTGGAAAAAAACTGTACATATAAAGGTAAAAAAAAGAGAAACAGTCAAACATTTTAAATTAATTTGTTAATTTTATTTTGGCTGCACTGGGTCTTCATTGCTTGAAGTCGACTTTCACTGCGGTGCTTGGGCTTCTCCCCGAAGTAGCTTCTCTTGTTGGGGAGCGTGGGCTCTAGAGCACCCAGGCTTCAGTATTTAGGGCGTTTGGGCTTAGTTGCTCTGCAGCACGTGGAGTCTTCCTGCAGCAGGGAGCAAATCTGTGTCCAGGCAGATTCTTTATCATTGGACCACCAGGGAAGTCTGAGAACAGTCAAGTATTTCTATTTTTCCCTTTGAGACTTTTCTGTCTTTATAAAGTCGCATTCCATATTCTTACCTCTGGAGCTTTGTTCACTGTTCCCACGGCTTGGGATGCCTTTCCTTCCTACCATCTCTAAAATTTCTTATTGGGATCCTGACTACCCATCACAGCTCAGCTCAAAAAATCATTTCTTCCAGAAAGCCTTTCCTGATCACTCTTCCCCTAAATGAATGGAATCCCCCCTCTGAGCCTAATTAAATGTTCTGTCTGCCCCACCCATAGGTGACATTGGTTATGTTGCCTGGAATTAAAATGTGCACATCACCTGCCCCAGATGGCAGGTTCCTTGTTGATTCATTTTTGCACTTCACCTCTTGGGCTGTTTGGGCTATTGTAACAACAACAACAACAACAACAACAACAAGCCACAGACCAGGTGGCTTCAATTACAAACATTTATTTCCCAGTTCTGGAGGTTGAGAAGTTCAAAATCAAGGCCTTGGCAGATTCAGTGTTAAGTGAGTACCTATTTTCTATGCCCTTATATAGTAGAAGGGGGTCTCTTTTATTAGGGCACTAATCCCATTCATGAGAGCTCCACTCCCATGACCTAAGCACCTCCCAAAAGTCCTACCTCCATACACCATCTTATAGAGGAGTAAGTTTCAATATCTGAATTTGGGGGGTAGGGGGAACAAATATTCAGTTTGTTAGGGGAGTAAATTTCAATATATGAGTTTGGGGAGTAGGGGGAACAAATATTCAGTCTGCAGCAACCATCCTCCTGCATCTAATACTAAGCCTGGCTCAGAGAAACTTCTAGCTAGAGTTTGACCTTTGCATGGTAAAATTTTGATTTCTTTATGGCAGAGGCAGTATCTTGACAAAACTCACATCCATCTTTCAGAAAAAAATCTCACACAATGCACAACCTGTTCCTCATAACATCTTCCAAGTAAACATTATCATGTATAATACCCATTATGCAGATGAAAAACCGTGGCTTCTAGAAGTTAAGAGACAGCTCACATCACCAAACTGACCCTTAAGAACTGCAGCTGAGACTCCAGGCTGGGCTCTTACGTGCCTTTATCCCTCCGCCTTTTTCATGGCCCTGGTGTAACCCTATCCCTTGACAGATCACCTCTGTCCCCAGCATCCAGCATAGGGCTTGGCTCCAGTGGAGGTTTGAAGAATAAATGGGTACGAGGCTTGAGCCTCACATGGCAGGTCTCAGGCATCTCCTCCGCCTCTCATTGTGATGGTTGCTGAGGGCAGAGGAGCTGCTGGACCAGAACGTGTTCAGGGTGCCATTTCCACCCTCCTTACTGGAAGCTGGTAGGGCTTCCCTATAGCTCAGATGGTAAAGAGTCTGCCTGCAACACAGGAGACCTGGGTTCAATCCCTGGGTTGGGAAGATCCCCTGGAGAAGGAAATGGCTACCCACTCTAATATTCTCACCTGGAAAATTCCATGGACAGAAGAGCCTGGCAGGCTACAGTCCATGGGATCACAAAAAGTTGGACACGACTGAGCAACTAACACTTTTGCTTTCACTCTACAGGAGGTCTGGCCCAAGCCCACGATCCTGCATCATATGGGGCTCCACATGCCCTGGTTACTGCAGATACCAGTGCCCCATGAGGAGGGCAGGCATGAGGACCTGTCCCCAGAGAGCCGGGGACAAGAGCTGCAGCCTCAGGGACAGAAGCAAGGCTCTGCCTCACTGGTTCCCTTAGGTTTGGAACCCAACCTTCAGTTCCCAAATACTGCTGCTTCCCTTTGAAGTTTGTGCCTCTAAGTCCTGAGTGTTGGGGAGAAAGGAGCTGGGCCAGTTCTCCATGTAGCATCTCTCTCTCCCTCAGGAATCACCTTTGTCACCATCCATTGCCGAAATGAATGGAGGCTGCTCAGCCAGCTTTATTAAATATGAATGAGTCGCAGCCCATGGCCCCCACGTGGTCACTCACCCACTCCATCTCTGGCAATTACCGTGTCACACACACTGTGCCAAGGGGCGCAGCGGTCCCTGCCTGCCCTTGCAGACTGACACTGCCCAGCAGGGGCAGGGCTCGGGCTGCAGCTGCCCTGCCCCCCGATGGAAAGCCACCCCAGGCTCTTGTGCAGCCAAAGCACTCAACTCTGAAGGCCTAGAGACACGGCACCTTCCCCACGGAAGGATTGTGGATTCTTAGGCCCTGAGCTCTGGCCAGATATGGCCTGTGGCTTTTGAGCCCAAAGACAAAGCCTCCGGGTACGTGCGGCTTCTGAACTCTGTTGCACATTAGCAGGGTGTGGGGCGTGCCCAGACTGCTTAGGTTCTAGGCAACTTAAAAATCCAGCCTGGTTCAAGGTTAAGAGCGTGTGTGCATGCACACACCATTACTGAGCAAACATGCATGTTCACTTTCATAAGAACCCCTAGATAATAAGCTTCACATTAGCAGGGTCCTTGTTTGCCAGGTTTTCCAGTGTTAGGGACAGAAGAGATGCTCAACCACTCTGCTGAATGAATGAATGAGGTGGGTGTTACTGACCATTTTGGAGCTAAGGAAATTGAGTTTACAGAACTCAGCCAATGATCCCCATCACAAGTCAAATCCAGGGGTTTAACCATTACTCCCCACTGGTCCAGGGGCTGGCAGTTTGCCTAGAACCTCTCAAGGGTGGGGACTCTGCCTCTCCCGCCCCTGCCCAGGACCCAGTCCAAAGTGCCAGCACATCATTCAAGTTGCACAGATTTGTTTTGACCCCGATTTTATCAGGAGAGCCAATAAAACTCCCCACAACTCCGATGGGCTTTGTTAAAGCTATCAAAGACCATTTATGAAGTTGTAAAAATGAATGTGATCAAATGCTTTTTCTGAACTTAAAAAATTACTTTTATTTTAGTAAACAATAAAATTATGGCAAATATTTACAAATAATTATCTCACATAAAGGTTACATAAAATCAATTCTTCACAAGTAACAGTCACTCATGAAAAGACACACAGATATTGAAACTACGCCAATCTTATTGCAAGTTTCTCCAACTAATCTAAAATAAAGGTGTTGCGGTCAACCATTTAACTTAGAATAAAACCACAAATTCCAGGTTCAATGAGAAAAAAATAAAAAAAATTAACCAAAATCCCACCCCTCTTTTTTCCCCAGTCCCACCCCCAGCCCCTGCCCTCTTCCCAACAAAAGAAAAATATGTCTGACATCTTTGGCAAATTGGCACTGCTGTAATTACATTCAAATATTATTACACACAAAAGCAACACACATCACTAAGAAAAAAAAAACACCAATATTTCAAGTCAATTATTTTCTACTAGAAAAAAAGAATACAAAACATACACATTTTTAAGAAGCATTTTTTTTCAATCTGTTGGAGACATCATCTCCCACTTTCAAAGGCAATTCAATTGTGGTATTTTTTGTTTGTTTTTTGTGGGTTTTTTTGTTCTTTTTTTGTACTTTTTTTTTTTTTTACTAGTAAGCGTCTATGCAGGCATCACAAACTTTGGCGGTAACAGTAGATATGTATTTTTTTGATGCTGGAAGGTCAGTCCCTAAGACAGTCAACTGTCTCAAAGAATGAAAAGCAAAAATCCATGTGTCTGCCTGGCAATGAGCTTCGTTTGCAATGTAATCTGCATTTCTACAAATACTCAATGTCCAAGGCCACAAGAGATTGAAAAACCAGGGCAGCGTCTTCCAGCAAGAGTCGGGGCAAAACCCGAGTCAGATTTCCACCCTCTGCCCAGACTTGAAGGCCCAAAGGCAGGGCCTGAGAAGTGTGGTCTCACTGCCCACAACCCCACACTGTGCTGGCAGCTTGGATCCAGGGCGCAGGCCTGCCTCTTCCTGAGCCCCAGGACAGGCTACTGCCAGGTCTGCTCGCCTCCTCTGACCAAACACAAGAAGAGCAGGCAAGAACTGGCATAAGAAGACTCAGTGCTTCCTCTGAGTTTCAAGTATGTCTGAGGTGTCAGGGTGCGAGTGTGTGTGTGTGTGTGTGTGTGTACACTCACATGGGCATGTATGAAGGGGAAGGCCAGATTTGGAGGCTCTGAGCTTTGCAGGGTGTTGAAAATAGACTCAGGACTTATTTATTTTCTTTTTAGCTTTATAGCAATTAATTGGCTATTGATTGGTTGGAATGTTCAACTCTCCATTTCCTCAAATGCAATAAAATAGTTTCATTAAAATGTATTCATGCTTGAAAATAAGGGAGCCATTAAATGGTTTCCTTTCTGTTCCACTCCAAGGGAAATGCACTGTTTGTAAATCAACAATCCGTCATCCAAAATCACTTGTTGTTTACGGTGCTTTTGGAGAAGATGAGGGATGTGGCCACGAGCATGGTGACTGTGGGGATAAGAGCAGCCCTGTGGCTGCAGGAGTGGGTGGGCCCAGGTTGCGATGAGTGAGGCTGCTGGTGGGCCTCCTCCAGCCGGTCCTCAGAGTCAGGGAGGAGGGCACCTAACTCCCAAGTAGTGCCTCCCTGCCATGCTCAGAGTTGCCAAAGCTTTCCTGCCCCTTCCGTCTGGCCCAGAGGCCAAATATACCACCTGAGACCAACTCCCTTTTAGAATTCATCAAGATTCCCTCAATAAATAGATAAGCAGCTGCATTTTCTCCTCATGTGGCTCAGGAGTCTTAAGATGTGGGAAGAACAGACTTACTGAATGGTAGTTCTGTTTACCCTTGGAGGTGAGCTAAACAGAACCCCTGGGAACATGTGGATTGAAACTCTAGAATGGTAGGGATGTCACCCCGAGGTCCCCTTTGACTGGGGGGTGGTGGAGTCCAGGAATGGGACCCCGTGTTAAGAAATTACAGCAAATGAAAGATCAGCTGGTGCCTGCCTGCTCCCGGCAAGAAGCGCCCTGTCAGAGAAGCTGCAGGCCCCTCGTCAGGAGAGCGGGCAGGCAGGGGACTCGCTCCCAGTCGGCCCCCTGGGACCTGGCCGCCACTCTGGAGGCACAGCCTTGCTGACAGTGGGGAAGGTGGATCAACACCGCAGCTCCACCATGAATATGCAAGAGGGAATCCTGAGTTTCGGGGACAACAAGGGACAAGGGGCCGAAGGGGCTGCTGGGAGGTGGGGCAGGATGCAGGCTAGGAGTCATGGCCTGACTGTCCAACTTTTCAGTAATGTATTTTGTTACCTCTTACAAAATGCGCTTGCCTTGGACCTCTCCGAGGCCCAAAGAACTAAAGGAATACATTCTTTAGGAGCACCAGTGTGCGTGCCTGGAAACCATCAGTGGTGGGCTCCTGGGTTGGTGAGGCCAAGGCTGCAGGGCCGCCTCTTAGCAGGGATGCCAGGGAGCTGGTTTCGCCTGCAGGGCTGTGGATCCACCCACTCTAGCCTGGCCCTGGCCAGTCCAGGGTCCTGGACTCTTCTTTACCCTTGTGGCAGTTGTGTCTCAGACATGACTCATTTCTAGGTATTTGTCAAGAGTGCCTGGTTTGTTTTCAACATTTGCTCTCCATGACTTGGAGCTAAATTTTAACTGAAATGTCACCCAAAAGAGGGTGGCTGGAGCCAGAGGCCGCCACGGCAGGGTATTAGCTCAGGGATGTAACTTCTCATAAAGAGATTTCATCTTTAGCGCCCCTGTGGCCACATCTGGGGTGCTTTCCTGGACCTGTGAAAGACCCTGGCAGCACTGACCTCCCCTCAAAGCCAACAGTCCCCTATCCCAACCACATCCCATGGTCTACCCCGCCTGCCTGCAAAGCCCACACAGCCTTTGAGAGCCAGGAGTGTGGCAAGGAGAGGATAGGTCTTGGGAGTGCCTGTTCCTGACACTGACTTGCTGAACCTCCTCTCTTGCCTCTCTGAGCTCCCATCTCCCTCGTTGTCCTTCATCTGCAATGAAGGACAAGGAGGTGAAGAAGAGAGGCATTGATCAAAGACTGGGGGGTCACAAGCTGGTGATCCATGGGTCAAATTTCACCCAGACTTCTTTTTGGCTGACAGAGCATTTTAAAGATCTCACACTTGAATGCCATTGGGTAGGGCACGCACCCACCACCTAGGATGCCTGTGCCCTGGAGAAGTGACGTGGTCACCCCACCTGCCCAGCCCAGGAAGCAGCTGCTCCAGGGCCCCTGAGAAGGTGATGGTTGCTTCCCAAGGCTGTGGGCACCCCTGATGGCCCAAATCTGGGGACTACTGCATATTGTCACAGCCAGGTTTGAAGTCTGTTCCGTAAGAAGGAGGACAAAGAAAAGAGGAGTGTGGAGACATCTCTCCTGACACTGGAGCCCGGGACCCTGCGAGTCAGAGTGGGGCCCACGTGCAGGCCCTGTCAGGCCTTGCTTGGGTGAGCTCCCACGCCCGCTGAGTCTCAGGCACAGCAGGGAAGGAGTAGGGGTGAAACCTCAGAAGTGTTGGTGTGGATCTGGCAAAGACCTTGCATTTTTTCAGTGTTAATGGAAATCAAGTTGGACCAGCAACACCCTGGCCCCTCCACCAAACCAGCCTCTGAGTCACAGTTTTTTCTTTCCTCACTGCAGGTCTTGGGGTTTCTAGGAGACTTAAGGGTGTTTCTAAGCCAAACATTCCCATGACAGGAGCATGAACCTGGAGAGAGAATGAAGCCGGGAAATCTGAGCATTCTCTTCACCTCTGTCTTACCATGTGAGCCTCTCAGTCTTCCCATCTATAAAATGGGCATTGTGATCTTTGCCCCATGGGATGGTCAAGGATTGCAAAGCACCGAACAAACATCAGTTATAAAAGGGTGAAGCCTAACTAAGGCGCCTTGGGAAAGGGCTGTGGATTTGATATGTCATCAGATTTTTCTAGGTTGCAGATAGACTAATGATATGAAAATTTTTTGTAAAATCTACAATGTCTTTTTCAAAAAGGGCTGGAACGCAGGGCTGAAGGCCCATGGAGCAACACCCCAGGCCTCCTGCCACGATGCTGGTGAAAGCCCTGGCCTTGTGTTTTCCATTCAGAATTTTCTGGAATCTAATCAACGGCTTGTGTCCTTTGGAACCTTCCACACCAGCTCCTAGGCAGCTCTGCAGGCAACATGGGAACTCAGTGGGTGAGATCAGGTATGTGTGTGGGAACATGCGTGTGCTTCCATGTGCGCTTGTGCTTCTGCCTGGCAGCCCAGGAACCAAGTGGTTGTCTAATCAATACAAATGCAATCGGAGGACTCATGGAGGGAGCTCATCACAGGCCAGGAGGAACAGGATGGGGAGAGGGGTACACTTGAGGCCAGGTGGGTTTTGATGAGGAAGGATAGTGTGCGCTTAGGTAGCCAGTTCAGGGAAAGGTGACCTCCTCCCAACAGCCTGAGACCATAGGAGCATCAGGATCCAGGGATGTGGGTGCCAGAGGCCGAGAGGCCTGTGCTGCAGACCCCAGACTCCACCACTTTCTCTGGAAGGGAGGGCAGGCGGGAGACTCCAGGTGACATACCTGCTCCTACCTTGCCTGGCAGATGGAGGTGCAAGCCGGTTCATCTGGGCTCCTGGAGGTGGGCTCTGGCCCAAGAGGTCTCCTTTCTTTGCACAGCAGGTTTCAGGATGGTGGCTGTGCCTGCGGTGAGCCCACTGGGGCCACCTGTGCCCTGGGGACTGGGCTTCCTTGGTGGTTCTAACAGCCCCAGGATACATCATCTGAGGAGGTGGCCCAGAACCATCTTCTGCTGCCCTCACCATCAACTTCCCGCCCCAGGGAAGGGAGGATCACTACAAGCCAAGGGTCAGGGGGCCGAGCCCAAGCCTCATCTTCACTAGTCGCTGCCTGGGGACTCCACCTTGCCGAGCCTCAGTTTCCTCTTCTATTCTACCACCTTATAGGGGTATTGCGGTGGCGGGGGACACTTGGTGGTGGTCAGAGGAGGTCTGCTGTGTCTCCCTGTCTGGCCCTAGGTCTCCCCGAGCTAGGGCTCAGTTTCCCCTGAGGGGAGCTGACTTACGTCTTCCTCAAAGCTGATTTTCAGCCCCTAGGTGTTCTTTTTTTTAAACTTGGTCCAAATATTAGCAGGACTCAGGTGCCCCAGTCTTCTTGCTCAGAAGTGGAGGGCCTGCCCCAGATGCCCCTGTCACAGCCCCAGCAAATGGGGAGAGGAAGTAAGGGATGGAGAGAGCTGTCGGGTAGTCCTGCAGGGGAATCCTGCTGTACCAAGGCAGCCGAGGCTCAGAGAGGTGAAAGGTCTTGCCTGAGGACCCATAGCAAGGCAGGCACAAGTACAGCCAGGACAAGACCGCTTGGGCCTGATGACGTCAAGCATGGGCTCTCTCCACCCCGGCTCCTTGCCAGCTTGGTGACATGCAGACATTGGGCACATTGTCACAGGAGATGGCCAAGTCCCCTGTCATAGCTGTCATTCAGTCCAGATTTATATGACGCCTCTACCTGGCTGTTCTGAGTTGGCAAGAGATAGTATGCAAGGAATTGAGGACCAAGGCAAAGAGATGGTGGCCACTGGTACCTCCATTTCAAAATCACTCCCAGTTCACACCCCAGTTCCTCACTGCCTGTCCCGTTCTAGGAAGCTTTCCTCTGCTCCCCAGATCCTCCCAGGTCACTTTTTCTGACCACTCCAGCCCACAGTGAGTTCTCCCAACTCCCACTCCAGGCTCCCAAGGCCCTTGGCTACGGCCTGACCATCACAGCCCCTTGTATCAGCAGGTAGGTACGTGCTATGCAAAGCAGGCCTCCGCCCCTACCCAAGCACCTCGGTTCCCAGCTGCATAGTAGGCTCCATGAGACAGAGAGGGGCTGCTCAGGATGTTCTGGCTGATTGCTGTAGGTGTTTGTGGTCCTTGGTCCAGACAAAGCCCTTTCTGTTAATCACTGTCTACGTGGCAGGGACAGGCTTGCCCTGAATCCACTCTCTGGCGTCTTGGAAGGTGGGAGAAGTGTCCATGGTGGGTGTCCAGTGTGATTTGAGCCTGGGTGCACCTTAGTAAATGCATCCCAGTTCAGTTCAGTGGTCCAGGGGCAGGGCGTCTGGAGAGCCTCACGCTCCGCCTTGGACCATCATCTTCTGGGTCTCGTCCGGCCCTAACATTCCAAGTCCACAATGCAATTGGTATTTTGGATGCCATCTCACTTTAAAACAGTAGCTGAGGAATCTCCTAGACGGTTCTCTTTTGAGTCCTTTGATACAGAAAAGAGCTGCTTGCACTGCATTGGGCCCAGGGAAATGGGGGCAGGAAGCCAGGGAGGGGTCTTGGGGGGAGGGGGGTGCTTAGAGAAAAACCAACCCAATGAGACTCTTAGTCCAGATATTAAAGAAGTAGCATGAGCAGAGGCTGGGGTCAAGAGGTGGGCATCCTTAGTCTCAAGGGCAGCTCCAAACCCACCTTCGGGGGCACCCAGGGCAGAAGCGTGGCTCTGTGCACAGGTCCAAGTCCTCCTGTGACACCTCCGGAATGCTGGATGCAAAATGGGTGGGCAGTCTGCTCAGCTGGATCCTCGGGCCCACAAAAGAAGCAAGAAGGTATTTACATGGCTGCTGTTGAAGCAACGAAAGCAAAGTTTTCCTTCCAGGCCTGGGGCAGGAAGACGGGCTGATGGTCAGACAGCTCGGGGGGTGGGGGTGGGGTGGGGGTGCTGGCAGGCTGCGCTGGGGCTGTGGTTGTCTGCAGAACAGTCTGTTGGTTTGCAGTCACCACCAGGAGAAGCTCATAAGTTGACTCTTAGAAATGGACAGGTGTCTAGAAGTCCAGTAGCTCTATCAGAGACCCCGGAGTCCCTGGCAGGAAATGGGGGAGGGAGTTTCTGGCAAGTAGAGGGTTGCTGGGGGGGGGGGTGGTCTCATTGGGCCCCTCTGGCTGTGTTTGGAGGGGGCTGGGAGGCTATGGCCTTCAGTGATATATGACAGAAATGCTTGGCGCCTGCCTGGCTCTGGGGGTCAGTGGCGGTCGTAGGCAGTGGCAGCTGTGGGCGGGGCAGCTCCTCTGGCAGCAGCAGCGCTGTAATAGTATGGGGAGCCTGAAAGAGACAGGAGAGGCCATAGAGGTTGGAGGGAGACCTCGTGCCCCGAGCTCCTACCTGGGGTCCCCTTTCCACCAGCATCCCCTACCTCTGTCCCTTCCTCTTCCTTTTCCAGTCCAGACCACTGTCCTCTCTCACCAACATCTTGGTCCTTCCTCAGGGCCACTGCCTGGTTATAGGTTTCAGGGCCTCCTCACCAGCTAGAGCTGGTGTGGGCAGACTGGGGCCGATCCTCCAGCCCCGATTCAGTAATTCGCGTCTTCCCGGGACCTTGCCCTGCCCTGTTGTTTCTGTGTTGTCTGTGGTGCCCTCATGCTGCTGCTGCAGAGCTGAGTATTACAAGAGAGACCACATGACCTGGGGAGCCTAACAGGTTCACTAGCAGGTCCTTTACAGGAAAAGTGTGCCAATTTCTGACTAGGAAAATGAAAAGTCATCGCTTCTTAGTTTGGCCCATGGGAGCTTGGTGACCTAGCCCTGCCAACCTCTGAACTTCCCTCCACACCACCACCCTCCTGCTCACACTCAGGCACCCCGCTCCTGCAGAATCCAATTCCACAACCCTCTCAAATATACCAGAGTGCTGATGGCAGCTACTGCAGGTGGAGCACTTGCATCCCACCCTGCCACGTCCTTTACACAGGTTGTCTCATTTAAACCCACGGGGCAGGTAGAGTTAGCCCATTTTATCATACTCCCACGCCTCTGTGCCTTTTCCATGCTCTGCCTCCTGCCTGGAACATCTCAGCTGCACCTCACACCCGCTTCCCTGTCTGCTGCCTAGTGCTGCCTCCATCACGTCCCCGAGTCCCTGTCTCCTCCTCTGGGATACCCCCTTTCCTGAGCCTATGCCCTGCTGTAGGCTGGACCACATCCTCTGATCACTTCCTGCTCTTCTTCTCCCCCCTTCACCTGGATGTAGAGTCCCACAAAGGGGCTGGGTTCTGCTCTGCTCAGTGTTCCTGTCAGCCCCCAGCCTGCAGCCCAGCATATGGTACGTGCTCATCTGGGTTGGCTGAGAAAATGAGCAATGGCACTGAGTGAACCAACAATAGTAAAGACCCTGCCCATTCATTCATTTATTTTTCTGACCCCATTGGCTGCAGTGCTGGGCAATAATGAACAAATTCAGGCCAAAGCTCAGAATCAAGAGAGGATCAGAGCTCTGAGAACAGAGCTCTGGGAATGCAAGATTGTTCTGGCAGAGGCAGGCTCTTCCTAGAGGAAGCAGGTTGGGATGAACTTGGAGGATGTGAAAGTTTGGGTATGTGAATACATGGGAGGAGAGAAGGGTATAGCCCTGCTTCCTGTGACCTCTGGGCAGAGCCAGTGTGGGGCCTCATGTTTTGATGCTGGGTTCTTCCCACTGTCTCTGGGCTGCTCTCTTTGGATGACATGTTTTGGATAAGGCGTCCAGGAGCTGAGCTCTGTGCTCAAACTTCTCCCCAGGGATGAAAGAGTCTGGGGATTCTCAGGGAGACAAGCAGATTTTCAGAGCCATGGAAGCTAGAGACACTGGGCCATCCCCTCCTTTTATGGGTGAGGGTGGGGGTGGTGGAACTGAGGCTCAACAAATGAAAGTCATGTGCCCAAAGCCACAGAGCCTGGCCTGGAATTCTGGTTGTCAGTCCTGGATTAGGACTCTTTCAGCCATGATGCAGTTCACCGCATATACTGTCATGTTGGGAGAGCCGTGTTTATGCAAGTGGCTAGCAGCTGGGGTCCTGCCAGCCACTGTAGACCATGTGTCTGCTGGGATAGGAACGGTAAGCTTCTTAATTCCCCGGGGGACGTGGCTCATTCTGAAATCTCACCCAAATCTAAACCAGTCCTGGCAATTCTCCCAGATTCCATGACTGGGCACCAAGGCCTGGAGATCACCATTCAGGCTCTATCACTCTTGGCTGAGTGATCCTGGACAAGTGACTTCACTCCTTGAGCCTCAGTTTTCTCATTTGTAAAAGGAGGTCACAGAGGGGCTGTATGAGGGCACCCATGAGGTAAAGATGTGAAGGTGCTTTGGAAATTGACACTTTTCTAAGCCCTGTATATCCTTTAACTCTTTTAATCTCCACAACAGTTCTATCAGGTAGGCACTAGTATTGCCCCCATTTAGCAGATAAGGAAACTGAGGCACAGAAGAATAAGTAGTTTGCCCATGGTCACCCTGCTAGTATGGAATCAAGAGGACAGGACTGATCTGTCCTCCAAACCCAGCCCTAATTAGTGAATATAATTCTCCCTCCTGGCCCCCAGGAAGGCAGTATGGCTCAGGTAGTAGTGATAGTTGGGGAGCAGTCAATGCTGGAAGGCACGGACACCAGTGCCAGGCTGGAGTATTCCCAGAGATGGATTTTTCTGCTGCCCCCTGTCACCTCCCTGGTTGGACTCTTGCCTCAGATGTCTGTCAGCCTTCTCTGCTCTCTCTTCTGTGCGATGGGGCCAGAAGCATCTGCAATGCCAGCCTTGCATCCTCCCTTTAGGGCCCAGGTGAGGGGTGTGTGTGTGTGTGTGTGTGTGCGTATGTGTGTGTGTGTGTGAGGTAAGGGCCAGCCCCACAGGCCCAGGCATGGCACAGAATCAGGAAAATCACAGGGGCTGCCCGCACAAATGAGGGACAGGAAATCCTGGCTCGGTCCTCCTAGTTTCCCTGGAGTCAGCTCTCACCCTGGGCTCTGACTCTCTCCCCTCTCAGAGTCTAATCTCTTGGCCAGGCCGTCCAGCAGCCCCAGTGTGAGGGCCCCATGGCAAAATCAGAGAACGCTTACATTTACCGTGAGAGATGAAAACATCACCTCACAAAGCGCTCTGTCTTCCTGGTGCCCATTAGACCTCCATCTGGAATAAACTTGTCCTTTCTTCTGTCATTTTTCCTCTCTAATTCACATTATCATCAATTTACTTCTTGACACAGTCATTCCGGGCTCCAGCTCGCTCTCTAATCCCTTTACAGCGGCCACAGGCACTCCGGTTCTAATCCTAATTGACCGCAGCGGCCTTTCCTCCTGCCGCCAGCCCGCCACCCCGCCTGCCTGGGGCCCCAACGGGATGCCAGATCCCGGCTCTCCTGGCTGGGCCTGGCGTGGGTAGCCTGCGGGCAGCTCCCAGGAAGGAGGGAGAAGAGAGCCTCAATAGGGGGCATCACTTGTCCTCACTTTGGCGCTGTGTCCCTGAACAAGGCTCCCTTCCACCAGACCGGCTGAGGTGTGGGCAGGGTATGTGAGAGTCCTTCCTGTTTCCACAGTTCCCGCTGTGACACCAAAAAGCCTCAGAGCAGATTCCCCCTGACACCCTCCCTAAGTAGCAGAAATAGTAGGCCTACTCCTCTAGCCCAGTGGGTTTCCTCCAGCTGAAGCCCTGAAGACACTGGGGGAAGGGCAGGCTGGTAGCGGGGAACAGGCCTGGAACTTACAACTTATGGCAGAGCAACATATGGCAGGGTTTCCCAGGTGGCGCTAGTGGTAAAGAACCTGCCAGCCAATGCAGGAGATGTAAGAGGCATGGGTTTGATCCCTGGGTTGGGAAGATCCCCTAGAGGAGGACATGGCAATCTCCTCCAGTATTCTTGCCTGGAGCATTCCATGGACAAAAGAGTCCATGAGGTTGCAAAGAGCCAGACAGCATGCATGCATGGCAGAACAAACCTGGCGTCTCCCTTGTCTCCAGGAAAGTGAGATCACTGTGCTCGGGGCCTCAGGAGAGCATCATGACCTGCTCGTGCTTGAATGATACTGCTGGTGGCCATTATCTTCACTTTACACCAGAGGCAACTGAGGCCCTGCTTGGTTGATGACCTGACTAAGACTCCCCAGGCTACAGACTTGGGCAGTGCAGAGGCCATTTCTCATGTTTGTAACAGCCCAGTGTTGTTTAAACATTTCTTGTGTTTCCAGAATTTTCTGTGGTATGAGCCCCTGCTGGGAGTGGGTGCAGAGGCACCCAGCTCTGGTGATGGCAGCACAAAGCTCTCAAACACCCTGGTTGAAGCAGCAACACAAAGTGGGCTGCTCATAGGTGCCAACAGCAGGGGTGTTTATGCTAGAGCAGCCCTGGTGGTGTTCCCGGCTGTGAGTCCCATAGCTATCTCTTTGATCCTCCTAGAGATTACAGGAGCCCCCAGTATTCCATGATAAATTCACTTTCTGCTTAAACTAGTGAGGGTGGAGTCTTTTTTTGCAACTCAAGGGCTGATAGATAAAGTAACCCAGCTTTCAAAAATAGACCAGCACTGTTATGGCATACAAGGACCAAGTTATTTGGGACTTAGGCTTGTTCCTATGGAGAGATAAGCCTCTTTTTCTGGTTGTAGTTCTGTTCAGACTGAATTGGTCAGGAAGAGAAAAAGTACCACATCACACACTGATTATTAATACAGGCTCTAGAATCAGGGTGACCTGAGTTTGAGTCCCCATTCTGCTACCTGCATGCTGTGTGACCTCAAGTAAGTTAATTAACCTTTCTGAGCCTCGCTCTCATCATTGGTAAAGATAATCCTATGTGCTGTCTAGCAGATAGGATATTTGATAGGATAAAATGAGGGTAAGACAAAAACCCACATGAAGGGTTTTGCCCAGTACCTGAACAATTAGCAAGTGCTCATTTGGATGAACAGAATTTTGATTCTTTTTCTCTTTTCCACACTGGTTCTGGCACCCCTCAAGGCACTGGGCACATCCTAGCACAGGCTTTCTCATCGTAGCACACCTGCCTAAGGCTCTCTCACTCCCAGCCTATGAGCTCCTTAAGACAGAGTACACAACTTTTCCATACCAGACACACCACCCACATGTATAATTGTGCATGTCAACTGGATTTCACTCTATCTTGAGCAGCAAAGGCCTCGGATGCAGTCTAGCCCCACCCTCCCTTTGACATCCCCTTGGGCTGCTAGCTGCCCACACAATCAGGTGCAGACTTCTCAGACTGGCATTCAAGGTCCCCCACCTCCTACTGTATCCCATGGCTACGCTTGCCCAAGCAGCTCCTTTCTCACTTCTCTCATTCTGGAACTTGCAGGCAAATGAGCCTATTGGACACCTCAAACAAAAAAAAAAAAGGCAGCCATACCCCTGTGCTGGGGCTCAGGGCTCTGTGCCATGCATGGGCTTGATTTCAGCCCCCACTTGTCCCCTTGGGCAGTGCACGGCCATACATGGAGATCTTAGGTCAACATGACCTCACTGGTGTCACGTCCATCACAAGGAATTCCTCCTACAGTCTGACCCAGGCCTCCTTTGTGCCACATCCCCGTGGGTCTCTCAGTAGTGCTGGGACCAGAGCCCTGTACAAGGTCGATTTGCAGGGAGCAGCTCCCTAGCTCAGGCTCCAGACCCACCCCCTGACCCCATCCCTGCTGAAAGACTCTGGTTCAGGGTCAGCGTTTGCCTCCTGAGACTGACAACTGGGCCAACTGAGAACCCAGACCTCTCAGTGGGGCTTGTTTAAGGAAAAGCATAAGGTAAGCAAAGACCTGGTTCAATACTTAGAATTTCAATTTTTACCAAAGCCAAAAAAGAAGTCTAAGCCATCAGTCCAGAGATTCAGCCCCTGCAGGAAGTCATAGAAGGTGAGAGCCCAGTCTTCTATATAATGAAATCTGCAGGCACAGATCTGGAGCACTAGCTGGCATTGTTCCTTATTTCTCCTGAAGTTTTGCATGATAAACTTTCAAAATGCTTTGGGCAGTCCAAGGCTCAAGCGCACGGAAGAACGGCAGCCAGGAAGGTACAGCGTCTGCATCATTGTCCCAGTCACCAAAACAGGTCTGGGAAGGGACCAAGGCTGTGACTTCATGGCCTCCTTTCCACACGCATGCCTGGCAACTTGAGTTTGAAGACATTAGGTTCTTGCCTTTTTGATGAAGTCTATGGTTCTTAGTCCTTGAATAATTCAGAGAACCCAGGGAATTCACAGGTTCTTTCTTAAGTAAGCCTTGCTAAGGTGTGCAGACAAACCTGGATGGTCTCAGAGGCCCTTCCACATCTGATCTTAGTGGAAATTACTCAGCTGATTGCTGGGGAGGGATCCATGTTGCTGCCTGGAGGCTGATGGGCTAGCTCCTCCCCCAGGGTGACTGACATCTGTGAGGGGGACCCTTGCCTCCTGCTCCAAAACTTCAGCTCCAGCTTGGACTCACTCATGTAAGTTCACTGAAACAAAATAACGGGCTCTCCTTGGCCTTCTAAGATAGCCCTGTGGGGTGGCTCAAATATCTTTGATGATATACACAGATCATGCTGGCCCCAGCCATGGACCATCTGCAGTCTAAGGCCTGGGCAGAGGCTGGGCACCAACTGAGCTCGGCATGGCACAAACTGGCAGACCTTCAGACACAGGGCAACCAGTTTCCAGTGGTATCCACAGCAGACATCACTAATCAATATCCGTGCCTCAGGGTCCTTATCAAGACAGACAGCCACTCCCAAACAACCTAAATTGGTCCCTGGCTGCCCTTATTTAGAGATTTATCACCAAACTATTCAACGATCCTTAAGAAATATGTTACTCTTAGGTAGGCACTTTTCCTACTTTTCTCTTCCTCTCTCAATGGCCTTTTAAACTCTGTTCCCCTTCTGTGCCATCTCCCATCACCCACTAAAACACATGGGTGAGGGCTGACGGCACAAGCAAGGCTGGGGTGGTATTTGCTGTCCTGAAGCTCCAGCACAAACTCCCATGTTGCCAGTGTCTGGGGGGAGCTACCCACCCACCTCAGTGACCAGGCCTGATGATGTTGAGGGACCCTGGTCCAGTGAGGCCCTGATGGGCAGCCGATGGCCCAGGGGCCCTGCAAGGCCTCCGCCAGTACTCACCAAGCAGCCCCGGGTTGGGGAACCTCCAGGAATCGTTGTACGAGGGATACTGAGGGTGGCTGTAGGGGCTCCCGGAAAACTCACTGCCTGCATGTGGTGGGTGGGAGAGAAATAGGAACCGAATGTCAGGTCAGGTTCAGAAAATGCCACTGGCACTTGTCTCCCTCACAAACTGTGGGTACTTTGTGCAACTAATTAAGGCAAGTCCGGTCCGCCCGCTTATCAAATGGACAGCTGTCATTGGCATTGTCTGTATTTCCCCTTAGAACTTTATTCATAGGAGTGAATGCCAGGTGACACTAGTGGTAAAGAATCCGCCTCCCAGTGCAGGAGAGGCAAGAGACACAGGATCGATCCCCGGGTCAGGAAGATCCTCTGGAGGAGGGCATGGCAACCCACTCCAGTATTCTTGCCTGGAGAATCCCAGGAACAGAGGAGCCAGGCGGGCTACAGTCCATGGGTTGCAAAGAGTCGGACACGACTGAAGCAATTAGCACCCGTGCACATATTTCCCCTTAGAACCTTTTCTTATTCTGGGAGTGAATACCAGTCTCTCACACATTGAATACCATTGAATTACCACATGCCAGGCGTTCCCTAGGGTAGCTGGCCCGTCTTGCACATGAGAAAACTGATGCCCAGGGTCTCTCACAATAAAGCCAGGAATCACCCAACCCAAGCCCAAAGGCCCAGACTGCTTGTTTTTCAGACTCAGCCCTGACCGAGGTCACTCCAGGACCACAGTGTGGAAGCAGCATCACTCCCCATGCGTTTCCTGAGTGGCTCTGGACTGGAGGGCCACAGATGACCCCAACTCTGGTCTAGCCCTCTGGGCTGTGAATCCGGAGGTGGCTGCTCCCCAGGCCTCTCTCCAACGAGGAAGATGAGACATAAACTCAGACCCTCTGCCAGGAGGAGGCAGATGGCACTTTGCTGACATGAAGGGACTAGCCAAAGGGCTGGGGGAGCGCAGAGGAGCATGGGGTTGGGGCCTCTGGGCCTGGAGGGAGGAGCAGGAGCTGCAAGCCGCGCCAGGTGGGACAGCACTGAGCACGGGGGCAGCGTGGAGCTTGAGGACGGTTCACTCCTGCCCAGCAGCTCATGGAGCCATGATGCTTCTCTTTGGCACTTCCTTCCCTTCCAACCGCAGGAGGGCCTCTTGACCACTGGGCAGTCACAGGAGAGGAGCCCAGAATCCCTGCCTTCAAACCTGCCCCCTTGGCTCTGTAACAGGACAGGCCCCGCCTGTCGGCTCGCTGCGGCTGGGGCTTCTAGGGGCACAGGGTCCCCGGGGCCTGTTAGCAGGTTGTATGGGCAGCTGGCTATTGAGTAGCTTTTTAGGCCACTGGTTACAGAGCATGTGGGCCCCTCCCTGGCAGTGGTGACAGGAGTCTCCCAGCCCCATGAGACGACCCTCGGCACCATCCATGCTTCCAGGGACTCTTTAGATGCCAAAGGGTCGAAAGGCAGGAGCCTCTAGAAGGGCCACCAGCCCCAAGTCAGGACTTGGAGCACAGCTCTTCCCTGGGAGGCCTCAGCCGACATCTTAGGGCCCCTGGGGCTCCACCAGGTGCAGTGGGAACGAAACAGCAGGGCTGAGAGCCAGCCGCTCCCAGCCCTCAGGCCCAGCTGGCCTCCTCCCCACTTCCACCAGCAACCCAGGCAGAATGTGTGCGTGCGCGCGCGCACACACACACACATGCACACGTGTGCTCCTCCTCGGGCCTCTCTGGGGGCCACTCCCAACCTGACAGGCTGAGCTTTCCAATTCTCTGTTTTTTATGCCTCAGTGGTCAGGGTGTCAGGTTCCGGCGAACGAGGGAGAGTGTGGTGACAGTGCGGGGCCGCGGCAGCTCAGCCCCCAGTGTATCCATCAGCGCCATGGCACCTCCTCCTCCTCCTGGGGGGTCAGGTGGGGGAGCAGAGAGACCGAGCTGCCTGGAGAAGGGGGACAGCCGCACTTCCCCCGGGGCTCTGGGCACCCTCAGAGCTGCCCCATCAGAGGCACTTCCTGACAGCACCGTGCCTGGCCCAGGGCATTGGTCTATACCAGCTAATGCTGTCTCAGCAACTCCATCTAGCAGCACCGGGCCCATCTGCCAGGCCCAGCTCCAAGGCCACCTCTTCCAGGAAGCCTCCTTGATCTCCAGACCCTCAAAGTACAAGTCTTGGGCCTATTCAACTGGAGCTACTTAGTTAACTGTGTCCGTTATCCATTCTGCACCCTCCCCCAACTTTGTCCCCAGATTGGCAACAAGCCATAAACAGTTCCAATTCCTCTAGAGGATGTGCCTAAGTCAGTGTTGCTCAGCATCCTCGACCACATCCCCACCTGCCTGACCTTCTAGAATCTCACTCAGATACCTCTTCCTCTGGGAAGCCCCCCTCGACCCTGTCCTGGGGTGTACTCCATCTCCTGCTGTGCCCAACACCAGATTTGCTCTGTGACATGGGAGTGTCTGTCTTCAGGTCGGTGTGTGAGTCCTCTCAGCACCCACATGCCACCCACCCGCCGTGTAACACCCTGTCCACAGCAGACAGTCAGTGCTCCAAGAACCACAAGTAGCTCACCACCTCCACTGTAACACCGTGCTCTTGTCTGCACAGCTCTCTCCCTCACCTCCTTCCAGGCTCTACTCCAAAGTCACTTCTAAACCATTGCATTTCCCATGGAAACACCTTCCACTTTCTCTGCTTAACTTTTCTCCATAGAACTGATCACAAGCTAACATATCTTACTAATTGTGCTCATCTTTCTTGTTAATTCTATGTCCTCCACTATGCTTGCATCCCCATGTCTAGCAGGCCCTGAAAACCGTTTGTTACATGAATGAAAGAGTGGGAACTCTTCCGTCTACCAGAGATGACTCTCACGGCTTCCATTATTAACACCAATAGCCAGGGCTTTATTGAGCACCTGCTGTGTGCCAAGATTCAAGCCAGTTTATTTGATCCTTTGCCCAGGTTCCATCCACCATGCTGTCCTGCTCCCTGGTGGAAGAAATGAACCTCCAGGGACCCACCCCGCCTGGTGTGTTTAGAGCAGTGGCATGGTGGTACCCTCAGTGGGCCGCTGTCCTGTGAGATGTCCCGTGAGAGTGCACCCTCTGGGTAAAGGGAGCTTGACCATCTCTGGGGCAAGAGGTCGACCTCAGGGCTGGTCCAAGCCTCAGGGCTGCTGGGGCCTCTGGATGAAGTGCCACACAGGCAGCTGGCAGGGCATGGGCAGTCCTCACCCATGAGATATGGGGGTGGGGTGGGGAGGTGGGGCAGGTCCTCAGTTGCCAAGGAAGATGCCTGTCTGTAGACCCGGCCTCAGTTCAGTTCAGTTCAGTTCAGTCGCTCAGTCGTGTTCGACTCTTTGCAACCCCATGAATCGCAGCATGCCAGGCCTCCCTGTCCATCACCAACTCCCGGAGTTCACTCAGACTCAGCTCAGCCATAAAGACGGCTGGGGAGCAGAAGACCACCCAGACTCGAGCCCGCATGACGCCACTGAACCCGGTGGCCCTCAGTCAGTCTGGCACAGAAGCTGAGAGCAAGGGTTCTGGAGCCAGGCTGCTGGAGCCCACATCCTGCATCTGCCTATTCCTAGATCAACAGGTTGACCATCAGCAGGATGCTCGACCTCTCTGTGCCTGTTTTCTCCTCAGTAGTCGGGACAATGAATAGATCCCACTGCCCATGGTCATTGCAGAGACTGGTGATACACAGTGTCTGGCATGCAGTGACTGCTCAGCAAATGTCAGCCACAAGGACCACGGCCCGACCTCAGTTACCAAGGCTTCCTCCACATCTAGAATCTCATTTAACTTTCCTGACAGTCCTGTGAAGTTCCCAAGATGGGTGCATCTGTCTGCATTTTATATGAGCAAATGGAGGCTCAGGAAGGTGGGGGGACTTGTCTAGGGTGGGGGGCAACTCCAAGTCCAGCTTCCTATCTCCCAGCCCAAGGCCCTCTGCCCATGTGACACCATGACATTGCCTTCCCACTCCGGGGCCTCTGTCTTCCATTTGTACAAGGGCAGGTGAGACCCAGTGATGTCCAAAGACCCTTCCTGTCTTCTGAGCCTGAATTTCACTTCTCAGGTGCCATGGTGCTCCCAGCAGGGAGGGAGGCCCCCTCCTTGAGGCTCTGTGGACTTCACCAGATGATGACTTCCTTTGGGACTAGAGGTTTCAATCTCCTGCTGTGTCTCCCTTGCTTAAATTCACCACCATCACAGCACCCAAGGAGCATTCACCTTCTTTCCTTTAAATCTTAGGACTGTAGCTTAGAAAAGTGAGTCTGGTCCAACCATGAGAAGTTCCAGGAAAACACTAGGGACGCTTTCTGCGGGGAGAGGAGCATATGAGCAGGAGGGGTAGGGGTTTGATGTGCAGAGGGAGACAGGGCATTCCGGGCACAAGCAGAGGTCTGGAGTTAGAGGGTCAGAGTGTGCCCCCTGCACAGCCAGGTCTTCCCAAGGCTGCAGCAGAAGCAGCCCACGGAGCAGAGTAGGGTGGGGCAGAGACATCATGCTTTTCTCCCTTTAGGGCTGGGGCTGGAGAGGCCTTCAGACTTGGTAGTACCAGGACCTGGAGGACAAGCTGGAAGAGGTGAGCCCATGGTCAGGGAGAAGCTGCGGCTGCAACCCATGCGATGGGGAATGGGAGAGGGGTACGTCCACAGGCACAGAATAACGCTCCTCAATGGCAGGAGTGAGATTGAGAAGGCAGAACGTGAGAGTCCCACTTCTGGCTCATGGTTGGGGTCCGGGAGGAGCGGCCAGATGGCCCAAGACAGACAGAACTCTCACCATGACACTTCTCTTATGACCAAGGACACCATGGGGCTCTCACCTCCTTTCGCTAACTGATCCATGCTTTGGGCATCTCTCAAAAATACCAGCCCATTTAAACTGGGCAACCTTTTCTTTATGCATTAACAGAAAAGCTCCTGTGATGCCCAATAGGGGTGCCGGCCCCTGCCCAGCAGCTGTCACTCAGCAGGCAGCAAGACCTCCATCTGAGGAATTCACAGCACACAGGCCCTCCTCAGAGATGGCTCCTGGGCTGTCTGCAGGTGCACCCCCCAGAGGCCCCCAAGAACTCTCAACAATGAAACATGCGTCATGATCTCCTCCATCTCCAGCACCCCCAGGAGTGAGCAGTCCTGAGGAGAAAGCAAGACTGGACCTTCTGAGACAAGGCCTGGGATCTGCCCTGGGAGCTGGGCCCCCACACTGTGCTAGGCCAGCGGAAAGTGGGGAGGGGCAGGGGAGGGGGCTGCCCATAGGGTGGGTGTGGGCTTCGTGTGGCAGGGCTCAGAGGGAGCTTGCCCCCATGCTCTCAAGTGCCCTTAGGGAAGTAACAGAACCTCTTGGGGTCTTCTCATGTGAATAAGGGCCTAATAAAAACCTACATCATAGGACTGGTGAGAGGTAAATGAGATAATATTGTTGGAAGCACAGAATTACCTTTTCCTGTGTCAAGGAGACTGGGGAAGCTGGGAAGAGAGGTGAGACGGAAAGGCCTCCTCTAAAGACTGAATCAGGCCCTAAAAAGAATTTTATAGCTTTATTTATTTTTATTGCTGAGTTCTTGGATGTGCAAAAGGAGGCCCAGAGCAGGGTTCAGGAGTGAGGATGGAGAGGGCTCAAGGTTGGTGCATGAGAGGATGGCGGGACCTGAACTGGGGGAGGTTCTGTATCAAGAGCGAGCGGAGAGACAAAAGGAGATGCCGTGGGGGTGGAGAACATTCAAGAAGTGAGCGTCTAGGGGACTTCTCTGGTGGTCCACTGGCTGACTCTGCACTCCAGTGAGGGGGCCCGGGTTTGATCCCTGGACAGGGAACTAGATCCCACATACAGCAACTAAGATTTCACATGCCGTAATAAAGCGATCAAGCTGCAAGGAGGACTGAAGACTCCCAGTGCCACAACGAAGACCCATCACAGTCAAATAAATAAATACAATATTGAAAAAAAAGAAGTAGACGTCTAACTCCCATTTTAAGCCATCCACGTTGGGACATAAAGCCTACTACAAGCTCAAATGCCTGTATGACTGGGCTGGTGTTTTCTCCCCATGCAGAAATCAGAGCGGGTGGCACTGAGGTGAAAGACTATGGTCCAAGAACAGTATGGATCACAGAACCCAAGAATTCTGCGACATCAGGAAGCCGGAACCGCAGGTGGGCATGTCTGGGTGAAGTTAGGAAGCATCCAGAGGGCGTGGTACTCCATCTTAGGATAACCCACCCAAGATGTTAGAGCAGAGAATGCTGGGGTTCAGGCTGAGGGACTTGGCCTCTCGCTGGGTATCCGAGGGACTAGCAATCACTCCCCTCGTTCCCACCACCCCCCAGCAACCCACTCCTTCCCAGAACTAATGCAAAGTAAACCTGGCCATTACCCTCTCTCTACACCACAAATTTATCTTACATTAAACCTGGCCAACCTCTGCTGGGACTCATCACCCCAGATCATATGGACCAGACGAACTTGAAAGACAATTTCCTTCAGCCTCCCCTTCCCCAGGGCCACATGGCCAGGCAGGGCCACAGCAGGATCAGGACAGTTGCCTATCCCTAGGTCCTCGGGCTTCCACCATCCCAGGGAGAGCTTCACTGGGCCAGCCAGCCCTCTCCTCTCCATTCCCCTCCTCTGGTATGTCTGAGAATTTTCAAACACAGAGCAAAGTTGGAAGAATTTCATCGTGAACACTGTGTACCCACTACCTAATTCCATCATCAATATTTTCTTACACTTGCTTATTAAGTCTGTCTCCCTCCAGCCTTTCATTCATCTTATCTTCTGTGTATTTCAAAGTAAATTGGAAACATCAATACACTTTCCCCTAAGTACTTCAGCATGCATATCATTAACTGAAATTCATTATTTGTTTAAAAGTTTTTTCTCTTGATATAAAGTGTACTCATAATGAAATGCACAAATCTTAAATATACTATCACTGTTTTGACAAAGACATACACCTGTGTCATCCAAACCTCCATCGAGATACAGAACCTTAAACTTCACCCTAGAGAAGGAAAGTTCTCTTCTGCCAGAGAAGGGGGTCTTTTGGCCCACCGAGAACCCAGTTACTTGGTGATCTGACTGAGTCATTCCCCCATGAATACGGAGCTCTACGATTAGCATTGACAATCCAAACCCTGATTGCTAAAAGGCCCCTGACCTGCAAATCAAAAGCCCTTGCAAAGCTATTGTACTAAACAGAATCAAGCTGAGGAATGGATGTTCTCCCTTCAAAGACCCAGAAAGAAAGCAGAGGTTTAAGAAATTTAGAATAAATGGCGGATTTTCCCAAAACAGTACTGTCTTTCAAACATTGAAGAGTTGGCTGTTAAAAAAAAAAAATGAGTTAACTAGAAAAGATTGATCGAAATTAAAAGTTTACAGGAGGCCACAAGAAAAGGCATGGAACGCAGCTGCCTTGAAGATGCCAGGGCCAGGAAAACCATCAGAATCAGAAATGTTTTCAGTTTACCCTTCGTTAAAAGCTCAGAGATGGCAAGAAAGTCGAAGTTTCCTAAAATTCTCCGAAGTGACAGGTAAACGGGCTCCGTGTAGCTCTTAATTAACCCAAAACGACACCTGCCAGATGATGGGGATTTGCAGAGCGCGCCAGGGGCCGACCCCATCTGCAGATGGTGGGCGCCCACCTCTGCTCCAGACCTTGGCTGACTGTAATTAACATACGGAAAGTCTTTCAAAGTGACTTCACTGCCAAGTTCTATTTCTGAAGGATTCAGACTGGGCTTTGAAAGAAAATCTTTGCAGAGGAAGAGGAAGAGGAAGGAAGGATTTGAAAAGGGCCTGTGAGATTTCTCCAGTTGCTCCCTGCAGTTTTGTAGAACTGCATGATACACTGTGGTTCAGGGGTCAGTGGGTACCTGGGCATATACAACCCTGTCTATGGCCAGAGTGATCCTGGTCATAGCACCCAACACGGGCATTGTCAGCCTTGCAAATATATTACATATTATTTATATAATTACATTATATAATATACCACATATTATTATAACACACACACATACATATTATTACATATACACACAAGTGTACATACAATACGTATAATACACACATATCCACATATGCCCATATGCCCTCACACACACAAGATTCTGAGGCTCTGCCAAGTCTCTGAGTGACCTTGATCAAGTTTTTCTTTTCATCCAGACTCAGTTTTCTCATCTGTATAGGTGGCGTGTACGGGACAGATTTAAATAGCTGACCTCAAAGGGCTTTCATCACTCAGATCCTCCTCTTTCCCACTTTCACTACACCCATTCCCACCCTAGTCCCCATGAAGGCCGAGGTTTCTCAACCATCCTCTCTCCAGAGCCAGACCTTCCTGGGCTTCCAACAGAGAAAGGAAAACCCAAGCAAGCTTGGTAAAGGTCAGCCCTGTCAACCCAGACAGCCCAGCACACAGAGCATCGATCCGTCCCTGGAAAAAACCTCTTCTCCCACCAGCAAGGCCAGCCACGAAGGCCTTCAGAAAAACCAAGAGAGGAGAAAAACCGAGGCAGAGGGCGAGAGTGAGGGGGAGAATGTAGAATGTCTCGTTTCTGCTTCTCTAGGGAGCCATGGATGTCACAGCTGGACAGCGGTGCTGGCCCGGGTGCAGTGAGACAGAGCTGCAGGCCAGGGCAGAGGCAGGGTGCTGCCCCCGGCCTTGGTCCCCTGTACAGAGGAGGCTGCATGCCTTCAGCCCCCTTCCTGTTATCTACAACCACAGACCCTGAATACTGGAAGCCTTCAGGGAACTCAGGGGAAACAACACAACAGTCACATTTCAGTGCCTCCAACATGGACCACAGGGCCTGCACAGACCCCACTAGCTGGCTGCCCATCAGAGGCAAGAAGTGGGCTTCCTGAGCCACGTGGGGCCAGCAGAAACAGTTGCTGCTCTGACCAGTGCTGCTTGGCTTTCATTTGTTTGTTTATTTTCCACACTGTATTATTTCTTCCCTGGCTGCCCAGCATTTTGAAGGGGCAAGTGTGTCATCAGCTACAGAACAAGCGATTTACAACTGTCTTTCCCAAAGCTGACTTCCTCTCTTTCTGTGATGTGCCTGGCCCCTGTAGGTGTTTCCACATGTGATCCATGGCTATGCTATGACTCATACTGAGCAGTTCTGGTTCCATTTTAATCTGTTCTCTTGTTGTGGTATTGTTCCAGAATTCTGTCCCAATGTTCTCATTTAAGCCAACAATGCACAGAACAACAGTGTTTCACTGGGGCGTAAGACAACCCCTGATTGTGAGTGTGTGTAAAGAACAGCGGAGTCCTTAGTCTCCAGTGTGCCCTTACCTGGGAGTGCCCACAGGCAGCACGTGTGTGAGGACCAAGCTGCCAGGTAACGCCCAGGATTCTCAGATGGGATCAAGGCCCTCCAGGGTCTGTCCCAGAGAGTTTCCCAGCCAGATCTCACACTGCCTCACTGCTCTTCATCTGAAATGCCACCTTCCTCCTGCTCCTCATGTCCAGTCCTCCACCTTGTCAAAAGCTGGCTCAAATACCACCTCCTCCAGGTAGCCTTTCTGGATTGATGATCCCCACTTTCCCCTAAGCCTCCAACCCTGGCTATGGCTGGGCACACTTCCTGTCTAGACTCAGGATGGTTGTCCAGACGCTGGCTTCTGCGGTTGGTAAGTCTGTGGCTCCTCCTTGAGGGCTGACCATGTGTGACTGACAGATCGCAGCAGCCCCTGCTGCCCTCCCCTTGCTCTGGCCCCACCCATAGTACTAATACTTGCTGGGTGAGCAGTGCGCATGCCCTACAACTGTTCCTTGAGCCAGGTGCTTTCAGTGTCAACAGAAACAGGCCATGAAACACTGGTCTTTGATCTTGGATAGAAGCCTGATGCATGAAACAGACAGCAAAACACCCAGAAAAGAGCTGTGGGCTATGTCTGCTGCAGGGGCCTGGGTGCAGGTCCCACAGGTGGAAAGGAACACTGGATGGGTGCCCTCCTGAAGGGCTAGGACCTCCACCAGGCCTCTCTGGGCCTCTGTGTCACATGATGATAGCACCAAGGTTGGATCACTCCCAAAGAGCAAAGAAAAATTTTTTTTAAATGAAGGAGTCAAACCCACTGATAGTTACAGTTCAGAAACCAGGATCAGACTGCAATCCAAGCACAGCAGGGCTGGAAAACGAAGAAGGTTTCTTTTCTTTAGTACTCATGTGGCCATCAGAAAATGCTGCATCTAGATTTTACCTGGAGACTTTCTTTGAGTGACCAGGATGTGACTAAAAGCCCCCTTTCCAAGCCTAAACTGCCACACTGCAGGTTCTACAGAATTCAGCTGGAGTGGTATTGAACTGTATTCCCGAGAAAATCCAGCTCACGTATCTGTGACGGATGTCTAGTAAATTCATGAGAATCCTGTGTATCCATTCCATTCAGCATTCAAACTGTCCCTGCTCCATTCAGAGCTCTGTGCTGGACTGCCTCTCCACACTCAGCGGATGATGCCCAGGCCCCAGTCCTCATGGCACTCCCAGCATCTAAGAGGATTCCTTAGACCCAGAACTAGACATGCAGGCATCAGTTAACAGCGAGGAGGACTTAGAAGCAGAGCAGAAATTATCATTTATCCTGGCTGGGGCATCCAGGAAAGCTTCTTGTAAGAAGTGGCTGTGATCTGGACTTTAAAGGACATGGAAGCTGCATCATTTAACGGGTTACTGAAATCTGCTCCACCAGCCCCGGCTGCATTCTGAAGAGTCATAGTGTACTGCCCCTGTCCCCGTGGAAGGGACCCTGGGGGAGGCAAGGCAGTCTCCAACTCCTCTCAGATAGAAGGGGGTTCTACAGGATACAATGCATCCTGGTGTGGAATGGGCTACAGAGACCTGGGTCTTATCTGTTTCAACTCCCCACCAGGCAACTGCCAAAAAGACACACTGACTGATAAACCCCGAAACCCCTGAACAGCTCCAAACCACATCCCCACTCTGGTAAATTATTATAAACAGGCAGGCACCGACAGTCTGCACAGGTAGTAAGAGCAGCCTTGGCTGCCATTCTGTGTTGATAACTGAGGCGATGGGGAAGCCCTCAGGCTAGGAGCTGGTCAGTCCTTGTCAAAGCCCCTCAACTACTTAGGTGAGTGGCCTTGGAGAAGTCACTTTACATCTCTGAACCTGAGTTCCTTATTTGCAATGTGGCATTACAACCTTACACAGGACTAAATAACAATATCAACGCATTTCAGTCTTCTGTGAAGCAAAAAGTGTTCTACCGACATGAGGGTCCGTTATTCAATATTTAACTCAGGTCTTGGCACATAACACATGCTTGGTGTGACAGATGAAAAAAATGGATGCACCGGGACTTGTTTTGAATGAAAATTATATTTCCAGATGATTTTCTCATATTTCAACAAGTGCTCCAAATTTTGGTTGTAGGGAAAGCCTTGAACTAGGAGTCAGGGCCTCAATCTCATTCTGTTCCTACCACTGTGCAACCTTGGACCTGTCCCTTTCAAGTTCACTTAGCCTCGGTTTCCCCAAATGAACCATGGTGGGTGGGAGGTAGACTAGGTTGGTTTCCATTCTCTCTGCACTAGGGAGCATTTTCTCTCCCCTGACGCCCTCTCAGTTGTCCCTCTGCTTGCTTAAACGATGGGTCCAACCCTATACACTTAGAGAGTGTTCTGTGAGGTCTTTTTTTTTTTTTTTTCAGGAAAATAGACAATTTCCACCAGGCTGCCTATAAAGCTGAAACAAGCCTCCAGCCTCAATCACCAGCTCCCAGACTCAGAAACCAGCCCCAGCCCTTGGCAGCTCAGAGGCCCTCTCACCTCCCCACACATTCCCAGAGCCTCCTGGGATGCCTTCTCTCAGCCCACGTCAGCCCAAAGCTCTGAGTTACTTTCCTGTGGCCGAGACCTTGGCCTGTCCCTCAGAGCAGCCAGGGGTCGTCCTTGGAAGAACCGCCTGCCCCCAGCTGGGCCTGGCTCAGCGCGGAGGCCCGAGCGTCCTGCCGCTGACTAATGAGAGGAGGTGACGGTGTCACACCTTGCCGGGAAGCCACAGTGCTGGTGCCGACCTGTGCTGCCTGCCATCAAATTTTAATGCTGCTGCTGACATATTTATGGAATGCCTCACCAAGCGTTTGCGAGGAGACCAGACAAGATTTACCTCCACAATCACTACCACGATGTGCCGGCTCTGCTGTGCGCTGGGAGCTTGCAGCACAGTCGCCCAGAGCCCTGGTGCGCCCCGAGGAGGATCGCACTCAATTCCACACACCTTTTGCGCCCCCAGAGCGCAAGACCTGGGGCTGGAGCGGAGATGAATCACACGCGGTTCCTGCCAACTGAGAGCTCGCAGTCCACGGGAAGGGGCAACACACACATCGATTACTCGAGTCCTGCGTGGCTGGGGACCAGTGCACAGATACAGGGAGAGAGGCAGGCTGGGCTCATGGGGGAAAGGGCATTTTCTCTATCAGAGTCAGGGTCAAGAACAAAGCCAAAAGCGGAGCTCCGTGGGGCCACTCAGCTGCTTCAGCTCTCATAATCGTTCCCCTGCCTGGAAGGGCCCCGTGGTCTCCATTTCTCCCCACTGCTGGGCTCAGCGCCTCTCCTTGAATAGCTATGCCCCCATTCAATCCTCGGGGTGCCCTCTCCAAAGGCCTATGGAGTGGATGTAGCCTCCGGGTTCCTCTCCCTTCCTCACCGTGTCAACAAGTCCCTTCCTCTTCATGCTGTAGGGCTCTCCCTGAGCAGAGAGGTGCCAGAGGGCAGAAGTGATATACATGATCAGGTTCCATGTTCTCAAACCTTGCTGCCTCTTAGAGTCATCTAGGGAGCTTTGGGAAAGCCACATGATGAAGACACACCCAAAGTAGTTCAATCAGAGTCTCTGGGTGGGACCAGGTATCAGATTGGTCCCAACTCCTGAGGTGAGTCCTTGTACAGTGAGTTTGAGAAGCAGAGGACAGACACTAGCTACTCAGCGTGTAGTAGCATCAGTGGATCTTGTTAGAAATGCAGGGCCCTAGGCCCCAGTCTAGTGTTACTGAACCAAATCTGCTCTGGAAGATGATGCCCACATGGTTTGTGTGCAGTAAAGTTTGAGAAGCACTCACTCACATTAAGGAGTTTCCCAGCGTCCTCAGAGGCACACTGTGTCTAGTCCCCAGGCCTCCTGAAACTTGGCCCCTAAGAAAGCCAGCCTCTAAGAAGGCTAACTGCCAACAGCTGACCTCTAAGAGGGGCCGGCTGGTGTGGGTGGACTGCAGGCAGGTGGTTGGGCAGCTGCCAGCAGTACTTAGCAAGCTTGCTGAAGCACCTGTCCTGTGGAGGGAGCTGAATCAGGACAGCCCTCAGGAAGATTCTCACTACTGTCAAGCCTGGACCAGAGGCAGGAGTCCCAGTGAAGTCCCACCTCTATCACAAACTTAGTTTTCCCCAGTCCAGGCCTCAGTTTTCTCATGGGTGAGAAAGTCAGCCCTGCAGTTGGCTGTGCTAATGGAGACCTCTGCTTTCCTAAATTTGACTGACACTTTCATCCGTGTCCTCTGTGACCAGCCCACAGACCTAGCTGAGAGGCAGCTTAGTGGGGAGGGACCTAGAAGGGGGAAGGAAGATGTCTTTGGGGGCCCGGGAAGGAAGAGTGAAGAAGCTTCCTAAGGGTACAAATGCAGGGTGAGCTGTGGCGGGGAACCCCCAGGTGTGCTGGGGGGACCCAGCGTGTATCTGTGTTGATGTTGGGCATACAGCAGACAATGTTTCATCTGCCCACTCATTCAGCAGGTGTCAGCTGAGTGCTTGCTAAACACCAGGCACTGCTCTAGACACTGAGGATGCAGCCATGGGCAAAACAGACATTCCTGCCCTCAGGCTGCTTAGATTCTAGTGACATAAACAGACAATAAGTAGGGGGAAAAGCATACATTATGCATTAAGAAGAAAACATAAGGAGATGATATAGGGGCTGGGGATGGCTTCAGCAAGAAGGTGACTTTCGAATAAAGAGGTGAAGGAAGTGAGAGTCAGACCCGTGAATATCTATGGGAAGGGCAGTCTGTGCAGAAGGAAAGGCAAGTCCTGAGGCTGGAGTGTGGGTGGCATGTTGGAGGAGCAGAGAGGAGGTCTGTGAGGCTGGAGAGGAAAAGCGAGGGAGGGGCAGGTAGCGATGAGTTCAAGGAGGGAAGTAGGAAGGGGAAGATCTTGTGAGCACATCAGCCTCTGCTCTGAGACAGCAAGAGGGTCACAACCAGACTCAGACTGAAACAGGCTCACCCTGGCTGCTCTGGTGAAAATGGACTCGAGGGGGTAAGGGTGGCACTGGGGAGACCAGTAAGGAGGATACCACAAACATCTGCTGAAAGACGGACCCACCCACAGAGTGGGCACCTCTGGCCTCATGGAGCTTCAAGCTACGAGGCTGGAAGGGCCAGGCACTGTGGCCATGAAAGCAGATGGTCAGCTGGCGGAGGCCAAGGACATTCAGCTGGCGGAGGCCAAGGACATGCATAGGGTGAGGCCAAGGACATTCATAGCGTGAGGCCAGATATGGGCCGCCTGGATTCTAGTCTTGACTCAGCATGGCCCTGGGCCAGCCCATTCCTCTCACCGAGCCTAAACAAAAGTAATAATCAGGAGCGCACCCACAGGGTTCTGGTGGGAATTCAGTGAGTGTGTGGATGTACCAACTGTGGGTAAACAGACAGTCCTGCCCCATCCTGCCCTGTAGTGCCCACACCAGCAATGCCACACACAGGAGGGCGATGTGTCCCAATTCTCCACTAGGGGGAGCCTGGGCAATTCTTCCTTCAGCAGAAATGAAGTTTGCAAGCATCCATCCTGGCTCATCCAGGGAACTGCAGAAGTGCCCAGCAGGGCCCTCTGGGGTGGGAATGAAAGCATGCCTGAGCTGTCCTTCTAGCCTGGGATTCTGTGGTTGTGGGTGGGGGGAGCTAGTCTTCTCCAAGATATGTTCTGAGTAGCCCAACAGTGGCTACTGAGAGGTCATTACCTGGAGACCTAAAGCTCCCTCAGGCTCACACCATAGCCCCCAAATAACAAACCAGAGAGTAGGTGGAAAGGAAAAGCCACCGTGACTGAAGGCATTTGGTCTGAGGTGAGCAGGATAGATGGCTTTTAGTCCACCCCTGCACATGTTTGTGTGTTTACTTCCTCTCTTGGTCCACACATTGTTCAGAAGCTTCTCAAAACTTCACTGAGCATCTGCCCTGTGGCAGGCTCTGTGCTGGGTGGTGCTGCGATGCCACAGACGCTCAGGCTCATGAGCCTCCTTTGGCTGGCTCAGATAGCCAGCTGGGGTTTTGAATTTCTCAAGGTCTCTCTCATCTCTTCGTTTATCTGAAGTCTCAAGAGTTCCACTAAGATTCCCTTAAGATAGACAAAGGGGGCAGGGCAGCCATGTAGGGATGAGTAGGCTGCTCACTGCACAAGAACAGCCAGCTGATTGGGCACGTGGGGACTGAGATTCAGCCTGCTCTCCACTTGCCATACCCTGAACCTTGGAGTGAGGCTGCATCCACTCATGAGGAGGAAGGAGTAAGGTCCTGAGACACAACCTGGGGGAAACCTCAAGATCAGCTCCGTGGCGTCCTCTCTCCAGCTGTTGCTTCTTCACTCTGTTCTCACAGGTCAGAAGAGGAACATAAGGATGGATATAGCAAATCCCAAACGACTGTCAAACCGGGCTACTGGGGTTCTCTCCTTTCAGCCCACATTTATCTAGTATTGAGGATGTTCCAAGCACCATAAGAGGCACAGATTGCCTATAAGGGTATCATTAAACCTTTCACCGTTGAGACAGAAGTATGGTCTGGCTCTCAGGGTCCTGCTTTTTCTCCTGCTAAGAGGATCTAAGCAATCAAGACTGGACTCTATCCTGGCCCTGCCACTTGGGCAAGTTACTCTGTGTAAGTTGAGGTCTCAGCTTCCTCCTCTAGGAAATGGGGTACCATCAACACCAACCTGATGGGGCTGTTGTGAAGGGCCAGCAGGCTGGGAAATGACCTGCTCATAGACATTCTCACTAGATGCTAGCTACTTCTAGAAAGCGGGGCCTTCTCCCCTCATCCTCACCACAGCCCCTGGAGGAAGACTATAAAAGATGCAAAGGGGGGACGGTGACTGGAGGCAGGACTGAGGCCAAGGGAGCCGAGTGCCAGGCCAGGGCATCCGGCCTAGCCCCCACACCTTCTCGGCCTCCCCCAGGTCTCCCTCGCAGCTGGAGGAGTCGCACGCTCAGATGCGGACAGAGGTGTTCCAGGTTCGGGGAGGCTGAGAGGAATGTTCAGTCAGGCCCGGGAGACAAAGAAGGGAGAGCAAGGCGGGATTTGACTAGCTCCAGTGGGTGTGCAGGTGGAGAGAGTGCCCCAGGGTTCCCATGGGGCCCGCTCTCAGAAACCACCCGCCGCGAGGGTCCCTGGGCCCCAACCTGCCCCGGTCAGGGGGCCCCACTCCACCCTCACGCTGCCCCATCCAGCCAAAGCTGGTGGACCTGAGCACCGACCGGCCTCCGCCAGCAGCCTCCCACCCGCTCCCTGCTTCCTCCGGCTGGCCGGCATGGTGGCAGCCCTGCCTGCTCCCCGGGGAGCCCGCCGCCAGGCCTGATGGCGCTGACGGAGGGAGGGAGGCCGCCAAGCTGTCAGTCTGGAGGTGCCCCTCGGAGCCCCTCCTGGCTGGAGCGAGGAGGGTGGGCCGGCGCCGGAGCCGGGCTGTCAGGGCCTTCACAGAGACGAGGCCGGAGAGGCGCTGCCTGACAGCTCGCCCACCGAATTAGGACCATTTGCATGCTAATTTCCAGAGCTCTAACGGGCTGGCAGGCTGGCTGGGGGGTGGAGAGTGCGCAGAGAGAGGCGCCGCGGCCTCCCTGCCCGCCTGGAACAATGCTTGACTGATCTAGCTGCGTTAACGAGCAAATTATGGTAATTTTGTTATTACAAATGCATAGAAATTTCCAAAGCGGGCAGCCATTCAGGGCAGCTCCCTGCTCCTCCCCACTCCTAAATACCGAACCCCTGTTTGTACACACGGGCCTGACACCCGCTTCAGGGACAGAGGTTCTGGGGGACCAGGCTTCCCTCGGAGCCTCTCAGGGGAGGCCCAGAGGGAGCTGGTCTTGGGCCAGGGATCCCTTCCCATCTCTGGTCCAGCCCAGCACCCCCCAGACCTCACCCTCCTGTCCCCTGAGGGGGGGGTCCCTGGTCCTGGCAGTCCCACGAACCCACCACATTCAAGCTGGTTTCTTTCCATTCTGAGCAGGTAATATGGGTAATTCTCCTCATGGGTGCTCCAAAGTCTTGAGAAATTCAATGATTTCTCTGTTCACTCCGTGAAGTGGACTCAGCACCAAGGAGGAGATCAGGGACTGTCCGATGAACGAATAAGTGAAGGAAGGAGGAAGGCAGGAAGGAAAGAGAGGAGAGAACAAGGGAAGGGAGAAGCTTAGGGAGGAAGGGACGAAGGGACAGAAGAAAGGGAGGAAGGGAGGAAGACCAGCACTGATTCTAGAAATGAGGACAGTTAAGAAAGACCCCAGCGCGTCAACTCTCTGGTGGTATAATTAATCCAAGACCTCATCAGAGTTTATTTGCCAACTGGCAACCCCTCCTGGCATTTACAACTGTCCACTGCTAGAATCACAATTTGTCCCAGTTTTTCTGGTGATCTTTTTGATTAAAAGTACGTTTTTGGAAGCACACTCCGGAATGCATCCAGACAGAAGCCTTTTCCAAGAAAGTGAGCTCCCCACTCCCAGCAGTGCAGTTTGGGTAGCTCCAGCCGCAGGGCAGGGTGGGCACGAAGCTGGATGGTGAGACCCCGTTAAAACCCAGTCCACTCATGGGAGGGGCCAGCTGGTTCCCTCCTGGGCCTCTGCCTGTGACCCACTCGCAGTCCTCCAATTTTATACAGGGATTTCAGGTTTGGGCTGATGTTACTGAAAGATCAAGAAGCTGCCTCAAGTCCATTTTGGAAATCAGTGAGGAATAAATTGTCAATTACAGAGGAGAGTGGCAGAGGCTGCTCCAGGTGGTCAAGGAAGCCTGGGCGGTCGGGCTCTCTGAGCGGGTGTTTGGGAGGCAGAGACCTAAATGTGAGCTGAGACTTTATAAACTCAGCTAGGGTAGTGGCCAGATTTTTCTATTTGTCTGATTTTCTAATTGGGTCACAACTTCCAGAGGGCAGCCGAATGCAGGAAAAAAAAAAACACACAATCATTTCTTTTTGTCCAGCCGCCTGACTCTGGGGGAAAGACTGAGGGCAGGAGTGAGGCCTCACCAAGGTCCCAGGCCGAAGCTCTGACCAACCTGGGGACAGCTCGGCCTGCATCCCAGGAGATGCTCCTGTAGCTGACCAGGGAGGGCCTGGGGAAGATCCATGCTCAGGAGGGACAGGACAAGGCTGGGGTGGGTGGCTGGGTGGGGGAGCTGTGCTTCAAGTTGTTCTAGAAGCCAGGTCAGCCAGGGACCACCCCAGGAAGGCCGGGCCTGCATGAAGTCGGGACAAAACGCTCCCTTTTTTGTCACTTTGGTGAAGAAGTAGAGGATGTGGGGGGTTATGTCTCACTAGCCCAGTGGGGACAAAAGGACAGGCTGTGGCCACAGGGAAAAGGAAAAAAAAAGGGCCTCTGACTGGCTCTGTGACCTTGAGCGAGTCCTTTCTTTGACCTCATCCTCATACTCCTGGGCTGGTTTCTAAGGTCAGTCTGGCCAGTCCATCCCTGGCGAAGGGAGAAGTAGCTACAGAGTGCATAAAGGCCACCCCAGCCCTCTGCAAGGCACGCGTCAGAGGAGACCTCCTCACATCACGCAGACACCTCCCACCCTAGAGCCCTGCTAGCCGCCTGCAGTGCTGCATGTGCTGGCGGGCCCTCGCTGGGGCTTCTGCTGAACCAGGCACCTGCTCTGGACGCCCCCCAAGGGTCCTGGGTGGTGGGCGGTGGGACACGGCTGCTCTCCAGATTCCAATCCCCCTGCAGCCACTTCTGCAAGTGACTCTGGCTCCTTTCTGGGGAGTTCTCTTTCCAGGAATGCCCCCTTCTCCCGCCCTGAAAAGTACTCAGAAAATCTGCAGAGTCACAAAGTTCTGGGGCCATGGGGCTTTCCTTCAATCCAAGACTCCTCAGTGCAGACCCGGGACCTCCCCTTATCTCAGAGCGGCCCCCTTCTCTTGGGTCCTGCAGAGGGAGTGCTGTGCTTCTAACAGTCAAACTCCAAACTGGCAAAGCCCTTCCCTTGTCATCTGGACACAACCACTGGCTAGCTGTGTGACCTTAGGCAAATCGCCATTCCTCAGCCTCAGTCTTCATCTCTGTGAAATGGGGCTAAACACCGTGCCCTCCTGATGCTATGGTGGGGACCTGCTGAGACCACACACAAGAACTGTACTTTGTAAACATCTGTCCAGATGGTGGCTCATATCCTTTGCATTGTTGTGAACAAGACCTCGAAATGGTCACAACTGTCACGCATCCTGCTTTGGCAGGACAATGCCCAAGGCACGCATGACCTGGGACTGCGCTTCAGACAAAAGGACATGAGACACAGTCGGCATCCGAGCATTCCGTTTCCCTCCTCCTTTATGTCCCTTGCTCTCCTTCCCACTCCTTCTCTCTCTCTTTCTCTCAGCTCTGGATCTAAGTCTTCCTGATTCAGATCCTTTATTTGTGCCGTTGCACATAGACTCCTTATAAAGAAAATTCATTTGTTCAGGGTCACCGCGTGGTTTTTCATTAAAAACAAATTACCCGCATTCAGGGAGGACATCTGGGCTTCTCAGGTCCCATTAATGACTATATTTCCAGCCTCCCAGCCCGGTTGGGCTCCCCTTGCCTGTCACCCTGCGCTCCTGGCCCCAGGAGGACAATAAGAGTGACAGTCAAGAGAAAGGGAAACATGAGGGATGAGGGCGAGCGGCGAGTCCCCCGAGAGGGGAAGGAGGGAAAAGTGAAAAAAATAAATAACTCAAACAGAGGGTAACAAGGCCATTGTCTCAGTGTCTTCCAGCGAGGAGCCAGAGCAAATATTGGAAGAGCAAGCTGGGGCATGTAAGTTGAGCCGAAGCTCTGTTTAATTACACAATCGGGCCCCAAGCCCCTGACTCCGGGCTGGACAAGATCGGGAGGGGCACGTGCCCGATTCAGACAAATTCTCCACCCCCTCATATCTGTGGGGCACCTACTGTGTGCAGGGATTGGATGGCGGGAGGATTCCGGCGGAGCATCCAGGAGCTGGGCGAGCCCAGTCACTCCAGCCCTGGGCGAGGCAGACCCTGGGCAGTGCCCTGACAGTGCTCAGGGGAGAGATGTGCCCCTGGAGCAGGTGGGGTGTAGGCATCCTCTTAGAGAGACCATCTGACTGGGGCCCAGGAGCATCGGTGGCACGTGGACAGGCGAAGATGGGGAGCAGAAGGAAATGAACCGGAGTCTGAAGTGTGGTTGCCTGGTGTCCCCGCTTAGGAAAGCCTTCTTCCGGCCTGTAAAAGACCTCTGGGTCAGGAAGGCCATCCACACCCCTAAGGGAGCGCCAAGGAGACCAAAGCCTTTCCCCTGGGCCCACTTTCCATGGGCACCAGGGGCTGGGTGAAGTCGGGACCAGAATTCCAGGCGTCGGGCCCAGCTGCTCCCCCTGACTGGCTGTGCAGCCTGGCTGGCCACGGCACCTCTCTGAACTCAGCTCGCTTACCTCTGAAATGGGGATAAACATTCCAACCTCAAAGGTGCCTTCAAATTGCCACTGAGGGTGACAGGTGTGGCTCTCTTATAGACTGTAAAGCACCATGTGGCTGGGGGCGAGGCTTGTTCCTGGAATTAACTTAGGGGAAGAGGCAGTTTGGCTTCACTCAAAAGCATTTTCCTTTGACAGGGCAGAGCCCCACCGCTCTCCCTGCCCCCGCAAAAGCTCTGGGCGTTGCCAAAAGTTCTCTGGGGAGAAGAGCCCTGGAAGGAGTGACCCATAGGCTTAGTGCTGGCGGCCCGTCCAGCTGAGGGCCAATAGCTGATGAAGTTTTGGAGACAGGGGCTGTAGATCAGAGGAAGAAACGAAGACAGCCCCGGTCAACTCAGTCTGGATTTTGGAAGGATTCTGGTATGTACACAAGTAAAGCATGCCTCAGAACCTTTTTATTCACTCTTCCTGCCCCCAGAGAAGCACTCATTCCAGGTGCGGAACCCCTGAAGGCCATCCTTGCCTGTCACAGCAGGGTTAGAGGACACAGTGACAGCCATATGGGATTAGCGCAGCTCGAGGCTCCCTTCTCCTTCAGCTCCACCCCTTGGAAGTGATTTACCCGATTACACGTGAAAGCCTAACACCATTGCCTTAGCACATCCCAGCCCCAGACCTGAAGGGAATTGCTCCCCACATGGAACAGTGGTGGCTGGCTCAGGAGCCCTACAGTTCAGCAGAGGGGTGATATCAGCAGATTTAGAAGCTCTTGTGTGGCAGGACCAGAAAGCCCCCTCAGTTCAGTTCAGTTCAGTCGCTAGGTCGTGTCTGACTCTTTGTGACCCCATGAATCGCAGCATGCTATGCCTCCCTATCCATCACCAACTCCCTGAGTTCACTCAGACTCATGTCCATCGAGTCAGTGATGCCATCCAGCCATCTCATTCTCTGTCGTCCCCTTCTCCTTCTGCCCCTAATCCCTCCCAGCATCAGAGTCTTTTCCAATGAATCAACTCTTCGCATGAGGTGGCCAAAGTACTGAGTTTCAGCTTTAGCATCATTCCTTCCAAAGAACACCCAGAGCTGATCTCCTTCAGAATGGACTGGTTGGATCTCTTGCAGTCCAAGGGACTCTCAAGAGTCTTCTCCAACACCACAGTTCAAAAGCATCAATTCTTCGGCGCTCAGCTTTCTTCACAGTCCAACTCTCACATCCATACATGACCACTGGAAAAACCATAGCCTTGACTAGACGGATCTTTGTTGGCAAAGTAATGTCTCTGCTTTTGAATATGCTCTCTCGGTTGGTCATAACTTTTCTTCCAAGGAGTAAGCATCTTTTAATTTCATGGCTGCAATCACCATCTGCAGTGATTTTGGAGCCCCCAAAAATAAAGTCTGACACTGTTTCCCCATCTATTTCCCATGAAGTGATGGGACCAGATGCCATGATCTTCGTTTTCTGAATGTTGAGCTTTAAGCCAACTTTTTCACTCTCCACTTTCACTTTCAAGAGGCTTTTTAGTTGCTCTTCACTTTCTGCCATAAGGGTGGTGTCATCTGCATATCTGAGGTTATTGATATTTCTCCTGGAAATCTTGATTCCAGCTTGTACTTCTTCCAGCCCAGCATTTCTCATGATGTACTCTGCATATAAGTTAAATAAGCAGGGTGACAATATACAGCCTTGACGGACTCCTTTTCCTATTTGGAACCAGTCTGTTGTTCCATGTCCAGTTCTAACTGTTGCATCCTGACCTGCATATAGGTTTCTCAAGAGGCAGGTCAGGTGGCCTGGTATTCCCATCTCTTGAAGAATTTTCCACAGTTTATTGTGATCCACACAGTCAAAGGCTTTGGCATAGTCAATAAAGCAGAAATAGTTTTTTTGGAACTCTCTTGCTTTTTCGATGATCCAGCGGATGTTGGCAATTTGATCTCTGGTTCCTCTGCCTTTTCTAAAACCAGCTTGAACATCTGGAAGTTCACATATTGCTAAAGCCTGGCTTGGAGAATTTTGAGCATTACTTTACTAGCATGTGAGATGAGTGCAATTGTGCGGTAGTTTGAGCATTCTTTGGCATTGCCTTTCTTTGGAATTGGAATGAAAACTGACCTTTTCCAGTCCCGTGGCCACTGCTGAGTTTTCCAAATTTGCTGGCATATTGAGTGCAGCACTTTCACAGCATCATCTTTCAGGATCTGAAATAGCTCAAGCCCCCTATGGAGCATCTAATTCAATCTCCTTGCCCCCCTGCCTCCTGCTTTGAGAGAGTAGGAAGTCCTGAGACCGCATTTTAAGGTCACCCTGTGAGGGTCTGACAGCTAGAATCAAAACCCAGGCTTCTTGGATTCCAGTTGGACCTTCATGTGCCAGCACGCTTTCCATCTCTGAGCCTTTGCTTCTGCAACTCTGTTCTTCCCCAATGTGGCAAAGCACCCATAAAACCCACATGGAGTTTCTCCCCAGTCCCAGCATCACTTCTACGCAGGGTTCACATGGGGCTTTAGTCACAGGCACTGCTCAGATCAGGCCACTCCAGACCCCTCGTTCTCCACGCCTTGAAGGCGCAGGAGCCTCCCCTCCAGTTCACACTCAGATCTGCCTGGGACAAGCCTGCCATCTGTCAAGGCTGCTGTTTGCAGCACTTCATGCCCCAGAGATTTCTGGGAATTGAGGCTCTGGGTCTTCTTACACATAGTCCCTCACGCAGCAATGCCCCTCCAACTTCTCAGACTGGCAAACTACCCTTCAAGGTGAAGCTCAGATGACCTTCTCCAGGAAGCCTTCCCTGATTTCTCCCACCTGCCCCAGCGCCCCCAGCAGACCTAGCAGCCTCTCTCCTGCATTTCCTCAGCACATTCCTAGATTTTAGCTCTAAACATAGCTTGCGGGAATGATATTTAATATCAGTGAGCCTGTTGGGCTGCAGCCCATGGGGTTGCAAAGAGCTGGACACAACTTAGCAACTAAGCAACAACAACATCTCACAACTTCATCCAGCTGCCAGAAGTAAAGTCGCTTCTTATATTTTGCTTCCCTGGTGGCTCCGTGGTAAAGAATTGCCTGCCAGTGCAGGAGATGCAGGTTCGATCCCTGCGTCAGAAAGATCCCTTGGAGAAGGAAATGGTAACCCACTCCAGTATTCTTGCCTGGGAAATGCCATGGACAGAGAAGCCTGGCAGGCTACAGTCCATGGAGTCACAAAAGAGCCAGACACAATTTAGCAACTAAACAACAACTCACCAACTAGACTGTGAGCTCCCTGAGGGCAGGGGTTATGTCTGTAACATCACACCTAGGCCAGAGCCAGCACCCGGTGTTTCTCAGGAAATATCTGAGAATGAATGAAAGGACAAATGAATGGCTACCTGCCATTTCATCCTGGCTGTGTCTGCTGTTCCCCAGGGTCTATGTTCCTGGTGTGGCAGAGTGACTGGAGGCCACTAGAGGGCAGCAAAGAGTCAGGAACAAGCAACAGGTGTGCGTGGAGTTCCAGGACTGCCTTGGAAAGGTAAGGAGGGAGCTTAGAAAGTGCCCAGGCCACAGGACCCACAGGAGCTCTGGTGAGGAGGTCATAAGAGCTAAGAACAAAGGCTATTCATTCCCTAAGCAAACATGCTGATGCTTGGGCCAGGGAGGTGCTTGAGAAAGGAGCACTGAGCCAATCTCACAAGATGCTCTAGCCTCTCCACCAAGTCCTCCCTGGCTTCTCCCGGCCCCTCCCAAGCCTGCCCATTCTCATGCTTTCAGTTCTGGTTTTGGGGAAGGGTCTCTACACAAGGCCGACAAAGGTGTCCCTCTGACTCTCATCCACAGGTCTTGGCCATGCCTATGGAGCTGTGCAGAGTTCCAAAGCTGACAAGTTCAAATCCTAACCTTGTTTGCCACTGGCCTCCTCCTTAACTAGCTTCTCTTCCTGTCAACGCCATTTACCCAGCTGGACTGGCTGGGCCATGCTCTTCCCCACATGAATCCACTCCAGTTGCTGAGTTGGACCCACCCTCAGTCCCCTGCCCCCCTCCTCTTCAGACGGCCAAGCATACTCTGCTTACGGCCCAGCTTCTGGCCCTCTTTACCAGGACATCTTTCTCATTTGGACCAACCCCAGGGGTCTCTCCATTTTTTCCAGGCATTCAGAGTCTACCCTGTTCCTGCTTAGCAGCACTTTTGCTTGTGACTGGATTCTTTTCTAATTTGGATCTCCCATTGATCCACGGGCTCCAAGGGACGTAGGCTCTGCTGGAGAGCTCTTGACTTGATGCCAGCTGGGCAAGGCCAGCTTTAGGCATGCCTGCTAGGCTTCTCTCCTCACCACCACACCCAGCTCAGACCCCAGTATAAGCAACAGCAACTGTAAAGAATAATAATAATAATAAATAATACTTACATTGCACTTAATATGTGCCAGGCAAAATTCTAAGAGTTTTTACATATATGACAGTCATACCTAGGTATTGGCCAGGGTTAGGGACCAAGACCCCCGTGGACATCATAATCCACCGATGCTCAAGTTCCTTATATAATATGATGTAATATTTGCATACAACCTACATGACCCTCCTGTATACTTCAAATCATCTCTTGATAAATTGCAATGCCTAATCCAATGCAAGTGCTATGTAGACAGTTGCTAACATTCAAGTTTTGCTTTTTGGAATTTTCTGGAATATTTTCAGACTCTTTTCTACCCATGGTTGGTTGAATCCATGGATGCTGAACCCATAGATCCAGAGGGCCAATTGTACATCATTTAATCCTCATTCTTATTATCATCACCCCCATTTTATAGATGAGGAGGAAACAAGGATCCAGAGAAGTTATATAACTTGCCCCAAGTCACACAGCTGGTGAGAAGCAGGAGGGTGATGCAAACCCAGGCAGCCTGGCTCCAGGCCCATGCTCTCAACCACCAGCCTCCCTGCTTCACCACATGGCTGCCACTGCAGGCCCTCAGGGCAGCTCAGCCTCCAAGGCTGCACTGTTGCAGTACTGAGCTGAGCTCTCCCAGGCAGCCCAGCCCCAGCCACCACCACCCCACCCCCACCCCCACCGCCGTTTGTATGGCATCTACTATTGCCTGAGTGCTACTATGGGCCGGGCACTCTGCCAGGAACCAGGGACACAGCAACGAACAAGATAGGCCGAGCCTGTGTGCTGCATAACCCTCGAGTACTGTACAGACCTGGGGGGAACTGGACAAGGAAGGAATAAGCTAATTAAATTAAATTCCTCCCGCTGTGCTTAAATAATGAGTGAAAAGAACAGAATGCCTTGAGAAGGGTGTGATGGGGGTCTTGGTTTAGATGGTGGGGTGGGCAGAATAACACTTCCCTCCCAAATAACACTTCTCCTCGCAAAGATATCTGCACCCTAATCCCTGGAACTCATGACCACGTCGGGTTGTATGGCAAAGGGGAATGAAGGTTGCTAATTAGCTGACCTGAAGATAAGGAGATTATCCTGGATTAAGCAGGTGAGTCCATTAAAACCACAAGGGTCTTTCTAAGAGGGAGAGGGAGCAGGAGAGAGCAAGCCTGGAAGATGGCGGCATGATAAAGACCTCAGGCCAGGGATGCGGAGCATTTACAAGCTGAGGAAGGCAGGAGATGATTCTCCCTGGGTGACCTCCAGAAGGCACACGGCTCTGCTGACACCTGGACTTCAGCCCAGGGAGACCCAGTTTGGATTCCCAACCTCCAGAACCATAAAATGAGAAACTACTGTTGCTTTTAGTCAGTCCCCAATTTGCAGTGACTTGTCATAGCAGCAAGAGGAAACTAATACATGTTTGGTGAAGCCTTAGGTGAAAACGTGGGAGAGGGAGCCAGGCAGTCTGCGCCAGTGGCAGTGGGAGTAATAGAGCGGGCTGAGTGCACTAAGCAGAGGAATCGCCCCTGTGACGGGGAGTAGGTGCCTCCATCCCTCCCACTGGTGTCCAGGACCCAGTGCCTGCCCACACCACCTCATTGGCCTCAGGGGTCCACTCCAACCTCACCATCACCTCCCACTTCTTCGAGAAAGCCATCAGTTGAGGGATTTCAATGAACAGCATCTAAAGGTGATGCACGCCCATCTACAGTGAGCAGAGCTTCCAGGACAGAGAGCCCACCAGGCTCCTTCTAGGGCCTTCGTCAAACAGCTGCTTGTGTGCTGCAGCCCAGGGGAGGTAAACACGACCTGGTCAGGATTTCCTGGCACTCTGGCCTGAAACCCTCAAAGAGGAGTCCAGTAAGGGGTGTGGGAGCAAGGTGAGTTCATCTCTAAGACAGTTGGTTACCTTGCTTCTTAGACTCACTGAAGCCAAAGGGCAGTGAACACCCCCATCTTTTCCCCAGCCTAGAATTTTTAAGAGTTTCAAATGCCATGTCAATATCCATTAAGTTGTGCAAATACCTTCAGGCAGGAATCAACTAGTTACACTGGTCAAGATACTATGGAATCTTTGGTGCAAAACTTTTGGCATTTTCTGGGACTTGATGAAAATAAAATCTGAAAACTGTCTCCACGCTGAGCTGATGTGATGTGCTGTGTTTGCTTTGTTCAACGTAACTAATTAGCCAAGGGCTGTGTAGGGTTGGCAGAGCCACAGGAACTGAATCTATAAACGCTCGAGCAGACCAAGTAGCCCTGATCTGCATATGTGAACACATCCTGAAATCACAGAGGAGGGACAACCCCAACAGCAGAACCAAATTAGAAATAAACAGGAGTCTAAGCCACCAAGACCATGGTTCATATGGAAAAACATACTATTTTTCCAGGCCCCAAAATTCAACTGCCCAAGCATACCCTGGACATAATCTCTTTTCAGTGTATTCTAAAAGAAAACTTCATCTATGGAAGTCTCTCTTATAATGGAAGAGGTGGCAGCCAAATGTTTCCCAGAACCTGTGCTGTGCTGTGCTGTGCTAAGTCGCTTAGTCGTGTCTGACTCTTTGCGACCCCACAGACTGTAGCCCTCCAGGCTCCTCTGTCCATGGGGATTCTCCAGGCAAGAATACTGGAGTAGGTTGCCATGCCCTCCTCTAGGGGATCGTCCCAACCCAGGGATCGAGCCCAGGTCTCCCACATTACAGGTGGATTCTTTACTATTTGAGCCACCAGGGAAGCTCTTCCTAGAACCTAAGTAGGAAAAACAGCTCAGAAGATTTCAGTTTCCCTTGGGATTCACTTCCAGGCTGGAAGGGAGGACTGTTTCATATAGTGATACTGACTTCAGCCTTCTAGGCTGCAGGACTGTGAGAGAAATTTTCCCACTGTCTTAAGTCATCAAGTTTGTGCTAACTTGTTATAGCAGCCACAAGAAACTCATACGGAGGTCAGTATTAATTTTCCCTCCTTCCTGCCTTTAGCCAGACACTCACATAAAAGGACCTATTCTGTGCTATGGGCTATGAGGGGTGCGGAAGACGAGTAAGGCAGAGGACCCACTGTGCTGAAAGGTGGGCTAGATCTGTGCAGTTTCAGCAAAGACCACAAGTGTGGGCCAGCACTGCCCCCGTGAAACCATCCAAGAATGCACCTGGAAAACCTGTTGGAGACAGAGTCCCAGAGATGTGATGCTGCTGTGGACACTGGGGAACAGGAGCTAAGGACCTGCTTGCTAAGCGTGGAGTCGCAGCCATGACACCAGGTCTGGTGCTGAATGAGTGTTGGGGCTGCGTGAGAAGAGAAAGCGGGAAGAGAAGGAAAACAGAAGGGAGGGAGGGAGGCTGCAGAGAGAGATGTGGGGCTTCCCTGCCCAAACACCTGTCTTCCTTCCCCCTCTCCATGCACCCTCCCTCTCTGCAGAGTCCTGGCAGGCTCCGTGGCTGCCCCTGTCCAGTGGCTGCTGGTAGGTCCATTAGGCTGTGCTCTTGTGTAGCCCTGTGGCTCTTGCTGCCACCATTAATGGTACCTGCTGGAGGCTCTGCCAGAAGCCCCGGCTGTTTGTATCCTTTGTATCCCGAGCCTGGTAATTAGGATTGGAGGAATCCCAAGGGCTGGAGGGCACCTCTGTCTGGATAAACTTGGGCAAGTTCAGCCACTGCTCTGAACTTGGCCTCTTTGGAGTTGGCAGCAGGGCCCCACTTTGCCTGCCCACACGCCTTCAGGACTGGACCTGGGGCTGCCACCTCTCCCTCTGCCATCACTGTGAAGCATGCATTGACAGACTGAGGGTGCACAGGGTGGCAGAGGGCAGCAGTGCTGAACTGGAGGGCAGAAGAGCTGGATTCTAGACCTCCCACCTCCAAGCTCTGCAGCTGTGGGCAGTTCCCTAACTTTTCTGAGTCTCGCTAGCCTCCTTCTGACCCTGGGGACCCTGCCCACCTCACAGGCTGTAACATCGAAGGGCTCCTGGGCAAGCACTCTGCACTTGACAAAGTGATCCACAGCCACGAAGTTACTGGGCAATCCTAACTTGCTAAAGGCTGGGAGACAGTGAGGGTGGAGGCAGGCAGGAGGGTGTGTGTCCTGCCGCCTCCCTCTCTTGCCCTGAACATGGTGGCTCTGCTGTGACCCCTCCTGGAGGCAGAAAAGGCAAAGCCTTTGCAGGCATGGATCTGGCAGGCCTCCCCAGCGTTGGCAAGGCCCAGGGCAAGAGTACACACGGAGGCCATTTCCCATATGTCTCATATTTAAAAGTCATAAATCAAGCTAACAAACCGTTAAATGAAATATGCTCTGTCCTCCTACCTTGTTAAATAGTCTCCGTAATAACCTGGAAGGCCAGGAGCGAATTTAGAATTCTGGGTCTCCTCAGAGCCTGTGCCTGGCCCTGGCTGCATGGGGAAGGCCCACCTGAGCCCTGATCTGCCCGGCTTCCTTCCCCACGCCCAGCCTGTTTGTCCTCACCAGCCTTGAATGCAGGTGTGGACACCCAGGCTTCACGTCCACACTTTGTTCACATTGCGCACAAAGAGTCAACCCTGGGCCCCAGGGTGTGCACGTCGGTGATGTGGGCTGGCAAGAAGCCGGAAGGGGCTTAGGGCTCTTTGGGCAGCCCTACTGCCTGGGCCTCAGGGTGGTTCATGCTGAGTCAGGGTTTCTATTGTGGCTCCGCCTCCTACTTGCTGGGCAGCTTAGGACGCCCCAGCTCCTCTCGCATGGCAACCCACTCCAGTATTCTCGCCTGGAGAATGCCATGGACAGAGGAGCATAGCGGGCTACCATCCAGGCAGTCACGAAGAGTCTGACACGACTGAAGCAGCTTAGCACGCACACAGCCCCTCTCCGACCTTCAGCCAAGTCCCATGCCCCTCTGCATTCAGGCTCCCTGTGTAGCCAGCGAGGGGTGTCTGAGGGACAGTCAAGGACCCCCCCGTCTCTGACATACTCCCAGGTGCTGCCGCTGGTTGACAAAGAGGCCAAGAAGGCAGAGCTCAGCCTCATTTCTTCAGTTTCACTCCTCAGAAGCAGAGAGGTCACTGGGACTATGTGGGGAGGAATGCCCCTCACGAACCCCAAATGCCTCCTGCTGCAAAGATGCAGACAGCGCAGACTCACCAGGTACCATCCCCGTCAGCGTCGGTGCCGAGTAGCTGCCCTGTCCGGCGGGGGGCACGTGCGGAGGGTACCCAGGGAGGGTCGTGCTCGCCAAGTCGCGGCCTGAGGAGTCAAAGCAACAAATCACAGGGTGAGCATCCCCACAGCCAGCTGCTCCTGTCCACAGTTCCCCCGACATCTGCACATTTGTCATGTCTGGATGCTTGATGCCAGTGTGCACGCGTGCATGCACACACACACACACACACACACACACACACACGTACTCACCCACCCCTCCAGCCGGGCTCCACCAGCAGGAAGCAAGGATAGCTCGGTCGGATCCCTGGGAAACCAGAGCTCTCACCACACCCCTTGCTCTCTGCTCCCCAAGTAGGGCTTGGCTTTATCCATCAACACACCATTGCTTCTGCTGGGCCTTCTGCACATGGCCCAGCACCACCATCTTCCAAGACCAGCTCAGCCATCTCCCAGCCACCCACAGTGGGCAGGGCTCTGCCTGCCTCAGACCCAAATCTGTTCCTTACTGACTTTTTCCTCTTTGGACCAAGATCTTGTCATTCATTCAGTGATGGTGCAGGAAGCACCTCCTGACACCAGACACTGTTCTGGGACATAGACGTTAAGGCCTCGGCCATTGGGGGCAGACGTCCAGCAGGCACGTGTTCCCCTCATCGCAGGCTGCCAGCTCCTAAGGGCAGGGGTGACACCTCATTCGACACCCAGAAAATCTACCTCCACCACAGGGCTCGGCACCTAGTAGGTCTCCGTGAATAAATGCGTGAGTGAATGGTCTGGGTTTCAGGCCAAGTGGAAGAAAACCCCAAAGCAGTAGAACTCTGAAAGGACCCTGAGGTTCGGCGCTCAGGGAAAGAGCGGGCCTATAGCTCTCCAAACACTGATGATCGCATGTATGTACTAAGGTGCTCACGTATAAGAGCAACAATCCAGACCCAGGAAGATGGGACTGCTCAGTGGTTACCTGTTGAGCTCTGAGGATGAGACCCCACCCTTGGGGGAGGAATTGGCAGTTTCCCCTAAAAGAAAGGGATGCCCCTGCTATCAGATTCTGAGATGTGTAGAGACAGCCCAGGCTGGGGCTGTTCTAACAGGTTGGCTTCCCCACCAGAAGGTGCTCCGGGTGGAGCACCCACCCAGCCCTGGGCCCAGGCTCGCACCCCTGGTGACAACAAACCACAAAGGCTTATGTAGAAATTGTAAACACCAGGCTCTGTTTTCAGTCTTTTAAATCATTAACTCATTTAACCCTCAACAACACTATGAGGTAAGGTACTGATACATTCCCCACTTTATAGGATAATGAAACAGAAAGGTCAAGTAACTTGTCCAAGGTTGCCCAGTAAGGATTTGAAGCCAAGCAATCCAGCGGCAAAGACCATGGGTTTAGTCACTCTGTTCTACTGCCTTGCACATGTGCCTGGCTGGGCTTCTGTCCCCCCGTTTCTCAGCTGGGACAGTAGGCTGAGCCCTGCCTTTAGGCCACACTGTCACCAGCCTTACTCCATCATGCAGAAAGAAATTCAACTACACAGTTTTTGTAATATATGTGTTGGAATGAAAGCAAGGACCAGTGGGGGAGGGAGGCCAGATCTGCCTCCTGGAAGATGGAGGCGTTACCCTGATAGGAGGCTACCTGCTGTATGGGGGTTCCTGGGGCCAAGCCCCAGGAGATCCATACCCTACCCATCTGCCTGAGATGGATAAGAGGGTCCTGAGAAGGGAAGGGATTTGCCCACGACACTCTCCTCATTTCAGGCAAGGCTGGGACTGGAATCCAGCTCTCCTAATTCCTGGGCTTTGGTTCTTTTTTCAACAGGGGTTGTCCTTTCGGTCACATCTGAACCTCAACAGTTTCTGCTGCTGTTACATACACTTTAAACCCTGATCCCCAAAATGGAAATGCAGTGCCTCACCAAGGCACTCAACTCAACAAGCTAGATAAAAAAGCAATAAAATGAACCTAGGGAAAGGAGGAGGAAGGGATCGATAAAGAGAAGCAGAAAATAATGAATTAGGAACCAGAAAAGCAGACACAATAAAAAAAACACACACAATAATAAATAATAAATACAACCAAGAGTTGTTATTTGAAAACACCAATGAGATAGACAAACCAAGGACAAGACTCAAAAAAGAAGGCACAAATATCAAGATAAGGAATGAGAAGATACAGCCAGAGATATGGGAAAGATGACATTTAAAAAACATAGAAACATGCATGGATGCTCTAGGGTGCCAAACGTGGAAATCTCGTCAAAAGGCACAATTTTCTAGGAAAACATGAATTACCAAAATTAACTCAAGAAGAGGTAGAAAATATTAACAGCCCAATCATATAAGAAAAGGTTGTTTAAAGTTATTTTTAAAAATAAGGTGCCCTGTCCATGTAGTTTTGGGGGCTGTTTTTTTTGTCTTTGGAAAGTTCTTTTAAAATTTCAAGGAACACACACTTTTATTATTAAGCTGATCCAGGATACATAAAGCTAAGAAAATGTTCATTTTGCCAAAAAATTTTTGGCAAAATCTTGATATAAAAATTTAACAAAATCACTCAAAAATGAAAATTAATGGCTGGTCTCACAATTTATTAATATGTAGGCAAAAAAAATCTACTATCTCATTGATGAAGCAATATAAATAAAGAATAGTACAGCATGACCAAGTAAGCTTTATTCCAGGTATGCAAGGTTGCTTCAATATTAAAACATTGGTTGGGAATTCACATTAATATGTCAAAAAATTCATATTAATGTATTTAAATTAATATATTTGATATGATTATATCAAAAACTATGGAAAAGGCATTGGCTAAAATTAAAGAACACTTATGGCTCAATAATAAAAGGACAAACAACCCAGTGTAAAAATGGGCAAAGGACTTGAAAACACATTTGTCTAAAAGAGATATACAAAAATGGCCAATTCCCTATCAGGGACATGCAAATCAAAATCACAATGAAATATCACGTCACACCCACTAGGATGTCTATAATAAAAAAGACAGGTTATGACAATGTTAGAAAAGATGTGAAAAATTGGAACCCGTATACACTGTGGGTGGGAATATAAAATGGGGCAGCCACTTTAGGAAAGTCTAGAAGTTCCTCAAAAAGTTAAGCATAGCATTACAGTGTCTCCCAAGAGAAATGAAAACATGTATCCACTCAAAATGTGTACATGTATGCTTCAAGCAACATTATTCATAATAGCTGAAAGAGTAGAAACAATTCAAATATCCATCAACTGATGAATGGATACCGAAAACGGTGTATATTCACACAACATAATACTTGGCAATAAAAAGGAATGAAGTACTGATACACACTACAACACGGATGAACTTGAAAGAAGCCCATCACAAAAGACTACATATTGTATGATTCTATTAATATAAAATGTACAGAATAGGCAAATCTATAAAGAGGAAAAGTAGATTACTCGTTGCCTTAGGCTGGGAGTGAGGAACAGGGGGAAAGAGAGTAACTGCTAATGGATATGAGGTCTTTCTGGGGGGATAATGCAACGTTCTAAAATTGGTCATGGTGATGGTTGCATGACTTTCTGAGTGTCCTAAAAACCACTGAATTGTATACCTTATATGGGTGAATTTTATGGTATGTGAATTATATCTCAATAGTACTGTTATGTTTTATTATTGCCATCTATCATCACCATCATCTTGAAAAAGAAAAAAAGTCATTTGACACCAAAAATGTAGGAAGGACATAATATTAAACTGTTTCTTAAACGAAATAAATTTGTCTTTATGGAAAAAATATACAACAAAATGAAAGATTAATAAATTGAATTACTTTAATAAAATAGACCAAAAACCTCTTGCCTGGTAAAAAACAATATGTGTGTGCCAAGTTGCTTCACTCATGTCCAACTCTTTGCGACCCTATGGGCGTGGCCCGCCAGGCTCCTCTGTTAACGGGATTTCCCAGGCAAGAATACTGGAGTGGGTTGCCATGCCCTCCTCCAGGGGATCTTCCCAACCCAGGGATTGAACCCATATCTCCTGAAGCTACCTGCACTGCAGGCAGAATCTTTACCACTGAGCCACCAGGGAAGCCCAGAAAACAATACAAGCAAAGTCAAATGATAAATGGTGGACTGGAGGAAATTATTTGCAGCATATACCATAGATAAATGGCTACTATCCCTATATATCAAAATCTCATAAGCATCAAAGGGAAGAGACCAAAAATCTCATAGAAAAATGGGCAAAACTCAGGAACATAAAACTGTCATTTGTTGGGTGACTGGTCAACCAGCAGAATAACAGCTTCCTTCAAGGTTCCTATGAGCCAGGCTTTGGGCCAGTACTTCACAGGGCTTATCTCAGTCAACAACCCCAGAAGGTGGGTGCTGTTATCATCCCCATTCTACAGATGAAGAGATGAAGGCTCCAAGCAGCTGATGTATGTGCCCAAGGTCATATAGCTGATGATCATGATCGCTAACATTTTTGTAGCACTTACTGTATTTTAGGCCCTGTTCTAACACTAGGCAGAGTTCTGAACACTGTTCACTGTGTTTTATAGATATTAACTCATCTAATCCTCAAACATTCTATAGGTCCAATAATATTATCCCCATTTTACAGATGTGGCACTAAAACACAAGAGGTTAGGCACCTGCCCAGGGTCTCACAGCTTGTGAGAGAGGCACGGCCAAATCCAAGCATTCTGGCACCAGATCCCCCACACTCCCCCAAGACACAGGGCACTGTTCTTTCCCCATCCCTAAACTGGGGGTCCCCAGACTGCAAGAGCTGCTCCCACCCTCCCTCCCCTGCACTGCCAGGGCACACAGTAGGTGCTTAGAAAATACCCGCCAAGGTGAAAATTAATCAAAAGACATTGGTTCTACCATCTGAAAGGAACTTTGGTTCCCATCTCACTAACGTCTCAGAAAGCCCTTCACCGTGAAAGCCACAAGATAACCAGGCCTCATTTATCTGTTTTTTGCTTGGATGCAACTTTTTCTTTTTCATATATGGCCCATTTCTACGTAGGCTCTCTCTGCGTACACTAATGGGGGGAAATGTGGATCCAATTAACTTCAAATTTAGCTCATAATGAACTTATCTCATTTTGCTACCAGCTCCATTCTCATCGTGCGGCAGTAATTAACCACTGGGGGTTGTCACTCCCAGACACATGACATGGAGAGCCTCCCAACCCCTCACTTCAAACCCTTACAGAATTCATTACCCTGACAGTATGCAAACCCTTCACTTTGAATACCACAGGGCACCAACCAAACTCCCCCTCTATCTGCCCGAATGTGAGTGTGAGCAAGGAAAAGAAGAAAGTGAGCCACTGAGAAGCCATGAGTTATTGTGAATGAGATGGGAGCAAGAGTCTGGTGAGGGCTCCATGGCCAGAGTGGGTCTGGCTGCCTAGACAGCCCTGGGTTGGAGGTTCTCCCCAGAGGCAGGGAGTCTCCACCACAAAGTCAAAGCTCTAAGGAACATGGCAGAGCTGACCAGGGAAAGCTAAGTCCTTTGCAAACTGGCGATCATGTCCACCGGGGACTGTTAATGCTCAGGAAATCTGAACATCCCAGGCAGAGGCAATGGTGACTTGTTGTGTGACCTTAGGTAAGTTCGACCACCTCTCCGGGCCTTCGTTTTCCTATCAGAACACTCAAGCAGTGGGAACAGATAGCCTCTGGGGATTTTTTTCTGTTTTAACATTCTACAGTTCAGAGGCCTCATTTTAGCCCTGTGTTGATGGAGGTGGAGGCTGGCGCCAGCTGCTATGGAGATGCCCACCTCGCCACAGCACTCCTGCCTGCAGTATCAGGTGCCCTGGAGCCCCTGGATTAAATCCTAGTGAAAGGAAGGTAAGCACCAGTCTTGTTTTCTTGTCTTCAGGAAAGGATCTTACGGCAGGAGATGAGGGCTGTCAACCTGCACTTTGTTGCCAAGGGCCCCTCGTCAAATGTTCCTACCAGCGACCAGGCACCTGGCTTGGAGAACAGCTTCTACTCAGTGGTGGCTAGTTTTCAGAAGTTGGAACTCTGGATTCATTTCATTTGGGAAGCTCCTGTCTATGTGAATGTTGACTCAACTCCAGTTTGTAAAATATACACTGAGGGCCAAAGAAAATGTATCCAAAAACCACGTTTTGCCCCCATGGCCAATTTTCAACCTTTCCCATTTCTCAAAGCTCTCAAGTCCTATCTGAACCATCCCATACCACCACTCCACCAGTTTCATCACCTGCCAGGCCTTTTAAGGACAAGAGCCCAGCCTGGGTGTCCAGGTAACTATCAAAGAGGTAGCCACCAGGCAGGACAGAACGGGTCAGGGGATGGAGGGAAAGCCCTGCAGGAGGTGACTCCTGAGACCTATGGCATAAACACAACTAGCTCCCTGGGGCCATCAGAACCTCCTGCCAATCTTGTTTCATGAGTGACAGCCCCAGCCTCCCAGCCATGCTGGCTTCCCAGACACCCCTCCTCCCTCGAGCCCAGTCAGTCCCCAAGCCCCTCCTGACTCTCCATTACCTGGTGCCCTTTCCTCCCTGGCCCGAACGGCCCGGGTCAGACTGTTCTTCGCTTTGCTCTATTTTCTAGCAATCTCATCTCAGTGGCCCTGTTCCTGCCACACCCTCTGTGGCCGTTTCTTCCAGAGCCCTGGAATCCAGCCCCTGATCCTCTTGGCTCACACTGAAGGACAACTTGGAATCACACAGAAACTTAGTGAGGGCTGACCCCGGGGGAGGGCTCTGAAGCTAACACTTCCAATTCTGTCTTGGTTCAATAATTTAACCAGAACTGCAGACACTTTCACTTCTATGACATTTTCTCAGAAAGCTCTTCCTCAGAGTCATAGAACCATGAGAAACCCTTCTGCATGTTAAGAAACATTATTAAAACTTGAAAAGAAAAGGTCATAAAGGTGGGAACCACAGCCTTTTCACGTCATGGGGCACTGTTAACTGTCATACCCAGGGATCATACCTCTAAGAGAATGTACCTGTGTTTGATGATTCTTTACTACTTGATCAGAGCCCAGAAATGGGGAAGTTACACGTGAATGTGTAGATTTCTCCCAAGTAGAAAAGACAACTCCAAAGGTTTGGGTTTATTGCCCTGTAGGACATTAACCAATTCTGTATCTAATCTAGCAATTTTATTCCAACATTTTTTAAAAATGCCTTTCTACATGGACGATATTAAACACTGTTCCTCAAATGTTCTTGGAACCACTTTTACCTTTTTATAGGTTCACTCATTAATTTACGAGTTGAATAAAATCTTCACATGTGCTCATTCTATATTTGTACATGAGTTATGTTCTTAGTTCTCTAAAAATTTACACTTTCTCGCTCGTTACAGGAAAAAGTAACCAACCCTGAGTGAGATGAATTGAAGGTTTTCAACCAACAACAAAGCAGGTGACAGTAAACAATTGCTAGCTTACGAGAGGGAGAGAGGAGCAACCGACAGCCAGGGCCTGGAAAGGGGACTAATCCTGCTGCACAAACCCTGGTGTGTGCCTGTACGTGTGCATACACCACCAGGTATCTCTGTTCCAGCTGGCGTTTGAAACATGTGACAGTTTGAATGGGGGCTGCTCCCTGTTCTGGGGTCTCCCTTTGTTCGGACCTGCCACAGGCAAAGGATGTGTGTGGGAGTGCAGACAGGGAGTGCAGACAGGGAGCATTCAATCTAGAGGGGGAAAGGCTGCACACAGCATGCGTCCTAAGTCACTTCAGTCGTGTCCCACACAGAGTGGACAGGCTAATCGCAGATGGGCCCATCCAGTCATTAAGGCAGACCTGGCTATCTCCTAATGACAGGTTTATTTGCCATTAGTTTAGGTGGTGCTATTTACCAAGAAATAATAACCCTCAATTTCTTTTCCCCAAATTACTGAATCCCCACTTTCGACAATTTCTGACTGACCCTCCTCTCATTGCCGGAGCTAAAGATCTAATCTGGATTTGTGAGCAGGAAGACAACTTGGAGAATTCATTCATAGGGGCTCTGCTTCCTTCTCAGCTTCAACCCTCCCCCTTCTTTCATTCCAACAGACTCTGTCTACTGCCCTGGAATCACTGGGAACTTCCACACTCCGAGGACTGTGTTTTAATTGCAAGGGAACGTTTGAATTTCATCTGCCTGGCATTTTAGAGCAGACACTGGGGCTCAGTCAATATTTCCATGTACATTTATGACATGATCTTCCTCCACTAGCAACTGTTGACCCAATGTAATAAACTTACAAAGGCAGGGTTCTAATGAGCAAGGCTGCAGAGTGGCTCTGCCATGCTCATGGCTCTGGGCATCGCTGCCAGGACAGGTGCTGCTCCAGGGACAGATGGAAGCCATTATTTACAGCAGGAGCATGGCGAGGGCCACTGTGGGCAAGCTCAGGTCTTCACTCACTCATTTGTTCACTCATTCATTCATGTATTATCTGATCCTTATTGAGTTCTAGCACCAGAGGACCTGGGGGTGACAATAATGATAATAATACCTACAACAATAACAGTGATTGCTTATTCAGCTCTTACCAAGTGCCGGGCACCATTCAAAGTGTTTGTATGCATTATCTCATTTAAGTGTCACAGCCACTTGAGGAGATACAAACCTTGGTAATCCCCAGTTTGAAGATAAGATGGTGGTGTTTGGAGGCAAACCGAGGCTATCTAATGCCAGTCTATGCCTTTACCACCCCTGTCCCTGCACTAGCTTCAGTAGATGAATTGCAAAATATAAAACACACCTTCTTTTTGACCTGCAATTCTACTTCTAGGACTTTACCTATGCAAATACACAGAAAAGTACACCAAGAGTCACATTTAATGGGAAGGGAGGGACGGAGACAATCCAAGGGCTTCCCTTGTAGCTCAGTCACTAAAGAATCTGCCTGCAGTGCAGGAGACCCGGATTTGATCCCTGGGTTGGGAAGATCCCCTGGAGAAGGAAATGGCAACCCACTCCGGTAACCTTGCTTGGAAAACCTCATGGACAGAGGAGCCTGGTGGGCTGCAGCCCATGGGGTCACAAAGAGTCAGACATGACTGAGTAACTAGCACTTACTTACACTTAGTAAAAAATAGATAAATCTACCTGCTGACAGACACATAAAAATGTTACTGAAAGTATACACAAGACATCGTTAACTTTGGGGTGAGGATTATGGATGGGAGGGCTGAGGTTGGGGAAAGGACAACTATTTTTCATTTTATATTTTTCTGTATGGTTTGAATATTTAACCACATGCATGTATTACTTTTTGTTCAAAATTAACTTTTTGATTTAAAATTAACATTTTGTTAAGAACCAGACACTGTCTGTGCCCCAAGGGGCCCACTGACAGCCTTGACGGGGAGGTAATAATGAATCTAAGATGCACGAAATGCGTAATTCCCACCCCCCGCACCGCCCACCCCCCACCCCACCTCCGCTGCCACCTCAGCAGCTCCCGGGCCAGAACTGTCGCGGTGGGCACTCCCTGCTTTCAAAGACAGCATTATGATGCCAAGAGCACCTTGGCCAAGTCACATGTCCACAGCTTATGATCACACCAGCCCTCCCCCAAGCCAGCACTCAGCCTCACGCAGAAAGGAAATGCAGTGATGTCCCACCCACCCGAAACGTGCCATCAGGCAACCTCAGCCCTGACAATCTGGCTGTAAGTTGCCAAAAGGTGGGCCCAAAGCCTGTCCCTAGAGCCCCCAGGGCACCAGGTCTGGCAGGCCAGGTCCTCATTGGCACACAATTCCAATGAGCTCAGTGGTCTGGCTTCCCAGCTGCCAGCAGATTGAAAACAGCAAAATAAGAAGGGGGAGAGAGACTTCCGGAGCCAGGCAAACTGATGTTAGGAGAAGTGACAGGTGACAGGTGAGCAGCAAGGATGGAGACAGGAAAACAATATAATCCGACATAAGAAGCCCGGACTTCAACAGTCTGGGGTGCCTGGTGGAGGGCGAGCCGCCTGCTTACAGACCTCCAGAGGCTTTGCCGCTGCAGCCGGAGAGGCTTAGTGATGCGAGCTCAGAGACGAACCGGGGTGCTGCCACTGGAGAAGGGTGAGCTCTGGCTCTCCAGCATGACCATCTGCATCTCTTATCTGAGAAGCCCAGATGACAGACCAGGGCTTTGAAGGTCGGCTTGGGACCTATATAATAGGTAGCAGATGGAGAAAAGCCCAGTTGTCCATCTCAGTCCAGGATGGGTCCTTGGAGAACACTGGTATGGTGTATGGTAATGGAGAAGACCACCAGGAGACTGGATTGCTGATGGAAACCCGCCATACTTCCACTCCTGGTTATGGTATCCGCCCACCCAAGCTGGCTGGAGAATACTGAAAATGTAATCTTACCTCCCAATGTGTCAGAACCATGGTGTCCCATGGCTGGACTGAAACTTGGAAGTTTACCAGTCTCCCCCCAGTTCAAGGCTGACAGTATTCTCATCACGTTTCCCCACCTCCAGGCTGCTAAGGCAGAATATACTTCCCCAACATAATGGTTGGGAATGTCATCCTTCTCAAGAATTGGTTTACACATAAACTATATGATTCCTAAATAGAAAGTGGAATGGGTTAAGGAACACACAGAAAGCATAGAGTTCCCTTGAGGCAACCTTCCAGACTAGGGGACGTTACATCTTTGTAAAAGGGTGCAGTGTGGCGTTGGTAGTTAGGGACACCACTGGGCATACTTGCTGAGTGGGTAAATTCACATACGATGGCTGGAGCTCTGCTGAGCTCTGTTTGCCAGGCGCTCTTCTATGTGTTTTATGCCTTGTCTCATTTAATCATCAAAATAATCCTACATTGTAGAAATTAGTATTATTGCTGTTGTTGACATTGAGAGGATGAACCTAGAGGTTAAGTGTACCGGCTCTGGGAGCAGGCTACTGGATTCAAATCCCAGCTCTGCTCCTTATTAGTTCTTTTGTAACCTTGGGCAAGATTCCACTTGAGTTTGCTCATCTATAGAATGGGGCTAATGGTAACACCACCTCCTAAGACTGTTTAAAAGAACTAAAGAGTTAGTATAGGTGAGGCCCTTAGAAAGGTGCCCAGCCCATACATGTGTTCCCAGCTATGACTGTTATCCCCTCCAATATTCAGAGGAGGCCACTGAAGCTGAGAGAAGTTAAGCATCTGGCCCAAGGTTGCACAGGCAGAAAATGGTCCAGGAAGGGGCTGTGGGAGCAGGATTAGAAACCAGGCAACCTGTGCTCTTAACCACCAAGTACCAAATCTAGGATGGGTTTGAAATATAGTCAAGGATGGTGGGAGGCACCTACTGGACCTCTCCAGCTAAAGGGTGAGGTCAGGGCTAGAGGACCGAGTAGGAGAGCCCTGGACTGGATGTCAGAATGCCCTTCCACTTCCTTACAGGGACTTCAGGCAGGTCCTCCCCTGTCTGAACATTCTCCTCTGTGAGCCCAGAGTTTCCTTCCCAGGTCACCCACCTGGAGGAGCTTAGAAAATCACTGTGAGCCCAGAGTTTCCTTCCCAGGTCACCCACCTGGAGGAGCTTAGACAATGGTAGAGAAGTGGGGACGATGTATTACTGGGTTCTCGGGCTCCTTCCACATCTGGCTGACAGCCCAGTTATTTTAAGAAATAGTCAATAGGTGCGTGTTACAGCCAGAAAAGCCTCCAGTCAGCTTCTGAACTACTGTGAAGGGATCAAGGCCAGTCACAAACCCTAAAGCAGTGCCTCGGTCCATCGCCTTCTGGCCTAGAAGGTAACAGCCCTGGAGGATGTCATGAGATCCGGGCCCAGAAACAACAGAGCCCATCCAGATGACGCCCCCGCCCTCCAACTGTTTCCTCCAAAACACACAGCGAGGCTGAGATTAGAAATCGCCTCGGATGAGGCCCTCACGAGGAGGCTGAGCAGGTGTGCTGCTTGCCGAGGAAAACCAAGCCCACCCCACAGAGGCACCTCCCAGGGTGCAAGGCAAATTAATGTGCTGCAGAGAACATGCATTAAATCGCGCTGCTGGGGCCGCGGGCTGCTGACATGCCAGCCCATCCCTCCCCGGGCCTCCCCTCCCAGAGAAAGGCCGAGTCAGGTGCCAGGGCCTCTGAGAAGCACAACGTAGCTCCGACTCTCATTTGTAAACCTCTGCCGGTTCTGGTATCGCCCATACCCTGCCCCACTCCTGGGCCATCAGGATCACAGAAGGGAGATTGGAACACAGGAGGGGCCCTACAGAGCCGGAGCATCATGAGGGGACAAATGCCAAGAGCCAGCGGAGTCTGGGTTCATTTTGACAGTTATTCACCATCTCAGTGCCCAAAGCTGGGCAAACAGGCTCAGAGAGCCTCAGAGTCCTGCCCAAGGCCCCACAGATAGCAAACAGCAGACCCGAGGTTCAGTTCCTGCAGTTACAGTGAAGGCTTCCTGGAGGCAGCAGCAGTGGAACTGAGCCTCAGTAGGTAGGGTTCCTCCAGGGACACCAGGAGCAGGGCTCAGGTAGAGCCAGGGCAGGGTGGGCAGTATGGGTGGGTCCCATCACCATGAATGAGCCTCGAGGGGCAGTGTGCTTGAGATCGGTATGAGTTTCCTCAGGAACTGGCAGAAGTTGGGGTAAGGTGGGTGGGCAGCTGAGGTATAAGGAGAGAGAGCCAGGGTCCCAGAGGTGGGATTAAGAGCCAGGCTGAGGAGAGAACACACAAGTTCTGTGAGTGGCTTTCACACAGTCTCAAAGGCCACTTTGGAACTTTGGGGAGCATCAGCATTGGGGAGCACCAGAGTCTAAAGGACATGAAAGGTCGACCAGGCAGGGGTTCCGGCAATGTTCCCTGGGGCACTGGGGGCCTCTAGGATGGCTACCCCCTCAATCACTGAACCTTGATTCTATTTACATAAACGCTTCCCAGGAAGATCTTATCTGAACAAAAATTTTCTTGACACAAACTAAAACTTAACAATTGTTGGAAAATCACTAATGGCAGGTAAATGAAAAAGTCCCTTTGAGGGTGAGGCCCAGAGCTCCATGCACGGTAAGGCCTGGGCCCTACAACCCCTCAGCTCCATGATCCAAACAGGAGTGGGCACTGGTGAACAAGTCCAGCTGGGTCTAAACTTGCCATGCAAGTGTGCACGTGCATGTGTGTGTGTGTGTGTGTGATATCTTTGTATTTATTGAGCCTGCCAGACAGGACCAGCTAGGGGAACACACACAAGAATCAGAATTCCCAGAACTTGCCACTGGCTTCTCTCTACGCTACCAACAAATGATTGCACCTCTGTGAGCCTCAATTTCCAAATCTGGAGAACGGGGATGTTACCCTTTGTCCTGTCCGCTAGGATTCCTGTTTTGAGAATGGAGGAAGGAGAGATGGAGGAAACGAGAATGAAAAGGAGGAAAAGTCTAGCTTTCTGGTGAAAAAATGGAAACATTCAAACATGCAACCCAAAGAGGCACCAGCTTGAGTTTTAAAATCCCGTAGGTCGGTGCGTGCCGCCCCTGCCAACCCAGCACTCTTCATGTAGTCTCAGCAGGTCCCCTAATTTCTGCCACTCAGGTTCCTTGTCTACAAAATGGATATAACACCCATTTCACAGAGCTGTTTGAGGTCTCAACCAGGTCATCGGAGAGTCTGGACTCAGGACCAGCATGTGGTCAAAGGCCTCCTCCCTCCCTCCTGCCCAGGCCCTAGGTTTCCCCAGGCTTCCCCTCCCATCACAAGCTCCTTCTGCTCCAGCCATCCCCACCAAAATGAACCTCACTGGGCAGGAGGACTCAGAGAATTAAAACACGCAATCAAACAGCTTCTTGATGGGAAATGCTTTAGAAATTTTCGGCTCCATTTACTTCTCAATCTAATTTTGTCCTCGGATGCACATTATGCGCAAGATGGGATCTCATGTGGTTTGCCTGCGCTCCGCACACCAGCAGGAGGCAGCCCACGTCTCAACTGCTGCACACGTCTTTCCACCATCGTGAGTGGCATAATGAGGGCACCCCTGGGCAAGAAGGCCCATCCTGGGCATCCTGGCACCCACAGCCCAGCCTCTCCCACCAGTGCCCCTGCATGGGCACTGGGGGAGACATCACCAAATCACAGCCCCTCCACATCCACAGCCAGCTCAGGCCCCAGTGTGGACTCCAGTCACCACCCACCCTTCAACTGTCTCCCTGCCTGGCTCCACCTCCTCCAGCATCCCAGCCCCTCTGCAGACAGACCCTGCACCCCTCATTCCCACCACCTCGGGATCAAGTCCAGACTCCTCGCTGCCCTCCATTCCTGCTAAAGTAGTGATGCCCCAGCCCCCACTCCAACTCCAGCCCCAAATAGCTTGCTTTCCCCCAGTTTGCCTCCAAACCTCAGCAGATGTTGCTGCTATGCCTTGGCAGCTCTGGGCAAACTCCACCAACTTTACCTCCTGTGGAAAACCTCAGATCCTTGCCCTGCCCACCTGTTAGTCCTCTCAGAACCCCTGTGCCTGCTCCATGTTATAGCTCTCGTCAGGCTGCCCAGGATGGCTGTCCGTAGGAGACACAAGACTGGACCCTTCCAGGGCAGGAACATTGTCCTATTCATTCATGTCTTTGTACAAAGGTGGCACAGTGCTTAGTGGGAGCCAAAGAAAAGCTTACTAGTCCATTCATTCATTCATTTATCCAGAAAACCTTTCTGGGGAGTTTCCTGGTAGCACAGTGGATAAGAATTCACCTGCTACTGGAGAGGATATGGGTTTGATCCCTGGTCCTGGAAGAAACCTCATGCTACAGAGCAATGAAGCCCAAGTACCTAGAGCTTGTACTCTGCAACAAGACATGCCACTGCATAAAGCAATGAAGACTCAAAGTAGCCAAAAATAAATAAACAAAATATTTTAAAAAAGAAAACCTTTCCAAGCCTTTCTTCTAGGCCCAGCCCTGTGTCAGGTTCTGGGGATTTTGTGCCCTTAAGAAAAGGAGGCTTTGAGACCAATGGGTGATAATTTTCCATCATTCTCACTGGAGAAAAGCCAACAGCAAAGCTCAGAGCTACCTAAGTTCTAAGAAAGAGAAGTGCCTGCTGCTACCTCCCACGACTCCCTAGGGCTGGGACTGGACCACTGGGTCCTCACGTTTTCCTTCCCTGATACTCTTCAGTCCAGTTACTTAGCAAAACTCATCAAATCCTGAAGAAACAGCCCAGCCCCACCCCCAGTCTCCAGGTCTCACTGCTGCCTCTCGCTAGGGCGTTTCTGGACTCCATACAGTCATTTCCCCCTCTCTTTAGGGGGTTTCTAGCCTATGTGCAGACGTCCCTGGGTCTGAATTTAATGATGCCTCAAGTCCTATGGAAGGGGTTGACTACAGTCAATAAATGACCCAAAGAACGAGACCCTCCTAACTCCAAAGCCATGGCGCTCTCAGCCCTGCTAGCTTGGATCTCTTCTCTCAGTTCCTAATTCTTCAAACATCTTTGTCCACCTGACACCATGAGCACCCTTCTTTTGTTTTGACAGTTTTCCACCTTAAGAGTTCAGTGTCCTCATGGCAGAAGTTAGAAGCTTGATCTCCCAGCCTCCCTTGCAGCTCAAGCACAGATGCCATCTTGGCTCCATCAAGCAGACACGCATGTGAGTCGTTAATTCAGCAGCAAGTGACACAAAGAAATAGGTGCCTGTGGGGATAAAGGTCCTGTGGTGATGTCTGGTGTCCAGGGACAGCAGCATGAGCTGAGGGTTTTGTGTCCACAGGCCAGCGGGTGGCGTTTCCACAGAACCAGTTATGTGGCATTTCAAGTGTGGTTCAGATGTGATTCCCGGCTGTGCAGCCTCCAAGCCTGGTTCTGTGGGCCTCCTGAGAATCCTAATATCTTTTCTACTTAAGCAGCCAGAGAGAATTCTGTTGTTCCCACCTCAGAGTTATGGTTGTTCCAGGCTCCGAGATGGAGAGCATTCGTGGTCTGCTGTCCTCCACCAATCACCTTTTCCTAGACTTCTCCGTGACTTCTTCTCCCCAGCCATCCTTGCTCTCCAGTTTCTCCCTAGAGCTCTGCTTCTCTCAAGACTTGGTGTCTATGCATCTTCACCAGGTAGATCCATCTCCACCGTGCCCATTCCAAATTGGTATTCCCAGCCCTGATGCCTCCTCCATCACCTTCTGGATGTTCCCACTTGAGCATTCCTGGGGGACCACAAGACATCTAAACCAGCTCTTCTTCCTGTCATCTTCATCTGACTCCATTGCCCCAAATTCCTGATGCTGAGGCTCAGTTCCTTCATCCAGGGAGTTGCCCTCTGCATCTGCCTGCTGTGGCACAACCTTGGCCAAGTTGCTTCACCTTGCTGAGCCTCAGTTTCCTCTTCTGAAAAATGGGGTTCAAGTCTGTCACAACCCCACCCGCAAAGGATGGAAGGAAAATTGGAAAATAGCAGCTGCAAAATCAGTCAGTGAATTGTAAAATGTAGTCCATAAGCAAAAAGATATTAGCATACTTTTAGGATTTGGTTTCATTGAACAATTTCTTGCTCACCTTAGAGTGACACACGCCTGCCATTTCCCCTTCCTTTAGAGTGGGGAGGCCTCCCACTTTCTTCCCTGGACCAGATTACCCTTGGGATTTTTAAACTCACCATCCAGCTGTTCCCATCCCCCCACCCTCAAAACACAATTGTGACAGTCAAGCAAAGAAAGGAGAGAGAGGGAAAAAAATCCATAAAGGCTCGGCAAAGCAGCGGTCGGTGGAATTCTCCAGCTCCTGACCACCAGTTAGTGACGTCAGGATTTATAACTGTATTAAATGGTGTGACAGGGAGCCTTGATATATCAGTTCCCCCTTCTTCCCAAATCACAGACAATAAAAGCTTTGGCAGTGAAAGTCATTCATCATCATAAAGACCTGAGACATCCCAGTCATCAATTTCACTCACATCCTTAATACACTGGAGGGAACGCAGGAGTTGAGCACCTCCAAAAGGGGGAGGAAAAAACAAGAAGGAAGATTGAACAGGAATAATTACAAAGGTCAAAGAAGGGATTCCTCTGGGGGTGGGAGGCATGGGCAGGGCTGGTCCCCGCCGGAGGCGTGCTCAGCCCACAGAGGAGCTGGGCAGCCGCTGGGCGAGCTCCAGGCAGCCCAGAGGCCCAGCCCTTAGATCAGACCCTGGGAGCCCTGCAGTAAGAGACAGCTGACACAGGCTGCAGGACCAAAGGAGGAAGGACAAGGAGCCCGACTTTGGGCTCCACGGCTCCAGGCTGAGATCTATGGGAGTATTTGACTCCATCACCCTCATTATACAAGTGAGGTTTGGAGATAATAAAACCACAGTTATCTTTTGTAATCTACACCTATATTGGCACAGATGGCTATTCCTGGTAGCTGGGGTCTTATTTTGGGCAACATCTTTGGAATAACTATCCAGGACTGACACTACTGATTGTGAAAGATACTGTAACACTTCTGGGCCAGGTGGGAAAGAGACACTGCTCAGAGGCCCTCAGGGCACCCTCTGCCACCCTGCCCTTCCCCTGGACCCTCCAAACACCTCAAATCCAGCATAAGTTTCCAGAGAAGAAGGACTGATAATACCTGCTGTTGTCTCCCCATCCATTCGACAGCCCTTCCCTGAGCACCTACTATGTGCTGAGGCTGCTGAGGTCTGTCTGGGTACAGGCTGCCTACAAGGTGCCAGTTGTTGGAGGTGAGTCAGCCCAATGCCTTTCATCCAGATAGCATCCAGGATGGAGACCAGCCATGTCAGTCACAACCCCAGTGCCTGGCCCTGATGGATGCATCAGCCTTGCAGCCTGTTTTCTAAACTAGGTGCTGAATCGGACCTCCTTTGGTCAGATGGCCTGCCTGCCCCTGACACAGCAGCTTGGTGAGGAGCAGCGTGGCCCAGTGGTCAGTGTGACCTCTGGAATCTGACAGTTTGTGTTTGAAATCTGGCTCCACTACTTAGGAGATATGTGACCTTGAGTAAACTCCTGTGCTTTTCTATGGCTCAGTTTTTGCATCAGTAAAATAGGTATAATAAAACTTTCTCATGGAGTTGTCTTATAGACAAGTCAAGTTAAGGTATGTAAAGTGCTTAGAATAATGCCCATTGCCTAGTGAGTGGGAAGCAAGTACTAATGGTCATTCCTGCTAGTGACTCTTGACTTAGTGGATCTTATCCAGAATTGAGATCAGCTCTGGAGGAGGAGCTCTTACTTTAGTCTGCACTCCAGATGCCAGCCCCTCAAACAGGGCTACTGACCACCCTATCCTTGAGGTGGGCACTTGATAGAATGAGCCAGTGGGTCTGGAAAGGCAAACAGTTCTCCGGATGGGCAAGTTCAGATGGGCAGCAGGTGCCCCTAAGGATTCATGCCAAAACCAGCCTCACTAAACATTTATAGAAAACGTAAGGGTGGGAGTAGAAGTTCCATAGCCTCTCAGGTAATGAGAATAAAAGCTAATAGAGAGAAATTAAGAGATATTTTTTTCTGGGCTGTAAACACTGGCAGATAAAAAGGGCTGCACACCAGCTAAAGCTAATACATTTGGAGAGAAATAATAATTGTAATAATATCTTGCATTCAAATGCCCCTTTTGCTCCTCAAAGATGTGTGTGTGTGTGAGTCAATAACGTTGATAGTAATATAGGTGGATAGGGTTTGGGGTGATTGTGTGAGTGCTCAGTTGCTTCAGTCCTGTCCAACTCTTTGCAACCCCATGGTGTAACACACCAGGCTTCTCCTCTTACTGGGATTTTCCCAGTAAGAATACTGGAGTGAGTTGCCATGCCCTCCTTCAGGGGATCTTCCCAACCCAGGGTTCGAACCAGAGTCTCCTGCGTCTCCTGCTTCGCAGGCAGATTCTTTACCACTGAGCCACCAGGGAAGCCCTAGGGGTGATTAGTAACAACTAATCATATTAGACAGCTCATTTGTTCATCCATCCATCTATCCATCCATCCACTCATTCATTCAATAAACACTCCCAGAGTGCCTATAATGTTCCATGCGCCATGCTAGACAGAAGACAATCCAGACCCTCACAGTGTAAGGATAAAGTCAGGCTGCACAATGGGATAACAGGTGTAATGATCCAGGGCCCACAGAGGGGATTATCACTCTGCCTGTGGGGCAATTGGGGAGGGCTTTCTGAAGGAGGTGGTGCTTGAGGATGGCTCCCTGGGGACATTCCCTGAAGTCACACAGACAGAGATTGGTAGGCCTGCTGGTTCCTCAGTCCCTCAACAGGTGTCAGGAGAGCCATTCATCGGCAAAGCTCTGCACCAGCTCACACGCAACCCCTGCTGGGACACAGGGCCTGAGCACCCAGCACAGTCAGGTTAAAAGAAGAGGTATAGCTCCTTACAGTTCACATGTGCTTCACTGAAGTCCTGCAAGGAGAGGAGAAGCCGGGACTATAATTCCCATTGGGCGGATGTGAAAACTGAGGCTCAGAGAGAGAAAGCGTGTCCCAAAGTCACCAAGGAGTTATTTATGGAAGAGATGGTATGAAGATTTGTGATCTTGATTCAAGGCAGCCCATTGTTCTTCCTTTCACAGCAGACTACTGCCACCTCTGGGCAAATGACAGAAGCATCCTAAGCAGAGGAACAAGTGGAAGCAAAGGCTTAGAGTCAGGACTGAGAAGTTGAGTAGGAAGGTGATAAAAAGAAAGGTCTGGATTAAGGGTTCCATTGGACATGGATGAGGCAGATAGATGGCAGAGGACCAGTCAGATAGAGAAATGAGGATAGGAGAGGTGATACTTTCTGTTCTGGAAGGCCGAGTCTGGAACAAAGGGAGGAACCAAGGGATGTGGGTTCTGGAAATGTCTCATCTGGGGAGAACCTGAGTCCTCCATGTCTCCATCTTCTCCATGAGGGAGTTATGCTAACGATCTCTAAGGACTCACCAGCATCAATATTGCAGTCTCTTGACCCTAGGGCCCTGGGGAAGGCATGATTGTCACAATACTGGGGCAGATGGTGGCGATACAGTGAGGACCAGCCAGTGCTCACAGAGGTGGTGAAGAGAAGTCAGGCAGAAACATCAAAAGAGGTGCTGACCCCCCTCCCAGGTGATGGTTCTCCCAGGGTACAAGGGGGTGTGGAGTCCTCAAGGAGACCTTGATAGTGGGCACTGGGGAGGTGTGGCAGGCAGAATCATGGCCCCCCCAGTGCCTGTGCTATGTCACCTTACAGAGGAAATGGGACTTTAGAGGTGGGTGATTAAATCAAGGGTTTTGAGATGTGGAGATGATCCTGGATTATTCAGATGAGCTCAATATAATCACCAAGTCCCTATACGGGAAGGCAGGGGGGTCAGAGTCACAGAGAGATGTGACAACAGAAACAGAGGTAAAGAAGACAAGATGATACCCTGCTTGCTTTGAAGACAGAGGAATGGGCCATGAGCCAGACAACATGGGCAGGCTGGGGAAGCTGGAAAAGACAGGAAAATGGATTCTCCCCTAGAGCCTCCAGAGGGATGGAGCCCTGCTGACAACTTGAGTGTTAAGAAAATAAATTTGTGTTGTTTTAAGCTACGATGTTTGTGGTAATTTGTTACAGCAGCAACTGGAAGCTAATGCAGGAGGTCAGTGGAATATCAGTAGAGGGAGCCATCAGGGCTACTCCATGCTGGACACATCCCACCTCTGGCAAGCTCCTCATCCCTGGCAATGGAGGACCCCTAAACCAAGCTCTCTGAACTGAGCTGCTTTCATGAGCTCCAGATGTTTAAAAAAACAACACTTATTTAGCAGTTATGTTCCGGGCAGAGTTTTAAGTGCTTCTGAAATATTAACTCACTTAATCCATGTAACAAGTTCCTATTCCCATTTCGTAGATGAGCAAACTGAGGCATGCTCAGTTGCAACTGAGGTCACCAACTCATAAGTGGGAGAAGAGCTGATATCCGAAGATAGGTAGTCTAGCTCCAGGGTCTGTACAAGAGATTCTGAGTTTGATCAGCTTCCATAGACCCCCAGGGCCGCCAGTCTAACTGTGCTATGGGGGAATGTGAGAGAGCTCTGGTTGGATATCTCTGATGACAAGGAGCTTATTACCAAACAGAGGCAGTACAGTACAGGGGTTAGAGAAAGTGGGCTCTGCTACTTACTGCAGTGTGAACTCAGGCAATTTCTTTTAACTGTTAGTAGGGACAAAAATAGTACCTAGTTTCATAGATGAAATGAACCAAAGCACATAACAAATGCTCAATAAACATTAGCTATCACTGTGATTATCTCCGGAGGGAGCCTATTCCAGTTTCAGAAAGCTCTGTTAAAAAATTCTTCTTTGCACTCAACTAAAACTTACCTCCCCGTGGCTTCCCCAATGAGCTTCAAGCAGCCACACCTCTTCCCAACCCAGCCCTGGGCACATGGGAGGCAGCAGCCAGGCCCCCAGTCTGCTGTCTTTTTAAGCTGACAGCCATGGGCCATCTGTGGATACCTAGGTTCCCCGCCCACTTCCTTTCCTGTACCCCATCTTTCTCTGTCTGCAGCCCAGATATCAAATACTGAGAGGGATCCAGTCCTAAGCCCTAAGGGAGGAATTCTCTAGCCCATACTGCTAGAGTTCATGATGGTCCATCTAGAACATTAGAAAGGATGGAAGTTCTGGACCTAATGACATGTTCAGTTCAGTTCAGTCGCTCAGTCATGTCCGACTCTTTGCGACCCCATGAATCGCAGTATGCCAGGCCTCCCTGTCCATCACCAACTCCCAGAGTTCATTCAGACTCAACAACCATTGAGTCAGTGATGCCATCCAGCCATCTCATCCTCTGTCGTCCCCTTCTCCTCCTGCCCCCAATCCCTCCCAGCATCAGAGTCTTTTCCAATGAATCAACTCTTCGCATGAGGTGGCCAAAGTACTGGAGTTTCAGCTTCAGCATCATTCCCTCCAAAGAAATCCCAGGGCTGATCTCCTTCAGAATGGACTGGTTGGATCTCCTTGCAGGAGACTCTCAAGAGTCTTCTCCAACACCACAGTTCAAAAGCATCAATTCTTCGGCGCTCAGCCTTCTTCACAGTCCAACTCTCACATCCATACATGACTACTGGAAAAACCATAGCCTCGACTAGACGGACCTTAGTTGGCAAAATAATGTCTCTGCTTTTGAATATGCTATCTAGGTTGGTCATAACTTTCCTTCCAAGGAGTAAGCGTCTTTTAATTTCATGGCGGCAGTCACCATCTGCAGTGATTTTGGAGCCCCAAAAAATAAAGTCTGACACTGCTTGATGAAAGTGAGAGTGTAGAGTGAAAAAGCTGGCTTAAAGCTCAACATTCAGAAAACGAAGATCATGGCATCTGGTCCCATCACTTCATGGGAAATAGATGGGGAAACAGTGGAAACTGACATGTTAGGTGTCCATAAAACGGGAAATTAAAATTTTTAAAAACTGACCAACAGTATGAAGAGTAAAAACCCATTTGGAGGAAATGATTTATGTATGTATAACCCGATACAGTTTTCTATGCAAAGAAAAAGTTCTGGAAGGACATCTACCAAACCATCAACTCTACTGACAGCAGAACAATCTAAGAACTTGGTGAGCTGATACAGTAACATGTCACTACATACATTTATTTATTTTACAATGAGCAAGTACTCCTTCCTGTTTTAAAAGGGATTAGGAAAACTGAGGGTGTTGCAAGAGATTAGACCAAGCTTCAGAGCAGAGAAACCAAGAGTTTGTGGTTCCTCCAGAGCAGCTTCCACATGGACTCCTCCACAAAATATTCCCAAACCCCACAGTCAAAGGGAGCAATAGTTCCCTCCCCCACACCTTCAGACGCGCTGGTTCCTCCCTGGTATTTCTCTTTCCTGTTTGTTTTGTTCTGCCTTGTACATGTATCCACATTTACCTCCCTCATCAGATAATGAGTATGCTGAGAGCAGAGACACTGGAGCTGCAAGTCCGCTAAGGAACCTGAAGGAGCTGGGGTTTGACGGAGAGGTGAGTGAGTGAATGAGAGAATGAATGAATGATAAATGGTAACCGCTCCACTAATTGCCAGGAGCTACAGTTTGGTGTGTTTTCTCCTGCAGATAATGGTCTGGCGGTGGAGATCTCTGACCAGGAGGACAAGCTAATGAAATCGCTATTTTAAGAAGATGGATCACAGCAGGGTCGGCTGAAAGGCTGGAGGCCCAGAGAGTTTCTTGAAGGCTATTTGGAAAGGTCGGCTTCCAAGCTGCCTGCAAGTGCAAAAATCTATGAGTGTATTACCAGGAAGGCCATCCAGCTTTGTTTATTTTTATCCTACAAAATACAAGGTCAGAAACAACTGGAGTACTTTCCACTGAAATTATTTTTTTAATTGACACTGCTCTTTACACAAATATTAATTCATTTATTCAACAAACAGTTCTTAGGAACACTGTGCTAACCTGAAAGCAAATCATATTTACCTTTGATGTGCATTTTAACTACAGAGATGCTTGAATTTCATTTGGACTTTATTAATAAAATGATCAGACCTCTCTGGCTTCTCTGAACCTCTGACTATCCTTCCAAACACCAAGATTCCAAAATTCTAGGTTTCTCTAGAATCTGTAACAGTGAATCTATTTAATAAACACTGTAACCTCTAGTTGGATTCATCTTGAAGCTTTCTGGAGTGTAAATTGCCTTGTTTTCCTGGGGAAACTCCAATTTGGGTGCTGAGTTTTCTCTCTGGATTGTCATTCCCTGAAGCAGGTTCACAACATTTAGTTTGGACAGAGTGTGACATCGCTGCAGTGGGCTGAAATGCGGAGCTGTCACACGTTCTGGAGAACCTTCCCTCACTAATGGATGGCTTATACACTGAGCTGTTATTTGGGGAAAGCCATTTCAGGCAGGCAGAACAGCGTGAGCAAAGGCCTGGAGTTAGCAACAGGCAAGGCCGGCTGGACAGCCTGAGGTCAGCCCTTTCTGGCTGAGTAGGAATAGGTGTCAGAGGAGACAGGAAAGAGGGGCTGGGGCAGGTTTAAAATTCACTGGAGCCAGCAGGCAAGGAGAGCGAGTGAAGTTGACCAGGTAGAGATTGGGACGAACAAGGAAGTGCGGTACAGGTAGGGGAAAGCCCCTTCTAAACTCTACCCACCTGTGGCCATGGGAATGTGGACTCTAGTGGACAGGCTTTCAGTTTTTTTTTTAAAAAAGGAAGTTAGACATTTTAGCCTTTATGTTAAATATCCTAGTTTAAAGGCACTTTTAAATTTAATTTTTTGACGAAGATAAATTAATATATGCGTGCTAAGTCACTTCAGTTGTCTGACTCTTTGTGACCCTATGGACTGTAGCCTGCCAGGTTCCTCTATCCAGAGTTCAAAAAATTAAAAACGTAGATGATATTCAGCCAAAGGTCCACTTCCTACACCCACTTCACAGACTACACCCAAACAGCGTTATTGAGTATCCTTCCAGAATTTCTGTATGGTGTGTACACAAATACAAATACGAATTCCCATGGCCCCTCCCTTCTATATACAAAAGGTAGCATTCCGTAAGCACTATTCGTGCTTTTTTTCATAATGTATCTCCAAGGCCTTCTCAACTGGGACATAAAGTGCTTCCTCCTTCCCTGCTGCCGCACAGTACTCCGTACCCATGAGCTCTTCTTTATTGAACAGTCCCCTACTCATGGACATTGGGGCTGTTCGCCTCTGATTTGTAAAATGTGAGCTCTGATGTTTTTAAGTTTAAAAAACACTGTTGGAGTTGGACCACGAGAACATAGAATGCTGGTGTCTGGGTCTGAGTTCACAGAGCAAACACCAGCCTGTACTTTGCCGGCACCTTGACTCTGGCTTGCCAATGAGGAAGGAAATGACTTCAATGGAGAACAGCCTCAGAGAAGTCCTGTTGAAGAGTCTTTGCCTTTGAGGTAGTGAAATCCCTGTCACTAGAGGTAACCAAGTACTGATAAAGAATAGATCCCAGGACTGGGTGATGGGTCAGGGTACCCAACCTCAAAGTTTCCAGAGTCCCTGAGGCCTGATTATGAGTTGGGCCCAACTGGCAGCAGAGACAGAACGGAGATATGGCCCCACCCTCTCAGCACCTAATTCACTCACTTATTGAAAGGCATTTCCCAGGGCTGTATCTTCTATCCAGATGACCTTTCCACAAATCTTCGCAAGGCTTCTCCTGGCTGGGGTCTCAGATCAAATGGCACCTTTTTAGAGGCTCTACTTCATCTCCCACCCCTCTTGTCACTGCCCTGACCCCAGTTTCCCTCTCCTCCTGTCTTCTTTCTTCCTGTGCTATGAACTCAGACCCAGACACCAGCACTTCTTTCACTGCCAGTATGAAATTCCCTTGTGTATCCTTTTTTTCTGTGTTTGCTGTGAATTGTCTGGCTCTCACCAGCAGGTAAGCTCAGCGAGAGGAGGGACTATCCACCAAGGCCTCGATGGTACTACCAGCCAAGCCCTGAGAGATAGCCCGATATACAGTAAGTATCAATATTATGCTGCCCTTCCAAGGCAGACAACTTTGAGGAAAGCTTAATGGCTAAACACCTGGTTATGGAGTATCATGCTGTATTATAGCTTTAATTGTCACTTTTCCAGCATCTTTTGGCAGCCTAGATACATGAGGCATTCTTTGTATTTTTGCTTTTATTTTTTATTATGATTTCACTTTGAGTGAAGAAATATTTAGTTGGGTCTGATTGAACCACATAAAGGCTCATAAAACACAGGTCAAAGGAGGTGCTCCCCACAGAGAGGTCATTCAGAACGACATGGCACCTCGCCAGACTTTTCGGTACAAGAGCCCAAGAACATACTAATAGCTGCCATTCATTAAGTGTTTACTTAGCCAAGCATCAGGCTAAGACTGCATGGACCATGCTCACAGGCTTCCTGCAGGGAGGACTATCTTGGGCCCCATTTTACAGATAGGGACCTTGGACATGGAGGCTAGTAACATGCCCCAGGTCACATAGCTAGAATACAGTGAAGCTGGATTTCAAGAGCAGGCAGTCTGGCTTTGCTGCTGACATTCTCAATTAAATGCTAAAAGATATGCCTTCTGGAAATTTAAACTGGGATTTTTTTGTGTGTGTTTTAGTCCATTGAACCACATGTTGGCAGCAGGCTGTGGAAGCCATGGCCTTAGATGAGCCCCAGTTCCAGCTCTAACTCACTGGATGTGGCCTTGACCAGGTCACCTCGGCCCTGTGGACCTGGGTCTCTCCAGCCGCGAAGTGAGCAGTTGCCCTGCAGGACCCTCCCACCTGCACGTCTGTGGTCAGGATGTTCGTTCTGAAGGAGACTAGAAAAAGCCAGCACTGCGACCCTCCAGATACCCTTTCCTGCCCACACACACTCCGATGGCCCCTTAGTGACTCCCAAATCTTTTCCATTCACTCTCCTTATATCCTCACAATGGCCTTTGTGGCAGGTGGACCAGGAATTGTCATCCCCGTTTCATAGATAGGAAAACTGAGGATCAAAGAGGACAATATATTTGCTGAAGAATAGAACAGTTAGGTTTGAACCCTGGGTGGCGAAGACCCCTGGAGGAGGAAATGAAAACCACTCCAGTATTCTTGCCTGGGAAATCCCATAGACAGAGGAGCCTGGTGGGCTACAGTCTATGGAACTGCAAAAGAATCGGACACAGTTCAGTGACTGAACAATAACAGGACAGTCAGGTAGTAAAGTCCAGGCTTAAACCCAGGCTGACGCCCGGGTCTCGGTGCTCTTTCCTTCAGCCCTGTTTACATGAGAAAGGCGGAAGATGGACGTAAATTACAATCCTTTCTTTCAAGTACCAAGTTTGGGATACTGGGGGTCTACACACTGAGCCTGGGGGATACCAGCAAATCAGAGCTGGTGGTTTGGTGATTTGGAGCATCTGTCTGTCTGTGTGGGTGCTCACCCACTGGTCCCTGTATGGTCTCTGCTACTCAGAGGGGATGCGTCAAGGGAAGCCCCAGACCCAGACCTGGGTCATTCACCAGGCAGGTGTTTCTCAAAGTTGTTTAACCAGAAGACACCTCTCTCAGTCTCCTCCTGCCATTCCAGCTGCAGACGCAAAGCGATGCTCCTCAGGGGAAGGTGCCAGCAAGGACATAGGCTGGCCCCATTCCTTTGTTCTCTCAGGCAAAGTGAAGAAACCCTGCCAGGTCCTTTGCTGGCGTCCACCCACTGTCCTCCCTGGCAGGTAGGGACAGTGGCTGTTCCGTCATCGAACCTGTGACCCCAGGACACACCTGTAGATAACTAGCCCCAGTCAGGACCCAAACTGCTGACCATGCAGGAATGGGCAGGTCATGTCACTGCTTTGCAAATGGTGAGCCGTTTCTGAACCATGGCCCCAGCTGGTGGAGCAGTTTAACTTAATATTTTATATGGCATAAAATGATGGAGAGACATGGACTCCTTCTCTAATGAGATCGTCCCTGGGTGGCCGTCTGGCTGAGCTGAGCACCCACTGCACTCTGGGCCTTGTGAGGAGGGGAGAAGAGGAGAGTGAGGCTGGAAGACTCAGCTCTTCCCCAAGGAGCTCAGAACTGTCAACACATCCATGAGGGCAGGTGGTATTAAATTAACACCACGTGGTGACATGGAGACCCACCCTAACAGCTTTCAGGGGCATTCCTTCCAGGTGTTCTAACAGCTCTCGGTGGGGTCGTCAACTTCCCCCTAGAGGGTGTTTTGAAAATTTGTGGGGGCTTTTATACGCTTGACAGGCATTACTGATTTGGTGTGGAACAGTCCCACACAACAAAGAATCTGCCTTTCATGCTGCACTATCGTCCTGTCCTGCCCAACATACATGGAGGTGAGAAATCTGCTGATAATTATTTAAATCTAGAATGGAGCTTCATTTACATATAAATGTGGACTTGCAGTTTCCATGGTCTTAATATACACTGGGTTTTCCAGGAATGCAACTACCGTGTAAATCGAGTACAGCTCGTACTTTGTTTTACTTGGAACTTTGCCAAGAGTTCCTCACCTATTTGTAAATTCCTGCTCACAGTATGTCAGACACAGTAAGTCTGTGTTCAGGTTTGTTGCTGAGTTCATGGTGATTCTGTGCACCGGGCAAGTCCTGGGCTACTCCTTTATGTCTTGCGGTTTAGACATGCAAGAGTATTTACTTATCAAAGTACATAGCAATTAATTAAAAGCAATTTCAGTTGTTTCTCCTTTATCTAATTAGTTCAGTTCAGTCGCTCAGTTGTGTCCAACTCTTTGCGACTCCATGGACTGCAGCACGCCAGGCTTCCCTGTCCATCACCAACTGCTGGCGCTTGCTCGAACTCATGTCCATCAAGTTGGTGATGCCATCCAATCATCTCATCCTCTATTGTCCCCTCCTCCTCCTGCCTTCAATCTTTCCCAGCGTCAGGGTCTTTTCCATTGAGTCAGCTCTTCGCATCCGGTGGCCAAAATATTGGAGCTTCATCTTCAGCATCGGTCCTTCCAATGAATATTCAGGACTGATCTCCTTCAGAATGGACTGGTTTGATCTCCTTGCAGTCCAAGGGACTCTCAAGAGTCTTCTCCAACACCACAGTTCAAAAGCATCAATTCTTTGGCACTCAGACTTCTTATGGTCCAACTCTCACATCCTTTATCTAATAGTTGAGCATTATTTTTATTTTATTTGAAATTACTTGTGAAGATAGGCTATATTTTTATGAACTTAATTTCAGGAGAGTAAAGGGGCACTATGAATTTTTGCTACCCTCAGGGGACACCAGGTGGGACTGAGCAGAGAACCCCGGTTTCAGCACTGCACTCCAGTGCCCCATTAAGCAGGGGAAGGGGCCGAGCAGCGTCTCCTCCAATCATCATACATGTGCATCTGCTCTGCACACGTGTGTCCATGCCTCTGTGTGTGTCCTTATATTTTTTCACTAATGGGATCACACTAAACACATTATTCTGCAAAATTATTTATTTACTTAAACGTATATCTTGAACACATTCATGTCAGCGCAGATAGCTCTATTTAATTCTTTTTAATGGTTACAGAGTAGTTTATTGTGTGAAGGAGCCATAATTTATTAAACCACCTCCTAGTGATAAACACTGAGTTTTTTCCATTTGTTTTTCATGATAAATAACTCTGTCATTATTATATAGATTTAGGCATCACTGTGCATCTGTGTGAATATATCAGTGAAATAAAGTTCTTAAAGTGAATATAAAAGTTCTGTGTTAGATGGTAGGTATGTTCACTTAAAATTTTGAAAGTTGTTGACAAACTTCTTTCCAAAAACCACTGCACTGATTTATATGCTTATAACTGTATATGAAAATATCTATTTCAGAAAGCTTTCCAGTTGGGCCTCAAGAAACATTTCAGTCTTTGATAAGCTGATAGGTTTTATTAGAGTCTCATGTTTATTTTAATTTGTAGCTTTAAAATTATGAATACAGTGCATATCTTCTTATATGCCATGGGACATCTGCATTTTTCCTGTTCATTTCCTTTACCCATTTTTTTCTATTGATTTTTTTCTCTTTTGTTTCTAAAAACCTCTTTATATATATTAAGGAAATTAGCTTTTTGTCACCTGTGTTCCACTTAAAAATTTTTTATTCTTTGTCTTTTGAATGTTTTTACATACATATTAAACATTTATATTTTATATAAATATAAGTATATTTATAAATATATATTTTATAAATATATAAATATATTTTACTTATATTTTAAGCAGTAATTGATATGATTTTTCTTTGTCTTTTGTATTTGGAACAAACTTTAAAAGGCCTTTCCCACTCTAAGGTTATTAAAATATTTCCCTTGTGTTTTTTTTCTAGCTTTACTATGGCCTCATTCTTTCAATTTAAAGTTTTGAGCAACTTGAAATTTATTTTGACATAGAGAGTGAGGTATGGATCCAACAGGCCAATCGTCCCAACACCGTTAACTGAATGATTTATATTCCCTCTACTGATTTGAAATGCTGTATCTATAAACACCCAACGAGTTAGACATGGCTGAGCACATGGTGCTCAAATGACCTGAACTCTGTTTGCTGCTCCATTTGTCTATTTGCTTCATTTTCAGTTAGCAGTTTTAATTGTTGTAACTCTATCATGAAATTTTAAAGTATGCTGTTTTATTCACTTTTTTTATTTCAGAATTTTTCCAGCTACCCTTGAGTGTTTTTGTCTAGTAATTGGTGTCATTTTGGCAAGTCTTAAGTTCTGTTGGCATTTTGATTGAAAATGCTTTGAATTAATAGAATAGGGGAACTGACATCTTCATGGTGTTGTCTTCCTATCTAAGAACAAGCTGTAGCTCTCCATTTATTTATTTATTTTATATTTATTTATTTAGGCTGTACTGGGTCTTAGTTGCAGTATGCAGGACCTTCTACCTTTGTTGTGGCAAGTGGGATCTAGTTCCCTGACCAGGGATTGAACCCAAGCTCCCTGTATTGGGAGCAAAGAGGCTTAGCCACTGAACCACCAGGGAAGTCCCTCCATTTACTCTTTTATACCCTTTAGTGGAGTTTTAATGTTAAGTTTATTCCTCAGCATTCTCTTTTTCTTTTTTTTATTTTGGTGCTGTTGTTAATGTTTTCCCCTATTTTATTTTTCTAGCTAGCTATTGTTTACTTATAAGAAAGCTAATGGTTATAAATTATAATGGCATAATATAATATATATATAAATATATAATAGCTAATGGTATAATTTATAATATTATACTATTGTATATGTGTTACATATTTATAATTAGAATAATTTTAGTAGTTCAACATTATGTGTAATTCTGACTTATGTATGGAGATATTTATATTTGTATTCATTTTCTGCTCTATGATGTGACTTTAAAATAGACAGATCAAAATACAAACAAATCTTTGGTCAAGGGTTTAACCTAAAGACTCAGCTCACATCCAGACTGGCCTTCTGCAGACCCTGAACAGCTAAAGCACCCAGCTAGCTTTTAGCACTGAATGCGGGAGACCTGGGTTCGATCCCTGGGTCAGGAAGATCCCCTGGAGAAGGAAATGGCAACCCACTCCAGTATTCTTGCCTGGAGAATCCCATGGACAGAGGAGCTTCGTGGGCTACAGTCCACGGGTCGCAAAGAGTAGGACATGACTAAGCAACTTCACTTTCACTTTCACTTTCTGCAGCGAGGGTTTTCAACTCAAATTCCTTTCCAGATTAGGCTTGTAAGATAATGAGAAAGCACGTGGGTGGAGGCCCTGTCTTGAGGGGCTGCTGCCACTTATCCTCCACCTTCCACGACCATGTAGGAATACCACCCAGTATGGCCAGATCTTCTGATTTTTCAAAAGAGCCAGAGATGCAGATTAAAAAATTTTTAATGTTGACTCAAATTTATAAAAAGTCCTATGTGGGCCCAACTAACCATATCTGTTTTCAGACATAGTTCTAATCTGTGGGTTAGGTTAGCCCTTTGGGCAACTGACCACCAGTTTGCCACATCAATAGATAAGAGTCTCAGAAATACAACCACAGTCTCAACATTTACTGGATTACTTTCCATCTAAATAGGCTTGGGCAGATTGTAGAATATGTCTTCCTGTGATCTGCCTAAACCCATGAACCCCAAACCCAATAACAAACCCTCCATCTGCAGAGCAGGCCCCGCAGGGATCTCACGTGATCCTCACAAGGGCCCTGAGAGACCAGGACCAAAGTCACAGCAAGGAAGTGAGGGCGCTAGGATTAGCCCCAGGTTATCTGTGTGGTAGAATGGCCGACTGTACCCGCCGGGTCTTCAATTTTATCTCTGCTGCTCACTAGCTGTGATTTCTGGCAAGCTACGTATTGCCAGGCCTCTTAAGAAATGGATCTGATATAATAGTACCCACCTCCCGGGGCTCCTCCAAGGGTAAAACGAGTTCACCTTACAGAGGGTCTGGAACTCCATAACTACTAGACAAAGTGACTTACTATTATTATTAACTAGTCCAGGCTTCTCTCTACTTTATCACCCCTACCTATCCAACTATTTGTACTTCTTTGAAAAGAATAAGAACCCAGGAGACTGTGAAGGCCGGCTCTACCTCTCTCCCTTCGCCTTTATCCTTCCTCTCCCTGAGACTTGGTTTCTGCATCTGTAAAATGGGGATGCTGTCAGAGATCTTCTCACAGACCCTCATGACCCCAAGGGGGAGGAGTCATGGGACACCTGTGATGTTAGTAAAAGAATGAACCTCAGTTCATTCTGACTGAGGTGCTCCATAGATCCTTGCTCTGTTACTGACACTCCATCCCTTGTAGGCTCAGTTGCCTCCAGGCTCTGGCCCCATTTCAGGTAGACAGTGGACCAAGTCACTCTTGCTTCTTAACTGATCTCCACATGGTACCCGGATCTGCAAAAAGAGCCCTGGCTACTCTCACCTGAGCCCCACGAGCTCCAGTCTCAGAGCTGGGCCTGCCCTGCCTAGGAGCCTCCATGAAGCTAGTAGAGAGCCTGCCTCATCCAGCGATTTCCCTAAAGTTCTAACCCAGATCCAGCCCTGATGCAACCACAACCCACTCACATTTCTAAGAACACCTTGTTTCTGTCACTGCTTCCTGTGTCTCGTGTATCAGTCTACAGAGACATCCCACTACCTTAGGCTCTCATCCAAGTGCCCCCAGCCTCCCACTGTCTGTTCAATACCCAGGACTGCCTCTTGCCTGTTCAATCAGACATCTTCCCAGAGTTGGTGGCTGAGTCTGTCCATCCGTGTTAGCCTGGTGCTGCTGGAATAGGGTGGGGTGTCTTCCTGTCCCACCCTTCTGGTCCAGCCCCTTACCTAGCGGCGAGCCTGATGTGACCAGCCACCTCACAAGGAGTAATAATCACGCTGTAATGGGAGCTTGTGTGTGCTAGACCAGAGTCTAAGCAGCTCATGTGTTTGCAGCATTCAATTCTCACAGCAACACCATGGGGTAGGTGCTAGCACCATTTTACTGATGAAAAAACCATTTATTAGGCCAGAATTCTTATTTAACTTCGTCAAGAATACGCAGCTACCACAAGTTCAAGTCCAGCAGCATGCCTCCAGTGCCCACATGCTTCATCTTCACACTGACAGCTCAAGCAACTGGTCTTTGAGAAAGGTAGTCTAAACCTCCTTTCCTTCTTGACTCCACCTGGAAACCTGAAACTCCTGGCAGCAATCTACCAGGAATCCCACTCACCCTATGGGCTGCAGCCCACCAGGACTGCCTTTCTCCCAGCCAGCTAAATCCCAGCCATCTGAACACTTCAGTCCAGGTCCCAGGGGCCCCGAAATCACCCAGCCCCTTGATGCGAGGCTTCCCTGCTCCGTCCAGCCCCCAGCCCACTGCCCATTTGCTCCTGCTCTCCTCTGGCTCTATCAGAGCATCTACAGCCATGTCTCAGGCCCCCAACCTGTTCCAGAACCTCATAACCTCATTAAAAGAAAGATGGCCCCTGTCAAGCCCCAAAGCACCAAGAAGCCATTTTCGTCATCACATACGTTCCCTCTCTCTGCCACTCACCCCTTGCCCCACCACACCCCAGGCGCCCTCACCTGTCACAATGGGGTAGGACTGCGGCCCAGGCACACTGCTCCCGATGTCAGCGGGGGTGGGACTGGTCAGGTTGGCCTTCATGTCATCCAGCCCTCCTGCCAGCGAGGCCATGGTGGAATAATCGGCGGTCTGAAAGAGGAAACAAGACAGATGTCTCAGCATGGAGGTTCCAAAGCACTCCAGCCAAATACCACTGCCACGTTTTGGGCTCAGCCAGCTAGCCCATACCAGCATCAAGGCTCCTGGGGGGCTCACGGATCCCCAGTATTGAGAGGACACATTCAGCTTGACAGAACAAGACAGGTATCCAGAATCAGGACATCTCCCCAAGTGAGGAAGTGGACAAGATTCACTGCAGCTTCATGAGAATTCAAACCTTGCTTCTTCATGGCCTGCAGGTTCCCTTCCCTCAGCCCCAGCCAGCCAGGGACAACCAACCTCCTCTATGCAAGGAGGAAGGCATCTATAACCAAAGCGAGGCAGAAACATGAATCTTGTAGCCAAGACACTGGAAAGGAAATTTTCTCATTTCTGTGCTCTTAAACCACAAGTGTAGAATCACAAAAACAAGGGCTAAAGGGAATTTGGGTCATCACCTAGTTGAAACCCTCATTTCACAGAGGAGGAAACTGAGACCCAAGGGGACGAGGGCTTTGCCCAGGGTCAACAGGAGATGGTTCACCATAAACTCTCACCCCAAAACCATCATATCAAAGCAAATGTTTTTGAATTCTGGAAGCATGTAATGCTGAAAACTGATTTACCAAGTCCACTGCAATCATGTACACTTGGCCCGTGAGTCCTACTCTTTTCTTTAAGACATTGCATGAAACCAGAGCTCATGAAGTGTCATGTCCTTGGCACCACTGTCAGAATGGTCACTAGAAAGGTTGTGAAGCTGCTGACATGGGTCTTCCCACTCCAGGAAAAACTCAGCAAGAGTGACAGGTCTCTTCCTCCCATTCCCCACCTCAATCCCAGGCCTATCTTCAGGTAAAGAAATTATTCACAGATACCCAAGCCAAAGAATTTGGCTGTGCCAACCTCTGGTGCAGGGAGTCTCCTCCATCACCCTGGCATTGCCAATGGATGATGCCTTTCTGTCTGTCCTTAGCAGACAAGGACAAGGAAACAAGCAGTCTATTGAAAGGAGTTTACAGGCTCCCTGGGTAGGGTGATGAGGACTGAGTCACTGGGAGGGAAACCAGAGTCACTGGGCAAGTGACAGGCAGAGGGGACGAAGACTCAGGCACATCCCTAGTGCTTTTGTCTGCAAATGAATTAGAAAGTAATTCCAGGGCAGCTCAAATGCTGAGCACGGTGGGTGGCAGCCATGTGTCCAGGAGGTACTGCAGGTCCAGGCACCCTGAGATGGATTCTTGTCCAGAGCTCCCGGGACTTGGCACCTGTCTCCAGCAGAGGCTGATTCTGCAACGTGCAGAGAACAGCATAGGCCTGGAGCCAGCCCCGGGGCTTCTACAGGAGAAGGACAAGATGGCGACAGGCCTCCCTGACATCAGGAATCACTATAAAGCTGCAGTAATTAAGACAGTATGGGACTGGCACAGGCATGGATAAATCGACCAATGAAACAGAATCAAGTCCAGAAACTGATCTGTGCATGTATGGAACCTTGATATATGAGAGAGGTGATGTACAAATCAGCAGGGAAGGATGAGACTCTAATAAACAGCACAGGGGAACCAGTTATCCATTCAGAAACAAGGAGGGAAAAAAGAAATTGGATCTTTACTTTACACCAGACACAAAAATCAATTCTGGGTGGATTAGAGACCTAAATGTGAAAGGCAAAAGCATCTAACATGGTCCAGACTTGGGAACAAGTCTGCCCTTCATAGAAAAGAAAATGTATGCCCCTGGGATGCTCACACAGAGTTCCTGGTCACTGTGAGGACCGTAGTGATTCCTGGCCAACCCGCTGCCTTGCTTCAGTGCTTCTTCCTCCAGGAAGTCCTTTCTGACTACCACTCTCCAGGAAGCAGGAGTCCAGAGCAGCACAAGGACAATAAGAACCATAATATTCACAACTATGTCAAAGCTCACACTTATCAATCACTTGTTCTATGCCAGGGGCATTTATCTGTGTTATCCCATTTAATCCTCACACTTACCCCCATGTAGTAGGGTCTACATTATTCCTATTGTACAGATGAAGAAACTGAGACTTCTAACGTAGGAGGAAAGTGTTTGCCTAATGTCGTACAGCTTCTAGGTGCCAGAGCCAGGATGCAAACCTGGGCATCTGACTCCAAAATCTGGACAATTACGCTAACGATTTTCATACTGTGTCCTAACCCTTTAACAGGTAGGAAACCACTGTGCTAGTACTAACCTTTAAAATGGAAAACCGAGTCGACTAGAACAGAAGAGTCTCTCACATAGAACAAGTAAATCCTGTTTCATCATTCTTTGTTTCGATGTAAGTGGATATGTGTGTACTAGGTAGAGATGACAATATATTTCTGGCTGTAGGTCTCACCCAGCGGTCTTCATTCCAGGCAGCAGGAAGCTATTGAGTAAAGGTCACTGTCTAGACTTAATCCAGCACAGAATGGGACTTATTCATGCATTAGCCTCCTAATTTGCTTAAAAAATTAAGATGTAAAGCTCATTGGAGGCTCTCCTTCAGTGCACTGCCACGTGCAAAACCAGGAGGTCAAATTGTCTCTGTGAGGGTCTCTGGGGTTTCTGAGATCCTGGGATGGGGACAGTGCCTATCATCTCCCTAGGTTCCTGTGCCCTAGTAAAGGTCTGAGCATAGTGCATGCTTAGTGTTTATTGAGCTTTTTTGTGTGTGCAAGATGGCATGTGAGGACCAAACATGCTCTCTGACCTTCATCCACACATCTCAAGGGAAAAGACACGTGGTCCTGAAGCTCCATCCAACAGGGACAGAGGCACAGAGCCATTCATTGACATGGCACAGGAAGTGGTAAGGAAATGTTTCTTGGGCAAGCTGCTATTTATCCTGGACTTGAGCAATCCCTGACCCCCAAGCTGAATAGAGCTGAAAGAAAGCTCAGAGGTGAGATGGGAGTGATCCAAAAACAAGGCACGTGTCAACAGCTACAGGAGGAAGAGGTCCAGATGAAAAAGTAGACAAGCTGCGATTTGACTCTGAAGAGCCTGCACACTGAACACTTGGGTGAACAAACGAATGAGTGACCCTTATCCTCAGGAGAACCAGGCAGCATCTTGGCTATGAGTGGCACCCCTGCGCCCCTCCCCACCCCACTACCAGGTCTGCCCCTTCCTAGACCCCAGGCTGGGCAGCTGCATCCACAAGAGAAAGCCTCTATTTCCCAAGGAAGCATAGCCAACCGGGTTTAAGAAAATAATCAGAGGATGGCCAACCCTGCCTCTTAACATATTTAATATCGAGATGGAAGAGGCTTTTTATTTGATTCTGTTTTAGTCAGTAAATTCAGTATCAAGGTTTGTTCAGTCACTTCAGCAATTGGGTTTGAATCATCTCTTCCAGACACAAAATCTTCAACTTGTGTAAGACATGCAGTGGGAGATCCAAAAATCCAGTTGCTCAAGCACCAGAGGTTGCCAGAAGGTGCAATGAACTTCCCTAAAAGAGCTGGGGCTGAGAAGCCAGCTGTCACTGCCCTTTACCACGTGTGCCTCCCACCACCTCCTGCTCACAGGGCTTGAGCCCAATCTCTCTCCTTTGGTGGGGTTCTATAGCTCCTGCTCTGCTCCTGCATGAAATGCTGTCATTTCATTTGCTTTGTAATTATTCCCCCATTTCTCACCATTCTCTGTCCCACTGAGCTGCCTGTGATTTTCTGAGGCAACTGCCTTCTCCCTCATCTCCTGGGGTCCCTGGACCCTCGTTCCACTGTCTATTCCTCAGCCACTCCAGGAACTGTCCTACCTCTGCCTGGAAAGTGTACCTCACTCAGCCACTTAAACTCACAAGACCCAGTTCAAATGTCATCTCCTTGGTGCAGCCGTTCCTGGACCCCACATTCCTACAAAGAAATCATGATTCCCTTGTCTATGTTTCCATAGTTGGTGTCATTTTGCACAGATTTTTATTATCATACCTCCCAACATGTATAATGGCTTTTGTCTATCTCCCTCCAGGTTGCCTTGAGAGCACAGAGCAGGAAATAGCCTGAGAGCCCCCTAAGTGTTTGTTGAATGAATGAATGCATGATCCAGGAGCATGATATTCACCACAAAATCCAAACGTTAACTGGGGAGGGTGTGAACAAGAGTTGGAAATAATATGCTAACCTGCCACCTCTACCCCTCAACAAGTCAGGTGACCAGAAGACAATGTCCTTGTCTACCATGAGGTGTAGTCCCTGAGGAAGTGATTTCATTGTTCTGGGACAGAATATCAGGCATTCAGCACTGATTAAAGGGAATAAAAAAAAAAGAGCCATACAAAGAACTTTAAAAAAATCCTCTAGAGACACTCCCATTAGAACATTCAAATTCCATGTCAATGTCTTCTACAATTCATTACCCACCCACCCCCCAAAAAATTTACTACTAGGACATTGGAAAACCTAGATATCCTTCTTTGCCTTGGTTGCCAGGAAGCTTAGTCAAATTCAGAGCTTAGTCACCACAAGTGTATCATTGCTGGCACCTTGTAGAATGATCTTAGTCTTTCCTGTGCATAATCTCTGAACTTTTTCAGCCTTAGCTAATGTAGATATAGGTCATTGTTTATTTTGCAGAATACTTCAAGTCCTTTTTGAAAGTGGAGGCTGGGAGAGGTAGAAAGAATGACAGGAAAAGAAAGATGGGAGGGATGATCAGGAGAAAGACAAGAAAAGAGGGAACCCATGATTGGTGCCTCTTTTCCTGGTAACAGTGGCATCTATTTCCATATCTCATAGTTGTTTGGAAAGCCAAGGGCTGAACAGTGGGGCTGTGTTTGTGCACCCATGCCCTTGGGAACACAACCCCCCACCCTCCCTCCATTGGCTGTCAAGCCACCAACATCTGCAGGCAACAGCTGTATTCCACATTCCTACTTTTACAAGTTTTTGGAGTTCTTTGTGAATTTTGTGCTTCTGCTCCCTTCCCATTAGGGCTCCTTGGTTCTGTTCTTGACTATGACCCAGGAAAGAAAATAAACTGAGGTCAGCAAGCCACAGGTCCATACAGCCAAAGTTATGGTTTTTCCAATAGTCATGTATGGATGTGGGAGTTGGACCATAAAGAAGGCTGAGAGCCAAAGAATTGATACTTTTGAACTGTGGTGCCAGGAGACTCTTGAGAGTCCCTTGGACTGCAAGAAAATCAAACCAGTCAATCCTAAAAGAAATCAACCCTGAATATTCATTGGAAGGAATGATGCTGAGGCTCCAATACTCTGGCCACCTCATGCGAAGAGCTGACTCACTGGAAAAGACCCTGATGCTGGGAAAGACTGAGGGCAGGAGGAGAAGGGAGTGACAGAGGATGGGATGGTTGGATGGCATCACCAACTCAATGGACGTGAGTTTAAGCAAACTCCAGGAGATAGTAAAGGACAGGGAAGCCTGGCATGTTAAAGTCCATGGGGTTGCAAAGAGTCAGACATGACTTAGAGACTGAATAACAACACAGCAAGTCCCAGAGGGTCCACTCCAATGGAACCAACTGGGGTAAAAACTTCTCTGCCTACTTACGTGAAAAGATGTTCAATGTCGCTCATTATTAGAGAAATGCAAATCAAAACTACAATCAGACATCACCTCACACCAGTTAGAATGGCCATCATCAAAATATCTACAAGCAATAAATGCTGGAGAAGGTATAAAGAGAAGGGGAACCTCCTACACTGTTGGTGGGAATGTAAATTGGTATGGCCACTATGAAGAACAGTATGGAGGCTCCTTAAAAAACTAAAAGTAGAGTTACCATATGACCCAGCAATCTCCCTCCTGGGCATGTATCTGGGGAAAAAGTCTGAAAGGGAACATGCCTCCTAGTGTTCATTGCAGCACTGTTTACAACAGCCAAGACATAGAGGCGATCTAAATGTCTATCGAGAAACAAATGAATAAAGAGGACGTGGTACATACATACAATGGAATATTACTCAGCCATTAAAAAGAACAAGATAATGCCACTTGCAGCAACATGAGCGGACCTACCAATTGTCGCACTGAGGGTCGTAAGTCAGACAGAGCAAGACAGATACTGTATATCACTTACGCGTGGAATCTAAAAAACTGATACAAACGAATTTATTCACAAAACAGAAACAGACTCACAGATTTAGAGAACGAATTTATGGTCACCAAAGGGGAAGGGGTGGGGTGGAAGGATAGATTGGGGGTTTGAGATTGACATGTACACATTGCTATATTTAAAATACATAACCAACAAGGACCCACCTATCCTTGAGCACAGGGAATTCTGCTCAATATAATGTAACAACCTAAATGGGAAAAGAACTTGAAAAAGAATAGACACATGTACATGTATGACTAAATCACTCTGCTGTACACCTGAAACTAACACTTTTTTTTTTTTTTGAGAAAAGTCTCTCCTCGTGTGACTTAATTTATTTTTTTAAACCTTTTCTTCTGATGGACAGGGAAGCCTGGCGTGCTGCAGTCCATGGGGTAACAAAGAGTCGGACATGACTGAGCGACTAAACTGAACTGAACTGATTTTGCATTGGTATATAGTCAATAACACAACATTGTTAATCAACTATACACTAATATAAAATAAGAAGTTAAAAAAAGATAGGCAATCATTTGTCAAGCATGGTTTAGATGAGTGGGCTCCACATTTTTAGTATTTGCATCTTGATTGATAAAATATCTATTGAGAAAAAAAAAAGGCCCCACCTACTGCCACAGACCCCTAGGAGGCCTCAAGTTCAAGTCCTACCAGGTAGGCACCAGGTATGTACCTCCTCTCAGATACAATGCTCCAAATGACAGTCTTGCGCTCTCAAATGTCTGAGCCAGAAGGATGTTCAGGGTTATCTTTTCTAACCTGGAAAAACTGATTGAGGGAGGTGAACGGACTTCTTAGCTAATTTTTATCTGCATAAAATAAAGCTGTTGATCCTGTAGTAGAAAGAACAGTGAACTAGGAGCAATAACACAGGGTTCCTGCCCCAGCCCTGCCTCTGTCTCACCTGTGTGACCTCAGGCAAGCCGGGCCAGTTCTCAGAGCCTTATTTTCCGCATTAATAAAACGAGATTTAAGTCTAACCCTCCGCCGCCTGCCGGGGCGACAGTGAAGATCCAAAGGATAAGGAGAGGGACCACACTTCGGACACTAGGCAGCAGGGAAGGCCATAGACTCGTAGCAGGGACTCGAGGCAGCGCGCACCCCAGGGAGGTGTGTGCTTGGTGTCACTTGGGTCTCTAGGAAATTACCTGGAAAAGGACTGCCTGGGGCTGCACCAAGTATTGTCTCATCAGCACGGGGCACCACTGCCATAGCATGGAGGAGAAAAGAAACACAGACACGTGAGAAGGAGGGCAGCGCGAAGCAGGGCAGTGCAGGGGGTCAGGCTGCGGGGCTGCTGCCTCAGCTGGCCTCCTGGGGCCACCACAAGGCTTCCCCATCACCTGCTGAGTCCTCCACGTTCACCGCTGGGCCCGAGGCGGCCCTCGGGAGACGGGCCCGAGCCAGGCCAACCACTCCCCCACCTGAGGGACCAGATTCCTGCTCAACTATGCACCTACCCAGAGGAGGACGGAGCTGGAGTGGGGGGGGCGTGTCCCCAGGGCCTGGCCTGATGACAGGCAAGAGTGCAGCTGAGGAACCCGCCAGTTCTGCGGACAGGAGGAGGAGGACAGGGCTCAAGTCTGCCACAGGCAAGGTTCGTGCAGTGCGGAGCCAGGCCAGGCGCCTCACGTTCTCGGCCCCTTCTCTCATCTTCAACGTGGGGATACATGACCTACAGCACAGGGTCATGACCAGGCATACAGGAAGTGATAAGAATGTCAACTCCTGAGGGCAGGCCTTTTTGTTCTCGTTTTTTTTTTTTTTTTCCGTCTTCATGGCCAGTATCCCAGTGAGTTAATCAACATCGATATCCCAGTGTGATTTTACCAGATGTTATCATTGGAGGAAACTGGATAAGGGTATATGGGATCCCTCCACATTATTTTTTTAGCACTGCATGTAAACCTACAATTATTTCAAACTAAAAAGTTTAATTTTAAAAATGAAAAAGAGAAACACAAAAAACAATAAACTTTGAGCATTCCATCTCCACTAAACCAAATAGAAGATGAATCAAACTTGAAAAAGAAATTTTTGCTGAAAGGAGGGATGATGAATGACACCTGCAAAAGTGCTCCATAATCTACAAAGTGCTACTGCCAGTATTATCAGAGGGGAAGAACTGCCAAGAATTCTGAATGGCCTCACTCTTCCAGGAAGCCCTCCTGGATTTCCCCTCCTGTGTTCCTAGAACCCCAAAGTGCATGCACATCCCTACAGCTGCACTGTAACACTCTGTATTGTACACTTCCTTATTTAAGGGCCCTCATTCCCCAACCACAGTGTGAATTTCATGAGGATAGGGCTGTGTCTCCTTCATCTTTGTGACAGCAGCTCCTGGCCCAGTGCCCAGCTCTGAACAGATGTGACATAAATGCCTGTGGAGCCAAATGAACTGGGACAGGTACCATGGCCTGGCTCTGCCAGCAGCATCCGAGGTGCTTCCCAGGGTCACTGAGACAGTAAGTGACAGAAAAATGCTTTGATTCATCAGAAAGTACCCTAGGCATGAATGAGACATGCTCATTATTCATGTGGTTCTCCAGAATTGTGTCCATGACTTGGTCAACATGGTCTGCAATGGAATCAAGGGGCTTCCAAGAAGAGATTTGCAAGGTTTAACTGACTCATCTCTCCCTATTCCATTTACAGCATGCCAGGCGTCACTCCAGTCCATCCCCAGACACACAGGTGGTGGGGACAGGAGGGAAAGCCCAGGGAGGAGAATGAAATCAGATATTCTGGTTTCTGTCCCAGAGAAACTTTTCTAGCACTGACTCATCTGGAGGCCCCCTTCTCCCACCATGGCCACTTAGAGAAACTTGTGTGTGTGTGTGCTCAGTTGCACAATCATGTCCAGCTCTTTGTGATCCTATGGACTGGAGCCCACCAGGCTCCTCTGTCCATGGGATTTTTTCAGGCAAGAATACTGGAGTGGGTTGCCATTTCCTCCAGCCCAGGGATAGAATCCGCAGCTCCTCCATCTTCGGCATTGTAGGAGGATTCCTTAAGCCATCAGAGAAACCCTAGAGAATCTTAGTGAACCAAATCTCAGGACCCAGGAGAGCTCGGGGGTTATGGAGGTTGATCTTCAGCTGATGCTCAAAACTCACCGGTGATAGGAAACTCCCCACTTCCTGAGGCAGCCGCTTGGTGGCCACACAGCTCTGGCTACCACAAAGTGCTAAGGCTGCCCCACATTGGTCATGAGTGTGCTCTCTGGGGCCCCAGTTCCAACGAATGTCCTCTCACAGCATAAGCAGCTTGCTTCTGCTTTTCTTGTCACCTCATTGCCTGGTTAACTCATGCTGGTCTCACAGTCAATGCAGAACTCACCACAAGCTCAAGTGAAATGGAAAGTGATTGTGCATATGATTGTTTTGAAGTATCCATTTTCTCCCACCCCTAACCAGTATACTATTTGTAAGGGAGTGCTCTGTGCTTATAAACCCTCCCTGGCTCCTCACTGCCTCCAGGCAATGTTGACCCAAACCATACAGACCCCAATCCAAATCCCAACCTGCTCTTCCAGTTTCAACTCAGATCTACCTACTTCCGACACTCTACCCACGACTCCAGCCACACCGCACTCGTCCTAATTCCTGAGTACCCCAGTCACTCCACCCAGTGCCTCTGTTCACTCTGTTTTCCATCCTCATCCCAGTCCAAATCATTGTTCTCTAAGGCCCGGTTCCAATGCTATCTCTTCCATAAGTCTTTTTGGTTGAAATAAATCATTTTCTTCTCTGAATTTCCCCAGGATTTTCACCACCCTGTGTTTGGGATATTTATCACCTCTTGATGAAAGTGAAAGAGGAGAGTGAAAAAGCTGGCTTAAAACTCAACATTCAAAAAACTAAGACCATGGCATCCAGTCCCATCACTTCCTGGCAAATAGATGGGAAAACAATGGAAACAGTGACACACTTTATTTTCTTGGGCTCCAAAATCACTGTAGATGGTGACTGCAGCCATGAAATTAAAAGATGCTTACTTCTTAGAAGGAAAGTTATGACCAAACTAGACAGCACATTAAAAAGCAGAGACATTACTTTGCCAACAAAGGTCTGTCTAGTCAAGGCTATGGTTTTTCCAGTGGTCATGAATGGATGTGAGAGTTGGACTATAAAGAAAGCTGAGAGATGAAGAACTGATGCTTTTGAACTGTGGTGTCGGAGAAGATTCTTGGAAGACTCCTGGACAGCAAGGAGATCAAACCAGTCTATCCTAAAGGAAATCAGTCCTGAATATTCACTGGAAGGACCGATGCTGAAACTGAAGCTCCAATACTTTGGCTACTTGATGCAAAGAACTGAATCATTGGAAAAGATGCTGATGCTGGTAAAGATTGAAGGCAGGAGGAGAAGGGGACAACAGAGGATGATTGGATGGCATCACCAACTCAATGGACATGAATTTAAGGAAGCTCCTAGAGTTGGTGATGGACAGGGAAGCCTGACGTGCTGCAGTCCACAGAGTTGCAAAGAGTTGGACACACCTGAGCGACTGAACTTGATCCCAGTCATTTGACATTGTATCTGCTCTCCCTCTGAGATGAGGAGGCACGTCCGGGCAGTCTGATTTGGGACAGTAGGCTGGGCGGGACATATCCTGAATGAAGCTGAGCAAGGGAGAGAGGGAAGGAACAAAAGATTCTGGGGTCCACCCTGAACCTCAAGAAATCTGTAAGATGGGCAGGGAGAGAAGGCCCTGGGCTTGGAGCATTGTGGCTTTTGTCCTCCCAAACGCAAGAGAAGAAATGACAAGGCTTGAAGCACAGAGCTCCACTTCTGGAGGACAAGAGCCAGGACCCAGCAGCCAAGGCTTCCTGAATGATAAGAAGACACAGTGGGAGGGAACTGCGTGGAGGAGGGAGAGGAGGACTCCCTCCTTGGGAATTGCCAGGGTCTGCTCAGACTCTGCCATCCAGATCCTGATGTAGCAAAGAGGAGGGAGATTTCCAAAAACAAACTCTATCTCAGAGCAGCCAAATTCCACCAACTTCTCTCCAGGTGGTTCATGATGGGGCCTGGCTGTCCCATCCTGCTACAGGGAAAGGAGAAGGGCAGGGAGGCTCACTACCACCAAAGGAATGCCTCTTGGCTACCAAGGGGCCTGAAAGGGGGGCATGCAAAGGGATGTCCTCCATCCTTAAGTACCCGGTACAGGAGTGGGGGACATCCCAGGATGCTCATAGTTCACTTTCTTGTGGATTTATTTCCCAAATGCAGGAAAACAGAAAGGCTATCCATGCAGCTGTAAAGAAACAAAAGACCTCTGTAGTGCAAGATTAATAGGGTGGAGGCCGGGAGGGGAGTTTGGATGCCCTTCCCCACCACCACTGCCCTGCCACTGCTGAGCGGTGACATGCATGTGTGTGTGCGCACACACACACACACACACACACACACACAAATACACACTCCTCAGGTCAAAGGTCATCTCTCAGCCCCTTCTGTTCCCCATCAGGAAGAACCTTCTATCAGGCAACATTCTGAAAAGGTAAACAGGCAGTCTCGGGAGGGCATTCCTTCTGTCACCAAGGTCTGCTACAGCCAAACAGACACTGCCAAGAGAAATGCCAGAAAAAGAAGGCTGAGAGAACCAGGCCTCTCACAGCTAATTCAGACTCCAACTCAGACGATTCTAGCATCTCTGACCTAAACCCTCAGACACAGGATAAGTCAGGAGTACTCATATTTGTTGGATGCTTACTACACAGCAGCTATTGCTCTAGGTGTTAGCGTGTGTAAGCGTGTGTAAGCGTGCGTGCATGCCCAGTTGTGTCTGACTCTTTGTGACCCTATGGACTGTAGCTTGCCAGGCTCCCCTGTCCACGAGACTCTCCAGGCAAGAATACTGAAGTGGGTTGCCATGCCCTCGTCCAGGAGATCTTCCCAATCCAGGGATCGAACCTGGGTCTCCTGCATTGCAGGAGGATTCTTTACCACTGAGCCACTGGGATGCCCTCTAGGTGTTAAAACCCATTAATTTATTTAACCCTTACAATGACCCTATGGGTAAGTATTATTACTCCCAGTTTACAGAGGATGAAAATGAGGCACAAGGGACCAAAATAATGTGCCTGAATCACCCTGCAGCAGTGCGACTCCAAGCCTGAGATGCTGAACTCCACTAGACACCACCTTGATCAACCCGATCCTGGTCTGGATGGGAAAGCTGAGAACAGAGTGGAGGGAGCTGCACGCGGGGTTAGACTCAGGTCCTGTCAGATCCCACAGTCTGTGTTCTCCCCCACGATGCCACAGGGCCCAGGACAGGGAGACCGACTGCCAATCCAAAAGCATCTTCACAGGCTTCATGAAACTCCACCTGTGACAAGCCCATTCCTCCTCCTCGAGCACCCTTTCCTTTCCTATCCTCCAATCTTGTCTCTCCACGCCTTCTCATCCCGGCTCAAGAATGACCTCCGTATGAAACGTTTCCAGGTGGGTTCAGCCAACAATGGTACGAACTTCATCCTTTACTCTCCCCACTTCATCTCAGAGGGCAGCCAAAATGATAAACTCAGAGGGCAGCCGCGCTCAGACTGATGTTGGCTTTAGCAAATAATCTTCATATGCGCGGGAAATAACAGAAAGAAACAAAAATGTAACATTGCACTATGAAGAGAAACATTAGGCATCAGACTGCTTGGTTCAGGTGCTGTGTTCGTTACTGAAGGAGACATTCTGGTTTCAGAAAAATGAGAAACAAAAGGAAGGAGGCACTAGGCTTAGGCGGAAGCTTTTCTGTGTAAATTAATACTATTATATAAATAATAGGGACAAAACTAGCACAATAACAATGGTGTTTCTGTTTATTCGCCTCTTTATGAAGATTAACTTAAGAGCCTTTGTTTTTAATTATTAGAAATACGTTTGCATTTTTCAGTCATGTGTTAATTTCATGAATCTTGCATTTCATACCTGGAAAGAAAGCATAATAACCATTCTTTGTGCTAATACCTACAGTTTATTTAAGCAAGCAAGCCATTGGCCTTGAGACTGGATGTAAACAAACATACTTCTGAAGGCTTGGTTTGAGCTTGGTTTTTAACAATTCCTTTCTCTCTCAAGACACACACACACATACATACATACATACGTTAAATTTAGCCTCCTGGTTTTATTTCCTTCACCTCTCAACCACAAATCAAACTTCAAATAATATAAAATTGCTGGCTAGAAAGAGGCTTACCACAAATAAACAAAAGCTTTCAAGCCAAAGGCAGAGATGTTCCCATCTCCCCATCCAACCCTCTCCACCTCCTCTGCCTGCTCCAACAGAACACCCTCTCTCTGCCCAACTGCCCAGGAAAACCCTGAAATCTCTCATTTTCCTTTCCAGGAGAAGAGATTTGATTCCCCCACATAAAAAGAAAAGTTCAGTAATAACAGGAAGCTGGGAAAACCCAGGCAGACTCTTCCCTGCCATCCATGTCAAGCTCACAAAGAGAAAAAAAAAATCATACCATCCGACATGGTTGGAAGAGTTTAATCCAAAGCACTGCTAATTAATATCCCCAGCTTTCCAGAAGCCAGTGCCACATACAGCTGCGAGGGCAACAAGGCTGTTCTCCCTTCAATTTTATGGGAAGAACATTTTCATTACAAAGCCTCCTCCCAGGCCCTCCTCTCTCGCCAGATTAGCTGAGAAGGAAGTGGATGATCCATATATCAGAACTCCTTCTCTCTCCATTAATTTTATTATTTATATCGCATTTTTAAAGTTTATTGGTACAACCCTCTGTGCACCTGGCCAGAGCCCTCTGACAAACAGTGGTATCCTCCTGCATCTTTTACTCAGGGGGACTTTATGAATTGGTCACCAGAAGATACCAACTTTTTGAAATTTGCCTCAGAGAGGGAGCTGACTCCAGCGGCATTTCCTGCCTACTCCCCCACCTCCCACTCCAACACACGCTCACCATTTTAAAAAACAAATACTGAAGGTTCTAAACCCACTCACTTGTGAAATGTATGAGTACTTGATGGCTTAGCATGAGCTCTGGGTGCTTCCTAGGGGACTCCCTAAAACCCTGGGGGAGGGGTGTCCCACGTGCCCCCACCCAAATCAAGCGTCCCCAGCTGAGCCAGCAAACTTGAGCTGTTTTTAAACCCAATCTGCCAGACCACGGACAGGCCTGGAGAGGCCCAGTGTCTTACCATTTTATTCTGAAACCCCACGTGCTCAAAGCTGTCTCTTTCCAAGCCTCCTAAAGGGACCCCAAATCCAATCTAAATGTCTCGAATTTACCTGTTTGTCTTTTATACATATAAATAGCTGCATTTCCATTCTCTCTTTGTTTCTCATTTTCATTTGGTTCTAATATCTGCATGTAAATGTCGGAAAATAGCATCTGTAATTGGAGATTATGAAGTATGGCCAGCTCCTGACAGGCTGCTAAGGAAGATGGATTATCCTCATTTTTCTGTAAATTTTGTCAATTTTGGAATTCATAAGCTATCAACACTGATCAAAATGGGACTTCACAGCTGTGTCAAAAAAAAAGAGAGAGAGAAAGAGCAAGAGAGAGAGAATGCGCGCGCACCCTGGAAGGCAGGCGGTTATGTGCAGGGGCCAGGCAGCAGGCAGCGAGAGGTTGGCACAGCAGACTGAATGCCCCGTCATGGGGCAGTCACCCTCCTCCTGTGCCCTCCCCTCCACGCTGGCAGCTCCCTGCTCACAGGCTTCCCTGGAATTCAGGGTGGGGCTGCCTAGCCCCCTGGCTAAATCAAATAGCTAAATCACGCTACTGGAAGGCCACAAATTCTTCAAGGCACCCACTCAAACCCAAGGCTTAATTTATTGCCAGGCGCAGCCTTCCTTATTTATCCGAGGAGTCTGCGGGCTCCCTCAGCGCGGACCTCCGAGATGTTCTACTCCTTCCAGACCATCACGGCCCACTTGAGGCAATTGTGCTGGTCGCTCTCTCTCAATTTTCCCATTACTGGGAGTAAGTACTGTTGGGACTCTGTAATAGCCCGACTGCAGCCCATATCAATAACAGATGAGGTTTAATCGTCCAACACAAAAATTATTTAGGCGCTGTAAGGACATTCAATGTCATTTGCATAATGGCATTTCTATCGCACGCACCTAACCCGTCTTGCATAAACAAGGCCTTGGGACCATAAATAATAATAAATCATGACGTCTGCACGCCTCTTGCAGTAATAGGAGCCACTCTTTGTGGAAATTATTTCAGCAGGAAATGGGCACTGTAATTTTAAAGACATGTGGTACGGGGAGGTGTGGTAAATCACGCCTGCGCACGATCCCTGGGAGCAGTCGGGGCCCTGTCCAGAGCCCATAGTGACATCCCAGGGTGACTGGAGGAGGGGGACACAGGACACACCACTGTCCCAGTAAACTGTAGAGGCTGGGATGCACAGAGCCCAGTGTGGAGAGAATTGGCTTTGGACCTGGAGAAGCCCAGGCCTCAAGTCAGAAACTATCTTTGTTCTAGCAGAATGGAAGCTCCATGAGGGCAGTGATTGGCAATTTCTTCCTGAGCAAGTGCTCAGGAAATACCCAAAAGACATGCAATGAGAGGAGACAATCTTTGGCTCAGGTAAGGAGTGGATGAGAAGAGCCTGAAAATAGGTTAAGGTGAGATAAATGGAGACACAGACCCAGAGGAATTAAGAAAGGACGGGGCATAGAAGCATAGGTACCACTGATCTGTGAGCAACAGAGTGAAAATGTCCAATAAACTCTAAGCTGTATTGCAAGGCAGCTGTGGGCTACTAGAAAGGCACAGATGAGGGATGGTGAACAGAGCAGAGTGTGAGCCTGCAGGTTCTGGAGGCAGACACAATTGGAAGAGAATCCCAGCTCCATGCATCTCAGACTGGCTGCCTCTCTCCTCTAAGCCCCAACTTCCCCATCTGCTAGACAGCATAATACCTGAACAAGCAGCCCTCCTTATCTGTGAGTCCTGCATCCATGGATACAGAGGACCAACTGCAAGGGACTTGAGAGTCCTTGGATCTTGGTATCTGGAGGCAATCTGGATCCAATGTCCTGGGGATAGGATACCAAGGGATGACTGTACTCAGCTCACAGTGTTCTGAGGTTTAAATGAGATAATGTGAGCAAAGTAACCCGTGCTTGATGAAGCTTTGCCATTCTTATTATTGGTACAACTACTACTATTATTTTTCAAGAAATAACAGGAGAGAATTCAGGTACAGCTCTGCTTCTTACCAGCTGTGGGCCTCAGCTACCTCTGATCTGTCCAAGAAGAGCATGATAAAATGACCCCTACCTACCTCCCAGAGCTGCTATGACAGCTCTAAAACAAGGCAGCGCTGTGAAGCGCCTTGTTAGTATAACATGCTGTCTGCACAAGAAGGATGAATATCAACATTCCTCACGAGTCCAAGCAAAGAACATGGGGGAGAGGTCCCTACACCTGCCCCTGTCATCTCCAGCCATCCCTGGCAGCACCCTCAAAAGTTTATGGTTTCCAGAAAAGTCCTGACAGGATACACCCTAAGGCAACCACAGTGTTGCCCCTGGGAGGGAGAAGAAGGGACTGAGATTGGAACTGTTATCAATAGTTTAAGTCTTCTCTGTAATGTGCTAATTTTACTGGAAGAGAAGTACTACTTGTGTCACTGGGACTTTTAAAGCTGATGGAGTTCCACACCTCTAATGGTTTGGCTCACCCTATTCCCTCCACTGGAATACATGAGGATGGAACAGCAACAAGGGGCCAACCAAGTGATTTAACAACAACCACACTCTTCACCCAAAGGAACTGAGAGAAACAATATGATGTAATTTCTCCGTCCAGTCTGCCTTGCCAGACTGGGAGGCCTGGGCTGTGTGCTGTGCTATACGCGGAAAGATGTAAATTTCAGACCCCAGCAGTCTCTTGGGGGGTAGGTGGCTCTGGCACCTAAAATGCCACCTTCAGCTTACACACTGACCTCACCCTTGCCAAAATAAGAAAACCACTCAGAGCCAAATAAAGTCTGGAGTTTAGTTATTAGTCTTGTACCAACGTAAGTTTCTTAGTTTTGACAAGTGGATTGTGGTTATATGACGTTAATAGGGGAAACTGGGTGGGAAGTATGTGGGAACTTTCTATACTATCTTTGCAACTTTTCTGTAAATTTAAAATTGCTCCAAAAAAAGATATATGTAAAAATAAAAAAAGGAGAAGCAGCCAGACTTCACTCATAATAAGAGAAGAGCCCATTAAAACCATAATGTACCCTTTTTCACCTATCAGATTAGCAATGATTCAAGGGGTTGATCCTCCACTGGGAGGGGGCTGTTGGGGAAAACAGGTCTTCTCATTTCAGGGAGAAATGTCTTTGAAGAGCAAGGTCTCTATTTTTCAAAATTTACCATGCACACACACTGATCCAGCCATTCCACTTCTGGGAGTTTATCCTACAGGTATAGTCTCATATGGACAATTATGCTCACTGCAACCTCTTAAAAATTTTTTTTAATTTTTATTCATTTATTTTGGCCACACTCTGAGGCTTGCCAGATCTTAGTTCCCTAACTAGGCATGACCAGGGATCAAACCCATGTCTCCTGCAGTGGAAACATGAAGTCCTAACCACTGGACCTCCAGGGAATTCCCATTGCAGACTTTTTTGAAAAATAAAAATGTTGGAAGCCACCAACAGAAGCCTTGTTAAGTAGCGTATAATACCCCATATAATGGAATACTATGTAGCTGCTAAAAAGAATGAAACAGCAGTCTATCCATACAGAACAATCATCATAAATATTTGTTAATGGAAAAGAACAAAAATGGAACCATGAGGGGGGAGGACTCTCTCTATATATATATATATATACACACACACATCTACATAAATACACACATATATCTTACCCTCATCAAAGTATTGTATGTAAATCTCTAAAGAACAGAGAAGAAACTGCTAATAGTGGCTGCCTCCCAAGAGGGGAACTAGGTGGCAGGGAGAAAAGGAGCCAGGAGGAGACTTTACTGTATCCATATACATTTGGTATTGTCTGAAATTTTTACCATTTGCATGTACTACCTATAAACTTTTTTTCAAATAAAATAAAAGTGTTGGTCAGATAAGTGGCAATGAGCATGTTCTGCCTCATGGCTCTGCCAATGGGCCCCTCAGGCCCCCATCTGTCTTAAAGGGTGCCCGTCATACCTCTGCATCACCCAGCCTGCCTGGCACGAGTCTCTGGGCAACAAACTCAGCAACTGGCGACTGGATGCACAGGCGGACTCCTATGTCCGCCTGTGTGTCTAAAACCTTGGCCCCACTCCTCAGCTCAGGGAAGGACTGAGGCCTTCCTGCATCAGACCTGCAGCTGCAGACAGCATCTGAGCTAGAAGGGATGTGGGGTATCCTCTTTCATCAGTTTTCAGTAGGAAGTTGAGGCTTGATGTGGGAAGAAACTTGCTCAAGAGGACACTGCAGGGAAGTAGGCTGACCCAAATCAGAGCTCAGGTTTCAGGAAAGTAGCACTTGCAGTTTGAACAGGAAAGAAACAAGTTCCATTTTCTGGCTCTCAACTGTTTCAGTGGCAAAATGGGAATAAGACTGTCTGTCTGGCCCTTTGTATTCCAAAAGTGTGAAGAGGAATCAAACAAGGTCACAGGTAGGAAAGCAGTCAAGAAACTTCTCAGCACCTTCCATGGACAGAAACCTCTGCTGATGTGCTGGGTGGGCCTTGAAGAAGATCCAGCATGGGTACATTTACACACCCCTGCTAGGTTGCCAGGGTTGTGCTTAGATGCTGAGACAGCTTTTATGTTGCAGTTTGCTCCAACTTAGTCAGAGAGGTACTGTCATTTTTCACTCTTCCTTTGTGCAGATGCAAAAACTAAGGCACAAGGAGATGAAGTGAATTTCCCACGACCAGACAGTTAATAGAACTGTAACCTAGATCATGCAGCTACGAATATTAATGTTGGAGGCAGAACTCTTAGCAGAGATGCTGCTAGCGGTAGTGGAAGCTGGTTTTTTCCCCAAAGTGCAATGGGGGCACAGGAGTACCAGTCGCCATGAAAGGCCATGGCCAACAGGCATGGAGGCTCCCATGGCAGGTCAGCTACCTTCAGCACAGCCGATTCTACCCCAGGAAGGTTGCGAAGACTCGGTCCTGGCCACTCAACAGAGATCCTTCTCTCCTAGCAGCCTCCTGTGCACCCAGCCCTAAGTTCCCCCATTCAAAATCTCTTCTGTCCTTGGACTTTCTCTCCTCTAACGCTCACCCCAACTCAGCTAGACCCACATATTCTTCTTCAGCTCAGTTGTACCGCCCCCACCTCAACTGCTTCACACCCATGTTTTCCCATTCCCTGTGACATGAATGGGATCACCTTGTCTGGTGGCTCTCTGGTCTGTCTGCAGGATGACTGAATGAATATACCTCTCCATTGACATTGCCTGAGCTGGGTGTGGTTCCCAGGGGGAGCGCTGGCAGAGAAGCAGGGGTGTCTCAGGTGCCCAGATCCTCCCCGGTGTCTGCTGGCTGGCTCCTAGCATCCCACAGGCGTTAGCTCCAATCCATTTCCCATCCTTTCCTATCCCTCATTTTAAATGTCTAAGCTCAGCCTCCAGAACATGAGCCTGGAGTTTTACCATGAGTTTGGAGTTTTATCACCCAACATTTCTTTTGAAATTCAGAACTTATTGGTAAGATAAAGCTGATCTTACTCACTTACTTCAACTCTACTGAAGACAATGCTGAGGATTTATGGATTGGTTTGACACTCACACATATACACAAAAGCCACATCTTTGCAAGCTATGTAATACCCAAAAAGAAGGCCTAGGGATCTCTGTATGAGGATGCAAAGTAAAATAATACTGCAAGAGAATTTTCGTAATAAAATCGGAAAAGATAAATGAAAGACTTTCGGAAGAATAAACAAGCTTTCAAACGAGTGTGCCTACTAGCGATTATCATATTAACTTTATTCATTCACTTGTTCTTTCATACCTCATCACTTTTCAGCAAAAGTTTAAGGCAGCTCACAATGGGGAAAAAAAAAAAAAGAATACAAGGAGGCGGGGAAAGGCAGAAAGGAAAGCAAGAGGCAAGTATAGAATGGAACCAATGATAGTCAACTGGAGCCACCACGTTTAAGCAGGCTCTGCACTGCACAGGGAGCCCTGTGGAAACCTCACACAGTCCTAAAAAGCAAGTGCTCATCATCCCCATTTTGTGGATGAAAAAACTGAGGTTTAGCAAGGCCAAGGAACCTGCCCAAGGCCATGCAGCTGGTAGATGACAGAGCTGGGACTGAACCCAGGCGGTTTGGTTCCAGAGCCCGCACTCTCAAATACAACACAATCCACACCATCAGAGTCAAGACTGGGGCTAGAGACTTAGGAACTTGCTAGAGAAGGGACCACATCTGGCCCTCCCCTAAATACTCTTCCCTCTGAGCTGAATAACAATGGGAAGCTTTCTGATTCTAACAAATGGCAGGAGGGAAGCTCCTCTATGCCCACAGTTCAGTATAGCCCCACTTGGGAGTTGACATCCTCTTGAGGAAACTGAAGGGCCTGGTAGGAACCTGGGGCTGAAGCTTCAGAGATCGGCACAAGAGCTGCCTGCCACAGGGATAGGAACTTCCTTAGAAAATTGTTTTGGGTCCACTTCAACACACCGATATAGAGATGATGGAGACCCCAGAGTTCTCCTCCATTTAGCGCTGTCACAAGGGTTATGTCCCAGAAGGTATTCGGGGCAGATATAGCCCCTCCCATCTCTGTCATTAAAAAACCAAAGAAACAAAACTCCCTTTGGACAACTAGCTTTGATCAATGCCACTTCTAATACCTTCTGGGATGAAATCTGTTTCAAGAAAACCAAAGTAGCTTGTGAAAAGGGATTGCTATTTACAAATCTGTTCAAATATGGGAAACAGGTCCTATAACCAGTAACTTTTATTTTAGAATAATTGGCCCACAGCCTTTCTTACTGAAAAATTTAGACCAGCTGGTCCAACTGTTTAGGACATTCTTGAGTGAGATAGAAGATCCTGTCTATAATCCCAGCACCACCACGGGCTGCAAGGCCTTGGGAAACTTACTGAGTCATTTTCTTCCTCAGTTTCCTCATCTATAAAATTACAAGAACAAGGACTTCTCTGGCAATCCAGTGGTTAAGACTTCGCCTTCCAATGCATGGGGTGCAAGCTCGATCCCTGGTTGGGGAACTAAGATCCCACATGCCTCACAGCCAAAAGAACAAAACATTAAAAAAAAGAAGAAGAAGAAGGAATATTGTAATAAATTCAATAAACACTTGAAAATGGTCCACATAAAAAAATTTTTTTTAATTACGACAATAAAAGTCCCCACTTCACAGGCCTGCTAAAGGAATAAAATGAGTCAACTGGATAACAGAAGAGAAAACAAGGTATTGGTGATATAGGGCACAGGCTCACAGGGCTCTTTGGGGTTAAAGTCCATTTAGCATATTAGGAAGCCACATGAGCTGCGAGATGTCCCCAGGAGACACTTGAGAATCTAGTTACCAATAAGCAAGTTCCCTCTTGCTTATTGGAATCTAGTCACCAATAAGCAAGACTCCGATGCTGGGAGGGATTGGGGGCAGGAGGAGAAGGGGACGACAGAGGATGAGATGGCTGGATGGCATCACCGACTCAATGGACATGAGTCTGAGTGAACTCTGGGAGTTGGTGATGGACAGGGAGGCCTGGCGTGAGGCGATTCATGGGGTCGCAAAGAGTCGGACACGACTGAGCGACTGAACTGAACTGAACTGAAGCAATTCCCCAGAGAATCGGAAAGCCCCACAGCCTACTTTCCACGTGTCAGTTCCTAACCTCCCAAACCACAAAGAATAAATGATGTCAGCTATGCCGAGAGCCAAAACAGGAGGGAAATGGTTACCTAACTATCCCTTCCAAAGAGGATCAGAAGCCCAGAAAAAGATTAGTAGCTGGAGAATCTACAGGGCTGTCCCCAGGGCACAGAGAGCACAGGCTTTCTCCAGATTTACTCCATAGGCTATAATTTAACACCCAGGTGCTGTTCATAAGGGGATGAGTTGAAAACAATCTGTAAAAATTAATACACCATCTCATAAAGGAGTATCCCACAGAGGAGCAATGCTCCCTTCCCCATAGCTCCAGGTGCAGCCCCGCCACCAATCCTCAACCCCAACACCTAAAAGTGAGAAGTGCTGAAGTTGAAAAGATGTAAAAAATCTCACTGCAACCAAACTTCCTGCATGTGTCTTCCCAGGCAAATGGAATGTAGACATTTTAAGTCTTGTTGTATATCAAGGAGCATCCCTTCAGTTTCCTCATCTTTTAAATGAGGAAAATCATTACTAACCTGGAAGGGTTTGTTATGAGAATTAAATGAGATAATACAAAGTATTGAACCACATGCACTGTCCAGATATTCTATTATTATTATACTTGTGTCTGCTCAGTTGTTCAGTCATGTCCAACTTTTTGCAACCCCATGGACTGTAGCCTGCCAGGCTCCTCTGACCATGGGTATTCTCCAGGCAAGAATACTGGAGTGGGTTGCATTTCCTCCTCCAGGGGATCTTCCTGATCCAGGGATGGAACTTGCGTCTCCTGCATTGGCAGGTGGATTCTCTACCACTGTGACACCTGGGAAGCTATATTATACTACATTTGATTATACTGCAGTGTGTGTGTATGTGTTTTAAGATGGGCTTTTCAGAATCATCAAATCCAGCCTGCATGTTCTGGCCGCCTGAAACTTCTCCCCCTTCCCCAGACTATACACGCACAAGGCTCTTCCTCTTCTTCCAGCACCGTCTTCCTCATCTTCCTCCCCACCTGCTTCCTGTGCAGCCCCCATGAGCCTTGTCTGCATCACTCAGGCATTCTCTGAGGATGTCAATAATAAGGATAAATACATCTATTGAGGGTTCCCATGTGCCAAGAACTGTCCAAGACCTTACACACACAAGCCTCCTGTTCTGTCCTCACACTAACCTGTTTGAGGCACACTAGCATCCCCATCTTCCTCTTGCGGATGGGAAAACTGAGGCTCAGTGAGGTTGGGCAACTTGCTCAGGATCACACACCCAGCTGGTACAGGTGCCAGGTTCCAGAACCAGGTGAATTGCGGAGCCCTGACTCTGAAGCACCTTACCTGTGGCCAGCACGGGTGACCAGTGCAGTGCTGCCTGAGCCTCCAGACAGGCTGAGCACGACGGGGCATGGCAGGTGCCCCCAGGAGCGTGGTCCCAGGCAGCAGCTGTCCCAGTCCTCCTGTCAGGAGGGACATTCACAAGCTCAGAAGTATCCCAGTCTGGGTTGGAATATCCTGCTCACCCTTCAAATCTGATCTAGGATTCTGGAGAATTCCTGTCCTCTGTGGTACCAAAGGGAAATATGAATTTGCTTGTTTGTAAGGGAAGGTTCTTCTAACACAACCCTAGAATTATTAATTTATTATGGAGATTTCTCAGCTCCTCAGGCAGAAGTTCTAAAAGTGATACAAATTGTTATTTTGATTACATTAATAGGATTTTCCCCTCAAAGCCTAAGCTCATTTGCCTGTGTAATCTGTAGCTGGGCAAACAGTGAACGCAGGGAACGCCTGGGGAGGAGAAAGTTCCCAGCAGCTCCTAGGCGCAGTCGTTCTGCCTCTGCGTCCGGTCTGTCTGTCACCCCTCCCACCCGACAGTCCCCGCTCTGTGCCTCCTCTCACAGCCCCCTCCTGTCTATCCAGCCTGGCTTCCTTCCCACCACGACCCTGCCTCTCTACTCTGTGGAATCTCAGCTGTGACGAATGCTTCTTGATAATAGTAACGACAACAGTCATAGAAGCAACATTAATCTAGTGTCTCTTATGAGCTGGATGCTCTGCTGAGCCCTTTTCTGTGTTCATCTCGTTTAATCTGTACAGCCCAAATGACACAAGAACTATTATTATCCCATAATATGAGAAAACCGAGGTTAAAGCAGTGGTAAAGTCAAGTGAGTTTAACCAGTAACTCTGCACACAAAGGAAGAAAAGCTCCTGTCTGTCTAAGTGACAGCGCCCAGCAAGCTCAGGTCCAGGAATAAGAAAAGAATCCCACAGGTCCTGGAGGTAACCCTGCCATCACACATGACCCCATCTCCCCAGGCTCAAACGTAACATAACGGGTGGTGAAGTCCCAAGCAGCTGCTTTGGAAGCCTGTGCTCTTAATCTCACCTGCAGAGGTGGGTCCCTGACTTCTTTCCCAGTGGAAAGCGGGCCTCTCCACTTGCCCCAGGAATTGCTGGGCAAGGTAGAGGGGTCTGCACACTCACTGAGCCCAACACCGATCCCAGGGCTCTGCTCCCCAGCAGCATCCTGTCACACCATCTCCTCATGAGAACCCCACAAGTCAGCCCAGGCCAGTCCCTCCATACTGCTAGTGGACTGCCTGCACCCCTCCTGACAGGTGCCTCCTTCTTGGGGCGGCACCTGCCCCAAGAAGGTCATCTTCACCTGCCCTTGACCTCATTGAGCACCCTCTCTGACTCTATCGGTCTTGCTCTCCATCCCCCTGCCCAGCCCCATGGATGGCCACGGGAAGGACCTTATCCTGTCATTTAGAACCAGTCTGCCTCCAAGACCTCACCCCCTAAGCTCCTGCTGAGTACAGCCTCTCATCATCTTCCTTTCACATCCTTATGCTGAAGAGCCAGCTCTTGTCAGAAACTTGTAGAAATTACAACAGGTGGATAAAGTTATCTGCCCTTTTGGTGGCCAAAAACAATTATCCTATCACCAATACCCTTACCCCAACCCTGGAATTGTCCATGCATGGTAAGTCACTTCAGTCATGTCTGACTCTTTGTGACCCTCTGAACCATAGCCCACCAGGCTCCTCTGTCCATGGGATTTTCCAGGCAAGAATACGAGAGTGGGTTGCCACGCCCTCCTCCAGGGCAGTTTCCTGACCCAGGGATTGAACCTGCATCTCATACGTCTCCTATATCAGCAGGCAGGTTCTTTATCACTAGTGCCCCGGGAAGTGAAAGTGTTAGTTGCTCAGCCGTGTCAGACTCTTTGCGTCTGTCCATGGGATTTCCCAAGCATGAACACTGGAGTGAGTTGCCATGCCTTCTCCAGGGGATCTTGCCAACCCAGAGATCGAACCTGGGGCCATCTGCATTGCAGGCAGATTCTTTACTGTCTGAGTCAACAGGGAAGCCCCCGGAATTGTCTATATCCTTTTAAAAGCAATGACACTGAGTTGGTCTATGTGATAGTCTTCAATAAATTCATTGTTTCACAGCCAAGACATCAAGAAAGGATCAATAAATCCATCTTTTTTTTCCAAAAGAGAAGAGAGAAAAGACAACCCCATCTGTCACAGGGTGCCAAAGCTCGGAACTGGCAGAGACCCTAGTGGTCATTTCTTTCAAACCCCTCTCCTCGAAAGCTTGAAGACTTCCCTCAGCCTTCTTCCCAAGAGGCCACACTGCCCAGGCCAGACACTCCCAGTGACAGGAAACCCAGAGCCAATCCACATGTGTGCAGTTCTGCCTGTTTGGAAAGCTTCTTTTGACTGAGTTGAAAGCTGCCTCTCTCTAATTCCCACTAGGTCCCAGGTCTGCCGACTGGAGCCACAAACGTGTCTGCTCCTCCATGGGCGCCCCTCTGAGACCTGATTCTGCTCTTGGGTATGCAGTGCGTGCTCCATCACTTCAGTCGTGTCCGACTCTCTGCGACCCCTGGACCGTGGCCTGCCAGTCCACTCTGTCCGTGGGACTCTCCAGGCAAGAATACTGGAGTGGGCTGCCATTTCCTTCTCTAGAGACAAAGTAGGAAGTGAGTGAAGTGAGAAGTCGCTCAGTCGTGTCCGACTCTTTGCGACCCCATGGACTGCAGCCCACCAGGCTCCCCTGTCCGTGGGATTTTCCAGGCAAGAGTACTGGAGTGGGTTGCCATTGCCTTCTCCAGTGTATCCAGTGAGTTTTCCCTTTTCCAGGCAAATTCCACTTCTTCCACAAGTGCCTCACAAGACAGGTTTGGCGGTGGTGTAAGCTCGATGAATGGTGGCTCAAGGCACAGGCCCTGAACTCTGATTGCCTGGCTTCAAGATCTGGCCCTAAATGTTTCTACTTATGGATCTTCGGACAAGTTGTCCTCTCTCCACTCAGTTTCCTCATCTGTAAAATGGGAATAACTTCACACCACTTACTCCATAGAGCATCAAGTAAAGAGCTTCGCAAAGAGTTCAGCACAGATTCCTGGCACACACTAAGTGCTTAGCAATGTTAGAGGTGTAATCCCTTCCCCAACCTGTTCACCTCCTCTGGTCATCTTCCAGTTAGTCAACATCATTCTTAAGGGGAGACACTCACCTGGAATCCCACGTTGCAGGTGTGGCCTGACCAACACAGAATAGTTTACATTCACTGGCAGCCACATGACTAAGTTCACAGACAACTAAAACCCCTAGATCTTTCTCACCAGTGCTTTGTTAATCTTCAGGACCCCTTGCGTGGTTTTCTGAAATCTTACTTTTATAACCATGAAGTTATTATTTATGAAACTACTGAGCCATCCCTACACCGAGGTATGCCCACTCCTGCTATCGCTATAACTGTTACACCCATACATACAAGCCTAGAAACTCTTCTTTCATTAGTTAACACTGGCACTCTGAGACATATTAGGCAACAAACAGGAAGAGGGTCTTTCATTTCTATTTAGCATGATTCTGTGTTGCTTGAATCTTTTTGCAACATACATGTGTTACTTCTGTTTTACCAAATTGGAATCTACTCTGTGGCACTTTTTCTAACTTCTTGAGTTGAATGCTTACATTTAACCCATTACTCTTTTACCGTCTATATTAAATTAATGCATTTAAAGCTATGCATTTCCCTCTAAGTACCCCTTCAGCTTTATTGTGCAAGTTTTTATATGCAGTGTTGGGTTTTGTTTTTGGTTGTTCAGTTCTAATATTTTATAATTTCCATTAGGATTTCTTTTCTGACTCAGGGATTTTTTTTTTTTTCCAGAAAATTGCTTTTGATTTTTACCTTAAACTACAGAAGACTGGAAACCATAATTTGCTTTGGATTATTAATTTGTAATTTCAGTGCACTGCAATCAAAGCACATGGTCTATGATGTGGATTTGGGGTATTGCTGACATTCGTTTTCACAAGCAGCACACAGTCCATTTCTGTGTGTTCTTTGTGGGTGTTTGAAAAGCATGTATACTCTCAAATTGTTGGTTTTCATTCATCTATTTGATCTAACTTGTTAATTATGTTGTGCAAAACTTACGAATGTCTCTGCTAATTTTTTGTCAATTTGATCTATCCATTAATAAGAGGCGTATGGTAAAGTCTCCAGAAAATATTATGGGATTTTTCCCTTTGTTCATCCATAATTTTTGCTTTATATGTTTTGAGATTCTGTTGCTTAGAATATACAGGTTCAGGATTTTTATATTTTCCTGTGAATTTTCTTATCATTGAGTAATGGTCCTCTTTGTCTTTAAGGATACATTGGGCTTTAATTTCATCTGAAAGGGATAGTACTCTATTATATTTTATTTGGTTTACCCAGCTCCTTACTTGCAGCCTTCCAGTACCATTTTGTTTTAGGTTATTCCTATAAGCAGCATATTTCTGAGTTTTAGTTATTTTTCATATCCTCTGTATTATCTAGCAAATTCAATCTATTTATATTTATTGGGACTGCTCAAATATTTTTATTTCTACCATCTACTATCTAATTTTTGCATTTTTTTGTGTGTCTATTGGGTTTTTTTTTTTTACTTTTTAAAAAAATTTTAATTGGAGGTTAATTACTTTACAATATTGTATTGGTTTTGCCATACATCAACATGAATCTGCCACAGGTATACATGTGTTCCCCATCCTGAACCCCCCTCCCTCCCCGTACCATCCCTCTGGATCATCCCAGTGCACCAGCCCCAAGCATCCAGTATCATGCATCGAACTTGAACTGGCAATTCGTTTCATATATGATATTATACATGTTTCAATGCCATTCTCCCGAATCATCCCACTCTCTCCCTCCCCCAGAGTCCAAAAGACTGTTCAATACATCTGTGTCTCTTTTGCTGTCTCGCATACAGGGTTATCGTTACCATCTTTCTAAATTCCATATATATGTGTTAGTATACTGTATTGGTGTTTTTCTTTCTGGCTTACTTCACTCTGTATAATAGGCTCCAGTTTCATCCACCTCATTAGAACTGATTCAAATGTATTCTTTTTAATGGCTGGGTAATACTCCATTGTGTATATGTACCACAGCTTTCTTATCCATTCATCTGCTGATGGACATCTAGGTTGCTTCCATGTCCTGGCTATTATAAACAGGGCTGCGATGAACATTGGGGTATACGTGTCTCTTTCAATTCTGGTTTCCTCGGTGTGTGTGCCCAGCAGTCGGATTGCTGGGTCATAAGGCAGTTCTATTTCCAGTTTTTTAAGGAATCTCCACACTGTTCTCCATAGTGGCTGTGCTAGTTTGCATTCCCACCAAGAGTGTAAGAGGCTTCCCTTTTCTCCACACCCTCTCCAGCATCTATTGCTTGTAGACTTTTGGATTGCAGCCATTCTGACTGGCCTGAAATGGTACCTCATTGTAGTTTTGATTTGCATTTCTCTGATAATGAGTGATGTTGAGCATCTTTTCATGTGTTTGTTAGCCATATGTATGTCTTCTTTGGAGAAATGTCTGTTTAGTTCTTTGGCCCATTTTTTGATTGGGTGGTTTATTTTTCTGGAATTGAGCTGCAGGAGTTGCTTGTATATTTTTGAGATTAGTTGTTTGTCAGTTGCTTCATTTGGTATTATTTTCTCCCATTCCGAAGGCTGTCATTTCACCTTGCTTATAGTTTCCTTTGTTGTGCAGAAGCTTTTAAGTTTAATTAGGTCCCATTTGTTTGTTTTTGCTTTTATTTCCAATATTCTGCGAGGTGGGTCATAGAGGATCCTGCTGTGATTTATGTCAGAGAGTGTTTTGCCTATGTTCTCCTCTAGGAGTTTTACAGTTTCTGGTCTTGCATTTAGATCTTTAATCCATTTTGAGTTTATTTTTGTGTACGGTGTTAGAAAGTGTTCTAGTTTCATTCTTTTACAAGTGGTTGACCAGTTTTCCCAGCACCACTTGTTAAAGAGATTGTCTTTAATCCATTGTATATTCTTGCCTCCTTTGTCAAAGATAAGGTGTCCATAGGTGCGTGGATTTATCTCTGGGCTTTCTATTTTGTTCCATTGATCTGTATTTCTGTCTTTGTGCCAGTACCATACTGTCTTGATGACTGTGGCTTTGTAGTAGAGCCTGAAGTCAGGCAGGTTGATTCCTCCAGTTCCATTCTTCTTTCTCAAGATTGCTTTGGCTATTCAAGGTTTTTTGTATTTCCATACAAATTGTGAAATTATTTGTCTAACTCTAATTTTGTATTTTTAATGGTCCAAGCTTCTTCTTTGCTTTTTCCTTTCTCTCCCCTGTTTTCTCTTGGACTCACTGATACTTTATATATCTCCTTGCCTCCTCTGGTTTGGAAGTTATACATTCCATTGTTATGCCTTTAATGATGACCTTTAATTTGCTTACCTGCATCCAAGACATAACCAGATTCACAGATTATCAGTATATTTGTCCTCCAGCTGAGTAATACAAGGGTCTTAGAATTTCAACTCAGAGCAGCCCACTCCCAACCTTATATATTATTATTTTCTTTTTTCACTTTGTTTTTAAATCCCCCAAACCAGCCATTATGTCTGTTGTTGTTGTTTAGTCACTAAGTTGTGACCAACTCTTTTGCAACCCCAAGGACCATAGCCTGCCAGGCTCTTCTGTCCATGGGATTTTGCAGGGAAGAATACTGGAGTGGGTAGCCATTTCCTTCTCCAGGGGGTCTTCCCAACCCAGGGATTGAACCCACGTCCTCTGCATTGGCAGGCATTTTCTTTACCACTGAGCCACCAGGGAAGCCGACGCTTACAGTCAATAGTTATTTAAATTACCCATTGTATATCAGTTATTTGATTATCATTGCTTCTTAATTGGGACTTAAATCTTATTTCTTCTTTCTGTGTTTCATATCCTTCTCATAGGCAATATATATTAATAGTTGGGTCTTGTGAGCTTTTTTTAATGTACTCTGACAGTTCCTTTCTTTTAATGGGTATTCTAAGACCATTAATATTGAAAGCAATTATCGATATAATTTGATTAATATCTACCACGTTTGTAATTGTTTTCTATTTATTGAACTTCCTTTTTATTTCTTTTTTCCCTGCTTTTCTTCTTCCTTTTCTGGGTTTAATCAAATATGTCATATGAGTCCATTTTATCTGCCTAGCACTATTGAACTATATACTTAAATATGGTTAAGAGGGTAATTTTTGTATTATGTATTTTTATCACAATTTATAAAACACTTTTAAGTCAAAAAGATAGTTTTGGTCATTGCCCTAGAGTTTTCAATACACATTTACAACTAATCTAAATTAACCTTCAAATAACATTGTACTTCTTAAATTGTAGTACTGCTGCTGCTACTGCTGCTAAGTCGCTTCAGTCATGTCCGACTCTGTGCGACCCCATAGACGGCAGCCCACCAGGCTCCGCCGTCCCTGGGATTCTCCAGGCAAGAACACTAGAGTGGGTTGCCATTTCCTCCTCCAATGCATGAAACTGAAAAGTGAAAGTGAAGTCACTCAGTCGTGTCCGACTCTTAGCGACCCCTTGGACTGCAGCCTACCAGGCTCCTCTGTCCATGGGATTTTCCAAGCAAGAGTACTGGAGTGGGGTGCCATTGCCTTCTCCAAATTGTAGTACAAGTCCCTTCTAACAGAGTATTCCCAATTCCCCCTTTTTGTCCCTTGTGACCTGACTGCCATTCATTTCATTCATCCATATGTTATAATCATATGGATACATTGTTTTATTTTTGCTTTAAGCAATTTCCTTTTAGATCAATTAAAACAGAAAAATCAAAGAATTTTTATCTTCATTTATTCCTTCTCTGACACTCCTTTTTTTTTTTCCAGATCTGAGTTTCTGACCTATATTATTTTCTTTCTCTCTAAAGAATTATTTTTTCAAGATTTCTTGCAAGACAGGTCTGCTGGTAATGAATTCACTCCATTTTTGTTTGACAGAAAATCTTCATTTTTTTCTTCACTTTAGGGGGACAATTTCCCAAGGTATAGCATTCTAGGTTGGTAGGTTTTGCGTTTCAGTGCTTAAAATATTTCACTCCACTCTCTTCCTGTTTGCATGGTTTCTGACATGAAATCCACTGTGATTCTTTTCCTTGTTCCTCTTTAAGTAAGGTGGTTTTTGTCCCTCTGGCTTCATTCACTGTCTTCTTCATCTTATGTTTTCCGATGTTTGAATATGATATGTGCAGGTTTAGATACTGTGGTATTTTCACCTACTGCTTGACATTTTCTGAATTTCCCACATCTGTGGTTTGATTATCTAACATTAATTTTGGAAAATTCTTGGCCATTACTACTTCTCCTCATTTTTCCTTCATTTTTGGGGTACAATTCTAGGTTGGTGAGTTCAGATGGTAAAAAATTCACCTGCAATGCAGGAGACCCAGGTTCAGTCCCTCAGGTGGGAAGATCCCCTGGAGAAGGGAATGGCTACCCGCTCTAGTATTCTTGTCTGGAGAATTCCATGGAGAGAGGAACCTGGTAGGCTACATACAGTCCATGGGGTCACAAAGAGTCAGACACGACTGCGCAACTAACACTTCAAATACTTCTTCATTCTCTCTTCTTCTCCTGGTATTCCAATTATGCATATGTTATTCCTCTCAAAAATTGTCCCCAAATTCTTGGATCATGTTCTATTCTAGTTTTTGGTTTGTGCCTTTGCTTTTTCATTCTTTTTTCTTTTACATTTCAGTTTGAGAAGTTTTTATTGACACATCTTGAAGTTTACTGATGCCTTACTTGACTATCTCCAATCTATGGATGCACCCATCAAAGGTCTTCTTTATTTTTGTCACTGTATTTTTAAAATTTTTTCTAGTATTTCTTTTCCATTGTTTCTTAGAGTTTCCATCTCTCTGTTTACATTGCCAACATATTCTTTCATGCTGTATCATTTTTCCAGTAAATCCCTTAACATATCAATCATAGTTACTTTAAATTCCCTTTCTAGGGACTTTCCTGGTGGCCCAGGGGTTAAGAATCCACCTTGCAATGCAGGGTATGTGGATTTAACCCCTGGTCGGGGAACTAAGATCTCACATGCCACAAAACAATTAAGCCCACTCACTGCAACAATTGAGCCTGTGCACCTCAACAAAAGATCCTGCGTGACGCAATTAAGACCTGACGCAACCAAATACTTTGTTTTATCCCTATCTAATGTGTTCTTTGGAAGGAATGATGCTAAAGCTGAAACTCCAGTACTTTGGCCACCTCATGCGAAGAGTTGACTCATTGGAAAAGACTCTGATGCTGGGAGGGATTGGGGACAGAAGGAGAAGGGGACAACAGAGGATGAGATGGCTGGATGGCATCACCAACTCAATGCACGTGAGTTTGAGTGAACTCTGGGAGATGGTGATGGACAGGGAGGCCTGGCGTGCTGCGATTCATGGGGTCACAAAGAGTTGGACACGACTGAGCAACTGAACTGAACTGAACTGAATGATTCTAAAACCTGTGCCATCTGTCAAATTCTAAACTCTAATGGCTGAGTCTGGTTCTGATGCTTCCTTTATCTCTTCAGTCCGTGGTGGTTTTTTTTTTTTTCCTCGCCTAACTTTTTGTTGAAAGCTGGACACGATAGTATTGAATACAGAAACTGACGTAAATAGGCCTTTAGCATGAGGTTTTATGTTAATCTGGTAGATCTCAGCTGTAACTCTCTGTATTGTCTTTCCAAATTTTGCAGTAGCTGCTTGCCCTGCAACCTTAATTCTCTGATGGGTAGAGAATAGTCATTGCTATTCAGTTTGCTCAGCTTTATTTCTTGTTGTAAATATGGGAGTGGTGACTCCCAGGCTCTTCATACATCAGAGCCCAAACCAGAAGTCTCCCATATCCTTGTTACTGAAGTACATTGTTTAGCTATTCACCAAGAGTGTATCTGCAGTAAACTCTCTTTTTGTCTGAAAATGTTTTCCTTCACTATTAAATGATCATTTATCTGAAGACAGGTCAATTGTTATTATCTCTTGACATTTGAAGATATTTTCTATTGCCATCTGACTTCTGCTGATGCTTTAAAAAGTGTCATCACTCCCATATTTGCAACAAGAAATAAAGCTGAGCACACTGAATGACAGCTATTCTCAACCCATCAGAGGTTGCATCTACTGCTGTTACTCTATGCCACACAGCACGGCACAGGCAGTCAATGTCACTAACATGGCACATCTGTAAAAACTTCTTGGATGAATGAATGAATATATGAACGAAAGAACAACCCAGCAAGGCACTGGCAGCTCTTTGACAATTCACTTGTAATCTTTAAACCCCACATACACAGAATTTGCCTGTCATTTAAAAGAGCGGAACAGACAGGAAGAAAAAAATGTAAACAAGTCAAAATAAAAATAAGAGATGAATTCCCAATTTGTTTTATCTCTTACAGAATGTTAGAGCTAAAATAGATCTCAGGATGAGCCAGTCTAATCTCCCACCCCAAAGGCAGAAACCATGACCCAGAGAGAAGTGACTGGTCTAAGAGCAGGCCACCATGAAAGGCCAAAGTCTTCCCAGCCTCAGACCTTTATGCTGGCTGTTCCCTCTGCCTGAGACACTATTCCCACCACCCTCCCCTACCTTGAGCTCAAAGGTGCCATTCTCAGACAGACATTCCTGACCTCCCATCTCAATGAGGTCCCACTCTTTCCTCTCAGCACACCCTAATCTGTCTGTTCTCCATGCTCGTCACACTCTGTAATTACTGGTAGTGGTACACTGCTTTTGCTGGCATAATTATTTTGTTAAAATCTGTCTCTCCATTGCTATTGGTAAATTCTGGGGACCATATCTGTCTTTGTGGTTGCTGTGATCCCAGCACTTAGCACAGTACTTGGCACAGAGCAGTTGCTCCATAAATATTTGCTGAATGAAATCAATTGAGCATTCAGGAGATGTCTACACTTGCAGAGGTCAGGGGGTTGACTCCAGAAGACAGTCTACACCCACAAAAAGCAGAGATTGGAGAACGTGGCTTCTTACCAGCTACATCATTTGGGGCATGTTACTTAGTTGTTCATCTGCCAAACGAAGATTATACTGCATATACTCTGTCTCATATTTGATGTGAGCAAGAGTGCTGTGTGAGAGGTTGCTGGGATTTTTTAGCGAGCAATTCCTTTATCTTCAATTATGCCTCACATTCTGCCAGACCCCCTGCAGGTGGTGGCCCCTGTGGGCAGGACGCAGGTCTGTTTAATCGTCCTCTCCACTGCCTACTTCCTCGGGGTCTGGCCCTAAACCTCTGCGCAGAGGATGCTGGGCGCTGCATGCGGGCGGTGAGGACAGTGGCAGCCCGTGGTGTCTAGACACCTGGTCCTGGTGTCTCACCAGGAACCCGAGCCCTGTTCTACACACTGGAAGAGCTGGGCTCATCACTGGCCTCCCAAGACCTTGCAGCCTCCAGTCCTTTGCAGCTCTGAGCCACAGCCCTCTCTGCCTGCCCTAGTAAGGACCCTGAAGGAACTGCCCTCAGTGTCCCTGCCAGGCTGCAGCAGGAAAGGTCTCCTCTTGCCTCTCCTGTCCCTTCCCCTCTTCCCATCAGACCATCTCACTCTTCTTACGCTAGAATCATTCTCTCAAGTTGGAAGGACCCTGACTTTTAACTGATCAAGTCCTCAGTGGATTCTTAAACTTCTAATACAGCATATATGATTCTCCTTATATGCCTCCAGTGATGGGATGCTCACTACTTCACAAGGAGGCCCACTCCACTATGAGAAAGCTTGGGCTATTAGAAAGTTCTCTTAGCCTGTCTCCTTCCCTGCTCACAGCCCTAAGTCTTCCCTTCTTTAGACCAAACAGTCCCAATTTTTCCAGTTATCCCTTCAAGGAAAGACTTTCTTTTTTTAATTAATTAATTTATTTTAATTGGAGGTCAATTACTTTACAATATTGTGGTGGTTTTTGCCATACACTGACATGAATCAGCCATGGGTGTACATGCGTCCCCCTGTCCCAAACCCTCCTCCCACCTCCCTCCCCATCCCATCCCTCTGGGTTGTCCCAGTGCACCAGCTTTGAGTGCCCTGTTTCATGCATCAAACTTGGACTGGTCATCTATTTTACATACAGTAATATATATGTTTCAATGCTATTCTCTCAAATCATCCCACCCTTGCCTTCTCCCACAGGGTCCAAAAGTCTGTTCTTTACATCTGTGACACTGCCTGCCTGGAAGAGTCCATGGGCAGCCTGATTGTGTTTAACTGTGGGGAATCCAGTGGCTACCAGTGTGAACTCTGGACCTGGCTTCCAACTTGGCTCCACACTTACTGTGTCCCTGTGGCTAAGGCACTGAACTGATCTCACCAAGCCTCAGCCATCCTGTCTGCACAATGGGGATAATAGGAGTTTTGTGACTTTGTAATGAGATGGGGCTGGGAGAATTCTCAGAATAGAACCAGGTCCCTGGTAAGCAATGAATACAACAATTATTAACAGTAATGATTAGAACCTGGTGCATTCATGAGCTCAAACAAGAGGCAAGACAGCCTGGACTAAGTGGGTCAGTGAAGGGCTCCCAGGGCAGGCAGGACTCCTGCTGGGCCTGAACAGCATAGATTTAGAAACAGACTGAAAGAATGTTCCATCCAGGGAAACTGTGAGCAGGAGTTTGGAGAATAACAGCACCAAGAAAGAATAATAACTGAAGTCCCTGCCTCACTCCAAGCTCAGAGCCATCCCTGGGGTTCCCACACTTGGGCATGCATTCACACACACACACACACACACACACACACACACACACACACACACCAGCCATCGTCCATGGCCCCCTCGCACATGAGGAGCCCAACCCATGTGGAGCAGTGAGGGGTCAGGCCTGGCTCCAGCAGAGCACTGTGTAGGCAAGCAGAGGGCCATGGGGATGGTGAAGGGCTGGGATGAAGAAAAAAAGCTGGGATTTAGATTTTGAGCAGTGGGAAACCACAAGGGCTATTATATGAGGATGAGCTTCAGGAAGAGAAAGCCACCAGTGCAACAGGAACAGGGCAAGAGGCAGGAGCCCCATGGAAGTTTGCTTCCAGGAGAGCAGACTAGCCCAGGCCCCAGACTCTGGGCTCTTTGGGACACACTGTCTCCAAAGCAAAGCCAGGCCTCCTCACTGCCTCCTGCCAGCCCTTTGGGGTTTAGGGCCATCCTGCTTCTCCAGCCCTGTTGTCTCTGACTTTCTTTCACTCAGCCCATATTCCAACCACTTAGCCTGGCCTGCAGTTCCCTGCTGTACTTCCACCCTCCACGTCTTCATCCGTGCTGCTCCTTCTGCCTAGAACACCGTCTTCAACCAACTCTACCTTCTCCACAGAGCTGCATTCTGCCCATCCCTCAAGGCACAGCATGAAAGACACCTCCTCCAGGAAGCTTGTCCCCATTCTTAGCCTGGCACACCTGTCTCCTGTCCCCGCTTCTCTCCCTACCTGCTCTCCTCCCAGAATTCCCTGAAGAAAGAAAACATGTCTGCCACCTCCTCATTTCCTCACAGTCCCCAGCTCTTTTCCTGACTTAGGGAGAGTTCAAACCATCTCTGATGACCCAGCTCAATCCTGCTCAGAAACACAAAACCAACCCCTTCCCAGGAAGAGGATGCCCATAGAAGCAGGCAACACTCAGCCCCAGGCCCACCAGCCTGGAGAAATGCCACTGAGCAGAGGGCAAAGCAGCTGATGGGAGCAGGAGGCATTCCTGGTGGCTTCTCTGTCAGCAAGGGACAGGACTTCTCCCGGTTTAACCCCTTGCGACCTTTGAACTTCCTGGGAGGTCAGCAGCACGTCCCCCTTCCCCAGCTGTCTTCCTGTCTCTGGCCCAATGGGAGGGAGGGCCCTGGGCCTGTTCCATTTTGTGCCCGTATTGATCTGTTGGCAGCAATGGGCTGGATAATTAGCCAGGAATTAGGGTTTCTATTACAGCCAGGACGCTGCTCCAGCTGATTTATCACCTGAATAATTTACTGTGATTGAAAGGAAATTAAAATGAACTCCATTTGACAACTGTGAGCTTTTATGGGCTTTAGTGAAGGCTCAAAAGCCAGATTAATAGCCTAGTGTTGGTTAATAGTCTGCCGAGAGTAAATACGGCAGGCTGTGCTCGGGGGGTGGCCTTCCTGCCGTGGCTGGAGGAGGGACCAGCTCCCGCCAGCAGTGTGGCACCCATGACAGCGTCAACATGAGTTTTACTGAAACACATTCCACTGTTCGAAACACACACACGCACATACCACCTGCCCGCGTTTCTTTTTTTTTTTTTCCTTCTCCTCCAAGGTGATTTTTACTCACTCCACATGGAGGAAAAACAGAATTGCTTTTTCAATAACCATTTTGAAAAGGAAGTGTTTCATTGTCCTAGGAGTGTGTATACATTAACCCATTCTACCCAGGGACAAGGTTTTACTAAGTTCCTGTATAAAAGGAAGAAGCATGGATGCTTCCACCCAGGACAGATCTTGGCAGGAAGAGCAGACAGGTGAGGGTGGGCTCTGAGCTTGTGGAAGTGACCGGCAGGACCCCAGCCTGCCCCTGAAGAAGTATGCTCCTCCCGTGGCAGTTGGAGGCAGGGGGATTAAGCAGGATTTGACCACCCAAGCCTCTGGCAAGACTCTGAGGGTTCTAAGAATGACCAGTGGACTCTGGCTGCAAAAGGCCAGTTCTGAAAACCAGCCAATCAGAAAACTGGCTCCTAGAACTGTTTGGGGACACGGAGGCCCATATATCTGTCTTTTCCAAGGTAGACAAAAAATCTTGAGGCCAGAGTCCAGCTCGGCAGCCTCGACAAATCCCAGAAGCCTGAAAATGGGATGAACGGCCTGAAAAAAAACGTTCCAGTCTGTAAAACGGGCTCACATATCTTGCCCGGCCTATGTAGCGTGCATTTACATGGAGAGTCTGATGAGAAGATGGATGTGAAAGATTTTTGGAAACTGTAGAGGATCATGCATAGACAGGGAAGATCACTGCCACTACTGCTGGGCTGTGCTAGGCTGATGTCAAAATCACACTCTGCTGTCCCAGATACAGAAACTGAGGTCTGGAGTAAAAGTGACTTGCCCAGCTGGACAGCGGCTGGACTCAAGTCAGACACTCCCAACTTCAAGGCCAGTAAATGTTCATCTTCCTCCGCGAGCTGCCACTAGACCCGGGAGTGCAGATCAGCTCACATTTGGAAGAGGGGCCGGCCTTGGTGGCCAGAGCTCTGGGCCCTCTCCTGACTGCTGTGGCTCACGAGGCCAGGCTGCCAGCAGGTATGAGAAACCTGTACCCTTGACGTGCGTCCCTTCCCAGCCTGTGGCCCCTTACTCGGCCAACATTCATCCAAAGTGACTGGGAGTGCAGAGCGAGGGTACGTCATTCATAGTCCAGTGCCTGTGTGCATACCCGCAGCCCCGTGGTCTCACCTACTATCTCTCCTCATTACGGCCCATTACGGGAAGGTGAAGTAGACTAACCAGAAAGCACTGAGTTAGTCATTATCCCGCAGGCAGGCCCTGCCTCAGAGCCCACACAGTCAGAGTCAGGCCCGCAGTGTGCCATTCTGAAGGACACTGCAAGGCCAGACTGCTAGGAACAGGGTTCCTCCTCCAAGGCCCATCTCCACACAGGCCTATTGACCTGTCCCCCGCTGCCACTTCCTCCAGAACATCCTTCCTCCCTGTGCTCCCTGCAGAGGCAACATCTCCATTCATCAGGGTCCACAGAACTTGCTCCCCGCCTTGCAGGTTCTGAATCCACATCACATTGCCCCTGTGAGGCTGGGGGCTGAGCTGATGTCTGATTCATCCCGCCCTCCTGCCTCTGGGTGCCCAGCACTGTGCCAGGGTCACAGCTACCATGTAAGATATATATATGCTGGATAAATGCAAATGGGAGTCTGAGCAAGTGAGTAAATGGATACGTGGGTGGACTCCTCCAAAGCATGAAGCCCTATAGTCTGCCTGGGCTTCTAGGGCATGCCAAGCTGAATGAATTAGGATTAGATTCTGTGTTTCCATGAGAATCACATGAAACACAGAGGGAAACATGATTCCTGACACCTAATGTCTGAATTAAGTAAATAAGAGCTTAGTAGAAATGCCAGAGATTTTGTGCAGAGGTCAGACAAACCCTATCCTTTCTGTGGGCCTCTAAGAAGTGAGGAGATTGATAGCTTGCTTCTTTTTAGAGCCCTACTGGCTCAAAAATTACATAATATTGTCAAAGGTTACAAGATAACTTTTCTCCCAGATTCTGGAGAGAAAGGTAGGCTTCATCCAAGGAAGGTTCCAAGTTGAGTCCCTTTGCTTTCTCCTTATGGGGTCAGATGGAATGCGGCTTCAGCCATCTCTCTGAAGGGCTCCGAGCAGTGGGACAGGCTGCCTGTGATGGAAACAGACACTTCTCCCTAGAGCCCAGGACCTAGAGTGTGTGAGACTAGCTCTGACCTGCACCTATGACTGTGTGATTCCTGGAGGAGGTGTCACTCAACTGCAGGAGAAAGACAGAAACGCTGAGCATCGTCTATGAGACCAGGCCCGGCTACCCTCTCCCAGCCCCTCGCTGAAGCCCAGCCACACTTTCTTTCCTTCCTCACTCCTGCCACACTTCCTCTGGCCTCAGGGTCTTTGTACTCTTATTCCCTCTGCCATTCAGTTCTCCCGACCACGTCCCTTCAGGGCTCAGCAGAAGCCACTGTGGCCTCCAGGCTGGATCAGCACCTGCTTTCTGCCTTTAGAGAACCTCAGACGTCTCCTCCTCAGTGCCTAGCACATCTGTCATCCATGACCCTCTGAGTAATCCTTCTTTATTGTGATTCTTCCACACATCTGTAGTCTCCCTGAGGGCAGGTCCAAGCCTGTCTTGTTCACTCATGTAACTAGTGATTGGCTCTGTGCCTTGCATATAATAAACACTCATCAGTGTTTGTTAAGTGAATACATAACTTGTTGGGTGAGTGAGTGAGTGAATGAAAGTCACTCAGTCATGTCTGACTCTTTGCGACCCCATGGCCTGGCTCTTCTGGCCACAGAATTCTCCTGGCAAGAATACTAGAGTGGGTATTCATTCTCTCCTCCAGGGAAACTTCTCCACTGTGGGATTGAACTCAGGTCTCCTGCAATTGCAGGCAGATTCTTTATCATCTGAACCAGCCAGGGAAGCCCAGACTTGCTGGGTGACCTTAGGCCAAGCCTCTTTGCCTCACTTGGCCCCAGTTTTCCCATCTGAAAACAAAGCAGCTCAATGGTCTGTGAGTGCCCTCCTAGGAACCACACAAAGACAGCCAGACTGTCACAGGATGGTGGTCCCTGGGGCCTTGCTCACTCCTCCCCGTCCAAGGTCCCCTCCGGCACCTCCTCTCTCCATGGCAGCCTGTCCTGCAGCCTACACTGTTTGGGGTGACTGTTTGGGAAAACTTCAGAAGCCATCCTCTCATTAGCCTGCAGAGGAAGCTCAGCAGGTTAGTCTTCACCACCAGGACCAGCCAGCAAGTGCTGGGGAAGTCACTACTCTCAGGCCCCTGCATCTCACCCAGTGATGGGAGCTCTCAGCACAAAGGAGTCAAGTCTGAGCCACCTGTGCCTGTGAGGTCTCCAGCCCAGGGCTTGTCAAATGCAGGGCACCAGGAAACAGTCTCCTGAATCAAATCTGGTACTCAGGGGAAACCTTATCCAGGTCCTGAGAGCCTCTCCCTGGGCAGAGCCTTTCTGGTCCCGTCCTTCTCTGCAGCCACAGGCAGTGACTCCTTCTCAGCCCAGGTTAGACCAGGGGGATGCTAGCAAGGGATCATCCTGCTTTCTTCCCTCTCTTGCAAGTGACCCAGCTGTGAGTTTGTCCAGAGAAACACTTCTTCATCTCCAGACTCTTGGATTCAATTCTAAAAGCATGACAGGGCAACGTGACAAGAGGGCTGACAGTTGGGGACACGCCAATGCCATCATCACCTGGTTTATGGCCATACGGTGCTTATGTATTTCCACTTGCATCCTGACTGACAGGATAATGACCCAAGACCACCTCAAGTGGCTCAGGAGATCATTACACCACCCTGTGTGAAAAGCCCCGGGTAAGCACAGCACCACTCAGCAATGGCAGAGCAACCAGACACAGAACACCCCCCGCTGGGCCCGAGCGAGCAGGCACCAGGGCCAGCAATCGCAAGAGCCCCAGATGCATCCTCTACACCTCCTGGGAGGCCTCCACTGGCCAGGTATGGCTCTGAGTAAAACCTGGCACTCTCACCCACACCCCGCCAGATGCCTTTGGGTGCATCACCCAGGCCTGCATGCGGATGGCAGGTGGCGGGTGGCGGAGGCAGCCAGTCGGGATCATACCTGCTCAGGCTTGATGGGCTCCGCGGTGGTGAAGATGTCCGAGTAGTGCTGCCTCTCAAACACGCGGTCCAGCACCTCCAGCTGCTGTTGCGTGAACAGGTCTCCCCGCATCTGCTTCCGGAGGAAATCTCTGCCCGGCAGTGAGTGGCCGTTCGGCACAGGAGACTCCTGAATACCTTTGATGAGTACGAGAGAGGAGGGGTGAGTGTGGGTCCCACAAGCTGCTGGGCAAGACAGGCCAGACCCTGGATTGGGAAGAGGGTCTGGGAGACACACAAGCCCACCTCCTTCCCTGATGAGAGGGAGCTCAGATAGGGAGGGGTTCTTTGCCAAGGTCACCCGACTGGTTAGACCAGAGCCAGCTTCCCACAGCCACACGCCAGGCCCTGTGTGAAGCATGCATCATTGCAGTTAATCCTCACAATGAAACCAATGCCGATGGTATTATTTCCTCCATTTTGCAGATGAGAAAATTGAGACCTAGAAAAGTCTCAGTGACTGAACAACAAAATCAAGATCACAAATGCAAGTTGTCTTTGATAGAGCAATCGCACCTCTGGGAATTTACTTTACAGTTAGACTTACACATATAGGAAGTGATACATGTACAAAGTCCTAGTAGCAAAAGACTGGAAACAACCAAAGAGTTTGTTTTAGGAACTGGTTAAATAAGTTATGGTATGCTCACACAGTAGAATTCTGTGCAGCAGCAAAAAGGAAAGAGGACTTCCTCTGTGAAGTGATGCAGAAAGATTTTCAAGATACATCATTAAATGAAAAATAAATAAATAAGATTCAGCACAGCACACAATCTTTTGTGTAAAAAAGGAAGAAAATAAGACTTTACAAGCATTGTGTGTGTATGTATGTGTGTGTGTATATATGGCTGTGTGTGTATATATATATATATATTTGTATATTTATCTTTAACTTATATGCAGAATACATCATGCAAAATGCTGAGCTGCATGAAGCACAAACTGGAATCAAGATTGCCGGGAGAAATATCATAACCTCAGATATGCAGATGTCACCACCCTTATGGTAGAAAGTGAAGAACTAAAGAGCTTCTTGAGGAAAGTGAAATAAGAGAGTGAAAAAGCTTGCTTAAAACCCAAAATTCAGAAAACTAAGATCATGGCATCTGGTTCCATCACTTCATGGCAAATAGATGGGGAAACAATGGAAACAGTGACAGACTTTATTTTGGGGGGCTCCAAAATCATTGCAGATGGTGACTGCAGCCATGAAATTAAAAGACATGTGCTTCTTGGAAGAAAAGTTATGACCAACCTAGACAGCATATTTAAAAGCAGAGACATTACTTTCCCAACAAAGGTCTGTCTAGTCAAAGCTATGGTTTTTCCAGTAGTCATGTATGGATGTGAGAGTTGGACTATAAAGAAAGCTGAGCACCAAATAATTGATGCTTTTGAACTGTGGTGTTGGAGAAGATTCTTGAGAGTCCCTTGGACTGCAAGGAGGTCAAACCAGTCTGTCCTAAAGGAAATCAGTCCTGAATACTCATTGGAAGGACTGATGCTGAAGCTGAAGTCCCAATACTCTGGCCATCTAATGCGAAGAACTGACTCATTGGAAAAGACCCTGATGCTGAGAAAGATAGAAGGCAGGAGAAGAAGGGGACAACAGAGGATGAGATGGTTGGATGGCATCATTGACTCAATGGACATGGGTTTGAGGAAGCTCTGAGAGTTGGTGATGGACAGGGAAGCCTAACGTGCTGCAGTCAATGGGGTCGCAAAGAGTAGGACACAACTGAGCGACTGAACTGAACTGAACTGATATATGTGTGTGTGTGTGTGTGTGTGTGTGTGTGTGTGTGTGTGTGTGTGTGTGTTTCTCATGTTGCCTTCCAGAGCCATATGGAAGGCAACATGAGAAATATTTAGAGTGGTACCCTTTTCCCTGGTAGCTCAGAGGTTAAAGCATCTGCCTCCAATGCGGGAGACCCAGGTTCGATCCCAGGTTTGGGAAGATCCCCTGGAGAAGGAAATGGTAACCCACTCCAGTATTCTTGCCTGGAGAATCCCATGGACGGAGAAGCCTGGTAGGCTACAGTCCATGGGGTCGCAAAGAGTCGGACACAACTGAGCGACTTCACTTTCACCCATTTAGGGAGGTAGAAACTAAACAAATGGAGGCAAAAGGGAAGGAGACTTTTCATAGCATGATTGTTTTGTTTGCTTTGTTATAGGACTTTAAATGTATTGCCTATTCAGAAATGTAAATTACAAGGAAAGTACAGGATTAAATTCTCTATGGGTTCTGTATTGTTAGCTCTTCACACTATCACAGTCCCTGGTGATGATGCCTACATTCCAAAGAAAATGTTACAAACTATCACTTAAAAATTAAATGGGTTGAAATATATTTTGTGAGGTTTGGGTCTGAACCATTCAAAACAAGAGAAAATAAGGTGGGTGAAAGATTCCAGTGAGGAATGGCCTCCAGGGCCATCATTCCCCAAGGCCCTCTGGAACCAACTTGCTCATTCAGGGCCACCCAGAAACACTGCCGGTGGCCAGGCCCAGAGGAGAGGCCTCTGCTTGTGCCACTGGGAAGCCCTAGGGGGAACCAGAATGTGTCAGATCTCTCCCTGGCAGGTGCCCTTACAGAAGGCCATCCCCCATCCCGCTTCCACCCCTGCCCCACCAGCCCGCTGCTGCCCTAAACTTCACTCATCAGGTCAAAGCCCCACCCTTGTGAAGAAGGAAGCCAAACCAAGGAGCTTGAAGCAGTGGGATACTGTGTCCCTGAGATACTGCCAGAAGTTGGTGTTCCCCCAGATGTCTTATCTGGGGGCAACTACAATACAGGCTCTGACATCTGAACAAAGACACCAGCTTTGGGTGTTGACATGAGTGCTAGCCTTTCAGAGTTCCCTGTGTAGGCAGAGAGCTCAGAGTGCCCCAGCAACCTCTACTGGAAGGGTCTTCAGAGATGGCTCAGGACACCCCTGAGAAAATGGATCCCAGATCAATTCTGGCCCAAGAGGATACCTAAGCTGGGCTTTAGACTGAACGACCAGACACCCCAACATGAGGGCTCCTTAACGGGATCTCTGACTCAAGTCTTCCAGTCTGGAGCCTGAGGCCCTCCTCCAGAAGCCTGTGACACTGGCCTCCCACGAGACAGGTCCTTGCTCCTGCCCACAGGACATCATCCTCAAAGCCCCCTCTTCCATCATGGCCTAACCCAGGGGGCTTATCCCACAAGGGCACCAAGACTAGCAGTATGTGGGAGCTCCTGGCTCAGACGGTGTCTGCCCAGCAGTGTTTTCCATTGGCTGGCATTCGCCAAGTGGCCCTTGTGTGCACAGGTGTACACACACATACACACATGGGGGAAGAAGGCTCAGCTGGCTTCTCCTCAGCTGTTGCTCTGGCGAGTCATCCTGACCCCAGACACTCTTGCCAAAGCATGACCTTGGCCTGAGTTCTACAGTGCTCCCACTGAGGAGTCTCTTCCCATCAGAGTAACTGCGTCCACCTTTAGCAGACGTCTTCCTGCCCACCAATTCCACATAAACTCACTAGCCCCTGTCCTCCCTGCCAGGCTCCAAACTCCTAATAAAGGCTCCTTCCTGTCTGCCAGCTCCGGGCCACTCCTGCCAAGGCTTTGCCCTGTTGAGTCCACCTCTTCCCTCCCAATTGGGCTGCCCCACCAGACATGCCCCCACCTCGGCCTCTGGAGGAGGTCACTCCCTGGCAGCCAGGCTGCCCTCCTGTCCTTTCCCACGGGCTTCACAGGCTGGGGCTCTGTGCACAGCTCAGAGCTCTGGAAAGCCATAGCTTCGCCTCCACTGAGGAAGCTCGGAGAGGGTGGCTCAGCTGAGGGCTCCTGTGGGCAAGGTCACTGTGTGGTCACCAAGTAGGGCCTGGCACAGAGCTAAGGCTCAGGACACATGCCAAATCAAGTGTACACACTCAGGGTCCTCAGAGGCCCAGAGCCCAGGACACCACTAATCCTGCAGCACAGGCAGCCTCACCAAGTCTTCCAGAAAGAAGGCTCACCACGTCCTGCTCTGAAAGTCAGCCACAGCACCGTGGGCTGAGCCTGGGAGAGTGTGCAGACTGTCCTGGTGACCCAGACACAGAGTTGAGGGCTGTGAGCTGGGAAGAGCCACCTGTCCAGTCATGCACCCCAGCACTGCCTCTGCTTTTTCTCTCCTGGCCACTCCTGCCACGAGGTGGGGCATGTCAGGTGGGAGGGAGGTGAAGTCTACCTGCCGCTTTGCACAGATGCTAAAAGTCTATTATCTCCTTAAGAAGGCCTGGGGCCCTCCTAAACATACAATTATTTATTAATTCATTTAACAGATACAGATATAGAGTTTACTCTGCACCAGGTAAGAGCCTCCCAAAGGGAGTCATGCTTGAAGTGGAAACAGAGGACAGAATGTCAGCAAGAGCAAAGGGGCGAGGGAGGGTATAACAGGCAGAGGTGGAGATGAAGGGGACAGGGAGCTGGGTGAAGAGACCCCAGGAGACTCTGGACAGGCAGGCAGGGGTTGGGTCACAGAGGCCACAGAGGTAATCAGAGCCTCATCAGAGGAGAAGTGGGGTGGGGAGCCATGGAAAGGAGCTGGGGAAACAATCGCCCTTCACATTTCTCAGTCCCAGAGCCTGAATTGCTAGTTCCCTTAGTTCAGGCTGTGCTTTCTAACCCCTGCTCCCAAAGTTTGGAAAGACTCAGTTCAGTTCAGTAGCTCAGTTGTGTCCAACTGTCGCTTTGCGACCTCATGGACCGTAACACACCAGGCTTCCCTGTCCATCACCAACTTCAGGGGCTTGCTCAAACTCATGTCCAATGAGTCGGTGATGCCACCCAATCATCTCATCCTCTGTCAATCCCTTCTCCTCTTGCCTTCAATCTTTCCCAGCATCAAGGTCTTTTCCACTCAGAACTGAATGAGTCATTCTTCAAATCAGATGGCCAAAGTATTGGAGCTTCAGCTTCAGCATCAGTCCTTCCAATGAGTATTCAGGACTGATTTCCTTTAGGATGGACTGGTTTGATCTCCTTGCAGTCCAAGGGACTCTCAAGAATCTTCTCTAACACCACAGTTCAAAAGCATCAATTATTTGGTGCTCAGCTTTCTTTATAGTCCAACTCTCACATCCATACATGACTACTGGAAAAACCATAGGTTTGACTAGATGGACCTTTGTTGGCAAAGTAATGTCTCCACTTTTTAATACACTGTCTAGGTTGGTCATAGCTTTTCTTCCAAGGAGCAAGCATCTTTTAATTTCATGGCTGCAGTCACCATATGTAGTGATTTTGGAGCCTCCCAAAATAAAGTCTGTCACTGTTTCCACTGTTTGTCCATCTATTTGCCATGAAGTGATGGGACCAGATCCGATGATCTTTGTCTTCTGAATGTTGAGCTTTAAGCCAACTTTTTCACTCTCCTCTTTCACTTTCATCAAGAGGCTCTTTAGTTCTTCTTCACTTTCTGCCATAAGGGTGGTGTCATCTGCATATCTGAGGTTATTGATATTTCTCCCAGCAATCTTGATTCCAGCTTGTGCTTCTTTCAGGCCAGCATTTCGCATAATGTACTCTGCATATAAGTTAAATAAGCAGGGTGACAATATACAGTCGTGACCTACTCCTTTCCCAATTTGGAACCAGTCTGTTGTTCCATGTCCTATTCTAACTGTTGCTTCTTGACCTGCATACAGATTTCTCAGGAGGCAGGTCAGGTGGTCTGGTATTCCCATCTCTTGAAGAATATTCCACAGTTTGTGGTGATCCCCACAGTCAAAGGTTTTGGCGTAATCAATAAAGCAGAAATAGATGTTTTTCTGGAACTCTCTTGCTTTTTCCATGATCCAGCAGATGTTGGCAATTTGATCTCTGGTTCCTCTGCCTTTTCTAAATCCAGCTTGAACATCTGGAAGTTCATGGTTGACATACTGTTGAAGCCTGGCTTGGAGAATTTTGAGCATTACTTTGCTAGCATGTGAGATGAGCTCAATCGTGTGGTATTTTGAGCATTCTTTGGCATTGCCTTTCTTTGGGGTTGGAATGAACACTGACCTTTTCCAGTCCCATGGCCACTGCTGAGTTTTCCAGATTGCTGGCATACTGAGTGCAGCACTTTCACAGCATCATCTTTTAGGATTTGAAATAGTTCAGCTGGAATTTCATCACCTCCACTAGCTTTGTTCGTAGTGATGCTTCCTAAAGTCTACTTGACTTCACATTCCAGGATGTCTGGCTCTAGGTGAGTGATCACACCATCATGGTTATCTAGGTCATGAAGATCATTTTTGTATAGTTCTTCTGTGTATTCTTGCCATCTCTTCTTAATATCTTCTACCTCTGTTAGGTCCATACCATTTCTGTCCTTTATTGAGCCCAACTTTGCACGAAACGTTCCCTTGGTATCTCTAATTTTCTTGAAGAGATCTCTATAGATTTTTCCATTCTATTATTTTCCTCATTTCTTTGCACTGACCACTGAGGAAGGCCTCCTTATCTGTCCTTGCTATTCTTTGGATTAGAATCATCTGCATTCAAATGATTATATTTTTCCTTTTCTCCTTTGCCTTTAGCTTCTCTTCTTTTCTCAGCTATTTGTAAGGGCTCCTTAGACAACCATTTTGCCTTTTTGCATTTCTTTTTCTTGGGGATGGTCTTGATCACTGTCTCCTATACAATGTCACGAACCTCCAACCGTCTTCCTTGAAAAGACTAGGAGCTGGCAAGATGAATTTTGCATTTGTACTCATTTGGAGGTGATATGTAGAGTCAGCCTGTCAGCCACAGGTGATCCACTGAGCCCATACTGAAGGTAGATCACTCCTCATGGCATGTGCCCAGCTGCTAGGATAAACACTAACCATGCACACCCATGCCACCTCCTCCAGCATGTCTTCCTTCATGCCCTAGTCACTTCTCCATCTCACCACTCTGTCCCTTGTCTTAGAAGTCAAGCCCCTAGGCTCTTCACTCTGACAGCACTATTAGCTACCTTGGGGAGAAACACCGCAGTTAATTTATCTCTGTCCTCTCCAAAGAGAACATTTGCAGGATAAATGAACAAATTAGTAATACTACCTTCACTCCGCAGATCTGGTCTGCAAATGTCACATTCCATCTGACCTCATTCATTCATTCATTTGTTCATTCTTGCCTCAATCAACCTAAGGGAGCAGGGCGCTAGGCTAGTGCAGGGCAAACAGTGATAAGCAAAAGCTGGCCCAGCCCTGTCCTTGTGGAGTTATGCCCAGTGGAAGAGGCAAACGTTAACTGAAAAATAATCAGACCTGGAAAGGTGAAAGTGTCCACCATGACAAATACTCTGACAAAAAGACTCATGGTTCTCAGGGGCCAGGGACATGGCTGACTTATCTCTGGGTACCACAGACAGTGGGTGAGCACGAGCCAAACAGACTATATGCACAAAGACAGCTGTGCATATAAAAGTGAACACCAGAAAAACCACCCCCTCCACAAGGACTGGCCTGAATCTCCAGGCCTCCAATGGACACTTCTGTAGCGTTTCCCATTCACAAAGATGCTGTCTGACTTCACTGGAGAATGAGGTCTTGGAGACAGGCTCCAGAAGCACTCAGACCCATTTTATTCCAGGGAGGAAAAGCTGAATTTGCAATGTGAATGGTATGCTTAAATATATGGATAGACATGGGCAAAGTACAAAGGTATACAGGGGGCACGGTATCTTTAAATCTTTTTTTCTACTCCAAATCAAATAATATGTAATAGACCCAGTGCTGGGCTTAGTCAACCATGGCTCGTCGAATTAACATTCTGGAAGCTAGCTTCAGGGGAGCAAGGGGCAGGAAGCTGTGTCTCGGGGAGCAAAGAAATGCTGGCTTTAAATTTCAGGTTAAACCAATGTTATTCACAACCCGGCTTTGAAGCTAAAAGCTTTACACAATCGGGTCTGGTCACGCAAAGAGGGAGGAAGCAAAAGAGCCTCAGATTCCCATCTGTCAAGAGAAAGCTGTCTCTTGTGTGTCTTAAAAGATCATAAACCTATTGCGTTTTCTTTAGAGCACAGCAGATTCAGGGGTTTTGCATTTTTTCTTGGAGGGTCCTGGTTTGTTTCTTTAAAAATCATCATGTACTTTATGTCCACAGATGCACCCTGGGAGAAAAGAAATAAAATAAAAAACAAACAGGAATCTCCCTAATTCCGCTGGCATCATGGCCTTTGGGATGCAGCCCCAGCCGGAACCCCAGGAGCCCAGGAAAGGAGGCTGGAGCTACTGAGTCAGTCTCTGGCCTTTCTCTGAGCCCCATTTCCCTGCAGAGCCCAGCTCAAGTCAGAGCTCCGAAACAGCCTCTTTTATCCTCAGCATGGCCTGGCAGTGGAAGGGCCCAGTGGGAAAAGGGCTGGGAGCCAGCACACGTGGGTTATCACTGACTCTGCCCTTACTTGCTGGGTGGGCCAGACAAGTTCCTCTCCCTCTCTTGGCCTTAGGTGCCCCACCAATAAACTAAGGAGGCTGTTAGTCATTTCTAACCACTTTCCTCTCTAAATTCTATGTAGATTTTGTCTGCAAAATTTAAGTATTAAATGAGCATTGATCTATTTTTACATTTTGGTTGTGCTTTCCATTTTGGTTGTTTGTGCAGTCTTTGTAAGGAAGTAATCTACAACCCAATATTCATTCTACCCCTAAATGATGGCCAAATGTACCCAAGGGATTTTCTGTTTGCTAATATTTGGTTTAGAGATGGACATGTGGGTGGGGGAGGGCTTCTAGAAGGAAGTCAGAGACAGGAGAAACCTTTGTTTTCCCACTGAGCTACGTTTTTTTGAAATTGTGAAAATATCTCCCAGATCCCACCATTAATTCTTCTCAGCACTACAGTGGGCCCTTCCCTTACCCCAGGCTCTTAGGTCCTCTCCCAGCCTGGCTGGCAGTGCTCTGAGGAGGCTGACATCTAGCCAGTCTGCTGCTTCTGGACTCTGGCACCCACCACGCTCACAGCCCTGCCTCCCTCAGTGAAGATGGAGACAGAGCCAGGTCTTAGTGTGTCATGTGCCACAGGAGTCTGGAGCCAGCACAGTTGGGAACACCGAACTGGTATGACCCGGGGCATTTCCAGCTTGAGTCAAGTGAGTCCAGGGAGTTTGGGGTGGTTTTCACCAGATGGGGAGACAGCAATCATAGCTGTCATACCTAATTGTTAATTCTTTTTTTTTTTTGACCACACCACGTGGCTTGCAGGATCCTAACTCCCCGACCAGCGATCAAACTCAGGCCCCAGCAGTGAAAGCGCTGAGTCCTAATCCCTGCACCGACAGGGAATTCCCTGTTGTAGCTAATTCTTAAAGCAATCCATAAAGCAGAAACCAACCAAATTCAGACCATGCTAATCTGCAGCTTTAAGAAATTGTTTCAGATGCAAGAGAAGCTTGCTGAGGGTAGTAGTGGCTCCAGAATTTATCCTCAGGAGATGCTAGATAAGACCATGGGTTACAAAGGGGAGGTGAGGGTGGACAGCGTATTTGTTCTGGGGCTACATCAGCAAAAGACCCTGCATACACTGACAGAACACTATGTATCCCTAGCAAAGATGAAGGGAAGAGAAGACCTCTGAAGACAGAGGTGATGGGGGCATAGGCACTTTAATCCCTGGTCTCACACTGGATGGAACACTGCTCCATGCCAGCCTCCCAAACAAGTTATCTTCACATCTTTAAATTTCACTGACCCTCAGGGCATCTGGGGGGAAGTGCATATTCTTACTCCATTTTACAGATGAGAAAACTGAGGCTCAGAGAGGTTGAATAGCTGAGGTCACTCAGCTGGGATTTGTATGTACTTCAGTCGCTTGTCTGCCGATCCAGTGCTCTCTCCACTTCCCTCCTTGGGTCAACTACTAAGACTAAAACCTCTGTTTCTTCATCTGTAAACCAGTAAGCAGGACATGGTAAACAGAACAGTGGTAAGCAGGACCATCTCGAGGGTTTTATAAGAAATAAATGAAATAATCTCAGTGACACACTTAACATGAAGTTAGTGTCCAAACAACATTAGCTGCTGTCTGCATCATTTTCACCAGGAAAACCTTTCCAAGGCTGCCATAGGACAAAGCCCAGCCCTCCTAGGACTCCATGATCTGCCCCTCCCGTCAGGAGCTTTCCCAACACCATCCAAGCAGGCTACTCCTGATTCCCCAAGAGTCCATGTCCCCCCATTCACTGTTCCTTCTGCCAACTCACCCTTCACCCCAGCCCACCAAAGGCTCGTCTAAAACCCACCTCCTCTCGGAAACACAAAGGCTAAACTAATCACACTATCTTCTAACTCTCCTCAGCAAGTTGCACGGGCTACCACTGTTATCCTGGATTTCACCCCTTTACAATCCACTCTGTGAGATCCATCCTCTTGGAATCTCCATTTGATTGCTGAGGAAACTGGCAGAGATAACAAGTAACTTGCACAAGGTCACAACAAGGTCACATGGCAGAGCACTTGCACACCTTTTAACGGTCTTAAAGTGAAGCCAGCCACTGTGGTGGATGTGGCACAGCCCACTGAGCAGGTTCAAATCCTCACTCCATCTCTTAGAAGCTTGTGGTACTTGAGAAACTTTCATCTCTAATCCTCATTTTCTCATACATAAAATGGGATAATACATAATGTTACATGGAATTGATGAAAGAATTGAATAAGGATACATGTAAAGTGCTCAGCATAGCTTCTGGGACAGAATAAGTGCTCAATAAACACAAGCTATTTCTAGAATTACTCCGGCATACCTTGTTTTATTAAGCATTGCTTTATCGTGCTTTGCATATAATTGCCTTTTTTTTTTTTTTAACAAATTGACGGTTTGTGGCAACCCTGCAGCAGATGAGTCTATCAGTGCCTTTTTTTCCCAGCAGCATTTGCTCACTTCATGTCCCATGTCACATTTTGGTAATTCTCACAATAGTTCAAACCCTCTACCAGCAAAAAGATTATGAGGCACTGAAGACTTAGATGGTAGTTAGCATTGGCACCCCACTCCAGTACTCTTGCCTGGAAAATCCCATGGACGGAGGCGCCTGGTAGGCTGCAGTCCAGGGGGTTGCGAAGAGTCGGACACGACTGAGCGACTTGACTTTCACTTTTCACTTTCATGCATTGGAGAAGGAAATGGCAACCCACTCCAGTGTTCTTGCCTGGAGAATCCCAGGGACGGCGGAGCCTGGTGGGCTGCCGTCTATGGGGTCACACAGAGTCGGACACAACTAAAGCGACTTAGCAGCATTTTTAGCAATAAAGTATTTTTTAATTAAGGTATGTACATCTGTTTTTAGACACAGTGCTACTGCAGACTTAATAGACCACAGTATAGTATAAACATAACTCTTACATGCACAGGAAAACCAAAAAAGTGTGTTGACTCCATTTATTTCAAGTTGATTTACTGCAGTGGTATGGAACCAAACCCAAAATGTCTCCAAGGTATGCCTGTTTTTCTTTCCTTCCCTGCTCAGAGTATAAGCTCTCTGAGGGCTGACCCCATGTCTGACTCACCACAAACAAGGGAGAGGCTGATTAATGTTTATTGACTGAATGAGTGACCTGGGAAGACTTGAGGGGTTGAAGGCCGAATGGTTCAGGGGAACTCAGGAATGGGATAGTCTCCAGCATCATTGGAGAACTCGGAAGAAAACCTCTGGGAGTGACCTCCATTATATCAGTGACCCCAAAGGAGGAAAGAGTGAACCAACTAAGAGTTTATGTTCTATGTTCTAAGAGCCGAGGCAGTTCACAAAATTTTAAACAAGAGGATGATAAACTGCCAAAACTCAGTTGAGCACTAAGCTTCCTGGCAACACACACCAAAAGGAAAACACAACAAGTCATATAGTGTATGTGCTCACAACAAGAACAAAATGCCGTTAATTCTTCCACTCAAAATAATTCATAGCACTTCTATTCTCTGCATGGTGTTTTGAATGCTTAGGGTGACTCTAAGATGACTAATAACCCAGATGTGGGTCCTAGAAGAGGGACTATCAGAGCCAGACCTCAATTAAAGGAAAGGAACAAGGTGCTGGGATAAGGGGATAGGATTCCAGCCCCAGACGACTAGCATCAGTCAGCAATATCTTGAGAGCATCTATACAATGAGCCAGGCCCTGTGCTGGGAATCAGGGCAGCAGGACTGGAAAGGTCTCCCGGCAGCCTAGAACCAACATCGATGTTCCGGGTGATTGTATAAATGCCATCCTAAACCAGGGCCACACACTGAGAAAAATCAGAGCGGCATGGAGGAAAATTCCATTGGAACGACCATTATTCAGCCATTAGTTTCACTCAATCTTTCTTCTCGGAGAAGGAAAACGCGAAATTGTAAAATTGCTAAATACATTCAGGTTCAACCAGAGTGAATCTGATTGTGCTCTGTGTTAACCAGTGAGTCACAGGCTGTCAGGGAAGGAAAGACCCCAAAGGGCCAAAGATCCCACACTCGGTTTGGGGCCAGAAGGCAGGACTAAGGGGAGCTGAGCCTAGGAAGACATGAGGCCCCTGATTCCTGTTTCAATCCTCACGATCGATTCGTTCCTAAGCTACCTGCACCAAATTCCCACTGAGTGTCCTGAGCTAGAGAGGGACGTTTTAACCCTTGACTTCAAGTGGGGGATACAGACAAGTGAAAAATTCCAATGTACTAAGCTAAGTCCAGAGCCCTGAAGGAGCCAAAGGCAGAGGTAAGCCTGAGAAGCAGAGGCAGCCCTGGGAGCTAGACAGAAGTAGTCAATCCTCATACAGAGCTTACTCTGTGCCAGGAACTATTCTAAACACCTTATCTATTTAATCCACACAACAACCCAGTGATGTCAAGTTTGTTACTGCCCCCTCCCACTTTACAGATGAGGAAACTGAGGCACAGGGAGGTTAATCACCTTGCCCAAGGTCACACAGCTGGGAGATGGAGGAGATGGGATCGAAACCCAAGCAGTCTGGCTCCAGAGTCTGCACCTAACTACGCTAAACTGCTCCACTTAATCCAGACTGGGAGCAGAGGTGATCCAGAAAGCCCCCTGGAAAAGATGAAGCCTGAGTCTTAGGGATAAGTAGGAAGGAGTTGGCCAAAGAAAGGGGCAGGGAAGAAGTACATTCCAACCAGAAGGCACAGCACATGCAAAGGCCCAGAGGCACAAAAAAGCCTAGGTGCATGGGAATGGCTATAACTCAGGGAGTTTAGTGGGCAGAAGGAGGGCAGAGGGTGGGTTCTCCCTGTTTAACCACTGTGTACCATTATCCAGAGCCTAACATATACTCTGAGGTACAAACAGTACAAACACATTATTGAAGCTCTCCTCGTGCTGGTATGAAGCGATGGATTTCTTTGTGCTTAAATGAATCAAGATGACCTCAAAGCACAGACAAGAAGGAAGTAATACCTTGTGCATTGCCCCAGGACAAGTCTGTTCTCTCTAATCCGTACTGTCCAAGTCCATTACCTCGTATAGTAGTACCTAATTACTCCACCTTACAGAGAGATAGGCACACTAATTAGGAACGATGTTAACCACCATAGTGAAACTATTCCAAAGCAAATGAAATATTACTAGGAGAGAAAGGGTGATTTGTTTCTGTGAATTGTGCTTTCAAATGAGATCAAAGAATGCTAAAGGCTTCGTTTTAATTATACCTGGAAGGACTTCTCATGTATGCATACCTTTTTCAGCTTTCATGAACACAGCAGTCTGTCCCCCACACCCCACTGTGCAGAAATAAATAAATAAAAGGGTTTAAAAATCATATTTACTCTGATATCTTTGCATTACCCCCATTTGAGTTTTTAAATTATTGTCTTTATTTTTTTCCCAAGGACAATATAACTAAAAAGAAGGTTCATATTGTGGAGTGTATCTATTTGATCATTGCACAAATGTTTTCAGGAGAAATCACTATATTTCTCCCAGATGGGTATGGGTTTTGTCATAGATCAAAGTGATAGGGAGGAAAAAAAGATAAATCATCAGAGATCCAAAAATACTTTTCATTTGGAGAAGATATCAGGCCATTTCGATGGGGCTGATGGAGTCCCTGTTCTGTCTCCATTACCTGAGGCAGGCAGCCCCAGCCAGGAGCCAACTACTGAGATTATATTCCCCATAAGATGGTCCCCAATATATATATATATATGATCTTCAACCTCTATTGATTGACCAATTTCACAAGCAAAGACTGGTGAAATGAAGCTGAAATGAACATCATGCTTTAACTCATTGAACCTATCAGGCCTGAGTTAATCTCACTGTCCACTGTCTCTGATAGAATTCAATTGATCAATCATGTTTCGGTGATAGTACCATTTCACTGGCTTATTGCTTCTTCATTTCAGAGCTTGACCTGTTAGATATACTCAGACTGGCTCGACTACTCTTGGATACACAGAGATCAGCCTCTGTCTGCCAACGTGTGTCATCTCCTGTCCCAGCTGAAAAGAACTCGAGAGGCTTTTGTGTAAATCTGTGGTATGTTTTTCCACCCGAAATACACACATCAGGGGTGGATTTATGATGGTGTGGAACTGAACAAGCACAAATTATAAGAGGAGCTCTTCATTCTGCACAGAAACAGCATCATTGCCTTTTACATACCTAAACTGATGTGCTTAGGCTCTGTATTCACCGGGGGCAAGTTCTTGTATTACGTTGGCAAGTGTGTGTGCCCAGAGTAAGGCACATGTGGAAATGGTAACAACAATTACAATAATAATAACAATCATCACTCCTCAAATACACATTCATGCTGACCTTTCATATCCATCCATCAGCTTCTCTGATTCTCACCGTAGCCTCAGAAGGTGAGCAAGAGATTATCATTCTCATTTACAGACAAGAAAATGGGTTCAGAGAGGGGACATGTCTTGCCCAAAGTCACACAGCAGAGCTATCGGGCCAGTTGAGCCTGCGAGTCCTGATGTCTCAGCACCTGAGTGCCTCTTAACCCACTGAGTCTAATTTCCAGGGAATTTCAGAACTGCTGAGTCATTTAGGGTACACTGCTCTGTCCCTGGCTACCTAGATGAAGGAAACATCCTCAAAATTAGGCTCAGAGCATTTTAGAGCTGAGGATGGATTCTAAGATCAGCTGCAGAATCTTCTTAGCTTAGAAACTGAGACCAAGAGAGCAATAAACTGTTTTCCAAAGTCAACAAGACACTCTGCAGCCCAATCAGGACTCAAACCTGGATCCTGAGCCCTGAACTCTTCATACTTTCTCTCAGCACTTCCCCTGATCCATGCCAAGCCAATGAGCTCCTGTCAACAGAGAGAATTTCACTCTCCACTGTCAACATAGCCCAATGCGCTGCTTTGGTTCCTCTCTGGCATTTGATTTAATTTTCCCAACTGCAAACCAAGATGTTGTGCTTTGGGAAAGAGGGGACAGGGGCTCCACCCAGCTGTCTGCCTGGGGGAGGTGGCTCTTGAAGCCACAAAGCTGAACCCAGCGTGCGGGTCTCTGGAGGAGGCCAGGGCCATGACAGTTTGCAAATAAGCCTTGCATCTGCTTAGAGCCGGCAGTCTGCAAACACACTAATGGACTTTCCTCTGCCCACGGGGAGCTTTGGAGAAGCAATAAATAAAGTAGGCGCCTCTGGGGGGAGCCATTGCTGAGACCAGAGATGGCACTGAGATGAGGGGCTTGCTGAGGGTCAGGGGAAAGGCTTCTGGGCCTCCCACTGCAGCATGCTGCACCCCTCCCTCCCCGCAGTGCATCTTCCAGTAACCCCAATCCCTGCAACCCCAGTCTCTCAGCCTGTGTTCCAAAGAGTCAGGCCCTGGTCTAATTACATCAATACACTTACAATTCAGTTCAGACATACAACCCTTGTAGGTTGGAGGGGCTCACGTGGTCTGATGTGGCCACAGAGTAGAGACCTCTTTGGAGGGGGATGAGAAGAGGCCCAGAGGCCAGATGGAGCCCTCGCCCAGGAGAGAGCGAGAATGGCTACACAGGTTCAAGAGCAGGTTCAGGAGACAGTGAACAGGGAAAGTGGACTGGAGTTAGGGACTCTCTGGTGGTGGAGGACACAATGCGCCTCTGAACTGCCCTGTGAGACGCTCTGGACTGCCCTCCACTTCTGCCCCATCTTACTGGAGTGAAGTCCACAGCTTACAAGTCCCCACTGCATCGGGATTCCCCTGCCCTGCAGCCCCACCTTCCTGATGTCTCTCTTTCCACTCTGCTCCCACTTCCTCTGCTCTGGCCACACCGGCCTCCTTGCTGTCCCTCAATCACCAAGCTCGCCCCTGCCTCACTCAGACCTTGGCATGTGCTGTTTTCTCTCTCTGGAACATTTCTCTCCCAATATCTATTTGGCTCCCTTCTCCTGCCTCTAAAGTCTTGGCTCAAATGACATCTCATCATTATGACCACCCTCTACAAACCCTACCCAGCCCTGCTTCATTCTCTATTTCCTTACCCAGCTTTGCGGTCCTCCAGGGCACTTAACAACATGCTATTTGTTTTCCTTTTTTTTTTTTTTTTTTTTTGGCCACACTGAGAGGCTTGTGTGATCTTAGTTCCCTGACCAGGGATTGAACCTGTGCCCTCAGCAGTAAAAATGCACAGTCCTAACCACTGGACCTCCAGGGAATTCCTTGTTTTCCTTATTTCTTTACTCTTTCCCTCCTCATTAGAATGTCACTCATGAGGGCAGAGGTTTTTGTCTATTTCATTCATTGCTGTGTCCCCAACACCTAGAATAGTGTTTAGCACATGGGAGCACACAATAAACACTTGTGTAGTGAATAGATACAAGTGGACATTTCATTGAAAGTGAGAAAAAAAAAGCACAGGTACAACGGAGACAGCTACTCCTTGGTAACCTCCTGTTAGGAAAGAGTACTCACCCGCTCCCTGTGGGCATCTGATGATGCCCCTTTCCCTGCCTGGTCTGGGGCTTAGGAGACAGAACTCCCTCAGGGAAACAAAGGGGGCCACCAGGCCTTGCCCATCACTGAGGCCACAGTGCCTGGCTCTGAGTCAGGAGCCAAAAAATCGATGAACAACTCCCCAAGGGGGAGGCTCAGCCTTGAAAGAGTTTAAATGACAAAGATGGTGGTGTACTGAGTGCCAGCTCTGGCTCTGCCACTTGCCAGCTATATGTGCAATGAGAGTCAATGAATTCTGCCAAGCCTGCAGTGCTGGGTCAGAGAAAGCAAGCCAGGGGGACCCCAAATGAGACAGTGTCATCTGCATAGCAAGCACCCCTTGTCAGGCAATGAGGACAGGGAGTGAGGATAGGATAAAAGAAGCCATTTGCCTAATTTAGAGGACAAGGTGCGTACAGAGAGGAGCACCTGGCTAAGCTGTATCCCTTGGTTCAAGTATTCCTTCCTCTTTTGCTGGTGCTTTGATCCCAAGCATAGCCCTGTAAGGGGAGCCCATTCCCTGGCCTGGGGGTGGGGGGGCAGGAAGCCTAGAGAGGGAGAATTATGACTCAAGCAGGGGAAAGTACACTACAGGAGCCCCGAAGAGCAGGTAGTGGGGCCCAGAGATGAGAATCTCTCTGGTGTTGGGGGTCAGGAAGAGGGATCAGGAAAGACTTCCTGGAGGAAAGTGACAGTTGCTCAGTTGTGTTCGACTCTTTGTGACCCCATGGACTATATAGTCCACGGAATTCTCCAGGCCAGAATACTGGAATGGGTAGCCTATCCCTTCTCCAGTGTATCTTTCCGACCCAGGAATCAAACCAGGGTCTCCTGCATTGCAGGCGGATTCTTTACCAGCTGAGCTATCAGGGAGACCCTCTTGGAGGAAACAGTTGGCATCTGAACCAGTATTTGGACTTGGGGGCATGAGAGAGGAGGCAGAGGGTATCCCAGACAGTGATAAGCTGTGGGTGGAGCTCTCACCAACTGGGAGCTTGGCACCCATGAAGGAGCCCCAGATACACAGCAGGCCATGCTCTCTGACCCCCCAGCACAAGGTCTTGTACACAAAATGCAGGATATATACAGATTTTGCTTTTTCAAGTAGTCACAGAACTTCCCAAACGTAGAGATCCCAGAAAAGAACTCATTTGTTGCAGTGGATCTCAACAAGGGTGATCAAATCAGAGGAGATTCTGAAAATCGGTGAATTACTGTTATTTGGGGAGGAGTTAAGGCATTTAGTGGGTGGAGCCTGGAGTGCTCCCTAGTCCAGCCCAGTACAGTGAGCGACTGCCCCTACATCCCACACACCTTTGGAATAATACATATAGGTTAGTGAGAACTCTCTTTATAAATACTTGAGCCATGAACCTAGCTCTATTTTACTTATATATACACAAACTTGGTGTTTCAATTTACACTGAATTTTCCTGGAATACAACCATCACATAAATTGAGGGAAGATTATGCTTTGGTTTGGTTGGAATTTTATCAAGACGTTCACAATGTCAGAAAATCAGTTTGCTGATGGCAACACCACCAGAGGCATTTGTATTGCCAGAAAACACAGCTGTCCACATTTGTAGCTGCCGTATTCATGGTGATTCTACGCATAAGTGCAAGCAACTGACTACTTTATTCTGTCTTCTGAGCATTTACATAATGAAATACATCATTTTACTCTGATTTTATTTTTCTTTCCCCTTTTTGTTACAATTGGAGCATTGTATTGATTTTTAAATTATGTGTCTAGGCAGGTTATATTTTCTCTAAATGTCATCTTAGGATAGCAAAGGAAGCACTACAAAATATTTGTTTTAGAGAGGCGAGATAGAATAGACAGGATTCAAACTCACTGGATTCAAGGCCCCTTCAGTTCTGTCCACTAGGACTATCTCAAGACTATCACTCCATCTTTCTGAAAAGGGAGATTCAAAGATTCACTGGATTCAAGGCCCCTTCAGTTCTGTCCACTTGGACTATCGCAAGACTATCACCCTATCTTTCTGAAAAGGGAGAGCTATAGGGAGAGAAAGAGCTCTCCAGACTCTTTTTCAGGAACAGGAAGACAGATGCCAAAACTGACTATAAATAAAGGTACTTTAGGCATGAATAATAAGAGTTTGTTCCTAAAAGACATCACTGGATTCCCCCTCTCCTTTTTAAAAACTCAATTCCAGATAGAATAACCTAGCTAGGACAGAGTCAAGACGGGACCCAGCTTCTGCAGCAGCTTCTCTCTCCTGCTGGTTATTCTCTCAGTCATCTGCACCAAGGCAAAGAGCAGAAAGCCAGGGGAAAAAAGACACCTTGACAAATCAGTGATCCTGCTGCCCTGCAAACATGCAGAATGAGCTCGGAGCTGGGAAACAGGAGGCAGAACTAAGGCAGGCGTGCGAGCAGGAGAGGAGCTGCCGGGGCCTGGGGTTATATGCCACCTCTGCCACTAACAGAGCGGGCAAACGCACAGGCTCAAAATCAGACTGCTTGGGGTTGAATCCCAGCCCTGCAACTTACTAGCTGCATAACCCTAGACTGATTATTTAACCTCTCATCTTTTCCATCTACTAAAGGGCAACAGTAATAGTACCCACACTTTCTTAAAGCTGGTGTTACACACGCTGTCTGTCACACAGTGAGCGCTTCAGTCTCAATGTCAGCGGCACCAATTACACTGCAAGAGGGGGCTGGGAGCAGAGACCTGGGTCCTGGCTCCATCTCTCTTGTGGACCACTCACCCTCAACTGGTCCTCTGAGACCATCAATTCCAGCTCCCGCATTTCACAGAGGAGGACACTGAGGCCCAGAGAGGGGAAGAAATGGACAGAGTTCACACAGCAAACTAGTGTTAGATTTCCAATCTAGGCTCCTTCCGCAACATTGTACTGCTTCTTAAACATGCTAAGCATCAGTCTGTACATTGTGGATGAGGTTGGCTGTCACAGGGTGGCACCAGGGATCACTAAATGCAATGACAGAGGGGAAAGTCCTCAGCAAGCCTTCTGAAGCCTGTGCCACCTCAAGGAATTCAGGCCACTACTCAGCACACAGTAGGCACCTGACATATTTATCGCGTGCATTGCACTGTCTTTTCTCACTGCCAAGTAAATTCCCTGAGGTCAAGGGCGTTTCATATCAGAGTATCGGACACGCGGCTGGTTCTCAGTAAATATTTGTTGAGTGAACAAATGAGTGATAGATAGTGTGTCTGAAAAGAGAACTGTTCCGGGCGGAGGCGGGTGTCAGGAGGAGGGAGGAAAAGGAACCCTTTGGTTCTCTAACTAGAGGGAAAGCAAGAGATTGAAGAGAAAAAAATACCTCCCCATAGCCACTCCTTCACATCTGTGCCCTGCCAGTCCCCAGGCTGGACACTGAGAGAGCCACTGGAATGAACTGGAAGTCGCCCTGCCCATGGAACTCACCAACCAATGGAGGAGGCAGGAGAAAGCTGCTGGGCTCAGGGGCAGCCATGTGGCTGGCATCCTTCTTTGTGGGGATAGCAGGGCTTCCTGTGGGAGGTGCCATGCCACAGAGAATGGAGAAGCAGGCAGGACAGAGATGGAATGAAGGCACTCTCTCCAGAGCAGAGGGCACAGAGACAGCATCACCACATGTGGTGTGCTGAAATGCAGCCCCGAATTTGTCAAGCCATGCCCCCTAGCAGCAGCGATGTCTTTGTGTCTTTTTCTACTTTTCCAATGGAGCAAAAGACAAAAATTGATGCCAGGTTATCACTCGACAAGATCAGAAGTCCCCTCACACCCAGAGGCAGAGGGAAGAAGAGACCACCGGAACACCAGGAGGACGGGACTGTCCAACAAGAGAGGAAGGGATTTACGAACCCCCAGCCCAGCCCAAATCTGCACTGTGGTCCAAGGCGACAGCGGTGGGCGTCGTCCACCCCAGCACCTCGATCCAAGGCGCCCAGGCAGCCCGGCCTCTCCTCCGCCGGCTCGGGGTGCACAGCGTCCCCTGGGCTCCTGGCACTCGGCGAGCCGGTCCCCCGCCACCGGTGTCCCTTGCCTCCGCGCGCATCGTCTGCTCCGCTGCCCGGCTCCCGGCTGCCGCCGCGCCCGCGCTCCCCGGGGCCCGAAAAGCTGGCATCCGTTGTTACCATAACAAACTCAATTGTTCTCAGCAGGGCCCCGACAAATAAAGTCATTCATTACGGGCCTCTCCCCGCCGCCGCGGGCTGCGCGGCAATCAGCGGGCCGCCCGCCGCCCCCTCGCGGGCCGAGACACGCGCCAGCGCGGGTACCTGCCGGGGCCGGGCCCGCGGCGCCGCGGCCGCCACGCTGTGCCCGCGGCCCCGCCGAGGCCGCGCCGGCTGGGGGAGCGCCGGCCGCCTATTAGTTTTATCTCCGCGCGTCAATTGACTTACACTGATTGGCTTCCTGCCGCCAAACGTCAATTAAACTGCAAATGCTCGGCGGAGGCCTGGCGGGCCTCCTGGCCGAGGGCGCCGCGCGCTCCCTTCCTTTTGGCGCCGAGTTCTGACCGCGGCTGCGTCTCTTTCTCCGGCCGCGCGGCGCAGGCAGACTCCATGCACTCCTGCAAGGTGTCCCCCCTCCGTTCTGGGCCGACTTGGCGCCCCGACACCCGGCGGCGGAGAAGCGTCTGGCCTCTCCCCGTCGCCCCCAGGCCCTCGGCCTCTTGTAGGGGCTTGATTTCGCGGAGTGGCACGGAATAGTCATCAAAGATCCTGGCACATGACTCCTGGTGCGACCTTGAGCAAATCCAGTCCGCTCCGCTGGGGCCTGGCTTTCGTCGCCGGCCAGGGGGGCCTGAAGGAGGCGGCCGGGGGCCCTGAGTCCGGGTGTGCGGAGGTCAGCAGAATCACGAGCCTTCACTCGCGCCGACCCGGCCGAGCCAGGCACGGGCACGGGCCGGTCTTCTCAACAGCCCTCTTAAGTAGGTGTAATTATCCCTCTTTTACAGGCAAGAGGATTGAGGCTTAGGGAAGAGGTTACAGGCTAGGGAAGAGGCCGACTGGGTTTCAAAATGGGCAGCCAGACTTCAGAAGCTTGTGGCTTCGTTATTGTGTGCTGTCCTCTCGGGGAAGGCACCGTGAAGAAATAAGAAAGGGAAAGAGACAGGGCGCTCGCCTAGAGCTGGGAACCCGCCACTGCCAAGAGCAGTTCTTCTTGCCAGTTGTTCTACATCCATATGAAATTCTTACAATAATTGTATGACCTAAGGGTTAGAGTCCCCATTTTACAGATGGGAAAACTGACCCTTGGAGAAGTTAAGGAATTTCTCCAAGGTCACCTGGGATGAACTACAAGTGCCTAACAACTACACTCATACCTACATGGAGCTTGACGGTTTATAAGCACCTTCTCACGCGACACTCCTTCTGAGTTGACACAGGACTTTGAGAAAGGAATTATGCCCTCTCTTTGCCAATAAGACAGGCCAGGCATGGCTTGCCCAGGATCACCAACACTCAAAGCCAAGGCCTTGCAGTTCCCAATCCCGGGCTTCTGGCCCTTCCTCCAGGAGACCTGGAGCAAAAGTGACTCAGGCACAGGCCCTGCTCCTCCCCTCTCCCCACTCTGTGGGAAGCTATAGAGGGTAGTCAGGCTGGAAAATGCTTAGGCTCGTGGGAAGAGCCGGAAAGGGGGTCTCCCAGGAAAAAAGGCATTTTCTGGAAGGACCAAACGTTAGGCCCTCAGAGAGATTTGGCGGGTTTTCCTCCACCATCTCCCATATCCCCGCTCCCCACCTTCCTCCTTGGCTGTTTCTGTCTGCCTCCTACAAGCTCTGCCTTGGGAGCGAGTATGCAGGTTCTTAACTGATAAAATGTGCCAGCGTTTAAAAGATACAAACCGGACCAATCGTTCTTTTCAGAAAAGAGATGTTAGCGGAACAAAAGTACCATTCAAAAGTGCCGGATGGCATTTGTGTCTCAGACAGAAAGGAAACGAAGAGAGAGAAGATGGAGGAGGAGGGAGGGGGAGCAGCAGGCAGGAGGGAGGAGGCAAGATCTGGAGATGGAAGGGTTATCCGGCCAGCTCTTCGCATCCAAGTGGAAGATCCAGAAGGCAGGGATCTGACTGAGATCACAAAGCAAGATAGTAGAGAACTGCAGCCAGGAACCCAGGCCTCTCTACCCTGTGACCTGTTCATCCTGCCACTGCAAGCTGCCCTTAGCTACAACTCGAATTGTTCGCTTCCAAGACAAAGCAGAGCTAAAATTTTGCCAATGTAAATTCTGGTGCATATATCTTTTTCTTCTCATCCTGGCCTGAATAATCCTATCATTAGACTTAGCAAAATAAATGAAATAATCATCTGAAAAAGAGAGAAAGATGGGAATTCCCTGGCAGTCCAGTGGTTAGGACTCAGTGCTTTCACTATGGTGGCCTGGGTTCCATTCCTGCTTGGGGAATTACAAGATCCCACAAGCTGCAAGGTGTGGCAAAAAAAAAAAAAAAAAAAATAGAAATTGAGAGAAAAACAAGAGCTAGGAATTTAGAAAGTTCTCAACACAGTCTTTTTTGAGGAATCTGGATTCAGGGTTAAAATTCTTCTCTGATGATAAAAATAATGGGAACTGCTATTGTTAAAATTTGCCATGTGCCAGAGCTGATCAAAATACTATAGGTAACATTTTTTTTATTACCAGGAAAAGCAGGAATCATTATCCCCTTTTAACAGATGAGGAAACAAGCTCGGAGACATTCAGGCCCTTGTCAAAGCTTGCACAGCTACTGAGTGGCAGGGCTGGGCTCACAAACTCCAGTCCACCCGCGGTGCTACTCTGCTGTGGTGTGAAGTCCACATGTGATCAGCCAACTGCACTGGAAGGTGACCAACTTGAAGATGTCACACGGAACTGTGCACAGCAGCGTCAGGAGAAGCGTGAGAAAAGACTGAGTATCTGAGTGAGGAAGCAGGCTCTGTGCAGAGGTTCCCCTGAGCTCAGCCTGGCAGGGCGATGGGACAGCGTAACTGAAACAAAAGGTGGGCTCGAATTCCCCTGTTGGAGAGAGCTAAGGACATTCCCACTGATGCCATCCTGAGTGACACTCTGTGAGAGGCAGACCAGGGTGGCAGGTAAGGCTACTCTGGAGCCAGCTAGCCAGGGGCCAGTCCCAGTAGTGCCTCTGGGGAGCTGTGTGACCGTGGGTCATTTCCTGAATCTCTCTGAAACTCTATAAAATGGGGGTGATAAAAAGTTTCACCTGGTACAGTGGCAATGAGTATCAAACGCATTAATAGTTTAAAATACAAATGGCAGGGACTTCCCTGGTGTTCTAGTGGTTAAGACTCTGTGCTTCAAATGCAGGGGACGGAGGTTCAATTCCTGGTGGGGGAACTAAGATCCCACATGCCATGTGGCCAAAAAAGTAAATAAATAAAAGGAATATATATGGCAAACCCTAAATAAGAACTAGCCATTAGAGTTACAGTTCCCATTTGAGGCTGTGATCTATATATACTTGGGGCATATGCTCAGGTAAGGCAGGCAGAACAAGGGCCCTAGACACCAGCATGGAGAGCTATGCATATTTGTGCATGTGCACACACACGCATGTGTGTTTAAATTACAGGAGAGCTCCCTCCCCATTTTGAATGGTTGTCATGAAGTCCTTTCTATGGACCCAGGCAGCAGCACTGGAGGGTCGAGGCATTGGAGTCAGGCAGGGGTAAAAGGAAGAAGTCTGGTGTGCAGGGCTCTGGGTTCTCCCCAGCAGCCTGCAACCCCTGACCAGATGGGCTCCAGGCTTCTGTGACACGCAGAGTCCCTATTCAGTACATATTTGTTACCAAGAACCAGCCCTGTGCTGGGCACTAGGGCCAAAATTGTGACCACTACAGACACTATTCCCGTCCCCACAGGGCTCACAGTCTCTCAGGGAAGACAGATGAGTGACAAATGTGATATTTTTGTCAACAGGCAGGTTCTGTGTGCTGCAGATGGGGCCAGGGGAGCTGACAGTTAGGAGTAAGCCCTGGGGAAGCCTTCACTTTTAGGAAGTGACATGAGCTGGATCCTGAAGTTGTGGGTAAATGGTGGGGTGGGGGAGGGAGCAGTTTCCAGGTGGTGGGAACAGCATTATCACAAAAGGTGTCCTTTACTGAGCACATATCATGCATCTGGGTCCTCCCAGGCACCTGGTGTGCATTACCTCATTCAGTCCACATAGCCACCCAAACAATGGGTGCCCTTGTTTTACAAAGAGGGAAACTGAAGTTCAAGAACCTGCCCAAAGTCACACAAGTAGATACAGGTGGAGTCAGCACCAGGACCCTGGTTGCCTGGCTCTACCACCCATGCATGTGACCCTTAGGCTGCAAGCAGGAAACAACAAGTGGTATTCAAGGGATGGAAAGAGTTTTGGTACGACTGGGGTGAGCATGAAAAAAGGAGGGTGGAGAGGGACAGGGCTCATGAGGTGGGCATGGATCTGACCACAGAAGATCTAGCAGACTTGTTAAGAAGTTTGGATGATTTCTGAGAACAGTGCGCAGATTTGAAGAGTGAAAACTCTTCAGGCAAGTCACTGATCAGAACTGTATTTTAGAAGTGCCCCTGGGGCTGCTATTCAGGAAGTGGGCTGTTTGGAGAAGTCAGTGACACTGGAGGTGGGGACCTGCTTGGAGGCTACAGCAACAATCCAAAGGAAAGGAGATGGTGCTTTGACCAAGGCAGTGGCAGTGGGAACTGAGAGAAATCAGCATTTTCATGAGCTAGTTGGGCCAGAGATGCAGTGACGTTGAGAAAACACCTACGGTAAGGACTGGTTTGTGGTCACAGGCAGAGGTGCAAACTTTCTGAGTAGTGAGGATGGAGGCCTGCTTCTGGCTAACTTAAGTTGCCAGGGAAAATAATACATAGCAACCCCTCCCTCTCCTACAGCACCAAAAAAATGTCAAAACATTTTCCAGTTGGCTATTTTATCTAACAGGGATATGTTTATCTCCAGGGAGATGTTACTATTATCCCCACAGACAGGAGGTGAGCTGCCCAAGATCACACAGCCGATGGAGAACTATCCTGAATCCAACTCCAGCTCCAATGCTTTCTCTGGCACACCACCGAATGTCAGAGCCCAAAAGATTGCTCAGCTCATCTGTCCAAATCTCATTTTAACACAAGGAAAACAAGACTAGAGAGAAGTGACTTGCCCAAGGTCACACAGCCAGCAAGTAAAAGCTTAGAACCGAGGACTGGACTCCCAAAAAGGTTTGCATCAAGACATCTCCACCATGGAGGTGAGGAAGGACAGCTTGACCCCCAACAGCAATGTCCCAGCCTCCTCCTTCCCTGAGTAAATGCTGGCAGATAAGTGAAACTCAGACAAATGGTCCACCTGCCTAGGCACTGCTGCCCTCCACCAAATTACCAAGCTCACAAATGGTCAGTGCACACTGCCCTGCCACCCCTCTTGTCCCTAACCCTAGACAGCAACTAAGCTGTCTTGGGTCGATGGTGCCACCTGGTGGCTGGCACTGGGAAGTGTCTGACCCCCTTGCTTTTCATCTTGCTCTTTTCTAGTCTCTGAGGGAGCTGTGCCTTTCTGTTCCCTCTCATAGATCAGCTCATCTCACTACAAGCATATCTCTTCTAGCATTTTTCAATTCTTCCTAAGTGACTTTGGGAAATTCTATTTTTCTCCCTCACCTCCATTTTAGTCCATTAGCCCAAGGAAGGAGTAATGCAAATAATAAACTTGTGCCAATGAAAATTGGAAATTTCAAAGTGAAATTACACACACACACACACACACACACACACACACACACACCACTGGCATTCTGCAGAAACTCAGAAGCCCCGGTGGAATGAGAAAAGAAAGTCTCCCTTTTTTTCAATTCTCTTTCATACCTGCTTTTCCTCAAAGGCTAGGAGGCAAGATAAATACCAAATTTATTTCTTTCTTTCATGTTATTTTGTTTAATTCCTAATCAACATTATTTGCTGTGGTTTTTCCTACCAAAACTATGCCTAGGGTCTGCCCTAAATGGAGTACAGAGCTCAGCTGGGATGGGGAGATGCAGCTAGATCCCCAAACATCCACTTCCCGGGCCCTTGGAGAGCACTAGGTAGCTGCTGTTGGCCCTGAAGGAAGCCTGATGGACAGAGATCAGACCTCAAACCCTTTAGATAATCTGCTAGAAGTGAAAGCCTCCGCAGCTGTGGAAGTTCAAGGTTGGCAGAGGACCCAGACGCCCTGCACATCCCCATCTGCTAGAGAACAATTTCCAAAGCCCAGGAAGTCTTGTCACTCCATCCCCCAGCTCAGATGCCTGCCACCATGGTTCCCACTGCATTCAGGAAAAAAGAACAGGAGAAACTGACAGCACCTTTCTTTTAATAAAAACCACTTAACTGTCCTCCCTCTCTGTACAAATGATGAATAAGCTCAGAGTCTGCAGCAGCCTGAAGCAGAGATTCTCAAACTCTAGGCCAGGGACCCCTTCAGTGATCCCCAAGACCCTTTCAAAGGGTTTGTGAGTTCAAAGCTATTTCCATAAAAATACAAAGTTGTTATCGACCTTGTTCACTCTGATGCTTTTCCAGAGGCTCTAAGATGTGTAATACCACAACAGATTGGAATCAGAAGCAGCTATGAGAATCCGGCTGTCTTCTATTAAGCCAGATACTAAAGAGATTTGCAAAATCATAAAGCAGTGTTGTTTTAAATGTTTTGGTTTGGGAAATATAGTTCTTTCTTATTTTAAACAACATGCTTTTATGTTACTTGCTTATTACTGCCATTTTTAATGAATTAATAAATATTTTAAAATTTTGTCCGTTTTAATTAACCCACATAAATTCGAAAGCTCTTTGGGGTCCTTGAACGTCTTTAAAAGTTGAAAGAGGTTCCAAGACTGAAAGTTTGAGAACCACTTGTCTAAAATAAGGCCAAGAGGACTCGAGACGGGACCAGAAGCTCAGAATCTTGGTACCAAAGAGAACCTTGACCCCATGTTTTAGATGAGGAAACTGAGGCCCAAAGAGAGACAGGGACTTCCCCAAAGTCACCAGCAAGTTAGCCACAGAATGAGGACTGGAACGCAGAGCCCCAGGGTCCCTCCCCTGTCTCATGAGCCTCTGGTAGTTGGAGCTCTTTGAAGTCCGGAACTGCAGATTGTGCGGCCAAGGATTAACCATATTCCAAAGGCAGAGAGCACAACCATAGGATCCTCTGCCTCGCTGAGGACCAGGGCATGCTGGGTGGGGAAGAAAGTCAAATTCACACCACCCTGGACTCCAGACGGCCCCAGCAGGGAACCTGCCCGCCATGAATGAGACCGTCTCCTCTACTGTCCCCTCAACTGCTGACCCACACTTCTCCTTCTGGTTGACCCCAGAGCTGACTCACACTGTGCCCCCCTGCCCTTTACATCCCCCAGGGCTCCCTGGGACACCAGCTCATAGCCCCGTGGGAAAAGCTGGTTGGGGGAGGGGGAGCTTGGGTAAAGCAGGTGTGCAAACAGGGTTGGGGGAGGGTGTTCAGTGGTGTCGGCTCTCACGAGGGCTCTCACTCACTGAATCAAAGTGAAACTCGGGGATCCAGAGGCCAGGAGGAACTGAAACCTGACCCCCTACACCCAAGGGACAGACCCCACGCACCAGGGAAAGGCCCAAGGAGCCCCTCTAATTGACCACCTGGCCTCAAGTCCCCTGCTTTACCAAGGAAGCCTCAGACCCTTGTCCACCTGGGGCTCAGCTGAGGTGCCAATGACTGCAAGGCCAGAAGGACAGGAAAGTGGCCAGCCAGGCTGGGAGATGGGTCTTCAGCATCACTGCCACTAAGCGCCTCCCCGTGCCTGGACTACCCTATCTGGCAGATGTGGACTGATGACCCCAATCTCACTGTTCTGTGCTGCCAAGGGGGTGGAACTTCTTGGCCTGCCCTACTGCCTCTCCTACCTCACCCACCTCTGGCCTGAGAGGTGGCCAGTTTCCTGACCACATGCGCACACGCATATACACACGTGCACAGCCCCACCCAGCTCAGTCATTGCCCTGCCTCCCACAGACTTTAGCTGCCATAGGCTGGACTCAACGAGACTTGTTCTGCAGAATCCAAAATAGGACTCCAGAAGCTCAAAGGCATTCAGGTAGAGAAAAATAGACCACAAATATTGTGAGCAAGGTGAGTAGGGAGCAGTCTGAGGACCTCAGGCCCAGGAGCCCCTGACCATTGCTGCCATGTAGAAAAGCCTGCCCAGTGTTGCCAGACCTGATTTTTTTTCCCAAGAAAAGCCAGACACCCTATGGGAAATATCCTTGTTTTTAAATGTCAGTAACTAACTCAAAATCATTTTAAATACAGGACAAGCCAAGTAAAGCATGACTAGCAGGCTGGCAGTTGTGTTCAAAGTGATGCTATCTGAGCAAACATGTTGGTCCAGGCCCCTGCCCAGACAAAAAGAGCACTCGGGGAAGGGCCCCCTGCATGGCCAGCTTGAGGGTACATGAAGGGGATACCTTGTGAAGGGCAAGGAGGGAACCTGCCCTGCTGAAGCCCCAGGAGAGGCCAAGACAAAGTAGTGGTCATTTCCTTCTCTCTCTGCAGAATCTGTCTGGTCTCCAAAGTGGCATGCTGGTCTGGATGAATCCAAGGGCCTCAGCCAGAGGTGAGGCACCAATGACCCATTGAAAAATCCCCCAGGGACTAGATTGCCTCTGGAAGCCAGGCCAACCTTAAGGACAGCATACCAGGTGGAGGGCCTTGCCTGGATAATGGCCCAGAGACAGAAGAGCTCAGAGAAGATGCAGGGACAAAAGCACCAGAGGGATGGGGAGGAGGAACGGGAGGCCAGGGAGGGAAGGTCAGGGCTCGTTGTCTAGAGTTGAGGCCCAGGAGTGATAGGCTAATGGGGTCAGGTCAGGGCTGCTGATGGCTTTCAACGGTGGGGGCAACTAATAGGCTGAGCAGAATGGAGGAAAGGAGAGGAGATAAGAAACTAAGATTTGGCCCATCAAATGGCAGTAGAGTACCAAGGATGTTCTGAGGAGTCCATTCTGTCCCTCTAGGTTTCCTGAGTTTTTACTGTGTGACCTGGTCAGACCCCTTCTCTTCTTCAAGCCTGTTTCCCCATCTGAATGATGACTAGGGTGACATGTCCCAGGTGCTCTCCAAGGGCCTTCCAGCTCTGACAAGGGCTGGTGAAAACCAAGCTGGTGATCCCAGGCCCAGGTGTTCTGCTTTCTGCCCTCCATAATGGAGGTCTCCACTGTCTTGTGCATCCAAAGGCCTCACTTCATGGAAGACTGAGGCTTAACCCTTTTATTCTTCCATCAAGGGGGCTAAAGGTCCGGAAGGAAAAGGAAGCAAAGGAAAATGAGTGGCCCTTTCCTTTGCAGCTGACACCTGGGGGCGCTGTTGTTCAGTCTTGGCGCCCAGAGGGAAAGACAGTTACAAACAGGAAGTCGGTGGGGGCAGGTCAGCCAGTTTCAGCTGCCAAATAGAACTGCAGATGGAACCTGCTTGCCCTCAGCCTGTGACCGGCCTCACACACCCTCAAAGCCCCAGTCTCCCTCAGTGGCTATTTATTAAAGTCTTAACTTCCACCAGGCCCTGGAGCTATAAACCCTTTGCTGGAATAATTTCATTTTATCCTCAAAATAACACACAAAACGTGTGCCCCCTCTACTTTCCAGATAACAAAATGCAGGCTCAGAGAATTAAGTAACTTGCCAAAGATTTCACCACACGGAGTCCTCAGACCAGCTGGTCCCTGGCCTGTGAGCCTGGGGCCTGGCCTTAACATCTCGTCTTTTTTATTGAGGCAGCAGGGGGTGGGGAGGTGGGGTGCAGTCTCCAGAGATCACCAGTCTTTGGAATGGTGGCGCCACAAGCGTGCCTACAACTCGGAAATCCCAAAGTTGTCCACACATCTCATTCCCTGCTGGGAATCTGAGCAGAGTCTCTGCACCTTCTGCTCCAGCCTTCGGTCCCAAGCCCAGAGCAACAGACAATGTCTGAGCGTCAGCAAAGGAGAGGAAGACCGGGGCCTGCCCTGAAGTCAGAGGGTCCCCGGGGCCCTTCGTGGTCTGTGAACTTCTGAAACCCCTTCCCTCCCCAGTATGGCTCCCACGGAGGTCTGAGCTGAGGCTGTTGGCCCTGGAGAAGGAGAGAGAAGAGCTGGTGAGAGAGAGAGGGAGCTCATACAAGAAAAGAGGGTGAGTGAGTGTGAGGGTGAAAGAGAGAAGAGAGTGAATATGAGGAAATAGAAAGAGTGAGAGCTGAAACAAGACAGAAGGGGACACAGAGGAAGTCCCTTAAACAGGACATAAACAGAGGCAGCGAGGCCCAAACAAAAGATGCAGGGAGAGACACAGACAGAGATGAGTCACCCCAGGGAGAGGGATGGACACAGTCATGGCAGGAGCCCCGCTCCCTGCGCACGCCCCTAAGCCTCCCCGCGAGGGTCTTGCGAGACTTGGCATCTTTTCAAAAGGACAGGCCTCTTCTGGTGCCCTCTGTCCCCAGAAGGCAGCCCAGGGCCCAGAAACCCACCTGCAGTGTATCCCCTACCGCCCCACAAGAAGCTTCCAGCCCCCACAGTCCACACCAGCGCTGGACTGGCCAGCTTCCTGAGCTAGTGAAAGGGATTCGCACTCGGCTGACCTCGGTGTGTTCAGGGCCTTTCAAACTGGGGGGATGAGGGGAGGGGGAGGTCGAGGGGACCTGAATGGGGGCCCCGGAGACAGCGGAAGGAGGCCCCACCAGAGATCAAAGGCCCAGGAAGGAACAGAGGGTCTGGGGCTGCCCTTTCACCCATGGCCGCTATTCACAGCTCTGCCCGCTCTGCCAAGGCCAGCCCACCACCACCTCCTTGGGGCCTTCCGGGAAGGGAGGCACTGCCCCGGGCTCTGTCCCCCTCACCCAGCAGGATTCCTCAGGTCCAGGCCACAGCTTTCTCCACGGATGCCCTCGGGACAGCCCAACCCAGAGATGAAGCTGCCCCTCCGGCCTGGGCAGCACCCCAGCCTGACTCTCAGCCATTCACAAGCCTCTTGAGCCCTCTGTGCACGGGGCCCTGTGCCAGGAGGCCAGGTTGGGGATAGAAACAGGTGATGCAGCCCCGCCCAGTCAAGCCCACATGATGGCGAATGCAGAGTCAGACAGCAGGAGGGAAAACAAGTAGGCAGAACCAATTTGGAATGCCAGGCAGTCAGAGAAGCACTTGCCACCCAGATTGTAACAGGCCTCAAAAGTCACGGAGTCCAAACCAGAATGCTTTCTTTGGCTCTTCTGCCACCAGCCCTGTTCATGCCTCCAATGATGGGGAGCTCGCTACCTTTCCAAGCTGAGGCTTCTAACCTTGGTCCAGCCTGGCTCTTGTCTGAAAGCTGTTCCTTGCACTGAGCCATGATCTGCTCCCTGTAGCTTCCTTTAGCCAACCCCAGCTCTGCCCTCAGAGGCCCCATGGACCTTCTCTGCTGCCTCAGCCGCAGAACTGTTCATCTGAGATTTAGACACAGTGGCCACGCTCCCAAGGCTGGTCTTGGAGACAAATGCCCCAGGAAGAGTCCTAGAATTTCTAGGCTAAAAGGGCCCTTGGCAATCCCCTGGTCTAATAGTATTCTAACTTATTTCTTTTCGCTAAAGAATTTTTTGCTCAAATTGAGCTTTCCATGGAAGACAAAAATAACCAACAGAAACATTCCTGGTTGAGGAGACTAGAGACTCCCCACCCCCACCACCACCATCCTCACTAATTGTGAACCCTCTACAGGCACATGACCAATCCATTCTACCGAGGACTATTTACTGAGCACCTACTATGTGCCAAGCAGGGTGTCCCTGGTGTCTCAGTGGTAAAGAATCTGCCTGCCAATGCAGGAGACGTGGGTTCAATCCCTAGGTCGGGAAGATCCCCTGGAGAAGGAAATGGCAACCCACTCCAGTATTCTTGCCTGGGAAATCCCATGGACAGAGGAGCCTGGCAGGCCACAGTCTGTGGGATCGCAGAGTTGGACATGACTTTGCAACTAAACAACGACAATGTGCCAAGCACTTGTATTCAAGCCATGTCATGCAGTACAAAAGCCACTGGGGACATGCGGCTATTGAGCCACTGAAATGTGGCTAAGTGCAACTGAGGAAATTTTCATTTTGTTTGATTTTAATTCATTTAAGTTTGAAAACAGCCATGCAAAATATTTTTCCCTTCATAAAGTGCCACTTCCTATGAGAACCCTTTCCAGATCCTTTGGGTCAATGTCAGCCCTTCCCTGCCCTGCCTTTCTGCTCTGGTGGCATCCTCCCATCACAGCATCACCCCACACACTGCCTGTCACAGGGACTTTAGGTTACCACTATTGCTCACCAGCCTGCCAGGTCTAGAGGCCAGGTCCTCTGTAATGGAACTCTCCCATCACCCACCCCTGCCTTGAACCCTGAGCAGGAGCGCAGAGCCAGGAAATGCCCACAGGGTAAAATCCAAGTCCAAGTGGGAGGAGACTGTGAACCAGAGTTGAGCAAGCCACTTCACTGTGCACAGCCTCAGTCACCCATCTGAGAAATGGGATGAGGACCCTCAGCTGTCTTCCTTTCGGCCGTTTATTGCCTGTCTTGCCCCATGGCCCGTCACTCAGTCTGCTGAGCGCTCCGGAGGAAAATGGTGTTATGGCCCGCAGCCTCAATGGGCCAGAACCCAGTTCACCAGCATTTCCCCTGTGTTTCCCCAGTGACTGATTCTTACTTTCTCACCACACTCTTGGCAGCATCCAACCTGCTGACCATGCCCTTTTGCTTGAAACCCTCCTCACACCATCCCCAGGCTTGGTCCAGCCCAGGGAGCTGGGGAGCTGAAGCCTCAGGGGCTCTCCCCACTCCTCAGCTCACCCAACCCCCTCGCCAAAGCTCTGTGGCTTTGCCAACATCATGAAACTCCATGGGGCCTTGGTTTCCTCCCCTATAAAAAAGGGGTAGCAATCTCCACCTCTTCAATTCCTCCCAAATCCAATGCAAGGATTCAGAGAGCTATAGGGGGAGGATGGAAAGGACAGTGGGGAGCACCTTGCTATACTCCTCCCAGGCAGTTTGCTGATACAAGCAAGGGCACTTCCAGCCACCTCTCTGCCCAACCACAACCACCCTCAGTGATGCAGGGCAGGGAGTGGGTAGGGGCTCTACTTGTTGCTTGGTCTCTCAATCTTTCTAATCCTGTAAGCTTTCAGGACCATCAACTCATTCTCCCTTAGCCCCAGGCCACAGATGGGATTACCTCCTAAGTTTTTCTGGGGATCAGGGCTCAATCATAAATTCCAAAACTGAGGATCTGAAAGATCATCAAACCCCGCATCTGATTCTTGATACTCTTACACAGCAGCCCAGCAAATGGCCACCTGGGCCCTACTAACACACCTCTGGTAATGGGGCACTCACTACTTTCTGAGGCAGCCCATTTTTGCCTTAGACCACTCTCATATTTGCAGACTTGTACTCTGAGCTGAAATCTTTTCTGCATCTGCCTCACACTGGCCTTTGAGGCTAAACAGCAGAGTCTCATTCCTTTTGCCTTCCATGTCAGCCCTCCAAATATTTGGAAGCAACAATCCAGCCCTGCTCATTCTCCTCTTCTTGGTACCAAAACATCCTTAGAGCCCTAAGGTGTTCCTCCAAATACTTCTTCATCAGGTCATCCCCATCTGGACACATCCCAATTTGTCACTGTCCCTCTTCAAGGTCAATACTTTGGGTCACAGCCTTCAGGAAGGATCTGCCCAGCACAGAAGTGTGGACGAACAATACCCACATCTTGACCATTCTACACTTTCTCAAGCAGCTTGGGAGGCTAGAGTGACCACTCACCAGAGACTGAAAGCCCTTAGCGCACTTGACAAACACAGTGACACAATCTCCCCCATTCAGGACCTGTGTGTTTGATGGTAAACATCAAACTCAATTTTTCTTTTTTTCTCTTCAAAATTCTACCTCTAATCTTCAGCCTCTGAAGGAGCCTCAAATACCTGCCCCTCCACATGGTCAGTCACAGCAGGCTCCAGCTTGAGCACAACTGCAGTGAGTCCAGGTGACAATGAAAAGATGACACCATCAACCCCATAAACCAACAGAGATGGTAGGCCCACCGCCTCCTGCAGGAACAGGGCACAGCAAGCCACCAAGTAAAAGACTTCTGACATCTGTTGACATCAGGAGCAGGGGGAAAGAGGTGAAGCAGTTTCCAAAAGCCGTGGATCATCTCCCATAGCTCGACACAGAGGCCGTGGGCCCAGCTCCTGCATGGCCTGGAACACACAGACCACACGCCAATCCACCGCCAGGCCGACTCAGTTTTCTAGTTACGGATCGTAAGTACTTAGGCACGTGCTCACACAGAACATACATCCCTTACAGGGAGTTGAGAAGGGGACTTGTGCCAAAAAACTGAATAATTGAATCAAGATTTCTGTCACGCTGCTCTCAGGCCCTAGACCCTGGCCTTTTTTTCCTTTCCTTTCCTGACCAAGGTTTTACAGACTCCCAGGGGGGTCATTCCTCCTCTCAGACCCATTAATGTCAGCCCAAACTGGCAGCCCATCCAGGGAAAGGAGATCAGGGTTAAGGTGGACCAGTGCTTGGGACAGAGGCAGCCAGTTCTGGAGGCCTGGGCAGCATACTGAGGGTTGAGAAAAACCAACAGGGAAGATTGACATCTATTTAATCCCTGGGAGGCCCCTGCACTGGCCCTAAGGGCAGAGATGAGATTATTCACTTCCTCAACCACCCCCCTCCCAGCACCACGCTGAAGGCCTGGGAGAGACCCCACTCGCTAAGCCTACTACAGGAGGTGTGCCCCTCTCACTATGCCCAGATCCTTCCTCTCCCCAGGGGTCCCCCCAAAAGGGGCCATTGCTGCTGTGCTCATACCCCCACACCTGCCAAGGGACCAGCTTCCTAGAGGCGGCAAAGCACAGGCCATGGAGTCCTGCCAGGACTGCCTTTCCCTCCAAAGGGTGAAGATGGGAGGAGGCCAGGAAGAAGTCCAGTCCCAGCCGGCCCCTCGTCCTCTCCCAGAAGGCTTAGCCCCTTCCCCGAGGGTCAGGTGGGGGCTGGGCCCGGCGCCTCCAGAGCTCTGCAGGTAAGGGGAGCGCATAGCAGTCATCTGTGCTCCCGCCCCTGACCAAGGGCCTGGAAACAGATCCCTCAGAGCCGGTGGGTCCATCCCCAACGACGGCGCGCGCAGCGTCTCTTACCTTCGTCTCTCTTGCGCTTGTTGGTGTCGGCGCTGGGGGATGTGATGCCCAGGATGCCGCTGATGGAGTAGGAGGAGCCAGCCGAGTCCGTGCTCACCGAGGACACCTGCGTCACGGAGCCCGTGGACACTGCGCAGAGGGAGAGGACGGTCAAGGCTCGGCAGGAGGCTTGGCGTGGAGGGGAGGCGGCTCCGGGGAGGAGGAAGGTTGGGCCCCAGCCATCGGGCCAAAACAAAGGCACTCCCCCAACACCAGCTTGGTGGGCCGAGCGGAGAGGGTGGGGGGCGCGCTAAGGATGCCTCCCCCTGAACAGCAGCCACACCTGGAAGATAAGAGCGCCCCCCCTCCCAAGAGAACTGACAGTGGTGAAAGGAACTCAAACCCAGCCTATCCAAGGATGCAGGAAGCAGGGGGATGGAGCAGAGAAACTGGGGAGCTGGAGCCCACAGCCAGCCAGTGCTAAAAACAACCTACTATTTAGGCAGGGTCACTGCCTATTTACACATCCACCCAGCCACGCAGACATAAGTATCTGCACACTCACACACATAGCCAGCAAAGCACCTAATGAAGACTGTCTCTTTTTTTTTAATAGTTCCTCACTGTCTTTTCTCCTTCCAGTTTACCTGGATTTTAATATTTAATATTAGTTATACAATATTAAAAGTGAAAGTGAAATTGCTCAGTCGTGTCCAACTCTTTGCGACCCCATGGACTGTAGCCTACCAGGATCCTCCGTCCATGGGATTTTCCAGGTGAGAGTACTGGAGTGGGTTGCCATTTCCTTCTCCAGGGGATCTTCCTGACCCAGGGATCGAACCTGGGTCTCCCACATTGCAGGCAGACGCTTTGCCATCTGAGCCACCAAGGAAGTCTTATATATATATTATATATATTAATATACTCTATGATATATACATTGATATATAATAATGTTAATCTTTTTTGAGACTTACTCTATGCCAGGCATTCTTGCATTATCATATTTAATGCTGAGAACAAACTTATAAGTTAGGTCACTGGAAAGGTAAGGGAATCAAGGTTCAGAGAAGGTAAGTGACTTCCCCAAAGTCACACAGCTAATGAGACAGTGCAGTGACTGGAGCCCAAGAACTAAAGTCTTAAGCCCTGTAGTAATCTGCTCCTCACTAATGAATAATGAAAAAACAATAATATGCTTCACATTAATAATGTATTTTTCGTTTGATGCTTGCAATAACTGAATGCTATTATTCATTCTCATTTATCAAGTGAGGAAACTGAGCCTCCATACGGCAAAGTGATTGGCTCAAAGTCATCACACTAATAAGCAGTAGCACCAGGGCTCAGCCTTGGGTCGTCTGGCTTAAAGTCTAGATTTCTTCCGCCCCCAAACGTGGGTTGATGACTTACTGTGAATGAGGTATTAATATCTAAGTTCCTAAGAATAAGAAAGGGGGAGGGGAGGTTTCAGCAAGTTTCACATTAACTCCTGGCCCCAGAATCTAAGAGGGAGGCCCTTCGGTCATCAGGGGCCTCTCAAGCTATACAGCTGAATTTCCATTTCTGGGCTGTGGGAATTCTTTCTCGGTTCATTAAAACCTGTAGACCAATCTCAGGCACATTTCCTTTGGCCATAACTAGCTGGAGGCAGGTGGAGCTGCTTTTGACTCTAAAGCGTAAGAAAATACTGGAGATGGAGGTGATCCGTTGAGAAGCTGTTTGTTGCTTTTCTTGGAGCACATCCAGCTTTTGCCCCTCCAGACCTAAGGGGAACAGAGCTTTCTTCACATAGTTGAGTTTGATTTTAGATCTTCCTTAGGAGACACAGAAGTAGAAATCGTTAACTTCTCTTTTCCTTCACCAGAAGAAGCGCCTCAAAATAGATTTATGCAAATCTCACAACCTTTTTTGTGTTAAGGTGCAAAGAACAGAGGAAGAAAGAAGATCACAAGTCATTTGATACTTTAAACAACAACAACCACATGTAACCAAGGTTCACCACGCCGCTGACAGAGCTGATGACATTTGTTCCAATATTTTGTGATCACACAGCTCAAAAGACCCAGGTTCCAATTCTGGCTTCTCCACTTACTGGCCATGTGACCGAGGGCTAGTTATTTCGTCTCTCTAAAGCTTCCATTTCCTCACTCTTTGGTAAGTTTATAAGCTATTAGGGGTGGCATACACATAAGATATGGTTTTTATACCAACTTCTGAGATTAGGCATTCTGCTGACTGTCAAGTGGAATTATTCCTCTCACCCAATTGAAAGAATATTATCAGTTACCCTTAGTAGTCATTGCTATAGGACCTGAAATAGTTAAAGCTGCAAATGAAATCCCAGACACAGATATTTCCCCAGAAACTTCCCTCAATCCTCTTCACTCCAGCTCAGCACAGCTGGTCCATCCCTCTCTTCTGTTCCCACAGCACCCCTTCTTCTTGAGCCTGATCTCAGTATTTGCAAACTTCTCTCTGTAATTGTTGTTGTTCAGTCGCTAAGTCATGTCTGACCCTTTGTGATCCCATGGACTGTAGCCCATCAGGCTCCTCTGTCCATGGGATCTCCCAGGCAAGAATACTGGAGCGAGTCACCTTTTCCTTCTCCAGTGGTCGGGGGCTGGGGGGGGGGGAGGCGGGGGGGGTCTTCTCAACTCAGGGATCAAACCCTCGTCTCCTGCATTGGCAGGCGGATTTTACCACAGAGCCACCAGGGAAGTCTGAAAACATCTGTTGAAACCTGGGCTCTTTGTGATAGTCCCCATTAGACCAAGAAGCCCTTGAGAAAGGGGGATTTTGTCCTACTCCTTTATAATGTTAGTCTCCACAACAGGTTGCATAGCAGGGGCCTAGCCGATGCTTTTTGGATGGATTACTAAATGAAGACTTATTTTATGTAAAGGAGGAATTCTGTCTTACTTTGATGCAAAGAGGCAACCATTAGCAATCAGAGAGCTTCACACTTTCTCCCAGCTAACCAGAGGGGTTTCTCTTATCCCAGGTGGAGAAATAATACACCTTGAGTAGAAACATGTCACTTTCATCTCAGGATCTTTGCAGGGAAGGGAAGGCAAGGGAAACTTCTGAATTCCTGAGTAGTAGGAAATATAACTCCCCTCCTTGGTCACTGTCAGACTTCACCCGTGAGTGTCAGAAACCCCAGTGGCAGCCCTTGACAGTTCACGGAGCAACGAGATCGAAGCAAGAGAGAGAGAGAAAGAAAGTTTAGGAAGTTTTGCCACATCTTCACTCAAGACTGCAAGTGCACAAAGAATTGTAGAAGGGCTGGTTGGTAGAAGAAAAAAACACATTCAAAACTACTTACTGACTAATGATGCAGAAAATGTTATGAATAAGTATCCCTTTCTTGATTTATTACTTTAATTATCTGACATTCTATAGACCCCCATTAGTGGATTTTTTTTTTTGGCTTAGATTTCAATTTTCTGTCTCATGGTGAAAGCTATTTATCATAATAATCAGTAAAATTCAAAACCTTTTAGCAGTATTTATAAAATTCATTTACCAGGTTCAGCCCTTGGAGAATGACAAAGAAGGCGCATTAGTACGTGTGCCGAAGTGTTTTATGCAGAATTATCTGTCCATAAGAATGATTAAAAGTTCTTTTGAGTACTTGGAGCCCATTAGATTTAAAAATTTTTTTTTAAAAGTTCTTCTTACCTATGCTGTGACTGGAAGCTGGGACCGGCTGGTTGGGTGGCTGCTGTACTTTTGTCCGGATGATCCTGTGAACAATTGAGAAAAAAAAAAATGCTATTTACCATCACAGTGGAGAAGAGATCTCAAGTAGCAATGCCAGAAACCCATATCAAGTTGGGTCGTGGAAGTGGGGACAGATTATAAATCCAGGTCCGGAACTGGGGGTTTGGAAAAATTATAGGTTAGTTCTAGCTCGGCCCCTACCTCCCTGGGTGTCTTTGGGTAACTGGCACCCTTCTTTGGGCCGCAACTGCCTCTTCTGTAGGAAGAGATTGATGTGTTAATATTACAAATAGTCATCCTATTCTCGGAGCAGCTTCAGCTCCATCAGGAACTCACTGAGCAAGTTAGAAAGTTTCTTCCCTTCCCTGGACCTCAACCTTCCACCTGTGGAATAAAGCCACTGAACCTGGTGACCTCCCTGTCCCCTGGCAGCTCTCACACTCCGGTTTCTCTGCCTTAGAAAGCCATAGGAAGAATAACATCCCTGCCAGGTGGCACAGTGGTTAAGAATCTGTCTGCCGATGCAGGAGACACAGGAGACGCAGGTTCGATCCCTGTGTTGGGAAGACACTCTAGAGGAGGAAATGGCAACTCGCTCCACTATTCTTGCTTGGAAAATTCCATGGACAGAGGAGGCTGGCAGGCTACAGTCCATGGGATCACAAAGGAGTCAGATATGACTCTGCTACTGAGCACACACACACACCATCGGAAATTATCAAGGGGGGGAGGGGAGCAGTGTGAATGCTGCTACAAAACTGGAAAGGATTAAAGTGCTGCCACTTTAACTCTGGCTTGGCTTGGCTAAGAGGAAGCCTGAATTACACAAAACAGTGGAAAGGCTCTACAGAGCTGGAGCCAGGGTTGTCCTGCATGGTCTTCCCAGAGACCTTGCTCTAGTTCTAAGATGAACTTGATTGTGACCCTGGGGCAAGTCCACTCCACTGTGAGGGCCTCGATACAATGAGGGAATTGGAACAGACCACTCTTTGCTTACTTTAATCCATCCTTTTTAGAAAAAAAATCTTATCATAAAGCCCAGTGTATAAAATGGTCAATAGCAGTGGCACCTTCCCTTTGCTACCTGGCAGCTCTGAGGCCCTTCAGCAAAACCTTGGGCTCTTAGATAGTAAATTTCCAGCTGGGACAACATGTGAGGCCTTCATGAGACCCCTGAGCCCAATGCATTGTAAAGCAGCTGAACAAAGTGAAGTGAAAGTGAGTTAGCTGCACAGTCATGTCTGACCCTTGGCAGTCCCATGGACAGTAGCCCACCAGGCTCCTCTATTCAATGCAGGAGACACAGGAGAATCGGGTTCGATCCCTGGGTTGGAAAGATACCCTGGAGGAGGAAATGGCAACCTGCTCCACTATTCTTGCATGGAAAATTTCATGGACAGAGGAAGCTGGCAGGCTACAGTCCATGGGCTTGCAAAGGAGTCAGGGATTGACTTGCCTGGGATTCTCCAGACAAGAATACTAGAGTGTGTTCTCCAGGGGATCTTCTCGAGCCAGGGATCGAACCCCTGTCTCCTGCATTGCAGGCAGATTCTTTACCAACTGAGCCACTAGGGAGCGGCTGACCAGGGCCAGGCCAAAAGTTACTTGGGGTCTGCAAGAAGATTCCTTCCCTGGCACTTAGGAGAAGGGTGGATGGTAATAAAATGTGCAGCTTCTTTGGAAAAGTTCTATCCCAGCCTCCAACTGTGACCTTTTAAAGAACATTTATTAGAGTGCTTCCTAATTATAAAAGTCCTTTGTGCTCATGGTAGACTATTTGGACAAGTATAAGGAAAACATCTAACACCACATTTTGGTGTATTTCCTTTATGCTCGCATTCCTATGTGGATTTGGAAATATCCATTTTTTTCTTAATAACATCAGGATTAAACCATGTGTACAATTCTATGTCCTGCTCTGTTCACTCAGCTTTATATAAGAAACTTTTTCACATTTCAGAACCCTCTTTCTGGAAGTTTGTTTCAGGCTGCACTGGTCTCCAGCTTGTGCACCAGGAAAGGGAGAAGAGGAATGGCAGATGCCTCCTCTAAAACTCCTCAGGCCTTGGCCCCTGCTCTCTGTGATCTCACAGCTCGATGCTGGGCATGGAAGGCACCCAGCATCCTCAGCCGACAGCCTGGAATGGATGTTTCTGTTCACACCACAGCCCAGCCACGGGCTCTCTGCAGCCTAGGCCACCTGAGCTCTGCGGAGGGAGGGCCTTTTGCTGTTTTCTGTTGAGTCAGCAATGTTTCGCCTCAAATATCCTCACAGTGTTTGCTTACTTGTTTTCTCCAATATTCAAACCACTTATTTTGACTAAGCAAACAGGGACTGTATTAACAAAGACCTAGGAGTGAGGCAGTTTTTTAGACTACAGGAATTAAGCCAGCATCTGACCTAATTTGGGGATGTCTGTGTACGTCACCTTCTCTGTGTACACGTGTGTGTGTCTACATATATATCGCTAGGTGTGTGAATATATATAGAGATGCAAGATTTAACTATATTTATCTATATTTTGATTTATATATATACAAACATATGGTAAAATATATTGTAACTATTTCCCGTTGAAGTCCAGCATAAGGTCCTAATTTTCAAAGCATTGTCTTCCATTAAATTTGTACATAGGCAAAGAAAATTATATTTTCCTTATTTTTCTTTAAAAATAGTTATAAATTGTCAGTAAAACATAATCAATTGTTATTAATCATTGAGTGGCAGCCGCAGTAGGGTAAGCAGGTCCCAGGACCACACTTCTAGAGTTTGAACACCAGTTTTACAATCTGCCAGCTGCATGACCCTGGGCAAGTTACTTAACCTCCCTACCTCAATTTTTTCATCTGCAAAATGAGACTAAGAATCATTCTTGCCTCATAGGGTTATTATGAGAATTAATTAAGTACTTAGACCAGTGGTTGCTGCATAGTAAATTCTCGATAAATGTTAGCTGTTGTTATTTTCATTGGTATCTTCATAAAGATTAATGACCAGCTTCAACCTTAAAAGGTTCATATTTTCCACAAATGCCTTAAAAACACATGTGATCCCCTTGGGAGCTGGGGAGGGGAGGTAGCCATCCCCACACCCTATTTTAAGGCTGTGGCAGGCCTGTCTTTTACAGGAGGACCTGAACTGTAGGGAACCCTTCAAAGGTATCTCCAGAGACAGAGATTCTGCCCATCTGCCTGCAGCAGCTGCCAGCATCATCTTCCACGGAGAAGAAATGGGAGTTGGAAGAACAACACTGTGATTGAATTAGAGTGATTCTTAAAAAACAAAAAATTAACATCAGGACTCATCACCATAAGAGTCACACTCTGGACTTTTCTAAACCAGAAACAATTGGGGCTAATTGACAGTCAGTACTAAGAGGTATATCCTTTACTTTATTTTGCCTGACCTTGAATGCCATAGGATCATTCTAGATGGTCCAGTGGGGGAGGAAGCTCAACAATCAAAGAATTCCTACAAATAAGGAAACTAAAGCCCAGAGTGTTCAAATGACCTGCCCAAGGTCACATAGCAAGTCAGCTCCCATGCCTGGGCACTTTTCTTTGAGCCACATTCAAAGGAGGTAGGACTTTAGCAGAGGGACTAAATACTTCCTACGTAACATATAAAGCCTAGCTGGATTCAAAATCCATCTAGAATCCAAAGATTCCAAGTCTGAGCAACTGTAGATATTACAGACATTGGCAAGGGTCACATTTCAACATCACCCTCACTGCTTGGAAAGGCTGTCTTCTCACTATCACCCCCAGCCACCACCCCGCCCCCACTACCACATACAAAATTCCAGTGAAAGAAAATCGTGTTGCCTTAAAAGAAGAAATAAGGTTATAGGGCTGAAGAAATACCCATGTCTACTGCACTGATCAAACTGCCACTGGTGCATAGGTGCAGAAAGAATCTTGGGCCATCAGCTATACTAAGAATGCAAAAACCAAGGGTCCAAGCTTCGAGACAGCAGCCAAGCTGCAGAGAGCCCACAGGTGACAGGCAGGCCTGCAACTGACATAGAGAAGAAAGAGGAAAGGGAAGAACGATCCCTGAAGGCTTGCTGCCCAAGTTAGGCTGAAGAACAGAGTTTATAAAGGGTCATCCCCAGCCACACCCATCGCAAGACTAGGTGCGTTTGGCCTGCAGAGTACATTTATTTTCATTTGAATTAGTTGTCAGTATTGGTAAGTTGGGAGCTTTACATGAATACATGAATTTCTAGCTTCTCCTGAAAAATCAGAACACCCAGAATACTGGCCCCACGTTCTCACAGGACAACCACGGCTGGAACTAAATAGGGCTGCCCCTCTAAGCTGGGAGTGCCACTCAGTTTAGAGCCATGGGACTGGAACAGACAAAGAAGGAAGACTCCATCCGTCCCCTCACTCCCGGCATTGGGCTCAGCTCTAGAAGAGTCTCCTCCAACTGTCTCAGGTTGGATTCCAAGCATCCTTCCTGCACGTTGTGAGCATCCCAGCATGTATTCGTCCTTAAGAAGTCACACAAACATGATGGTTTGTGTCCTAGGAAATCTCCCACAATCCCAGCAGAACTGGTTCAGTGTTGCTTCACCCCAGTCAGTCATAGCTTCCCAGGCAGAATCCCCAGAAGGCAGCAGGAGTTCACACACTTCTGGCGGGCAGGGGGGTAGGCATGGTGGGGGAGAAGGCACTGTGGCCCCCAGAATAGCTACCGATCCAGCCACCCCCTCCCTTGCTAGCTGTTTGAAGTAGTGGAGCAGTGAGACATTACCTCCCAGGGAAGCAGGGGCTGGGAGAGAGAGCTATGGACCTCTTACACAACATTTGCAAGACAGTTACTTAGAAGCTGCATCTGTTAGAATGCAGTGGGATCTTTATATGAAAGATAAAACTGTACCGGGATGGCTCAGGCTTTGTCGGGGTGTGGGCAGGGGGAAAGCAGTCACACAAGACACAAGACTGCCACCCCCTTCCCCACCTGCCGCCCTTAGTTTATTTGCATTGCACGGTCTGTTGCTAAAGACACCAAAGAGCTCTCATTGAAGAATGTGGTAAGGAGCCAGAGAGTGCTCCCAGGAGGAGTCCCAGAAGAAGCACAGGAAAAGGCTATAGATCACAGAGGAAGCCTACAGACAGGCAGCAAAGCATCCAGACTGCAAGGCTGGGGAAGGGAGGGGGAAGGCAGTGGGGATGACTGTTTGCTTCTCCTTGTCTCTCTCCTCACAGTTCCTTAGTTCTCAGTTCTGCGCTGGCAGAGTCCTATCCCGGAGTGGAGGAAAGAAGCAGCCCCTTTCCTGGGCTCCACCCCAACATCGAGCTCAAAGTCATAGTTCCTGTGCACTCCTGTGCGCTGTGAATAGATCCTGGACCTTAGTTTCTATACTTGTCACAAGAGAGTTAAGCCTTGAGGCTGTCAGAGATCACAGATGTGGAAGCCCCTTAAAGGCACAGCCAGTGGGGCCACTGGGCCACCATGTGGACAGGGACACTGCGGGGAGCCCTGAGGCTAGCCATGGCCCCGCAGCTAGCAGCCGGACGCCCCCCACAGCACCACTCAGGACACAAAGCACCAGCTGAGCTGTGATTTCCCTGGACACTGCTTCAAGTGCCCCCTCCACAACCTTCACCACGTCTGTAATCACTGTGCTCGGTTTGCTTCATATGCTTCTTTCAAATAACATACTTTTTTATTTAAATAAACTTATTTTATAAGGGAATATCAGTTCTTTACCATAATTGGGGAGAGGTAGCTTGTAAAGTTCACTGTCACTGGTTTGATGTGCTAGTTTTATTTTTCTGAAGGACATTGAAAAAACAGTTTTCTTCCCAGTATGACAGAAGATAGAAGCTAGGGCCAGCAAATGATTTGTGCTTGTCCTGCAAAGGCATTTTCTCATCGACATTAGTTGCCACTGTTTAAAGGTATAGAGATTTCATATATACAAACACACAGAGACATACACAAACAGGTGCTAGTTTCTGGATTCTCTTTAAGAATGGAAAAAATCGGGCTACCACTAGGCCCACATGCCCAGTGGCTTTCAGCTGGAGCCGGGAGACAACTGCCCCTTCAGTACAGCTTGTGTTCCTAGTTTGCACAGACCCAACCTTCCTGGCAGCCTTATACCTGAGCCACTTCCCCCGTGGCACCATTTGCCTGGCTCCACGTTGGCACTGGAGTTTATGACCTCCACGGGCCACCTGAATTATCTTTGAAACCACCTGTGTAAACTAGATTGAAAGTCTCTGGGTCCACCAGTTTTATGGAAACTGCTCTGCTCCTTCACTGCTCTGAGCACCTCACGCCTCTCTCCACATTAAAGGTTTTGGAGACACAGGTAAGGGGGGAAAGTCACGTTGCCTTGTGTCATGGAAGCCTTTCAAAGAGCTGGAAGTAGGGGACTCTAAAAGCATACAGACCCCCTCCAGAAAGAACTGGAGTTATTCCCCCACAAGCCCCCTAAAAACCTACTCCAGTATTCTTGTCTGGAGAATCCCAAGGACAGAGGATCCTGGCGGGCCACAGTCCATCCACAGGGTCCCAAAATGTTGGACAGTGACTGAAGTGACTTAGCACCATATGGCACGGCAAACCCACCACAATAATTGCTATCTTTCCAGCGATTTTGTGCCTATTGTCAGGCTGTCCAGACCCCTCAGTGAAAGCTAGAAGCCCTCCCTGGACAAGGAGCCCCTCTAGAACAGAAACGAAGGGATAGATCATATGTCTGATTCCCCTCACTCTTCGTGGTACCTTGTGGGATGTCAGAGCCAAAGTAAAGATTTGCTGAGAGAAAAAATCAGGCTAATGGTTTATGAGACAGCAGGACTCTAAATACCAACATGAACACTCACACAGTGAATCTGTGCATTTGAGTCATCATGGAAGCAACAACTGTCAGGACCAGAGGGGATCTTAGAAACAGTCTGGTTTGACCACCTCGTTTTGCTGCAGGGGTCCCCTGTGCCCAGGCAGGCTCTGCACTAACAAGAGCAGGGCATGACCTTGGAGAAATGGGAACTGTTCAGGTTTTCAGTCTGCTGGCTTCGCTTTTCTTTGTGGGGTTTAGAGAACCATCATTTCTGTCATCTCACAACTATATCCTTGACTCTATGGGTTTCAATGGAGTTGAGACCACAACTCCTACAATAGAAAACATTCTTTCAGGAATTCAGTTCTGAAAGCTCCGTTGGATGTATTCTGGACCAGACTGGATAAAAGAAAGCCCTCCCAAAAAGATCCTCTGCCTGGTACTTAAGGTATCGCTCTGGTTCTTTCTGTCCGAGGGTGAGATTCAGGGCAACTGAGGAGAAGGCAACCCCCTAACTGCACAGCATCTTAGCATCCTGGATGCCACTCTTGGAAATCATAGACCCGTATCAGTACCACCAGATCCTGGGCTCTCAGAGAGAGGAAGAGCCTTGTCAAGGTCACATGAGTTTGTGGCACGCCTGACAAATCTGAAAGGAGCCGAAATCTCCCAACTGCAAGTCCAGGCTCTGTTCCCCACACTCAGTGTCTCAACCTCTGCCCAAACTGGAGGCAAAGATTTTCCTCCTGGGAAGCTCTGAGGTGGGCCAGTGCTAACCTTGGGGACTGGCTTGCAAGGAAGCGACGTTTGTGAAGACCTAACAGAACAATTCGTTGTTGAGTGCTCCACACGCAGAGACAGGTAGTGGAGGGAGTAATAGAAATGACACTGGAGTCAGAAAAATTTGCAGCAGCCGGGTGCTGGCATAGCCTCCTCTCCCCGGTCTTAGGACTTCTGCCTACTTTGGAGAGAAGAGTGATAGAGAGACCCATCCAGCCCTGGGCACATCCCTCCTGACTGATAATGCCTATGGGGACTTGGTGAAAGGAGAGACCAGATCTTCAGGAAAGGCACGTGCATAGCCACCAGCATTCCCACCCCACCCAGACCCTCAGCGTCCCAAAGGCACCAGCCACTCACCTGTTGATGGAACTGACGCTGGGCACTGTGTCATTGTCACACACCCGTTCTGCCAGCAGCCGGTCCCTGATCTCCCAGGCAAACATGGTGGGATTTTGGCGTTTATACTCAGCGATCTTTTCCACCACTTTGGGTGTGGCGACCTTTGGTTTGGATCCTCCAATTACCCCAGGCTTGATGCTCCCTGTCTCATAATACCTACGACCCAAGGAGAAAGGAGCTTAGCCATGAGAAACCAGAAAAATGGACATTGGTAACAAAATAATGGACTGCTCTGTCCAGGAAATGCCCAGATCTGTGCTGTCTGGTATGTAGCCACTAGCCGTGCATGTGGCTTTTGAACGTTTGGAAGGTGATCTGTTTGAATTGAAATCTGCTCTAAGCATCAAACACATATCAGGTTTTCAAAAATTAGTACAAAAATAAAGTCAAAATCTCAGTAATATGTTTTCCATTGGTTATATGTTGAAATGATCATCTTTTTAATATACTGGATTAAATAAAGTATACAATTAAAAGTAATTGTACCTGTTACTTTTTCCTTTTCTAATGTACTACTAGAAAACTTTAAACATCCTACATGGCTTACATTACAGTTCCATTGGATAGCGCTAGTCAGAATGCTCAGCCTTAATTAATTAATTAATTGTCACATTTATCTACCATTTGATAGTTCACGGAAAACTTTCCAGTTGGTTTTCCCATTTGATCCCCACAACACTTCTAAAACACATAATTTTTAATTTCTAAAGTACAACATTCAGTTTTGAATGACTGAATGTGTGTATGATTACACAAACAGGTCTCCATCTACAGACATAAAACAGACCCATAGAGGTTACATGGCTTGCCCAGGGTGACCCAAGACCCAGGGCCAAACCAGGACTGTGGCCCAGCTTTCTGAGCTAAAATTTCCCCAGAAAGTTGCTTTGTGCCTTTCTTTCGTCAGCTCTCCCATTCCCTAGCAGACTCACCTGCTTAACTTCTTTTTCCATAAGAGAAAAACAATAACCCTGGCATAAAATTTAAAAGAATGTCAGATTCCAGAATTAACTGGCAATATGAGTTACACATAAGTCAAAACGCAAGCAATCCAAAAAAAAAAAACCACCAACCAACCACAAATCACTGCAGCTCTTCCACGGACCTCCTCTGAGGTAAATCGCTGTTTCTAAGGACATTTCCATGCTATCAGCTCTTCCTCGTTAACGCAAATAGGATGTCAGGGTTTTACAGTAAAACCGAAACCAGGGAGAAGAGTGCCATGAAAGATCATTTCAGGGGAAAAAAATTACTTGATTCCTTTTCTGAATCTGAGCCTTCACTGGATGTCTCTCTCAACATTTACAGAAGAATTTTTGACTTCCTCTTGAAAAGGAGATTATCTTGTAGTTGGAAAAAAAATATTTTTAATAAAAAACATATTTTAGAGATAACTGAAAAAATTTAAATCTAGCAAGAGTTTACGATAGGTAAGCAAAGGTGGGTCTATGATGGGTAGGAAAGATAACACAGGACAATGACTGGTTACATTGAAAGAGATGCTGAAATTCACAGCTTGGCTAAGACTGGTTAGGGCCCAGTTACTGAATATTCTAGAAACAGAAGAAACAATTTGGAAACAGTGATACGGATGCACAAATTTTATTTTTCATTGAGAAGACTGTCATGAACTAATTTGTGGACCATAAAGCAAAACTCAATCTGTGCTCCCTCTTTCTATAATTGCTAAAAGTCTGCTATTAGTCACAAACAGGTTTTTAGAAATATCAAAGAAAATACTTTTTTTGCCAGAAGTCTGAAAAGTATCTAAATCAAAGCACACAGCAATCTTGGCAGATTCAGCAGATCCTTTTAATTTTATAACAGAAAATGATCTGTTACTATAACACAGCATCTCATTATTTAGGCGCAGTGCCTTAGAGTTTACAGTCTTCCTCGAATTATCTTGATTCTCACACCAGTCCTGAGAGGCCAGCAAGATTTTATGTAATCAAAGGGAAAACTGATGATCAGAAGATTAAATCCTTGTCTAACCCCCTTTTGGAACTTAGAAACAGTCCCAGGCTTTCAAACCTGACTCTGAATCCAGTGCTCTTCCCCCTAGAACAAGCTGCTGCTTTAGTTATAAAAATTAATTGACACTAGTACTAATAATGAAGATCCCTTGAAATTACAGACATCTCTACTGTTTACCAGGCATTTTCATGTGCATCTTGTCACTTATTCACTCAATCAATAGTCGCAGAGGGTCTGTTAGGACAGACACTGTCTTGGGATGGGGGTTCAGACACATAGAACACCCTGTGCTCAAAATATGTTAGCCCAGTGGGACTGCAAAATTCATGCAGAAACTCTGAGAGGGTGGCAGGATGAAGCCCTCACCACCCCCAGTACTCGCCCCGCTTGCATGGCTGGGGGTGGCAGTGCCCAGGGCTCTCTCTCCATCCCACTTGAGCACTGCCAACTGTACCAGTCTATGGTCCTGACACAGGAGGTCTCTGTCTTCCTTTGGTCTGACACATAGTCCAGGCACTTAGAAGACAGCCCTGACACTCCAGAAAACCCCAGCTGGCAACTGTGTCAAGTGAGGATTCTGACCACCCTTTCATCTCAATAACCACCCTTTCACCTCAGCAAAACAGCCAAGCAGGACTTATACTCGACAAGATGAACAATAGCCACTAACCCACAGTGTGGTTTGGTGCAAGGAGCATTAGTTTGAGAGTATAGAGGTGTAGATGCCAGTCAGTGGCTCTGATACTAATTCGCAGTGTGACCCGGATCAACTCACTTAGCCTCTCTGGACCTCAGTTATCCCATTTGTATAATAAGGGGAGGATGTTTGCCTGGCCTGCCTTGCAGTGCTGTCATGAAGACAGAAATGCAGAGTGGTTAAGGAAAAGCTTTGCAAAACAGAAAGAGCATGTGTTGTGGATTAAAATCCTCTGAGTGTTTATTACTATGTAACAACCACCCAGTTCCAAATGGCATGAACCTCCCAGCCAGGCTTCAGTGAAAGAAGACAGCAGCCCAGCTTTCTGGATGGATTTAAATGGGTCTCACATGCCACTGGGCTCTCCCTCTTGAGCCCCTCCGGAGCCTTGAGCTCTGTGGACTGAATGCCACACTCCTGGCAGACCGCCACCTTCCTGAGATGACTTGGACTGCCCCAGGGACCCTGCCTGCCTCGCCACGCAGCCTCTGAAAACCACGGCCACCACACACCACACGCTCTCCACAATCTGTCACCCCTTGTGTGCCCATCAAATTCTTCAGTGACCGAAAAATTTTTAAAAAATCAGTAGATGGAACAAGCCCAGTTCAGAAATTCCCAGTCACACTGTTTTAGGGCTGAACTTGTTTCTTAAAAGGCAGTTCTAATTAGAGTGACATTTTGTCCACTGTGGTTCTTAGTTATGAAAATAATGAGCTATGAAATTCCAATTTATTGTTGACAACTTAAACGGCCAGGCACCGGAGCGACGCATAACTTCCGAGTGCCACTCTACCTAGTGACAAATCTATTCTGGGCTGCGGGAGGCTGTCGGCTCGGCCTGGGAGGGTCGAGTCCCCCAAGGAAGATGTGGAGGGCTCCTGGGCACAAGAACATGGGGACCCGGCATCTGGAGGTCCCCTCTGAGAAGGGCTCAGCATTTTGCTCTGAGAAGATTCCAAATAGCAAGCAAAATGTCGGCTCAGCAAAGACATCTCAGCAAAAACAAAGGAAGGGCCTCCTTTCTCTCTCTCTCCACCTCTGTACAATGAGAAGGCTTCCCAGGAAGACATCGAAGATCCCTCGGCCCTCCAAGTCTGATGCTGAAATGATCTGAGATACCGTTCTCCTTTCTCTTTCTATCTTGTCTTTATTTCTCTTTGTTTCTCTTTTTGAATTAATCCATTTCTTTTCTGTTTCTTTTCTTTCTCTTTTCTCTATCTCCTTCTCCTCTAGTTTTTTCTTTTTTCTTTCCATTTTCATTCTGATCCTGTTACCTAAAATCACTTTCTAACAAGAATACCATGCGCACAGCCTCCATGGCTGGGATAAACTGGTATAGTTGGGAGCATGAGGAATAAACAGGGGGATATGGTCTCTAAAGGTGCTGCCAGACCCCTGGCCCTGAAACTTCTCTTGGCCTCCAGCAAGTCTTCTCAAGTTTAAAAACTTATTCCCTCCATCCGAGAGAATGTCTTAAATTCCAGCAGGTGGGAAAGAGTAAGCAGAAAGTCACAATGGCACTGACATGCTTCAAAATATTTATTTTCCACTCAGCCATCTGTTCTCAAACTGTAACACAAGCTATAGCCCAAAGGCTGTTTTCTGACCTGCAAGAGAAATCCTGAAAGAGTACTGACAGCTAAACCCAAAAATGTTCCTGACTGCCAGGGGAGACCTATAACAACTTCACGTGCCTGGAAACATACTTGCGACTTTGGTTTTGGGGTGCAGCGAGATGCAGACGGTCTCAGAATTCTTAAGGCCTCTTCCCAGCCTGAGTGCTGATTGGCTGGAAGCATCTGAGTCACTCATTTTGCCCTCTACAATTTGTCTCCTCATATCAAAACAAGCTTTCTTGGACCATCTCACCCAAGAAAATAAACAGGCGCGTTAAGAGGCTACAGAGCCCTCTGGGAGAATTGGCATTGTTGGTATTTTTCTTGCAGCAAATTGCAGGGTCAAGTGGCAACTTTCAACTGTCTAATTTGAGAGTTGGTGTTTGTTTGTTTGTTTTCTTTCTAATTTCATATATATTTAGGATGCCTGTCACTATGAAGGAAACAAAACATATAGAAGGAAAACTCTGCAGCCCAAAATAATAAGCTAGATGATAACCCAGAACTGAAAATGACAGCTGACTTTTAAAAATGGAATGTGCTTTTTGAAAACATTAAAATGAAACATTGAAGTCTGGTTATGTGATTTTATAACTTGTGGATTTTCCACTCAGCCCTGCTCAGGCACCAAATATAGATAGGGGAATTCCCAAGAACCTCTTATTCCTGGATTCTTAGGAATAATTCAGCAGGCTTTCAGAAAACATGTTACCCCTTCTAACTGAGACATCCCATTCTGCAACAAAGGCTTCCTGGGGTTACTTTGAATTGAATGGCCTCAGAAGGGCTCTGCAAAGTCCAAAGTACTGTGCATGTGGAAGAAGCGCCACCAGGATTCTCACTACGACACTGCCACATTGGACAGCTGCTGGGTCGTGTTTTAGGTTATTATTTGAAAAATCAAGGGAAGCCTGAAGCTCCTGCCTTTACCTGCCAAGAATTTTGCTGACACAACCATGGCTGACTCGAAGCTGCCTGGAGATGTCACAGGGCCTGACGCCTTGATGAGCAAGTTCCACTATCCTTTGGCGGACTACATCCGGGAGTGGCCGTCCATTCACAAAAACCCCCCCAAGCTGATTCACTCCTCCATGTCCTGAAACAGATCAGAAATAAAAGGCAAGGGAAAGGGTGGTTAGAACCAGTCACGAAGGAAAAGAAGTGCCGCTTTGAGGACCCACAGTCCCTCTGATCAGAAATGGCAGTGGGCTGGCTATCTTGAGCCTGGGGTCTGATCGCACAGGCTACATGAATACCTCAGATTACTTTTTGAAATTAACCTTAGCCTTTGTCCTTCTTCAGCCAGTCAGTTGGGCTATTCATGGTAAGCATCCTCATACTGTGTTTCATTTAGTTGCTAGCATTTTCTTTGTAATTTTTTTAAACAATGGAATATATGAAGACCTCAATCTGTACTTGGGACAGAACTTATTATATACACGATGCTGAGGTCTAAGATAGATCCTAGGGAGAAAATACATTTAAAAATACATAAAATGTAAAGAGATTTTTAAAAAATGAAACTCTTTCCCTTTTAACAGATATCTCCAAAAGTGAAAAGGACTACTTTAATAAACCTAGATCTTGGGGACAAGGGAACGTTTTTTAAATCAGCAATCTGATTCAAGAGCTAAGGATTGAAAAAAAATTTTTTTTAATAGTTTTGCAGATTGCCGAGACAAAACCAAACCACTGCCTTGATAAAAATCCTGTCTTTAAGAAGGTGAGGCTCATACCTCAATCAAGATGGCAAAAAAAATTTAAAAAGTGAGGCTGACATGCAGACTTGACCACTGTACCCTCTCAAAGCACAGAAAAGAAATAGGTCAAAGGATCACATTTCACTCTACTGCATCAGAATTTGTTATAAAGAAGTTTCCCTGGAATTTTTGGAGTGTTTTGCAATTGGCAAGCAGCTTTATGTTGGTTTAGGGAAAATAAAGAAGCCGGAGGAGGCTTCTGAGTCCCAGGTTGTACAAGGGTTCTGGGATGGACTTTAAGTAAGAGTCTGGGAAAGTATCTCCTCCACCCAAAAAGCTCCATTCTCGTAAAAACATCAAGGTTCATCTGGATGGAAACAGAGATGCAAGTAAATTAAAAGCCAAACCAGTAAACACAGAGTGATCCAGTGTAGCAACATCATCGACCTTGTAGCTGTTAATCAGCCACTAACTGACATCATTGAGGACTGTCAAAAGCCAGAAGCCAAGTCCAAGACTTTTCAATGCTGCTGACAGCTCAGAGACCAAGGAAGAGGAAATCTTCTCCTAACCTGGGACTTTGCAGGGACTGGGTTGTACCAGGGAAGCCAGGGTATTGTAGAGGTCGCACGCGCGCACACACACACACACACACACACACACACACAAATATACTCTAACTCTAAAACATAAAATAGCCACCTAATCTCAGCTATTTCCCAGCACTGAACTACTATCCAGGTTCATGAACAATATCTGAAATAGAGGAGAAAACTACCCATAACATAACCTATTTCCTAAAAACTGCCAAAGCTATTCACTGAATTTTCTCATCAGAGTCCAAGCTGAATATTTCCCCAAATTTTCAAACTCAGGCTGATTTCATGGGGGAAAAAATTTTTTTTTATAGATAACAGTACTTAATTCGAGTTCTAAGCTGAATTTCTCTCTGATTTTCAAAATGAGCTTTAATCAGTTTAGATTGTTCTAAAACACTCCAGACATAAGAAAAAGGGAAACCATCCTGAACAGAATTTTACAGTTAGGAACACAACTGCATAGTTCACCTAAAACAGAAAGACTACAGCCACCCTTGGTCAAGGGTCTTAAGAAAGCTTTGTTCTGGGGTTGGGAGCACCTAATAAAAAAGGGTTGTATGGATCTTTCAATAACAGGCTGGATTTAAGAGGCAAGTAAATTAAAAACTGAGAGGACAAAAAGAAAGCTAAAAGCACCTAGCACACTTTTGAGACAATCTATTAGTCCAGGCACCGGGGCCATCTGCAATGGCTTGTTCCCTATACTACTGGCAATTTAAATTTTCTGCCCAAAACACGGTAGCAATCTTTGGAGGATTTAAATTCCAAAAATAGTCCTGCAGGACATTTGTGATCTTTGGAGACCATTTGTATTATGGGGAAAAACCCAAGGGTGAGACACTCTAGGTGATAGCAAGTCCCCACACCCTCTAGTCTTGACCACAAAGGCCAGGCTACCAGTGCTCTTGTAGAGCCTGATCCTCGTATCCACAGCTGACACTAGACCCAGGATGACCTGGAGATCCCCTGCATCCCTCAGCTTCCTGGAAAGGCTCCCAAAAACTCTTGGTCCTCTCTGCCACTGAGAGAACATGTCAAGGGGGGTGGGTTGGTAAATTAAAAGTGTCATCTGAGTAGGCAATGTCTCTTACTTACCCCAAGATTGGAAAGAATCAAAACCAGAAACCCAAGAGAAGGGAGGCAAGAGGATGGAGAAAGAAACCAGAAAAAGTGGTGTGAGGGCAAGTGTACAAAGAGCAGAGACTCAATGAGATGAGACAGCAAGGAGAGTGCCTGGAAGGGGAGCTCAGGTTAGAAATGAGGAGAGGGAGAAAAAGGGATGGATTGGCCGGAATGGGGCAAAAAGGGGGTGGGGGGAAGGTGAAGGCAGTGTATACAGTGGGAGGCAAGATGAGAGAAGAGAAAAATGCAGGTAGCCCAACAAGGCGGTATTTGGAAGAAAAAGGGACATCTGCGTAGGGGGGGGCCTTTGTTTTCTGGGACCCCAGCTCCCACCCTGCACTTCCTCAGAGAAGCCAAGTCCCAGCCTCTACTTCCGACAGACTGGAGTACAGTGAGGGTTCATCATGTGGGAGGTGCTGGGGGGAGACACAGACTCAGCTACACTTTTCAGGATCGAGTAGAATTTTCAGAAAGATACCGACTGACGCAGAGACAGATGCAATAAATCAAGGCAAAGACCAGGAAACTGACGCGGATACAAGAGAATCACAGCCCCGCCCCTACAGGGCACATAGAGCAGGGGTTGGAGGAGGGGAGGGCAGGGGGGAAGGGATGAATACCAGATGCCCTTGGGACTTTCCTGGCTCTGGTCTGGAAGGAGCTGGCCTCCACAGATGCTCCTCAGGCCCTGATAAGAACATGCTACCCACCAGGGTCCCCCCTGTCCACACCCACAATGACCATGTCTGGGCCTAGAGTCTTGGAGAAAGGGTCTGTGCTGACTCAATGGTAGATTGAACTCCAGGATCCACAGGGTCACTGAAATTCCTCCTATTAGTATCAGAAAGGATGATTAAGGGTACACACAAACATGCAAACAGGAACACAGGGAAGGGCAGAAATGAAATATTACTGACTCTCGAACTGATAGGTGCTGGCACACATGGGCAGTAGGGCCATGGATACAGACATAGTTAAATTAGACAGACAGTGCCTTGCACTTTTATGTAGCCATCCAAGTGGCCACTGCCTACTGTCTGGAATCTGAGTCCCTCTCTTCCCCTTTCGTGAATCCTCAAAAGACTGCCTCCAGCACTGTCCCTGGGAATTTCCTGTCAGTCCTTTTGTCTCTCTGACCTCAGTATCGTTCTCTGTAAAATGGATGTAGCTGAAAGTTTAGAAGACAGTTGGTTAGGAGACTGGCTATAAAAGTGCTTTGTAACTGGTAACCATAGCTGAGGGTGGGGACAAAAAAACTCAGAAGCCCACACCCTGGCAGTGCCTGCCCCTCCCCCTATACCAGCTATCCACAGAAGCCACCCAGCTTCAGTGGGCAAGAGGAGATAGGAGTTGGGGTGGTAAGAAACTGACCAGAGTCAGGAAGAAAGACAAGTAGGTCTGAGCCCCTACTTACCGGGCAACCTCTCAGGATCTACTACGCACCCCCACCCCCACCCCACTCAAGCTAAAAAAAACTGGGGCTCCAAAGTGGAGCCTATATTATGGAAACAAATAGCTTTGGATATCAGGACCAAGGGCACTACCAGAGAAGACAGCTCTGGAAGCTAGGCGGGCTGGGGCCCAGCCCCCACTGTGCTGCAGGGAAAATTGAAAATGGGAGGAGGGAGCACTTCCGAAGGAATGGGCAGATGAGAGCCCTGAGGAAGAGGGACAGAGAGGGGCATTAGTGGTTGGCTAACCCACACCTGGAAGAGGCTACCTTCTTCACCCCCATGCACGGCCTTGAGACCACCAGGTCTTGATGCTATCTGTCCGAGCGCCTGGGCACAACCTCTGGGCAGCCAGGCTCTGTGCAGAAGGCGAGAGTGGATTCCCACAGGCAAGGATAGAAGCGCAAGAGCAGCCCTCCCCATTTTGTCCTCAAATCGCTCCTTGACCGAGCTAAGGGCATGGTCACCTCTCAGAGTATTGACAGAAACTCCTTTGCTTTTCTGGCTCAGTCTGCGAGATCAGAGCTTCCCCAGAGCCCGGCTAAGTCTGTACAGGAGACGGCTGCTGGGGGCGCTGGGGTCACCACGGACTGGAAACCGTTTTGGCATAGGCCCCAAACGGTGAGGAGTCATTCAGGCTGGGATCCGAGCTAGCGGCTTCTCTTCGAAAATCTCCCCACGGCTTTGGTGGATGACCTCGGACTCGGGAAATTGGACACAAAGAGAAACTGACTTGCCCGCAGCCAGTCCCCACAGCCTAAATCAGCATTTCGCTGCCTACCAGGCCATTCGGCCTCCGGGGCAGGAACGGACATCTTCACCCGGGGAAGCTCGCCTTCTCTCCAGCCGGGTCTCGGCTGCCTTTGTTAAATAGGGGACCTAAGGCTAGGTAAGCAGGATCCTGCGCTGTCTGAAGGCTCCCGGCGCGGAAGCAACTCCCTGACCTGCGGCCCGTGGGGGCCGGAGCTGGGCACCCGGCTGAATGCTGCTGAAGCCTGGCGCCTTGCTCCCAGCTCCGCAGCAGCTCTGAAGGAAAATACGATTCATTCCACTTGGAATTTCCTCGAAATCTCCGAATCTAATCCGGCTTTAACTCACCGTGAGAGGAGCGCTCATCTCACAGGAGGCTGTGCTAATGGGTGAACTGCAGATCCCGACGGGTCAGGCAGTCGGCTGGCCTCGCCTGCGCCCAAAATGACCCTTCCCCGTCTCCTACATACGCGGTGTCTTTCAGAAGACGAGGGCTCCTGAATGGTGACTAATTGGCTTCTTCTTCTATTTTGTTTTGTTTTTTGTTTTTAAGGGAGAAGCCATCATGAGGCAAGCGTCCTACACAGAAGGACTTGATAGTGTCTTTAAGGGTCTCTGTATGAACTGGAGGCTTCTAAGCAGAAGCTCAGCTCAGGGTCCACTACTTCGTTGATTTTTCAAATCCCACTCCTCAACTCCAGAATGCCTTTGGAGCTCTGGACCTGGTGTTCTCGCTTAGCTCGCAACCTCTTCCTCCAGACATACAAGCCCAGAGGCACTGCTGGGGCCCCACTTTCCCTCCAAGCCCCAGTCTTTATCAGCCCTATGGGTGAAAAAGGCGCCATCGGGTTTAGGGTGTGGGGCGCTGAGACTCAGACTGACCTCTCCCTACAACTTCATGCTCTCCAACTGGCCCGGCCCAAAGCTCTCTCCAGGTCTGAGTCCCGATTCTCCCGGCACACTGCGATGTTGTTGCCAGAGCCCCGGAAAAGATGCAGCTGGCTGCGTACACTACCGGTTGCTGGAGGCGGGATTCCCGGTGCCAGGTGCTCCTGGCCGGGTCGACCAGGCGCTTTGCTCCACATCCCCTGCCTGGGAGCCCTGCACTTTGCAAACTTGACAGCGCTGCCTCAGAAGTCCTGGGTCCCATCCTTAGTACCTGCCCCGCGGTCCGGAACCACCAACCCCATCCCGGCGGGAGAGTGAGAGAAGCGAGCTCGCCGCCTACTTACTATGCATGGATGCAAACGGGTCGTGCTTACAGTGTATTTCCATCGGGGCGCTCCAGACTGCAGGCCGGCCCACGCTGCCGCCTCCCGGCGCCAAGGGGCTGCCCAGCGAGGCTACGGAGCCGCGCCGCCAGGCCGGGAACTGTGCGAGCTGGGTTCAGAAAACACTGCTGGAGCCTCGGGGCCTCTCTCAGAGCCGCTCTGCTGGAGATCGCCGAGAGCTGCGCCTAGAGGCGGGAAACGGCGCTAGTGCAGTCCGGCCCGGAGCTGTGCACCCAACTCCCGGTGGCTTCCCTCCCGGGCTGGCTCAGGCGGCGGCTCCGCACCCGGCCCGGGGTAGCTACGGCTAAGGCACCCGCAGCTTCGGGGGCATAGTTCAGGGGCCCGCCTCCGGGACCGCCTGGAGCCCCCCCGCCCGGCCGCCGGAAGGAGCGGCTCTAAGGAGGCCTGTGGGACACACAGCCCTTGACTTCACTCGGTGGGCAGCGAGGCCCGCGGGAGGCCAGGCTGGTTCCGCGGCTTCGCTGCCTCTGGAGTCTCTCCTCGATCCCTCTGTCTCCACCGGATCCTCTCTCTCTCTGCTGCGTTGAGTTCTGGGCTCGGACGTGCCGCTTCAGCTTCTTGCCTCTCGGCTCTCCGACGTCTCGGGCGAAGTTGCAAAGAACTTCCTCTCTGGCGGCGCTGGGGTCCGGGCGGGTTCTGAGACGCTTACGCCACTGACGTTGGGGCCAAGACTCCGGAGTCCCCGGGAGCCTGCAGCCCTCACACCCTGGGACCCAACGCTTTCAAAGTTCCCGCGGGACCCGCTGCTCCCTCATCGCCGGGACCACGAATGGGGACAACAGCGACAGTCTCCTCCTCGTCGGAGTATTTGTCTCGCACCCACCAACTCTTCGAGCTTCCGCCGCTTTCTCTTGGGGATGGGGGTGGGGGGGGTGGTCTGGTTCGAATGTCTTTCAGTTGCCTCTTCCGGGACGGCCGCCGCGCCTACCCCAGGCGTAGAGCGAGGGACAGAGAAGAGACCGAAAGGTCCCCTAGACCAAAGCCGCCGGGACTGCCGGTGCTGAGATGCAGCCTCTGTCGGCTTTGACTGCCAGCGCAGCTACCACCACCGCCGCCTTCGGCGCTAGCCCTCCGCCTGCTCGGCGCGCAGAGTGCGCCACCGCGCCGCCCCGGAGCCGCTTTCAGGACCCGCTGCGTGTGGACAGCGCCGCCCGGGGCTCAGCCTCCCTCCGGGCGGGGGCGGGGCGGAGGCTAATCTGCCAATCACGCTTCATCAAACCAATCAGAGCAGTGGCAGCCGGCTCTGAACCGAGACACCACCCTATTGGCTGAGCAACCGGCGGGCTCCGCCTGATTACCCGATACCTGGGCAATGGGAGAGAATGGAGGGCGGGGCCCAGGCGGCGGCGCCACGTTCATTGACAAACGCGCGGGGCGAAGGCCTAGCAGAGTGCAAATTGGGGGAAGGGGACGGGGATCCATCCACACAGCGCCAGGAGAGTCCCGCAGCAGATCCGGCGGGAGCCTGACCTCCCAGCCGCAGCACTGGGACCCTAAAATGCCCCGACGGATTGAGGGCAGCCTAGGCGAGGATGGCGGGTGGGGAGTGTGGATGGGGAAAGAGTCTCCAGAAAACACGCGTGTGCGCACACACACACACACACACACACACAAAACGGATGTTGGAGGAAAACAAGGAGCTCAGTAAAGATCCAACTTTCAACCTAAGCACCATCAGACTTGCAATGGAAACGTAGCTTGTGCTCATCTGCTCCGTTTTGACCTCAGTTTGCTCGTCTGTAAAATAGGAGAGTTGTCCTACCTAGTTTTTATGGAAGGCTCTCCTCCCAGTGGAAATATTTCATAATTTTATCAAGCGCCAACTAAGCTGCCGCTGCTACCTCTTCGTCTACCCTCCTCCCCTGCTCTAACTAAAGAACTCAATTCTGAGCTAACCATAGACAGAGACATGAGGTTGGGGGAACATCTCTCAATCCTTTAAAGTTAGTAACCAGGATGCTCCTTTGCGGGGGGTGGGGGGTGTCCATCTGAGGCTTTGGACAAGGTTGTCCAAGCACTGAGCCCCGAGTCCCTCTTTCCAGCCTCAGACAGGAGTTGCCAGATGCTTTGGGGGCTAATGATGCGCCCAGCTGAAGACTTCTGTCTGCACGGGCAAGTCTGCCTCCGCAGCAAGACCTGAATAAACCCTGTCCCGTCCAGTGCTAATGAGAGTCTCTGAAGCGGTTGTGTGGGCGAATAGGCGTATTCAGTCTGCAAGGGCCATGCAGAGGCGCGCTAAGCGTGTTATTAACGCTGTAGCTTTCAGTTGTCGAGAAAACCCGACTTTTCCTTTCCAGGGGAAGTGCTTGTCGTTTTTAAGACAAAAATGGGTGGATTTCTAGCAGACCTTTTTTTGGTCCAGAAAGGCAAGGTTTTTGACCAGCAAGAATCAGTTTCCAGGAGTGTGAGGCCCTGGGACCACAGGCAAAGGAACTGGACTTTGAAATGGAAGCCTGTGATAGCCATTCTTTGCCCGGGTGGCAACAGTTCTGTGCGTGCCTACATTTGCTGGCACCCAGGACAGGAAGAGTAACTGAAGACTCCCCTTGCCCAACAGTTCGTGGGATTTGATCCAAGACCCACTATTTCAAATTCACAAGTGATGATCTTCTAATATTACACATAAATCCACCGAAACAAGGGCTCTGAGATGTCTGCTTTGGATCTGGACTTGTAAGGAAGACAGAGCACCAGTTGACCCTGGGAGGACTCCCAGGACACTCTTTACTTCAGTTACCCTTCTTTCTACCTCTGTCCAATTTCTCACACTCAGAACCAGATCAGCCCTCGGAACCACCTTCTGTTCCTGTCCCAGATCCGGCTGCTCCTGAAGGGTAGATAAGTTTCCAGCAGTGACACTGTCCCCAACCCCTCCAGGGCACAGCTGCAGAAAACAGACCCAGGAAATCCTCTGGGGGCCCAGGAGGCTGCTGTAGGCACTGGGGTGGGGCAACATTATCTCTTCTTTGTCTGGAACCCTGCCTGTCCTGATCTTCCACCACACCCTCCTCGCCTAGGAGCTGGAAGATCGAAACTACGCAGAGGAACCAGGATTGAGTTAGAGTTCCCCCGTTCACTCCACCCGGTGGCGCTTGATGGATCAAAAGTGGACTAAGAATTCAAAACGGCAGTTCTGCCCTCCCACCGGAGAGGCGGGAGTATGGGAACTCCCTGAGGGGAAGCAGTCAGAGACACATCCACCTCCAGCTCTACTCTAGTTCAGGCCTAGAAACTCAGATTCTAAAGTCTTACAGCTCAAAGGGCCATGAGGCTATGTCTTCCCCATTTTATAGATATGAAACCTGAAGCCAAGACAAGAGGCTACTTGTCCAAGGTCACATAGCATGTCCGGGATAGAGGAAAGGCTGTGAACCAGAAACCTCTTCCTCAGAAGGGTTTCTCCAGAGCCACTCTTGGCATGTGGAGAGTTGTTGTTGTTTTTATTTTGGTGGGGGGGGGGGGTGGAGGAGAAGGGAACCCAGATAGGATATGTCAATACAACCCGGTTTTCCTTCTGATACCAGTGCAGCTTGGACCGAATCTCCCCCCAAAGCACTGCCAGGGCTGAATAGAACCACATATTAATATATTACTCAAACAGGAATGGGTCAGATTTCCATTTTGCACAGAAGGCTTTTGGGCTTCTGGGCGGTGTTGGGCAACCTAACCTGGGCTGCAATAGCAGCCCACTTTCCACCTTGCGGTGCACAGCGGGGAGGGCGTGTACCTCCGGATAGGAGATTATTCACAGCTGCCTGAGTGGGCTGGCCTCCCCGATCTTCTAACACTGAGAGGCACCATCAGATATCCTGGCCACCTAAACCAGCCTTATAGTCCACCAATTGGTGGCCCAGAAAAGTTACTTGACTATCCTGGGATAATACAGCAATTCCTTGACCAGCCCAGCACGGCTCCTTAGTCCTGCCTCCAAAAGCTTTCCCAGCTCACAAGTCTGGGTCTAGGAGACACAAGTTATCAGGGAGCTGGTCTCCAAGCTGCTGTGCTGAATGCGGTAGGGCGTTGCTGTATGCAACAGCCTTGTGGTTTCATTCCCCAGGCACGACTTAGGGCCAGGCCCTATACTAAGGGAAGGAGGCAGGAGACTGGGAAAGGAAAACTTCCAGAAAGAAATTTAATTTGTGTAAATTGAATCGCCTTTGAAAGTTTTGCTATTGAAAGAAAGGCCATTCAGAAAAATGTTTGAGAAGCCACCTTCAGAGGAACATCCACCTCAGTCTCCATACACAAACCTGACTGTACCCGGGACACGCTTCCTCCCAGCCTCTCTTCTGCTTTCTCCTGGGCCTGCCCGTCCTGCACCGAGCTGTGCCTGTGGGTTGGGGCTGCTATAGCACTCACTGGGCCTAAGATTGACTCCTGCAGCCCAAGTCCAGCCCATCTCCCTGTTCCTGCTTTGGGTAAAGCGAGGCCTACAGAGCTCAGATTGGTTGCTCAATTCCTGAAAGCCAGAGATGCCTGAGCAATGCTATCCTAACTTGGTGGGTCCCTTCTAATCCTCATTTTAAAAGCATCAAAGAGAGAAAGCAACTGACCCTAAGTTACACAGCAATTCGGGTCAGAGCCATTTCCTGCATGATTCCTTTCTCCTGAATCAGAGGTCTACTCTGCTTGGCCCAAGTTTGTTTGTAAGAATGGTTGAAGTGGGAGGAAAAGGGGAGAATTTAACCATATTTTTCAAAAACTGTAAAGTGCCTCTATCAGGTTTTGTTATTACCACCACACCTCAAAGGCCAAGAACTCTGGGACTACCTTTATTTATCCCAAAGGTGCTTCCTGCTTTTCCTAGGGCTCAGCTTCCTCGTGTGTCTGAAAAGAATCCCTGAGATGAGACCTTTCAAAGTTCTGAAAGATGAAGATCCATGGGTAGAGGGTATTAATCCCACCAGGCTCATTCCAGAACTAGGGGAATTGATGCCAAGGTCCATGAATGCAGTGTTCAGCCTACCCTGCTCTCCCTGGCCTTGGGACTCCTTAACCCCCACCTCAGCTAACTTGCCTAATTGTCATTTTTCTCCATGGGGGGGGGGGTGGGGGGCACGTGGGGCTCTATTGCCTTTTCAAGCAAGAATAAGAGGTTTAAGGGCGGAAGAATTACCTTCCAGTCCTACTCCTTCCATACTTCCTTCTGTGTGATCTCAAATAAGTCCCTGCCCCTTTCTGGACCTCAGTTTTCCCTTTTTTGGTACCACAAGGAAGAGGCTAGACAAGAATATGCCTAAGTGGGTCCTTGCTCAGGTAGGATCTCACCAGATCTTGGACTTAAGCTAGAAGACCAGATATGCCTTCCCCATCATTCAGATGGAGAAAGTGAGGTTAAGTGAAGACATGGAATACAGTTCTGAAGGATGTAAAGGGTCATCAAGGGACCCATAAAAAGCCTTGGAGTTGGGAGGAGGAGACACCCAAGCAAAAATCCCCAAACTAGACTTGGACACCCTCAACCTGGGCAGTTTCTCAGCTCTCTTTTATTCCCCAGCCGTGTTTCGGGCTGGAACAGACAGGCACAAGTGTAATGTTACCTGAGATATCATCCTTTCCCAGGTAGGGCCCTCATCCAACAGAAAGGTGAAGAGGGGCGTGGCTCTCCAGATTTTTAAACTGGCCAGGCCTGTGGTCTCCAGCCCCACCCAGGCCTGTCTTGAAGAGGAAGGAAATGCTTTATTGATTAAACGATTATTCAGGCGATTGAACTAATCAAAGAGCCCATCGACCGCCATGAATTACAGTCTTTGTAGACAGCTTGTCTAGAGAGGCAGCCAGGCCAGCCACGCAGACCCTCTCGAGCACTCTCTCAGGCTTTTGACCCACTCCCAACGCATGCACACCCCCTAGTCCCCAGTGCAGATGCTTCTGGAGTCTCACCTACTAAGGGAGTAGTGGGGAGAGTGGGGGTGGAGCAAAGGGGGTTTCCAGGTTCCCTTTCCTGTGCCGTCACCCTGGGGAACCTTCTTCATTTCCCTGCCTCTTAGATTTCTGCCCTCACTTCTCTTCAGTCATGATTTTGGAAACACATATGAGCCTAGGGAATTGTCCTGGGTTTCCAGATACAAGTTCACCCCCCACCTCCCTCCTTTTTGACCCATACTTAGGGAAGGTGGAGGTAGAGACTCGCAGAAGCACAGGGATATGGGGAATGGAGTTCTGTCAGGGCCAGAAGTGTGTTTGGATGGGGGTTAGCACTTTTGGCCTAATGAGTGAAAGAGGCACCCATACCTGGCTTTTACCTCAGGGCAGACAGAAGCTTCCTGCAGCCTGCCACCTCCTCTCCGACATAAACACCCACCGCTACCCACTGCCTGGAACTGTGGGAGGCACACCAGGCTCTGTGCTAGAAAGGCCTGCCTGTGCGTATACAGGTTCAGAGCTGGATGCCCCAGTTAGACACACAGGTCCACCTACTTTCACTCTCTTCCTGGCACCCACAAGATAAAACTTGAGCATATGCGTGCGCGCGGGCACGCGCGCGCACACACACACCCCAGTGTCAGAGGCTCATCTAGGTAAGAGTTAAGGCAGACTGGGGATCCCTAGAAAAGTCACAACTAGCTTATAGGTAGGCGAGGTAGGCTGCCTCCTCTCGCCTGCCAGGGTTGTGCCTGCAACAGAAGACCCTTTTGTATAAATGGTAGGCTCAATAGTACCTAAAGAGTGAAGCAGTGTATACCACCCATTGAATGGCTGCACACCTCTACTCCTGTTCTCGCAACAGAACGGAACCTGAGCCTGACTGATGGCAGGCTTAGTACAACAGAACCCCACAGGTTCCAGACCTATCTTTGTGTCTAGAGGCAGGCACTTTTGTATACACTCGTATATGCCCAGTGAACAGCAGCTGACATCCAAAAATGGAGGGGTCAGTGTAACCATCTTATTCTCACTTCCAGAATCACTTGAATTGTGACAGGTGAACACAGACCCTTAAAGGAGTAGATGTACAGACACTCATTAAAATTTTACGCATATATAGCCACGCACAGACATACATTTTGGATACTCAGAAGAACAGTACCCAGAAACAAATACTAACAGATTCATGAATATAAATACACACACACATGCACATAGATTCTTCAACACACATACTTCCTCTACATACATATATATGTACATAAACATATATATATAAAGGGACACACAAATTGTCATTGTCACTCAGGCACATTCTGAGCCCCTATGTAAACACACAGACCCAAACTTTCAGACCCCCAGATAAACATCCACATGAAAATTCAGAAACAGAAAAACACATGCAAACTCACAAACACTTGAACTGAATCAGAAGTGTGTGAACAGATTGTTGAAGAGACACATGCCTCAGACAGACGCGCAGTCAAAATCCTTGCGAAAATGAGGCGCACCCCCTCCCCCAGGGCCGAAGTGTTTGAGGACCAGCGCCCCGCTGGGTCTCTTGAGTTAGCAAGCCTAGAGCGCGTATCGCGGTCCTACCTGTCCTGCCGGTCCGAGGAGTCGGGTAATTTTTCTCTAAATCCATTTTGATTTTTCAGAACTTGATGTAATGGACAGGGAAAAAAAGTTTCCACTTTTTTGTGCTTTTTTTTTTTTTTTTTTTGGTGTCAGGGGCCGCTCACAGGTCGGAATAATTCAAGCCTTCCGCTCCCCCGCCGAGCTGGGGTAGCTGATCACTGAGCTGAAACTAAACGTTTTAGGTGGAAAAAAAGCGTCCGAAGGCACCGTGAAATGATTAAGGAACTAAAGAGCTTCTCGCCATGTGAGATCATGTCCTGTTCTCGCCAACATCACAAGATGTCCCCAGACACGCCGCGCCCCCAGCGTGCCGCCCCGCACTGCAGGCCCCGAACTGGGAAAGGGTGTCCGCGCTCTTCGGCCCTGCCTGCTCAGCGGGCCGGACGGGGCGGGCCGGGTCGGGCCGGAGCAGTGCAGGAGGCCGGGAGAGCAGCAGTACAGCCGCCGTGCCGCCCTGGACTTTTATAGGGGGTTGGTGGGGGAGGGAAGGAAGGCTTCAACAGAGCCGGGAGCTAGCCTGCACTCTAACGGCAAGAGGCCGACCATAGGCGAGTCGGGAGCCCTGACCTCGCGGCCGCAACTTCTACAAATCTCTGAGGCTGGGTGTCGTGGCCCTCTGTTCGGTGCGCGAGGCCGGTGACCCCTTTAGGTGCAAACCCCGCTACGTAAGAGGGTTCAGGCCACGTTTTTGTTTTTTAAGAAGTTAGCCACTCTCCCAAGCAGGTGCAATTTGGAAGGGCTTTAGAGGCAAGCAATGTTGCCAGGCATAGAGAGGCGTTCCAGTTTCCTCAGAGTCACCCCTAGGGCGGCGCCTGCCCCCCAGTTCTCAAGCCACTTCATCCCCACCCAATCTGCAGCTGTAATACTATTGCTGGGTCTAGGGCAGAGCCAGAACCCCCAAAACACCCCAGTACACACCCTGTCCCATCCTGGACGGGAGCACAGACGGTAAGCTGTGAAATGTTGGAGATAAAATCCGGGCCTCCTCTTGGGAGAACCGGCGCTGAGCAGAACCAACTCAGGAGGTCCTGAGGGTTGTCGGGAGTTCCGGACACCTTACCCCGGCCCATAAGTGGAATCCCCTCGCCCTCCAGCCCCGAGCCGTTGCGGTGTCCCGGAGCCCCAAGACTTGATTTCAGAGGGCACATCAGCCCGAGAGACCGGGCAGAGGTTTAGCACGTTCAGCCCGCTCTCTTCGGCTCGGGCTCAAGACTTCCCTCCCCTTTCTAGTCCCAAGTCCCGAGTCCAGCTGCTTGGCTTGGCCACTGGAAGCCCGTGGGGCCCCGCTGCGGGGTGGTCGCAGGGGCAAGGTTCTCTGCGGGCGGGGGAGAGATCCGCAGGAGGACCCTTGGCCCTCCGGACAATGCAGTTTCCAAAAGTGAGTCGTCCTTAGAGAGTGTTGTTTGTTTTTTGGAGGGGGTGGTCACGAGGATGGGCCGCAACCTAGGGGGAAGAGCCCGGAGCTCGAGAAAAGGGGGGCGGGGGGCTCGGGAACCGGACATCACTTATCCACTGAGCCGATTTCGCCACAATCGGAAACGTGGCGGTGGATTCCCCGGCGGCCCCCTCCCCCAGCCCCATCCCCCCAAGTAGTCTGCGCAGTCCCCCTGCGCCGCCTCTTCCTGCAGCCTACGGGTACGGGTCGCTGCCCCAGAGACTAGATTTTTGGGCACCTCCGAGCGCTGGACTCTCCCTCGGCAACCGGGCCCAGGCCCTGCTTCCCGCCCTCCCGCCTAGCCCGCGCCGGGAGGCTGAGCCAGGGAGGAGCGGCCTTCTGCGCCTAGAGATCTAAAGCCCTCCCGGAATTGACATCTCACCCTGGGCTGGGCGCGGGAGTTGTTTGGGTTGTTGTTGTTTTTCTATTTATAAGGTTTGTTTTGGTTTTGTTTGTTTTCTTTTCATTATCTGAGAGTCTTTTGTTGCTGGTGTTTTGCGTGTTGGTTTTTCGTGGATTTCATTTTAGTGGGTTTTGCTCTGTGAATCTTGGTCTTTGGGGTGGATTTTGTTTTCTGTCTTGTGTTTTGATTTTTGTGTGCGTATTGTACTTTGTCCTTGTAGGCTGTCATTGTGTGTCGTTTGAAAGGCTGTTCGATCTGCGCGGTGTTTTGATATTTTTTTGATTTTGTGCTAGTGGGTGTCGTGTGTTCTGCGTTAGGTGAATTTCGTGTTTGTATGTGTTTCGTTTTCTTCGATTTTGATTTTGTTTTTATGTGCAGTGCGTTTAATGAAGGTTTTGGCTTATGTTTTCGTGTGTTGGCTTCAGTTTTTGTGTTTGTGGGATGCTTTGGTGTTGCGTGTGTGTTTAGCTTTGTGGGGGGGTTTGGATTGGGGCGGGGGGACACTGGTCACTTGATTCCTGTCCTCATCCAGGAAGGGCAGAGGATTAGGCCAAGCACCAGGAGCCTTGGATTCGTGGTGCTTGGAAATACCTGACCCCGGCACCACCGCGTTGTACTCTGAGCGCTCCAGACCAACGCGAAACAAATGTGCGTTCCCGAGGGGGCGCCCGCCCTCACTCGTAACCGCGCCGGTCGTGTGGCACCAGTGCCCAGAATAATTCACAGCCCCCCCCCCCCAACTTGGGGTACCCAAGCCCAATCGCCATCCCCTTGCCCACCCTATCGGTTGTGGATCGACCTCCCCTTGTGCCTGGCCAGCCTGCTTCGAACCTCCGGGACTCTCGCGGCATTGGACCGAAAGCCGCTCCCTGCCGCGGAGAAGGTGGCGAGTCTCTTCGGGGGACCCGGAATTGACGCTGCGGCCCTAGAGATACTGGACAAGGGGCTACGGACGCTCCGACTCTAGGCGCACATCGGCATCTGGGCCCCCGAAAAATCCCCAATCTCACTTGCCCGTAGCCCTAAATCCTAAAAACCCCACTCCGCTCAGCTTTCGGTTTGGAGAACTTGCCCCAGTTCACCATCGACACACAAATCCACACTCAAACATATGCGTACTCAGCTAGAGAGCGAGCAAGCCCGCGCCTCGGTAGCAGCGGCCTGCGTGGCAGAATCAGCGCTGGCATCATCTCAAGGGGAAGCCAAACTGTAGTGACCGGAAATGTCCCAAGGACAGAATAAGGGTATTTTTGTTTGTTTGTTTTTCTTTCCACGTCGCCGGAACTTCTTCAACCTCGATACACCTGGATTTGTTTAATGCTACACCGGGGAAAAAAGGAGAGGCACATTCAGAGAGGCAGAGAGATCTATCTACTGGCTAAACCGGCGAGGAAGTGCGGGCAGAATCTATAGAGAAAGAAATTTGGAGAGGGAGAGACAAGGCTGTGCGGAAAGGTAGATTGGAGACCCAGGAAAGGGGTTGGTGCGCAGAGTCCTCCAAGGCCCCCGCGCGCACCGGCATTCCGTGAAAGGGAGAAAGCAGAAACCGAGAACAGAGAGTGACAGGGAAAGAGTCGCAGAAGAGGTTGGCCTAGGCACACAGCGAGCTTCCCTCCAGCTGAGACGCTGCATCCCGGGGACTGGGAGGGCGGCGTCGGGAGGCTAGGAGTCTAGGCTCTGCTCTGCGGCCAGAAAACACCCAAGACTCCAGGGTTCGTAGAGCCAAGACTGAGGCTCGATTTCGGCCCTGCGCCACCCCGAGACCCGCAGCCCGGAATCCAGGAAAGGTTGGCCCACCGCGGCCCGCCGATGGGCCTCTCTCTACGCGAGCCTTGGGAGCAGCCGCGGGGAACGACTCCGGCCCTGTGGCTCTGGGCTGGAGCCTACCCTGAGGGCGGGTGGGAATCGACAACCAGCCCAGAAGCTAGGAAGAGGCCCCGCCCTAAAGCTGGGGGCCCAGTTCTGGGAGCGGCTGAGGCCACTGCGGAACTCGCGGGATTCGGGGTCCGTGCAGCGCGCACGTGGCACCGCACCTTCCGCAGAAGGCGCCGCCGATGCCCAGCCCCGCCCCGCTGCGTTTGCTGGGTCTGGATGGTGTCAGGATTGAGAGTGGACGCTAAATCCCGACGAGTAGGTTCCGTACGGCCTAAGCTTGGGGCTTGCCCAGGGGCGGCGCCCGGGTGAATGGGGGCGCCTCTACACTGGCAACTAACTCCCCGGCCGGAGAGCGCAAAAAACGCGCAGCGCAGGCCAGCCGCCGACGCAGGTTTTCCAGCGGTGCCCGCGGTGTAAAAAGGCTGAAGAATAGTCTGGGTTGAAGCACCCATTTCTACTGGCACTGGGGTACTCTGCACAAAAAGGGCTTCGAACTCTGGCTGCTGGTTCGCTGGGACACCATGTGCTAGCGACTCGCCACCCAGAAACACTGGCGTAGTGCTAGAAAACCCGATTGGGGCTGCCTTTAGGGAATCTGAGGCTCATGGTGGGTTATTGCTATTCTTGCTTTACTTTACTGTCTGTCTTTCTTTAATTAGAAGTGTTATTGAGAGAAGCCTCAAACAGCGCAGACTCGGGTTATTTTAATGGGTTCATTTCAACTGAAATCGACTCAGTTCAGTTCCACGACTGGTTTCCAGCGCACGGGTACATATGGCAGACGTCAAGTGAATGCTGTGTACAGGGACGCGATTTGAGGGCAACTCTTGGAGAATTCTGAGATAAAATTCACTATCCTGTGATTACATTCACAATTATATGAATATGGAAAACAGGGAGTCAGTTGCATTTAAATTTTGCCAACACGTCCCAGCAACCCACTAGTATTACCTAAGAACCCAAAACGGGGTACTGAAAAGATTACTGGCACTCTGATTATTTAAGATAGAAAACAGCGTAAATCAGTTTATTTCTCCCTATATATCCTTTTAAATTTAACAATACCATGATTTGTAAGTAATAAAATCATATTTTGCCAAAGAAAATTTATATGTAGGATGTTTTACTTCTACCAATATTTATACGATGAACTGTTAGCTTTCCCCACCCCCTTTTTCTTCTGCTATTTCTCCCTGTAATGTAATGTGAACTTTAAATATTCATGCGCCAACCCGGACTTGCATTTATTTAATATGTTTTAAACTAATAACATTTTAATGTGATATAATTTGATTCCATGAAGTACAGGAACATAAAGGAGCCTACTTCACAAGCGATTTTGAGTGCGTGCACGGGTTAAACGATTCTTACAGTTTTTGGACACAGATCAGAATGTTAAATGGAGGTGAAGAGCCCCTGTAAGTAGGCCCTTTAATGTTCTCGCTTGCTTCATTCTCCATTTTTCTGTAATAACTTGAGTTGTGACAGAGGATCACAGCAAGAGTCGGGTGTTTTCCCTGGAGCCTGTAGGGTGACCTTGCAAATTGCCAAGTGAGTACTTCAGTCTTGTGGCAGGTTTTGGACTGATTTTTATTATTTCTTTTGAGGGGATGTTGTATGGAGAGGAAAGCAGATGGCAGGATAAAAAGTCTGGATTTGAGAGTATGCCTGAAATAAAACTGTGTGCTCTAGAATTCTTTCAGATTTGCTGCTGATTACCTGTTTTTAACAAATTGACCAGTTATTTGTTGGCAGCTTCCTCCAGGACTCAACCCAGAATAAGATGGGGGAAAGGAGCTAGGCTTAGGTCCAAAGGGCCTTTGAAGTGAGCAGGATAGCCAGTCCAGTGTCTAGCAACCTCCAGAGACACTTCCCCAAAGTGCTTATATTCTCTTTTACTTTGTATTTGAGGTGGGAGCTAAACCTTCAACACTGAATGCCAACTAAAAAATTGTCAGCAATAAGAAAAATTAAAGATGTCCCCTAATTTATTTTCAGGCAGATGAAAGTCATTTGGCATATCAAGTTGGTATGAGGAGCTTATGAACATAGAATAGAATGAAAAAGTTGTTTCCCCTTTAATCATGAAAATATTTCTAATGGCAAATCATGATGCTTTATTCTTGGTATCTACAAAAGTGTCTACACATCACACAAGGAAACTAACACTCCACTATTAGTAGTGAAGAATCCAAAGTGGAGCGTTGAAAAGATTGGAGGTCTAGGACAAACTATTCATATGGAAAGTATCATACTAAATTATTTATACTAAAATGCTGCTATAATTTCAATGAAAGCAATTTTTAGGACAAGTGTTGATAATTTTCTGGCGACATCTGTATAAATTCTCCCAGAAAAAAATTAAGGAATATATATCCAGATTTTGTATTAACAGCATATGTTTATATATATTATAGTTATATATATAATATATGAGGGGCTTCTTTTGTGCATAGGCAAATAGGGAACTCAAAGATGGGCTTCTTGTTAGGTACAAATTCTGAAAAATAAGGTATGAGATAGAACCAGCTTGGTGAACTGAAAGGGGGGCAATTTTTTTCCTAGTTTGGTATTACAGTTGGTGTCTCATGTCTCATGCAATTTGCACGTAGACTCCTGTACCCCATGAAGTGACAAAAGAGAATTAGGCAGGGATAGAAACCTGCCAGTGTCGGCAGGCGGTGACTCAAAGCACTCCTTTGGACACACGTTCCTGGTGCTGGGGAGTTTGCTGCCTCTAAACCAAGCCTGACCTTTTGTCTTTTGACCTCTGATGCATGAAATTAGGTGGCAAAAGAAAATGTGAAGAAAAGGATACAAAAACATGGAAAAACAGCCCTCTTTGACAATAGTCATTGTATTAGATCATAGAGGAGCTGCCCTGCTCAGCCCGAAGTGCTTGTTTGTAAGGCTTCGGGTCTTCCTGGCCACTGGTGTTCCTGTTCTCCTTTGTGGGAGATCTGCATTTGTTGGGGGAGGGATTAAGCACTCTTTTTAATTAAGCTTGGAGCTGGGTTTTGTCCCAGGTCCAAAGCCTGCCTAGCAAGTGCTTGGTTCCTCCATTTCCCCCTGAGGCCCTCAGTGCAGGCCCAGTGCCCAGGCTGTACCAGCCAGGACATCTTTTGGAGACCCAGAGGAAAGCTCTGTCCCTCATGCCCTTTTGGCCACCCAGGAGGGAGCTGTTTCCAGCGAGCACAGTGGTTGTGGTGGTGGTGGTGGGGGGTGTTGGGGGGTACCAGCGTGCTTCCAGGTCCAGAAGGGCCACACACTTCAAGTGGATAGCCCTCCACTCTCTCTCCTAATGTATTTGGGGGAATTTGATGCCTAAGGTCCTGGGGTGCCCTGTCCCCTCAATCTTAGGGGCCAATACAGTGCCCTCTACTGTCAGGAGTGCCAGAAAGGAGGGTTAGAATGCTAACAGAAGTGCCCTCAGGGAGTCTCCAGGCAGTGATCCCAGGAAGTGGTGCCCAATCCTGTCAAGAGCCCCAGCATGTCACTTGAACCCCAGATCCTGTTCAGAGAGGAGACAGACCTCTACGTAGACCGTAAGAATGTGTGGATGGATGTCACCGAAGGGGACTGTGGGAAAACGCAGCAGGGTGGTCAAACAGGACTCTGGAAAGGGGGAGGCCAGAGGAGGCCCCGCTGGGGGCGTGACCTCTATGAGTGTTGAAGGGTGAGTAGGACTTTGCTAGATACATATATTAAGTCCCCTACATACAGACAGACCTTCAAGTTGCACGAGTGTGCCCAGCTGTGCTGCTGTACTACTGTACTTTTCAAGGTACTGCACTGTAAGATTAAAAATGTTTTCTTTATTATTTGTTTGTTTACTATTTGTTTGTTACTATTATTTGTTTGTTTATTTGTGTGAAAATTATTATCAACCTGTTACAGTACAGTCCTTTATAGCTGATTGTATAGCGGATAGTTGGGGACTTAGGCTAACTTTGTTGGCCTTACAAACAAACTGGACTTACTAAAGCGCTCTCAGAATGGAACTCATTCAAATGTAGGAGACATACTGTAATGACACAGGGAGCATAATTAATGTCCCCATTTTGCAGGTGAGACTGCTGGAGAGCAACATATTGTGCTGGCCAGTAAGTTCATTTGGGGTTTTTCCAAACTCTGTAACAGAAAAACCTGAACAAACTTTTTTGCCAACCCAATATATGTCAAATACTATGAGAAGAGCTGGTTTTCCTGGTGGTTCGGTGGTAAAGAATCCACCTGCCAATTCAGAAAATCCGGCTTTGGTTTGGGAAAGGAAATGATAACCCACTCCAGTATTCTTGCCTGGAAATCCAATGGATAGAGGAGCCTGACGGGCTACAGTCCACATGGTTGCAAAGGGTCAGACACAACTGAGGGATGAAACAACGGTGGAAACAACATGAGAAGAGTGGACTAAAGGCTTAGGGGTGATAGGAATGGTAAATGATTCTGAGGGGAGGAATTCACAGTGAAGTTTGGGGCGTGGGGCAAGGAGGCTGAGCAAGGTGGGCAAGCCTCTGCCACCCTTCCCTTGAGACTGTCAGATTCTCTCCTTCCCATATGGAGTGGACCTATCAAAGGAAGAGATAGGAGAAAGGCTCTAGGACCAAGAAGAGAAACATAGGAAAGCCTAATTTCTATCAGTTTTCCATGTTTTGCCCTGGGAAAATCTACAGCATTCATTAAAAACCAAAAAACAGCCTGGAAAAAGAAAATAACAAACAAACAAAATCCCACATCAGCCTGGCATGTTCCTCATTCACCTTAGGAAATGAAGCTCCAGCTGGTGGTTACCCCTCACTGCTCAGGCCACACAGCCCTTATCTCTCTCCTGTCTGTGGCCCTGTGTGTCTGAGATGGAATGCTGTGTCCAGTTCTCACAGTCAGGGCTCTACCTCTGGGACCCCAGCTCTTCTGGCAGTAAGTCACTCAGTTCCCTGATGACAGTAGCTTCTAAACTTCAGTGTGAAAGGAGTCATGTGCAGATCTTTGGGTCCCAACTCCAGAGAGCCTGATTCAATGGTATGGGACTGAGCTTCAGACTGACTCAGGAAACAGAGTCCCCAAGGAGAGCAATCTTAAGATTTGCAGGTGGCACCCATGGGAACATCTGAATTTCCTTCTGATCTCTGCAAGACTCTCTTTCTTGCTGAGCCCTTCTGGTTAAGCACAGGTCATGCTGCCTGCTTCTGTGCGCTGCTGTTTCTGCGTTATGCACTCCATGAGTAAACATATCAAGCTCTCAATGGGCCCCACACTACTGCCTTTATCACACTGTTGTAGCAGTTTGCCCTTTCGCTTTCTATCATGATAACAGGAACGGTGTCAAATGCTCATTTGTGAGTCTGAGGAATGAATGAATGTGGTGAAGGGGAAATCCTCTGTGGACTGGGCCTCTGTGTTCCATAAGTCTAGGTCCTGCTATACCATATCCTAACAGTATGGCTTTACCTCCCTGTCCCTCGGTTTGTTACCCTATATAATGGGGAGATGAATTGCCATTCACTCAGTCTACTTCTCAGGGCTGTTGTGAGGAAGCTGGGCACTTGTTTCATGAAGTATTATTACAATGGGTTTAGATTCCCCAAGGCTGTTCAAAGAAAATGTTTTTTTGGTTGGCTAAATATATTTCTCCTTTGGTAGAGGAGTGGAAGGCCCAGCATTTGACAGGAGTGATGAGCGAAGGTTTGTATAGGAAGAAGCCGACAGTACTCATGTTGAAAAATTGTGCGGTTCTTTTCGAAGTATCCTTTACTGGCACTTCAAGAGAGAAAGCAAAGAACAAAAAATTCAACTCAAGCACATCTGAGAGCCATAGGTTAACAGCTGTCATGAAATTGCTGCTAAATTTCTGAAAAGACGGTGTTGGATGTAGAATTTCTGGGGGGATAAAAAACACAGCTGGGTGGAGTTGAAAAGGGAAGAAAACCTTTGATTCCAGACGGAAAATGAAAAGATATAATCCAGTCAATAATACATTAGTGAGGTGAACTCTGCTACACACACACACACATCTATACTTTATAGAAAAAATTTCATTCTGTGGGAAAGAAAACTCAGAAAAGATGAGTCATAAGTCATGCATTCTATCTGATTCTCCACTAACCCCTAACCCCAGGAGTCCTCCAATGGGCATTCTTTTCACAGAGAAGCCAAAAAAGGCCAGAACGTGTAAGATGGTACAACTAGGCGTTTATCAATTAATACATTGCTAATTAAGTAATAAATTAGGAAATAATTCATTAATAGCACAGGGAATTGGGGTAGTGAGCCTCATTACATTGCATGAGTTGTATCTAGTCTGGCCTCTCTATAGCTCCCCAGTGAATAATCATTGAGCCTGAGTTTGAGTAGCTCCAGGGACAGTGAGATTACTAGCCCCTTTTGAAATTGGTATTAATGGAATGGCCGCCAGGAGGTCCTTTCCTTCACTGAACATGCACTGGCCTCCATGTAGCATCTGTCCACTGGTCCTAGTTCTGCCGTTTTGTCCTCTGGTCCTAGTCATGGCCCTCAGGAAAGAACAAACAAGGTGGTATAAACTTTTCTTGGAAAATGTCTGCTTAGACAGTGCAGGGGGTTAGGGAGAGGGTTTCATTGTTTCTTCTATGTGACTGGACAAGTAATCCCAGCTAGAAGCAGTGGTCTTGGGATGTCATCTGGGGTAAGTATATTCAGGAGTTAAGCAAGAGTGGGATTATGGACCTGAGAGCCTAATCTGCAGAACGTTCTGGAATCCCATTCCCATAGCTGTGTCCCCATTGGCTACAGATTCCACCCAAGTCTGTCTTTAAAAGGACAGTGTTACAACCACCACTATGAAAGCACTGTTCCTGTGGTAGCCCTGGAAGACCATCACATCCAGCACCTTGCCCCTGTTTGACAGGTGGAGGCATTAAGGCCCAAAGAAAACAGAACTGCCAAAGGTGCCACACTGAGTTAGAGGGAGAGGCAGGGCTAATAAGCACAACTGACATTTCTTTAGTGCTCACTGTTTACAGGCCACTGTATTTCACACACACTGTCACCATGAGTTAGGTCTAGTCTGAACTCTGAGGCTCAGAGACACAGAAACTTGCCCAGGATCACGGAGTTAGGAGATGGCAAGGCTGGAATTTGAAAGCCAGTTCTGAATTCACAGCCAAATTTCTTTTTTTTTTAAATTTTAATTAATTACTTTTTTATTTGTTGGGTATTTGCTGTGTGTTTGTTGCTGCATGCACGCTTTCTCTAGTTGCAGTGAGCAGGGCTACTCTTGAGTTGCGGTGCTTGGTCTTCTCCTTGCAGTGACTTCTCTCCCTGTGGAGCACAGGTTCTAGGCGCATGGGCTTCAGTAGTTTCTGCTCAAGGGCTCTAGAGCATGGACTGAGTTGCTCCACAGCATGTGGAGTCTTCCTGGACCAGGGATTGAACCTGTGTCCCCTGCATTGGCAAGTGGATTCTTACCCACTGTACCACCAGGGAAGTTCCCAAAGCCAAATTTCTTAACTGCTAACACTATACTGCTTCCCTAGAGCCCAGTCCTCCTCCCTCCCCGACTCACCCTCACCCAGATTCTACCCCTCTGCCACACTGACTCCTAAAAAAAAGATGCACCTGGACACAGTTTTGGAGGGTTTGTAAAGTACTTTGGTGACTTCCTCACACTTTATCTCAGGGGATCCTAACAACATACCTGGGGGACAGCCTGAGTAGAAATTTGCACTACCATTTCACAAGGCAGGATCAGTTGGGGTCCCTTTGATCTGACTGGACCTTCTCCACCACTCTCTTATCCATCTGAGTGGAAGCCTGGCAGGTTGAGAAATATATAATGTAAGAATGGGGAACCCAGGCCCCATTGACAAGACAGAGAGGAACAGACATCTGAAACTGGCTGGGGAAACTTTTAATCCAAAAGAAAAAAAGAGTGCATTTTCTTTCTCTATATGTTTTAAGTAGAATAATGAGATAATCTTGGATTAAAAAAAAATAAACCCTACTGTTTATATTTTAATTTATTCTTAGAAGGGTAGAAAGGTCTAGAGGAAATGCAATATGTGGGTCTTATTTTATAATTTGTGATCGTAAGCCACATTTAATCCCTTTCTTCAGTGAAAGGATTTATGAAGGATACAACAAAATGTAACTTATCTGTTGCTTTCATTGTATTTTTTCAAGATTTTTATTTAGTTCACAATGTTACAACAATAAAGGAAATTAAAAGGAGAGAAAATTATCCATAATCCTACCATCCTAACAAATGAACTGCTCAGTGTTTCTCTTCTGTCCTGACTTACATGCTAGTTAAATTTACATAGGTAATTTATTAGTGTAGTTACCGCTTGGTATTCAGGTTTCTTACTTAACAGTTTATCATTATAATTCCACATTGTCTTCATAATTATCATTTAAAATAGCATTTTAATAATATTTCATAAAATAATTATTTTAATGGCTGCTTAATACCATTTTAAATGGATATGTCATTCCTTAGTATTGTGTATTTAGGAAGACTCAAATTTTCACTATCACAGATAATCCCAAAGTGCATGTCTTCATACCTCTCACTTTCTCCTTTTTTTTTAATCTCCTAAAATCTCCAGATCTAGATTTGCTAGGTCAGAGGGCCTTTGCATGGTTCTTGTTACCTGTGGGAAAATCACTTTGCAAAACGCTTTTATAAATTTATTTTGCCTCCAATAATGGATGAGTGCTATAATTTCATACCATTCCCTTGCCTCAACTAAAGGAAATCTACTAACAAATGAAAGATAATGTGATAAGGAGCAATTTTACCCCTGAAATAAATGGTATGACAAACCTGTCATCAGTTCTCTACTCTCTTATCTGTGTTGCTGTCATAAATTAAATGACTTTACCAAGAATGTGAGGAAAGCACCAGAGCAATTGCTATACCCACTTTATAGCTGAGGAAACTGAGTCTCAATCCCTGGTTTTGCCCACAGATGCCCAGTAAGCCCTAGAAAATAAAGGATACTCTTTATTTTCGTGGGCTCCAAAATCACTGCAGATGGTGACTGCAGCCATGAAATTAAAAGATGCTTGCTCCTTGGTAGAAAAGCTATGACCAACCTAGATAGCATATTAAAAAGCAGAGACATTACCGACAAAGGTCTGTCTAGTCAAAGCTATGGTTTTTCCAGTAATCATGTATGGATGTGAGAGTTGGACTATAAAGAAAGCTGAGCTCTGAAGAATTGATGCTTTTGAACTGTGGTGTTGGAGAAGACTCTTGAGAGTCCCTTGGATTGCAAGGAGAACAAACCAGTCAATCCTAAAGGAAATCAGCTCTGAATATTCATTGGAAGGACTGATACTGAAGCTGAAACTCCAATACTTTGGCCACCTGATGTGAAGAACTAACTCATTGGAAAAGACCCTGATGCTGAGAAAGATTGAAGGCAGGAGGAGAAGGGGCGACAAAGGATGAGATAGTTGGATGGCATCACCGACTCGATGGACATGAGTTTGAGCAAGCTCCAGGAGTTAGTGATGGACAGGGAAGCCTGGTGTGCTGCTGTCCGTGGGGTCAAAAAGAGTTGGACACAACTGAGAGACTGAACTGAACTGCCCAGTGAGTTAGTGGAGGCGGTGAGATTTTTGTGATATCATTCTTTGTAGTGAATCAAAGTTTTGTGATTGGTTTCTTATAACCTCATGGCATATCCTGGGGTGTTTATTACTCCCTTGGGTTTTTGGAGAAGCTGGGAAAATATATCCACATCAAGTAAATTTGCAACTTTTTTTTCTCCTTTGGCTGTTTGCGTGCATTTCAGGAATCTTGGTAGCAGGAATCTCAGTTTCTGGACCAAACTGAGTCTTAAGCACTGCACTTCCAGGGAAATCTCATATTTGTCATTTCTTTTTAAGCAAGCATCATAGACCTTCTTGCTTCCAACTGCTACTCAAAGCATGGGCTCACCTGGGGGGAGATCTTTGATATATTCTTGCCAGAGAATCTCTGAACTTCAGAGCTTGAAGGAACATCAGAGATAATCTCATCCATTTGGTTTATTTTAGAGATGACAAAGCTGAGTCCCTGAGAGGAGAAAGGACTTGCTCAGGTTTATTCAGAGTTGGCAGCAGAGTCAGTATCCACGTCATTTTCTACCTTCTGGTTTAAAATGTTGTCTCAGCACATTAGTGGGTCCGTTGTGTTTTCTGAGCTAGTAATACTGTGACTATTTCAGGGTCAAAACTATTTGGGAAACACTGGATACCTTATGTTTCCTTTGAAGCTCTGTGGTGAAATAAGTCTGGTAATATCAAGTTAAAAAACAATTTTATTAATTGAAAGTCTTTAGTACTCCAAATGACATTTGCTTTTATTTATTTATTTTGGTGGGATTTTTTTTTAGGTGGGTTTTGAGTAAATATTTTTTTTACTAGATTTTATGTATAAATTTAATATTTGTTATATAGTTTTTGACTCAGTAGTACATACACATGGCTCAAATTTCAAAGGCACAAAAGGGATCTGAGGAAGAGCCTTTTCTTATCTGTTCCCTCAACCACTCAGGTCCCATCCCAATCTGGCAATCAGTGTTCCCAGAATACATCCAGAGGTAGTTCATTGGTGTACACTCAACAAAATAGCTCCGTGTCACATGTTGGTACAAAAAGAACTTTCTCATTGTTTGTTCCTATAGCATGGTGTTCTGATCAATATTTGAATTTCCAACTGGAATATAGTCTCCACCCTCAAGGGCACACAGATTCCTGGAAAAAATGAGGTATCTTCATTATGATCCCTAAAAGAGGTAGGAATTGCTCACGAGAAGCATACAAAGTGTGGTGAGCATGTGGAAGAAAGAAACGATCCCTCTCAGGTAGGTGTGGTTTGGGGTAGGAGCTGTAACCTGGGAAGGTAACTGAGGCAGGAGAGTCTCAGTTGAGGGATAGCTCCAAGCTGTTACTCATCACACTGACCTTTATTTTAAAGCAAAGAAGCCCTGGATATCTGTATCTGGCCAATATCAACATTTAGATGCTAGGCACAAAAGCTTCATTTTTATTAGCTATATTGGTTGCCCATATATCAGAACCAGTCTTAAAGTGGAATCAGACATGTATATCAGATATCATTTGGAGTAATGAGTGTATTTTCCTAATCTTTCCAACACCAACCTTACAACTCATCTCCAGTAGCATGCATACTAATTAATTTGTTTTCCATATAGTAATAAGATTAGCAACCTCGCATTTACACGGGGTACTGAGTCATGTTCAAATAAAACAAGTTCTAATGAGAAAAATTGGATGCGGCAGCAAATCATGTCCCACTTGGCATCCAGGTTTATGTGTGTTTGTCTGTCTTTGTTATACTTATTTGTGTCAGGATCTCACTGTAAACAAGATGATTTCTTTCATGTTGGGTTAGTCTGGGTAAATTTGTTTAATGAACAACAAAGTCATTGTAAACACTGCACAAATCTGAATGCCTTGCAGCTTGGCTAGGAATCTTTTAAGCTGCTGCAAAAAATAAAAGGTGTCAACAGGAAAACAATAGTGGGGGGGAAATGCTATTAATATATACGCTCTTATGCAGCCTGGACCAGCTATTTCCGGATAGTTGAAGAGTTCATGGTGAAATGGGATGTGACCTTGGACAGTCACTCTGCCTCCTCTAATCTGAGCCTCAGTTTCTCCCTCTGTCAATTGGACAGAGTTTTCTAGGCATGTGAATGTCCCATCAGAATCAACTGGGGGGGGGGGTCTTTAAAAGAACACAGGTGGCCAAGCTGTTTCACTAAATCCCAGTCCTTTAAAATTCCAGTTTCTAAGGGTCACTGTCCCAGAATCTGTATTTAAAAAAATAAGTTCCTCAGGGACTTCCCTGGTGATCCAGTGGTTAAGACTTTGCTTTTCAGTGCAGGGGACACAGGCTCTATTCTTGGTCAGGGAGCTAAGATTCCCACATACTTTATGGTTTAAAAAACTACAACATTAAACAGAAGCAATATTGTAACAAATTTAATAAAGACTTAAAAAAATAAGTTCATCGAGTGATTTAATGACTAGTCTGGTTTGATCCTTACTGGACTAGACAGATTACCAAGATCTTTTCCAGGTCTTAGGTTGTTTCTTCCTGATTTCATGGCCATAAAACCCCATGATTCTAAAACCTCATTTTAGAAATACTGTTGCTTTCATTTGAGCCAAGAAAAAGAACCATTTATGGTGCCAGGAACCTGGATTCTAGTTCTTTGACAGATGAAGGACCAAACGTCACTATACTCTGAATCTGTCTCTTCATTCACAAAACAAGGGCTCTGAACCAGGCAATGTCAGAAGGTCCTTCCTCTCTGACGTTCCAGGGCCCAATTTCTGACCCCATTGGGAATCTCCATCTGCATATAAACTGCCATCTAGTTCACTTTCAAAAACAGATATTGGCATGAAGGCTGGTTGTGGTCATCTGCAGTAACCTACTCATTCTTTCTGAGGCCAAGAGTACCTCTTCTGGCCCCTCCCTCATGGTAGGTTCTGCTCTATCTGGCACTTTCCTGAATAAGAGCCAAGAGGGTGTGCCCTGGCTGACAGCCTGGCACTTCCAAGACCCTCATTGTTTTCCCCCCATTTGAGACTCAATTCATTTCAGCTTTTCTTTCTCCTTCATGGAAGGATCTATATCTCCAGGCAGCGACCCACTCTAGTACTCTTGCCTGGAAATTCCCATGGACGGAGGCACCTGGTAGGCTGCAGTCCACGGGGTCGCGAAGAGTCAGACACGACTGAGCAACTTCACTTTCACCTTTCACTTTTATGCATTGGAGAAGGAAATGGCAACGCACTCCAGTGTTCTTGCCTGGAGAATCCCAAGGATGGGGGAGCCTGGTGGGCTGCCGTCTATGGGGTCGCACAGAGTCGGACACGACTGAAGTGACTTAGCAGCAGCAGCAGCAGCATACTCTCCACCATTCCCAGCCCAGATGCTCCTGTGTATTGATAGTGAGACCCACAAAACATCTGAGGAATAAATGAACAGGTGAGTGAATGAAAGTCACCTGAGGCACTGAATGTTAGGCTCCAGCCTAACATTAGGCTCCAGCCCTAACATTCAGTGCCTCTTGGTCCTCAGTGGGGTCCGTACTCAGTGAGGTGGAGAGAGAAGGCTTGTCAGATCTACAGACTGCATAGGAGTGAGCTAACAGCTTGGTCCCTTTGCCCAAACAGAGCTCTTTGTCAGTTTTCTAACTTCATATGAATGGGATCATATTGGGTGTATTCTCTATGTGTTTCCTCTTTTACCCAATGTCACACTTTATTTCTTGACTGGAGGAGGGGTTACCAGCATTTGCTTCATTCATTAAACTATACACATGTTCTTTATGTATTTTTCAGTGTGTTAGTCAGTCAGTCATGTCAACTCTGTGACCCCATGGACAGGCTCCTCTGTCCATGGAACTCTCCAGGCAAGAAGACTGGAGTGGGTTGCCATTCCCTTCTCCAGGAAATCTTCCCAACCCAGGGATTGAACCCAGGTCTCCCATATTGTGGGCAGATGCTTTACCATCTGAGCCACCAGGGAAGCACATTTTTCAGTATCTGTCACAATTAAAGAAGGAAAACTGAGGGAGTCCAACACGGTTACTGTTCAATTTTGTCCTCAAGAGACAATCTAGAATGTCTTAGAAAAAGACTCTGCTGGGGCTTCCCTGGTGGTCCGGTGGTTAAGACTTCACCTTCCAATGCAGGGGTTCGGGTTCCATCCCTGGTTAAAGAGCTAAGATCCCATATGCCTTGTGGCCAAAAAACCAAAACATAAAACATAAGCAATATTGTAACAAATTCAGTAAAGACTTCTTTCAAAAAAGAAAAAGACTGTTCCTCTTAGGGAAAAGTGACTTGGGAATCTTTTACAAAGTATAAAGATCCTTGGGGAAGTTTTTCCACTTGGGGACATAACCTCACAGCTTCCTAATTACCTTCCTTTTTTTTTTTTTTCACTACTTAGTGAACATTCACTTTACAAACAGCAGCACTGCCCTCCCTTTCTACCTCAGACATAAACCCTTGTGCCTTCACCAGCAAGTCCTGTAGCTTGCCTGAGCTCTGGTTTCTCCACATGAAAAATGATGGCGTCGCCTGCAGCTGGTGGTAGCAGGGTGAGGTGGGCACACACACAAATGTGGTTTCAAGACCCAATCTGTCATACCTATGATCAGGTCTGAATCCACACATGTGGCAAAGTAACAGTGTGGAAAATGGGGGCTACAGGCTTTGTGTTGATAGATAAACCTGAGAAAGAGTGGGGAAATCACTTTCTATTAAAAGCCCCAGTTCAGTAACACTTCAGTGTTACCTGCCTGAGCTGCCTTACGCATTGCTCTGTGGGGAGGCCGGGTTTAATGAAGTAGGATAAACCACACAGGCACATTAGTTAGCCTCAGCACAGGCAGGATTAACTTTACACTCCATTTGCAAGAGCAAATCTCCTCTCCTAGAGTTTGTTATAAAGGGATTTAGAATCACAGGATGATGGAGCTGGAAGAGAGCTCCTAAGACATCATCATAATCCTCCCCCGCCATTTTACAGAGGGTCAAAAACTGAAGTCCAGAGAGCGGAAGGGACGTGCCCAAGGTCACCTACTGAATTAGCGGCGGAGCTCAGGTTGGAACCTGGGTCTCCTGATCCCCAGGCCTGTGTCCTCAACATTTTCCGATGAATTACTACCTGGCTGTCTTGAAACAAGAGTGGTTTTCTTGATGGCTTTACTCCATACCCCTTCACGGGTGTGTGAACAAGCCAGGTGATTCTGAGGAGGAAGAATCTGTTGCACGGGTTGCATTAGGAACATTCTGAGATTTTGGGTTATTCTAGGAACTGTACCCTAGGGGCTAAATGCAGATAGCCCTTATAATGCCAGAAGCAGCATCAGCAGCTAACAATATTTAACACTCACCATATATTGCTAGGCTCTGTTCTATATTCTGTAGAATGTTAGTGTTAGTTGCTCAGTCGTGTCCAACTCTTTGAGACCCCATGGAGTATAGCCCGCCAGCCTTTTCTGTCCATGGAATTCTCCAGGCAAGAATAGTGGAGTGGGTTGCTATTCCCTTCTCCAGAGGATCTTTCTGACCCAGGGTTTGAATCTGCATCTCCTGTGTCTCCTGCATCGCAGGCAGATTCTTTACTGCTGAGCCACCAGGGAAGCTCATATTCTATATAAGTGCTTCCTGTATTTTCATTCATTCAGCCTTCACAACAATCCTGCAAGGCATTTATTATCATGTACATACTAGCATCATCCTCATTTTACAGAGGAGGAAACTGAAGCAGAGAGGCTAAGTAACATGCTCAGGGTCACAGATTGCAAATTGCTAAGCTGGGATTTGAAGCAAGGAATCCAGCTCCAGAGTCTGGGCTCTCATAGTCGAGCCCCATCTACCTTTGTGCCTATCCCACCTTTCTTCTGGATGCCACCCTCCAGTAAACATATACTCCTCCTCTCTCTTGTGTATTGTCCTCCTCTCTGGCCATGCTATACTGAGAGCTTCCAGTTCCTGAACTTCTGCTTCCTTTTCCTGGAGGACCCTTTTCTTATCTGCACCTGTCAAAGATCTTCAAGGCCCAGTCCAAATGCTCTAGATAGAACCTCATATCTAGAATCTCTCTCTTTTCTATATTTGTGATTCTTACCCTTTTTTCAGAGGGTGCTTCATGTTTTCAAGAGAGATGGATGTTCTTCCAGAACCACTCTCTAACCTCCCCACTGCTGGGTGCCCTTACAGGCCAGCCTCTGTAGATGCCATCAACCAGACCTTCTTGTCCTTGTATTTTTTTTTTGTTCTTTTTGGTTCAGCCAATGAGAGGCATCAGATAGAAAGCTGAGGACAGGAGAAGACAGAAGTGAGAATGTTTATTTCTTTGATGCTCTGAATAGGATATAGCTGGGGATGTGGGCTTACAATGAAGAAAAGTAAGATGCTGTTTAAGACTTTTCTATGCTTCTCTGGTTCACCAGAATAATCCTTAGCATGACATTCAAGGCCCTTTGTGGCCTGGTCCCTGCTCAGCTGGCAGTTTCATTTCTCCCCAGGGACCTCTCTGTGACATATCATAACAGAGGGGTCTGAGGTCCTGCGAGGAGAAAGGTGAGGGGAACACAAAGGCTGCCTTTAGAGTCATCAAATGCCCCTTTGACAGGGAGGGTCAGGAGACCTTCTGACCAGTTTCTGGAGTCAGAATCTTCTGCCAACTGCACATCTCAGAGAAGAGCAGCAAGGATGAGTCAGCAGCAGGTCTGAAGAGTGACTGGGAGATGCAGTGGGAGCCAGGAGAGACATCATACTGGGAAGGAAGAGGGATCTGGGGTGGGGGGAAATGGGGTGGCCTGGATCCATGCTGGAGGTCAGAAGAGCTGCATAGATGGGAACGAGCCAAGAATATTGGACTCCCCAGAACTGAGAATCAGGCTGATGATGGGGAAGGCTATGGAGAAGTAGATTTGAGCTTCCTCAGGGAATATTTTTCTACCAACCAAGTCTGCCACTGTTAGGTTTACCTGGGGGCTGTGAGGCCCAAATCAAGGAAAATAAGGGACAAAAGCCCAAATCAAGGAAACCTAAGGGAAAAAAGAGACTATTTGAGTTCATGTAAATGGGTAGTTCAGGGTAGAGTTTGAGGGTGTCGTTGGATGTCTTGCCACTCCTTCTTGGTTCTGGCTTTGTACTAGTTGAGTTCTCTCACTGTGCAGCTGGGCATTGCAGACATAGCTTCAATTCCTACTCTACCCAATCTCAGTGAACCTAATTGAAGAGCATATATACAGCCTCAGAGAAGAACTTTGATAGGTCCATGTCCAGAACCAAGCCAACCACTTGGCTGGAAATAGCTGATTGTCAGGCCTGGTCACCTGTAAACCATATCAGATAGTATCCAACTAGGAAACAGAAAGAATTCTGAACAGAGGGAATTTATTGGTTATACACAATGGATGGAAAGGCTTCAGGAGCCTTCATGAGAATAGTGAAGCAACCCAGATATTAGCAGGCTACTGCTAATCCTAAATTCATGGGATGAGAGAGGTGATGGTGCTGGAGGGGTCACCTAGTAGAAGGTGGACCACGGTGGGTCTGTGCAGTGGGATTTGGATCTAAGCCATGGGAGAAATGCAGCTACAGTGCAAGACTCTGAATCCATCTCTCCCTATACAGAGGGGGACACAAAGGGCTTCTCCCTTTCTTCCCCCTCCAATCTCCTGCCAATGCCTCCCATTGATCAGACCCACCAGAACCCAGCTGACATGGGAGTCTGGGACTGAGGACCTCTGCGGTTAGTCCCCTCCCCTCTGCCATACAAAGAAGGGCAGAGGAAAGGCAAGAAGGGGTGTGAGGGCAAGCAGACCAGGGAGCAGCATACCACCCATGTCCTGTTAGAACCACTTGGCATAAAGAAGTAGCTGTTCCCCCAAGCAAGTTGGTGCTGTTATCAGAAGGGGAAAAGAATGCTAGACAGCATTTACCAGCTGTCCAAGTATACAGCAGGTTGCTTTGTGAGGTAGTGAGATGTCCATCACTGAAGGTGTTAACAGACTGGATGCCTGTAGTCATGGATCCGAAGGGGCATTACTGAGTATAATGGAAGATGATTAGGACTGTCCCTAAATCCCTTCCATTCTTACCTTGTATATTTCCTGTTTTTAGACATGTTGTTTTTTCCATAAGCCTAGGTCATTCATTTCTGTGATTAAAAGACTAGCAAACTTGTAAACTGCAAGCAGATTTGATTTGTAACAAACTGAGGAACCAACTGGGCCACTGGTTGGAAATATTTCCCACTTGCATCTGGTCTTTCTTGCTACATCTTTGCTAGTGTGTCAGCAGTACTGTTGCCAAAAATGAGACCTAAAAGTTTACTTTTACCCTTTTGGCAGAATCAATAAACTGGATTATTAAAGTTTTGTCTTCCCTCTTTGAAACTCCCAGAAGAAAAGAAATCACAAGAACAGATCTTGGCATAGAAAGAAAATGAGACAAAGAATGTAATCATACTACTAGTGAATGGTTTTCAGACTGACATCTGTACATTAAGAATATGTAAAAATACCAATTTCATGCTCTGACAACTTATTCTGCATCAGGGGTGGGGTAATGCCTTGGGAATGCCACATGTCAAAGCATTACATAATGTCAGTTATTCATGTGCGCCTTTGATGAGATATCACTGGGAATGGGAATTCCTTAAGGGAGAGATGTCTTAAGAAGAGGGAGGGAGAGGGGAAGCAAAAGGAAAGGAACGAAAAGGAAGCAAAGAAGAGACAAAGGAAGAAAGCTTCCAAGTCAGAATAAAAGAATGACTGTACGAAGAAAAGTTACTATACACATATATATTTAAACATATGTACAAACCCAATCAAAGCAACCGTGCGGAGGAGTTACACATCTACTTTTATTTTCTACAGTTAGAATATCCACGTTGGATTTTTTTCATATGTAAAAGTTATTTTTCACCTGCATTTTTATAGTATCAACAAATACCTCACCCAAATGCATAATTTCATACAGTGGCTATCATATAAGTAAAAATTCACATTTTCTAAGTTCTTTATCATAACAATTTCCCCATATTATCATATAGGCTTCACAAAGACCAATTAAATTACTTAAGGATATTCCAAAGTATACTTGTGCTAAAATTTACTTATCTATTCTTGTGTCATTGGACTTCTAGGGTTCCTCCTCCTTTTTCCATAATTACAGATAACGGCAGATGCACATCTTCATACATTCAATGCTTTCAACAAACTTTTCTATGACAGGTACTGTGTTAGGCAATAGTGATTATCTGGAAGGATTCCACTTCTGGGTCAGGAGGGAAATACAAATGAACGCACAATTACAATTCAGAACTCTAACCGTCTGCTACCTGATGTGTGGTTCACAGACCAGCAGCATCAGCTTCACCGGGGATCTTGTTAGAAATGGAAAATCTTAGGCCCCACCCCAGACCTACTGAATCAGAATCTGAATTTTAACAAGATCCCCAAGTGATATGTGTGCACATTACAAGTTTGAGAAACTGCCAATCCCAATCCTCTCCTGTCTGCCTTGGCAGGTCACTGGATTGATCATTCTCAAGTCTTCCTTGCCTTTCCAGTTTCTTTTCTATTTTTCCACAGCCACAAACATGCTCAGGTCTGTCTTAAAAACATGCTAAAACCCCTCAAACCTTAACGTTACTTTCGTTCTGCTAAAACCCTCAAAAGACTTGCCATGTGTATTCTCCATAACAGAACTTCTCTCACCAGGGATTGAACCCATGACCCCTGCAGTAGGGGCTCAGAGTCTTAACCACTGGACCACCAGGGAAGTCCCTAACCTCATATTATTGATGACATGCTTTGAGATTTCTTTTATGGAATCTGATGATTCTTAAATAGATTAGGATCTCAAAAGTCTTGCTAGTCAATGTTCATTAAACAGTCACTTAGATCTAAGCCTTGAGGCACAAATCCAACTAGGAATAATAACGAATGAGAGTAGATCCTTGAAATACTAGCTCCCTGTCCCTAGGATATTAACATAGTGAGACTATTATTACTTATATAGTTTGATTTATGGTATATATTTTTAAAATTTCATGATTTCATAAGGAAAAGCAGTCTCCAGGAAAAATTAAAAGCCATTGATATGAATGTCTAAATTTTCAGGAATGATTTCATAGCCTGGATGAAAATTGTGTGCTCTCTCCATCACCTCGCAATTTGAAGAACTGAAAAATCATGAATAATAAAAAAGGATGTTAAACTTTTCAACAGATCCAGATGGGTACCAATGTCATTGAGAATTCCTGAGAATCACCTTGATTGCTGCTTCAGACTAGGAGCCTGAATTAATATTGCTTCCCATTTGGGCTTTAAGTGACACAGTTTCTATAATTACATTTTAAAACAGTACTGACGTTGTCTATTATTTTTGGCAAATGAAAAACATCCAAACTTTAAAGGGTAACGTTCAGTCATTTCACTTGCCACTCTCTATTTCTGCTTTAACCTTTCAGAATTGGGTGCAGCTGAAAGAATGAAGGACTGTGAACTGGAAGCCAGCACTAACATTTTTACTGGGTACTTGCAAACTCTGTCTTCATTTTGGGTCCTAGATTTCCCTTCTGTAAAATAATGGAGCTGTTGTCCTAGATGTCCCTTTCAGCCACTGTTCTAGAGTTTCTTATTCAACAGTCACTGGATGAAGAGAAATTGTCAATGAAATGACAGGGCAGCCATAAGAACTCTAGTCTCTTTTTTCAGGGCTTGAAGATGGCTTTTTTTTTTTAAGTACTTTTTTTTAAAAACATGGACCATTTTTAAAGTCTTTGTATAATTTGTTACAATATTGCTTCTGTTTTATGTTTTGGTTTTTCAACTGAGAGGCATGCGGGATCTTAGCTCCTTGACCAGGGATCAAACCCGTATCCCCTCCATTGGAAGTCTTAACCACTGGACCACCAGGGAAGGCCCCCATAAAGAATTCTTATTCTTGTTTTCTAATCTTAGGGAGCAGGGAACTGGGTCCATCTGTGGATCATGTTGCTCATCATTCCTACTCTCCCTCATCTCCCAATCTCCCCATGTCATGCCATGTTCTGGACAGTGGGAGTCACTGATTGTTTCTCAGTGTGAGAGTCACACTTACCAGTTTTCTTTGCTTATCTTATTCCTTTATCAGGAGATCCCCCTGCCTTCTCTACTAGTAAACTCTTATTCTTTTCAGTTTTACTTTTACTTTTATATTTTGACATAATTTTAGACTTAAATATAAATTGCAAAATGAGTACAAAGAATTCTCAAATACTTTTTACCCAGAATCCCCAAATGTTAACTTTTTATCACATTTGTGTTATCATTCTCCCTTCTCTCTTCCTTTCCTTTGCCTCCAACACAATTTTTTTCTGAATCACTTGAGAATCAGTTTCAGACCTGATATCTTTTTACTGCAAGTACTTCAGATTATACAGTCTAAAAAGACAAGGACATTCTGTTACACAGGGATTGCCAGATGGCTCACTGGTAAAGAAGCTGCCTACCAACGCAGGAAACATAAGAGATGAGCGTTTCATCTCTGGGTCAGGAAGATCTCCCAGAGGAGGAAATGGCAACCCACACCAGGATTCTTGCCAGGATAATCCCACAGACAGAGGAGCCTGGTGGGCTATCGTCCATGTGGTCACAATGAATCGGATGTGACTGAGCACACACATTCTCTTACATAACTGTAATACAAATATAAAGGACTGTGGGCCATGGGGGCCAAATCCAGAAAAAAAAAATCAGGAGAAGAAACAGCTACACAGCAGTGTCATCAAATCTAGCTTTATTTGGATTTTGCCATTTGTCCCAATAATATCCTCTATGGCAAAAGGAAGTCCCAGATCACACATTGAATTTATTATGTATCATGTCTCTTTTATTCTCCTTTAGTGCAGGAGAGTTCTCTGTCATGGTTTTTATGACACTGACATTTTTGAAATGTTTGAAGGGTCAAGTATTTTGTAGAATGTCTCTCCATTTTTTTTGGTCTCAGTTTCCTCATGATTACATTCAGCTTATATGCGTTGGTAGGAGTACCACAGAAGTGATGTGTTCTTCCCAGTGAATCACATCTCTCTCTGTAAGTGAAAGCCCCTCTTTCTTCCCTTCCACTCCGACTCCCTTCTTCAGAAGTCAGTAATCACTGTTATAGATTGGCATCCATCCAGTATTTTCTCTAGGCATTTATGTAAAGACATATCTACATATAGCCACACATAGAATCTTTATAAACTATAACAAAAATGAGTTCATAATGTACCTCAGTTCAGTTCAGTTCAGTCGCTCAGTCGTGTCCGACTCTTTGCAACCCCACGAATCGCAGCACGCCAGGCCTCCCTGTCCATCACCGACTCCCAGAGTTCACTCAGACTCACGTCCATCGAGTAAGTCCTGCCATCCAGCCATCTCATCCTCTGTCGTCCCCTTCTCCTCCTGCCCCCAAACCCTCCCAGCATCAGAGTCTTTTCCAATGAATCAACTCTTCGCATGAGGTGGCCAAAGTACTGGGGCTTCAGCTTTAGCATCATTCCTTCCAAAGAAATCCCAGGGCTGATCTCCTTCAGAATGGACTGGTTGGATCTCCTTGCAGTCCAAGGGACTCTCAAGAGTCTTCTCCAACACCACAGTTCAAAAGCATCAATTCTTCGGCACTCAGCCTTCTTCACAGTCCAACTCTCACATCCATACATGACCACTGGAAAAACCATATCCTTGACTAGACGGACCTTAGTCGGCAAAGTAATGTCTCTGCTTTTGAATATGCTATCTAGGTTGGTCATAACTTTCCTTCCAAGGAGTAAGCGTCTTTTAATTTCATGGCTGCAATCACCATCTGCAGTGATTTTGGAGCCCCCAAAAATAAAGTCTGACACTGTTTCCACTGTTTCCCCACCTATTTCCCATGAAGTCATGGGACCAGATGCCATGATCTTCGTTTTCTGAATGTTGAGCTTTAAGCCAACTTTTTAACTCTTCTCTTTTACTTTCATCAAGAGGCTTTTTAGTTCCTCTTCACTTTCTGCTATAAGGGTGGTGTCATCTGCATATCTGAGGTTATTGATATTTCTCCCGGCAATCTTGATTCCAGCTTGTGTTTCTTCTAGTCCAGTGTTTCTCATGATGTACTCTGCATATAAGTTAAATAAGCAGGGTGACAATATACAGCCTTGACGTACTCCTTTTCCTATTTGGAACCTGTCTGTTGTTCCATGTCCAGTTCTAACTGTTGCTTCCTGGCCTGCATACAGATTTCTCAAGAGGCAGGTTAGGTGGTCTGGTATTCCCATCTCTTTCAGAATTTTCCACAGTTTATTGTGATCCACACAATCAAAGGCTTTGGCATAGTCAATAAAGCAGAAATAGATGTTTTTCTGGAACTCTCTTGCTTTTTCCATGATCCAGCGGATGTTGGCAATTTAATCTCTGGTTCCTCTGCCTTTTCTAAAACCAGCTTGAACATCAGGAAGTTCACGGTTCACGTATTGCTGAAGCCTGGCTTGGAGAATTTTGAGCATTACTTTACTAGCATGTGAGATGAGTGCAAAATATACCTATTGCTCTGCAATTTGTCTATTTCACTCAACTGTATGTCTTGGAGATCTTTCTACGTAAGTATATTCTGATTTATCACATTCTTTCAAAAGCAGCATAATATGAAAAAAATAGTATAGCTATATCCTTGTTTATTTCATGCCCTAGGGCTCAGTTGGTAAAGAGTCTGCCTGCAATGCAAGAGACCCAGGTTCAATCCCTGGGTTGGGAAGATCCCCTGGAGAAGGAAATGGCAAATCACTCCAGTATTCTTGCCTTGGACAATTCCATAGACAGAGGAGCCTGTAGACCATGGGGTCACAAGAGTTGGACAAGACCGAGCAACTAAACCTATTGATGAACATTTATGTTGTTTTCCTTTCTATCACAATCTTTCTACATATATTTAAGAACATAATTCACAATTTTGATGGATCCTGTCAACTAGCTCCCTTAAAAGGCTTTTCCAACTGGTATTTCTATCCACAGTGTATGAGGTCATTTGCATTTTTCTGATTATTAGTGATGCTGAATACCTCTGATTGTAGTTCACAGCCTTTTGGATTTCTTCTGTGAATGGCATGTTGGTGTTCTTTGCAGACAGAATGTTGGACTGTTGTTTTACTAACCACTTACTTGGCCTCCTCTGCAGAAGGAGGCTTTTTTACTTACCCTAGGCAGCCAGCTGCTCCCTCCTTTGCTGTTTCATACCACTGTTCAAACTGTACCCAGGTCTTCATTTGGCAAACATTCCATGCTGAGTCCACTCATTCCACAAGCTATCTCTGGGAACTTGCTATCTCTGGGTACTCGCTATCTCTGGGTACTCTGCCTTGGGTTAAGTGCTGGGAAGACAGGAGCAGTTCATCACGATCTTCACCCTTGAGTTTAGCTTTGAATGGCAGCTTTGGGTATAGAAAAGAGCATAGGTTTTGGAATGACACAAGACTTGAGTTTGAATCCCAGCTGTGCAATTTAGAGGAAGTCACATGACCTCACCAACTCACAATTTCCACACTAATGAAATGGGCTAACACTCCCTTATAATATATCTGAGAAACAATATACCTAAGTGGCTCACAAGGGCCTGTTACACAGTAGACTTTCCTGAATAGATAGCAATGGAAAGGCAACTGGTAAAAGGTCAAAATGATTAGTGAATTTTCAGAGGTTCTAGGTCCTAGAAGAAAATAAAGTAGGTAGCACCTCTGTCTGCAATGGAAGAGTAAGGACAAGTCACTTACCCAGATCCTGCTCCCCTCTATCCCCCACCTTGCCTGCCCTCTGCAGTAGCTTTCTGCCATGGGGAAAGCAGGTGCTTCCTTTTTCAAATGAATGGATTCTTTAGAACATTCTCTGTAACAGAGGCTCCAGGATATTCATGCATGCTGCCACCTGTGATCTCAAGAGGTGTGGACCAGAGACAGTGTGAGGTGGAAAGAGAAATACTATGTGTGGGGAGAGCCTCAGAGACCTGGATGATACATACAGCTCTGCCTCTGCCAGGTGACTCTCAGCAGGTCTCTTCCCTTGTTGGTTTCAGTTTCCCCATCACAATAGGAGACTAATTCTCATGATTTCTAAGAGCCATCTAAATGAGATCTCACCATGTAAAGGCAGGCTGTGTGTATATATACACTACTCTCCTTGGTTAGAAATCTCCACATCCCTGAGCTCCCTGTAGCTCTTTACATCATCTTAGTATCATGGAGCACTACACTGCATTCCAGTTATTTGGAGTCATGACAAGGTTTCCCACTGAACTGACAGCTTGATCCACATCCATATTCCTTTAACACCATTACTGAGTGTTGTCTGTCAAGCACTATATTAGCTGGTGAAGATACAAAGACAAAACATCTATTTCTATTTTCTGGGAGCCCATCCTCCAGTTAGGAGACAATTTTAAGAGAAACACAACTGCCTTGATGGAGGTTTCTCCAAAGTGTAGGGAAGCCCAGTGAAGGCAGGTTTGTTCTCTCTGTCTGAGTTGGAAGGTTTCCTTGAAGACCCAGTGTTCAGCAGAGTAGGGTGGACTTTATCGGCTATAGGGGTGCTCTCTGTAAAGGCAAAGGTAGGATAGAACATAGTGTCATTGCAGCAACTGCCCAGTCTTCAACTTGGCAGTGAAGAAGTAGGCAGATGTCAGCTCATGAAGTGTTCTTCATGCTATCCAAACAACTCTAGGTTTTATGACATAACCTGCCAGGAGTAATTAAAGCATTTTTAAGCGTATGAACTTACCAAGTCTTTGTTGAGTGCAGGAGTAACAGTAATAGAAAAAAGAGAGGACTGGGCACAGTAAATAGGAACATTTCTTAACTATGTGGCCTTGGGCAAGTTACTTAGCTTCTGAATCTGTTCCCTTTTTTAAAACTCTCAACCTCAAATAGTTGTTAAAATTTCAAAGTTTATATGTGGTAAATTTATAGACATAAGACTGACACTTGATAAAAGCTCAGTATATTGTTTTCTAAAAGAAAACATTTTTTTTTTCCACACAAATATACATTACCTAAAAATCTAGTAATTTCTGTGGCTCATTTCTTGGCCTGATTCCTCCTCTGCAAAATCTGTGTGTGTGTGTGCGCGCGCATGCGCGCGCGCGCGCGCGCACGCGCACGTGCTCAGGCAAATCCAACTCTTTGCAACCCCATGGACTGTAGCCAGCCAGGTCACTCTGTCCATGGAATTTTCCAGGCAAGAATACTAGAGCAGGATGCCATTTCCTATTCCAGGGGTCTTCCCCACCCAGGGATTGAACCCCTATCTCCTGCATCTCCTGCACTGGCAAGTGGATTCTTTACCACTGCACCACCTGGGCTTCCTGCAAAACGGGTGGGCCCACCGATTTTATCTTTTCACTGTATCCTGTCTTCCTTCCTAGCACTTACCATAATGTTAACTAACATTTCTAATTATTTTCCAGATCAAACTCTGACTATAATTAACTATTTGTATTCTGCTTCTCTGGTAGACTCTAGCTCTATGAGACCAGCTGCTAAGTCACTTCAGTCGTGTCCGACTCTGTGTGACCCCATAGACGGCAGCCCACCAGGCTCCCCCGTCCCGGGGATTTTCTTATTATTATATCTGCAATTGCTAACACTGTCTGGCTCTTAACATATGTTCAACATCAGTTCAGTTCAGTCGCCCAGTCATGTCTGACTCTTTGCAACCCCATGGACTGCAGCATACCAGGCTTCCTTGTCCATCACCAACTCCGGGAGCTTACTCAAACTCGTGTCCATTGAGGTGGTGATACCATCCAACCATCTCATCCTCTGTCGTCCCCTTCTCCTCCCGCCTTCAATCTTTCCAAGCATCAGGGTCTTTTCAAATGAGTCAGTTCTTCGCATCAGGTGGCCAAAGTATTGGAGTTTCATCAGCTTCAGCATCAGTCCTTCCAATGAATATTCAGGACTGATTTCCTTTAGGATTGATTCCTTTATATGTTCAAATAAATGTTGGCAAAATTAATCAATGTTAAGATTATCTTTCAAGCCTGTTGTCAAAGGCCAACGAACTGCTAAAGATGGCCAGTGAGTTTATAACTAAAATAATTTGCGAGAAGAGAAACCCAAAGTCAGGGACTCCCAACACAATCTGTAGCTGCCTGAGGCTTCCAAAGGACCAGTACTAACTTCAATCTTTAGCGAGAGTGCAGTTCTTAAAGGTTCACAAAGAATTAAATCTGTTGTCTTCTATTATAGTATAAAAAAGAGCCGAAAGCGCCCCAGGGTAAACTAAGTTCAACTTCAACTTAGACATGGAAGGGGCTTGCCTAGGATCACCTAGCTCAAGAGAGAAGGATCTAGAAGCCAGGTGCTCTCAAAGAGGCTTTTCCCTCTCTGGGGTTCCCCGGATCCGAAGCCTCCTGCTGTACCAGCCCTCGTCCAGTACCTGGCTCTCAGATCCGCTCCCGCGCCACGTGGCACAAGGAGGGTGTCCCCTGAGATCTGGGAGAAGGCGGAGCCTGGTCTAAACCTCGCCCTGGAGCATCATGGGAGATGTAGTGTTTATCTCCAGCACGGAAAGTGCTAACTCTCTCAGATTTGGCTCGGTAAGTAGCATATCACCTGTGCAGGTCCTTCAAACATGCTATTCCCTAACACAGATTCAGCCTAGATACTTGTGAAAGAAGCCGTTTCTTTCACGTGCTCAGGCAAGTCCTGAGCAAACAAATAAAGGCAAACAAATAAAAGACTATATGCGGGGAAGGCAAAGGGTTAATAGTTATTACGCACGTCTACTGGAGGCGAGGAGTGGGCGGGGACAGAAGACGACTTCCAGGAGCTCTGTTTTCACCGGAAGTGCCTTCCCTCCTCGTGGGTCCGCGCGGACGCCGTTTCCTTACCTCATTTGTCTTCGCCCCTCCCCGTCCCTCTACGCGTTTTGGTTCCTGGTTGGTGCTTCCTGGTCGCAGCCGCGGCAGTGAGTATGTGTGACGGACCCCAAGGTGTCCATGGCCGGGGTGCCCCTGCCCGCCCTCCGCCTCCCCGCTAGGCTGTGGAACTAGCGCGTGTCTCCTCGCCGGCCTCCGTGTCCCCGTTTTTCCCTCACTCGTGGCGGGGCTCGTCTCGTGGCCTCTCAGTCGAGCTATGCGCCACGCGACTCCGCGGACCCGCTGTGGTGTCCGCCTCTCTCTGCCGCTCCGAGGCCTGTGGTTGTGGTTCAGAAATGGCTGAGCGCCCGTGGCCTTGGTGGGGAGTGGCGTTCCTGCCTACTTTACCTCCACAACCCCCAGAGATTCCTCTTTTAGGAAAGCTGTTCTGTCAATTAAACGCGAAGAGAGGTCGGCTTTTGAGAACCGAACAGTCCTGGACCAAGTCCAACCTCAGCTGTCAGAAGCAGCAACTGTAGCTGTTGGGACAGGAAAATTTCGAGGATTGGGCCCCTTCCCGCATGTGAAACAAGGAGACCTGCGCTGTATTCGCCGATGCCTTCCTTTTATCCTTCACATCCTGGGAGCCGGCAGTTAACTTAAACTTTAGGAGCTGCAGGTGTTGTGGGAAAACTGGCTGAGTGAGAGGCAGTAGGCCTGAGTTCCAGGGGCGGCTCCACAACTGGTGACTCTAAAATTCTTAGAAATCTTTTCTAGCGTGTATTTACCTTTATTTCAGATTACAGGATAGAATTAGGAGATCTTTAAGGCTCAATGAATAAATAAGCTTCTCAGGGTCTGTTTCTCTGTGTATAAAATGAGAGCGTTCAATTTAATGACTTTCAGGTCTCTTCGAAAACTCTTTAGGTTTTAAATATTTAGGCTGTGTGTATTTCAGACAGTATTGTGCTTTGAGGACAGTTCACTATGGCTGCTTTCAAGAGAATCTGAGAGTGCTGAATTAACCAAGGAAGACATGAAAGTGAGGGTTGTAAAATAGCTTCAAAGATTAAGATACTGTGTAGCATAAGTAAAAAGGCTGAGGGTGAAGAAAGTGTTGTGATAAAATTAGTTATTCTGTAAAGACTTTATGTCAGGAACAGCTGGACTTGTCTGAATAAATTAAGCAATATTTTCTCCTACCAACCTCTTGTATTCTGATTTTTTTGTGACCATTGTTTCCCACATTCGGGTTCGCTATCTCAGTTTGATTTACTTCCTAGTGAAAATCTTATTTGAAGAGTGGACAGAAAATATAATACTAGAGTCAGTAGTGTTTCAAATCTGTCACTGTCAGGATAGCTCACTAAGAGTAAGTCAGAAATTTTAAGTTGAAATTAAACTATTGATCATGTTCTAATGAAAGCTAGGCTTAAAATCAAGATGTGAATTTCATTTAAATTTCCTTGAGATGGATAACATCTCATCAAAAAGAAACATAGGCTAAAAGTTCTTTGAAAAGAAATAACAAGACTGAAGTGACCAGTTAGTAGACTGTAAGAGTAGAAATGTTGGTTTTAAAGATAGTACAGTAAAATCTGAAAGCTTAAATAAGCTTTAAGTTGTCTAGTTTAAAAAATTTCAGTGAATGAATACTGCTCCTACTTTTGAATGGCGAGAGGCTTTGCAGTTATTCTCTTATGTAAGAGCCATCTTTTTTGCTTGTGGCATTGCTATTTATTGTCTGAATACAAACTTGGGATGTTCTTGGATAGTAAACTGACAATGTATGCTTTTCTTTCCAGTTAAAATGCCTCTTTCATAGTTTTTAAACTCTACTGGGAAATAAAGTGGATATTTGTGAGATAAATTTAGGTGTTAAAACCAATGCATATATAGCTTTGAAGGAATTTTTTTTTAATCTTTATTTGAAATTGTTAATTTTTTAATGTTAGTGAACATTTGGTTGAGAATCAGGGAAATGTGTTTCTTAACCAGGTAAATAACTTTGGATAGGCCTCTTTATTTCTTTGGACCTAAGTTTCCTTATATATAAATTGAGAAGATTGTATGAGATACTCTGAAAAGTCTCTTCCAGATTTAAAATTTTGTGACTCTCATAGGGACTTTGTTATCTAGTTAAGTATGCCTGAGAATTGTATACAATAATCAAAAAGCCGAGAAGTCCTTCTAAATTAAGTTAGAAACATGTATGCTTTTTCATATTTGTCCTCTGAGTATACATAAAAAAAGAAAATTAATGCATTTGAGTGTAATTAAGGTAGTAACATAAACCAACACAGCCTCAGGCAAACCTTTACTCTGGCAAATATAAGCTACATAAATAGAAGAGCAGGTTATGCTGAGCACAGTTTTCAGTACAGAAGGTACAAAATCCTCTTAAAGGCCATAGGGGCTAAATTGTTAAATTCATTTTCTACATTTCAGGAAAAGAGATAAACCCTTAGACCCAAGGAAGTCTGTTTTTATTTCTGTAGTTTATTTTTGGCATACATTCACAGGTGTGCCTATGGCTCTATTTATTCTTAATCCCTTTCCTTTGGGATGGCTCCAGAGTAGTACAAATTTGTAACTCTGTAATTTAGCTCTTTAATTTTTTCTGTGCTGCACTGGAATTATGTTTTATCTTAAGTCCACACTGGATCCTCAGGATGGATCCAGTGAGGATTTTGAAGGAAGCATAATTCCTTTGACTTCTTTTAGAATTAATTTACCTATTAAATAAAAAGGAGAGGATTCATCTTTTATTTGAATTCCTCTGAGGCTAACATTTCAATATGAACTGATAAATGCTATGAGCATTATCATTCAGACAGCCACATTCAACTTGTATGACAACAACCGCATAGCAACCTGAAGGGCAGTGCAAGAAGGGAACAGATATATTGTACCTTTTAGAAGAAAAAAAAAAGGCATAGAGAGTTTGGGTCCCCCCAACTTTACTGAGATAAATTGACAAATAACATTGTGTATGTTTAAAGTGTACAACATAGTGATTTGATGTATGTATATATTGTGAAATGATTATTGCATTAAGGTTAATTAACAAACACATCCATCACCTCACATATTTGCCTTTTTTGTGTGTGATTAGAAAGTGTAAGATTTACACTCTGATTAGCCCTCAAATATGCTGAATAGTATTGTTGACTCAGAACTTTCGATCATCCTCCCCCCACCCCCACCCCAGCTTTATTGAGATACAATTGACACACAACATTGTAAAGGTTTAAGGTGTACAGCAAAAGTTTGTTTGTTTCTGTAAAACAAGAAAGTCCAGCATGGGTGTAGTACATTTTTTCCTCTTGTTCATTTGATTCTTGAAATCAGCAGGTTGTATCACCAAAAGTACCCTGACATTTTGGGCAGAGAGCTAAGAAAACAACTAGTGTTTCCAAATACTTTGTAGCTAAAAGCAGAGTAGAAAGGATAAATTATCATTGTTAATTGTTCTCTATACTGTCCATGATTTTTTAACAAAAAAGGGTTTTTCCCCAGCACTTTCATTTTGATTAGTGTTCCATTAGTAGCTAATCAAAACATCTGTGTAGATTTTTGGTTGATAATGTAAGAATCCTTGAAATAGTTGGAGACAACTACAAAATTCATCTCACCATAATGTTCATATCTTAGACACATATTAAGGGCTTCCCAGGTGGCTCAGTGGTGAACAGTCTGCCTGTCAGTGCAGGAGACACAGGCTTCCTGTGATTGGGAAGATCCTCTGCAGGAGGGCATGGCAACCCACTCCAGTATACTTACTTGCCTGGAAAATCCTGTGGACAGAGGAACGTGGCAGGCTACAGTCAATGGGGCTGCAAAGAGGCAGACATGACTGAGCACTAGCAGAAGGCACATATTAGATTTATTAGAGCTTTAAAACAAATTCCTGATGATATTATTCATATATTCAATCATTAGTCAACAGCCATTGATAGAAACCTTGATAAATGCCAGTTACTCTGTGTGGCTTTGGGGATCCCTTGTTTAATAAAGTGCATATAGTTCCTGCCCTCCTGGGGTGTGTGCTCTGTGCTTGTGGGAAATTTACATTGTATTAGTAATTAGAAATGTGAATGTTTTGAAATGATGTGGAAATGTTTAAGGGCGAGACAGTTTAGCCTGGTGGGTCAAGGAAAGCTTCTCTGAAGAAGTATCAATAATATTTAAACTGAATTGAGAGATGAGCAGGATTTAACATACTTACAGTAGGAAAGTAAAGTGCTCCTAAAGCTGAGTTTTACCTCAATTTTAGGTCTTTGATTAGTTTGTATTTCATACATATCTCTATAGATAGCACAGAAACAAACTAGGTTTATCATATTTTTAAAATTTTTAGCTGCACCGTGTGGCTTGTGGGGTCTTAGTTCCCCCACCAGGGATTGAACCTGAGCCTACGGTAGTGAAAGAGCTAAATCCTAACCGCTGGATTGCCAGGGAACTCCCTATTAGATATTTTTATGTATTCTTTTGGTGAAAGATCAGGAAGCCATAGGATTAATTTTTAAATTGAGAATAAAAATATATACCAAGGCAGTAAATAAGATAATTATGTCCTTTGTAGATTTCAGTTATAATTGAAGTAATATCCTGTGTGAGAATGTGTACCTGAAAAGATGGATACAGAACCAGGGAAAAGATGATGAATGGATGGGATAGTAGTGAAAATGACCTAAAATATTTTTGTGATTTTTAGCATTTTGGAAAAAAAAATGATGGGTGTCTGAAACAGTGGATCTCAGCCTGTTTTTTCTTTCTAACATACTTGTGAAATACAACATTTCCATTAATATTATATAATTGTAATTCTGTTGTTAGTGGTAATTTTCATTTGGGAGGGATGGGCATTATTAGAGTGGGTCATAACAGAATTTAGAAAGCTTTGAAAAATGGTACTACCCTAAGAGAAAAGTCTTTTTTAATATGTCATTGAGAAAACTGATGACCTTCACAAAAGTTAGATCTAAGAGGTGATTGTTATGCACTATACAGGCATGATCTGAGCTGTTAAAATATGTTCTTTGTGTGACTTTCTTTTTTACAGCATCAAGGTTTACTGCTTTCCATGATGTTTGGTGGTTATGAGACCATAGAAGCATATGAAGATGAGCTTTATCGTGAAGAGTCATCTAGTGAACTGAGTGTTGACAGTGAGGTGGAATTTCAGCTCTACAGCCAAGTTCATTATGCCCAAGACCTTGATAATGTCATGAGGGAGGAAGAACATGAAGAGAGGAACTCTGGGAATTCTGAATCATTCAGTAGTAAACCAAATCAAAAGAATTTAATTGTCCTTTCAGATAGTGAGGTCATCCAACTGTCAGATGGGTCAGAGGTCATCACACTGTCTGATGAAGATAGTATTTATAGATGTGAAAGAAAGAATTTTAGAGTCCATGCAAAAGACAAGACCCAAGGTTCTCCTGCTTCTCTTCATTCTAATGATTTAGCAGATAAGAAGTGCAAGAGGGATATTGAGAAGTCTAACCCTGGAGAGAGATCGGGTACAATCCAGGAGGTCATGATTATAGAAGTCAGTTCAAGTGAAGAGGAAGAGAGCACCATTTCAGAAAGTGATAATGTGGAAAGCTGGATGCTGCTGGGATGTGAAGTTGATGATAAAGATGACGATATCCTTCTCAATCTTGTGGGATGTGAAAAGTCTGTTAATGAAGGTTAGTATCATATTGGCCATTTGAAAAGTAGTATCGTCTTTAATGAGGAAGACTGCTTTTCCTAGACAAAAGACCGTTAGGGTCTGTTCCATTTAATTCCTCACCTTTTTGTCTTGTTTTTTGGCTTGTTTCTCATGAGACTTTCTTACCAATCTACTTTAATGGTGGTCTGTCTGAACATCAGAAAGAGTATGTCAGGATATCAAAGACACTCTGCTTCTGCTGTAAGCAAATTCATAACTGTTTCTTCCTGTTTGGCTAGAGCCAGTTCTGGACGTGCAGTCTTAGTTCCCCTCTCTCTCTGCTTGGTACCACAGGTGAGTACTCCATCCACCTCTGACATTGGCTCTATGCTCTCATTGGCCAACTCTCTTGGTTCTGCCTTTTGCTCAATGATTTGCTTTCTCAGGAGATAGGCATATAGCAAGCATGTGGAATGCCTGGTACATAGAAGATACGGAATTAGTATTAAGATTTTGGGAACTCTACAATCAGTAATGTAGGAACTATGAAGAGCTGTAAGTCTACAGTAGACTGTAGAAGAGAATGTAGATTCTGAGAGCCACATCATGGAGAATTGAAATTTTGGTGTTAGTTTTGTTTCCTCTGTCACATGTAGTAAGCTAGTATTGATGCTTATCCTGTTAAAAAGTCCCTTTCATTTTTCTCCCTTTATGTGTAATGCATAGTCTCTTGCAATATTTTCTTAAATGATCTTTTACATCCTCCCTGTACACTGTTAAATCAGTAGTCTTCAAATACCCTTTGCTCAGTATTAAAGTCTTAAGTGTATTGCTGCTCCAAAACCTTTAATGGCACCCTCTTGTTCTCAGAGGAAAATGATGATATTGAATATAAATGATGCTTTGAAGCCCCAGAGATTAACACATTTTTTTTTTTTTAAGGAGTCAGATGGGAAATATTTTAGGTTTCCAATCCATAGGAAACCTACTTCCTAACTACTTAATTTTGCCCTTGTTTAAGAGAGCAGCCATGATACCTGAAGAAATGAGATGGCTATTTCAACAGAATCTTAAAAAACAGGTGTCTAGCTCAGGCTTTAGGAGGCCAGCTCTGAGAATTTGATAGCAAAAGGAAGAAGAGATAGACTAGTAGGTAGAACATAGAGCAGAATCAGGTAAAGTTTTATCAGGGAAAAGAGAGGTTTGATAATGTTTTTAGGTAGAAGGGGAAATTTCTTGAAGAAGGAGAGATTAAACCTATTTGGTGGATTGGAATAGGGGAGGTAAGTCAGAGAAGGGATCAGGTATGTATGTATGTCTGAATTAGTCTTAGAAAGATATTTAATTGCTAAATTATCAAGTATTCATAGAAGTGGAAAAGAATAAATTCAGATGGATTGAGATAAATGAGGGACTATATGAAGATGTGTTTGATTTTCTTGGGAAAATGAAAGTGGAAGTGGGTCAGGGTACTTACAGGCTTAGAGTGTGGGAAGGATGTTTTGGTGCTATGGGGAGTACTCTCAGGCAGTGGATCCCAATATTTTGAAGATGACAACTTCTTTAAACTTCAGAATTTGTGGACCCTCCCCGCCCCACACATGACTATAGTTATATTTTTAATACCTGTTAATTGAGAAAATGCTTGTTAGCAAAAAGCTATTCAGTACACTCATACATGACTTTGTATTTTATTAACCACAACATTGTCTGCACATTTGAAAAATAGTATGTAAGGCCCATTTCTCATGTATATGGCCTTATATAATGCATACTGCTGCTATCTGTTGTGATAACTAATTCTGCAGCTCCCCAGGAGTCTAAAGCCCATAGATTGGAAATCACTGCACTAACAATTCAACAGTAAGAGAATAAAAGAATTGCTTAGAAGTAGAGTTCAAGCAAAATTAAAACAATTTGAGCTTGTAATGAACTCATTTTGAAGGATTTCATAACTTTTCCCAATAATATCTAGGGAATGATCCAGGGTTAGGCAAAACTTTGCAGAACATCAGAACAAGCATTTAGCCTATCCTTTCTCTAAATTGCTTTCCCCTAAGGTGACACCTAGTTTCATCAAGTACTAATGTGTTCATGATGATCTGCCACTTTTCTTGAATTCAAATTCTCTGTGTCCCCCATGCTGAATATTTCCATTTGGGTATCTTATTGTTATTTCATATTTATGTACTGAAAAGCTTGATAAATTGAAAAGAAAGTTCATCTTTCCACAGAAAGAGGAGCAGGTTAACTGGGTGGTGGTTCATACTGGGACTAGAGTTTCTCAAGGCAAAATGTCAGGGATTGATATGGGTGGTGAGGATGAGGTTAAGAGTAGCTGAACCATAGGGAGATGAGGTTCTAGAGGAAAGGGAATGATGGATTTGTCAGGTTTGGCTTTTAGAAAAGAAGTTGGTAATTAGGTATGTAGAGACATCTCTGGAAAACAGTTTTAGTATTTTATGTTATAAGTAGACAATAAGAAGCATGTCTGTCTTTAACTGTATTTTGGAGAGGGACTATTTGTATTACATTTGTTTATTTTTATTGGGGTGAAATTAACATAAAATTAACTATTTTAAAGGTTCAATTTGGAAGCATTTAGCACATTCGGAGAAGGCAATGGCAACCCACTCCAGTACTCTTGCCTGGAAAATCCCATGGACGGAGGAGCCTGGTAGGCTACAGTCCACGGGGTCGCTAAGAGTCGGATAGGACTGAGCGTCGTCACTTTGACTTTTCACTTTCATGCATTGGAGAAGGAAATGGCAACCCACTCCAGTATTTTTGCCTGGAGAATCCCAGGGACGGGGGAGCCTAGTGGGCTGCCGTCTATGGGGTCGCACAGAGTCGGACACGACTGAAGCGACTTAGCAACAACAGCACATTCACAGTGTTGTAGAACCATTACCTGTATCTAGTTCTAAAACATTTTCATCACATCCAAGGGAAACCCTCAAATACTGTCACCACATCCAAAGGAAACCCTGCACCCATTGAATAGTCACACCTTATAGCCTCCTGCCTCAGACCCTGACAAGCACAAACCTGCTTTCTCTCTATGGATTTACCTGTTTCGGATATTTTATGTAAATAGAATCATCCAGTATGTGACCTTTTGTGTCTGGCATCTTTCACTTAGCATAATGTTTGGAGGCTTATGCATATTGTAGTATGTATCAATACTTCATTCCTCTTTTAAGGCCAAATAATAATATTCCATTGTATGTATATACCTACATTTTGTTTATCCATTTGTCTGTTGTGGACATTTGTGTTTCTACCTGTTGGCTGTTGTGGATAGTGCCACTGTGAACATTCATGTACAAGTATTTATTTGAATACTTGTTTTGGGTATTCTTTTGGGTATAAACTAGGAATAGGATTATTGATGTTTCTATGTTTCGGTTTTTGAGGAACTGCCAGACTTTTCCACAGTGGCTGCGCCATTGTATGTCCTCACCAGTAATACATATGAGGGTTCCAATTAACTGCAGTGGTTTTTACAATGACTTGTCATGTTGCACATTTCTGTTTGATTTACTGGCAGACTCTTTGTTATTTCTTAGTTTTTATCTCCTAGTCTTTGTTTTTTATAGTTATTACTTACATTGGCTTATGTTTTTTTAGAATTTTTTTTTCAAATAAGATTTTCCTTATGTTTTCATCCATTTACAATTTTTAAAGAAATTGATTCATCTTAGAGGTATCCATTCTTTTAAAGTTTAATGTATATGTAGTATATAAATTTATGTCACTTTTTTCTGCAACTTTGGTAAAAATATTTGATTCAAGACCTAAGGAATTCCAAGTAATTCTTGATTCCAGACATTCAATGTATGTTCCTACCATCCATATTGAAACAATTTACCCCTACTCTTTGTTTCTGGGATTTGTTTTTTTCTGTTCTAATCAAATGGAAACAAATTTTGCAAGTCTGTAAATTAATTTGTTTCACTCTTATAGATTCTTAAAAAAAATTTATATATCCCCTATTTTATTTCCTTGATCTACAAATGCTATAATCCAGTTTTTCAGTTAATAGGCAATATATTCAGTACTGATGCCTTTTTGAGTGTGCTTTCCTTTCTGATCATTAGTAGCCCATTCAAAAATAGAGAAGATATTTTTTTATATCATTGAAAGTTTTTGGAAATTCTGGCATGCTTTTGAAATGATGATGATTGTTAAACAACAACAATGTGTACTATTCCCCCTCTTCCCCAAACTCCCCAAACTGTGGCATATTTGAAATATCAATATGATAGAAGAGATTAATGACTCCTTGAGGATAAGTCTTTGCCTCAGAAGCCTTCTTGTAATATTTAGAATAATTTTTTGCCATATATATTACTTTGTTTTCCATTAATTGCTCAAATATTGATTGAGTGGTGTTGGTGTTTCAATGAAGAGACAAAATATAATAAGCTTAAGTTATTGACAGAAGTCTCTTCTTAAGCATGGGAGTTAGGTCTTTCCAAATCCTGGGGATAGATGTGGTTGAAAACTTGAAAAACTTTTTAAAAAGTAAGATTGGTGAATTTGAGGTAGTACATGAAGGTCTGATGATCCATATTTTTCATTAACTATTGCTAAATGTATAGTAACCAGCACAGCACTGTTCTTGTTCTGTGGAAACTTGAGGCTCTTTCCCATTACTTCAGTTTCAGTGAGGTGTGTAAATGTTTGTTTTGCTTTAATACACAATTAGAATACATAATAAGGCAAGTAATAGACAACCAGGAGACATTTTCTTCCCTTTTTATTCTTCCTCTAAATGTTTAACTTTTCTGATTTGAAGTTGTTGATTAGCTTCCTTGGGTTCCAGGAGGCTTTGAGGATATAGCACTTAGGTAGTGTGTTCAGTCTAGCCTTCCTCTGTATATGCAGCTTTATGATGAAGGTCTCTGCTTATAATAAATCCATGCCAACACATAGGCCTTCAGTACGTGTTACATATGGCTGTCAGCTGTTTCTACTGACGGATATAGGAGTTTATTTCTAGACCTTAGAAGTAAACTTCATTTCCTTTACTTTTTTTTACTCTTTGCTAAGTTTTCTTTATGTGAACAATACCTGCTCTGTCATTTGTCTTCCTTTTAAAATTCTCACCCTTTACTTTCACTTATTATTCCCAATAGGAGTAGCCTGTGATTTACGCATTTACTAGAAAGACAGGTTTCTTGGTTTAAGAAAAGATGCACCAAAGGAAATAAGCATGTTTTTTAATTTGTGAGAGGAATCTCTCTTTTGGGAAGGATTACTGTATAAGACAGCTGAATGATGGTAAGTGCTATAGGAGTTTATACATGAATAATCACCAACTTATTTTCCTTTAAAGAAAAGGGACTTTTCTAGCTCTAGGAGTGGTTGTTAAATTATTGTTGATTTTTATTTTTTTTACTATAGAAATTTTAAGGTATACAGAAGTAGAATGTTGTAATAGTTTCAGTGTTCCATAAACCAGATTCAACAATTATCAACTTATGACCAATTTTTTCTCATATATAATTCCATGCCCCTATATTCCTTTGAAGCAAATCACAGTCATTATATCATATCATTCATTTATGTATGTATCCATCCATACATACATTTTAATTTGTATTTCTGAAAGAAAATTATTCTTTTTACGAAACAATCATTATTATCACACATAAAGAAATTACCAATAATTCTTTTATCATTAAATGACCAGCCTTCACATTTCCCTGGTGGACTCTTAATTTTTTTCCCTATACTTTATTTGAATCAGATCTATTTATTATAATTGGGTGATAACTTGTGTCCTTTAATCTGTAGGTTCATCCTTTGTCTCTTTCTTCTATGTGTTTTTTTTTCCTTCCTTATAATTTAGTTGTTGTACTGACTGAGTTGTTTATTGTAGAATTTGTAGAAATTGTAAAATTTCCTGAGTCTGAGTTTTGTGATAGTGTTTAACATGCTCCACTGTCCCCTGTATTTCCTGTGAATTAGTAGTTATCCAGAAGTTTAAATTCAGGTGTCTCCCTGTGATTGTGCCATCAGCTAGACATATAGATAGGTTTGTTTGTTTCATTTTGCTTTTCATATGTTATTTTCCAGTATTACCTTTAAAGAATTCAGTTTGTTCCATAATTATGTAAAATAATTATAAGGTTCTAAATTGAAATCAACAAGACTAGGTAAAAAATATTTAGAGAAGTCTGCTTTCTGTCCATTCTTCATCCTGTTCCCACTCTTCCTCTTAGGGGTAACTGTTAAGAGGAAATTGATGATTTGTCCTTACATTAAAAAATATATAAGCAAATATTTAAATATCTTCATATCCTCCTTCCCCCTTATATAAGTAAATGGTAGCATATGATCTACACTTTGATCTACCTTGCTTTTATTCTCTTAACAGTATATCCTGGTGATCAGTCCATAATAGTATCTAAAGATGTTTCTCATTTCTAGGCTAGGACTGTGGACTATTTTTGTATCTTCTATACTGATCTAAGCTGGACACATTAGGCATATAATGAATACTTTTTGGAAGTGAATGAGTAGTAACTTTAAATAATTGAATACAACACTTGTTACAGTTTTTAAATGAATTTAAAATGTATGATAGTCTAAGTCCACTTTCAGAAGCATGCTTTACATTTTTACTGTTTCTTTCTCTTTTAATAATTTTGAAAAATTTAGATTTAGTTTAAGTTTTAAATAGGTTCAGATTTTAAAAAGAAAATATCTTTTAAAGAATGAAGAGTATAGCATTTTTAAAAGTTGAATAAACCTGTTTAGTTCCTAGTGTATGTTATTGTTATGGTATAGAATTTTACATTAATGTAGAACTCCTTCAGTATGTACAATTTGGCATGTCACTCTTTTAGTTCATCAGCATATGGCACATAGTGTATACCTAGAAAACCGAGGGTGAATTTAGTTGTATAGAGTAATGTATACATAGTGTTCTTTACATAGTACTACATGAGGTTGAAGTGAAATCACAGCTCTAGTTAAAAATCATGACTTGAAATTGAAGTACAATTATGGCTTTTAATGACTTAGTGCAGCAAGTCTTTTAACTTTTTGTGTTAAGTTCCTTTTACCCTTAAAAAATACACACATAAAAGTTGTGGATATAATTTCAGAAGTTGAAGAACTTATCTAGAGGCAATTGCTGAATTCCTGGCATTTATTAGGCACTCAACTAAGACTTGATAAGTAATTAAAATATGAATCTAGGGGTTTAACTACTTGAATTTCAGTTTTTCGAATATGTCACATTTTATTTGATCTGGGTCTTTATATATGCCTGGATCAGTTTCTACCTTGCCTGGCTGATACCTACTCATCCCTCAAGTCTTAGTTTAAGGTTTACTTCTGAAATGAGGTAGTGGACATAGGCGCTCAGTTGGTGGAGGTTACTAGGTCTTTTACAGCTCCACAGTTGACTAACTGTGACTTTGGGTAATGGAATTCCTTTATTGGTAAAATAATAAATTTTATTTCATTAAGGTTGTAAGCTAAAACGCAACAATGGATAGACTAACTTAATGTAGTAGGAAAATATTTTGACAAAACTCATGTAACAAGATAAGTTCACTATTACCATAGCAAGCATGGGGCATTTAGCTTCCACTTGGTTTTTTAAATTAAAAGTTCTCAGATTTTTTTGTGAAACCAAATTGCTTTTGAACAACATGTCTCTAGTATGGCACTTTATTTTAATAAATTTTTTTGATTTGGTGACATTTTATTATCTATTAGTTAAAACCTAAATCTGAAGTCTTAAAATTAATCCAGTTATTACTTATTGAATGTTTACAGTGTACAGGGACTAAACTGTTAAGTTGTTGGGATTCAAGAATTGTTGTGTAGTCCCTGCCTTTAGAAACCTTAAACTGCACGACAACATAGGAAGTTCACTGTATTTCCAAAGTTAAATATATTTTTACAATACAAGAGATGCCCCAGTCCATAGCTATTTCCAGATGAACGTTTGAGACTTTTGAAAACAGATAGGCTAAGTACAAGAATGAATTGAATAGTAACCCTTTGAACTCAGTCTTGAAGAATGGATAGGATTTAATGTTCAGGTTAAATGCAAGGAAGAAGAACAAAGCTCAGAACCCTAAAACTGTATTTGATACCATTCATGTTTAATTGATGGTTTAATATGTGGCAGATATGATTAAATATTTTAATAACATGCCCTTTTAGAGGCTACCTCTATTGTGCGTATGCTGTTGGAAGATTTCTTGGTTATTATTTTGTTCTGGTATTTTTTTGTTTCTTGCTTGTATGTCTCCTTTTTCTTTTCCTTTTAAAAATTGGGTATTTTATTGCAATTTAATGGCAGATAGAAAAATTTTCTCAGATGGACCAGATGCCATAGGTTAGTCAAAGGACGTGACCAGCTGCTTAAAATGTGTGTTTTGTGCAGGGCTGTTCAAAGTAGAGCACGTATTCAAATATAACTTCAGCTCCTCGTAGCTTGTGTTCTTCTTTACCATCTTGTAATGTGTAAAAGGCACACATTCTGTTAGTTTGGAAATGAAAATAAATTAAACTTTCCTTTCAGTACTCCTCAATTCTTTAAGGTGGTATTTCCCCTCTTTCTGTGTTCATCAGCTAACCAGTCAGTCATAGTTTGTAGAGATCTTATGGCTTAATAGTTCATAAGAGTGGGTTGCTATTTGACATACTTCTTATTGGTGTGTAGTTTAATTTCTGCCTTATAATTGAAAAATGGCCACATGTTAGAGTTCTGGTGACTGAGAACGCCAGAGAACTCCCTCCCTGGTGTTTGCAGCTGTGTGAGCCTGCACTGCACAGTCCCTAAAGCTGCTGTGGGACTGTGCCTCTAGTTGTAGCATGTCACCTTACACTTCACTTTTGTGAGGGCATCTTTTTATTTAATTTCCAATTAGCATAGTGACTTGAACTGTGTTATTCACTGTTCCATGGTGAAGTTGTCCTAAGGAGAGAAGAAATAAAAATGTTCAATTTCAACTTTACTTGTGAATGGAGTGAAGTTTGAAAGCCTTTTATGGCCATTGTTCAGCAGACTGAAAATCTCATTTGAAATCCCAGAAATGTTAAGGCAGCTTAACATTAGGTTGGATTTTAGTAACATTTTGGAATGTATGTCGCTAATTTCTGCGATTTCATTGTTGATCAGCAACTTAGGTATGCATTCTTCCAGAGTCAACCTGTGACTTTTAGTCTAAATTCACTTGCAGTAGCTTTTCAACAGTGATAAGTACCTAGGGAGATAATGAAATTTTACTTTTTTTTTTGACATTTATAATAGAAACTGATTTGATTTTCATGTAAGACATACTGAATTTGTTGAGAACTACTTAAGAAAATAACATGTTTACTTGCCATAAAATATTAATCATTTACAGGTCGGTGTTTTTTTTTTGTTTGTTTGTTTTGAAATGCAGAAGCATAAAATCAGATGGCAAGATTTTCATTCTTAACTAATTGTCATATGAAGTTGAATCCTGATGTCTGGGTAAAGAGTGCTTAAGTATAAAATTCTTATAGCTGTTTGCTCTAAAAATAATCTATTACTTATAGAGATCACTTATCTAAGAAGATAAGTTTAGTTTATAGATAGTATGGTCAGAAGGTAAAAGTTGATATGAACCACAAATGAGTACTGTCAAACATTTTTCAAAAGAAGTACAGAAATGGAGAATGAAGTAGAATGAAGTCTACTCAGATAATTTATATCTCTTAAGTAGATCTTGTTTATAAGACTTTACTAAATTTGTATTTAATTTCAGGTTAATTTACTAATCTCTTGTTAACTTCCTTTTGGTTGTTAACACTTATTGAAGTAAAAATGTTGACTTATTGGAAGCTTTTTAACCAAAAGTTTTAAAATCTCTTAGTCATTGTTTGTTATAAATTAAAGGTATTTTCATGGTTAAGTCTTTAGCATTTTGAGTTACTTGCCAGATTGTTGTTGATTCTACTGATAAAAAGGAATATTTTAGTTGAGCATCAAGCATGTGCAAGGTCACATTTTCTTTTTGAATTATATAGATGTACTTAACATATACAAGAATAGATTTGACTTGTTTTTTAGTTTTTCGATCTTGATCTGATATCATTAGATCTGGATAGAGATATAAAATCTGGGGATAAAATTATTTTTGTGATAAATGTTCAGATTCAAGTATAAGGGCAGTCTAATAATGGATTATTTAAAATTGGATCTTGTCCGGTAAATGTGTGTACCTTTTATTTCCATGACAGTTTTACCTTAGAATTTCAACTTTTGTTGTACCTTTGAAAATTAGTACACGGTGGACTTGAGACCATCTACTCTTATTCTCATCTCTTGCAAATATATTTTAAGTGAAGACAGCATAATTCTATAATGAGAAAATAATTTGTGCTCTTTCCTTCTGCTTTTGCCTAAATATATTGTCAATTGATAATTATCTCAAGATGAAAGAATAGCTGTTTAGAGCTGCTGATTGAGAGCAAATGTTTTATTGGCAGTATCTTGAAGTGCGTAGGTCACTTTTGATTCTGCTTTGTAACTAGCACCTGAATTACCTACTGTAGGGAAAGAAAGCCCTAATTTCTAGAAAGCTTTTCAGTACTCTTCCTGTAGTTTTAGTTAATGAGAAACTCTAAAGATGTAGGAAACAGGCTGGTTATGATTGATCCATAAGGTTTATAAAGTAATTAAAAAAATTAAGCTTTGAAAAAAGTCAGGTGAGAGGAATTCAGGACATAAATTCACAAATTTAACTGAAGAAAGGTTTTATATAAAGAAAAGTTGTGCAACCATGTTAATCTTGAAACTCCTTATAGTATACTAACCATTTTTTATTGTTAGTCTGATTTTTTTTAAAAATGAATTTTATCTATGGCTTTATTTAGAAATAGCATTACTTTCCACTTTTAAGGACGATTTCAATTTTCAATAAAATTTCACTTCTGAAAAATCACCTCACTCCCATGTAATTAGTATTTTGGTCTACACTCGGTACCCTGTATCTACTCTACCTTTTGGTTGACTTTAAAAATTATATAAATTTGTGGGAGAATAAATATAACAAGTATTTCTATAAATGTATTCTTATTTGAATCTAGTGTGACTGGTTTTTATGTGTAGGAAATACTTCCCCTAAAAGCATTCATAATATTGAACCTAAATGTTCTAGATTGGTGAGTTACTGATTAAAAAAAAAATCCATTGTAGAATATTTGTATTGGTTCTTAATACCATAACTGCTTTGGATGTTGTATAAGTCTCTATTCTGTTTGAAATGCTCTAGTTTGGGAAATTTCCTTTATTATCTGATTTAGCAGATGAAATGTAATGGTTGTATCACAGGTCATCTTAATCTTCAAGTTTTTGTTAAACTATCTTTGGTGTATAATTCTTTATGGGTAGTCCAAGAGGAGTTGTGTTCAGCTATGACTGTGCCACCACTTAAGTTAACATCAGCAGCGAAGGGTCTCTTTCTGACTTTTCTTCCTTTCATTAGATTTTTAAACTGCCTTAACATTATTTAAGTATAGAAGGAGACAGAGTTGTAAAACAAATTTCTGATTTGCTGATTCTCAGTATTAAGCAGTGGGGATCCTTTTTCTTCCTTTAGCTATATCCCATACATATGTATATTTTGATTTAAGGGGAAAAACTTTATTTTCTTTATGTATAATGTGGATATGGTTATTTATAATTTTTTAAATTAATAAAACTAATAAAGTTTGTTTGGAAACCTCAAAAGCTGTTTAGTAGTATACCTGCAACCTTAGCAGTCCCTTTTTATCTATACAGATTTCCCTGCCTATTGTGGCCCGTTTGCTCTAATTTAAATTTCCCATGGCTTTGGGTTGCAGACTTGGTTTTCTGCAAGAGTGCCCATGCTTACATGGTCATATATTCTCGGTGACTTTTCCACTTTTTCTTTTTTGTTGTTTTGTTGATTGCTAAAGGGAAAGAGGATTTTTTTTTTTTAACTTGTTTCTTCGTTTTGATCTTTCTTCCTTAGCCCATCTATTTGTGCGTTGTTTTGTTTTGTTTTGCAGATTGGGAAGAATTATTGTGTGGACTTAGATCCATGGGGACTAGAAGTGAAAAACTAATTTTGTTCTTGGTTTTGTTCTCTTAATGGCAGTAGCAATTTAATTTTTGCTCAAAAAAATTGAGAAGCTCAAAAGATATATTAGCTCTGTGCGTGAAATTGATAGAAAACTATTAATCCCGAAATTTTCTTTTCATAGTTGCTCTACTGTTGGAATAAAAATGTAATAGTTGAACTAAGTAAATCCTAGAAATACTAATTAGCAGTGGACAGTATTGTTATAAATTCTTAATTTAAATATTATATTCAGAAGTTATTCACAGGGAATCAGTTGTAATCTGATACGCAAGTTTTGTTTTTTAGCATTTGTTGTCCATGGTGTGTATATATTCAGATAGACATATGAATATACGTTTGACTAGGGACATACATTTTTAACTTGACCACATTTAACCAGATTTAAAAGTTTGCTTATTCCTGCGAAACATGCTTATTTTTCAAATATGAAGAATTTTGTTTTATGAAACAACTTTATGCTGCTGAATATTAAATCCTTGGAGAAGTGCTATGACAATTTAAATATTGGATAATTCATTATTATTGTAAGGGAAAAGTAGAGCCCTCTAGCCCTAACATCTCCCACAAATACTTTTTCATTAATATCTGAAGACTTTAAAATATCAAATTAATGTGATCAAAGCTACTTCTATTTTACATTTGTTTTGTGAGGTGCCATCACACAGCATTATTTAACTGGATTTTGTATTTATTATGCTACAGTAATAAAAAGATCCTTTTTAGCATTTAAAATTGTAATAATTTCCTAACATGCCATAAAATGATATTATGATGTACAATTAACTAATAGGCTAAGAAAACTTTCTAATGTTGATAAAAAGGATTAATTTTGATATGCATAATTTTAGGTGTGTTTGTTTAATTGATTATACGCCATGACAGTGAAGTATCTGAAATTCTCTTTCTTGCTGTCTGTTAAGTACTTTGGGAATTGGGGTAAGGGCAGGGTTTCTTTGTGTCTGATAATTGTAGTTTTTTGTGAATTTTAGAGCTCCTAGAATATGAAACTGATTTACGGAATTTACTGTTACCAGGAAAAAAGGGCATTATTGAAATTTTATTTTATTATTTTATAGTTACTGTATCTTGCATTTTGATTTCTACCAAATGATTCCTCAGGAAGCAATTTCTTTTAAAGAACAGTGAGTTTCAAACTAAGAAGAAAATGTATACTGATAGTCTAATTAGTCTTTACTTGATGTACATATGTAACTACTGAGAAACACAAATCACCTCTAAAATGTGTTTGTTTCTAGTATTTCCATCAAATCAGGGTATAATCTGTGAGATGAAAAGTGATCCAGTTGTGAAAGTATGCAGTTTTTAAAATAACACAGAATTCTTCTGTTAGCACATTTTACTAGCAAATGTTTATTAGTTCTTAAAGCTCATGCATAGATTTATTGTGTGTGGCTTTCATAGGAGAGCACTATAAAGCCGAACTTGAAATTTATTAAGGAAAGAACAAACTGGTGAAGTGCTTTCATGCTATTAAAAAACTTCACAGACAATCGTCAGACGACTTTTTTTTTTTAAAGGTCATGATTGCCTGGTGCCTTTTCCAGTCTTTATTTGAAACTCTCATTTTGTAGGATTTCTTTTTTGTTCTCCCTCTTTCTTTTTTCCTTTGGCAGTAGGTGGAAGATTCTTTTAAAACTGAATGGCCGAACATGTATAGTAACTACTAAAGTATAATGGAAATACTTTTATTCTTGATACATTTTTTTAGGCCAGAAAATGCTGAGAAGGTAAGCCAATGAGGGTAAAATTACATTGTGCAGTGTGGAAACTGTTCAGTTTTTTGTTTAGAAAAGTGGATTCTGACTTAGGGCTTTAAATAAAGGTGGTCTGTAAAATATTTTGCAGTTCTCTAATAGCTTGGTGAGTTTGAGGTTTTAATGCTTTAGTGTTCTAGTTGATTGTTGGTGTTTTCGGAAAAATAATATTCTATATATGGGAGAAGATAGGGAGTGAGACCAGAACAAGAACTGGGGTGGGGGGGAAGAAAACCTCTTTCCTAAAATATTGCCTCCTGACAGGTAGAGATTTATATGCCATTATAGATTTTCAAAACAGTGCTTAAACTCTCTTTTTCTAATAGTTCACTTAAACTTTGACATATTTCACAAAATTTGATTGTGATAAGTATTACAGTTTTAACTCTGGTCTTTATCCTAAATTGATTTAAGGCTTATAGAATTAATAAATGCCTTAATGTACAGTTAAATTATTGTGTTCAATTAAGTAATAGTTCTTTGACTATAGTATTTTATTTTATTAATGTGATAAGCTAAGATTATAAAAGGTCTTTAATAAAAGTCCAGAAGCTGAGTTAATGAAATTAACCTTTATATTTTGCCATAGAGACAAAATACGTCTTGGTGTATAATAATTTTTTTCTTAGTATTATATATGGACATCTATTGGCTTTCAGCATATAGAAATCCGTATAATACTAAGAAAAAAATTATTACACACCAAGACATATTTTGTTTTAATTTTAAATATTGACAGGATCATACTTTTTTAAAATTGCAAAAACTTAGGGCAAATGTGTAAAGTATGCTAGTGGTTGGTTTATTTAGATTTTAAGTGATTAGACATTGTGAAATAGGAATAAAGCTTGGAATCTTATTTAAGAAAATTAATTTAAAAGGATCAATATTAGCACTAGATAAATCTTTTCGAATATGGTAAATCCACAGAGACGCTAATATCTTTTTTGGAAGTCATAAACTATTTTGAAAAGTATGAAAGGGGGAAAGTAAACTTCTTTCAGGCAGATTTGTATCATTTTGACACTGGATGTTATTCATTAATTCATGTCACAAAATACATACCAGGTATATTTTAATTCAGTAGGCTGCTGAAAACTGTTGTGATTAAATTAGAAAATTTATAATTTTTTTTTTCTTTTTAAAAATTTAGTGGTTCATCTTGACACTTTGTCTCAATTTCAGTCTGCTTAATTTAGACATATTGTGATTATTTGTTTAAAAAATTTATTTCCAGTTAAATGTTATTGCTTGGATACATTTCACTGTTTCTGTTAAATTTTATCCATCTATGACACTATCAGCCAACTATTACTGTATTCATTGTTCTTTCTGTGGTGGTGTTGTAAGGTACAGACTTCCGATCTGAGTAAGAGCTAGTGTATATTACAGTGTATATGACCATTTCTAATTTGACCTGTTACTGTAAAGAAGGCTAACAAGTGTGTATGACTGGCCCACCCCTTTTGGAGCAGTTGAAAACAGGCCTCAGAAGACTCAAAGGAATTCTTTTAACTCCTAGCAGGGCCACGGGGTCAATGTCAGATTTAGTCATGCTGTTATTTTAGCCCAGTGGTCCAGAGAGATGACTGAAAAGTGAGTCTTTTATTTCTTTTTTTGTGTGGTTATTAACAGGATTAAATGTAAGCCATTGTGTACTTAGTACCAATTAGTTTCTCATCTGAGAGGTTCATTATGATTTTTTGTCAGCCTTCGTCTTGTAATATTTGTTTCTTTGTTTGACTAGTTAAGGGGCTGAATGGACTAAAGAAAAGTTTTATAGCAGTGCTTTTAAATTCATTGAGAATTTTAATAGGTAGTCAACTTTTCAGATATGTAGACCTTGATTAAAAAATGGACCACTTTGAAAATTGACATGGAAGATGGTGAAGTTAAATAACTTGTTAAAAATTTTTCTTTTCCTGTTGTACTTTTCTTCAGTTTTAAAATTAGGCTCTCTTTATTATATCAAATAATACTTTTATATTTTTAGAAATTTGCTTTGGTTCTTACACATATGTCTAAAAATATGTTCAATTTGTTGTGAATATGTAATTATTGTTTAAGAGGCACACACACCAAAAAAAAGAAAAACATACTTTCAAAATTAAAAAACCCTTAAATTTCTAAATGGGAAACATAAACTGACCTATTAAAAACAGAACATAAGAATTCTGAACATAATAAAGATAATTGTCAGATGTAAACAAGCCTTGACTTAAAAGGAAGCAGCCTGGAAATTGATCTTTATGCTGGTATAAATAAGTAAAAATGCAAAGTTATATGAGTTCAGGAAAGAGGAGTATACTTTTAAAATTGCTTATCAATTGGAGGTTTTTAAAAAATCCTTGACTTTAAAAATTCTATTAAGATAAATTTTTCACTGAATAACATCCCTCATTTAAAATACAATATTTCAGTAAAATTTTGGACAAAAATTCTTGTAAGTTGGATTGAAGATGCAGATTTCATTTAGAAGCAAGGAATATAACCCAGAATTAAAATAGAAGCATTGTTTTGTTAGTAGGTAATTACCTGGTACAGTAGGTTTTGTACCCCATTGTTTAAGTGTGTAACACACTTTTTCACATGAATTCACCTTTGAATGGAAATGCTTGGAGTCTGGTTCAGGTTTGACATTGAGTTCATTTTTCACACATTAAAAATGATCAATATTTAAATAAGAGCAATTACTATTTTAACTTTTTAGATGAGTTGCTTGATTTTTCTCACGTTGTTTGATATACTATATTTAGATATTATACCCTTGTACTGACTTCTTTGCTTATTACCAAAGTTTTTTGGTACCTAAATTACTTTATTATGATTTTGGTTATTTAAGATTTGATGATCCAGATAATTATGAAGTATATACATCCTGACATTCAGGGTTTTTTCCTCAAAATGACTTTAGGCATAGTGAATTTACAGCCCTTGCTTTTTAGTATTTGTGTATCCAGTTTCCTTAGATACAAGCACATTTCTATTAAGTCTATATATGGATGTTATTTTTCTTTTCTCTTTAGTTGTAATTTGGGAAGGATTTAGATTCTCCCAATGAAAAACCTTACTTCTGACCATATGACTATATGCCTCTATTACCAAATTACACCTGTTTTATCATTGTGTAGTAGTCTCTCTTTATTCTCCCTACCCCATTTTTAAAACTAAAAATGTGTGGTAACTGTATTAAGTTGCCAGAAGATTTTTAATTAATAGGAAGTAAATCAGTAATAACTTCCTCTGGTGATTTGTTGTTCATTATATAGGAAAGTAGTTTCTTTTGAGAGGGAAATGCAATTTGAGAGGGAAAACAAATGCAAAAAAAAAATGCATTTTTGCTATTCAACATTCCCACAAGATATTTGGAAAATAACAGAGAAATCTTTAGTGTAATGGGCTTGTAATATGAAAAGGCAGATTTTAGAATAAAAGTTAATTTCTTCTTTTTACTTTGTATTTGACTTCAGAGGAGGCTGTTAAGTTGAAAATCTGACTCAGTAGCAAGTGCTCTAATAGTCATAAAATTTAGATAATTTTAAATTAGTGAAAATCTTTCTGATTGACCTAGTATTTGAAAAACATAGCTAATAACATCAACTAACTTAACAACTCTCTTAACTTAAAATTGAACTAACCTTAGGTATATGATAGAGTAGGTCGAGAAATTAGCATTCAGATAACTGTAGACAATACAAGGTAGACACTCTGTCTTAAAGATGATTTGTTAGGACTTTTGTTTCTTTTAGCATCTTTAGTAAAGCCACTACAGAATATTATTTTGTTATAAAAAAATGTTTTAGAGATAACGGACTTTGTAATGTAATTGAAAAATGTTGTATCCCATGAAAACTACATTTAATCATACTTTGTATTTCTCTCTAACTAGAGGAAGCCTAGCAAGTATAGAAAACAAAATGAAAAACTTTTTTGACAGTCTAATGTTGCATAATATAGAGATATAGTTGTGTGATCTTATTTATTCCATGAAATTAAAATGCAAAGTTAGAATAAAAATACAACCTTCCAAGTGTCTAAATCCCAAGATCATAAATGGAAGTTGAGTAAATAGTGAAGAGAATAGAGATCTAATTTTTAAGTCAGCTAGCTAAATGTTATATACAAAGCATTAATCTTTCAGGCTGTTACGTTTTTTACAATGCAGATGACCTTTTTTTTTCTATAAAAGGAATGACAATCATGATAGAGTTAAAAGTAATAGCTTTTGCAATGCTTTTCATTAGCAACCAAGGAACCATCCATATTTGACTGTTTTGTAACTTAGAATTACTTTTCAATGGATTTTTAATGTAAAACAAACTTTTGTGGTTTTGAAAGAAAAGAGGCATTATTTTGTTTTAACTTACTGTATCTGATGAGCTTTATTTCATTTTGAACAAAGGGTACTATAGATCCTTATCCACAAAAGTAGTCATGTATATACGGTGATACTATTGGTTCAGCCAGGCTTATTGACCACTTAGAAACATTTAGGTTTTAAAATTGCTACTATTTGTCAGCTAATTTTTGATACATTTTAGCATATGAGAGTTTGATTATAAAGGGATTTCATAAAGGTGCTCTGTGAGAACATTAATGTTAGTTTGTATCTGTGTCTTTTACTGACTTTTACCTGGTATTGTAAACTATCAGGAATTGTTTCTTCATATGGGCTTACCTGGTGGCTCAGACGATAAAAAATCTGCCTGCAATGCAAGAGGCCTGGGTTCGATCCCTGGGTCAGGAACATCCCCTGGAGAAGGGAATGGCTACTCACTCCAATATTCTTGCTTGGAGAATCCCATGAACAGAGGCATCTGGAGGGCTACAGTCCATGGAATTGCAGAGTCGAACATGACTGAGCGACTAACACTTGATCACTTGATTGAGGAAATAAGGCTGCACTTGGATCTGTTGTGACTTGTTTTTTTTAATCTTATGAGCATGTTGTAGGAGTTGAAAGTCTGTAAACTTTTGGTTATCCCTGATACTTATTGGTAATAAAGACGTAAGTAATCTGAGATAGCAAATAATAGCCAAAGAAATAGATTTCATATCCGTTCATTCAGCCAACAAATAGTCAGGGCATTTGTGAATGACTATGTAAGGTGTGCTAATCCATACAGAGATGAATCAGGCAGAGACCCTGACCTCAAAGATCCTACAGTTTAAGAGAAGAAATTAAGAGATGAGTTGTTTAAGAGAGCGGTTGGGTTGCAGAAGACGGAAGGTATTGTTCTGGTGAGGGTGGAGGTATGTGGGGGAGACGGAATATGTCATGATTAGGTGGCAGATTCTTATTTCTGTTTTGAATAGGGCACTGTTTCTCAGAATGGGTTCCTTATACTCCTAGAGTTCATTCTGAGGGAATGGACTTTGGTCTCTTTAAGAATAAGAATTGTTGAGATTTGTATTTTTATTTTGATGCTTAAGAAAGGAATTACACAAGTCATAAAGATAGCCCTTTTTACTGATAATTCACAACTGAAAGACGTTTTTTATAGAATCAGACTTTAGTCTCTTGAATGAGTGTTTCTCAGTTTGGAATTTGTGGGCCAATTTGATGTTCAAGAGAATCTTTCTTTTTTAAAGGAGTTCGTATTTAAGTTTGAGAAACAAAGGCTTAGGCTGTTATTTTGTACTCTTTGGACCCCATTCAAATTGATAGCAGGAAGTGACTGGCTTAATGTGAGTAGCCAGGGGAGCCATTTTGGGGTTAATTTTTTTTTTTTCTGGAGACAAGGCAATTCAGAAAGGTAGCTGAGAGTTCACTATAAGTCCCCAAATTCTCTTGAGCTTTTCTGAGTCACCACCACTTAGGATTTGAATCACAGCTTGTGTGATTTCAAACAATAATGAACTATAAGTTTATTAAACAGGCTAAAATATTCTGAATATAAACTAATCCTGTTAAAATGGTGTCTCTTGTAAGGCTTTTACTCTAATTCTAAATAGCATCCTATACAGTAGTTAAAGTTTTTGTGTAATTGATTACATTTGGAGTCAGATTTTACTTTCTGCTTATAATTTTATAATAGATTAGCAGTTTAGTTTCATAAAAGTGAATTAAACCTAGATTATTTGGTAGAGTATGGTATATGATTTTGTTTCATAAATTGGGGTGAGCTCATAAGAAATAAACAATATATACTATATTGTATATATATACAATATATATTGTATACAATATATACACAATATATACAAATACTATATAATTTGTTGCCACTAGATATATTTGGGTTTCAAATTGGGCAAATAGAACATAGTAAGTTTAAGAGCATCTGTACCAGATATTTCTAACATTGTAGAATTTGGGAGGAAAACACTGAAGAAATTCTTTCCTATTTTTCTCTTTCTTCCCCTCTTAAATATTTTAGGGGTTAAAAACTACTTCCCCTCCTCACAACAAATAAGCAAAACTGATCAGAGCAAGAATTTTAGATGATAGCTTTCATTCCCTACTTTTTTCTGAAATCAGTCTAGGCTTTTATAATAGGATGGGGAATTTCCTAGGAACTACTGTTTTTACCTGGGAAAATGACTATTTTAATAAGGGAGAGGAAGCTAAGGTGACATTATTTGTTCACATTATTCATAGAATAATTTTGGTTCATCTGTAGCTTCTTATTTTCCTATAGTGTTTTGCATGCAATATATGCTACTTTGAGGATATTGTATTACTGTTGGAGGTTCTTAATAGTTCATGTGTCAGCTTGCCTTTGTGTGAAAGTATATTTAAATTGCTTTGACAGATACTTTAAGTAGCAAATGGGAAACACATAAATTCAGCATTGCCACGTTCTCTTTTGTTTTGCCATTTTTATTTTTTTAAATCCCCAAGCATTTGTAAGCATTTCTCATAATTCCTGTGCATAGAAATTCTCTGAAACATTAAGAAGCTGCTAAAAGACTCAAGCTCTAAAAGAAATCCCAAAGATACATCACTTCTTGACTGCAAACATTTTTAAGAAGTCACTGATTATAATGAACACAGACTTTAATGGCAGTTATTCCTCTCCTTTTCATGAGAATGTGACAGAGTGTCATTAAGGTTTTAGAAATGAATGCTCCTGAGGAAAGGAGGATCACTAGGACTACAATGATGCCCAGTAGGTGGCCGTGGGATTCTCAGTTGGGCTCTTTTTAGGTTTTTAATCAGGTTGGAGAAGGGGGATGGAGAGGAAGAGAATGGGAATAGACAGGAGTTTGGGGACACCTGTACACCAGAGCCTTTTACTTTCTCATTGATCCCTTTAAATGTTGACTTAGTAGAATCTAATGTGGAAAGGTAAGCCAAATTCTAAATATTTTGATGGCCAATAAACAAAATCAGCCCTGTTACAGTTTGAAGCAGATAATTCTTTTTTTCCATGTAACTTAAACTCTTTGGATATATTAAATCTGAAATTTCATCTAAATTGTAATTCCACTTCTGCTCTGAGGATATTGTTTTAACCCGTTGTTCTTTTGTATGGTGACAGTAATTGCCCTGGATGTATTCTGCAGGGCAATCAGATTGTATCATGGAAGAAGGCAAATAATACATGTGTGCATGGAACAGCTATGTCTCAGGACTGAAGTCGAAAAGCATATTTTTACATCAGCATGACATCCAGAAGGCATCACATCATATATATGTACAGACCTTTCAGTGGAGTTTAGGGTAGAAAGAGAAGTGATTTTTAAGCATACAACCATAATTTCGCCCTTTGCATTTCTTAACACTTGAAACCTTATATTTAATGCATCCTAACATTTAACATCTGTGAGTTTGTGTGATGGTTCTGTAACATTACAGTGTGTGTCCTGGGCTTGAGAAGTTATTTTTCTGTTCAGTAAGTCTTAACATAGTGTTTCAAACAGCTTTTTTTCCTTTCTTGTGAATCCGTGTAGCGTTGGAATTTATAAAGACCTGATTATTTATCTATTTCTTTTCAGCCGAAATCAGAAAGAAATTTCTAGAATACTGCGTCTATTTCTCAGTGAGAATAAGCCCCCTCTTTTTTTTTTTTTTTTTTAGCTAAAATGATCCTTCTGTACTTCATTTTACTTGGGATTTTTTAGACATTAAAGCTGACATTGGGAAGGTAGCTTTCATTTTACTTTTTGACATAGGTACTTAAGTTTTATGAAAAATTATAAAATGACCTTCGTATGTTAAAACTTTAAAAAAAATTCCTTTTCCTTTGACTCTAGGGTAATGTTGGGACTTTTTTGAGCTCTGAATATAAACTTAGCTACTGTAGGTTGTTTCTTGATAGGTTTTCTGGTAGCTCATTGCTACACGAGCAATTCTTTGACAGTGTATAGCCCCAAATAAAATACAAACCCTCATAAACTCCCTCATCCCCTTTTTTAAGTGAAGAATAGAGACCAGCAGTTCTAATCTCTCCTTGGAAACCTAGATTTACATTAGAGTAAATGAATGGTGATGGTAGCATACCCTGGGAAAGGTTTGATGATTTCCTTCCCTTGAGTTTTAAAGATTTCCAGTTATCTACAGAAGGTTTAATACCCTTCATTATTGAATTATGTAGAAAATACATAGGAAACGAGAGAGACCTGAACTTCCCTCTTTCTCTCTTTTTGTCCTGTTTGCCTTTAATTAAAAAAAAACAAAAAACGATTTTAGAATGGCTTTAGGTTTATGGAAAAATTGCAAAGATAGTACAGAAACTTCTCATGTGTTCTACACCTAATCTCTCCTATCAGTAGCTCTTTACACAAGTGTGATACATTTGTCAAACTTAATGAACAAATATTGGTACCTTGTTATTAACAAAAGTCTATATTCATATTTCTTTAGCTTTTTCCTCAGCTTTTGTTGTTATTGTTGTTGTTCTGTGATTCTGTTTAGACTACCATGTTACATTTAGTTATCACGTCTCCTTGGCTCCTCTTTCCTGTGACAGTTTCTCAAATTTGTGTTTGATGACTTTGTCAACTTTGAGAAGTACTCGTTGGGTATTTTGTAGAATGTCCCCAAATGGGGATTTGTCTGATATTTTTCTTTCAGTTAGTCTAGGTTTATGGGGTTTTTTGGAGAAAGATCACAGAGGTGAAGCACTTTTTCAGGTGTAAATGCTGTCCACATGACTTATGATGATGTTAAGCCTTGTTTACCAGGCTGAGGGTAGTAGTTATCTCATTTCTCCACTGTAAAGTTACTCTTTCTCCCTCCCTTTTTTTCATACTTTCCTTTTTGGGAGGGAGTCACTGTGCACGGCTCAAACTTAAGGAGTAGTAAGTTAATGCTCTACCTCCTGAGGGTGGAGTACGTACATAAACTTTTGGAAATTCTTCTCTGTGGGAGATTTATCTGTTCTTCCTCATTCATTCATGCATGTCAGTATGGACTCATAGATATTTTGTACTTTGATCCAATATTGTTTTGTTGTTTAAATTATTCTAGCTTTGGCCTTTGGGAGCTCTTTCAGTTGGCTCCTGTGTCTCTTTGACATCATCGTATCATCATTATTAGTATTCGGTAAGTGCTTTCTTACTTTCTGGCACTATAAGATGCTGCAGGCTCATCTTACGTATTTCTTTCCCTATACCTAGAATCAGCTATTTCTCAAAGAAGTGCTTGTTCCTTTTTTTAGAGAACCTATTAGGAATCAGGATTTGAGTACTCAAGTGTCTGTCTTTACATTTAACGTAGTTTTTAATTAACATAATGGATTGACTGAAATCAGACATATTTGAATATCTGATCCTTGATAATATTACATAAAATTCAGTAACTGATTCAGACTATAGCCATATCCCCAGTGGTTCATAAGAAAGACTGGGTTTACTTAGAGGTTGATCTAGATGTTTATATTGCCCGTTTAAGACTCAATGTAAGGCTTTGTTTATTTTGTTGTCTTGGTTCTTAAAAATCTTTCAAGCTTTTTACATTTGCTTCTAAGGAAACATATTGTCTAAGTTTATTAAGTCTTTTGTATCTTTATAAAACTCATACTAATGTTTGACCATAAGCCCTTTTTAAAGTTATCACTTCTCAGAACTTGAGATGTATATTTTTCCCCCTTTGAGAATGTTTGGACTCAGGGTAGTTTTTAACTGGGCAAGTTACCCAAACCTTTGGTACAGTTCCTCCCTTAAGTATGGCAGGGTGTTTTAGCAGTCATAGTTTAGGCTATATGCATTGCGTGCTAAGATTATGTGTGACATATTAACGGATTTTATTTAAATTAGCTTTTTAGAGAAACTGCCATAAAAAGGAAAGTTACTGGTTAAGCCCTTTTAGGGTATGGTGATAATTTGTCCTGAGAGTCTTTGGAGATCTTGATTACTCTTGAGAGTGGTAGGAGCAGAATTGGGAGCAACCTTCTTTCCTTTAATAATAGTCTCTCTCAGTTTTTCCCTTTCCTCTCAGGACTTTTTTCATATTTTGTGATTAAATAGAATTTCTCTTTCTCTTCCCTTCCCCAGCCAATCACAATGGCAGAGCAGTTTGGTAGGCAGTGAATGGGTAGGTGATTTAGAGCATAACCTTTGAAATTTGAGACCTAGGTTTGGTTTTTGCCGCTTATTACTGTCTATCTCATTTTGAGCAAATTCCTTAAATTTTCAAGTCTCCTTTTTCCTTATCTGTAGTGAAGATAATGGTGTCTACCTTAGGGGTTTGTTGTGAAGATTAAATGCAATAATGCTGTGGAACACTTACCACAGTCCTTGGAACATTGTAAAAGCTAAATAATCTTAATAACTATAGTGACTAGCTCTAATCCACTTTTAGAGATGAACTGTTTGAAATGTTGGGGTGTTACATAGGCAAGAGTATAGTATAAATAAAAGATTGTTTAGAATTGTATATCTTTAATTGCATGGTATGTAACAGTTAACGAGATTATTAATCTTAGTTGGATGTTTTTAAAATGGATGATTATAGCATTTTGTATAATAATCTTACTAAGTTTTGCATTTTATTTAACTTATTCAGATTTATTAAAGTATAGAGAATTTATAATCTAAAAGTTAGTATAGTATATTATTTGACTTTTGGGAAAAAATGAAATTTATTTAATTTTAAGATGTAATCAGAGGGTATTTAATATTCCATGGATGCACATTTGTGAGTGTTCTAACTACACTGAGTATTGGAAGGTTATAAAAGTTGGCTGTTAAGATGACATTTATATAGTTCACTTAGCAGTAACTAAGTCAACTATATTAACTTTATTAGTATGTAATAGCAATGCTTTTATAGTTTTATTGGCTTTAGTAGTCATGATTTATTATTAAATGTATTCTAGTAAATTCTTCCTTTAAAATATTTTTTGTGTGAATACTATTATAAACTAAGTTCAGTGATTGAATATTTCATGCTTTCAGTTAAGAGCATTCAGTTCTTTGAATGCTATTTGGTATACTAAGAAGTTGGATATTAAAGAGTGCCTTAATTTTTTAAAGTCCTCATTCTCAGAGAGCAGCTCAATAAATTTAACCAGATTTCAGATTCTTATCTATTGATACTTACCTACTTAAAATATACTGTCTTTGTTCTCTTAAGTTCTTCCAAATAGCTTATCAACTGGTAATTGTTAAGGATGTGAATACAAAGAAAATTTCGTTTTGGGACTGCCTATCATGTAGTGTAGGTACCCCATCAGTTCACAGATATTTATTAATTGCTTTCTTTGTAAAGCACTAGAGGTACCTGTAAGGTTGAGTAAGACTAGAGTTCTTGATCTGTCAAAAATATCACCATTTGGCCTACCATCCATCCAGAGTGACCCCAACTTTGCTATAAAGACTCTGTTGGCAGTTTGAACATGTAGTTCATGGTATTAGCTATTTATTTTGTTTTATTTTGATGAGAGATATGTTAAAATTCTTACGTAGCTAAACATTGGAATCAGGTAGGCTTCATCCTCATGTTTCTTGATGGATTTCTTTGCTTTAAGCTATGATTTGCTTTTCTTGTTTCTTTTCCAATTCCATTCTTCCCTCCTTAGTAAAGCTATTTTTTTCTGAATATTTACGTGAATTAAATTTTCTTTTGATTTAAGCCATTTTCATGAATTTCCTCCAGATACATTAATATTAGATATCTATTTTCTTTTTTAAATGGCCACTGTGGTTCAATATATTTTGGCTATAAAAAGGCTATTTTAGCTTTTCTTGAACTTCTCTCCTGACCTATGTGTTGGTTCCAAAGGGAGCGGTCACATTTTATCCCTTCCTACATACCCTAAAGCATACAACAGAGTACCTTGTATTTGGCAGATCTTTAGTAAATGTTTGTTGAATAGATTCTCTGAATGGAGTAAAATTTTTTTGAAATTCTTTTTTTATGGAATAAACAATCCAAATGACCATAAACAGGTTAAAAATACCTTGCATAAATATTTTTGACTTTTGCTTAAGCTATTAAATTCCTTATAAAGTGGGTGGGTCATTGTTAAAAAGAAGGCCATAGTTGGGCTATAAGCTGAGCTCTGTTACACTGGTAACTGAAAATTTATGAGCTTTTTATAGTAAATGGATTTCCTGGCCTAAGGAGTTTTAATGGGAATGTTTAAATAACTATTCTTTCATTGCCATTTTTTTCCCCTCTGCATTTGTTAAAATGGTAATACTGTCACTTTATTCAGCCTCCAAATTAGCTAGTATTTATTTACCTATGTTACCAATGTTCTTTCATTAATACATTTACTCCTCTCTCCCTCCCTCCCTTCCTCTTTCCCTGCTATTCTTTCCCCTCTTTCCTCCTTCCTTACACATCAACAGCTTTCTTGTGACAAAGGCATGTGAAAGTTAAAGAATTTCCTGGCCCAGGGAGTTTGTAACCTAGCATGGTGTTTCTCAAAATGTGTACTGTTGGACCCTTGTGGTTCTTGCAAGATTAAAACTATTATTTCTGTCATAATAAGATACTGTTTCCTTTTTCATTGTGTTGATGACTTGCTGTGATAGTACAGAAGCGACAGTGGGTAGGACTGCTGCTGCCTCAGTGTCAATCAGAGCTATGGCACCAAACTATATCAGTAATTATATTCTTCACCACCACAAACTCAATATTAAAAAAAACAACAAAACAAGTTTTGCTCAATGTCCTTGATGAAGCACAAAAAATTTTTTTATTATATTTCTACCCTTGTTGCTTTCCTCCATTATTCTGTGTTATGAAATGGGTACTGTAAAGCCACTTGTGTTGTATCCTGAAATGTGATTGTTGACTGAAGGAGGAGCACTTGTTCAGTTTTGTGATCTGAACTAGCCTCTTTTTGCATGACACATTTTTACTTCAAGAACAACTGACGAGCTGCCACTATACAGAATTGGGTATTTTATAGGCATTTTCTTGAAAATGAAACAAATAAGCATGCAACATCAAGGAAAGTAAATGCCAACATTTGTTGCCAATGATAAAAATTTGAGCATTCAAGCAAAAATTAGGATTTTGGAAGACATATTTAGCACTGTGAGTTGGACAAAACTTTCCTGTTTTTAAAGACTTTTCTGATGAGATCAGTTGTGATGTTAACAAATGTGATTTTTTTAAAATTGCGTAATGAAATGTGTCAACATTTGGGAAATCTTCATCACTTAATGAAGCAATATTTTCCACGTGACCCATAGATATTACAAAATTGTTCGTGTGTTAAAAGATCCTTTCAAGGTACAAGATAGACTAAAACATTTTAATGTTCAGTTCAGTTCAGTTGCTCATTCTTGTCCGACTCTTTGCGACCCCATGAATCGCAGCACACCAGGCCTCCCTGTCCATCACCAACTCCCGGAGTTCACTCAGACTCAAGTCCATCGAGTCAGTGATGCCATCCAGCCATCTCATCCTCTGTCGTCCCCTTCTCCTCCTGCCCCCAATCCCTCCCAGGATCAGAGTCTTTTCCAATGAAGCAACTCGTCACATGAGGTGGCCAAAGTACTGGAGTTTCAGCTTTGGCATCATTCCTTCCAAAGAAATCCCAGGGCTGATCTCCTTCAGAATGGACTGGTTGGATCTCCTTGCAGTCCAAGGGACTCTCAAGAGTCTTCTCCAACACCACAGTTCAAAAGCATCAATTCTTCGGCACTCAGCCTTCTTCACAGTCCAACTCTCACATCCATATGTGACCACAGGAAAAACCATAGCCTTGACCAGACAGACGGACCTTAGTTGGCAAAGTAATGTCTCTGCTTTTGAATATACTATCTAGGTTGGTCAGAACTTTTCTTCCAAGGAGTAAGCGTCTTTTAATTTCATGGCTGCAATCACCATCTGCAGTGATTTTTAACAGAGTACATAAAAGTTCATTGATACAGTTTTATCTCCTACTGCAGCTAAGTTTTGTTAGTGTGTCAAAGAAGGATGGTCACAGTTATTTGAATAGGCTACCCTTTTTTCAACTGCATCTATCAAACTTGCTTTTCTTTGTAATATTTCAGCCAGAGTAACAAACCACAACAGATTGAAGGCAGAGGCAACTATGAGAATCCAGCTGCATTTTATTAGCCTAGTCATTAAAGAGTGTTTTAAAACACAGCCACTCTTCCTACTAAACTTTTTTTTGAAAATGAAGTTATTTTTTTACAAGAATGTTATGTATATTAACATGATGAATTTATTATGTTAAATGAATTAATGCTTGTTTTCAAAGTTGCTCAGCTTTAGTTTCTAACATGGTAAATATTGATAAATGACCCATATTTAAAAAAGGCTTTTGGAGTGCTTAGTAATTTTTAAGAAAGAGTATGAAAAAGTCTTGAGACCAAAAAGTTTGAGATCCAGTCATCTAGTATAAGCATATAGGACAAATACTTGAAGGATGTTTGAATATAATGATAATTTGAATATGATAACTGAGAATGATAAAAAATTCTTTGTGTTCAGGGAAGAGAGGGAATTTATCTCTTTCTGACAGGAAACCAAGAACACTTCATGAAGGAGGTAAGTATTAAACCATGTCTTGAAAGAGAATGTACAGTTTTTCTGCGGATAGAGGAGGATGTAAAATGTAGGGAGAATCAAATGAATCCTGTTCTTGAAAAAAAAATTTTTAAATGTATCTATATAGATGACAGATACAGTATTACTTCTTCCTCATCCAGAATGGGTGAATTGATTTGTAGAGATTGACTGACCATTTTTAGAGTCAGCTTCTTTGTAATTATTTCCTCTTTATTGCCTGTCCTTTCTCCATGCAAATCAGGCTTGGTAAACCTTTTGGCTAAATGCAGAGTTAAATGTTTCTGTTACATCTGTAATTGTAAATATATAATGTGAACAATTGTGTTTATTGGCTCTATCCTAAACAGAATCTCACAGTGGAGTTTTAGTTTATGAAAATGCCTATATATTTATCTACTGTGTACATTTATGTTCTTCTGTCTCCTCCCCCCCCCCCCACCCCGCCCACCCTTCTTTTTCATTCTGGTTATATATATCTTTCTAGTTTGCTTTTGACCTGGCTGACTTGTGCTTATAGTTGATTCCCTGATTCCCCCCACTTTTTCTCATTTTTCTTGTTTTCTGTTCTTTCATTATAGATCAGTATACTTACTGTTTATGTTGTAAATGGGTTTTCTTTTCCTTTTTCTTGACATTAAAATCAGAGTAGTAATGTATTTTACATTTATATTTCCAGAAAAAAAATATTCTCATCAACTGCAGACCTTGAAATGTATGTGTGTGTGTGTATACATGGACAGTTTTTTCTTTAGAACTAGAAGCTTGAGATTTTTCTCATAACCTACAGTGCTTTTTGAGGGAGTCCATTCAGGTTTCTTAATATTTTCTATATTAAGATCTCTTTTGAGGATTGAGGTACTGAAAATTAAATGTGATACTTGTATTCACTAAGAAAATATATATACTTCTTTGTTGATTAGAGTAGAATGCTCTTTTTGTCTAGTGGTACCTGATGAAAATGAAGAATCATGAAAAATGATACTATATGAACCTTATACATATTATTTAAACTTAAAACATGTTTTAAGTTAATGAATACTCATTTACCAGTCTTTTGGTAGGTCAGAACCTTTTTTCCTGAGTATCACTGTCACTCTGCTAATTAAAGTTTTCCTCATATTTCTTTCATAAACCAGTGTTTTGAAACAGCATACATGCCCAATCCACCCTCTACCCTGTATTAGCTTTTTTTTGTTGGCTTGCCTGCTCTTCAGTTCAGTTCAGTTCAGTCGCTCAGTTGTGTCCGACTCTTGCAACCCCATGAATCGCAGCACGCCAGGCCTCCCTGTCCATCACCATCTCCCGGAGTTCACTCAGACTCACATCCATCGAGTCCATGATGCCATCCAGCCATCTCATCCTCTGTCGTCTCCTTTTCCTCCTGCCCCCAATCCCTCCCAGCATCAGAGTCTTTTCCAATGAGTCAACTCTTCTCATGAGGTGGCCAAAGTACTGGAGTTTCAGCTTTAGCATCATTCCTTCCAAAGAACACCCAGTGCCGATCTCCTTCAGAATGGACTGGTTGGATCTCCTTGCAGTCCAAGGGACTCTCAAGAGTCTTCTGCAACACCACAGTTCAAAAGCATCAATTCTTCAGCACTCAGCCTTCTTCACAGTCCAACTCTCACATCCATACATGATCACTGGAAAAACCGTAGCCTTGACTAGACGGACCTTAGTTGGCAAAGTAATGTCTCTGCTTTTGAATATGCTCTCTAGGTTGGTCATAACTTTCCTTCTAAGGAGTAAGCGTCTTTTAATTTCATGGCTGCACTCACCATCTGCAGTGATTTTGGAGCCCAAAAAGATAAAGTCTGACACTGTTTCCACTGTTTCCCATCTATTTCCCATGAAGCGATGGGACCAGATGCCATGATCTTCATTTTCTGAATGTTGAGCTTTAAGCCAACTTTTCTCCTCTTTCACTTTCATCTCCTAAGTTGACATTAACTTTGAGCAACTCATTTAAACCACAGCCTTTTTTTTTTTAATCATTTCATTTGATTTACATAGCACTTAACTACATTGTATATCACAGGGAGAAGTGCAACTGGCAAAATTAGCTTTGGAATAAATAGAGAATGTACTTCAACTGGTTAAAGCAGTAGTGAGGAGATGAAATTAAGAGTGAACTACTTATTCATGAGCTAGTATTCTGTAACATCAATATATTTTACAAAATAAATTGAGAGCGTTTTAGTTATTGGGTTAAGTAAAGATTTGTTGAGAGCATTAATTGTAACATTTTGAGTCTAAGCATGTTCCTGGACAGAAACTAAAGTAAAATGCTCCAAGAAGTAAAAGAAAAAATGTGTATTCTGTTTCTCCCTTTCTGTTTCCCAAATGTTTAGTTGTGCTCGATTCCCAAAGTTGTTTGTTTTTAAGCACTTAGGCTCACATCAAACAAGAACATATAAGCAGGACAAATTTGATGAGTGATGCAAAAGGGAAAAAGCAAATACCAAAAAATATTTGATTATGAGTGGTTAAGGAGAAGAGGTTGTAGAAATGTGAGTGTCTAGTGGGAATATAGAGCAGAGTAAGTTTGTCCAATGGGTTTGAGAGTTATTTATATGACATTTTCCCCTTGAGACTTGGACATTTTATCATTGATTTTATAGTAATGGACATAATAAATGCATATATTTTTAGCTAATATGGAAACATGTTTCTTGGAGTGACTTGACTAATGTGCTGTTTATTACAAAGATAGTTAAATTATAAAATTACTCTGGTAGCTTTCTCATCTTATAATTCTCAGGTTCTATCATTTGAAGAATGATTTTGTACAGAATGTGTGAAAGATCAAGTAATATGGGGCAGCTTACAGTTTTTTATAACTTGGTTTGCAAGTGGCAACAAAATATATTAGTTTGTCTGCTGAATAAAATTAAGCTTATTTTTCTTTCTGCAGCGTATTAATTGTATTATAGTATGCCACAGCCACTTTGAATGCAATCCTCCTAGTCTTGGAACAGCAGCCAATTCCAGGAATTAAGAGAATTAGGTTACTTTGCCTAGTGGCACAAAACATACCCAAGGTATTAAATCATTGGCTTGTCTGGGGCACAGACAGAAATAAAGTTTAGAGATAAAAGTTGATTTGCATGCTGTTCACATTTATACAGCTTTAACAGGTATATTTTTCTGTTTCTCTCTGATTCATAATACTTTTTGAAATAGATTTTCAGTTGTAGTTATGTCTAGAGGTGTAGAACTTTAATAAAATTTTAGGATAAATACTAAATTTAGAATTCATCTACAATAACTTGATGCTGTTGTTGACTATGAAAATAGTTTAGTCTACCTTTAGAATATTTAAAATATTAAAATATGTGGTTACCTAGCATGGCTGTTATTTAAGATTTTTTGAATCACCTATTAACCTGTTATATCACTTAATATAAGAAACCAGTTTGGTAAAAGGAGAAATGATAGCTTCATTTGAACTTCAGTATTTCCAAAAAATGATGTTATTTTTGTACTCGAAGCAGTTAGAATGAGGGATGAGGTGATAGTATGAGAACCTTTTGATTTTGTTAATTTTGTTAAGGTGGAATTTAGCCAACTTTTATAACTAGTATTGTATCTCTATATAATTTTATAAGATTTGGGGGAAATTGTTTTTAACTTTTCACTCTTCAACTCTGAAGATCTTACAGAAATCTTTGTCTTTCTCTGCCTCTAACTGTTGCTATTCCATCTTGAAGCTACAAGCATGTGGGACAATGTCTTTTTGGGTCTCTGAATCAAATCTCTGATCTCCACTCTGCTCTAAAATATCTTGAGAATAAGAAAGAATTGCTTTGGAATAACTAATCAGTCCTTAGGGTTCTCTGGCAAGTCTGCAAAGGAGTAAAGATAAAGAATGCAGTGATTAACTAGAAATAGCCTATTTATAATGTGGATCAGGCTTGACACAAATCCTCAAAAAATTTAAACATTTCTTCCAAATCAGAGTTTCAGGGAGTTCCCTTAAACATTAAACATGGAGGCCTTCTGTATTCAGAGTGCCACTGTTACACTTTGCTTTGACCCTTAATGGCTGCCAGACCTCCACTCTTATTGCAGTGTTTGAAATTACTGCTTAAAGAATGTTGCAGCTGGAAGGACCTAAAAGGTAAGAATTTCCCAAATCCTATTTTATGCCAGAATTTGAGAATATGTCCCCAGGTTCTACCCCATACCTATTGAATTAGAAGCTATGTGGGTGAGACCCAGGATTCTGTATTTTAACAAGCCCCCCAGTGTTGGGCTGGCACAGATTGATTGGTAAACACTGCTTCAAGGCCATTGCTCTCATTTTCTAGGTGAAAAATCTCAGGCTCAGAGGAGATAAGTGACATGCCAATCTATATTCAGTTTGGTCCTCTTCTCTGCATTGCAGCCATAAAATACACAGTCATTTGAGGTCAAATCATGATAGCTACAGAAATCCTTTAGTTGGTAGACCATACTCAAATGCCTCTTAAGAGCTAGCACTTCTTCATGTGATGCTTCAAGATCCTGTCATGGCAGACAACATTTCTTTTGCTGTGGAAAGTGGACATCAAATCTTTGGCAGGAGAATGATCCAAGGATCACGTCCTTCATATTAGTATACTAGAATGAGCACAGTTAGATACTTTGGAAAGTTGTGGAGATGTTTCAAGAACAGGATATCTCTTAATAAAAACCCATGAATGAAAGTGTCCTTAAGATGACTTAGCAAAGTGATACTTTTGTTTAGAAAAAAACAAAATTTTGTTAAGGTAGAATTGACATACTTCAAACATTTAAAATACACAATTTAATACATTTTGTTACATGTGTATGCACAAGAAGCCAACATCATTCAAGATGGCAAACATATCCAAAACCTTCAGAAGTTTCCTCATGTTCCTTTGTAATTCCTTGTCTCTTGCCTCTCTATGCCTTTCTTCACCCCCAAGGAACTGCTGCTTTCTGTAATGGTAGATTAGTTTTGTATTTTCTAAAATTTTATATGTTTGGAATTATAGAGTAGGAACTCATCTTTTTGGAGTGGAAGGAGTGGTTTTTTTGATCAGTATAATATTTTGATATTCATCCAGGTCTTGATACTTATTTGTTATTGCTTTGTGTCTGTTGTATGGATATACCACAGTTTATCCATTCCTCTGTTGATGGACATTTGAGTTGCTTCTAGTTTTGCTTATTACCAAAAAAAACCTGCTAAGAACATTTGTGTGAAAACCTTTATATAGACATATGCTGTTATCTTGAGTAAATACCTAGGAGTGGAATGGCTGAATCATGTGGGTAGGTATATTGCTCTTGACTCATAACTTTACTAAAAACTACTTAATAGTTTGAGAAGTTTGGGGCTATTTTCTGTTTGATTTTCTTGTTGAATATGTCATCTGTGAATACAGTTAGACTTCTGTTTCCAGTTTGGATGACTTTTATTTTTCTTGCCTTATTGCCCTGAATTAGGATATTCAGTACAATGCTGAGTAGAAGTGAGTCAGAGTGAACATCATTGTCTTGTTCCTGATTTTGAGGAGAAGTTGTAGTCTTTAACCATTATGTATAATGTTAATTGTAAGTTTTTTTGTAGATACCTTTTATTGATTTGAGGAAGCTTCCTTCTATAGTTTACTGAACATTTCTATAAGGGATGGATAGTGAATTTTATGAAATGCTTTTTATATGTTTTATTGAGATCATGTAATTTTTGTTAATATGAATTACATTAATTGATTTTTTTGAGTATTAAAGCAGCCTGTATTCCTGGATTAAGCCATACTTAGTCCTGATATATTAAATCAATCTGCTAATGTTTAGAATTTTTGCATATATATTAATGAGGGATATTTGTAATTTTCTTTGGTTTTGGTTTGAGAAATAATGACCTCATAGAACGAGCTAGGAAATATTCTCTTTTCTGAAAGAGTTGTGTAGGATTGGTATAATTTCTTTCTTAAATATTTTGTAGAATTAACTAGTGAAACCATCTGGGTCTTGAGTTTTCTCTTTGGGAAGTTTTTTAAACTCCCAATTCTTTAGGAGACCTAGAGCTACTTGTAATTAGTCACTCAGTTGTGTCTGACTCTTTACGACCCCATGGACTGTAGTCCACAAGTCTCCTCTGTCCATGGGGATTCTCCAGGCAAGAATACTGGAGTAGGTTGTCATGCCCTCCTCCAGGGGGTCTTCCCAACCCAGGGATTGAACCCAGCTCTCCTGCATTGCAGGCAGATTCTTTACTGTCTGAACCACCAGGGAAGAGCTACTTACTTAGGTTATTTCTTCAGTAAGTTTTAGTGGTTCATGTTTTTCAAGGATTTTAAAAATTTCATCTGAGTTGTTGAATTTATTGGCCTTGGTTGATCATAGTATTTCCTGATTATAATATGTTTAGAAGAATGATGCATTCTAGTGATATCACCTTTCTCTGTTTTTTTTTTTCCCCTTGATTTGTCTAGATTGCGATTAGTCAATTTTGTTGATTTTTTCAAAGAAGTTACTTGTTATTTCTAGTTTTTTGTTTTTAGCTTTGATCTTTTTTCTCTTTACAGTGGATGTTATTTGCTCTTATTTTTGTAGTTTAAGGTGAACACTAAGGTTGTTGACGTGAGACCATTTCTTTCGTGCTATACATTTCCTCCTAAATACTATTTTAGCAGCATTCTACAAATTTTGATATGTTGTGTCTTCATTTTCTCTCTGTTCAAAATATGTTCTGATATCTTTTGTGATTTCTTCTTTGATCCACGGGTTATTCCGAAGTCTGTTATTTAGTTTCCTTATATATTTTTGGATTCTTCAGAGAGCTGGTATTAATTTTTTATTTAGCTTGTATACTAAATAACAATATACATACTTTGTATGACTTGAATCCTTTTAAGTTTATAAAACTTATATTACAGCCTGGAATATGATCTCTCTTGGTAAATGATCTAAAAAAGAATGCCATTTAGGTCAAAATTGGGAAGATTTCAGCAATTAGGGTTTTTTTCCTGTCTCCCCACTTTGGGTATTTCAGTTATATGTGTGTTAGCTTACTTGAAATTATCTCATAGCTCACTGCTGCTATTTTCATTATTTTTAAATCTTATTAATTCTTTTTTTCTCTGTGTTTTATTTTAGATAGTTCTTACTGCTGTGTCTTCAGGTTCACTGATTTTTTTCTTCTGCAGTGTCTAATCTGCCAGTAAATCCACCCAATCTAGTATTTTTAATCTGAGACACTATAGCTTTCATCTGTAGAAGTCTGATTTGTATCCTTTTAAAATATCATCCATGTCTATACTTAATTTTTGTACATGAGGAATGCAGTTATTACAGGTGCTTTAATGTTTTTGTCTCCTAATTTTAACATCTGGGTTAAACCTAGGTTGGTACATTGATTTTTCTCTTCACTGTGAATCATATTTTCCTGCTTTTTTGCATGCCTTCCAATCTTTGATTAGATGCCAGACACTATTTGGTGCTGATTACTTTTATATTTCTATAAATATTCTTGACCTTTCTTCTGAGATGCAGTTAAATTACTTTGTAATTATTTGATCCTTTTAGGTCTTGCTTTTAAGACTGTTAGGTGGAAACAGGACAGTATTTAGTCTCGGGCTAATTATGCCCCAATACTGAGACAAGACCCTTTTGGGTGCTCTATAGAGCATCCAATGAATTATGAAATTTTGCAGCCTCACTGGTGAAAACAGGTACTATTGTCATCCCCCTGTGGGTGCATGGTAGTAATCTCTCTGATCTTTTTATATGATTCTTTCCCTAGACTCAGATAGTTTTCATACATACATGCTGAATACTCTACTAAATACTTAGTGGGGGTCCTGTGGAGATCTGTGTGATTGTTTCTCTCCCCTTTATTACTATATCTTTTGACCTAACCTGCCTTGGTCTTCTAGGTTCTTGGCTTTTCTCTTAAACTCTTGGTATTTGTCAGGGTTTTCCTGGGTTTCCACTCCCTGTCCTGTGGCTTGGAAACTCTCTCAAGGCAATAAGCTACAGTAATGGTAGGGTTTACCTACCTGTCTCTTAGTGATTTTATTGTTCTTTATTGCCTGATACCCAGTGTCTTATTAAACACCATTGTTTCATATGTTTTGTCTGCTTTTAAAATTTGTTTTGGTGGCTTCAGGTGGACTGGCAAATCAGATCCTTACTGCTTTGTCTTAGTTGGAGGCAAAGGTTTGGTACTTACTCTTGATTTGTATATGATTTCTTGAGGTTTGACTTTGTGCTATAGAGCACAATAGAGCATTTCATCTGTTTTCCTAATGGTTTATATGTTTGGATGCCAGAAAGCTTAGTTCTAAATCTGCTTATTGGGAGAATGGCAATTCACTTTACGTTTGCTATCTCCTTGTATTTTTGGCATTTTCTAGCATATTCATTATTCCTAATGTCTGGTAATGTGAATTACATAAAGTACTGAATATGGATTTATGGACTTAATTAACTTTTAAAAGGCCAGGACCCTTCCTGTATCCTGAGACATCATTCTAATTCTATGTAGTTTATGTAGCAGTTCTTTGAACTGTTGAAAGATTTTCTAACAAGTTCCTGTTATTGTTGCTCTGTTAAGCAGTAATTTTGGTCTTGATGGTCAGTGAACTGGAAAGCCTAACTGTAAGTTCTGCTCTTTATCAGGAAACAAAATACAAAGGTTATATAGTCAGGACCCTGCGTATAGTGAAGTGAAGTCAGCTCGCTCAGTCGTATCCGACTCTTTGCAACCCCATGGACTGTAGCCCACCAGGCTCTTCCATCCATGGGATTCTCCAGGCAAGAATACTGGAGTGGGTTGCCATTTCCTTCTCCAGGGGAACTTCCCAACCCAGGGATTGAACCCAGGTCTCCCGCATTGCGGGCAGGCGCTTTACCCTCTGAGCCACCGGGGAAACCTGCTATGCTGCTGCTGTTGCTGCTGCTGCTAAGTCGCTTCAGTCGTGTCCAACTCTGCGATCCCATAGATGGCAGCCCACCAGGCCCCCCTGTCCCTGGGATTCTCCAGGCAAGAACACTTGAGTGGGTTGCCATTTCCTTCTCCAGTGCATGAAAGTGAAAAGTGAAAGTGAAGTTGTTCAGTCGTGTCTGACTCTTCACGACCCTATGGACTGCAGCTTACAAGGCTCCTCGGTCCATGGGATTTTCCAGGCAAGAGTAAAGCCTGCCTGTAATGGACTTTAAAATATCTTGTTCTACTAGTATTATGTCATCTTTCTTATCTTTTTTCTTTTTTTTTTTTTTTGAGATTTGATATCAGCTCAGGGGAACCATTCCATTGATGTCAGGAGTGCAGTTGTTTGTTGGCTAAAATTCTGTTACTCTGGAATAAGTTCTTTCTGAAATGACAAAAATATTTTGTTATGAGAATAGAGCCTATTATTTCACTAGAGACCTACTAGGGTGAGTTGTCATCCTGAGAAATGCTTGGAAGAGTTAAGAGACTCTTACCTGTTTTGCAAGCCAGATGTCTGCCAGTTCCTCTGACCCTAGATTGAGCTCCAGTGGGAATTTCACTTATGGTTGCTTGATCTTGACTCTTAATTCCCCTGGTAATCCAGCATTGTTGATTTTGTAATTAAAAGTCTTCAGAAAGTCTTTAAGATATATTTGCTTTCTTAAAATCATTGCATAATGGTTTCTGTAATGTGGGGTTATTGTTTCCAAAGAATATGTTTTTTATTGTATATATGTACTTCCATTCCTTTAGACACAAAGTAGACTATAAAGAAAATTTCTAAATTCTGATCTATTTTTCATTAAATTATTGCTATATTCTTTTTGAAAAAATTTTGAGGCAGTAGAGTATGGAGCAAAAGTCAGTGGGGCTCTGATCCTGTCAGTTTGTCTTATTCTGCCTTCTTGGTGCCCTGTTCAGTTTACCTTTCTTGCCAAGTTTAGTGAATTTATTAGTGGTAGCAGTTTCTCCTTTGGTGTTCCTGTGTCAGCCTGGTATGTTAATGTGTAACATTGAGCATTTGGTAAATTAAGAAACTTAATGTGTCTACTAACCATATGAAAAAGGCCACAAATGAAAAACTCTAGTTCAGATTACATTAAATGTGCCAGTGTCTTTGCCAGTTCTGTTCGGTTAGGATTTCTTTTTGTCCAAAGTGAGAAGTTAATCTGGCCAATCACTTTCGCAAAGAGCCAGGTATGTGTTTCCCACCAGTTGTCTTATAAATGTGTCTTTGATAGAGGTGTTGCTGCTAAGCCTTTAAAAAAACAATTAACTAAAAAAAAAATTAATGCTGAGGTACCTACCACATTTTTTCCTCAAGCAAAAATAAAAATATATTTGAGAGGAAGAAGGGATACTTAATTCTAAAATTTAGGAATGTAAGTGTTATCCAGTGTGTCTTACAAGTTTGATTTTTTTTTAATGCAGTGAGATGTTTATTAAAAGTGAATGTTTGAAATGACAGAATCTCAAGGATGAAAAAAATTTAGAAATTATCTAATGCTACTTAATGATATTAAAAGTAGATTTGATATTACTGCTATGTTTATTTAGGAAATGGTCCTTATTTTTAATACATTTTTTTGATGGCTCAGCATTAAAGAATCTTCCTATAATGTAGAGACACAGGAGACATGGGTTTGATCCCTGGGCTGGGAAGATCCCATGGAGGAGGCAAATGGTGACCCACTTCAATATTCTTGCCTGAAAAATCCCATGGACTGAAGAGCCTAGCAGGCTACAGTCCGTGGGGTCACAAAAAAGATACAACTGAGCGGCTAAGCACATGTATGCTAAAGTAGTTTGAAATGGAATGGAGGTACATTTTTGGCACTGGTGAGAATTAGGTGGTAGAATGCCAACTCAGACATTTGTATTGCCACTGAACTGTTAGCATATTTGTAAATACTACATTTAAGTGTTGTGAATTTCTATAATAGACAAAATTAGTACAGGTTAATTAAAGTCTTTATTCGGCATCTTCTTGAGAGACCTCTTCTCTGGGGACTCTTTTCCTGCTGATGTTGCCTCAACCAGAGGATCTTGAGTTCTATAGACTAGTCACTAATAAGTCCTAAATGTATTAACTTATAATGGTTTAAGAGGTTACCTTTTTCAATGTAATTTATATTTGATTCACAGCAGTGAGTTTTTTCAGGTGGAAAAAATTATTTTTGGGTAGATATATTACTAGTATCTCTTAGATCATACTGATAAATTATCATTTACTCTGTGGATGATGCTGACCTGGTCAACTACCAACTTCATTAAATAAAAGATATTTATATATTCAGTTGTTTAATGATATATGATAGCTGTGTTTTATAAGCCTCATGCCTTTTAAAATTAAAACATGCCTTTCTATATCTATCAGATTATCAGTTTAAGAACAAAATGAAGATTAGAGGCAATGTATGGGCTTCCCTGGTGGCTCAGTTGATAAAGAATCTGCCTGCAATGTGGGAGACCCAGGTTTGATCCCTGAGCCAGGGAAGATCCCCTGGAGAAGGGAATGGCAACCCACTTCAATATTCTTGCCTGGAGAATTCCACAGACAGGAGGAGCCTGGTGGGCTATAGTCCATGGGGTTGCAAAGATTCAGACCTGACTGAGCAACTAACACCTTCCCTTTCACTTCATATAGTAAGTGAGATTGTGTATTTGTTACTTTTACTCATTTTTCTTCTTTTTAAAAATTTTTTTAATTGAAGGATAATTGCTTTACAGAATTGTTTTTTTCCTTCTTATTCCCACTCTTTTAAGTATCATCTGCCAGTGACTCCAAAGTCTGAGTTACAGTCATACCCTCCAATCATTCCTTTACGATTTTCCCATTTGAGTATCTTAGAGTCATCACAAACTCGGCTCAACTCATCTCTGTTTTGAAACTGATCTTATAGTGTCTTAAATGTGTCAGTGGTATCATCATTCCATAGTCACCCTGGAAAACCAACAACTGTTGTAATACACATTCATGACAATGTTTTAATAGTATTTGTTTATATTTATTCAGTAAACATGGTCAACACCAAAATCAGATTGATTATATTCTTTGCAGCCAAAGATGGAGAAGCTCTATACAGTCAACAAAAACAAGACCAGGAGCTGACTGTGGCTCAGATCATGAACTCCTTATTGCCAAACTCAGACTTAAATTGAAGAAAGTAGGGAAAACCGCTAGACCATTCAGGTATGACCTAAATCAAATCCCTTATGATTATACAGTGGAAGTGAGAAATAGATTTAAGGGTCTAGATCTGATGGATAGAGTGCCTGATGAACTATGGAATGAGGTTCGTGACATTGTACAGGAGACAGGGATCAAGACCATCCCCATGGAAAAGAAATGCAAAAGAGCAAAATGGCTGTCTAGGGAGGCCTTACAAATAGCTGTGAAAAGAAGAGAAGCGAAAAGCAAAGGAGAAAAGGAAAGATACAATCATCTGAATGCAGAGTTCCAAAGAATAGCAAGAGATAAGAAAGCCTTCCTCAACGATCAATGCAAAGAAATAGAGGAAAACAACAGAAAGGGAAAGACTAGAGATCTCTTCAAGAAAATTAGAGAAACCAAGGGAACATTTCATTCAAAGATGGGCTCGATAAAGGGCAGAAATGGTCTGGACCTAACAGAAGCAGAAGATACTAAGAAGAGGTGGCAAGAATACACGAAAGAACTGTACAAAAAAGATCTTCACGACCCAGATAATCATGATGATGTGATCACTAATCTAGAGCCAGACATCTTGGAATGTGAAGTCAAGTGGGCCTTAGAAAGCATCACTACGAACAAAGCTAGTGGAGGTGATGGAATTCCAGTTGATCTATTTCAAATCCTGAAAGATGATGCTGTGAAAGTGCTGCACTCAATATGCCAGCAAATTTGGAAAACTCAGCAGTGGCCACAGGACTGGAAAAGGTCAGTTTTCATTCTAATCCCAAAGAAAGGCAATGCCAAAGAATGTTCAAACTACCGCACAGTTGCACTCATCTCACATGCTAGTAAAGTAATGCTCAAAATTCTCCAAGCCAGGCTTCAGCAATATGTGAACCGTGAACTCCCTGATGTTCAAGCTGGTTTTAGAAAAGGCAGAGGAACCAGAGATTAAATTGCCAACATCCGCTGGATCGTGGAAAAAGCAAGAGAGTTCCAGAAAAACATCTATTTCTGCTTTATTGACTATGCCAAAGCCTTTGACTGTGTGGATCACAATAAACTGTGGAAAATTCTGAAAGAGATGGGAATCCCAGACCACCTGACCTGCCTCTTGAGAAATCTGTATGCAGGTCAGGAAGCAACAGTCAGAACTGGACATGGAACAACAGACTGGTTCCAAATAGGAAAAGGAGTACATCAAGGCTGTATATTGTCACCCTGCTTATTTAACTTCTATGCAGAGTACATCATGAGAAACGCTGGGCTGGAAGAAGCACAAGCTGGAATCAAGATTGCCGGGAAAAATATCAATAACCTCATCTGACACCACCCTTATGGCAGAAAGTGAAGAGGAACTAAAAAGCCTCTTGATGAAAGTGAAAGAGGAGAGTGAAAAAGTTGGCTTAAAGCTCAACATTCAGAAAACAAAGATCATGGCATCCAGTCCCATGACTTCATGGGAAATAGATGGGGAAACAGTAGAAACAATGTCAGACTTTATTTTTGGGGGCTCCAAAATCACTGCAGATGGTGACCGCAGCCAGGAAATTAAAAGACGCTTACTCCTTGGAAGGAAAGATATGATCAACCTAGATAGTATATTCAAAAGCAGAGACATTACTTTGCCAACTAAGGTCCGTCTAGTCAAGGCTATGGTTTTTCCAGTGGTCATGTATGGATGTGAGAGTTGGACTGTGAAGAAAGCTGAGCACCGAAGAATTGATGCGTTTGAACTGTGGTGTTGGAGAAGACTCTTGAGGGTCCCTTGGACTGCAAGGAGATCCAACCAGTCCATTCTAAAGGAGATCAGCCCTGGGTGTTCTTTGGAAGGAATGATGCTAAAGCTGAAACTCCAGTACTTTGGACACCTCATGCGAAGAGTTGACTCATTGGAAAAGACTCTGATGGCTGGGAGAGATTGCGGGCAGGAGGAGAAGGGGACGACAGAGGATGAAATGGCTGGATGGCATCACTGACTCGATGAACGTGAGTCTGAGTGAGCTCCGGGAGATGGTGATGGACAGGGAGGCCTGGCGTACTGCGATTCATGGGGTCGCAGAGAGTCCGACACGACTGAGCGACTGAACTGAACTGAACTGAAACATTTATTAAACTCCCACTTATATGCAAGGAACTGGAGCTACACAGATAAAGATTTCATCTGTTCTCTCTAGGAATTTGTAGTCACATTGGGTAGAGACAAGCGAAAAATTGTGAAGCAGATTACCAAACACTCTGGTTAAGCACAGCATGCATAGAATGCTATGGGGGCAAAGAGAGGGCACCTTCCTAAGGATGCAGCTCAGGGAGGAAAAGAGGCGAGGCTGAGTGACATTTTGGAAGCCCACATAACAGTAAAACAATACATTTGGGAGAAATGTTGAAAGGCATGACTTTATAGGAAATAATTTGGCATTATCTCAGGCTTTAAAGAGTGATTGGTTCTTTTGATGCATCATCCTAAGGAAATAATCTGAAATAGAGAAAAATTCCCTAGATACAAATGATTTGTTTTTATAAATATTTTTATTTATAAATAATCAATGGGCAGGTAACCATTGTTTTGTAATCACTGTGAATGGAGCATGACTCTTTAAAGTTGTGAATTGGTGTGTTTTACCACCTGTAACTTAAATGGTATACATCAGCTATACTTCAGTTAAAAATAAAGAACACCTGATTCTGTGATTTACTGGATCTAGTTAGGAGACCTTATCCAGTCTGTTTTTCTTGTCTTCTCACCATGAGAATATATGTTTCCTTACTCTTTAAAGTTCTTTTCTTTTCTCCTTAGTATGTATGTGTAAACCTTATCTGACTTGCAACTGCATCTCTGAACTAAGGACTCTTGTTCATTTTTCTGTTATACAGTTTTGACTTTCATTTTCTGTGATTCCGAACTACACCTCTGTCTCTGCTAGTTTGGTCTCCTAAGAATTCGTCTCTCCATTTTATAGCCTGTGTCCCCATCTCCCAGAAAACTGTTTGTTTCTTTCATTATGAATAAACAGAATTGTCTGTCTTACAGACCATATGACCTGGCCATCCTTTTCGCCAAGTGTTAATATTTAATATTAAGAAGTAATTTCTTAGTTGTGTTTAAGTACTGCTGTTGTAATCACTGTTTTTCTGTCTTTTATTGAAAATGTAAAATATTAGGTTGAATTATGTGAAACTGATATAATGGCTGAATGTGGCAGTTTCACATTCTTCAGATGAACATTTTTTTGCCTTAAGGGTTAAATACACTTTTATTAAGTTAGCCTGAGAACTCTGTCACCCCATACATTGTTGCTTCAGTGCAAAAAGGAGCATCAAGTTTTAAATAATAGTCTATCACTGCGTTTTGGGAAACACAAAAGGTTTTTATGCTGGTGGCTTAGTATATATATCCATCATTTTGTAGTCTTCACCTTGGAATATGCATCTTTTTCATCAGCAGTGCTTCTAAAGTCAGTCACTGCCTTCTGCCTCTGTTTAATCTATTGCTGTTTAAACATTACAGTGTTCCTGGGTTATAGAGGTCTTTTAAAGCCAAAGCTATTTACAGGAAGAACTGAAAAGACATAAGAAATGTAAACCTCAAACAGTGGTAGCGAAACTGTGAATGCTGTACCTGGGAAGACACATCACTTTGGGCTGCCCCAGTTTATGCAGAGCTGAGGCCTTGGACCAGTGGCTCTCCACCCGATTAGGATAAACTGGAGAGTTTAAGGAAAAAACCTGCTGTTGCCCAGGAATTCTGATTAACTAGGACCTGGGCAGCAGCACAGAAAAAGCTCTGACATGCTTGAGTCTAATGGTTAGTTCAAATTGAAAACCTCTGTTTTTGACCAACTTTAAAATCACAGTCAAGTAAGAAATATGTACAGACTTGAAAAAATCACTATAATGATTCAAAGACTAATCTTTGTGCAGTATGAGAAGCACTAAGTCTTAGTTGAGACACACAAATCTTCCATCTGTTGTTGTGGCATGACAGGGTATGGACATGTCGGTCCAATCCATTACTCCTAATAGAAAGATAAAACTAAGAGAAGGAAAGAGGGAAAAAAATAGAAAAGGAAGAAAGGAAAGCGAATGATGATGGTATGTGAGCCTCTATATAGTCAGCTGTCCGATCCACTGTTGGTTGGATATGTGGAAGCCAAATGCATGGATACAGAGGGCTGACTGTACTATGTTATTTTATATAAGGAACTTGAGTATTCATGGATTTTGATATCCTTCAAGGATCCTGGAACCAATCTCCTGTGGACAGGAGGGCCAGCTGTATTTCAAAGGTTATGAGGATGAAACTAAATTATAAGTAAGATGTAACTTGGTATGTGATGTTAGAATAATTCACAGTAAATGTTATAAGTTTAGCTGTTGTAGCAACAGTATTTGAATTTACAAATATAAGCATAGAAGTAAATTTTAGGTTTCACTGGATAGAAACAGCTGAGATAGACGTTAGTTTTTTTTTTTTTTTGGATGTTAGCATTTCAGTTGTATAGGCAACTACAACTGCCTATATTGGACTGGAGGTAGATGAAACTGGAACCTGTTATACAGAGTGAAGTAAACCAGAAAGAAAAACATCAATACAGTATACCAACGCATATATATGGAGTTTAGAAAGATGTAACAATAACCCTATATGCAAGACAGCAAAAGAGACACAGAAGTATAGAACAGTCTTTTGGACTCTGTGGGAGAGGGCGAGGGTGGGATGATTTGGGAGAATGGTATTGAAACATGTATATTATCAAATGTGAAACGAATCGCCAGTCCAGGTTCGATGCATGAGACAGGGTGCTCGGGGCTGGTGCACTGGGATGACCCAGAGGGATGGGATGGGGAGGGAGGTGGGAGGGGGTTCAGAATGGGGAACCACATGTACACCCATGGCAGATTCATGTCAATGTATGGCAAAACCACTACAATATTGTAAAGTAATTAGCCTCCAATTAAAATAAATAAATTTATATTAAAAAATAAACTGGACTGGGCTTAAGTAGGGTGAATTGACAGTATTTTAAAATGTGATGTTTTTGTTGTATATAAATTTAATGATCTTTACTAAGTGATGTCATAGTCATTTTACAAAGCAATTTAGTGTTGCTTGTTTTATATACTTCTTGATAAAGTATTTTATTTCCCCTTCTTGTGTTTGACCACATAATATCACGGGTATGCCTGTCGTTGATTTTTGCCTTTTACTGTAATGTAATGTTTGATTTTTTCCCCTTAGCCTGGGATGTATCTTGATTTTCAAAATAACCAGCCATGCTATTTACATGAAACATATGCATACCCATGTAAATCTTCATTGATTTCCTGAGAGGAGCTGTGCTTTTTCCTTCTTCTTTTTAAAAACATTTATTTATTTATTTATTTTGTTGACAGCCTTAATAATGTTTTCATAAAATATGATGGATTTATAAGTCTGTTTAACATGCCTTTCCCTTTTTGTCTTAGCGCTTTGCTTCTAAGTTGCAGATGCAGTGGCTGAACAATACGCTGTGTGGTGTGACAGGTAAATTTCCCAATTTACCTGCCGTAATAGTATGCTGTGTAATGCCATTCAATCATCTCTGAATTTTACTTGCCTGATTAGTTGAGTGAAGCAGATTTTCAATTTAAATGTAACTTCATCTGCTTGATTAAAAATGTAACAGAACATTATCTGCTGCAAATAAATTTCAGTGGAAGAGATGATTTTCCCTGTTTAAAAATAACATCTGTTTATATTGGCTGGAAGCAGACGATTAATACTTCTCTAATTTCGAGGTTTACCAGTCCAGCTCACCTGTCTCTTTGCATGGGTAGTTGAAATTGATGGCTGTCGAGTATAAACATTTACCTGTTGATGTTTAGTTGATGGATTTCTTTTTTAAGGATAATACAGAATCCCATCATTGGGCATTCATTTATTTGCTGCTCATCAAGATGATTGACAGCTTTGCCAACAACATGGAAAAAGGATCTTCCTTCATGATGCATACGAGAAAAATTTTACCCCTCAGTGATGAGTGCCCTACAGAAAAACATATTCTTGTGAATTCTTCTTCATAGTTAGTATTTATTTGAATTCTGAGTTTAGAGTTCCTGAGTATAATTTAAGTCAAGTGTGTAGTAAATGAGGGTGGGTAGCACTCTCCTGCTGGCATCTTTCATCAAGTGATTATATGTGTAGGCCAAACAGACAAGGAGGGAGAAAGATAGGAAAAACCAGAATGTTTATTTTTTCTCAGTGCTTAGCATAATGTTCGTTCGGCATGTAGTAGACCACTCAGTAAATATTTATTGGCTTTGAATTAAGTATTTAGGCCCATGGTATATTTGATATTCTACACATGAAACAAACTGGATTTAATTGGTTTAAATATGTAGTTAAAAGTTACAGCAAAAAGAAATTGTAGAATGCTAGTTTGTCTCTAGGTCATTTTTTAAATGAAACTTCCCTATGGGCACTTATTAGAAGTAGATTTTCAAATGCACACTTCTGTAAATATACTCTAAAATTTTACTAAGTAAAATTCATTAAAAAAAAAATTTATTTGGCTCTGTTGGGTCTTAATTTGGGCACATGGGGTCTTAGTTCCCAGACCAGGGATCAAACTCACATCCTCTGCATTGAAAGATGAACTCCTAACCCTGGACCACCAGGGAAGTCCCAAGTAAAATTCATTTTAAAAAATAGGTATATAAAAAAATTCTAACACCTAGTAAAACAGCAGTACAATTCAATAATTTTTGGTATATTTAACATAGAGTAAAAACAGTATTTTTAAGAAACTGATATAGTTCCAAAATCTCCAAAAAGATTTTTTTTTAATGCTTTGAATTTATTTTGATAGAGTACTCTGAACCTGTCACTTACTTGTGGAGAAATAATTTTGTGTTGTTTTGATATCATTTTTGTTGTCTTTTGTTATAAAGCAAATAAAAATATTATTGGCATAAAAGTTACTGAATCGATATATTGGAAACTCTGGTTTCAGTTGTATTATTAGGGATTTCTTGGCCACATTATATATAATTTAAATAAACATTCTATAATTTATATTTTCAAGTAGATATTTGGGATTTATATCAAAATATTTTAAATCAGATAAGACAGTTAATCAGTTTTTGCTTCCAAACAAATGGGGTAAATTTTAACCTTCAGTCAGTTTTTCGACATCTTAGATGATTTGGTTGTTTTATTTGCAAAAAGTAAATATTTGGAGGTTGAATCTTTTCAAATTCATCTGAATAATTCTGGGTATCAGTAGAAGTTTTTGCCATAGTGCTTTAGGAGAACAGCTCAGAGCGTAAAATTGTAGATAGTTAAGATGCATATATATTTGGTATATTCTTAAATTTGTAATTTTATCATTGTAACAGATTATTTTAATCTTACTTAAATATTTAAGTGAAATGTGAGACATGTAGGTTTCTTTATAAAAAGCTAGATAAAGTCAACATAAGAAACAGAACATTTTATGCTGTAGCTTTCTTTGTACTTCCTATCTATTTGCAAAAGATAGATGAGGTATTCTGTATTTCACTTGATTGGATGATATTTAATGAAAAAAAAAAAACTCGGAAGAGCAGACTCTATCTAAAGAAGAATATACTGTTACTTGAAATTGTATCAAGGTCTTTAGAGTCTTCAAAGACTTGTGCTAGTACCTCTGTGATTTGTTTTAAACTTTAAAACTTTGTCATGCAGCTGTATCTTAAAATGGGGTGAAATGACAACATTCATAGCACCTTTTTTTCATAATAACCAAAACATGGAAATAATGCAAATGTCCATCAGTTGATGAATGGATAAATTGCAGTATTTTCTTAGACTGGAATGTTATTCAGCCATAAAATGGCATGAAGTACTGAGGAATACTACAGCATGCATAAACCTCTAAAACATGCTGAGTACAAGAAGCTAGACATAGAAGGCTATCTATGATTTTGTTTATGAAATGTCCAAAATAGACAAATTAATAGAGATAGAAAGCAGGTTAATAGTTGCCAGGGGTTGGGAGGAGATGGGGGCGGGGAGTGACTTTAATGGATATCGTATTTATGGAAGCTGTTCTGGAATTAAGTCAAGGTTGAACACCTTTGTGATTATATTAAAACACAAAATTTTATACTCTGAAAGGGTGATTTTTGCAGTGTGTGACTTATATCTCAGTTTTTAAAAAGGTGTATGGAAATACATAAATTTCTGATGTATAGAGAAATAATTACCAGAAGAGCTTTGTCGTTATTCATTTTTCTTTCATAGGTAAGTTCTTAATCTGTTGCTGAGAAGAATGGGAAGTAGAAGTTTGAGGCTGGCCTTTTTTTGATATTTAAAAAATATTGTAATTATCAGTCTTTTATAAAACCTTAAGCATAATTTTGATTTTTATTAATCATGGAAGTATACTTTAACTATAAGCTGTACCTTATATTAGTATTATTTTTACTTATATGCTTTTACATATCATTTAAAGATCCATAGTTAGGTTATATAAATTTAAAAGATGAACATAAGACAGGCATGTGGAAAACTGGCTCTCTTGAAATACTGCTATCATTTTCTGAGGTTTTAGTGTACTTGTTTCAGTTTGAGAGATTGACAGCCTTTAAGGTATATTGTAGACAGTATGTTAAATTGTAGAAACATCCTGTTGGAAATATTTAGGAAAATAAGAGCAACTTTATATTCAGATCACTGAGATATTTGTTAAATACAAATATATTTTCACAATACGTTCAGTTCGGTCGCTCAGTCGTGTCCTACTCTTTGAGACCCCATAATCGCAGCTCGCCAGGCCTCCCTGTCCATCACCATTTCCCAGAGTTCACTCAGACTCAAGAGCATCGAGTCCGTGATGCCATCCAGCCATCTCATCCTGGGTTGTCCCCTTCTCCTCCTGCCCCCAATCCCTCCCAGCATCAGAGTCTTTTTTCAATGAGTGAACTCTTCGCATGAGGTGGCCAAAGTACTGGAGTTTCAGCTTTAGCATCATTCCTTCCAAAGAACACCCAGGGCTGATCTCCTTCAGAATGGACTGGTTGGATCTCCTTGTAGTCCAGAGGACTCTCAGTAGTCTTCTCCAACACCACAGTTCAAAAGCGTCAATTTTTCAGCACTCAGCTTTCTTCACAGTCCAACTCTCGCATCCATACATAATCACTGGAAAAACCATAGCCTTGACTAGATGGACCTTTGTTGGCAAAGTAATGTCTCTGCTTTTCAATATGCTGTCTAGGTTGGTCATAACTTTTCTTCCAAGGAGTAAGCATCTTTTAATTTCATGGCTGCAGTCACCATCTGCAGTGATTTTGGAGCCCAAAAAAATAAAGTCTGACATAATACGTTAAGTTGATTTAAGATGTTTCTTAGCGATTTTTGCATTAAGAATCTTATAAACCAGCATTAGCTTTGTAAAATGTTCATGTTGCCAAAATTAGGGATTTTAAAAATTTATTAAATAATAGTACCATGTGTACCTTTGAAATTGTGAGAACATTCCTTTTGTGACTCAGAGGAGAGAGACTAGATACTTGAATGTAAAATATTAGTTCAGTTTTTGAAGTCAATCCACTGTAAAATATAGGTTATCGTAGAGGTCAGTCATACTGAATTGTCTCCTTTATTATTTGAAACATGGTTTGTTTTCAATATGCTGCAGAAGTCCTTTACCTTCAGTTGTATTTTAGAGCTGCTGAGTACATTGCTGGGTTGACTCCAGCTGATTCGCCCTTGGGTCCCATTGGCATTCTTTTTTTTTGAATTGAAGTATAGTTGATTTATGATGATGTGCCAATCTCTGCTGTATAGCAAACCATCTCAGTTATATTCATATATACATTCCTTCTTTAAAATATTCTTTTCCATTATGGTTTATCCCAGGAGATTGTATATAGTTCCCCTGTACTTTACAGTAGGACCTTGTTGTTTATCCATTCTAAATATAATAGCTTGCATTTACCGATCCCAGACTCCCAGTGTATCCCTCTTCCTACCCCTGTCCCCTTGGTAACCACCAGTCTGATCTCTGTGCCTGTGAATCTGTTTCTGTTTTCTTCACTGGCATTCTTAGTGACTTCATTTAGTAGCACGCTCTTTTATATTCAGTTGAATCATTAAAAAAGGGTATACATCCAAAGTGTTTTGATCTACAAAAATAGTTTTATATGGTTCAACTCAACATCCATTTTTGCTTCAGGTTACTAGGCAAGTATGAGTACAATTACAGTATTAAAAATAAATAGTTACTGTACTTTTCAGAGCACTTTCAGTTCAGTTCAGTTCAGTCGCTCAGTAGTGTCCAACTCTTTGTGACCCCATGAATCGCAGCTCGCCAGGCCTCCCTGTCCATCACCAACTCCCAGAGTTCACTCAGACTCAAGTCCATCAAGTCAGTGATGCCATCCAGCCATCTCATCCTCTGTCATCTCCTTCTCCTCCTGCCCCCAGTCGCTCTCAGCATCAGAGTCTTTTCCAGTGAGTCAACTCTTGGAGGTGGCCAAAGTACTGGAGTTTCAGCTTTAGCATCATTCCTTCCAAAGAACACCCAGGGCTGATCTCCTTTAGAATGGACTGGTTGGATCTCCTTGCAGTCCAAGGGACTCTCAAGAGTCTTCTCCAACACCACAGTTAAAACGCATCAATTCTTCGGCGCCCAGCTTTCTTCACAGTCCAACTCTCACAACCATACATGACCACTGGGAAAACTATAGCCTTGACTAGCTGGACCTTTGTTGGCAAAGTAATGTCTCTGCTTTTCAAAATGCTGTCTAGGTTGGTCATAACTTTTCTTCCAAGGAGTAAGCGTCTTTTAATTTCCTGGCTGCGGTCACCATCTGCAGTGATTTTGGAGCCCAAAAAAATAAAGTCTGACACTGTTTCCACTGTTTCCCCATCTGTTTCCCATGAAGTCATGGGACCGGATGCCATGATCTAGTTTTCTGAATGTTGAGCTTTAAGCCAAATTTTCACTCCTCTTTCACTTTCATCAAGAAGCTTTTTAGTTCCTCTTCACTTTCTGCCATAAGGGTGGTGTCATCTGCATCTCTGAGGTTATTGATATTTCTCCCGGCACTCTTGATTCCAGCTAGTACTTCTTCCAGCCCAGCATTTCTCATGATGTACTCTGCATATAAGTTAAATAAGCAGGGTAACAATATACAGCCTTGATGTACTCCTTTTCCTATTTGGAACCAGTCTGTTGTTCCATGTCCGGTTCTGACTGTTGCTTCCTGACCTGCATATAGGTTTCTCAAGAGGCAGGTCAGGTGGCCTGGTATTCCCATCTCTTTCAGAATTTTCCACAGTTTCTGGTGATCCACACAGTCAAAGGCTTTGGCATAGTCAATAAAGCAGAAATAGATGTTTTTCTGGAACTCTTGCTTTTTTGATGATCCAGAGGATGTTGGCAATTTGATCTCTGGTTCCTCTGCCTTTTCTAAAACCAGCTTGAACATTTGGAAGTTCATGGTTCACATATTGCTGAAGCCTGGCTTGGAGAATTTTGAGCATTACTTTACTAGCATGTGAGATGAGTGCAATTGTGCAGTAATTTGAACATTCTTTGGCATTGCCTTTCTTTGGGATTAGAATGAAAACTGACCTTTTCCAGTCCTGTGGCCACTGCTGAGTTTTCCACATTTGCTGGCATATTGAGTGCAGCACTTTCACAGCATCATCTTTCAGGATTTGAAATAGATCAACTGGAATTCCATCACCTCCACTAACTTTGTTCATAGTGATGCTTTCTAAGGCCCACTTGACTTCATATTCCGGGATATCTGGCTCTAGGTGAGTGATCACACCATTGTGATTATCTGGGTCGTGAAGATCTTTTTTTGTACAGTTCTTCTGTATATTCTTGCCACCTCTTCTTAATATCTTCTGCTTCTGTTAGGTCCATACCATTTCTGTCCTTTATCAAGCCCATCTTTGCATGAAATGTTCCCTTGCTATCTCTAATTTTCTTGATGAGATCTCTAGTCTTTCCCATTCTGTTGTTTGCCTCTATTTCTTTGCATTGATCACTGAGGAGGGCTTTCTTATCTCTCCTTGCTATTCTCTGGAACTCTGCATTCAGATGATTGTATCTTTCCTTTTCTCCTTTGCTTTTCGCTTCTCTTCTTTTCTCAGCTATTTGTAAGGCCTCCTCATACAGCCATTTTGCTCTTTTGCATTTCTTTTCCATGGGGATGGTCTTGATCCCTGTCTCCTGTACAATGTCATGAACCTCCATCCGTAGTTCATCAGGCACTCTATCTATCAGATCTAGTCCCTTAAATCTATTTCTCACTTCCACTGTATAATCATAAGGAATTTGATTTAGGTCATACCTGAATGATCTAGTGGTTTTCCCTACTTTCTTCAATTTAAGTGTGAATTTGGTAATAAGGAGTTCATGATCTGAGCCACAGTCAGCTCCCGGTCTTGTTTTTGCTGACTATATAGAGCTTCTCCATCTTTGGCTGCAAAGAATATAATCAGTCTGATTTCGGTGTTGACCGTCTGGTGATGTCCATGTGTAGAGTCTTCTCTTGTGTTGTTGGAAGAGGGTGTTTGCTATGACCAGTGCATTCTCTTGGCAAAACTCTATTAGCCTTTGCACTGCTTCATTCCATATTCCAAGGCCAAATTTACCTGTTACCCCAGGTGTTCCTTGACTTCCTACTCTTGCATTCTAGTCCCCTCTAATGAAAAGGACATCTCTTTTGGGTGTTAGTTCTAATTTGGCCTTGGAATAAGTAAATATTTGACTTAAAAATTGAAGCAGTGATTAATTATGAAGAAATTTATATAGGCGAAAATTTCCATCATGAGGGACTTAAGTAATAGAAGGGGATAAACTTGGTGAAAATTGAGATAAATCTATACATTGGATGTCTTAAACTGGTTAGTTAAATTGGGTATATTATTGAGATTAGGCCTAGCAGCCTACTCCAGTACTCCTGCCTATAATCCCGTGGATAGCGGAACCTGGCGGGATACAGTCCATAGGGTCACACAGAGTTGGACACAACTGAAGCAACTTAGCACACACCCGGGGAATTTTTTATAAATACTTCTTTACAAAATTTAAAATAGGATAAAAGAGTATCAGTTTATAGTGGTGGTAATACTGTGTTCCCAGTAACTTCTACTTTGTCAGATCCTGTGGTCCATTTTCATTCCTGTTTTTGAATTAATCATCAGAGTTTGACATTTTTCCCTTGGCTTTAAGGTTACCTTCTGTCTTGGTTCCTCTACCCGCCCTGGCCAAACCAAGGATTGAATATTCGGTTTATCCTTTCTGTAGGACATGTAGTGTGGGTAATGCTTAAGAGTACTGTGCTGTACTTAGTCGCTCAGTTGAGTTCGACTCTGCGACCCTATGGACTGCAGCCCACCAGGCTCCTCTGGCTTTGAGGAATATCCAGGCAAGAATACTGGAGTGGGTTACCATGCCCTCCTCCAGGGGATCTTCTCAACCCAGGGATGGAACCCAGGTCTCCCACATTGCAGGCAGATTCTTTACTGACTCAGCCACCAGGGAAGCCCAATGCATAAGAGTAGGGGTATAAAAGTAATTTGTCTTTATAAATCTTGGTTCTGCTGATTATGTAGGCCTTAGGCAAATAGGAAAAGGAGTACGCCAAGGCTGTATATTGTCACCCTGCATATTTAATTTATATGCAGAGCACATTGTGAGAAACACTGGACTGGAAGAAGCACAAGCTGGAATCAAGATTGCCGGGAGAAACATAAATAACCTCAGATATGCAGATGACACCACCCTTATGGCAGAAGGTGAAGAGGAACTAAAAAGCCTCTTGATGAAAGTGAAAGAAGAGAGTGAAAAAGTTGGCTTAAAGCTCAACATTCAGAAAATGAAGATCATGGCATCCGGTCCCATCACTTCATGAGAAATAGATGGGGAAACAGTGTCAGACTTTATTTTTTTGGGCTCCAAAATCACTGCAGATGGTGAGTGCAGCCATGAAGTTAAAAGACGCTTACTCCTTGGAAGAAAAGTTATGACCAACCTAGACAGCATATTGAAAAACAGAGAATTACTTTGCCAACAAAGGTCCATCTATTCAAGGCTGTGATTTTTCCAGTGGTCATGTATGGTTGTGAGAGTTGAACTGTGAACAAAGCTGAGGGATGAAGAAATGATGCTTTTGAACTGTGGTGTTGGAGAAGACTCTTGAGAGTCCTTTGGACTCTCAAGGAGATCCAACCAGTCCATTCTAAAGGAGATCAGCCCTGGGTGTTCTTTGGAAGGAATGATGCTAAAGCTGAAACTCCAGTACTTTGGCCACCTCATGCGAAGAGTTGCCTCATTGGAAAAGACTCTGATGCTGGGAGGGGTTGGAGGCAGGAGGAGAAGGGGACGACAGAGGATGAGATGGCTGGATGGCATCACTGACTCGATGGACTTGAGTCTGAGTTAACTCCAGGAGTTGGTGATGGACAGGGAGGCCTGGCGAGCTGCGATTCATGCAGTCTCAAAGAGTTGGACACGACTGAGGGACTGAACTGAACTGAGGCAAATCACCCCACTCTGTTGTGCTTCAGTTTCCTGGCTTATACAGTGGAGGCTTGTTGTGAGGATTTAATGACTTTATATACGTACTAAAGCTTTGAGAATAGTACTTGGTGCATAGTGTCATGTTAGTGTTACATGTTTCTGATCTTTAAACTTTGTTGGCAAGAGGGCTTGGCCTTCAGGCTTCTTTTCTTCTGTAGTCATTTTCTGCAAGATTTCAGTTAATTTCTGTGACTCTCTGGAGAACTTAACACTATTTTCTCTGGCTTCCCCATTCCACCCCATCTTTACTGAGATGTAATTGACAGTCTTCCATATTTAATAGACATCCTAAGAAATCAGATCTGAAGTCTGGATTTGGCTTCCCTAGTCTCTCCTCAGTCCCTGTACTTTTTCACCTCAGCAAATAGAAGCTCCATTTTTCCAGTTGCAAAAAACCATAAAAATAGTCTCTGTCTTCTTTCTCTCACATGCAGTGCAACAGTGAAAACAGTTAGCTTTGAGTTATATCTAGAATCTGACCTCTTATCACTTCTGTAACAGTCCTAGTTGGATATGATTTTTTGTTGATTGTTGCATCGCCTTCCAACTGTTCTTTCCACTGATATTCTTGCCCTCTTACATTCTACTCTCCATGAAGCATATTTTTAACTAAGTTCTCATTCACAGGTACTCAGTTGAGTTGCTCAATTGTGTTCGACTCTTTGTGACCCATGTACTGCTGCACGCCAGGCCTCCCTGTCCATCACCAACTCCAGGAGTCTACTCAAACTCATGTCTGTTGAGTTGGTGATGCCATCCAACCATCTCATCCTCTGTCGTCCCCTTCTCCTCCCACCTTCAATCTTTCCCAGCATCAAGGTCTCTTCAAATGAGTCAGCTCTCCACATCAGGTTGCCGAAGTATTGGAGCTTCAGCTTCAGCATCAGTCCTTCCAATGAATATTCAGGACTGATTTCCTTTAGGATTAACTGGTTGGATCTCCTTGCAGTCCAAGGGACTCTCAAGAGTCTTCTCCAACACCACAGTTCAGAGGCCTCAATTCTTCGGTGCTCAGCTTTCATTATAGTCCAGGTCTCACATCTATACATGACTCCTGGAAAAACCATAGCTTTGACTAGATGGATCTTTGTTGACAAAGAAATATCTCAGCTTTTAAATATGCTGTCTAGGTTGGTCATAACTTTTCTTCCAAGGAGCAAGCATCTTTTAATTTCATGGCTGCAGTCACCATCTGCAGTGATTTTGGAGCCCCTCAAAATAAAGTCTGTCACTGTTTCCACTGTTTCCCCATCTATTTCCTATGAAGTGGTGGGACCAGATGCCATGGTCTTAGTTTTCTGAATGTTGAGTTTTAATCCAATATTTTTACTCTCTCACTTTCCTCAAGAGGCTCTTTAATTCTTCGCTTTCTGCCATAGGTGTGGTGCCATCTGTATATCTGAGGTTATTGATATTTCTCCTGGCAATCTTCATTCCAGCTTATGTTTCATCCAGCCCTGCATTTCTCATGATGTACTCTGCATATAAGTTAAATAAGCAGGGTGACAATGTACAGCTGTGACGTACTCCTTTCCTGATTTGGAACCAATCTGTTCTTCCATGTCCAGTGCTAACTGCTTCCTGACATGCACACAGATTTCTCAGGAGGCAGGTTACGTGGTCTGGTATTCCCATCTCTTGAAGAATTTCCCACAGTTTGTGGTGATCCACACAGTCAAAGGCTTTGGCATAATCAATAAAACAGAAGTAGATATTTTTCTGGAACTTTTTTGCTTTGTTGATGATCCAGTGGATGCTGGCAATTTGATCTCTGGTTCCTCTGCCTTTTCTAAATCCAGCTTGAACATCTGGAAGTTCATGGTTCACATACTGTTGAAGCCTGGCTTTGAGAATTTTGGACATGACTTTGCTAGTGTGTGAGTTGAGTACAATTGTGTGGTGGTTAGAGCGTTATTTGGCATTACCTTTCTTTGGGATTGGAATGAAAACTGACCTTTTCCAGTCCTGTGGCCACTGCTGAGTCTTCCAATTTTGCTGGCATATTGAGTGCAACACTTTCATCACATCATCTTTTAGGATTTGAAATAGCTCAACCGAAATTCCATCACCTCCACTAGTTTGTTTGTAGTGTTGCTTCCTAAGGGCCACTTGACTTTGCATTCCAGGATTTCTGGCTCTAGGTGAGTGATCACACCATCGTGATTATGTGAGTCTTGAAGATCTTTTTTGTATAGAGTGTATTCTGCTTCCCTAGTGGCTCAGAGGGTAAAGCATCTGCCTGCAGTGTGGGAGACATGGGTTCGATCCCTGAGTTGGGGAGATCCTCTGTAGAAGGAAATGGCAACCCACTTCAATACCCTTGCCCAGAAAATCCCATGGACAGGGGAGCCTGGTAAGCTCTATGGGGTCACAAAGAGTTAGACACGACTGAGTGACTTCACTTTCACTTTTCTGTGTATTCTTGCCACCTCTTCTTAATATCTTCTGCTTCTGTTAAGTCCATACCATTTCTGTCCTTTATTGAGCCTGTCTTTCCATGAAACGTTCCTTGGTAGCTCTAATTTTCTTGAAGAGATCTCTAGTCTTTCCCATTCTGTTGTTTTCCTCTATTTCTTTGCACTGATTGCAGAGGAAGACTTTCTTATCTCTCCTTGCTATTCTTTGGGACTGTGCATTCAAATGGGTGTAGCTTTCCTTTTCTTCTTTGCCTTTAGCTTCTCTTCTTTCCACAGCTATTTGTAAGGCCTCCTCAGACATTTTGCCTTTTTGCATTTCTTTTCCATGGGGATTATCTTGATCCCTGCCTCCTGTACAGTGTCAGGAACCTCCATGCATAGTTCTTCCTGTACTCTGTCTATCAGATCTAATCCCTTGAATCTATCTGTCACTTCCACTGTATAATCATAAGGGATTTGATTTAGGTCTTTCCCGAATGGCCTAGTGTTTCTGTACTTTCTTCAATTTAAGTCTGAATTTAGCAATAAGGAGTTCATGATCTTAGTCAGCTCCCGGTCTTGTTTTTGCTGACTGTATAGAGCTTCTCCATCTTTGGCTGCAAAGAATATGAATCTGATTTTGGTATTGACCGTCTGGTGATGTCCATGTGTAGAGTCTTCTTTTGTGTTGTTGGAACAGGGTGTTTGCTATGACCAGTGCATTCTCTTGGGAAAACTCTGTTAGCCTTTGCCCTGCTTCATTTTGTACTCCAAGGCCAAATTTGCCTGTTACTTCAGGTATCTCTTGACTTCCGACTTTTGCATTCCAGTCCCCTATAATGAAAAGGACATCTTTTTTGGGTGTTAGTTCTAGAAGGTCTTGTAGGTCTTCATAGAACCGTTCAACTTCAGCTTCTTCAGCATTATTGGTCAGGGCGTAGACTTGGATTAATGTGTATTGAATGGTTTGCCTTGGAAACAAAGATCATTCTGTTGTTTTTGAGATTGCATCCAAGTACTGCATTTCTGACTCTTTTGTTGACTGTGATGGCCACTCCATTTCTTCTAAGGGATTCCTGCCCACAGTAGTACATACAATGGTCATCTGAGTTAAATTCACCCATTCCAGTCCGTTTTAGTCCCTGATTCCTAAAATGTTGATGTTTACTCTTGCCATCTCCTGTTTGAGCACTTCCAGTTTGCCTTGATTCATGGACCTAAAATTCCAGGTTCCTATGCAATATTGCTCTTTACAGCATCGGACTTTACTTCTGTCATCTGTCGCAGGTACTGGGGGGTTACAATTTGGACATATCTTTTTTGAGAGGGACGCTATTCAATGTACTTGATAGAATAGGAGTTTGTATTCCTTGTATTTAATTTTCAAAATTTCAGTTTGCTTAACATCTTGTATTATGCAGTAAATCTGTTGCATGTTTATTTCTGACATTTGGGAGGTTTTATTATTTCTCACCCTTGTTGCTCAGAAAAATGAGACCTGAGCAAGATCTTGCCCTTTTGTTCAGTTCAGTTGCTCAGTCATGTCCGACTCTTTGCGACCCCCATGAATTGCAGCACGCCAGGCCTCCCTGTACATCACCAATTCCTGGAGTTCACTCAAACTCATGTCCATCGAGCCGGTGATGCCATCCAGCCATCTCATCCTCTGTCGTCCCCTTCTCCTCCTGCCCCCAATCCCTCCCAGCATCAGAGTCTTTTCCAATGAGTCCACTCTTTGCATGAGGTGGCCAAAGTATTGGAGTTTCAGCTTTAGCATCATTCCTTCCAAAGAAAGCCCTTTTGTGGTGGAATTTTTGAGTGGGAAGGAATCTTTTTTGTTAACCTTTTACCTGTCATTTTTTTCACAGTATTAAAAATGTGTTCTGAACATACTGTCAAATACATGTTTAGTTTAATATTTTTTATTTTTAGGTATTCTTTAATTTTATCTTCCTTTCCCACCTCTTGTGGATAACTCATAAGTAAATCTTAAAATTTGGGGAGGGAGAATTCGGAGATGTTAATCCACTTCTAAGATTGACATCATTTTCAAAGTAACTGATGCCAGAGATAAGCAGAATATATTTTATTTAATAGCTATGAGAGATGGATTTTCATAAACTTTTCATCCAAAGGAACTAGATTCGCACATTCACATGAAAGGGTGCCATGAAAATGTAAAGTTCATTAGTATGCAGTATATTTTTATCCCTTTGAATGTAATTTAGAGATTATATGCTATAATAGGATTTATATATGACATTATACTGTTTAATCTTTAGGGTGTTACATCAAGGACAGTTGGCAGTAACTGAAGTTTGCCTGCATTTTAAGAATGTATTAGTATTATGGAATATCATGAATTTTACTTAAAAGTAAACAAAATTCATACTCTTAGAATATTAACAAAGTCACTTTTTTCTGCAGGCCAAGAATGAAATCTTTAAGAACTAACAAGATGAATTAAAGATGAAATGATTTGTTTCTAAAATTAGGCTTTAATTAATTCATGGGGGGATGATTTTGGCATTTCTTCAAGGTATTTATGTTTGTGTATCTGAAATTGCACCTCCTGAATAACCTAGCTGGAATTTATAAAATGGAATTGATAGTCTCTTTTCTCCAATTTGGAACTCAAAAGGAACTCTGACTTCCAAAAGGTAAGCATATTTTTCTGTCAGGAATAAGTTGCCATTCTAAAATAAGACAAAATAATGGCCCAGGGAATCTTGTTCAGCTTTTTTCTTTTTGTAAAATAAATACCCTGTTATTTTACTGGCATAAAATGTGTATTTTATTTGACCTCATTGTAAAGAATTTGTTTTAATCTCATTATATATAATTTCTTTTATGTTGGGTTTGAATAGTTTGTCAGCTCCTAAAAGGGCAAAGAAGCTCTTTCAGCTTATGGTCTTGACAGTATATGGCACAAATAGATACTTACAAGCTCTTTGATGTCATTGTTTCTACTTTGGGAGAGGAAAGGATCAATGAAAATGAGGAAAATGTGGAAAATGTGCAGTTAAAGATCTATGGAAATCAGATGCTTTTTACACAGTTGCTCTTCTTAAAAGATGCAAGCAGCTATTTTGCAGTCTTTTTGCCCTGTTTTGAGTTGAGGTTGTTTGATATAGTTTTTGTGTTCTGTATTAAATGTGAAAGTGAAGTCGCTCTTTGCGACCACGTTGGACTGTAGCCCACCAGGCTCCTCTGTCCGTGGGATTCTCCAGTCAAGAATACTGGAGTGGGTTGCCATTTCCTTCTTCAGGGGATCTTCCCAACCCAGGGACTGAACCCAGGTCTCCCACATTGCGGGCAGATGCTTTAACCTCTGAGCCACCAGGGAAGCCGTATTAAATGTACAGGTGTTGAAAAACCCTTTAACGTTTTGCTATCTGTTTTCTAAAATATTTTAAAGATCTTGAGGAGAAAGACCATTTCCGTTGCTCATCTTATTCCTAATGTTCAAGTTTCATTCAGGTGTCATATTGTTTCTCTCTGAAGAATTTCCCTTAGCAGTTCTTTCAGTGCAAATCTGTTGGTAATGAATTCTCTTAGTTTTCCTTCACCAGAGAGTTAATCTTTTTCTCTCCTTCATTCCTGAAAGCATGTTTTCCCTGAATATAGCATTTGGGGTTTACAGTTCATTTCTACCAGCACTTAAAAATGTCATTCCATTTCCTTCTGACATCTGTGGTTTTTGATGAGAAATTCTCAATCATTCCAATTTTATTCTTCTGTAAGTAACAAAAGTAAAGATGAAAATTTAAGTTTTCAGCCATTGTTACTGTTGTTGTGTCCCTAAGTTGTGTCCAACTCTTTTGTGACCCCATGGACTGTAGTCCGCCAGACTCCTGTGTCCATGGGATTTCCCAGGCAAGAGTACTGGAGTGAGTTGCCGTTTCCTTCTCTAGGGATCTTCCCAACCCATGGGTGAACTCATGCCTCCCATATTGCAGCAGATTCTTTACCACTGAGCCACCTGGGAAGCCCTTCTCAAGCATTATTTCCTCAAAATTTTAATTTCCGAATACAGATCTCTAGTTAATGCCACATCATTCGCTGAAGTTTTTGGCCTAAAATTTTGTCTCCCTGTTCAGAATGGATATTCTCTATTATACTCTGTCTTCAAGGTCACTAGCTATTTCCTCTATCATATTTATTCAGCTATTAAGCCTATCTGAAGGGATTTTCATATTTGTTACTGTATTTTTTTAGTTTTTAAGTTTTCCTTTTGTATGGTTATATCTTTTATTTCTTTGAAGAGATTTTCCATCTTCTCACTCATTTTAAGAGTATTTATTTTTACTTGCATTTTCATAGTAACTTCTTTTTAAAGTTTTTATCAGACAAATTTATCATTTGTGTTATATCATGTTGACATCTGTTAATTATCTTTTCTCATAAAATGAGATATGCTTGTCTCTTCATGTGTCATGTTATTTTGGATCATATCCTTGACAATTTAAGTATTACATTATGAGACTGTGATACATCAAGTGGGCAGATTTAGAAAAACATTTCAGACACTGGAATCCTTTGCAATTTTTGCTTTGCAGGTAAGTATGATAACTAAATCTTTTCCTGTGTAAAATAATGCTTATTTTTATGTCTTTCTAATTTGTCGTAAGAGTCCTGTTCAAACATCTTAACATATTTTCCACAAGCTTCTTTTTTGTTTGTTGTACTTATTAGAAGTGCATTAATATAGGTGTGCTTCTCTAAGAGTTTAAACTCTGGGAAAATATCTGTGCCCATGGCCCCCCACCCCTGCCCCCACCCCATTGCTGTCAGCCTCTGCTCTCTCCTTGGCTAATTAGAATTCCAGAGGGCATTAATAACCATTTAAATTAATCAGATTATACCTGCAATTGCCAAAGGTGAGGTTCAGACTGTTTAACCCCCCATTGATGAGCCCTAACACAAATCAAAACTGGGTAGGAATTCAACATTTTATTTTCATTTCTGTCCTAAGGAAGAAAACCTGAAAAACTCCATGACATAAAGCTTATACAGACTGTTCAACCTATCCACTTGCAGCAGTCTAGTAATGCAAGGAAGCCCTTCCATTAATTCAGCCTTCATTAGGCGACCAGAACTAAATAGTTTGATCTTGTGAAAATACATTTGCATTGTTACTGAAAGCCTTTTGGGGCACAGCTATGGAAAGCCACCTAATGGTAAATAATCCTTTAGTGTCATAAAGAGCTAAAAATTATCTTAGCAACTGATGTTGCAGCAGTAATTTGACAACAGGAATCTCCCAAGAGACATTAAACAGGTAGCAGCTATAATTTCGTAGCTATAGATAAGAAGGAGTGGAAACTGAATGACCAGTCTTAAAAGTCAGAAGAGACTCTAACATAAGAGAAGAAACTATAGGTTATCTAGTCTAAACTCCCTCATATAGTTGTTCTTTCTTCCTCCAGCATAGTGGACATGGCCACCTAGTCCTTGTGCAAACATCTCAGTAGCAACAAATAATAAAATGGCAGCCCATCCCATTATCAGATGATTTGTCATTGTCAGAATCCTGGTCTGAAATTAATACCTGTTAATTCATAGAGCATTATTCAAATACAGCTGCATGTTGGACTGTCTCCCCGACAGTCCATTCCCTGACCCCACCACTAGATCAGGTATATGTTTTTGATATTTAAAAATATATTAGAGAATAGAATGTTTAATAAGCATGACTGTAAGCACTCTTCATACATAGTTGAAGATGAAAATTTTTAAACAAGAAAGGGAATCAGATGCAATATGTATCTGTTTCCATGTAACAGGCTGTTTTCAAAGAATTATTCTTTTTACTGCTAACCTGTGTATCAACAATGGAAAAGCCTTGATTCAGGAACTAAGTAAGAAAAATTAGTTGGTTTGAGAAAAAGACATCTACTGAAATCTGCACAACCCTACTTGAACAAAGATATCTGCTAGTCAATAGATGTCATCCCTACACCTGTCTAAAATGACTCATTTCTTTTCCTGATTACCATTTATGGATTTTTCTCTTCTTAAAAAAACTTTACACAAAATGTAAACTTCATACATTGGGATTATTCTTTGGTCTGGATCTTTTCTTTGAATGAAATAAGCTTTGGGATGCTTATTTAGATGTTCAATGGAACAGTGTGGAGAACAGTAATTGTGTTTGGGCTAAAGAATTAATCCATTTAGTCATGGGAAGCATTAGCTTTTCCTTAGCAGCTGAATTGTGGTGAAACTTCGGGGCTGTTTTAGGATTTTAGCCTCAAAAGAAACTTAGAAATGAAAGTTTATTTGTATAGATGAACATATGCTTTTGAATAATGAGCTATTGAATTGATTTAAATGAAAGTGAAATTGTTTTTCAGTTCGCAGTTCTTATTTTATCTTTGACCATGAACTGAAAGCTACATCTTTGTATTGCCCAAATTTAAAAAAAATTTTTTTAATTCAGAAAAATACATTCTAACAGAGAAAGTGGTTTGATAAGTAATAAGTCAGATGGCTTCAGAAAGCACTTGTAACTTCAAAAATTTCTGATGGTTACTATTACACTTTTGTACTGTGTTAATCACACATTGTAATGGAACTACTTTTATGAACTGATTAGTCTCTTAAAATAGAAAAGTTTTCTGCATTTTGATACCTTCTAGACTGTAGCCAGCCAGGCTCCTCTGTCCATTGGATTCTCCCAGCAAGAATACTGGAGTGGGTTGCCATTTCCTCCTCCAGAGGATCTTACACACTCAGGGATCGAACCTGAGTCTCTTCCATCTTCTGCATGTCAAGTGAATGTAAAGGTAAATTCTTTACCACTAGTGTCACCTGGAAAGCCCAGTTATTCCATATATTTGATGAAATATTTTTTTAATTGTAGTTTAAAGGATTCAGTGAGAGGCAACTTCCTGAATGATATAAGCTACCCGCATATAGACACCTCTACTGTAGTCTGCTGAGATCTGTATATTGAGGTTTTTTTTTTTTTTTAAACCTTTGTGCTTATGCAGCCTCTCTTTTCACGCTGTTGGATTTTCCCCTTTGTTTCATATAACATTTTATATGTACTACCAATTAACATATTTATGGAGCATTCACTATGTGCTGTAATAGTACAGAGTTGAACTGTACTGAGACGGATGGATAAATACTAAAAAAAAGAAACAAGTTATAGTTTCAGTCCAGACTTTCAGAGCAGTAAGTTAAAGCTGTTTAGCTTACCTCCAAACCTCTTTATAAGCTTCCCTCAAAGAATTAGCCCTATGTCTGTGTGTATGTATGTGTGGGGAGTAGTCCTGTACCTTTTTACTCTCTCAAGAGTTTTTTTTTTTAACAGATTTACTGAGATATAATTCATCCATTTACAATGTACAATTCATTGGTTTTTAGCCTATTCACAGAACTGTGCAACATTCACCATAATTACTAAATAACAACATAACATAACAACATAATAACTAAGCAACAACAAGCCATCTTTGGGGTTTCCGTGGTGGCTCCAGTAAGGAATCCGCCTGCCAAACAGGAGACGTAGGTTCAGTCCCTGGATCAGGAAGATCTGCTGGAGAAGAAAATGGCAGCCCACTCCAATATTCTTGCCTGAAAAATCCCATGGACAGAGGAGCCTGGCAGGCTGTAGTCCATGGGCTCCATAAGGAGTCAGACCTGACTTAGCGACTAAACACCACCACCACACTGTAATTAATATGAAAACATTTTATCACTCCAAAAAGGAGTCCCCATTGGCATCACTCCACCAGTATCCCCAAAACTCTCAGCTCAAGGCAACCACTAATGGACATTTCGTATAGATTTATTTGATATGTGGTTTTTTGTGTCTGGCTTCTTTGACTTACCATGTTTTCAAGGTTCATCCGTGTTGCAGTAGCATATTTCAGAACTTAATGCCTTTTTATGACTGAATAATATTTTATTGTGTGGGTATACCACATTTTGTTTAACCATTCATCAGTTGATGGATACTTGGGTTTTTACTTTTTGGCTACTAGGAATAATCTTGCTGTGAACATTTGTGTGCAAGTTTTCCATCGACTTAATTCTCTTGAGTATATACCTAGAAATGGAATTACTGGCTCCTACTCATTTTCTCTTTTTTAGAAAGCAAAATTTACTGTAAGTTTAGTATCTATTTCTTTCCTTCCAATCTCATCGTGTCTCTCCAAATAAGGCCCTGGTTAATTCTCTGACTCTCCCAGTCTCTGCCTGAGAAAATTGTATGTATCTTTCAAGGCATGGCTCAAATGTGTCTCCTTTATGAGATCATTTCCAGTCTTACCCACCAAATAATTATTTATTTATATTAATCTTTAGCACTTGATGAATATTGCTGTTGTATAAAAGTTTTATGATGGTTACATAATATAGTTATATATACTAGTCTCACTAGACTTTGAATTCTTGAGTATAGTGATTGCCAGAAATCTTTGTTTCTTTGGTATATGTATAGCAGAATGCCTGGCACACAGCACTTAGTAAGGATTGTTGGCTTAAATTTTTAGTCTTCTGGTTCACTTTTTCCATGATATAAATCCATCTCACACAGTACTGATTTTCCTATTCCTTACATTTGCATTCAAGACTTATTGTTTCCACCTCATCAACCAAAGTACCCGTTTCCCAGAATTTCTTGTTTTCCAGCTTCATCCTGCTTTTACCCCTGTGCAGAATTTTGTTTTCTCTTCTGTCTCAACCTTTTAGTAGCCTTCTTACCTTTCAAGCCATTTGTCAGACATATTCCTAAATCACATTTAAGCATGTTCATTCCTAGGATTAGCCTAAACTTTAGAATCTGTATTATGTGTTTATCTTGTTCTCTTAGATACAGACCAAGGGACAGAATGTATATTTAGTCAGTCTCTAGTTTTCAAATAACTGTTTGAAATAACTGGTTACAAATAAACCTGTTTTACAAATAACTGGTACCAATAAAAGACCACCAACATCTTCTAGCCACCCAAAATAATTTTTCCTCTTCTTCCTACGCTCCACTTGTGATTTTCTTTTTTACTCTTGTTGTTAAGGTGCCCTTTTTTCCCTTGATAAGTTATTCTCAGTTTTTATGGTAAAGTAGAAGATAATTACTTCATTCTTTGCTGAGGATGGGCCCATGAATGAATGAGTTGTTTCATAAGAGGCACTCATCTGAGTAACTGTATGTTTGTCAGAGAGGTACCTAGGTAACTCCAGTGCCTTAGGGTGCCACATGTTTCCTATGCATGTTGTATTGGATTTCTCTTTTTCTGGAGGATGTTTATTTATTTATGACAGTTTAAGGATACATTTTGAGGCTCACAGGTGGCTCAGTAGTAAAGAATCTGCCTACCAATAGAGGAGATGCAGGTTCAATCCCAGGGTCAGGAAGATTCCCTGGAGAAGGAAATGGTAACCCACTCTGATATTCTTGCCGGGATAATCCCGTGGATAGAGAGGACCCTGGTGGGCTGTAATCTATGGGGTTGCAGAGGGTTGAACATGACAGAGCAGCTGAGCACAAGGATACATTTTAGTTTGCATTGATAGAAGCAATATTAGTTAGGTAGTCAGAGCCAGTAAATGGGTGACAATGTGAGGATAAAGCCAATCAAGATCAAAAAGATACTGAAGAGTTGTCTTAAAAAAGACGTGTGGAAATATACTCTGGCAGAAAGACTGTAGTAAGTGGATAGACTGGATTCAGATAGCTTAGAGGTTTTTCTTTCATTTTGGACAGTGTTAGCCTCAGTTTCTCTGCTATAAAAAGTGGAGATTATAGTACAAAGATTATTCATTAGGAGTGAATGAGAACCTGTGAAATGTACTTAGCACAGTACCTGCACATGGATACTGCTACATATAGATATTAATTCTTTCTTCCCTAGAAGGTTTATTAATTCAGATTGTTTCCATTGTTTTACTTTTCTCTGCTCTCAGGAATTTCTTTCTCCCCCTTCTTAGTCCAAATCTATCACCTTACCTGAAATCTCATATTCTCCATTGTAGCTATTCCTTTGTGACCTTTGTGACCTTATTTTCCTCATCTTCAAATTGAAAGATTGAATTGAAGGCTTAGCCCCTTTCTGCTCTTCATTATGATTCTCAGAATCATACTTAGGCATTGATACTACTCTTTGAACTCCTCTTTCACTTTACTTGCCTATACCACACAATTAAGCACTCTGATTGATCTTGTGGTTAGTGTTACATTTTCATATGAGTATGGATATATTGAGAACATGCTATAAAAATTGGACCAGTGGTACTTTATTGGTATTTATCATTTGCACCATAGTGACATTTGAATATAGAAGAGAATACTGCGCTTGTTGGGTCATTATTTTTAATAGAAAATTGAATGATGGTTAGAACCCAGATTGAAATACTAGGCTTTACCTTGTTTTAGGAGACAGTACAGAGGTCGATGAGAGACTTTAAGAGTCTGCTTAATAAGACAGTAAAGTAGAGTAGAGTTAAACAGAAGAACCTTGTTAACTCAAGAAGCTTTAATCATACAGGTAGAGAGCATGCAGGGTGAAAATGGGGATTTTGGTATAGAGAATTGAACTATTTGAAGTAATGGTATTCCAGAAACACATCTGAAAAAGTTATAGTGTGTGGGATTACATTAATACACATTCTAGAGGATGGAGAGGATTGGGGTGGAATTTGGGTTTGCACAGACATTATGCTTAAAGTTTAAATGATATATTTATTATCTTCGTTTATTCTTTTCAAAGGGAAGATTTATTTTGGATGTTGTCCTGATTATCTTCAGAAAGTCTTCTATGTGAAATTACGCTGGAATTGGTTTTAAGAATGTAAATCCCATAAATCCACAGCTTCAGTAATGAATTGAATCTCTAAGAAATATAAAGAATTTAAGAGAAAAATCCCACTTAGAATACCTAATATTATATTACAAGCAGTTATATATATAGATTCTGTATCCAAAGGATATCTTCATAACTGATTGGATTTTTGTCCCTGACTACTCTCACTTGGGGCTTCCCTGGTGGCTCAGAGGTTAAAGTGTCTGCCTGCAATGCGGAAGACCTGGGTTCGATCCCTGGGTTGGGAAGATCCCCTGGAGAAGGAAATGGCAACCCACTCCAGTACTCTTGCCTGGAGAATCCCACGGATGGAGGAGCCTGGTAGGCTACAGTCCACGGGGTCGCTAAGAGTCGGACACTTAGGTATTGCAGAACTAAATCTTGAATTTCTTGGATTCTGGTATCTTTAATAAAGGCCAAGCCCTCTTAAAGCATACTGCATTACATACCTAAGTGTCTGCAAGGCTTTGTTAAAAAATTCAGTGAACAAGTATCTGTTATTTTATAAGCTGCTATAGGCATTGCAGAAAAACATACAATATAGTTATTTTGTTTAGTCTCTTCCCACCTTCAGTTCACTTCAGTTCAATCGCTCAGTCGTGTCCTACTCTTTGTGACCCCATGAACCACAGCATGCCAGGTCTCCCTGTACATCACCAACTCCTGGAGTTACCCAAACTCATGTCCGTTGAGTCGGTGATGCGATCCAACCATCTCATACTCGGTCGTCCCCTTCTCCTGCCCTCAATCTTTCCCAGCATCAGGGTCTTTTCAAATGAGTCAGTTCTTCGTATCAGGTGGCCAGAGTATTGGAGTTTCAGCTTCAACTTCAGTTCTTCCAGTGAACACCTGGGACTGATGTCCTTTAGGATGGACTGGTTGGATCTGCTTGCAGTCCAAGGGACTCTTAAGAGTCTTCTCTAACACCACAGTTCAAAAGCATCAATTCTTCAATGCTTAGCTTTTATAGTCCAACTCTCACATCCATATATGACTACTGGAAAAACCATAGCCCTGACTAGACGGACCTTTGTTGACAAAGTAATATCTCTGCTTTTTAATATGCTGTCTAGGTTGGTTATAACTTTCCTCCCAAGGAGCAAGTGTCTTTTGATTTCATGGCTGCAATCACCATCTGCAGTGATTTTGGAGACCCCCAAAATAAAGTCAGCCAATGTTTCCCCATCTATTTGCCATAACGTACATGAAAAATACCACCAAGAATTAATATTTGTGATGTGATCTTGCAAACCAGTGTATATTGTGCCTAATGTAACAGTTCGGCAAGTGGGAAAATGACTTTGTTATGGGATAAATACGGAATTTGCATGGAGAAAGATACAGCTGAGTTGAATTCTGGAGAATCTGGTATAGAGAGACTTTGACTATGTGGAGGAAATGGAATGGCATTTTAAATAAGGAGAAGTGGTGGTGATATGTATGTTAATTAGATAGGAGAGATACTACCTGCAAAAACATTAGTTCAGTCCTAAATGTCAGGGGTAACTTATACTAGGTTGGCAAAGGCAGTATTGAAAATAAAAGATTGCCAAAACAGTTTTGAGATAAGAGTCAACAGGGCTTGATGGCTTGACAAAAGGATTGATGAATAGAGGACTGAAAGAGAATTTTGAGTTTGTAAGTCTAGGTGATTTTTTTTTAAGATGATTCTACCACCAATAGAAATAGAGAATTTGGAAGAAGAGCCAGTTTAGACATTAGGTTGTGTTTAGTTTTAGATGTGTTGAATTTGAGTTACTGTTGATTTAAATGAAGAAATTATCAAGGTACTTCATGAAATTGAACTAGAATGAGCCAGGCTTAGAGATGTAAGTATATGTAGATTTATGGAAGATATCTCAGAAATCTTGTAATCTACAGTTTTATGATTTTGCCTCACTCAAACCTGCTTTTTGTATCCCTGGGTCATGCTGTCCACTACGAAATAAGTTTGTTGTGTATTTTGAATGAACAGTGAAAGAATAATTCTTTTTTACAAAGCTATTTGTAAGAGTGGAGTTACATCTACAGATGCAGCCACTTTGCCAGATCTCTACTAGAACTAACGGTAATATTGTCTAACTTGAGAAATCCTTTGCCAAAGAATAGTCAAATTAACAAATGTAACTTATGATTTTGTAGCAGATAGTATTTAATTGAAAGGGGTCTTAATTTTAAGACACATATATTTTTAGTGGTGCAATGATTTTGAGACTTATGAGAAGAGAACTCTTAGAAAATAGGTTGTTTTACATTTCCTATTACGTTTTTGTTTGATGTCTAGCTCTGTTTCATTAAAATCCGTTGTAGCACTATAAAAGTTAAAATATATTAATCAGTTTTAGTAGGTTACTATTTAAAACTGAGTGTTTAAAATTAACTTTTTCCCCTAGTGTGTTCATTTATGAGCTCCCTATTTTATTAATATATAAATATTTGATTTATATGTATTTAGCTTCTGTGTAGTATAGTATTATGATTATTTTAATGCCACTTAACTACATTAAAAATTCTCCCAAAATAATTTGGGATATTGTTAAATAGTTAAAATCTAAACTTTTTATCTTAAGTAGAAATTTAAAAATTTGTAATATGCACTTTTTTTTAAAAGAATTGAGCTCTGGTTAATGATGTTAGGTAATTGTTGGGTAATTATTAAAATGATTGGATAATTATGAAAATTCATGTTAAAATAGTGTAACATGTTAAGAAAATTTAAGTGCATGATGCACTTGTCAGTTGAGCATTTAATACTGTTATAAATTGCTTGTATTTTGTTAAGAAGTCACTTTATTTTGGTTTATTCTTATAAGGGAGGAGAACAGCTATTCAGAACAAGGGTCAAAGCAAGGTAAAGCAAGTTGTTAAACACTTTAGAATTACTTTTTTTTTTTGGTCCCTTCTAGTGTGATACTCTGAAGGCAGCTGCTACAGATAAACTCTAGAGACCCAGATGGTGGTTGCCTAATCCTCATGAGAATTCATGTCCTGGAAGCAGCTCTTATCGCTCCAGACCTGACATTGTCTGTGAGCTTTTGCTAAGGCGAGAATAATATAAACATACTATGCATGAGTTTCACTTCTTAAATATGTCAAAGACACAGGAAGTTATAGTAAAGTATAACAAGAACAGAGTTCACATTACTGAAAGTGTTATTTAAAGCACTTGATGTTAACTTGTGATGAGTGATGGAATATGGTTTGGGAAGAAAGATACAGTGGACATTTTCATGAAACAAAAACACTGCTCTTCCCAGTATCATGAACTCAGATGTATAACTGTCATGAAGTGTGCAGTACCCAAAAGAATACACTGTTTTGTGACTTGCTGTAGCAATTTAAAACAATTCTTTGCATAAATGAATGGCTCTATTTCCCACCCAGTAGTCTTCTCTGTTTGGAAAGTCAGAATAACAATTCCACTATTCTGGATTTGCTATTTTGTTCAAAAGATTTCCAGGAATCTTATCTGCGTGATCTGGATTCGTGACAAATGGAACTGTTTTTCTCTTTGGCATAGTAGTGAAATGTTTGGAATTAGGGTTGTGTAGACTTCATCTACTCTAGGCAGTGTCTCATTGAATATGTGAACAGAAATAATTGTTGAATCACCCATCATTTGATTTTATGACTCTGTAGGCAATATGGGCGCTTTTTCTCCCTGAAAATTATAAAATGTATAATTTCATCTTCCTGAAGAGCCTTTCCTTGAAGGAGCTTCATCCTATGAGACGCAGCTCTAATACCACTTATTCAGTGACTCTTCCACAGATTGAATCATTTCATTTTCTTTTCTCCAGTGGTGGTACAGCAAGACTGATCTTTCTAAGGGCTTCCCTGGTGGCTCAGTGGTAAAGATTCTGCCCGCAGTGCCGGAGACACAGGAGATGCAGGTTCGATCCCTGGGTTGGGAAGATCGCATGGAGGAGGGCTTGGCAACCGACTCCAATATTCTTGCCTGGAGAATCCCATGGACAGAGGAGCCTGGCAGGCTGTGGTCCATGGGGTCACAAAGAGTTGGCTATGACTGAAGCAACTGAGCATGATCTTTCTAAGGGGCAAATTTGAATGTCTCAGAAAAGTTTTAACTGTAATTGCTTTTTATATCAAACCCAGTAGTATGACAGCCTAGTGGTTTCTGTCTTCATTTTTCTGCTCCACACCTTAGCCAGTCTCATCTTCTTGGCTAGTGCCCTGTCACAGAATTAACTTGCTGTTACTTCTCCTCAACCTACTTTATGTTCCCTTTTTTTTTTTTTTTTTTTTTTGCAGTAGTGTGCCTCCATATCTGTCCATTTTAGTCTTTCTAATCTTTTAAGGTCTTGCCCAGTATTGTCTTCTCCATGAGGTCCCCACATTCTGAATTAGAAATCACAGCGTTATTGAACAGACATTATATATAAGACATTGTGCTAGATTTGGTTGAGTACAAAAACTAGTCAGAAAAGAGAAATTCTAATCCTTTAAGAGTTTATAGTTTAAAAGGGATAGCTGTTGTACAAGTTAGAAAGTGATAGGAGCCATAAGAGAGACAGCATTCAGTTGCAGGAATAATTCCAGTCATCCTTTGGTATTGGCAGAGAATGGTTCCAGAACCCATCTCAAGCACCAAGATCTGTGGGTGCTCAAGTTTCATAGTTGGCATTCCCTGTCTGCAGATGCAGAACCCACAGATACGGAGGGCCAAGTGTACTTTCAATTGGGGTGCTCACAAGTCATATTTTAGTAATTCGTGTTTATCCAACTCCTGTGTTTAATTGGGAGCTCCTGATGGCAGATCCATCTCAAACTTGACGGTGTAATGTCTAACACAGTATCTCAGGGGGTAGGGAGAAATAAATTTGAAAGATAAGATAGAATTGAGTAAAATCCAAACATGAGATTATTAGATAGGACCAGGTGGTTGGGTGAAGCAAGAGGCATCAAAGACCCATGATCAGTCTTTTTTTTTTTTTTTTTTAACAGTGAATTAATTAATAACTTCCCCTTGGTGGGTTTGTTATATTTTCCTTGCTTTATGAAATTCTTTTTTTCGCCTATCATGTGCTTAGTCTGAAACTTCCTGCTTACCACCTGTATCCTATAGCTGTCTACCCACTGGGCTCATTTTCTATTGCTTCCTGTTGCTGTCACATTGGCTTCACTCCCCCCTCCCCACCCACATTCTTTTTTGGGGGTTCTGTTTCCTGCAGTACATTAAGAGGCCAATGAAAACATGCCCCAGATGGTGCTGTTCTTTATCATGATCTCTCGCCACTTTGTGTTCCTATTTAAGAGAACAAACAAAAAGCAAAACAAAAAGACACATGCTGCTGGTTTGTAACTCAGCTGGCTCTGATTTCTCCTACTCTTGTTTTTGCTGTTCTCTCTCATTCTTGGTTTCTACTCTTTTTCTTTTTCTTTCTTTACTGTGCTCCCATTTCTGCTTTCATGTTTGTATACCACCATTGTAAAATCCTTTATAGTCTCTCACTGACTGGATTGTACATTCTCTTATTCTTACTTCCCATTCTAAATTCTTTCTCTTTTTTTCTGTTCTGTTTTTTTTAAAATTCAGTTTCTGTCATCTTTTCTCTCTGTTTTCTTCTTCATTTTCATTTCTGTCTTTATTATCCTCAACTCTCCTTTTTCCATTCTTCATTGTATATCGTTTTAAACAAGTAAAGCAAAAGAAACACCCCCCCCCCCCCACACACACACAAACAGGTAACTTCTCAGCTGTATCAAGGCCTCATTTTCTACTTCATTTCCATATTCCCTGTTGCTTTCGTAAGAGCTAACACCTTGCTTCTTCCTTCATTTATTGCTTTTCATTCTTTTCCCATGTTCCTTCCCCATAATAAATCTTAAACAGTAATACTGGCTCTTCTCCATCATTTTAATTTACCATTCATATGCTTCCTTTTTCCATTGTTTTTCTGTCTGTGTGTGTGAAGGCCCTAAAGTGAGGAAGGTTTAGCTAATGTGCAGCTACAATGCTGAGTCCTGCAATACTGGCTGTTTTACCTCTTAGATGATTTAGTGGTGAAGATAGAAGCAGAAACCAAATCAATTGGAAGAACATTAAAAGATTAAAAATTGAAGAGTGTTTATAGCGGTTTATGTTAATTATGCTTTTTGGGAAATGGAAACGTAATTGAGGAACAACAGAGTAGCATAAGGAGACCGAAAGTGAACCGTGGGGTCACTCTCTGTCCAGATATACATATTGCCCCCCAACCCCACCCTGAGTATTCCATCCACTAGGTTCTGTTCATTAGAAATGCATGTGGCTTAACTGGTCTTTTAAAAAATGCAAGTGTTGTATAATACTAAGTCTCATTTAGACCTTGTGTGAATTACTCTTAATCAGATTGTGAATAAGAATTTTAATTTTATTTGAATATGTGGGAAGGCTGGTGGAGGGAAGGCAAGCTCTAATGGGTATAAAAAGGAGCTGTGGAGAACAAGAGTATCATTGCATTCTTCTGTAACTTTTGTTTTGAATTCACGGCATTTTTTTAACTGAAGGAGATATTAGTAATATTCTAACTTAATTTCTTTATTTCATAGGTAAAAATAAGAGAAGTTGACTTGTTTAGGTCTTCTAGCTTCTTAGTGGTAGAAAAGGGTCAATTCTACCCATTGTCCTCTTTACATCATCATGTTATTTTTATACTACAGTGGATTCCTAACCATTCTCTGACTTAAAGTGAGGGGAACAAGATCAAAAAGGGACAGAAGGTAATATGTGTATGTGCCTTACCACCTCCTTTTTCCTCCTTCCCCCCTTAACCATTAGCATATTATAACATTCTGGATATGAATGACTGAGGATCTGTTGTATTACCTATAGAAGAAAATAAACAAAAATGTTAGACTTTTATTAAAGAGGAAATCTAATAGATATATTTAAAAGTCTTTATCTGCTCGTTTACTTATGTTCATCAAAAACACAACTTCTGAGATACAAGATTGCTTTTTGTCTAGAAATTCTGAATGAGTGGGAGGGAAGCCAAAACTGACTAGAGAATCAAGTGGTCCAGCATTACTTGAAGAGTTGAATGTGTTTAAATCAGCAGGTCCCAATGACATGCATCGTAGGACACTTAAAGATTTGGCAGATATCATTGCAGAGGCGCTAGCAAATTACCATGCACAGGATGTGAAAGGGGCAGAGTAATGGTAGTGCTTCTAAGTCACCACTTTTGTTAGTCTAGTGCTCTTCACCGCCTCCCCCCAAAGCTATAGAAACAAAGAAGCTATACAAAACTCACATTATTTGCATTGCATTGGCCCTTGAAAACACCATTTACTCAGCCATACCCCATTTTCATTTGTCATTTTCCCAACTTATGCATTCTAAATTATAAATCCAGTATGGGTTTTAAGAACTTGTAATGTCTACTGAAAATAGAGGTTAAAAATAGCACTTGAATTCATTAAGTGTTTGTAGAATTCCAGTTTGCAGAGTACTTTTAACAGACTGGTTCATTTTATCTGCCAACCAACTCAGAATGTTGTTTTAAAAATAAAATATTTATACTCATTGGATTCAATTTGTATTATTAATCCAAATCTCCTTTACTTGTTTATTTATATCTTCTGTCTGCTTCCACAAAAGGATTTTAGATAGATTGAGATAGGATGCACCTACAATGGAACAGTTAAATATAAAGTCATACAATAAAAGATTAGATAAATTTCTCTCTTCTGAGAACCTGAGGTGAAGTTATTACATAAGCTTTAACTTTAGCTCTTGCTTTGGGAGCTAAAGAAAAGGGAAATATGAGGGGTGTGTGTGTGTGTGTGTGTGTGTGTGTGTGTGTACTTATATTTGTTTAATTAAAGAGGAGCATATTAGTCTTTACCTTATTTCATGGTTATTTATACACAGTGTATTATGTCTGTTAACTTGTTTAGAGTACCAACCACATAGATCAGTGTTTCTAGTCATGACAGTATTTATCATGAGTGACCAAGTGGTTAAATATGCTTTCTTAAGAAACACTGAGTGATATAAGTTATAAACAACTCTTTAAGCCAAGGTTTTATAAAGGCTGCAAAATAGTTCTTTATATAACCTTTGTTTTTATTGACACCCCTCCCCCTGGCAGAACACAGAGTATAACTAGGAAGGGCAGGTGGTATTTTGGACAAATCATCAACTTCAGAGTCAGATGAAGCCAGATCTAGTCCCAGATCTATTTATTTATTTTGGACCCTTGGACAAGCTGTGTAACCTCACTGAGCTTTAGTTTCCTGATGTGTAAGATAGTGCTATTAATACTGATCCTTTTCTCAGAGGAGTTTTGGGGTGTCTAAATGAAGTAATCTAAGCAGTTACTCAATAATTAGTTTCTTCTTAGGGAAAATAATAAATGTCCTGTACTGAGCATGGCTTTGTCAGCTGTATAGTTCTCTTTATTCCTTCCTTCTCCTTAGTCCCTTATGCTGTAGTTGTATATAGTTCACGTGTTTTCACTAAAAACCCACAACAAAATGTTAGGATTTTTCTTATCCATAGGTATTTTTTAAAACTTAGGAGGAGAAAATTACTTCACCTGTTTATTTGCAGTATCTAGTGTTCTTCATTGCTTCCTGAAAATCTGAAGTAATACCTACTTGGCATTATTTCCCTTCAGCCTAAAGAACTTCTTTTATCTTTCCTGAAGTGCAGATCTGCTGGTGATGAGTTCTCTTAGTTATCATTTATCTGAAAAGGTCTTTTTTGTTTTTAAGTATTTTATTCATTTTAATTGGAGGATAATTACTTCACAGTATTGTGATAGTTTTTGCCATACATCGACATTGAAAAGGTCTTTATCCTGCCTTCTTTTTATTTTCCGCTTTGGGTGTGTTTGTTTAAGTGCAGTTTAAATACTGTGGAATTCACTTTTTGAGTAAACAGTTTGATGAGTTTTGACAAGTATGTGGTTTTTATAGCCACCACTAGATTTAAGATGAAGAGAATTTAAAGTACCTCAAAACTTGTCTTCATGCCCCTTATAGTCAGTCCCCTCCATACTCCTGTTTCCTGGCAGCTGCTAATCTGATTTCTGCCCTGATAGTTTTGCTTTTTGCAGAATCTCATCTAGAGAACAAGACAGTTTGCAGCCTTTGGTCTGACTTGTTTCCCTTAACATAGTGCTTTTGAGATTCAGCCATGTTTCTGGATATTATTCTTGAGTATTCCATTGATTAGTTTTACCATAGTTTATCTATTTACCAGTTGATGGACATTTGAAGTTATTTACAATTCTTGGCTATTTATGCATAAAGTTATTTTAAACATTTGTGTACAAGTCTTTAAGTGACACGTTTTCATATCTCTTGGGTTAATACATAGGAGTGCTTTGCTTGCTCATACTTTAAGTATATACATCTAACTATTGAAAATAGCTACACTATTTTCCAAACTAGCCCTACCATTGTACATTTCCAGAGCAAGGTAATGAGGATTGCAGTTGCTTTAGAGCCTGTCTGTGCTTGGTATTATCGTATTTTAAAATTTTAGCCGTAGTAGCAGTTTGTAGTGCTATCTCATTGTGATTTCGGTTTGGATTTTGCCAATGATTATTGATGTTGAACTTTTTATTAATGTGCGTATTTGACATGTGTATATTTTTGGTGAATTGTCTGTTCAGATCTTTTATCCATTTTTAAATAGTGCTGTTTGTCATCTTATTGAATAGTAAATATCCTTTACATATCTGGATAAAAATGGTAAGTTTATCTTTTAAGTATTTGTGTTTTGATTGTAAGTGGTACTTTTTAATCGATAGTATAGGCTTAAAATGGAATTTTGTTTGTCTTTTATCCTGCCACTTTGCTGAACTCAGTTCAGTTGTTTGCAGTTTCTTCAAGATTTTCTACATAAATTATCATGTCTTATGTACAGAAAGACAGTTTTACTTTTTTTTTTTGCTTTACTGTACTGAATCAAGGCCTCCCAAAAATATTGAATAGAAGTGGGAGAGCATGTATTCTTGTTTTCTTCCTTGTCTTGGAGGGAGGGGATTCTCTTTTACCAATACTTGTGGGCGTAGCTGTAGAGTTTTTTTAGATGCCCTTTATCAGGTTGAAGTGTAGTTCCTTTCTGTTCTTAGTTTGTTGAAGATTTTTATTAGCAATGGCCATTGGGTTTTTTTTACATTCTTTTTGTGTGAGTTTGTGTGTACAGTGAGATGATCACATAGTGTCCTTTTTAAAGAATTTTGTAAATATCATTTGGTGGTGGTGGTTTAGTCGCTAAGTCATATCCGACTCTTGTGACTCTATGGGCTATAGCCTACCAGGCTTCTCTGTCCATGGGATTCTCCAGGCAAGAATACTGGAGTGGGTTGCCGTTTCCTTCTCCAGGGGATCTTCCAGACCCAGAGATTGAACCCAGGTCTCCTGCATTGCAGGCAGATTGTCTATCAACTGAGCTATGAGGGAAGACATCATTTAGACTCTGACGCTCAGTTGTGTCCGACTCTTTGCGACCCCATGGACTGTAGCCTACCAGGCTTCTCCCTCCATGGGATTCTCCAGGCAAGAGTACTGGAGTGCGTTGCCATTTCCTTCTCCAGGGGATCTTCTTGACCCAGGGGTCAAACCCTGGTCTCTCGCATTCCAGGCCGACGCTTTAACCTCTGAGCCACCAGGGAAGCACCATTTAGACATCATTTAGGTCATGGTTAAATGATGAAATACATTAATTAAACCACTTGTGAGTTTCTGTGAGCTAAAGTTTACTTGTTCATGATATACACTTTATATATTTCTGGAATCAATTAAATTTTAAAGAGTTTTTGCATTTGTGTTCATGAAGGATATTGGCTGTAACATTCTTTTTATCTAACGTATTTGTCTGGTTTGCATTAGGATAGTGCTGACCTAATAAAATGAGTTGGGAATGTTCCCTTCTCTTCAGTTTCCAGAAGCGTTTTTGTAGAATTTTGTATAATTCTTAAGTAATATGTGTAGAATTTTGTAGAATTCACAAGTGAGGTCATCTGAACCTGGAGTTTGCTTTGTAGGAAAGTTTTAAACGTTGAATTCAATTTGTAGCTCAGTCAGTAAAGAATCTGATTGCAGTGCAGGAGACCTGGGTTCGATCCCTGGGTTGGGAAGATCCCCTGGAAAAGGAAATGGCAACCCACTCCAGTATTCTTGCCTGGAAAATCTCATGGACAGAGGAGCCTGATGGGCTGCAGTCCATGGGGTTGCAAAGAGTTGGCACGACTGAGCGACTAACACTAACTAATAGGTGTAGGGACAGTTGACTTAATCTCTGTTCTTGATTAAATTTTGGTTGTTTGTCTTTCAACAAATTTGGTTCTCAGGTTTTTTGGTCATAAATTTGTTTCTAGCATCCACTTAATGTTAAAATAGCTTTTAATGTATGTAAGGTCTGTAGTGATGTCTCCTCTTTCATCACTAACGGTGGTAATTTGCATCTCAGTCTTTTCCAGTTCTTTTTAGCTACTTCTCATTTTACTGAACTTTCTTAGAGAAGCAGCGTTTGATTTAATTTGTCCTTTTCCTAAGATGAAAGTTCTATCATGATTTGAGGCCTTTTTTTCTTTCACTATTAATATTTAATGCTTTAAGTTTCCCTCTAAGAACTGTTTTAACTTCATCCTCTTAGTTTTCATATCTGAAATATGATGGGAGTTGCCATATCTGACTCTGTTTTTAAAGCTTATTTGGTCTCTTCAAACTGTGTTTTTTTCCTTTTAAAATGCATTGTTGTGAGGACTTCGTTGACAGTCCAGTGTTTCATACTTGACGCTTTTACTGCCAGGGCCTGGGTTTAATTCCTGTTCGGGGAATTCCCACAAGCTACATGATATAGTAAAAAAAAAAATTTTTTTTTAATAAAATAAAAATTTAAAAAGTTTCTCTGTCCACAGAGGTGATATACTAGATTAGAGGAACTGTGGTATATAGGCCTTTAGAAATACAATGATAAAGTGTTCTGGGTGGTGAAACATTCTGTAGGCCTCTGGTTAGATCTCAGTCTTTTGATGAGATTGTCTCCCTGGATTGTGAACTTCACCAGTGCTTCTTTGGATTTTTTTAATCCTCTTAGGGGGAACAGGATGACTAGAGGGGCTTGGAATTGGCTATTTTTCTTCCCCCATGTGAAAGACTAGAAGGAGCTGAAGTTGGTTATTTCCCTCCAGGTAAATTAGGCCAATAAAACTCCAGTAGGTTAGGCTCTGGTAAAATAGTTTATCCTGGGGGCAAGTCTTATTAAGAAGAACAGAATGCTCTGGCATATTCCAAAATGGTTCTTTTTCCATTCCCCATGCCAGAAAGGTAAGGGAATTTTTCTTCAGTTTTCACTGTGAGGACCTGGTTTTACCTCCTGGAGGTAAAACTCACAAAGGTATGGGAATCTGCTTATGACTTGATGCCCAAGTTTTTAACTCTCAAAACTTGTTTAAACTGAGTCTCCATGAATTTGGTCCATTACAGTATAGGTTTTTTTGCACTGTTACTGGCTTTCTAGAGGTTTCTGCACTGGTTAAGTTTTGATGCTCTGTATCTCCCTAGCTCTCCAATTTCTGGGGCAGTGATTTGTTTTCTTTGATGGATCTAAGAAGAATTGTTTATTTATTTAGCTTTTTACTTGTTAGGATAGAGTGATGACTTTTAAGCTCCTTACATGCTCAACCAAAAACTGGAAAAGTCTGCAAGCATATTTTGGGTTACTTCAGTATAGCGATAACTACTTTAGGGTTAGGGTTGCTCTTTGGAGTATAGGTTACATTTTCTGTCTAGTAATTTGGGACTGTTTTGTTAGATGTTGTGAATGATACATCGTAGAGACTTTGGATTCTGTTATGTTTCTCTGAAGATGGTTTTCTTTCTCTTTAAATTTCTCAGAACTGACCAGCTACTTTGACAGTATTTAAACTTCACACTTGTTTTTCTTACAGTTGACTACAGATGGTATCCTAATCGTTCTACCTTATCTGCCTTAGCTGGGCTGCTTGGAGTGTATTCTCTGTATGCGTAGTTCCGTAGTCAGTTATGTTTGGGCAGACTTTATTTATAGCATTTTGGGCTAGCTCTCTCTGACTCCAGTGTCTAGATTTCCCTTCCCACTTGCTAATTACTGTGGCAGCCCCAGTCTCTGACCTCTGATTCTTTAACCAGTAAGACTGCAGCTTTCTATTAAAACTTTAATTATTCTCGTCTCCCATTCCCACTGCCAGAACTATTGATTGAGGATAGCTTCAGGTGAAGAGCTATAAAAACTGCAAATTAACCCAGTGCCTTTCCTCTCTTTCAAGCATTAACTTAACTCCATTTAATGTATGTTTTTGATTGTTTTCTAGTGCCTTCATGTATAGTCAGTTCTTGTTATTCACAATTTTGTATTTGGGACTTCACCTACTTGCTGCATTTTATTTATAACCCCCAAATCAATAGTCACTGCACTTTTGAGACTTGTGTGGGGCAGCAAAAAATTTACCTGCTGCACACGCTCCCAGCCGAGGTCACACGGACAATGGTGTGCTTTCTTGTTTCATCTTTCATCCGTGCTGATTAGAGGATGGAGATTGTTGGGGGCAGTGCAGTGTAGTGCAGGACACGTCAGCTCTCAACCACCTGTGAACCTTATTTTCTCTTTTGTAAAATAAAGAAGAAAGTATGAGTTGTTTTTAGGATGTAAGATTATAATCTGTGAGGGGCGTGTGTGTGTGTGTATACGGTTGACTCCTGAACAACACAGGTTTGAATTGCATGAGTCCACTTACGTGCAGATTTTTTTTCAATAGGAAATACTACAGTTCAACACAATCTGCAGTTGGTTGAATCCACTGATAGAGAGCTTTAGACAGAGAGGAACAGCATATGTGGAGAGCAGACTATACATTATACGTGGATTTTCAACTGTGTGTAGTACGGTCAGCATCCCCACCCCCATGTTCAGAGTCAGTCGTGTATTTCCTCTAGGAGCAGCAGCTTCGTATTTGCTAATTCTGTGTTCATGACAACTTTATAGTACATAACATTTATAAATAATAACTCTCAAGTATAATTGTTTTTTGTATTGTGTACAGAATTTATAATTGTTTCTACAAGGTAAATGGTCTGATATGAGCTTACTCCATCATTATCAAAAGCAGAACTCTACCTCTATTTCATTTTGTAATTGCAGAATGTTCTATAAATATTTTAAAAAGCACAGGAAGGAGAATATGTATCACTGTTGTTGCCACCACATGGAGATAACCACAGTTAACATTCTGTGTCTGAAATTCTATTCTTTCATCTGTACAGCATGACTCGTGTGTTTATATGCATATTGTTAATTACCTGATTTTAAGTAAGTTGTATATAATGTCCCTGTTTCTTGATATATAAAATAAGGATAATAAAATTATATATCATAGGATTTGGGGAATTAAAGATTAGTATATGTGAGGCACTTAAAGCTGCATGGAACTTATTAAATGTGATAAAATTATTAGCAATTAGATATTTTTATAATTGATGTTATACTGTAATTCTGCCATTTAAAATTGAGTATGCTGAGCATAATTGTATCTGTTATTGATAACTGAACATCAGTGTTATGAGTGAGACTCTCAATTGTTACATTTGAGGTGCAGTTTTGAATTTTAAGATTTGTGTTTAATGTTCCTCAAGGAGGAGCTTTTCCTGATTTTTTTTTTTTTTTTTTGCTTCTTCTGTTTGAAGTTTTTTGTGTTCCCCTTGATAACTAGTTTCCTTCTTTTTTAAAAAATGTCTGTGTTATATTCTTCTGGAGGTTTATTTGGTTTCCTTTCTTATTTACAGCTTCTAATTTGCTCTCTACAGAGAAACTCCATAATTAAATTTGTTGAGGTAACATCTAAAATCAGAGTGTATGTTAAGTATGTGACTTTGTGAGTGCCAGTATCTGCCTTTGTTTTTATTGCATTTTAGATGGATTTAGAGCCAGAAATCCTAAAATTTATCTTTTTATTTTTTTGGCCACACTGGGCATCATTTGGGTTCCTAGTTCCCTGGCCAGGGATTGAACCCATGCCCCCTGCAGTGGAAGCATGCAGTTTTAACCACTGGACTACTAGGAATGTTCCTAGAATTCGTGTTTTTTAAAACTTTATTTTATTAGAAAAATATAGTATGGTAGTTTCCCCCCCAAAACTAAAGTAATTCATTGGAGTAGATTATGCCAGCAGAATGAAAACAATCTCCGTGTTAGAATTTTTACTGAGTTGGATAATTTTTTTTCCTTAAAAGATATAAAGCTTAGTGTTATAAGGAATAGGTACAATTTGTTTCTAATAGAATATGAGCAGCATATCTTGAATATGATTTTATTTTTTAATCACATTTTCCTGTTTTTATTTGTCCATCTTTCTGTTTCTTTCTTTGGTTGAAACTTAATGAATAGTTTTATATTTTTGTAATTAAGCTCTTAGGCATTGGTACTCCTGGCCTGCCTTTCTGTGTCAGTGGTGTTCACATAATTTTTTTCATGGATGATTTGGTGTTCCTGCTTTTTCTATTTTACATTCTTTTTCCACTTCTTAGTGTACTTTCCTTTTAACTTTCTTAAACATTGTTTATTAAATTACTTCCCTAGCTCTTTCTCACTTCCAGGTTTAATAGGCATGTGTGCTCCCTGGGAGAGAAGAAGGGTAAAAGTAAGAATAGAAGTGGCAGTGTAGAATAAGACAGAAAATAGAAATAGGAGAGGAGGAGTATATGAATGTGAAGTCGATCATACTGACTGATAAGGAAGGGTGGGGAGTATCCTTCATCATCCTGAACTTCTCTTATATCCCATGTCTACATCATTAGCAAATCTTGTCAGTTTCAGTCTGTGAAATATACTTAAGAGTCAGAATCTGATCACTTCTTACCCATCCACACCATTGCCACGTAGGTTTAAATCACAGTTAAAGTGAAGTCGTTCAGTTGTGTCCAACTCTTTGCGACCCCATGGACTGTAGCCTACCAGGCTCCGCAGTCCATGGGATTTTCCAGGCAAGAATACTGGAGTGGACTGCCATTTCCTTCTCCGGGGAATCTTCCCAACCCAGGGATCGATCCCGGGTCTCCTGCATTGCAGACAGACGTTTTACCATCTGAGCCACTAGGGAAGCCTATTGGAGTAGGGTTTCAGAGGTTTTCTTTCTTCTCTGCCTTTTGCCACCCGGTAGTTAGTGTGGGCCTTTTAAACTTAAGTCAGATGATGTCATTCCTTTTTACAGACTCCTTGTTTCACTTAAATTAATATCCAATGTCCAGTCCATGGTATGAAAGGCTGTATATGATCTGGTTTTGTTACCTCTCTGATCTTCTCTCTTGTCTCTGTCACTTACTATTAAACTGCTTCAGCCCCACACTGACCACTGTATCTTCAAAGTGCCAAGTACATTCCTGCCTTAGGGCTTCATGCTAAATATGCCCTCTCCTGGCTATGTTTTTTCCTCAGCAGTTGCTTGGCTGGCTCCCTCAACTTCTTTCAGATCTCTGCTCAAGTGTCATCTTAATTTGAAGGATTTTCTCTTGACTGTCTTATTATGTGAAATAGCATCTCCTTCTTAATGCTATCATTCTCAATCCCTTTTTCCCTGTTATATTTTTTTTGATAGGTTGTATTGCCACTTTACATATTTTATAAGAATGTATTTATGAATGTATGTATTTATGTAATGGCTTTACCCTGCCTGCTAAAGTAGAAACCTTCTGGTTCTTTGCAATATCCCCTGCACTTAAAATACTACCTGGCTAGACTCTCAATAAATATTTCTTTGAATACAGGATAGAATAAATAGGAAAATATAGGCAAGAAACAGTTGTGTTTCTAAGGGAAACCAGTGGCATTTCAAACTGACTGTAGAGATGTGGAGGGTGGCTAACAAGGAATGTACTTAGTAGGTAAGGGATTGGAATGGATATATTAGTGCTGAGGATTGTTTGGTGGGCTGATTAGTTGGGCAGATAGTAATATGTGAAATCAGAAGGCTTTTCTAACAAGGACAGGTTTTTTCTATTTGACCTCATACTGTCTGAGTAGCTCTTTTGTTTGTTGGTTGGTGTTGCCTTACAATATGAACAAGATTTCTTTCACCCCTTTTGGCTCTCTGGTTTTTTGTTGTGACCAGTTTCCAGTCCTTTCCTGCCAGCTTGACTGTCTTCTCTCTGGTGACTGGCCCTCATCTCCCTGGCTTCTTTTTTGTCAGGGAGGGCGTTTTATATGTGCACTTTATCCCTGAATGCTGAGAGAATACTTGTCAAACTGACAGATGAGGTGACTACTGGTTGCCATTTGACATGGAGAACGACACCTAAAAGCCTGCCTTTGCAGCTGTGGGCCTTTGAGAGACTCAAAGTAAGATGGTGTGCTTTATCAAGTAGAAATAACCATGTTGATGAACATTTAGTGTTCATGATGTTAAAATGTATCCTTTCTGTAAACTTATAGTTCTCCCTCATACTGAATATGCTAGTCTTATATCTTAGCTTTTTGATAGAATAAATAAGAAAATACAGAAAACACCAAGATTTTTAAAGACTGTTGTCTAATAATGAACTAGGTATATTATTTCATTCATTTGCTCTATATATTTATCTCCCTTCTCTGTTTTGACGCCTGCAATGGCTCACTTATGTCCACTAAATATAACTCTTGAAGCCAGCATTTAAGATTATATTAAATTTGTAATATACTTCCCAGCCTACATTTTTATTTCTCAGCTTCCTTTCATGTTCCCTATATTCTGGTCCACTAGTTTACAGAGTTCTTCACAGCTTCTCAGGGATTCCTTTGGAGAGATGAGATTCTGCTTGGTAGAATTCTGTTTCTGTTCTTAGGGTTTCATTTCTTAAGATTTCTTAGGAAACTCTTCCTTAGGGTTTCATTTCTTTTGTACATTTGACTTTCTTTAAAGTAGGGTTCTGTAAGGAAAAGAATATTTGAAAGTGACTCCATTTGTTTGATCGTGTGATTAGTCTGTGTCTGATAGTCTCTCTGTCTTTCACACACACACACTCCCGTCACACTTTCTTGTGACTTTCCTGTGGTTCCCTCTTCCTAGAATGTTAATGTCTCTAATTAATCATTTATATAGTGAGTTTTGTTGGTCACCTGTAACAGGATGATAGTTTTACTCATTTCAGTTCTAAAGAACTTTAAGGAAACTGGAAATTAACTACATACATGGTCAGAATCCTTAAGGTTTAATGTATGTTCTGTTAACTTATGGCTTTGTATGCATGCTGGACAAAGATAAACTCTTGAATTTGGGCCACATATTTTTCCATGAATGTATGCTTCTAAAATATTGATGGGGAGTTCCCTCGTGGCCTCGTGGTTAGGACTCTGTGCTTTCACTGCATGGCCAGGGTTCAGTCCCTGGTTGAGGAATTGAGGTCCTGCAAGCCTCAAGGCTGCAAAGAATATAATCAATCTGATTTCAGTGTTGACCATCTGGTGATGTCCGTGTGTGGATTCTTCTCTTGTGTTGTTGGAAGAGGGTGTTTGCTATGACCAATGCGTTCTCTTGGCAAAACTCTATTAGCCTTTGCCCTGCTTCATTCCATGTTCCAAGGCCAAATTTGCCTGTTACTCCAGGTGTTTCTTGACTTCCTACTTTTGGACTTCAGTCCCCTATAATGAAAAGGACATCTTTTTTGGGTGTTAGTTCTAAAAGGTCTTGTAGGTATTCATACAGCTGTTCAACTTCAGCTTCTTCAGCATTACTGGTCAGGGCATAGACTTGCATTACCGTGATATTGAATGGTTTGCCTTGGAAATGAACAGAGATCATTCTGTCATTTTTGAGATTGCATCCAAGGACTGCATTTCGGACTCTTTTGTTGACTATGATGCTACTCCATTTCATCTAAGGGATTCCTGCCCACAGTAGTAAATATAATGGTCATCTGAATTAAATTCACCCATTCCAGTCCATCTTAGTTCGCTGATTCCTAGAATGTCGATGTTCACTCTTGTCATCTCCTGTTTGACCGCTTCCAGCTTCCCTTGATTCATGGACATAACATTCCAGGTTCCTCTTCAGTATTGCTCTTTACAGTATCGAACCTTGCTTCTATTACCAGTCCCATCCACAACTGGGTGTTGTTTTTGCTTTGGCTCCATCTCTTCATTCTTTCTGGAGTTATTTGTCCACTGATCTCCAGTAGCATATTGGGCACCTAGCGACCTGGGGAGTTCATCTTTCAGTGTCCTATCTTTTTGCCTTTTCATACTGTTCATGGGATTCTCAAGGCAAGAATACTGAAGTGGTTTGCCATTCCCTTCTCCAGTGGACCACATTCTGTCAGACCTCTCCACCATGACCTGTCCATCTTGGGTGGCCCCACTCGGCCTGGCTTAGTTTCATTGAGTTAGACAAGGCTGTGGTCCGTGTGATTAGACTGACTAGTTTTCTGTGATTATGGTTTCAGTGTGTCTGCCCTCTGATGCCCTCTCGCAACACCTACCATCTTACTTGGGTTTCTCTTACCTTGGATGTGGGGTATCTCTTCACCCCACAGCTCCAGCAAAGTGTAGCCAGTGCTTCTTACCTTGGACAGGGTTATCTCCTCACGGCCACCCCTCCTGACCTTGAACATGGAGTAGCTCCTCTCGGCCCTCCTGGGAAAACAAGACCGGGAGCTGACTGTGGCTTAGATCATGAACTCCTTATTGCCAAATTCAGACTTAAATTGAAGAAAGTAGGGAAAACCACTAGACCATTCAGTTATGACCTAAATCAAATCCCTTATGATTATACAGTGGAAGTGAGAAATAGATTTAACAGACTAGATCAGATAGATAGAGTGCCTGTTGAACTATGGACAGAGGTTCGTGACATTGTATAGGAGACAGGGATCAAGACCATCCCCATGGAAAAGAAATGCAAAAAAGCAAAATGGCTGTCTGAGGCGGCCTTACAGATAGCTGTGAAAAGAAGAGAAGTGAAAAGCAAAGGAGAAAAGTAAAGATACAAGCATCTGAACGCAGAGTTCCAAAGAATAGCAAGGAGAGATAAGAAAGCCTTCCTCAGCAAACAATGCAAAGAAATAGAGGAAAACAACAGAATGGGAAAGACTAGAGATCTCTTCAAAAAAATTAGAGATACCAAGGGAACATTTCATTCAAAGATAGACTCGATAAAGGGCAGAAATGGTATGGACCTAACAGAAACAGAAGACATTAAGAAGAGGTGGCAAGAGTACAAAGGAGAACTGTACAAAAAAGATCTTCATGACCAAGATAATCACGATGGTGTGATCACTCATCCCTGGAATGTGAAGTCAAGTGGGCCTTAGAAAGCATCACTACGAACAGAGCTAGTGGAGGTGATGGAATTCCAGTAGAGCTATTTCAAATCCTAAAAGAAGACGCTGGGAAAGTGCTGCACTCAATATGCCAGCAAATTTGGAAAACTCAGCAGTAGTCACAGGACTGGAAAAGGTCAGTTTTCATTCCAATTCCAAAGAAAGGCAATGCCAAAGAATGCTCTAACTACCGCACAATTGCACTCATCTCACACACTAGTAAAGTAATGCTCAAAATTCTCCAAGCCAGGCTTCAGCAGTAAGTGTACTGTGAACTTCCTGATGTTCAAGCTGGTTTTAGAAAAGGCAGAGGAACCAGAGATTAAATTGCCAACATCCGCTGGATCATGGAAAAAGCAAGAGAGTTCCAGAAAAACATCTCTTTCTGCTTTGTTGACTATGCCAAATGTTTATTGTGGATCACAATAAACTGTGGAAAATTCTGAAAGAGATGGGAATCCCAGACCACCTGACCTGTCTCTTGAGAAATCTGTATGCAGGTCAGGAAGCAACAGTTAGAGCTGGACATGGAACAACAGACTGGTTCCAAATAGGAAAAGGAGTACATCAAGGCTGTATATTGTCACCCTGCTTATTTAACTTCTATGCAGAGTACATCATGAGAAATGCTGGGCTGGAAGAAGCACAAGCTGGAATCAAGATTGCCGGGAAAAATATCAATAACCTCATCTGACACCACCCTTATGGCAGAAAGTGAAGAGGAACTAAAAAGCCTCTTGATGAAAGTGAAAGAGGAGAGTGAAAAAGTTGACTTAAAGCTCAACATTCAGAAAACGAAGATCATGGCATCTGGTCCCATGACTTCATGGGAAATAGGTGGGGAAACAGTGGAAACAGTGTCAGACTTTATTTTTGGGGCTCCAAAATCACTGCAGATGTTGAGTGCAGCCATGAAATTAAAAGATGCTTGCTCCTTGGAAGGAAGGTTATGACCAACCTAGGCAGCACATTCAAAAGCAGAGACATTACTCTGCCAACAAAGGGCCATCTAGTCAAGGCTATGGTTTTTCCAGTGGTCATGTATGGATGTGAGAGTTGGACTGTGAAGAAAGCTGAGCTCTGAAGAATTGATGCTTTTGAACTGTGGTGTTGGAGAAGACTCTTGAGAGTCCCTTGGACTTCAAGGAGATCCAACCAGTCCGTTCTGAAGGAGATGCATCCTGGGATTTCTTTGGAAGGAATGATGCTAAAGCTGAAACTCCAGTACTTTGGCCACCTCATGCGAAGAGTTGACTCATTGGAAAAGACTCTGATGCTGGGAGGGATTGGGGGCAGGAGGAGAAGGGGATGACAGAGGATGAGATGGCTGGATGGCATCACCGACTCGATGGACATGAGTTTGAGTGAACTCTGGGAGTTGGTGATGTTCAGGGAGGCCTGGCATGCTGCAGTTCATGGGGTCTCAAAGAGTCGGACACGGCTGAGCAACTGAACTTAAGCCTCAAGGCATGGCCAAAAATTTGATTAAGTTTAGTAGGAGGGTGTGATTTTTGGCATGTGTATTACCTGTAGCTTTTGTTGTCATTTTAATAATGTACCTTGTATATGAAGCCAAGATAAATTAACATTCTTATTGACATTTTTTTTTCTGATTTTTTAATTCTAAATTTTACAGAATGAAGTTTTGGTTTTCTGTTCCCACACACCCCTTCAAATACAATGCAAGGTTTTCCTCTTTAGCTCCTTGATGAAATGGCAAGTTAAACTTTTGTTTTCTCAACTATTACTGAAAACTTTTGTACAGTTTACTATGAAAACAGTACAGTTTCTTAAAGTACATAGTATTTTCCTTCCATCTGAGCCATAAAATACTGATTTCTCTGAAGCTGCTTGATTCACACTGCTGCTAAGTCACTTCAATTGTGTCCAACCTTGTGAGACCCATAGACGGTACCCTACCAGGCTCCTCCGTCCCTGGGATTCTCCAGGCAAGAACACTGGAGTGGGTTGCCCTTTCCTTCCCCAATGTATGAAAGTGAAAAGTGAAAGGGAAGTCGCTCAGTCGTGTCTGACTCTTCACAACCCCATGGACTGCAGCCCACCAGGCTCCTCTGTCCACGGGATTTTCCAGGTAAGAGTACTGGAGTGGGTTGCCATTGCCTTCTCCATGTGGTAGTTATTTTGCATTTACCTAGCAAATAGGAAGTATCTTTCATAATAAAACTTCTTTCATTTCCACATACTTGTAGAGCTAGAGTTTTTATGTCTTGACAGTAATGAGGGGATATTGTTTTATATTTAACATTTTTTCACTATACATGTTAATATGTAATTGTTACCTAGCAGACTGCAAAGGATAGTTGTTACTGGTGTAAAACATTAAAAATAATTTCTCTCAGAAAACCTGTAGGTAAAGCAGTGGTTCTCAACTTGGTGCTTTTGCCCCAATGAGTATTATGGTATTATCTGGAGACATTTTTGATTGTCACAACTGAGCAGAGATAGTGTTTAGCACCAGGCATGGTTCTGAACATTTCTACAGGACAACATCCAACAATGAAGAATTTTCTAACCCCAAATGTCAGAAGTACTGAGACTGAAAAACCCTACTCTAAAAGATAACCTGAAAATGTCTATTTTACTTTTAAGAAAAATATTTTTATTTTTACCTTCTTTACATGTGTATAGATTTAGTCAGCTATTATCTTGATAATATCTTTTTTATCTTGATAATATCTTAAAAATGATTAGTACATCTTATTTTAGAAAAGATCAGAACTTTAAAAAAATAATTGTTTTTTCCTAAAAGGTATAATTGTTAAATAGCTGATTTTTGTTTCTTGCCCCCTGTCCTGTTTTGAGTTGGATAATGGTTATCGTTGGGATGAAATGAAAATTAGAGAATCTTGGTAAATATTTCTGCCAGAAGTAGAACTCTTAAGACCAGTCTGTTAGTTTAAGGCAGCTCAGCTTTACTTTAGGGTCCCCATCTGAAAGAGTAGATCAGTTCACCTTATTGGAAGAATTACTTTCCCCTGCAGATCAGTAAGAAAATATTAGTAATTTCCTCTCTCTCCTCACCACCTTTCCCCTCAAACACACAGTGTTAGCAGTTTCTATACTTTTATGCTAACACGTTACCAGGTTTTAACACATACCTTTCTCTATGCCCATATAAACAAAATTTAAACACATAGCAGTAAGGGTCATTGTTTTTACATAATTCTCTGAGACATATTTTTTCCCCCACTTTTACTATGTAATATTCCGTGGTAATTAATAGGAAACTGAACTTTTCTTCTTAATAGCCAGTTGATAGTACATAGAACATATAGAGTGAATATTTCAAAGTTTATCATATCCTTGGATATTTACTAGTCTTTAGGTTTTTGTTTTACCACTTTAAGCAATAACCCAGGTACATACGTACCTTCATGCTGAATTTTTTGTTTATAAAAATCAAATTGGTTTAGTAATGCTTACTGTAGAGAAGAGATAATGAGGATAAATCACAGATTGTTTGACTTTGAAATTTTCTTTTTGAATTTGTATTTGACAGTATTTAGTTTCAGACTGTATGATGACTTTAATTAAACCACAGAAGATCCTCCCTCCACACCATTTTGAAGCTAAATGCCATTATAGCTCATCTTGGCCTGATCTATGCTTTGGTCTTGTGTAAGGGAGGTAAACAACTCTCATTTAAAATAACAAAATACAACAGAAACCTGAAGGTCCAGGGGATAGGAAAAGAAATGCTTAGAAGTTATCTGGATAAATATATTATTTTAAGAAGAACTAGCTAAAATTTGAGAAGCAGATTGTTTGAAGGCAGACAAAAACTTCTTGATAATTGCTTTATTAATGAAAAGATCATAATGCTGTCTGGAAGCTTTACAAGCTGTCAAATTCAGAATGTGCTTTTTATTATTCAAAATATGTTTATTAGATGACTATACTTAACCTAGATACTTAATGAATATTTTAGATCATTGATCTGTCTGTAAGCAGAGTGGTATAAGAATAGGTTGGATGCATGGATTATGGTCCCAGCTTTGCTGTTGTTGATCAGTTGTACAGATATGCCAAAGTTTTCATATTCTAGGGTCTTCTTTCCTTTCTTTTCTGGAAACTTAATTGTTTCTAAAGTTTTTCAGTTTTAGATGTCTGATTTATTGTCTTGCATATTCTTTTAAAGAAATACATGATCATTGGTTCACTTCAGTTCAGTCGCTCAGTCATGTCCAACTCTTTGCGACCCCATGAACTGCAGCACGCCAGGCCTCCCTGTCCATCACCAACTCCTGGAGTTACCCAAAACCATGTCCATTCAGTCAGTGATGTCATCCAGCCATCTCATCCTCTGTCATCCTCTTCTCCTCCTGCCCTCAATCTTTCCCACCATCAGGATCTTTTCCAATGAGTCAGTTCTTCGTATCAGGTGGCCAAGGTATTGGAGTTTCAGTTTCAACATCAGTCCTTCCAATGAACACCCAGGACTGATCTCCTTTAGGATGGACTGGTTGGATCTGCTTGCAGTCCAAGGGACTCTCAAGAGTCTTCTCCAACACCACAGTTCAGAAGCATCAATTCTTCTGCACTCAGCTTTCTTTATAGTCCAACTCTCACATCCATACATGACTATTGGAAAAACCATAGCCTTGACTAGACGGACCTTTGTTGGCAAGGTAATGTCTCTGCTTTTTAATATGCTGTCTAGGTTGGTCATAACTTTCCTTCCAAGGATTAAGCGTCTTTTAATTTCATGGCTGCAGTCACCATCTGCAGTGATTTTGGAGCCCAGAAAAATAAAGTCAGCCACCATTGCCACTGTTTCCCCATCTATTTACCTTGAAGTGATGGGACCAGTGGAGAAGGCAGTGGCACCCCACTCCAGTACTCTTGCCTGGAAAATCCCATGGACGGAGGAGCCTGGTAGGCTGTAGTCCATGGGGTCGCTGAGAGTTAGACACGACTGAGCAGTTTCACTTTCATGCATTGGAGAAGGAAATGGTAACCCACTCCAGGGTTCTTGCCTTGAGAATCCCAGGGACGGGGGAGCCTGGTGGGCTGCCGTCTATGGGGTCGCACAGAGTTGGACACGACTGAAGCGACTTAGCAGCAGCAGCAGCAGCAGGAGATGGGACCAGATGCCATGATCTTAGTTTTCTGAATGTTGGGCTTTAAGCCAACTTTTTCACTCTCCTCTTTCACTTTCATCAAGAGGCTCTTTAGTTCTTCACTTTCTGCCATAAGGGTGGTGTCATCTGCATATGTGATGTTATTGATATTTCTCCTGGCCATCTTGATTCCAGCTTGTGCTTCATCCAGCCTAGCATTTCTCATGATGTACTCTGCATATAAGTTAAATAAGTAGGGTGACAATATACAGCCTTGATGTACTCCTTTCCTGATTTGGAACCAGTCTTTTGTTCCGTATCCAGTTCTAACTGTTTTTTCCTGACCTGCATACAGATTTCTGAAGAGGCAGGTCAGGTCTGGTATTCCCATCTCTTTCAGAATTTTCCACAGTTTATTGTGATCCACACTGTCAAAGGCTTTGGCATAGTCAATAAAGCAGAAATAGATGTTTTTCTGGAACTCTTTTGCTTTTTCCATGATCCAGTGGATGTTGGCAATTTGATCTCTGGTTCCTCTGCCTTTTCTAAATCCAGCTTGAACATCTGGAAGTTCATGGTTCACGTATTGTTGAAGCCTGGCTTGGAGAATTTTAAACATCACTTTACTAGTGTGTGAGATGAGTGCAATTGTGCGGTAGTTAGAGCATTCTTTGGCATTGCCTTTCTTTCTTTGGGATTGGGATGAAAACTGACCTTTTCCAGTGTGGTCCACTGGAGAAGGGAATGGCAAGCCACTTTAGTATTCTTGCCTTGAGAACTCCATGAACAGTATGAAAAGGCAAAAAAAATAGGGCACTGAAAGGTGAACTCCCCAGGTCGGTAGGTGCCCAGTATGCTACTGGAGATCAGTGGACAGATAACTCCGGAGCGAAGGAAGGGATGGAGCCAAAGCAAAAACAATACCTAGTTGTGGATGGGACTGGTGATAGAAGCGAGGTTCAATACATGACCATATGTTTATTCAATAACATTCTGTTTTCAGGCTACGATTTCTCTGACAGTGCAGAGTAAATTAGCAGCATTGAAAAGACAGGTGGGAATTGGAAATGATACACACTTTTACATGATGAAAGTACTGCTGAAGTTTTTAGGTCCTTAACCAATATTTGGTATGAGATTTGTTCAGTAGTATTTGTGTGTGTATATGTGCTAGAATTCGTAAACAAACTAATTATATCATAGTTTGTAAAGAATCATTTTTGCCCCTCCAAAAGACATTTGAAACCCCCATTTGCATATCTAAGTGGCAAAGCACTAAACTTAAATTATCCAGTGGTTTAACGGAGAATCATACTGAAACAGTCATTAGCACTTTTGAGTATACTGAGTTTAGAAAATGAATTATCTGGTAGTGAGCAGTGCTGCATTAAGGTAATCTTTATGTTGTTGGATTGTTCTTATGTTAAGAACACATTTTCAAGCAAGATATTGTTTCTAGATATACAGAAAGGGAAACAGTGAATGGTTTATTATGTTGAATGAACTGAGCGTTTGAAACTGCTATACAGTTTTATGACCATGTAGCCTGATTTCATTATGCTGTATGTTTCCTAAGTGTATTCACAGTACTTTTAAGGTCTTCACTAAGAGCATATAATTTTTCAGCTGTATTTCTAAATTGTGTGCTATTTCCCTAATCATTACTATATGAGTTAGTTATTTGGGTACAGAATGTCTCTGTGCCTCTTTACCACCGCAGGATTTTTATTTTATAACCTGTGGTGTTAGCTTATCACGCCAACTTTTATTTTCATAATTATATCTGATAATTCTATATAATGACTGCTGGAGGGATGTAGTTAGTGAAAACAAATTTTAAGGTGCTAAAGATAATTCTTCTCTAGCATTAGCAGTAATGAAGTTGAATTTCATGTCATCTACTCTCTTTTACTTATTTAGAGGTTTGAATCATCAGTTTTTGTGGAGCTAATACTACAACCTAGGCAGTTGAAGAAAGTTTATTTCTGATGTAATTTCAGAAATTAGAGCTCAGGAAAATAAAAACTTTATTTTGTAGATTGACTCTCCCTATGTTATATTAAATTTTAATAACATTGATATTCTGCTTGTTTTATGAAACCTTTTATTACAAACAGTTATGAATATGAACATCTCATTTGACTACTGATGAACAGGGAAAAATCTAAATTAAAACTTTAAATACCACTATTTAATTACCCAAATGGCTTTGACTGTGTTAAAGAGTGCCTGGGATTATTCTGTTTTTCAATTTGTTTTAATGCTTCCTTGGTAAAAGCTGATGGATTCCCAGGCCCATTGCTGTCACTGATGAACTATATAAAGATAAATGACATTATGGTAAATTCCACTTAATGACACATTTTTAATTTTCAGAACACAGACATTTTCAGGCTAGTGAATGAAGGCTAATTACCTCAAGATCAGAACAAAATAACTCCTCATTTCGAAAGATAATAGAAAAGAAATGTTGCAGATTAATGATGCTATTTATCTTTAAAGGAAAAAAATTTTATCTTTATCCAGATAGCATAGTTCCCTGAGGAGCATGGTTATAAAATGAATCTGAAGTCGCAACTTAATAGGTTATTAAAATTGTTTGAGTGCAGGCTCTCCTGCTTTAGTCTTTCCATAAATTTAAATTGAAGGTCTGCTGTATTCAAAAAGGAGCAGCTTGTTTATGAGGCCAGAGGGAGCCACATACGTTACTAACAAAAGATGCACTTAACCTCATTCTAGTATCTTGCTTTTGTATTTCTCTGAATGAAACGCAGCTATTTGAGAAAGTATTTTCAAATTTGCTACCATTCTTAATTGATCCTAAGTAGAAAGACCATATTTGGACTTGTTCAATATAAGATTAAAATAAAAACGAAAGCTGTAAATGTCCAAAGCCTTTACTAAATATATAAAAATCAGTTCATAATCGGATTTAATTGCATGTGTGTGTGTGTTTATATATACACGTGTATATTTTAAAGCATTTTAGTTTTGTTATCTACGTGAGAGGAAAATATCTTAGCCTGTGAGGGTCTGATTTTGTGGTCACAGTTGGAATTTATGTAGGAATTGTTCAGTAAATCATTATTCACAGTTACAGGATTAGCATTAATCCTTTTGCTACACTCCCACACAGGTCACAAAGTAGTGACTCAGAGAATATTACTTGATCATAAAGGTTTTAAACTCTTCCTGACATCATAAACTCTTTAACTTTAGGTAATTTAACTTTTTAAAAAACTAACTAACCAGGGCATGTAGCATTTTCTGTAATTTTCATTCTCCTCTCTTTGGTAATACATGATTTGTCTATATATTGATTATGTTTCTGAGCCATAGAAAAATGTGCTATGAGAGGAAATAAAGTATATTTCTGACACCTCAGAGAAATTTCAGTGTATTATTGTGAGATATTATTTTATCTGTCTCCAGTTTTATTTGCTCTAGTTAAAAGCCATGTTTTATCTCAGAAATGCAACAGTGTACTGATTGCCCACAGCATCATTTTAACATGAAATTTTCTGTTAAGACATTTCTTACAAAAGTTAAGAAAGGAATTCTTTGTAATTATAATTTCAGTAGACATTTGATTTTATGTTAATTGTTATGAAATTTTTTATTTTTAAACTGTTCTTATTTAAGTAGTTTTGACTGTAGGTTAGGGGTAATTTCTAACAAAATAAGTTAAAATTATTGAATGGAAAATCAATTAGTCATACTGACTAAAAACTGAGAGAAAATACTAAAAAATACACTGAGTGAAGTCCTCTATCTCACTGTCCCTAATATCAGTACTTTGTTATTACTATTTATTTTAAATTACCAACCAAAGCCTTACCAGGCTTTCTTTATTATTTATTCACTATAGGTATATCCTTCATACATTGACTTAGGGAGAGAAACTGTTAAGACTGCTGAAAGTTATTTTTTATAGACAGGTAGTTCCTCTGTGTAAACAAAAATAAATGATACGTTTCTTATTATCAAAATCATTTCCTTATATAATGATCTTAAGGAAGCAAGGATGTTTCTTGCATATGAGAGAAATTTTAGTTCATTTGTATTCTCCAAAACCATTATCAGTGTGCTGAGTGATGTGTGCAATAAGCCTATTCAATCTTTAATTAAGCATATAACTTACAGTTATAATATGATGCATATAACTGTACATCACAGTAATATAAAGATAGGAACTACAGTATTTTGGCAGTTTTATAATTTTTTTTTTTACAAAATTTATTTAAATGGAAGTTCTTAGAGTGCTTGTAGTGCATGTTCTGTATGTGGTTCTTACCCTTAAAACATGATCTTGTAATTAAGAGTCTTAATAATATTGAGTCCATGCTCTTATCTCATTTTTCTCAATTATTGTTATTTTTTAAAAGTTTCCACCATTGTCTCCCACCTAGCCTTCTTCAGTGAAGATGAATTCATTCTAAAGACATGGAACTTAGGCAAAGAAATGCGAGAAATTGTCTGGGTTATATTTTAGAGTCAGCAGTAATCCTATTATGGATATGAAAATGTCATTTTTCTTAACATGCAGATTTTCACTTCCAATAATGATCTTGAATGGATATTTTGTTTGGAACATCCCTGCTTATGGACTATCTAGTTATTTCTTTGGTGCATACTTTGAAAATTTTGTTTTAAGGCAAAAACATTGATCCTCAGACCTCTTGAAAGTTTTTTCTAACAGATTATGATATTGTAGTTTAGCAGTGACCTGTAAAAATAATATATAAAAGGGACAAATTTGGGGTCATTGAATTACTAATCATGTTTTGTAGGAAGGTTTACAAGCTAGGTACTATCATACCACCTTCAAATTCTTTGAAAATTGTTTGAATTTTTGTGTGATAACTTCTTGACAGGTTGAAAAAGAAATCATGGTAGATTTTAACCTCAGTGTTTTAAAGGTTAGGTCATACCATCAAGAGTTAAGATCTAGATTTTAATTTTAGCACTCAGTTCAGGTCAGTCACTCAGTCATGTCCGACTGTTTGCAACCCCGTGGACTACAGCACTCCAGGCTTCCCTGTCCATCACCAGCTCCTGGCGCTTGTTCAAACTCATGTCCATCAAGTCAGTGATGCCATCCAACAATCTCATCTTCTTTCATCCCATTCTCCTCCTGCCTTCAGTCTTTCCCAGCATCAGGGTCATTTCCAATGAGTCAGTTCTTGGCATCAGGTGGCCAAAATATTGAAATTTCAGCTTCAGCAGCATCAGTCCTTCCAGTGAATATTCAGAGTTTACTTAATTGATATCTGAATTTAGTTCTGTCATGTGGGGCCCGCATTGCAAGTTCCATCTGGGTCCATTACAACTCTAACCGAAAAGAAAGAAGAAACTTATAAGACTTTATTTAATTGATATCTGCCAGTGAATTTTCAGGACTGGTTTCTTTTAGAATTGACTGGTTTGACCTCACTCGCAGTCTTGAAGACTCACTCTCAAGTCTTCTCCGACACCACAGTCCAAAAGCATCAGTTCTTTGGCGCTCAGCTTTCTTTATAGTCCAACTCTCACATCCATACATGACTACTGGAAAAACCATAGCTTTGACTAGATGGATCTTTGCTGGTAAAGTAATATCTCTGCTTTTTAGTATGCTGTCTAGGTTGATCATAACTTTCCTTCCAGGGAGCAAGCATCTTTTAATTTCATGACTGCAGTCACCATCTGCAGTGATTTTGGAGCCCAAGAAAATAAATTGTCACTATTTCCATTGTTTTCCCATCTAGGGAAATTTTAGCACTAGCTTTGGTTTTTTTGTGATCGTTCATGTATAAATTCTTTCCCCCTCTCTGAGTCTGTATTCTTATAGGAGTATAAATGTATAAATGAGGGATTTAAACATAGTCAGATGGTACTGTGCTGACCTTTAGAGGAAGGAATGGGGAATGCTAGGAAAGGGAACGTCTAGCGGGCAGCTCTGTATTCTACATATCCCTTCCCCCACTTCTGCTTAACCAGATCAACTCTGTTTTTAGATTGAGGAGAAGTTACTTCTTAAAAAACAAACCAGAAAGAAAACTTTGAAACCAGTTCTAGCCTAGATCTAGAGTGGCTAACCATGGCCCATAGTCCAAATCTGGCTGAATGCTTTTTTGTGTGTGTAAAAAAGTTTTATTGAAACAAAGTCACATTGTTTGTTTACGTATTGTCTATGGTTGCTTTTGTGGCATAGTTGAGTAGTTACAGACATTGTGATGTGTGGCATGCAAAGCTCAAAACATCTGGCATTTTAGGAAAAAAGTTTGCTCACATTTGGACTTAGGTATTCATCAATCTTATATCTGTGAATTAGTTCCTCAGTTCAGTTCAGTCGCTCAGTCGTGTCCGACTCTTTGTGACCCCATGAACTGCAGCATGCCAGGCCTCCCTGTCCATCACCAACTCCCGGAGTTCACTCAGACTCAAGTCCATTGAGTCAGTGATGTCATCCAGCCATCTCATCCTCTGTCGTCCCCTTCTCCTCCTGCCCCCAATCCCTCCCAGCATCAGAGTCTTTTCCAATGAGTCAACTCTTCGCATGAGGTGGCCAAAGTACTAGAGTTTCAGCTTTAGCATCATTCCTTCCAAAGAAATCCCAGGGCTGATCTTCAGAATGGACTGGTTGGATCTCCTTGCAGTCCAAGGGACTCTCAAGAGTCTTCTCCAACACCACAGTTCGAAAGCATCAATTCTTCGGTGCTCAGCTTTCTTCACAGTCCAACTCTCACATCCATACATGACCACAGGAAAAACCATAGCCTTGACTAGATGGACCTTAGTCGGCAAAGTAATGTCTCTGCTTTTGAATATGCTATCTAGGTTGGTCATAACTTTTCTTCCAAGGAGTAAGCGTCTTTTAATTTCCTGGCTGCGGTCACCATCTTCAGTGATTTTGGAGCCCCCCAAAATAAAATCTGACACTGTTTCCCCATCTATTTCCCATGAAGTGATGGGACATTCCTAGACATGGCTTAACTTCTGCTGTGTGCAGTTCTCCTTCCCAGACCACACACTAATCCTTGGCTAATTCTTCTTGTTTTAAAGCATTGTTAAGGACCAATCTTTATGAAACTGTAACTATTTAACCTCTATTCTGTTGCATTCATCAGTTATTTTGTGCTTACTGTTTGTCCTCAAGGATATAAAAGAAAATGTTGTATGGGAAGATGCTTCATAGCCCCCCAGGTAATTGGGCAGACAATATTAATACATCTAAAATGATTATAAGACATTTGAGACTTAATTTGGTAAAATTTCAAATTAAACAAATCTCAAATTCGGTAGGAGTTGTAAAGGTCAACATGGCAAAAATAGTCTATTAAGATTTTTTATTTGTTTTGCTATATATATATAGCAAAGTAATATAACTTGAAGTGATCTCTGAAGGCTAGACAATTCAATTAGATACTAGGGAAGTCAAGGACGTCCTTTGGGTGAGGAAGATATAAGAAGGTAATGAACCTATGTGCAGTGAAAGTCATTTGGCTCATTAGAGCAGTGGGAATGAGGCTCTGTTAATAAGGAAGGAAAGGATAAATTACTGATTTACAGAGTTTGATGTGGTAGACACTTGTTATGGTTCTCGGTAAGTGAGGAAATCATGTTCAAGTAATCAGTGAGTAACCACTTAGGCAACTATTGATCAGTTATATGCTAAGTGCTCCAGAAGCTATGTAGGATTTACAATATGATCACATGTTTTCAAGGAGCTTATATCCTGGATAGATTGTTTAAAAAGATAATCATTAAATGGAAGTGTATCATATGGTACTGTCCAGTATGAGTTACTGATCACCAAAATCAAATATGTGAATAAAGAATGGCTAAGGACAATCATTTTGGATACTGCAAGAAGAGAAAATAGTAAAGATATATACACAAAGGCAAAGATAATATATAGAGACAAAGTGTCAATCATTTTAAGGCAAGGGTAGTCAATTTTGGGATACTATAGAGAACATGGAAACTATGATGTAAGTCATTGGTTGGCAAGTGCACAATTCCTGAAAGTATAAAATGAGGTTTCTATGACTAGAGAACATGATATTGAATGATTAGATTCAGTTGAGTGATAGTGAAGAAAGTAAACACAAGAAGTCAAAGAAAAAAATGATGGCATTTGTTGATTAATTGAATGTAGAGAATGAATGGGAGGAGAGTAAAACATGCCTCCTAAAAAATGATCTTAGTGGTTTTTTTAAAAAATTTGGTTTATTAGGAACTAAAGATTTAGAAACTCAGATAATATGTAAGTATAAAGTCAATAGTAAGTCATTCATTTATTGATTAAATATTGATTTAATTTATAAATTTGATTTATCAAATAAATATTGATTTATTGTGCTGAGTTTGCTCTGGGTAAGGTGTTGTACAAAGTTCAGTGAAGGATTCAAAACTGAATTGATTGTGAACATCTCCCTTAAAAATGTTATCATTTTCAACAGCAAAGCAAATTAACAGAATCTCAGAATAAAGTTAACAGGAAACATACAGAGTCCATGAAGAATACTATAAAAATTAACTGAGTTAATTGTCGTGTGTGTGTGTGTGTGTGTGTGTGTGTGTGTCTGTCTGTCTGTTAACGCTAGTTTCTAGTGTTATTCAAGTCTTCTACATCTTTGTTGATCTTGTGTCTAGTTATTCTGCCCATTATTAGAAGTGGAGTATTGAAAAGTATATCCATGTTTAATTGACATATAGTTCATTTACAATCTTGTGTTAGTTTCAGGTGTACAGCAAAGTGATCGTTATATGTATGTCTATTCTGTTTCATATTATTTTCCCTATAGGTTATTATAAAATACTGAGTATAGGTCTCTGTGCTATACAGTAGGTCCTTGTTGCTTATCTATTTTATATATAGTAGTGTGTTTATGTTAATACTAAACTCCTAGTCTATCCTTACCCCCCCTCCCCTTTGACCTTCGCTAACCATAAGTTTGTTTTCTATGTCTGTGGGTCTGTTTCTGTTACGTATATAATTTCTTGTATCAATTTTTTAATATTCCACATATAAGTGATATCATATGATTTTTGGCTTACTTTATTTAGTATGATATTCTCCAGGTCCATCTATTTTGCTGCAAATGACATTATTTCATTCTTTTTTATGACTGAGTAAAATTCTGCTGTATATGTATGCCACATCTTCTTTATCCATTCCTCTGTCAGTGGAAAATTGGGTTGTTTCCATGTCTTGGCTCTTGTAAATAGTGTTACAGTGATCATTGGGGTATTTTTGAATTACAGTTTTCTCTGGATATATGCCCAGGAGTAGGATTGTAGGATCAGTTATTACTAAGTAGTCTGGTTCTGCTTCTCTTAATTTCTTTATCCTGCATATAGATCATATGTTCTTATTTCTTTGTATGCCTCAATTTTTTATTAAAAGCTGGACATTTTGGGTATAATACTGTGAAAGTTCGAAAAATCTGATTCTTCCTTCTTTCCAGCATTTATTGTTGCTGCTTATTGCCATTATTGTTGCTTATTTGTTTAGTGACTTCTCTGAACGAATTTTTTGAAGTCTTTATTCATTGTTATTTGTGGCTGCTAAAGTTTCTGTTCTCTTAATTAACAGTTAGTGATTTCATAGCTATCTCCTTGAATGCCATGAAACCTTCCCCTACCTCTGTTACCCCCAAAACCCTCACTTTTCCCAGTCTTTGAAGATGGTCTCTATATGTGTGCTGGGCATACCTTAATGTTGAACCAGGCAGTTTGTACCTCTGCTTTAACCTTTACTTCCTGCTTGTGTGGAACTTGAACTTCAGCCAGAGGTGAGAACATAGGGCCTTCTCATATCTTTTGGGGCATGTTCTTGGTACAGGGCATGTGTGTTGTGTTCTAAATTCCCCGGAATATGCTGGAATTTTCAAAGCCCTTACTGCTCAAAACATCTTCTTCTCTAGCCTTTGCTTACAGGCTTATTCGTTCCAACTGTTAACTCTTGCCCAACATGGCAGCAGCTAATACATGTTCAGCAGATACTGCTACCACCACCCCCATACCCACCCCTCTACACACACACTACCACTTCAGACTGAGAAAGTTCTTAGGCGATGGAAAAATAAGCGACCAGACAAGTCAGCACAAAAAACTACAGTTCTTTGAGAAACAGTTCATTGTTGCTCCCTCTGGTACTGGTAACTTTATTATATCAAGAATATACTGTCATCTTGCAGGGCTGTCACTGATCTAGGGATTGGTATCTCTAAGTTAAAATGAAGCAAAGCTCTCTTACCAAAATTTAGCTGTTTTTTTCTCATTAAGCATTCCCTTTGTCACTGTAAGCTTTTGATTTGATTCCATAATTTGAAATACTTGATTCTGATGGTTGCCTCAACTTCCTTGTTGCTCTTGTAAAGCGATAGACTTCTGGAGTTTCTTCCTCCACCATTTGCTGACATCTTAGGAGGGAAATTTATAACATTATTGTATACTAATTTTAGAAAGGAAGATAGCAAATCAGTGATCTAAGCTTCTACCTTAAAAAAGAGAACAAGAGAAAGAGAAATAAATTAAACCTTGAATAAATAACCTGAAAAAGGATATTTGCTATGACATTCTTTTGGCAGAATTCAGTTAATGTTTGCCCTGCTTCATTTTGTTCTCCAAGGCTAAACTTGCCCATTACTCCCAAGTATATCTTGACTTCCTACTTTTGTATTCCAGTCCCTGGTGATAAATAGAACATCTTTTTTAAGTTTTAGTTCTAGGGGGGCCTCTGGGTCTTCACAGAACTGATCAGCTTCTTCGGCTTTGGTGGTTGGGGCACAGACTTGGATTACTGTGATGTTGAACGGCTTGCCTTCGAAATGAACTGAGATCATTCTGTCATTTTTGAGGTTGCACCCAAGTACTGTATTTCAGACTTTTGTTGATTGTGAGGGCTACTCCGTTTCTTCTATGAGATTTTTGCCCACAGTAGTAGATACAATGGTCATCTGAATTAAGTTCACCCATTCCCGTCCATTTTAGTTAGCTGATTCCTAGGATGTTGATGTTTATTCTTACCATCTTCTGCTTGACCATATCAATTTTCCTTGATTCATGGACCTAACATTCCAGGTTCCTATACAATACTATTCTTTGTAGCATCAGTTTTACTTTCATTACCAGACTCATCCACAACTGAGTGTCATAACTGCTTTTGCCCAGCCACTTCATTCATTCTGGGGCTGTTGGTAATTTTCCTCTGCTCTTCCCCAGTAGCATATTGGACACCTTCAGACCTGGAGGACTCATCTTTTGGTGTCATATTTCTTTGGCCTTTTATACAGTTCATGAGGTTCTCATGGAAAGCAAAGAGGAACTAAAGAGCTGCTTGATGAGGGTGAAGGAGGAAAGTGAAAGAGCTGACTTAAGACTAAATATTAAAAAAAACTAGGATCATGGCATCTGCCCCCATTACTGCATGGCAAATAGAAAGGGGAAAGGTGGAAGTAGTGACAGACTCCCTCTTCCTGGGCTTCAAAATTGCTGTGGACAGTGACTGCAGCCATGAAATCAGAAGATGATTGCTTCTTGGCAGGAAAGCAATGACAAACCTAGACAGTGTGTTGAAAAACAGAGACATTACTCTGCCAACAAAGGTTTGTACAGTCAAGACTATGGTCTTTCCAGTGGTCACATATGGTTGTGAGAGCTGGACCGTTATGAAGGCAGAACACCAAAGAATTGATACTTTGAAACTGTGGTGTTGGAGGAGACTCATGAAAGTCCTTTGGACAGCAAGGAGATCAAACCAGTCAATCTTAAGGGAGATCAATCCTGAATATTCACTGGAAGGACTGATGCTGAAGCTGAAGCTCCAGTATTTTGGTTATCTTATGTGAACAGATGACTCATTGGAGAAGTCCTTGATGCTGGGAACAATTGCGGGTAGAAGCAAAAGAGAGCTCAGAGGATGAGATGGCTGGGTGGCATCACCAATGCAATGAGATGGACTTGGGCAAACTCTGGGAGATGGTGAAGGACAGGGAGGCCTGGCACGCTACAGTCCATGGGGTCACAAAGTTGGACATGACTGGGTGACTGAACAACAACAAATAACCTCAAGGAAATAAGAAAGATCAAAAGTTAATAAACTAGAAAACAGAAAAACCATAAAGAAAATTAGTGAAATAACTAATCCTTTGCAAAAATGTTAATAAAACACAGTCTAGATAGACTTACCAGGAAAAAAACAAAGACATAAATTACCATTATTAGCAAAGTAACATAGGATATCACACAGATACTATAGATATTGTACGTGCTGATTCGCTTTAGTCTTGTCAGACTCATTGTGGCCCTATGAATTGTAGCCCACTGCAATTCAGGCTCCTCTGAATTGAGAGAGTAGGCTCCTCTGCTCCATGAGATTCTCCAGGTAAGAATATTGGAGTGGGTTGCCATACCCTCCTCTAAGGGATCTTCCTGACCCAGGAATCAAACCCGTGTCTCTTATGACTCCTAAATTGACAGGCAGGTTCTTTATCACTAACACCAGCAGGGGATATAATACCCTGTAGATATTAAGGATAAGAGACGTTACGGAGAATCTTAAATCAAGAAGTTTTAATCAATAAGTACAGTAAGTTCGATGAGAAAGACAAATTTCTTGAAAGACACAACGTTTAGTTAAGAAGAAATAGAACACCTGGATAGCCCTGTTGCAGAAGTTGAATTTTTAACTGTTAAAAACCTTCCCAGAGAAACCTCCAGGTTCAGATGGCTGTCAGATGGGAGATTATACTGAAGTTTATGGATGAGAAAATGTTAATTCTATACAAATTCTTTAAGAATATAGAAGATGAGGTAATGCTTTTCAACTTATAAGCTTTGTATTACCATAACCCAGAAACTAGATAAGACAAATAAGTTTATCTTCATGAACATAGACACAAAATTTTTAACAGAAATATAAGGAAATGAATCCTGTACAGTATAAAAACCTTAATAAGTCATGACCAAGTGACTTATTCCAGGAGCTAAGATTGGTATAACATGTGAAAATTATTTAATGTTATTCAGTATATTAACAGACTAACAGAGAAAACCCATATGATCATCTCGGTAAATGCATATAAAGCATTTTACAAAATTTAACACCCATTCATGACAGATTAGAAAACAAAACTTGGCAAACTAGAAATAAAGGGGAGCTTTCTCAGCCCCATAGAAGGCCTCTTTAAAACCTACAACTAAAGACTGAGAGCATTCTACATTTGGGTGTAAAACAAGACAGGCCCTTCTCAGCAGTTCTCTCAACATTATACTAGAAGTTGTGCCTTAAGGCAAGACAAAGGCATACCAGATTGTAAAGAAAGATAAAATTGTCTTTTATTGTAACTGATGTGAAAATTTCCTTGGAAAATTGTAAGAGATCTATAAAATAATTGCTGGAGCTAATAAGCTTAGCAAAGGTGTAGGAAATCTGTTTCTATATATTGCCAACAAACAAGTGGAACTTGAATATTGTAAAAATTCCATTGGAATAGTATTAAAAAATGTGAAATACATAGTGATAATTTTAACAGAATAAGACCTTTACATTGAAAATTGTAAAGCAATGTAGAGAATAAGATTCAGATAAATGGAGAACTATGCTGTGTTCATGGATCAGAACATTCAGTTTTTGTGTGTGTCGGTTCTTCCCAGATTTATTTGCAAAATCAACCAGAATCTCAACAAGCTTTTTCTTTCAGGTGACAGTTTGTAAATTGATTATAAAATGTATTTAGAAATGCAAAGAATCTAGAATCCAGTAATTAAAACACTGTGATATCTATCATTGTAAAGTAGGAATAGATATATAGGACAAAGGAAAAGAGAGTCTAGAGATAAACCCATAACAATGACAAACATTTCACTAGGAGACCTGGATAGGCATTTTAAAGCATTGATGTCAGACCAGTTGGATTGCCATATGCCAAAAATGAGGCATAATTCTTACATCACCTGACATATAACAATTAACTTTCAAAATCAATAAACAAAGCTTTATTGAGACCAAAGCCTCATGGTAAATTTTTGTTGATATGTCAAGAAGTAATTATTTAGAGACTTCTATTTCTTCATAGGTGTATTTTAAATCTTCTTTTCTAATGTAACTGCGTTTTCTAGCCAACAAAAGAACATAAATTTATAGCTAAAGAGAAATAAAAATCTGTGGATTTAATCACCTCTTATTTTAGGTCATTTCTTCCTTTTCCATCTGTTCTTTTGATAAGAGTATAAATGCATTTTTTTCTAATTGCTTTAACTTTTAAGACTAGAGAGGTGAATTGCTTGGTCAGATTCACTAATCACTTGTTAATAGTGTGAGGTACTACTGGTATGTGCTTTGTGTTTTGTACTGACCAATGTTAATTCACGTAAGACAATATTCAACTTGATGATGTTGATTTGGGGATTTAAAGTACATCTCTATTCCTGTTCCATTTCCAGATTAAATTTATTATAGATAAGCTGTAGATAAGCTCTCAAGAAAATACCTGTCTTCAAAGTAATGTCATCTCAGATAGAGTACCTTTGTATGCAAACTATTTTAAAATTGAAGGGTATTTTTATATTTGTCATTTCATGAAACATCATTCATGGTAGAAGAGTTTGAGGGAGGAGCCTTATTCAAGGGAGAAGACTTTTGTCTCCTGGCTTGCTATCTAACTATTTAGTGAGTTAGGCAATGAAGTTCCCACTGTATACACAGGATTTCTCCAGACATAGTACAAGATATAAAACCAGGCCACAAAGGCTTCCACTTTTTGAGAGCCTTATGGTTTGTTTATGATGCCATGTTGTCTATCCTGTAAGATTCTCTTGAGTATATTTTATTTTGTTATTCTTGGTTATAAGATCTTGACAGACTTGGACTGACCAGGAACTATATCTTGATTCAGCCCAAATAGTCTCAAGAGATCACATTGACCTCATGATACTTGAGAAGGAATTGGTTTAGATGTCTAGGCAACTATATTGTTCAAAGTTTTATAATATTTTGTAGAAATGATAAAATTGCAAGTATTCATACATTCTTAATAGACAGCATATTAAAAAGCAGAGACATTACTCTGCCATCGAATGTCCATCTAGTCAAGGCTATGGTTTTTCCAGTGGTCATTATGGATGTGAGAGTTGGACTGTAAAGAAAGCTGAGCACCGAAGAATTGATGCTTTTGAACTGTGGTGTTGGAGAAGACTTTGAGAGTCCCTTGGACTTCAAGGAGATCCAACCAGTCCATCCTAAAGGAGATCAGTCCTGAGTGTTCATTGGAAGGACTGATGTTGGAAGCTGAAACTCCAATACTTTGGCCACTTGATGCAAAGAACTGACTCATTGGAAAAGACCCTGATGCTGGGAAAAATTGAGGACAGGAGGAGAAGGGGATGACAGGATGAGATGATTGGATGGCATCACTGACTCAATGGACATGAGTTTGGGTAAACTCTGGGAGTTGGTGATGGACAGGGAGGCCTGGCGTGCTGTGATCCATGGGGTTGCAAAGAGTTGGACACGACTGAGCGACTGAACTGAATGGAATAGGGAGACAGAGACAAGGAGGTCAAGTGTTTTTTTCATCAGTTAAATGAAATCTATCTTTTAAAAATATTTATTTTATTATGTTGTAAGGTATGTAAAGGTACATCCTTTTGTCATTTTATCCTGATGTTTAGAATATGTATATGTTTAGAATGTCTCTTTCAGAAATGAGTTTATGTAATTTTGGGATATGTTTAGACTACTACATATTTGTGGAAAATGCTTTTTACTCAAAAAATTTTTTGCAGTCTTTTTATTTCATTTTGCTACCTTTGTCTTGTTCTGTTGTATAATACGTAAGAACAAGCCACTTGAGAGTAATATGTTTACCCATTCAGGGTAAATATTTAGTTCTATGGTAGAGTTCAGTCCAGGTAATTAATGTTAGGTAAAAGACCAGGACACCAAAAGAGTGTCTAACAGGCTCTTTAATGGCAAAGCGCTCCCGGGTGGGGTTCCCGGACCCGAATGAGGCAGGTCAAGGAAGTCCACGCTCGGACTGTGTTGGGGGTGGTTTTCATACGTTCGTTGCGAGGGATGGTCAGGCTAGATGGACGGAGGTTTGGATAGGTTGCCAGGCCGAGGCATCGCGGGCTGACAGGTCCTTCTACATGGCTGGGGTGGGGCGACTTTAGCTGGTGAAGTGTGCTGTCATTGGTCCCCGGGATCTGGGAGGCTCCTTCCATTAGGGACTTCCCCCGCCGTCGGGAGGGAGAGGACGGGCGGCCCATCATGGCTCCCGGGTTCCGGCCTTAAAATTAAGTTTGATATTAGTCTGTATTCAAATTTATGTTGTAGAAAAACAGTAAGATTTTTAAAGTATATCAAATTGATATTTTTGTAACTTGAATTATAAGTTAGATTACTTATTTGATCAAGTTTATTCTTTTCTTTGACATATTTTATATAATTAATACATTCATATTTTTAGAAATAACATTTTAAAATGAGTATTTTTCCTAAAAATGCTAATATATACCTTATGTTGTTAACTAAATTGCAGAAGAGCATATAAAAATTATATCTTTACTACCACAAATATTCTAAGCAGTACTTAGAAATGGCATTTTCTCACATTGGTATTTTTTTGTGTGTTTAACCATTACTGAGTATATAGTGTTAATGGCATACAATACATACTTCCTTTTTATCTGAAAGCATATCAAATGTTCAAGCCACCAGGTTTTTTGTGTTTTTTTTGATGTTTTGTTTTTAAATATTTTTAAACCTGTAGAAACTTATAGGAATAATATAATGAACCTCAGTATACCTTTCACTTAGATATTGAATACATTTTTGCTATAATTGCTTTGTACATGCAATAATTTTTAAAGTAAAATATGCTTAATTAGTCTTCTTAAAAACTTCAGAGTGTCTTTCAGGGCTACTTGTCATTTGTTTCACAGTAACTAGATGGAAATGTTTCAGCCATTGTTCAAAAATTATTTATTGAATGTCTGCTACACTGTTTTACTGAAAGTATCATTTAATCTTTTCAAAAGTTATATATAATTTTAAGAATAACTTTTATGTATAGAACTAGATTTCAAGACAATTTTGAAGTGATTTTTCTTTCATATTTTATCACAGTATGTCAACTAACCAGGCTAAAGGATTTATGTAAGCCAAGGAACACCAAGTTATATTTTAAAACATATTTTAACCAAGGCTTACAGGCTATCTCTTTACCTTTTATTTATCTAAAGTGCTATGGGATTTTTAATGCCTACACGAAGCATACAGTAAGCCTCTTCTGGAGGACCCATGCATAAGCACAGTGCAGCAACTCAATTTATCTACCTTGGATGGATGAAAGGCTAAGTTGAAAAATCATTTATCAGTTCCACTTCAGTTGTTACATTTTTGCTTCAGAAACATCCTTCATCTCCTGAGTCTCATAATCTCTTGCCTTTGAGGTTGTTTCATAGACATGCTTTCACTCAAACGCCTTCAATTTGAACTTCAAGAGGGGTGCCTATTGCCTAGAAGTTGCCTCCTGGGACTATTTTACCGTTGTTATTTCAGCTCCTCCCACCTAGCTTGTTGAAAAAAGTTCTCTAACCAAAGGCATTTCTAATCAGAAACCTGTGCTAGTCAAGAGGTATAGCAGCTTTTTGGAAACTGAGCACCCAACCTGGAGTTCCTTAAAAAGAAGACATAACAAAACCTACTAAGAAGGCCCAAGACACCCTTTTGCCCTTCAGAATGAACTTAAGCTACCCTTGCTTTTATGCTTTCAATGAATGTGTCCCACTGGAACATGATTATACTTTCGGCTTTAAATGATAATAATTCTCTGAGAAATGTATGATAAAGCCATATTTCTTTCAAATTCATAAGCTCTAATTGGAATTACTCCTTGTGCTGTTTTTTTAGCTAGACTTAAATTTTCATGAATAGGTAGTGATTCTATCCACATGTTCAGGGTTCTGTTTTCTGTCTTTATTCTTCCTTTCCCGAAACTGCCTTCCCTTTGACTATATCACTTAAAAAGCTGTTGTTTAAAATTATTGTTGTATTGCTTCTTATTTAGATGTTCAATCCTTATACATCCTGTACATTTCTCAGAGTACTCACACACGAACTCGTGTGTGTGTCCTGTATTTGTTTTATATGAACAGAGGTCAAGTTAATATTGTTTGGTAATATGGTACTTAGTAAAACAATCCATAATTTTTTAGTATCTAGGTATTCAATATCATGGCAGACACAAAGATTTTAATTGAGACACTGTTCCTGCTTTCAAGGAAATTTTAACCTTATAGATGCCATAGGGTATACATACAGGTTTAATATAGTAAGATCATTAAGGAGTGAGCAATCAGTTTTTCCTTAGGAAATCAAGGGAGGCTTCGTGAAGGAGCTGGTATTTGAGTCAGCATTAGATTATTGGGATATTTTGGTTGAATCTTCAATTTCCTGGATTACATTACATAGATGAGACATTAAAGGGAAACAGGGGTGTCCCTCATGCATATAATTCTTGGTGGTTGTCAAAGCTTTTTCATATTTATTTCTCATTTGTGCTTCCTAACCCTGTGAGTCTACAGAGATTATATTTTTTACTGATGTGTAAAAATCTTACCTATTTAGCTTTCAGAGTTTACTTTGTTTTCTGATTGCCTTGATAATCAGAAAACAGAATTATTAATCTTGACTCTTTCTGCCATGGTCTTTTGTCCTTCAGATTAGGTAGGACTCTAGAAGAAAAGAGAGATTTCTTGTTCCTGGTTTCTTCCTGAAAGTCAATATTGATCCTATCTTGTTTGACCAGATTTGTCAGTGACCTCTTATAATATAATTCTATTCCAACATTACTTTTGGCTCAAAAATTTTAAAAAGGTGGCAGGGGATGAAGTAGGAACTTTTTTGCCAATGAATTTGAAGTATTCTTGAATTTTCTGTATTCTCATATCTGTTTATATGTTTCTGTGAGGTGTTTCTGGATAATGTACCAGCTACAATAGTATAAAATGTTAAGGTTGTGCTATATCTTGCTACATAATTTTTGTAGCAGAACTGCACTTTTTCTTTGTGTTTAAATACTCTTTGAGGAGAAGAGAAAATGGAAGAAACCTTAGCTTAGTGTAGTAGTATTTTTGTGTGTTACTGGAAAACTGCTTAATAATAAAATTTTCCCTGTCTACTTGATATTCACCTTTTATAAAATGGCCTTTATTAAAGGAAAATTTGGTTTTGATTCTGCCAAAATAAAATTTCATTCCTTAAGCTATTATTCAGAAGCCTGTGTCTCACCTGATTGATCATTCCAACTATTTCTCTCTGTGCTTCAAATCATCAAAATCCCATTTGCCCCACTGCAGGGTTGGCATAAGAATGACTGTGATGGTAGCAATTAACATTATGATCGCAATGAAGACTTTAAAAGGAAATAGAAGCTTCATTAATATCTAGCAATTTTTTTTGCCCACAGCTATGTAATTAATAAGAAATGATAGTTGGGGAAACAAAAGCAGGGAAAGCTGCTTTTTTGTAAATAGTTTTGAAAATATTTTCATCCTTCCCTCATAGGATTGAAAAGCAAATTCTATCGTTATTTTCTGTGTTGATCGTTTCTACTATGTAGCTTATAGTTGTGGTTAATTTTGCTTTTAACCTTTAGAAACAACACATCAAATTGGAGAAGTCGGTGTTCTACATAGAGTAATAGAAATTCATTGTTAATTTAAAAAAGGCAAAGGACTTATAGCATACCCTCTCTCACACAAAGATTTAGGCATAATGTTTCCTTAGTTAATACAACATTGTGTATTGCGTTCACTGCAGGACTTATTACACTTGAATTTGCAAATAATTATTTAATCTCCTGGGTTGCAATTCTTACTTCAAAAGAACATGTAAAGTACTTTTATAAAGCAAAGCAGCCGTTCTTGGCAATCTCCAGTGTTTACTATTTTTCATAATTCTGACTTTTATGTAGACTTTTCTTTTTGTTGTAATAAGATTCTAATTGTAATGCTTTTGCTCTTTGCCCTGTAATGTTGCTTTGTTGGTTTGTTCATCTACCTTGTAGACCTTGATGACCTTCATGTCCTAGTCCTTTGGCTTTTTACTAGGCTGAACCAAAAGAAAGCACTTGGTTGCTAGCAAAAGAGCTGAACAAAGGCAGAAAGGGAGGGTTTTTAAGCATGGGATACTGCCATAGAAAAAAGCAAATATATTTCAGCTCCGTCTATAAGAACCACATTCTGTAAGTCTAGGTACTGCTGTCATTTCATTTTTATTATTGACCATCCCTTAGCCTCTGTACATTGTTAAAAAGTTGTGTTTTATCACAGCAAGATTTGACAAAATTGCCCAGTTTGAACCTTTTAAAGTTGAGGGAAGTTGGTTTTCTACGTGATATAACTCTAATGGGGTGGGGGGAGGGGTAGCCTGCCTGGTGCTTCATCTGTACATTTAGCTTAGGGTGAGATTTATTTATAAATCTTTAAAATTTTTTTTAATTTTTCTGCCTTTTCTTTTAATGTCAATATTGAAGGAAAATATATGGGAACCATTAAGAGATAGTCAGTAGACATTAAAATAAAGAGGAAAATGTTTGACAATTTCCTTGGGTATCAAAGTAGAAAGAGGCATACATCATATTTAACTATGTTACCAGCACTACTGAATGACAGTAGTGAATTTTCCAGTTCTAAAATAGCAGGAATAGCAGGTTTAAACTAACAACTGCTTAAAAATATAAGCTTTCCACATACTGATAGAGTGAAATGATCACATTACAAGGCAATCAGAATAATGGTCAACATTAGCCCTTGGTTTTAATTTCCACATCATTTGAAGATAGCATTTGCTGGTGAGGTTTTGGGACCTAAAGATCATTAATGTCTTGTAGTATATATGTGAGTCTGTGAACATTACTTGTATGTAAGTAACTCATGTTAAAGGAATATAGGAAAAACTTTAAAAGCTTATCTTACCTGCCTTTTCTATGGTTGGGGTTTATTTTTTGAAGGCTAGTTTAGGTTCCATTTCCATAGTAATCAGTATATTTTTTGCTTTAGCATGTTACAAATTTAATTCAGTTTCTAAGAATATTAAATTTATATTTATCAAGGCCTATGTGTCAGTTGAGTATTGCTAGAGAATTTGTTTTATACAGATTAAATATAGGAAAATTACCCAGAATCTAACTTTGTCAACCTGATTTTTCTGTTAGTTGTGTTAGAAAGCAAATAAAATTTTAATTATGGTTAAAGGCAAAATTTTTGTAAAGTATTATATAAAGGCCAGACAAATTAAAGTATTGATGTTTTAAAAGTTTATGAATAAGAAATCTTTTTAAATTACTTTCATATCATTTAAAAATCAAAGAATAATTTTTTTACATTCACCAAATAAATTCATTGAAAACAGTCCTCACATGGGGGGAAAAACACATTTCGTACTTTGTACCTACTAAAATAAAGGAAAATAAGCTGTAGGAATAGCCAAAGTAAGGATTAAAATAGGCAGACAACATAATTTCTTTCAAAATAGATGGAATTGAACAAAGTTTGTTCCTCTTGTTAACAGGCCATCATTTTTTAAAAAATTATTTTTAAGAAGAAACAATCCAAGTAGACTTAAACATATTTAATGTAAAATTAAATGTTGATGTAAAGAAAATAGCCAAGAGATATGTATTTGTCAACAATTTATATATATTTTCAGATTTTAATATTAGTACAATTAATAGAAATATTATAGAGTTATAAAGCATTCGATAAAGTTTACATTTTAAAAACTAATTCATTTAACGAGATAATTTCCAAAATTTATCAGTGCTTCTTAACACAACTTGGACTTCTCGTTCATTTTCTTAAAGAATTCACACACTTACTAGTTATATATACGTGACAGTAAGGTATCTGGATTAAAAATGCTTTTCTTGCTTTTTATTAAGTCTTATGTATTTAGGAATTTTGCTTCTAATATGCCAAACCGTAGCTATTTAGATCAGTCCTGATGATAGCTGAAAGTTTTACTTTATGGATGGATGTTTGGCTTGGCTAATGAGTATGTAACAAAATGCTGTAAATGGAAAGCTATTTCTGACTTAAACTCTTGATTCTTGTACATTAGTGCTAGTAAAATTGATGTATTCTTAGTTTTAAGTAGTGGTATTTTATAATGTCATAGCAAAAGCCTGGTTGGAAATGAGAAGTGCTGTCTCTTAGAAGTTCTCTCATATTTCAGCTAAAACATACTCAGCAAAAAAGATATGTAAATTAAAAGAAAATCTCCAATTTCCTATTCTGAGTAAAGCTTTGATTTTTGCTGATTCAGGAAGTAAGGTTGACATTGGAGCTTCTCATTTCATCTGGAATAATCACTTTTGGCTTTTGAAAAGTCTTTCATTTTAGCAGCAATATCTTCTAAAACAGTCCATTTTGCATGGATGAACCTGTTTTTCTCTAGATAACACAGAAAATACAACTATCAAAAACGGTAACCTGCTTTCTATAGTATTGCTTTCCTGAGTGCCCAGTGAGATACTAAAGTGCCAGGCTGTTCATTCTGGAGATTTCACTGATTTTCTTAGCTGCTTTCCTACCTCCACCCCCCAAGTAACAACCCCAAACAGAAGAATTTTATAACTTCCAAATTGACTACTGCAATAAAATGTTTAACACCAGGGTTAGATAACTAAGTTGCTGACTACCTAATGAAGGTGGTTAATATCAATAGAGCTTTCTCCTAAACCAGCTTAGAATCATTCAGAATATATAATTCCAGTTCTTGAAACATAGAACTCCTTTTTTTTCCTCTGTTAAAATAGGTGTTGGATTGTCATCTTGCTAATTCTGATATTTTCTCAGAGTTTTCCATTAGTATTTTTTTCTTCCATATATCAAGATATACTTACCGTCTGAATAAATCATAGTGAACTTGCTTTTGTTACGGGGTCAGTACATAGGGTATCCAACTGAATTCCAAGTATTTGCCTGTCAAAATAAGGAAAGCATAAACTACTTATTCGTTTAAATTATTATTAACAAAATGATTAGCATTTTAGATACATTTTCTGTTGTAATCTATATACAGTCCCTTAAAATTTCCAAACAGAGGTCAAAATTCTGTATTGGTTGGATTTCTGCCAAATGATACTCAAATCAAATTTGAGTTTTTCTTTCGCCTCTGTGGTAAATGGAAATGTATATTCAATGTTTTCTTTGCCTAGAGATTTATAAATGGACCCTTTGTGTTTCAGGTATATAATTTACTTGCTGTGTGTATGGAGGTACTTCCTTTCTTCCCACAGTACTTGACAGTGCTCTCAAAGGATAAAATGTGTGTGCATGCAGTCCTGGACACACTGTGTATTTCTCTTGCTATGTGGACTGTTAATGCTGTATGATAAATGTACTTATATCAGGTTTTGTATTCTGTGTAGATAGTGCTTTTAAACTTCTTCCTGATAGCACATTATGTTGTGTTAATGCAGTAAAGCCAAGATGACAGGATGACACAGTGAAACTCTTATTAAAAACATGTTCTAATTGTTGCAGAGATATTAATGGAAATCTAGAGCTTGATGCCTCGAGTTATTTTAAATTGTGTATTTTATATTTACAGTTTACATTTGCATATTAATTTTATCTATTAAGAATTGCTTTCAAATTAAAAGATTTACATATACTTAAACAAAAGCATGAAATTAGATTTTAACTCTAGAAACCAGTTCATTGTATCAGCACGCTAAGTGGTTTTGCATTAAGGAAAGCCAGATTCAGTGACAAGTTTGACCCTCACACTTGAAAATACCATGAAGGAAAAGCAATCATGGAAGTCATATATATATATTTATTATGTAAAAGACATGTCTTTTATTTTAGATAATGAAAATGTTCAAATTATGATTAATATTTAAGCTTAACCTTAGCCAAAACATAGGAAAGAATTATGGCAGGAAATTTGGAATTATTTCTGAGTGAAGTTTCTTACATAAAAATTATACAGCTTTTAAAGGAATTAATGAGTTGTCCAGTTGAAATCTGTATATGTTTGTTTTCATCTTGATGTCATAAGGTAGATATCTTTTAAAATTTAAGAATAGTATAAAAACAGGTTTTAAGATTTTAATAAGACCTTCCTTGGAAAAACCTATATGTAAAATTGGCAGATCATCTGACCATTCTCACCCTATTGGGATTATTTCAGCACTCTATATTGCTGGCTATAAGTACTTTGGAAACTCTTTAATCCAGCTGTTTTTCTTTGGCAAAATATCACTTGCTTTTTAAACCAGTTTATGTCGGAGGGGACATCAACATTGCTTCCTCCTTTATTCAGTCTTTATAACCGTTTGGAGTTAAAATCATTTTGGAGTTCATTAGTAAATTTTAAGTATTGCTGAAAGCACTGTGCAGTGTTCAAGATTCATGTTCTGGGATTAAAACTGAATTTATATACACACATACTACATACTTCTAATGCCGTGGGACAGTTATTCAGACTGCACTGTGAACTATGCTACAGGAGTTAGCCTGCTTTGTTTGTAGACATGGTTGATTGGAAAACAACAACAACAGGAAAATTGTCCAGATTGGCTACTGAAATGCTTTTCAGTCTTTACTGTACAACTGTATCAGGAAAGCTTTGATCAAAGTTCAGATGCAAACAATAAGAAGTCTAGCTAGGCTTTCCAGTGTTTTCATTAGTTAATGTTCACAAAGAGAATGCCACAATAGACTGGATTTTTACAAAGTATGAACAGTTTGCATAAAATTGTGTGATATAAGGACATGAGGATAGAGTTTGTCTTCTGTGTCTCCAAACTTACTATCTTGCACATCTTGATTCTCATTGTATTCATTTTTAGGATCCATTAACCAATAGGATTACCTTAAAATCCAGCACTTTTGGGTATGCTTATTGTCTTGCAGTTGTGCTTTGTAGTGCCATATGGTTGCTGCTCAGCTTGACTTATAATCTTAGTCCTTTTGCTTCTTATTCTCGCCAGTTTGCAAAGATAGCCTGAGCTGCTTTGTGGTACAGGTCAAGTACTTGGGAAGTGAACTCTAAGGAAGTGAACTTCCATTGTGCTAGAGTATCTTCTTAAAAAAATAAAGGCTGCCCTAAACCATAGTTTTTCAATACATAAATTTCATATTTAGGGCAACCTGGATTTTCTACAAAATATACCATGATGTAATAACAATTATGTTTTATTTTAGGCAGAGTCTTTTTTAAAAAAAAATAGCTCAATTTATAAATGAGTATTTATTTATGAAATGCTTACTTTTATTTATTTTTTAAAACTGGTTAAATCTTTTTTATAATTGCAGTATAATTGCTTTACAATGTTATTAATTTCTGAAAAAGGTTACTTTTAAAATAGCTTATTCATATAAGTTCTTTAGAAGACAATTCTTAATGTATTTAAACATGATTTCATTTATAACAACTTTTTGAAAAGTGAGGGAGAACTTTAATCGTCATGTTTTAAGGGGCAGTGAATGATAGTCGATTATTTTTGCCAAGATTGTTTTCCATCCTAAAACCTAACTAGTCTTATAATTTTCACTTTTTCTTTTCTCTGATAAAAGGGATGGTGGATGTTTTACTCTGCTTGTTAGCTGTGGTGACCGTGCCATGAGTGTTCTGCCATGATTGATCAGTGAGGACCACTATGTTTTTTTCATATACATTCACTGTGGAATAGAATCCAGTGTTGGATGTTTCTTTTTTTTCAGTGAGTAGTGAAGGAAGGGGATGGTGGTGGAGGGGGGGGCATTTGTTCCATTGAATAATTTATAATAGCTAATTTCTCGGTAAGAATTCACCAAAACATGATAGATATATCTCAGTTAGGAAAAAAGCCTTCTGTAAGATGAATCAAATCCCATTTGATATATCAAATAGGTATATAAATTCTTGGCATATCAAACCATTTTTTCTCAATTATTTTATAGTATAAAATTAGAGATGAGTAACTCTAAAAAAACAAATTAATGTTTTAGACCCCCCCAAAAAAATCAAATTTAAGATAACTTTTTAGAAGAATCACTTTCAGACACATAGTACTGAGTCAGATTATGAGTGCCATGTAGAGAAGTTTGTTTTATATTTGGCATAGTGACTTAAATATAAATATAAGCAACACAAATAAGCCAGTGGTTTTCAGATTTTCATCCTCTCCTTGAAATACTCTAATGGAATGCATAGCTCTTCTTCATTGTTCAGTATTCTGCCTTCTAGTATTTTGGAGAAGTAGCTATTTCAATCACCTTCACAATTCATGCTCCAGCCGCATCTCATTATACATAAATTTTTGAGCAAACGAGTAACAATTGGGCTATATACCCTCTCTCCCCACTCCATGCTCACATCCATTCAGCTTATTTTTTATTTATCCTTCCGGTCTTGCTTTAGTTTTCCTCCAACAAGTCTTATTTCTTATTCCCCAAAACTGAGTTAGGAATAACTACTATGTGCCCCTATGTGTCCTGTATTTACATCTCTCCAGGCAGTTTTCTTTTTGTACCATTAGTACCCATTTATGTGTTTCCCTCCCTGCCAGGCTCTGAAGTTAGCCACTTGAAGGCAATAACCATATCGGCCACACCAGTCTTATTTTCTTATTTAATAATTTACAACTATATTTAAAATCACAGTTTCAACTGTTTAATGCCAAATCTTCTCTTTTTTGTTTATTTCAACCTGCTAAGTGTAAGAGTGGATTTTGACATGTAACTTACTAAATAAGTAAATAATTCCTTGGAAGACATCTTAGCGGTGAACCAAAACTCAACAAATAATTATTGAGCACCTACCAGTGTAGCTTCAGAGCTTGGCAGGGAGTGAAACACATAAATGGGTACTCAAGATGCAAAAAGAGAAGTGCCTGGATAGATGTAAATACGAGATGTCACAGGGGCACATAATAGTAATTCCTAATTCAGTTTTGGGAGACGAAATAAGACTTCTTGAAAGAAAACTAAAGCAAGACCTGAAGGATAAATAAAAATTAAGCTGAATGGATGTGAGCATGGAGTGGGCAGAGAAGGTTGCAGGTTCTGGGAACAGCAAGTATGTAACTCGACTGCTATTGGTTTATTCAGAAATTTATGTATAACTAGATGTGACTGGAGCATACTTGGTGAAGATGATTGAAAATAGTGAGAGATTAGTCTAGAGTGGTGAATTAGGACCAGATTATGAAGGGCCTTATACATGTGATCAGAAAATTTAAGGATTTCTAGAAGGGATTTTGCTTAAAATAGTGCGTGACATGATCATATTTGCAATTTAGGAAAGTCAGTCTGGCAAAAGACTGGAGAGTAACAGAGCTGGGCAGGCAAGAGTAATGTTAGGTACAAAGAGTACTGGCTGCTTTTTAAAACAGGTAAGGGGTAGTGATTCCATTCTTCTAGGTAATGAATGCTAGAGGAGGGTCAGGTTTGACAAAGGAAAGAATAAAAGTGCTGTGGTAGAGGTTGTGCTTTCATGTAGAATAGGGGTGTTAAATGTTACCTTGGCTCTGTCACTGATGAGGCCCATGATAACCTTAAATCATTTACTCCCCAATATCTTCATCTTTGACATCAATATATAGTAATGCTTTGATGTCCAGTTCTTGTGTTTCTGTGGCCATGCAGAAGACAGTTGTGAATATATTATGAAATATTTAGTGTATGATAGCAAAATATAGGATATTATTTAGTGTAATGGAGAATATGTTTACTAAATACATTGCCATGGTACCATAAAACTGGTGTAGTGAACTGTGGACCAGTGTCCACCATCATTTGGGGTAGGAAAATGATTTGTTAGGTGAACTTTTGGCTGTAATAGTTGTTTGTCTTTTTTTAACTTAATTCCTTTGCTAGTGATTTAATAAGGAAGGAAAGAGATCTGCCTATTCTGTGCTAGGCACTATATTTTACATATATTTTGTGTATTTTTTAAGTACTTTGTGTGTGATGTGTTCTTTAGATCATTTAATCCTTCACACCTTCACACCTCACTTCACAACCTTATGAATGTAGGTAGATATTATTATTGCTATCTTCCAGTTAAGAAAACAAGTGATATCAAGTAAGTTTCCCAGAGTCTCATTGCTCACTAGGAATGTTAAATAACAGTGTTGTAAAGGGACCAAGGTAGATAGTGATGGGCAAAAAAATAGCAGTGAAGTATGGGTGACATTTCTTCATTTAAGTATACTTAGGAATTAAACACTTTTTTGTATTTATTCAATTAATCAGAATTCTGAACGCCTGTTATGTGCCTGTCCCTGTTCTAGATGCAGTAATATCTGTACCATTGTGTTGTTTTGTTTCTGAAAATGGTTTCCAAGGTAGCAGTTAAGGACATTAAAACGTCAAAGCCGTTGGCCCAATACTAATCAAAAATAAATTTGGGAACAAAAGATACTTTATATTTTCTTCATCATTTTGCTTGGCAATAAGTCATAAACCTCTGAAATACTGCAGAAAACAAAAGCTTTTTCCTCAACTTTTCTCTTGGTATGAATCTACTAAAAATCAGTTTTTAGTGTTATATACATAGCCCAGCATAAATAATAGTAGGATATGTCTGTATAGTGCTTTAAGATTTAAGTACTTTCACATACTTTCTCATATAATTGTCATGGGTCTCAGAGGAGGTAGTAAAAAACCAGTTACTAACCCAGCTTTGCGTTTGAGGAAATAGGTTCTAAAAGGTGAAGTTCAGATCTAATGCTCTTCCTGTTATACCATACTGCCTCTAGATGTGCGATCTATTTACAAATTTAAATTTTAAATAATGTCATTGCAACTTTCTTATTTTCCTACCCAGAGTGTCTCAGTAGAGATTCCTGTATTGTTTGGGAAGTTAAACCAAATGTTCTTTTGTAGTCTTTCGGATTCTACAACGGCAGTTAATCCATATTTTTTAATAGCAGTGTTGAGGAGCCAGGGATCTTTGGTTCCTAGATCCCTTCTAAGTGCTTAGAAGCTGCTTGGAGAGAATACTCAGTGAAAGAAAGGAAACATCCCTTTATTGAATACCTTTATTGGATAGCTAGATACTGGCAGGTACCTTTGTCCAATTCCTCTAAGATAGTAATACCACAGTGGAATCAGCAAGCATATCATAATTCAAGTAAAAGCTTGCTATTTTTAATGCTTGATTATAGCCACATACCGAATACTTTTCCAGTTTTACTGCTTTGGCTATTGTTCACAGTTCTCTACCTGGAATGCTTTGTCTCATCTCAGTCTGCCAGAATTCAATTCAACCAGTCTTTAAAACCAGCTCAGCTGATGCTTCCTTTGTAAAGCCTTCTCTACTTCAGCTAGTGATGATCCACATTTTTATAGCAGATGTCACATGTAACTATTATTTCAGTCATTTGTGTGTATCTCTTACCTTTTTTGTTTTCTTTATTATAGAACATTGTCTACCCATATCCTTGAATATTATCCTTTCTTTTAGGTCTCTTGGTCAATTCCTTCCACCAAAGTCCCTGCCCTCAATCTATTATGCATCTGCTTTTTTCTCGGTGTGGGGCAGGTTGAGGGTGGGGGCGTGGCAGGGAGATTATTATACCAACAAAATTTTTGTTTTTTTTTAATAGTAGTTTTCCATGATACAACCTCTATTTTTTCTTTTTTTGTCCATCTTATTTTGGAATTATGGTAAGGCTCTTACTATTTGAGTTTAAACAAACTATTTTCTGAACTTTGGATCACCTAGCTAATAAATATTGGAGCCATTTTGCCTTCATTGTTTACCTGGAGTAATTTTCTGTGTGGTGGTGGTTTAGTCGCTAAGTTGTGTCTGACTCTTGCAACCCCATGGACTGTAGCCCTCCAGGTTCCTCTGTCCATGGGATTCTCCAGGCATGAATACTGGAGTGGGTTGCCATTTCCTTGTCCAGGGGATCTTCCCAACCCAGGAGTTGAACTGGGGTCTCCTGGGTTGCAAGCAGATTCTTTATCAACTGATCTACAAAGGGAAGTTGCCAATTTCGTATGTATTTAGGACAGAATATAATATCAGGTATTCAAAAAGAAATTGAAACTAAAGATTTTTGAGAAATAATTTTGTGAGAATATAGCCTGTTACCTATACTATGACTCTGTTTCTGTATTTATGGTAGCCAGGCTAATCTTTTAAAACACTGCCTGAATAGATTTTCTCCTCCTTTAAAAAACCTTCAGGGCTAACAGTTGCCTAAGAAGTAAATCTTAGTTCTAGTTTGCTTAATCCCTCAGTACTTCTTTGTACTCTAGTTGGACTGCTTACTAGTTTGCTTTCCACCAATCTAGATTGTTCTCCCATTCTTGCTGTGGTTACCTGAGTTCTGTTCTTTTCTCAAGTTCTGTTGGATCCCCCTCTCCCTCCCCGATTTTTTCCATTCATTGAGGCTTGTGTAACTTTTGATACATTATAGCATGTGCTTTTCTTTATTGTTTCTGATTTTTTAATGTTTCTGAAACCTACCATTCCCACTGTAGTATAAAGCTGCAAAGAGAGAACCATGGTTTACTTTACCTTTCCAGGGCCTATTACATGGCACGTAGAAGGCATGTATTCATTAATAACTAGTAGCAATAATGAGAAAGAGAATTGTTGATTGCTTTCTTTTGCCTATCCAAACACTTGTAACTTGACCCAGATATTATCTGAGTAGATTGGGTCACTTTTACTTGTTACCAGAAGACCCCTAACATATTTGATAAGGTGGCCTCTTGGAGAGAAGAGTGAACCTGTGGACCTTCAGCCAAGTTAATACTAAGATCTCATTGATTGTAGTGACAGTGTGTTGAGAACCTTGGTAGTGGGAACTATTGGAGACATTAAAGAACCTTAGAAAGGGAAAATGGTATGCGACTTCCAGTTTTATATCTGAGTCCTTCTTTGGAGCACATTTCTGAAAAGTCTCTACCCCTGGCCCTACCCTCTGTACCACATACACAGTTTACCTTGTTCTCTTAGAAATCAGTTCCAAGCCTAAGTAAATCAGAAAGTCTAGTAATAAGAAATTGTTTCCAGCAGAGAAGAAATGTTTGTCTACAGTTTTTCCAAAGTGTTCAGGTATCAGCACAAATGCCACAGTTTAATTCATATGATTAATCAAACATTACTTTGTTTTTCTGTAGCTCTCTTGGACTGCAGTATAGTCAGAGATGTGTAGAATTTGAGCCTCCTGAGTTTGACAAGTTCTGTGCTTTCTGAAATAAAATGATAGCTGCATCCCCTCTCTCCCTTCTCCTTAACTCCTGGGGAGACAGTGTGGGGGAATTACAGCTTTGGAGACAAGCAGACAGATTCAGATTCCTATTCTTCTAACAATGTAGCCTTGTTGAGATTGTTATTGTTCATTCACTAAGTTGTGTCTGACTCTCTGAAACCCCATGAACTGCAGCACACCAGGCTTCCCTGACCTTCTATATCTCTCTGAGTTTGCTCAGACTCATGTCCATTGAGTCAGTGATGCCATCTGACCATCTTATCCTCTGTCACCCTCTTTTCCTCTTGCCCTCCATCTTTCTCAGCATTAGTTCAGTTCAGTCGCTCAGTCATCTCCAACTCTTTGCGACCCCATGAACTGCAGCACGCCAGGCCTCCTGTCCATCACCAACTCCCAGAGTCCACCCAAACCCATGTCCATTGAGTCAATGATGCCATCCAACCATTTCATCGTCTGTCGTCCCCTTCTCCTCCTGCCTTCAATCTTTCCCAGCATCAGGGTCTTTTCAAATGAGTCAGCTCTTCACATCATGTGGCCAAAGCATTGGAGTTTCAGCTTCAGCATCAGGCCTTCCGGTGAATATTCAGAGTTGATTTCCTTTAAGATTGACTGGTTGGGTCTCCTTGTAGTCCAGGGGACTCTCAAAAGTCTTCTCCAGCACCACTAGTTTGAAAGCGTCAATTCTTCGGCGCTCAGCCTTCTTTATGGTCCAACTCTCATGTCTGTACATGACTACTGGAAAAACCATAACTTTGACTATACAGACCTTTGTCAGCAAAGTGATTAGTTATCCTCATAGTTAGCTAGACTTCTTCACTTAAATTCTTTCCTTACAGTTTTCTAATGACAATTACATTTTGTAAAAAGAATCAGGCACAGTGTTTATTACTGCATAACAGTTTCTCAGTATATGTGATGCCCTTCCCTAGGGTGATCAGCTTGTCCTGGTTTGTCCAGGACTTTCCCAGTTTGAGCTTTGGGTCCCATGTGTCCTGGGAGCCTCTCCACCACTCCTCCCTCCCTCCTTCTCCTCCTCTCTCCTGCACCATTTCACTTTTCTAGGTGTATTGCCCATTCTTTGAATAAGTGTGGTCAAGTTTTACTTTATAGGTTATACTTTTAGGTTGTATATATGTATGTGCGTGTGTGTGTGTGTGTGTGTGTCAAGGCACGTATGAGGTTGCATTATTCAGTTAGTTTGTTAAGTGTTTATTGGTTGGCCTGATTTGGAGTCAAGGAGGTTTGTGAGTTACTTGGTAAAGCAGTGGTATAGTTAAAAGTGGTGACTTGGATCTTTTACCCTATTGGTGGGTACTGACTTCCTTAAGGAACTGTAGATCATATGCACAAGCTTCTGTGAGCCTAGTAAGTTCTTTGTCTTAAAGTATCTCATCCTGTTAAACAGTTCTTTTAAATTGAAGTTCTCTTGGTCTAGATATGTTAGGTTACAAAATGTTTATTTGTAGAATGTTGCAATTTTCTGCCTTTATTTAAATATTTACTTAAATATTTGAATAACCAATGTGAATTCAATGCATTTAATGTTTTCTAATGAGACAGTAAATTGCAATTATGATTTTGCACTTTTTTTGCATTTTCTCTTTGTTTCTTATTTTGCCTTCATCTTTCCTGTCTTCAACTCTAAGATTTCTTTTTTAATTAAAAAAAATCAAATAAAAAACAAATATCTGGTGTTTTTGTCAGTGTCATGGCCTTATGTCAAGATGGTGAAAGGTATCTCTCCAAATTATTGTTCTGCTATAGTTATTTCTTTCAAAGAAGGCCTCTTGTATAGCTATTTGTTGAATTGTGTACCTACTGAATTAGTCAAAGCTCTAGCTAAAACCATTTTTTTTCTTTACCTCTCCCCTCCCCCCAAACTTGCTTTTGTTATGTATTGGCTTGCTAATCCTTGTGTTGAGCAGTATCAGACATCACCTTTCTTGGGGGCAGTTAGTCCACTCTTCCGCTTTCTTTGTCAAAGGGCTCCCTTAATAGGAGAAGTCAACAGGGAGGACAAAAAGGATTGAAAGTTGTATTTAATCAGGGTCAGAGAGGTGGTGTTCAGAGTGACGGGCCCACAGGCAGGCTGGCCTTTTATGCTTGCCGACGCAGATGGTCCCAGAGCATTCAGCTAAGTGAAGAGAATGCTGCCCAGTGAAAGCTATTGTAGGGTAGCATCGTTACAGTTGAGAAAGGTTGCCAGGGGTAACTAGAGAGTATCACCAGTATCGTGTGATCACTAGTCTGTGCCATTGAAAATGTTAGACTGAGGATTGTATTGGGTCCCTTGGCATCTTGATGCTCATATGTAAGCAGTATTAGCTTACATTAGTGTTTTTAATTTAATTTTTCTGTTCTCCTCCCTTTGTTCTTGCCTTTTTTAGTACATAACGCAGATTTATTTATATTTGTAATTTAAAAAAATCTGCTTCTACAAGCATGTAGTTTTTTGATAATTTCTCTGTTATAGTTTAGTATAGACTATACCAAATAGTTTAAATTTTTGCAAATACATTGGATTTATGGAAATCTAATATTTCTCATTTGAAGAGCTTGTAGTTAATTTTCCATTCCTCTAAAAGTACCCTAGTATATCCATCATGGATAGGCTTTTTTTTCTCTTCATGATTTTAAGTAACTTATAAAAGAATTTGTTGAAATATTTATCTGAAAACAGTAGATATAACCTTGAGTGAAAAATTGTGATGAAGAGCTTCCAAATGTGTATGAAATCTATCTTTAATTTTTTGCCAAAGGCAAAAATAAAAATATGCATCCCCAATGAGCCAGAGCCAAGTAGCGTAACAATCATTGGTCTTAATTTAATATACTCTGAATATGATTTTAATAGCCAATTTTGGATTTCTTTAATTTCAGCCTTTCTTGTCATCTGGATATTTTTAAAAATTGCTTATTGTCACATACAAAATGTAAACACAATAGTGTTTTGCACTCATTAGAGGAAAATGCATAGAGATTTCTATTTAGGGTAAATGTGAAATTTGAACTGTAAGTAAAATTCAATGTGAAATAATAATAGCCTTGCAAATAAATTTCTTAAACTCAGATTACTAGTCAACCCAATTTAAGTTAGCTTTATGTTAGCTAGAGCTGATTTTGGCTTAATACCTTTCACCCACCTGTTGATGTAAAATTGAGTGAAGACATATCTAAGACCATACAGTAATACACACTGATGTTTGAAAGCTAATAATCACCAATAGAATTATTTTCTGTGAAAGGTAATTTTTTTTTATTAGTCTGTTAGAAGTGGAGTCAGACTTTTTATCAGTCTTTTAGTACTCCTGTTTAAGAGATCATACTCTAATATCAGAATATTACAGAAAAATCTTGGATTTATAAATTTTATAAAATCTCAAGTTTACACTGTTTCCTTTTTCATGTTAAAGTATGTCAGATCATTTTTGTTTTAGCCAACTATGTTCCCTTCCATAAGTAAAAGCATTTGTCACCAAAAACTGAGGGAATCTAGTGAAATTTAGAATAAGCATGCTGTCTTCCATAGCCATAAGACACAGGAGAACTCCAGAAGGTCTACAGATAAGGTAACAAAGCACTTCACTGCAAAATTCAACTTTTATGTTATTAAAAGTTAACAGAGAATGTGATTTCTCTTCATTTCCTAAAAAACAAAATGAAGAATAGTAACCAGATTGTGCTATCCTTTTAGTATCATAGTTCTTTTTCTTTAAAGAATCATAGTATAATTATTTATAAGTCTAGTGAAAAAATGTTAGTTTCTATCATTTATGGTGGTTTGGCTTTTGAGATTTATGAATAAAGATGGCAGTGTCCAAGCAAATTTTAATTACGTGCTTCTTTTATGAACCTTGGTGGGTCAAAGATGTTAATGTTTCTGCAGTTTATAGCCCTTCATCGTTTTTATTCTAGTGATCCAGTTTTTCTTCATTTGTGTACATGATACGGGTTTGTCTGAACACATGGTAAACTGAAAGAACTTGAATTTTTTTAAATGAATTAAAAATTTATACTCCATGTATTTTCATTTAAATTGACCATGTGATATGAGCATCTATATAGTGGGACCAGGGGAATTGACATCAATGATTTACATTAAACTCCAGCAGGAATTTCTTACCACTTTGGGCTTTGAATCACTACAGGTGACATGAGTATGAAAGGAAATATGGCTAGCTATTGGTAATCATCTCAACAAAGATTAAAAACAAAATTTCTTTTAAGATTAATAGATACAGGTATACATATTTTCCTTGATACAGCTTAAAGTAAACTTTTTAAAGGCAGACTGTGAAGTTAAATATCTTGTCAGCATATATTTTTAAAAAGTAAAAATTGAGGTATTGAATGTTCACTTACATTTTTAGACTGGAAATCAGGAGACAGAAACTAATTTAGATTTTGCCCATTTTAAAATTTTTGCTTAAATGTTAATCACAGTCTCTCTTCTTTGATTCTTTTGTTAGTAATAGTAATATGTGAGTATTGTTGGAATGTTAATGTTTGGAACGTTCAGTTCAGTTGCTCAGTCGTGTCCAACTCTTCGCAACCCCATGGACTGCAGCAAGACAGGCTTCCCTGTCCATCATCAACTCCCAGAACTTGCTCAAACTCATGTCCATTGAGTCAGTGATGCCATCCAACCATCTCATTCTCTGTCATCCCTTTCTTCTCCTGCCTTCAATCTTTCCCAGCATCAGAGTCTCTTCCAGTGAGTCAGGTCTTCACATCAGGTGGCCAAAGTATTGGAGTTTCAGCTTCAGTATCAGTCCTTCCAATGAATATTCAGGACTGATTTCCTTTAGGATTGACTGATTTGATCTCCTTGCAGTCCAAGGCACTCTCAGGAGTCTTCTCCCACACTGTAGTTCAAAAGCATCAATTCTTCAGCGCTCAGTTTCTTTATGGTCCAACTCTCACATCCATACATGACTACTAGAAAACCATAGCTTTGACTAGATGACCTTTGTTGACAAAGTAATGTCTCAGCTTTTTAATATGGTGTCTAGGTTGGTTGTAGCTTTTCTTCCAAGGAGCAAGCATCTTTTATTTTCATGGCTACAGTCACCATCTGCAGTAATTTTGGAGCCCAAGAAAATAAAATCTGTCACTGTTTCCACTGTTTTCCCCATCTATTTGCCATGAAGTGATGGAACCAGATGCCATGATCTTTGTTTTTTGAATGTTGAGTTTTTTGGAATGTATGCTAGAATTCATTAATAATGGTGGGTCAGTAGAAGGTCTGTCCGTGTATTTTAGATATATTGGAGTTATGAAGCAAAGTAGAACCAGAAAAATCATGGCTAATTGCAGTGAATGCCAGTGTATCACAAATTGGCACATTTCTTCAGTTTAAAGAATATTCATACCAACTATATGTAGTATATACTCAAATCCTTGATGAGTAAAATATATTTAGTTTAAGACAGTAATTTTTAAAGTTGGCTGACAGTTAAGTAAAAGGGCTGTCTTTAAAGGGAAATTATTGCTTTTGTTGTGAAGTTGCAAAGAATTGTGAAATTTTAAAATGATATTAACCTTTTGTCTTTCATTTTAATATTTTCTGGGAAGATTCAGAAGGTTCATTAAAATTTTGAGGATCCCAGGTTCATTATTTTAAATATCAATTGTTTTGTTTTTCTTTTTTCAAAAAAAATGGAGAAGGAAAGGGGAACTGTCATGACCAGAGTTTCAAGTGATGGAGTCAAAGAAAGAGTCCTAAATGGAGTCAGAGAGTTAAGTCTACTAATATGTGAGTTTATCACTTATCCATAAAAAGCTGATAATAACCTCTACCTACTTCAGGAATTGTTATATACTTGAAATTAGATAAAGAAGTTGCAAGTGCTTCTAAAACTAAAAGAGTGGTATGGAAAGGAATGATGATTCTGATAATCACCAGTACTACTCATTGCTTCTGCTGTCCTATAACTAGTGTCAGACCAGCTTACTGGTATGTTTATATTTTGATATTTGCCAACATTGGGCATTTGTATTCAGCTACTACAGGAAAACAGCATTATAAATAATTAAATAGGTATTAATGAATGAGCAGCATGGCAGTACTCTATTCTCTGGAATCCATATTGGTTTACATATTATTCAGATTTTTCTGTCTTCATTCATTTCACCAAAATAGAACTAGATGATTCATGGTAGGTTCTGTAATGGAACCTGAATAAAGGAAGCCTGAATGAGTGTGCTTTTTTGCCTAGCCAAATACTGTTGATAGTGATAAGGGAAAGATCTTGAGATCTTTGTAAAGTCTTAAATTAATAAACACCACTGTGACATATTTTATTATAAATGTTATTTCCTTATTTTCTTCCATGTAACACATAGTTCCTTCCAAAAAATATTTTTCATTGACCTGTTCAGATCAACTGTAGCCAGGTAGCTTTTAAATACAGGCTGATTTTCACAAATAGAACCACGGTGAGATGCCAGTTCTGACTATGTTTGTGGAACATGCCACTGAGATCTGTGAGTCAGCAGAACTTCCACGTCATCATAGGTCATAGATCTCTGCATTTCTTCCCAGAGTCCCAAAAGCACCACAGGCCTGTCAGCTTTATAGACTCTTTCTGCCCACAGCAGTGGTTCTCAAAGTGTGGTCTGTAGACCTCTGGGAGTCCCTGAGTGCTCTTCAGAGGCTCTTCAGGGTCAAATCTGTTTTCATAATAATACTAAGAAGTCATTTGCCTTTTTCACTGTGTTGACATTTGCACTGACGATGCAAGAGCAATGATGAGTAAAACCACTTGGCCCCTTTGCACAAAACAAAGCAGTTGCACCAAATCATAATGTTATTATATTCTTCACTTCAATACACTGGCAATTTAAAAAAAAAAGGTTAATTTCACTTAAAAATTCTCTTGATGGATCAGTAAAAAGAATTAATTTTATCAAATCTGAATGCATCAGTTCATATCTTTAAATATTCTGTATGATGAAATGGGAAGTGCACTCAAAGTATAACTTAGTGAGCCAGTGTTTTCCACATGACTCATATCTGATGTTACAAAATCAGCACAGATGAAAATTTTTTTCAAAGTGCAGACGAGACTGATTTTAGATTTTTACGTAGTAACTAACCTTTGAGAAACTACCGCTTGTCGACTTTGGTACAGTATTAAATAACAATATTCCCAGTTATCTTAAGAGACTGTTGAAATATAGTCTTTATTTCCTTTTTCAGACTGCATATCTGTATGATGCCAGATCATCTTAATTTACTTCAACCAAAACAACATATCACATCACAACAGATTGAGTATTCAACTAGATATGAGAATCCAGCTATTTTCTATTAAGCCAGGCATTTAAAAGCATTTCCAATATAAAACAATGCCACTCTTATTTCTTTCTGCTTTGAAAAATACAGTTGTTTTCATAAGAGTGTTATTTATATTAACATGTGATGGATTTACTTATTTTTAAATGAGCTGTGAACTATTTAAATTTTTTTTGGTTTTAGCATATAATATCGTAAATATTTATAGATATGACCCACATAAACAAAAGCTCTTTTAGGGTTCTTCGCAATTTTATGAGTTTGTAGGGGTCCTGACACTAAAAAATTTGAGAACTGTGAATGTATAGTAATGTTATTTAATCAACTATTCACAGCAAATACAAGTAAAAATTCTGAATACCTTTCTATTTCTTGCTAGTTAGCTAGAATCTGTAGTCAGTGCTTACTGTTAGCAAATTTTAATATAGAGATTTTGAGATCAATGAAAATTATTTTAATATTTCACAAATTGCATGAACACTTTTTTTTTTTAAAGAGAAATACAAAACTGAAATGACTGGAACACTGGCAAAGTGCAAGCAGTGGCAGGTAAAATGGTCTGGGCACAAACCTGTCAGCAGAGCTGATTATACAGACCAGTTTTGTAGTTGTAAGCAATTGAAAACAATTCTGACTAATTTTAGCAGAAAGAGGTATTGGATCACTCAGAGAATTTCTGCTAAAGTCGGATAAACAAGCTTGAAGATTGTTTCCCAGGAGTAACGCATACCGCCCTGTAGAGCTAGTCCAGGGCAGGCGCTGCTGTGGTTTAGCCCATAGGAGTGACTTGTGCTGTTGACATGACCACCATCGCTGAAGCTGGAGACCTGATGCTGTTGCTAGAACCTAAAAGTGGATATAGCTGCTGGCCCCCACCACCGAAAGGGGTTTCACATGGTCTGTGCTGTGTCTTCTTCTCAGATTCCATTTCAAGAGTGTGGCTGCTATATCTTAATGGTGGAGGTGTGCAAGGGAAGAAGCAAATATCTGACTTTTTTACCTTCTCTAACAGGAAGCCAACTATGCTTCATAAGATGAGGGCTTTCCCAAGCATAGAGAGGAGGTTCAATTTCTGGGCAGTTTAAACACAAACAAAAAGCTCCTCAAACTTAGTTATAAAGGAGATCCTATCTCTGTATTGTTGATTTAAGGAATATTTATTAAATAACAACTGTGTATAAATTGCCAAGATCTGTCAAAGGTGAATGACACAGGGTAAATATCCTTATAGTTCATTGCTCAGCAGGGAAAATAAGGATCTGTACATAGATGGTCGGAATACAAGGCAGACTGTAACAAGTACTACTGTAGATACACACATAAATTGCTATCATAGCACTTACCAATCTCTGTTATAATTATCAGTTTATATGTGTGTCTCTGCCAGTAGAGTGTAAGCCCTATATAGCTTAATTTTTAAGTTTTTTATCAAGTTATATTGCACATAACTTTGAGAGTCAATAGTTTCCAGTTTTGAAATGAAAAACAGCATTCTGTCATTAGTCCCCACAACAACCACCACTGTTTCACCCTTCCTCAAAGTCAATATGATCAGTTATTTCAGCTGATTCTTTTACTCTTTAGCTCCATTGCTCTTAGTTACATTCTTGCACTGTTGCCTCTTGATTTTTCAGTTTTAGAATTTTCAATACACTTCTCATCACAGAAGAAAAGATTTATCTTTCTTTACTTACCTCTGTTCTCAGTGCTCCACAGTCACTCTTACCATCTTCTGTGTATAATTATATTGTCATTTTGGTTAGATCAAATGGTGCTTACATTATTATGATTATAAAAATGTTATTGAATAGCTAAATAATATAGATAAAATCATGAATTTTTCTTTCCTCTACTGTTCCTACCTTCCCACTACCCCACATTATTGTTTTAGGTTTTTCTTGTTGTTATTTACCTAGTTTTCCATGTTCAGTTCAGTCTCTCATTTGTGTCTGACTCTTGGTGACCCTATGAACTGCAGCACGCCAGGCCTCCCTGTCCATCACCAATTCCTGGAGTCCACCCAAACCCATGTCCATCGAGTCAATGATGCCATCCAAACATCTCATCCTCTGTCCTGCTCTTCTCCTCCTGCCCTCAATCTTTCCCAGCATCAGGGTCTTTTCCAGTGAGTCAGCTCTTCACATCAGGTGGCCAAAGTATTGGAGTTTTAGCTTCAACTTCAGTCCTTCCAGTGAACACTCAGGACTGATCTCCTTTAGCATGGACTGGTTGGATCTCCTTGCAGTCCAAGAAACTCTCAAGAGTCTTCTCCAACACCACAGTTCAAAAGCATCAATTCTTCTGCACTCAGCTTTCTTTATAGTCCATCTCTCACATACATACATGACCACTGGAAAACCATATGCTTATCACTAAATAAACTTAGAATTCTTTTCAAAATATCTAAATTTCCTCCCAGTATGCTCACATGCTTCAACATTTCCATTGGTTTTCATGTTTGGAGAAATTCTGACTGCTTCATCCTGGTCTTGTTGCTCTGTTTACTAACTGGTGCACAGTATCGCTCTGGGATTTCCTTTCACTATCATCCTAAGAAATCCTTTTGCTTTTCTCCTGTGGTGGAGTTTCTGTTTTTTACATCCCATTTCATCATCTTTCTTGGTTTACTTACTCATTTTGAAGGAGTTCACTTCCAGTAATGTCCTGAGAAAGAATACAGAGGTAGAACTCTTTTAATTTGAAGATGCTTTTCCTTGAGAATTTTGATGGCACTGCTTCATTGTGTGCTAATTTCCAGTATTTTTGTTGAGATGTCTAAAGCTACTGTTTTCTGATCCTTTGAATGGTCTTTCTTAATCTCTGGAAATATGTAAGATTTTCTTTGTGCCTTGGCTTCAGATTTTTTTCATCTACTATATAGTGGTCAGTAGACCCTCTCAATAGACACTTTAAGAAATTCACGTCCTTCCTCTGTTAGAAATGGTAGTTAATTATTTCTTTGATGATTTCTTAACCTCGTTTTTCTAGAACACCCATTTTTCATATATTGGACCTTTGAAATTTGTGCTTTGATTTTCTTACCTGTTTTTGGGGTAGGGCATCTTATCCATCTCCTCATGTTCTACTCATTGGAGATTTCCTCAACTTTATTTTCCTGCACCTCAACTGAATTTCTTATTTTTTTTCCTATTAAAAAAATTTTTTTTCTAAGAGTGAGTGGTTATGTCTGTCTTTCTATTATCTGAATGCTCTTTAAAGTGTGTGTGTGTGTGGAAAATTTAGATAATGGAAAAGATTTGAGTTTGATTTAGTGATAGGTATATAGGAAACTAAACAAAAAAAAAATGAAAAACAGATTGGGGGACTTCTACCTTATTGTGGATACAATATTTTATGTCTTCGAGAATATTCATGATAATTTTAGTTTAATTTTTCTTATTTCTGAAAAGTGTGTTTCCTCCAAGTTGCCTTTTCTGGTTTTTCTTTCTTTTGGTCTCTAGCTTTCATTCTATGTATTCGTCAGATACTTGATAATCCTTAGTTGTTTGCCCATGATAAAAAGTGTGATATTTAACAACTGACTGGGTTCTGAGAGCTTGTCAACATAACCATCTAGGGAAATTTAACTGAGTTATTTTCCTGGGGATCTTTAGGACTTTTATCTAGGCAGATAGAGTTCTTGGAAGAGAAAAAAAGAGTATTTGGATCATTTGTCTGGAGAGCAAAGGCCTGGTTGACAGTGTTCTGGGAGGCAAGTGGGAGAAGAGGGCTGGAGATCTCAGAATCCGTTATGTATATTTCCATTTAGTCTTTCAGTTTATACAGGTTCAGTTTATATCCTTGTCCCCATTTCAGAGAACTTCCTTTTTGCTTACTCTCTCCAAAAAATAAATTTCCCATCATTTGCTGATGTAGAGAAAAGATAGTCACCCAGTTGTATGTTTTGCAAGGAGTAATTGGGAGACTTTTGACTCTTGAAACTCCTTTATTGTTATTTTCATAGGATATGAGAAAGGAGGGATGTATGCATATGTTAGTCCTACATCTTTATCTGAAGCATCTGGACTTTATGCCTCCACAGCATTTAGAATTATACACATACAGTTCAGTCAGTTCAGTCACTCAGTCGCGTCTGACTCTCTGCAACCCCATGGGTTGCGGTATGCCAGCCTTCCCTGTCCATCACCAACTCCCAGAGCTTGCTCAAACTCTTGTCCATTGAGTCAGTGATGCCATCCAACCATCTCATCCTCTGTCACCCTCTTCTCTTGCCTTCATTCAATCTTTCCCAACATCAGGGTCTTTTCCAATGAGTCAGTTCTTCACATCAGGTGGCCAAAGTATTGGAGTTTCAGCTTCAGCATCAGTCCTTCCAATGAATATTCAGGACTGATTCCCTTTAGGATTGACTGATTTGATCTCCTTGTAGTCCAAGGGACTCTCAAGAATCTTCTCCAAAACCATAGTTCAAAAGCATCAATTCTTTGGCGCTCAGCTTTCTTTATAGTCCAACTCTCATATCCATACTTGACTACTGGAAAAACCATAGCTGTGACAAGACGGACCTTTGTTGGCAAAGTAAAAACACATGGTAGATAGTAAATTGTTTGAATGAATGGGAAGATTGTGTCCTGAATGAGGTCAGTGAGATATTGATTCCTTGTTAAGTTATAGGAATTCCTTGCTAAGTTATGATGTTATAGGAAAGGGTCTTTTTGGAGCCCCTCTTGAAGATAAGGATATGGCATATGCTATGGGAACATTCATATCAATCTGTAGAAATTCAGAGGAATGAAGGTCTGTTCCTTGATGGGAAAAGTTAAGGAAGGGATCCTGAAAGAGGAGATATCATTTGAGTTCTAGCAGTAGTTAGGTATATAAAAGGCCTTGGATGAGAAATTGATTTGACCAAAGTTTTCTTGCATATTGGAAGACTCGAGCCCCTGATAACATGACATAATGGAAGATTCTGATTAGACTTCCTCTATAGCTCTAATACTTTTGAACTGTGGTGTTGGAGAAGACTCCTGAGAGTCCCTTGGACTGCAAGGAGATCCAACCAGTCCATTCTAAAGGAGATCAACGCTGCGTGTTCTTTGGAAGAAATGATGCTAAAGCTGAAACTCCAGTACTTTGGCCACCTCATGCGAAGAGTTGATTCATTGGAAAAGACTCTGATGCTGGGAGGGATTGGGGGCAGGAGGAGAAGGGGACGACAGAGAATGAGATGGCTAGATGGCATCACCCACTTGATGGACATGAGTTTGAGTGAACTCCGGTAGATGGTGATGGACAGGGAGGCCTGGCGTGCTGCGATTCAGGCTGGCAAAGAGTCGGACACAACTGAGCAACTGAACTGAACTGATAGCTCTAAGCAGTTAGCTTTCATCATGACTTGGAGTAGAATGCTTTACTTCTCTGTTGCCCAACTTCAGTTTTAAAATAGGATGATTTTTACATCAGAATCTGTATACCTGTCTTGCAGGGGTTTTAGGAGGATTAGATGAGATGATGTTAAAGGTATGTGTACGTAAGATCTCTCTTCCCAGTAGAGGGTTATGAGGACTTTGTCTAGTAAGATCTCTTTTTCCCAGTAGAGGGTTATGAGGACTTTGTCTAGGATAATCAGAATGAGCATGAGGTTAAGTCACAGATTCGAGAGGCATATTGAAAGAGATCCAGTGAGATTTAATCATTGGTTGAATTTAGGGAATAAAGTGAAATTAGTTCAAGATTATTATGAAGGTAACATATTGGAGAGTTTGCGGGGAGGAGGTATGAAATGGGTGCTTAAAAATCTGGGCCTTTGAGATCAGGCTCAGGAATCATAGCACAGAAGTTAGAACAGAGAAAGGTGGCCAGAGATAGGTATAGTTAGCACAAAACAGAAAGGAAGAACAATGAATCAGTGTTTAAGGTTGGCCCTTGAGAAGGAGAGGAGTTTGCAAGACAACAACCAACGCTAGAGAAGACTTGGCTTATTGTTGGATTAGCCTTCCAGAATAATACATAATCTGTGGGATTTAGCACAAAATTAAAATGAGAGACCCTTGTTCAGAAAACAGGAAAAAAGTACAGTTAAAGATACAAATATTTAACATTTTTTCCTTTAAACATAGTAGAAATAGCAATGCCTGAGTAACAGTATAAAGTTACAAATTACAAAAAAAAATTGGGGGCTTATGATTTTAATACTATAATAATACTTTATCATTGTGATATCTTGATCAATCATGTGATTTTTCTGCCTTGCTTTTTCAGAAATTCATTTTTCAGGTCATCAAAATTTATACTTTTAGCAACTTCATTTTTAATTGATATAATTGAAAGTAATGTCAGTCACTCGGTTACAAATAATTTTTGATAATTTTTAATTTTGAGAAGGATCTTTTTCTGATGTAATTGTTACTGGCGCTAGTAAGAGCATTTGACAACATTGGCATACATTTCTGATAATTATTTCAAGATATAAACTTTGAACATCTAGAGCCGATGATTTTTACAGAGCAATTTTTCTAAAAACATCTAACTTTGTATAATCAACTTTTGTGAATTTAATTTTAAATGTAAATTTATATATTGGCATTTAAATATTCTCTCTGCTATTTCCTTTTTTAACTTCTTATTTTATATTGAAATATAGTTGATTAACAGTGTTGTGATAGTTTCAGGTGTACAGCAAGGTGGTTCAATTATATGTAAATATGTATTCAACCTCTGCTGTTTCTTATGATCTATGGAGGCTGTACAGGCAACCAAAAATGGTTTCATGAGTTGTATAGAGTTCATCATGTCTGATTATGTATTCTATCACTATATCTTCAATGGTAAGGAAAAATTAATTTTTAAGTTGTCTTCTGTGTTGAGCATCATATGGAAATAATATTTTTTTCCATCAAATGCAACAATCTTTAATTTCTCTTTTTAAGCATGTGGGTTGCAGTGTTGCAACGGTTTTCCAAAACTGAATTCTTTGAAGTCTAATAACTCCCAAACATGCTAATAACCATGTATTATGATTTCACTTTGCAGTAATTTACTGAAAAAAATCTACTAATAAGCATTGGCACATCCTATCCTGGGCACTCACACTGAGAAGTTAATATTTGTGCATATACCACTGGAACAGGTTTCAATGACAGATGGGTAAGCAGGCTTTCCACTGCATAGTCTCGTGAAGAGCCCCTCCTTTTCCTGGGGCCACTGCCACTATGGGCTCAGTTCTGGCTGACCCAGAGTGCCTTGTGGTACCCACGACTGCCTCAGGTATACACATTTGGGCTGGTAAGCCATGGCCAACTGCTTGGTCGATATGCTTACACTTGGCATATTTCCTCTTCTACTGTTCCATTGTTCCATTGATCTTCAGTTATAAACCATAAGTTCAAAGATAAAATTATTAAGAATTTCAGGATGGCAACAGAGAGCATTCAGCCAAGCACAGGCCTTCTGAGAGCAGGCTCCTATGCAACTGTGAAGTTGCACACCCAGTAAACTGTCCCTGTCCAGTTTTACTAAAGAGTTTCCTGCCAAACTGCCTTTAGACTGATTGGTCTATTTGACTTTAATAGAGCCCCTACCCTTATTAGGGGCAGAAACTGGGTTGTTTTCATGCAGGTGTTGGCTGAGTTTCTTTTAAAAACTTGTGTCCTTAGTAAAGACTTCCTCCTCCCCTGGGGGCCTTTGGAAGCTGAACTCCCTAGCAGCCAGAACTGTAACAATTTAATCATTTGGGGATTCTCAGAGGCAGGTCTTTGCAGTAGAATTCAGATGAATTACTCTATTGATTTACTTTATTATTTATCTTTCTTTTAGTTACCATTTGAACTTTAAAAATTTTGATCTCCTCTCTTTTTTGAGGAAAATTCTGAAAGAAATGGGAATACCAGACCACCTAACCTGCCTCTTGAGAAATCTGTATGCAGGTCAGGAAGCAACAGTTAGAACTGGACATGGAACAACAGACTGGTTCCAAATAGGAAAAGGGGTACGTCAAGGCTATATATTGTCACCCTGCTTATGTAACTTATATGCAGAGTACATCATGAGAAACGCTGGACTGGAAGAAACACAAGCTGGAATCAAGATTGCCAGGAGAAATATCAATAACCTCAGATATGCAGATGACACCACCCTTATGGCAGAAAGTGGAGAGGAGCTAAAATGCCTCTTGATGAAAGTGAAAGAGGAGAGCGAAAAAGTTGACTTAAAGCTCAACATTCAGAAAACGAAGATCATGGCATCCGGTCGCATCACTTCATGGGAAATAGATGGGGAAACAGTAGAAACAGTGTCAGAATTTATTGTTTTGGGCTCCAAAATCACTGCAGATGGTGACTGCAGCCATGAAATTAAAAGACGCTTACTCCTTGGAAGAAAAGTTATGACCAACCTGGATAGTATATTCAAAAGCAAAGACATTACTTTGCCGACTAAGTTCTGTCTAGTCAAGGATATGGTTTTTCCAGTGGTCATGTATGGTTGTGAGAGTTGGACTGTGAAGAAGGCTGAGTGCCGAAGAAGTGATGCTTTTGAACTGTGGTGTTGGAGAAGACTCTTGAGGGTCCCTTGGACTGCAAGGAGATCCAACCAGTCCATTCTGAAGGAGATCAGCCCTGGGATTTCTTTGGAAGGAATGATGCTAAAGCTGAAGCCCCAGTACTTTGGCCACCTCATGCAAAGAGTTGACTCATTGGAAAAGACTATGATGCTGGGAGTGATTGGCGGCAGGAGGAGAAGGGGACCACTGAGGATGAGATGGCTGGATGGCATCACAGACTCAATGGATGTGAGTCTGAGTGAACTCCGGAAGTTGGTGATGGACAGGGAGGCCTGGCGAGCTGTGATTCATGGGGTTGCAAAGAGTCGGACACGACTGAGCGACTGAACTGAACTGAACTCTTTTTTGATTAAAGGGAGAGACTATGGATTATTATAGTTCTGACCCTGGTGACTTGATTAATTATATATTCATACATCACCTACAGGTCCTCAGTGCTAGAAACTATAGAGGTTTGGCAGTTGCTGATACCTTGGATTTCCCCCATAAATCTTGCACCCACGTGAGAAATTTTTAAAAAAGACAATCAAGAAAAATATCTCTGATAACTTTGTTTATTAATTTTTTCTTCTTTAAAACTATAGCAATATTTTTAGAGGAAATTTCTCTAACTAAATGCCTTTTGTCTTGTTAAAATGAACAGGGCTTTTCAAAAAAGGTAGGAGAGACTTCCCTGGTGGTCCAATGGTAAGACTTCACCTTCCAGTGTTGGAGATGTGGATTCCATCCCTGGTCCAGGAGTTGGGATCCAACATGCTTCGTGGCCAAAAAACCATGGGATTCTCCAGGCGAGAATACTGGAGTGGGTTGCCATTTTCTTCTCCAGGGGATCTTCCCAACCCAGGGATTGAACCTAGGTCTCCCGCATTGCAGGCAGATGCTTTAACCTCTGAGCCACCAGGGAAGCCCGAATATGAAAGCAATAATTGTAACAGATTTAATAAAGACCTTAAAAAAAATGGTCCAAAGGAAAAATAGACCATACACATAGGAGTGGAAACTGTCAGTGTGTTTAAAAGGTGAAGAAGTCAACCTGCAGACCCCATTTACACTTAGCTGGTGCTTTGCTTCCCCCAGCACTCTTTCTGTATTGTAAAACAACATGTTCGGTGAGCTAGATTTGCAGCTACTCCTTCATTCTCTCCCTAGCTCCTTACATTTGGTCAGATACTTATATAAGAACTCCCTAACTGATGTGGCAGAGCCATTGCTGTGACTGAAGTAAGTTACAGGTGAGCAAGATACCAACTCTGTCTGTCCCAGAGTGGCCTGTTAGGACCTGGGGCATTTGGAGCTTCTGGGCTAGTGTTCTAACTGAAAATGCCCTCTTCCATTTAACCTGACATGCTGTATAAACATCATTTTCTTCGGACACTATGACATAAAAAGGGCTTGAAAGTACTGCCTTTAAACTTCAAATCAAGAAATTCACCAAGGAAATGAAATTCCAGGTTTAAATAGTTTTTAACCATTTATGTAATCAGTATTGCCTTTGTTCTTTTTCAGTATTTCTTCTCATTTGATTTAGGGTAAACATCTAAACAACAGGTGATACACTGATGAAATAAGAAATATTAAGACGCTTATAGTCTAAGTACTTGTCTTCCAGTTACTGTGTTCATAGGAATGAGAATTTTTTAGTAAATGAAGGAATGTGACTCTTAAAAGATAAATTACTCGTGATGCTCAGAGTGTTTTACTCCCATACTCCTTGAGTGGATTTCAGCCCAAAAGGAAGAAATTATGCCAGTCTATACAGTCTCCTAACAATTAGAAAAGTTTCAACCCTTTGTCATTCTTTTGATGAAAACCAGACAGGTCTATTTGATCACAGGAATCTATTTTCTTTTTATTTTTTTTGACAATACAAATCTTCAAGTTTATGCTTGCAACACAGATTATAAACAGTGTATTTCAAAGATATGTATAATTCAAATGGAAGTACTGGGTTTTGTAATAGGTTAATGTAAGGTGGTGATTTCCCCCCCCAAAATGCTTTGATTTATGAGAGAGTATATTTAATTGCATTCATTGTATTTTTATGAATTTATTTTGGTAAAAAGTTTGGATACCTGAAAACTTAGATAAACTGTAAGAAAGTGGTTGTTTACAAAAAGTACATTGGATTATAAAAAGATAGTAAATCTACACTATCATAATGAGTGTAATTGCCAGTGCTATTTATTGTTTATTTGAGAGGGACAGGAACTTTAGATTCATCTTACTTTACTAGTTCCAGCTTGCTTATCAGAAATTTTTCTTAATAGCTATTCATTGTAATGACTTGTGCTATTATATTTTATCTGTTGTTTAGAGTTTTTAATAGCAGTATCTTTACTTCTTCATTATTTGAATATGGAAAATGTAAGTAAGGTAGAGTATCCCCTTGATGCCAAATCGCATCTTTACTCACAGCTGCAGTGGTGAGCTGCCCTCTCCTGGTCATCTGTGCCATCTAGAACTCCCAGTGGGTCCTAGGAGAATCAGTTTTTTGCCAAATCAGTATTTTAATTGTGTCTTTGATACAATATTATCTTGTTTTGTGACTCTGCAGCTTTGTAAAACTCTGCTGTAGTTTCTTTTCTCTCTCAGAAAAAGACATTGTTGACAGAAAAGATGGGGCCATCTTCTCTCTCCCACATGTTCTTGTGGACTTTCTTCCTACCGTAGATTTTTGCCTGTTCAGTCTTAATGGGCTGAACAGGCAAACACTATGCTGTTTCTTTCTTAACTAAATTCTTAAGATTTACTTTGAAGATGTTCTTTAGTATGTTCATCTCTCCTTAGGAAAAAAGATTTTCAAAAGTACTTAAATACCTGGATTAACCAAGATGATCTTTTCATGGAAGATATTTCTTACATATTTTCTTAAAAATTGGCATCAGAATTTCCTTAATCCATTTAATAATTTCATGTTGGAAATGATTTTACAAAAGATTCTTATTAAAACCAGTGCTTCTGTTCTTAATTTCTCATTCTAGATTTTTTTGTGATTTATTTCTTATAAGCCCATCCATACTTATTTTACTCTCCAGGCTTGTAAATCTATGGGATTAGCATCAACTTTGGTGCTCACCTAACTATAATACCAGAATAGTGAACAGAACATATTTTAGCATTTCAGTCCCTTGTTGAAAAATAGCTGTTTATTCCTGCCTTAGTTTTTGATTTACCAGATCTTTCTATATACTCTTTTATTTCATATTTTCAAAAGATAAAGCAAAAAATGTTCTGGTTTTTATTATATTTCTTAGTTAAATTTATAGCTTGTTATTAGTGGATATTTTTGTGTAAGACTTTTTATGACATGTTATTTCTAAAATTCATATATACTTTCATAGCTCAGTATATATTAATCTTTAATAAGGAAACATATCATATATCCTTCTAAAAATCCTACAGTTAAGATCAAAAGATTAGAGATGAAAGTCTTTAAACCTTTTCATTTACTAATTACTTTATGTTTCAGATCATTTTATGTCATCTTTTTTGCTTGACCAATTCCATTGTGTAATATAAACACACATTTGGAGAAGACTGTAGGTACAAAGATTAATTGGGATATTTGAAGATTCCTTCAGGAGTTAGCTAGAATTTGTCTCCATTTTCAAGTATGAACAAAAAAGTTTAGCCAGTTAAAAGAGATTTTAAGACCCTAATCCATACTTTAAAATAATTTTTAAAAGCAGATTATCTGAAAGAGTAACATATAAATTTAGAAAGTTTGAAAATCTAGTCAAAATTGTAGGAAGTAGTTATTCAAAGTTAGGAGCAGATCATATACCATCTCATTTCCCAACTAGTCTGTGTTGTCTTAGTAAAGATTTATACATAGTTAGGCCTTCACTGGTGGCTCAGATGATAAAGAATATGCCTGCAATGCAGGAGACCTGGGTTCGATCCCTGGGTTGGGAAGATCCCCTGGAGAAGGAAAAGGCTACCCACTCCAGTACTTTGTCCTGGAGAATTCCATGGACTGTATAGTCCATGGAGTCGCAGAGTCAGACACAACTAAGCGACTTTCACTTTATTCATGGTTAAGACCTGATATGAGCTTGGTGACCATGGAAAAATGTGAGCCCAAGATTCTTTAGTTGATATTAAAAATCTCAAACCTTATAAAATTCCTATTTGTCTTCAATGGTGAAATCATTTAAATGTTTCAACACCTGATTTTGAGCCCCTGCTGTGTTACTTACTAGTTTTGTGACAAACTTGTTAAGTTCCTTCTATAAAGTAGAAAAAATAGAAAATACTGATCTCCTTAATGGATGCATATGAAAGTTGGAGTATTAAAAGCATTTTGTAACTGTTCAGTGGCACAAAAATGTAAAATGGTATTACTTGTAAAGATAAAAATGTACTTAAAAAATTTTTTTTATCTATGCTTGCTGATGCTTAGGATCCCTTAGGAAAGCCTGCTGTTTTCTTTAGACCTCTCCGTGACAGTTAGTCTTGAACTCTCATCAGAGAAGAAGAAATTGCCTGTGAAAAAGGCTGTTAAAAGACATGTTTGAAGTATAAAACCAGGCTCTTCTAATGTTTGTTAAGTTTTAACAAAATAAGCTTTGATTTGTGTATTCCCACATTTGAGTTTGTGTTTCTGAATTGTGTATGGCAGTGTAGGGTATAGGAATAGGATAAATTTGGTAGCCTAGGAAACCTGTATCCCATCAGGAGAGAAAACAGATGTTCTTCCTCCTGGTAAAGAACTGCAGCCATCCATTTATCAATTATGAGTCTTCCCTAGGTGATACCCTTGAGAAAGGAGCCTTTCAGCAGACAGAATTAAGAAACATATGACACTTCTTTTTTTTTTAACTATAGGAGACTGAATCTTCTTTTATTTGGCTTCTGCTTTTCATGCCCTCAGTTTTAAAAAGGTAGGTAAAGTGTTCAGTTTGAATCATATGACTACTTCACAGGACTAAATTATTTACTTCTTAAGATCAGAGTAGAAGACATTGCCAAAGATCCCAAAAGAATGTTCCCCATTCCCCCGACCCCCAATTCAATTCACCTTTGTTGTTTCTAGGTATGTTTTTACTTATTGTTTTCTAATTTCATTTTTAATGAAATGGTGTTATTCAAGTCTTGTATATGTTTCTCTGGAAAAGGCCAAATCCTACAGATTCTACTTAGATAATGCCCTGCGTCTTTTACCTTCCCCATGCTACTGCTGTGGTAGACTATTACAATGATAATCTGTTGCTTTGCTACTCTTAAGTTCTTTCCACATTGCTATTGGACTGACCTTCCTATGGTAGAGATATCATCATGGCTTTCTTGTTTCAAAGACTTTCAGTGGCTCCTCGTTGCCTAGAAATTAAATATAACCTGTTCAGCCTGGAATTTAAGCCTCTCAGTGATTTGACTCTAGTCTGTTTTTCCAGTCTGTATGCTAGAGCACTCTTCCATGAGCCAAACTGTTTCTTCCATATTTCTCTACCTCTTTGCTTGTCTTCAAATCAATCTCTTTCTGGGACTCTGTCTTTCTCTCACCCGCTCCCAAATCTCATGCCACTTTGATATCTTGAAAGTGAGACTTTAGAAGAAAAGAGTCGGAACTGTTGTTTTCTACAGCAATATGATAAAAAATAAGACCTTAATTCCTTTTTTTAAACTGAAAAGATTCAACCTATTTCATTTATATAGTTCATCCAAGAAAATAGGAATGATCTTCCCAAATGCTTAATATGTGAAGTTTCTTTTATTTAAGAAGATTTTGGTGGGGCGGCGGGGCCGCAGGGATTACATGTCAGAATGTACTTTAATGAGGGGAAATCAGAGTGTTTTTGTAAGTTTAATTATAGATTGATAGAAAAAATAGAAAACCACAGATGAACAATTCTTCAGTTCAGTTCAGTCGCTCAGTCGTGTCCGACTCTTTGCGACCCCATGAATCGCAGCACAGCAGGCCTCCCTGTCCATCACCAACTCCCGGAGTTCACTCAGACTCGGGTCCATCAAGTCAGTGATGCCATCCAGCCTTCTCATCCTCTGTCGTCCCCTTCTTTTCCTGCCCCCAATCCCTCCCAGCATCAGAGTCTTTTCCAATGAGTCAATTCTTCGCATGAGGTGGCCAAAGTACTGGAGTTTCAGCTTTAGCATCATTCCTTCCAAAGAACACACAGGGCTGATCTCCTTCAGAATGGACTGGTTGGATCTCCTTGCAGTCCAAGGGACTCTCAGGAGTCTTCTTCAACACCACAGTTCAAAAGCATCAATTCTTCGGCGCTCAGCTTTCTTCACAGTCCAACTCTCACATCCATACATGAATACTGGAACAATTCTTAGGTATAGCATATATTAGAAACTATATTCCCCAAATTATGATTAACATTGAGCAACTTAAATTCACCATCTTACAAAGGAGAATTTGTAGATTCCAAATAATAGAATTAGAAAACTTTGAGTATGATATGGGTAGATTATCTTTCCTATTACATGAAATGAAATAAAACTGCTAAACAATGTATGCATTTTCTAAAGGCAGATTTTGCCCTCTGTGCTGCTTAGGTATCATAATAGAAATGATTGATGCCATTACCTTGCATCCAAAGCAAAATTCATAGTCCATCAAGGCTCTAGGAGGTACCATTGCCTTGTAATTTATATAAATATTTGTAGAGCAGCATATACCTTGTTGAGACAGGAAGATCTTTCAGCTTAAATTAGGGTGTGTGAACTAATAAGGATCTATGTCTTCTTACATTTGGGAACCCTTTCTTTGGAAAGAAAGATAGTTCTAAACCTTAGCGCGTCTACATACAACATTTTCGATGACACCGTTAGCCAAAGGAACCATTGAGTATTCCAAGATGGCCACCAAAGCTCAAACTGGAATAAAAAAGAATACCTAGCCAAACACATATTCTGCAGATGTTTACAGTTCTCACTAAAGAGAGGAGAAAATCCTCCTTCAAAAACCTGAGAACAGTAATCCGGCATTGGGAAATTGGGAGTCCACGACCACCTTCTTTCCCATTTTGGTGGGCTTCTGTGTATGTATTTTATACATATATATATATATAATGTAATTTTTTAACTTTTTGTTTTTAAATACATTGGACTTAAACCAAAAATTTCTATATACCTTTCACCCAGCTTCCCAATTTGCTGGTGTCTTATTCATCTCCATAGTACTCAGTTCACATAATCAGAAAATTAACAGTGATATAATACTGTATACTGAGATAATAATATCAGATTTTATTCATTCAAATGTCATTCATTCTATAACTTCCATTCTTTTTCCAAGCCTGGATGAATCCAGAATCCAGGGTTATATTTACTTATTGTAACTTCATGGTTTTCTTTAGTCTGGCACAGTTTTATTCTTTGTTTAATAAACTTGCCACTTTTAAGAGTACCAGCCAGTTATTTTGTAAAATGTCTTTCAGTTTAGGTTTGTCTTATGTTTCCTCATGTTGTAATTTCAGCTGTGGTTCTTTGGCAGGAATGCTATGGGACACAATAATGTCCTTCTTGGAAGCATACAAATAAGATATTTATACCCTTATTTCACACAAAAAAATTTTAATATCAACAAACGGAAATCTTAAAAATCAGTACATATTTTTAAAGGGTATCCTGAGAACTCTAGGAATATGTAATTGTGTTTCTGAGAAATCAAATTATGATACAGGTAGTGTATTTGATTTTACTGCTTTCTGGTCATGAAAGAGTTATCTATCATTTTGTTTTCTATAACAAAGGTAGTGGAAATTTTCCTATTTGTTACTCAGAAGATATGATAGGAATATATTGGAAAATAAAATTTGTACTTAATAACAGGTAAGATCTTGGTTGGAGAGGGACATCATCTCATTTTTAAAAATGGTTTCATTTACTTTCTTCTTGAAGATGATTTCCTCTCTGGTCACTATTAGCCCGCGTCTTTCCTTCTTTCAACCTTGTTAACTTTTCCTGTAGGGGAGTATCATTCATTTAGTTTTCTTCATGTGTTGGTTTTGTCATTATCATTTCATGTGTGCTATTTGTGCCCCAACTTAATTGTAAGTTCCTCAGAGGAGAAACTGTGTTTACTTTTTGTTCCCCACAGGGCTTAGCACAGCAAACTCTTCGTGAATATTTTTAAAAAACTGTTAGCATCTCTAAAGTGCTCTCAGAACTAACAGGCTACTATTACAAAATAATGAAAGCTTACTGATAAACCGTATTTATCTATCAAGTTTTTGTTTGTGGAGAAACAGAAAGTAGTAAACTTCAAAAATCATAAATGCCCTCTTGAGTCCTGTCCTCCTCCCATTAGAAAATCAGCAGAATTTCTGCTACTTCAAAGGATTAATCCTGTTCTCATGAAACTCCATAGTTGTCACTGTAGCATCACTGTCAGTACCCTATTTATTTGGTTTTTAAGCAAATATGTTGTGTACTAACTGTGTGCTAGATTGGGTATACAAAATGGCCAAACTGTTCTAGAAGAAAGAGAAAAGAGTGCTGAGAATGTGCAATGAAGATCCTAACCAAGTGTGGGGTCCAAGGAACTGTTTCCTGGATATTTAAGCTGAAATCCAAAAGATGAGTAAGAATCAGTTATTTGAAATAGTAGTATGAAAATTGTTTTGAGCAAAGGAAATAGCATGTGCAAAGGCCCTCTCACGAATAATGGTTGGTTTGCTGTCCTGAAGAAGGGCCAGTGTGGCTCAAGGGCAAAGTGTGAGATGAGACTGGAAAAGTAAGATCAGAAATTGCAGACATTTTAGGCCATGTTAAGGTTCTTGGTCTTTATTTTTAAAGCATTTGGAAACTGCTGAAGTGTGTAAATCGGGTTATGGGATCAGATTTGCATTTTGAAAAGATCTCTAAGCTGCAGGATGTAAATTTGGTCAGAAGGCATTCCAGGAATGAAATGTTGCTAACTTTGGTTAGTGAGATGGCACTGGAGAGAAAGAATTCAATTTGATACAGTTTTAGAAATAAAAATAACAGAACTTGGTGAAGAATTCTATATGGAAGCTGAGGGAGAGGAAGACAAGGAAAACAACATCCAGGTTTCTGATTTGTACACTGCATATATGGGCGCACCATGTACTAAGAAACACTGAGAAGGAATGTCTTAGAAACAGTAGTCTAAAGACAGCATGAGAAAAGATTGTGAAGCATGTCATTGGTGGTTTTTCTATATCGAATGTTGAAATGATCTTTTAGATAATTAGGCTAAATAAACTATTAAAATTAAAGTGTGATATTGTATTACAGTTAAGTTTTAAAGGGACCTTATCTTTTAGAGATAGTATGCTGAAATTTTTACAGATGAAATGATGTCTGGGATTTGCTTAACAATAATTCATTAGGGAAGCAGGGGAACTGGTTAGCGTAATAGATAAAATAAGATTGGTCATGACTTAATAGATCACTGAAACTGCTTCCATGGGGCTTCTTTATACTGTTTTCTCAACATTTGTATGCTGGAAAATGTCCAAAATAGTGAATGAGTAAGAAAGAGCACATACAAGCATAATACAGTAGAAAAAAAAAAATCTTTAATGAGGCCTTTAATGTATCTCATGTATCAGAAGTTCTAAGGGAGAAACAGAAATTTAAAAGTTTATTCCCATTATTTACCTTTTACTTTCTTAAGTTTCTGCTAGGTTTGGTGATTTGACCTAGTAAACAGAATTTATACTTTCAGATAGCCAACAAGTTGACTTTTTAATCCTCTCTCAATCATTTGATCTTACTGTGCAAATTATGTTGAATTCAGTTTCATCATTCTTGTTAGTTTGGAGGTGGGGAAGAAACCCTTTCTAAAAGTTATGAAATACATACATAAAACATGAAAGGAAAAGTATGAGTGAATATTTATGTAGCCATCACTCAGGTCAAGAAATAGGACTTTGACAATACCCCTGAAGCATGGCCCTTTTTATCATACTGTTACGTCTTCCCTCCCCCACACATATATTCATTACTTTAATGTTTCTAGTAATCACTTCCTTGCTTTTTGTTTTTAAACCTTTTTTAGTGATGTAGTTTATTCTCGCTCCATGCATTCTTCATACTTTTACTATATATTTGTGTGTGTGTGTGTTAGTTGCTCAGTCGTATCCAACTCTTTGCAACCCCATAGACTGCAGCCCTCCAGGCTCCTCTGCCCATGGGATTCTCCAAGCAAGAATACTGGAGTGGATTGCCATTTCCTTCTCTAGGGGATCTTCCTGACCCAGGGATTGAACCTGAGTCTCCTGCATTGCAGGCAGATTCTTTACTGTCTGAGCAACCTGTATATTACTTTGCATGTTTTCAAACTTGATGTAATTGGTACTATCCTATAAGAATACTTCTGAACTACTCTTTAGTCAGCATTATAATCGTAAGATGCATTCATGTTGATAAATGTGGCCCTAGGTCATTTTTAACTGCCATATAATATTCTGTTATATGAGTGTACCACTAATACATCCATTTTGTTACTGATGAACAGTTAGATTGTTGGAAATTTTTGCAGTTACCAATGAAGTTGTTATGGATATTCTTATACATATCTCTTGGTACACATATATAATAGTTTCTCCCTGAACTCCTAAGTGTGTAGCTAGAAGTAGAATTACTGAGTCATGGGGTGGTCTTCAGCTTTACTAGATTTTGCAAAGAACCCCTACAGGCATGATTGTGCGAGTCCTTCTTCACCTCTGTCCTGGTCATATTTGGGATGTCGAAATTTTCTGTTTTGTGGTTGTATCTCATAGTTTAGATTGTGGATTCTCTGATTATTAATGAGGCTGAGCATCATTTCGTATGTTTATTGGATCTTGCATCATTCTTCCATGTTTCCTCTGTTAATTTCCTGTTTCTATCTTTTGCCAACTTTTTCCCTATGTGTTGTCTTTTTTTTCCCTTAATGATTTATAGAAATTTTTATATTTTCTGGATATGAACCCTTTGTCAGCTATATGCATTACTAACATTTCCTCCCAGTCTATGGCTTCTTTTTATTTTTCTTAATGATATCTTTAGGAAAAAAAAAAAGCATCACTTTTTCTTTAGAAGTAATTTCTAATTTATAAAAAGTTACAAAAATAAAAATAGCATAATACAAAGAATACCTCTATACCCATTATCCAGGTTCAATTATTTATATTTTCCTCCAATTATTTTATTAATCACACTGTCTATATGTTTATCTATATATCTATGTATTGTGTGTATATGTATATTCTGAACCTTTTGTAAGTTAAATATATCATGTCTGTTCTTTTACCCCTGAATACTTCAGTGTATATTTCCTAAGAATGGAGATCTTCTCTTATGTAACCATAGTGCAGCTGTCAACTTCATAAATTTGTATTGGTACAATTTTATCTAAACTACCATCTATATATCATTTGTTAGTGATGTATGTCTTTTGGTATGTAAAAGTTTTAAATTTCAGTGTAGTTATTTTATCAGTCTTTTCCTTAATAGTCTGTTCTTTAAAAATCCTTCCCATTTCTTAGGTTTTAAAATATATATTTTTTATTCTTACACAATTAAAAAAATTTTGCTTTCCATATTTAGGATTTTAATCCACTTGGAATTTTTTTTGTATATGCCAAGAAATGAATTTTGTATATGGTGAGAGATAAATTTCAATTTTCTTTTTTCCCATTATCTTAGCACCGTTTATGGAATAACCTTGGTTCCCCATGCAATGACACTAGTGTCATATATCAAGTTTACGAATGCAAGTCTTACCTATCCATTCATGTACCTGAAACCCACTGTCTTAAGTATTAGAACGTTATATTAATAATTAATAACTAGGGAAGCAGGTCTCTCCAGCATGTTCTTCTCAAATTTAACATCTACTTTGATGAATGGTTATACAGCAACTCATGTCATCATCACTTCAACAAAATATAGGATATTACTAACACAGTGAAGCCCTTAGTATCCCCCTCCCTGATCATAACCTTTGCCTTCTTCCAAAAGATTGCCTGACTTTAGAGAGAATACTTTCCTTGATTTTCTTTACAGTTTTATCACTGCTATAGTCCCTGAACTATTATCTGGATTTGCCTGTTTTTGGAGGTTTGTATTCATGGACTTATAGGATGTATATTTTGTACATATCTGCCTTCCTTTATATAACATTATGTAGCTGTGGTTCATTTTGTTGGTTGTCAGTTGATGCAAGATATGTCATTTTATGACCATACCAGAGTTTTATCCATCTCCTGTAAATGGACGTTTTGTCTGTTGCTAACAATATTGCCCCTAATGTGCATGTCTTGCGTTTCTTTCAGGAATATACCTAGGACTAGAATTGTTTTATTCTACGGTATGCATATCCTCCACTTTAATAGATAATGACAAACATTTTTTCCAAAGTGGTTGTATCTGTTTACATTCTAACCAAGAGATTATGAGAGTTCCTATAGTCTGTATCCTTGCCAACACTAAAGATTGTTAGTGTTCTCATGTTTGTTGGTATTTAGATCCCTTGTTTGTGGAAGGGTTTTTTAAATTTTTTTTGGTAAGTCTTTCTCAGTTCAGTTCAGTTGCTCAGTCGTGTCCGACTCTTTGTGACCCCATGGACTGAAGCACGCCAGGCTTTCCTATCCATTACCAACTCCCAGAGTTTACTCAAACTCATATCCATTGAGTCAGTGATGCCATCCAACCATCTCATCCTCTGTCATCCCCTTCTCCTCCTGCCTTCAGTCTTTCCCAGCATCAGGGTCTTTTCAAATGAGTCAGCTCTCTGCATCAGGTGGCCACTGGAGTTTCAGCTTCAGCATCAGTCCTTCCAATGAATATTCAGGGCTGATTTCCTTTAGGATGCACTGGTTGGATCTCCCTGAAGTCCAGGGGACTGTAAAGAGTGTTCTCCAACACCACAGTTCAAAAGCATCAGTTCTTCAGTGCTCAGCTTTCTTTATAGTCCAACTCTCACATCCATACATGACTACTGGAAAAACCACAGCCTTAACTAGATGGACCTTTGTTGGCAAAGTAATGTCTCTGCTTTTTAATATGCTGTCTAGGTTGGTCATAGCTTTACTTCCAAGGAGTAAGAGTCTTTTAATTTTATGGCTGCAGTCACCATTTGCAGTGATTTTGGAGCCCAAAAAAGTAAAGTGTGCCACTGTTTCCGCTGTTTCCCTATCTATTTGCCATGAAGTGATGGGACCGGATGCCATGATGTTAGTTTTCTGAATGTTGATCTTTAAGCCAACTTTTTCACTCTCCTCTTTCACTTTCATTGAGTCTTTTGTTAGTTTTCCTATTTTTTTGTCCTGACTTACAGGGGTTTATTATAATATCTGGATGTGAATCCTTTATATGTTGGACAGATATCTCCTGCCAGTCTGTGGTTTGCCTTTTTACTCTCTTAATAGAATGTTTTGTTTTTTGATGAATAGAAGTGCTTAATTTCGGTATAGTCAGAACTTATCAAATTTTAATTCATGCTCTATTCCGTACCTACTGTGTGACCTTGGCCAGCTTTGAGCTTTAGTTTACATATCTGTAAATAGTTGGTAATAATATCCATGTCATAGGGTAATTGAGAAGATTAAATGAGATAAAGCACTTATTATAGAGCTTTTCACCTAGCAGTGCCTCAATAGATGGTAATTGCCTTCCTCATCATTTAGGGTGTTCATTTTCATACTGTCTTTTGGGAAATTGGGTGGTATTCATGAGCTATTTGCAAATGAATGTTTTGAAAATTAGAATCTCATAGAATTATCCCAGGAATTTAGAAGGTGGCCTAAAATAGTAAATCATAATTAATTTGCCCAGAGAACTAAAATGTAACATTTTCTCTGATGAAAAGGATTTATATTCAGTATGGGACCCCTGAATAATAAAACTCGTGACTGGAGTTATCCAGAAAACAAGAAGCTATGGTTTAAAACAATCTAAACCCTATAAATAATGCATCAAATTTGGAAACTAGGGGTAGATTTATTTGCCTCCAAGAAGAGAGCCAGGTCTCTTAAATGATGAGAAATTGCTAATCACGCCAACCCAAAGTACCCTCCTCCTTCTTGGAATTTTCTGATGCTTATTGATAATTATCACTTTGACCTATTTCCTCATCCATTCATTCAACAAATATTTATAGAACACCCCTTATTATGTGACAAGGCCTTTGCTAGGGGAAAGGGACAGAGCAGTAAAGAATATAAACTCAATCCTTACCTGAATAAAGCTAAGGAAAAAAAGATTAAAAAGAATATTGCAACACCATGCTAAAAAAGCAGTTTCATAGTTCTGCTTCCGGTAATGGCAGAACTGTTGATAATGGACCAACCTCCCCATAGATAATTATACTCCGGACAAAATACTATAGTATGAATGTTTATATATATAATACAGTCCTTACACACATTCATCCCTTTAAAGCATACCTTAATACTTAAAAACATAAAATATCTAAAGGTACTGGAGACCAACCAAAAGCAGGTAGAAACTGATAGGGAGTCAACATTTGGGGTAAAGGAACAGCATTGGGTGAGTTTCCTGTTTTTATGGATTTTTGCCTGAGGGCAGTCACTAATTGGTATAGCATGGGAGTGGCTAGAACTTTTGAAAGAAATCCAGTCTTACTGATATTGGGAATCAGAAGAGAGAGGCTTCTAGAGCAGCTGGACCATGAAGGGGAATTCACAGAGGGGAAAGCCCAAATTATGCATATAAATCTTTGCCAAATTTTTGATCCTTGAACAGCTCTCTTCAAGGGAACCGAACAGAATCCATAGTCTACAAAGTATCATTCACAAGGTTCAGGATACCATCCAAAATCACCAGACAAATGGAGAAACTGAAGAATTTCATGCATACTTCAGTTCAGTCGTTCAGTCGTGTCTGACTCTTTGCGACCCCATGAACTGCAGCACGCCAGGCCTCTCTGTCCATCACCAACTCCTGGAGTCCACCGAAACCCATGTCCTTTGAGTTGGTGATGCCATCCAACCATCTCATCCTCTGTCGTCCCCTTCTCCTCCTGCCCTCAACCTTTCCCAGCATCAGAGTCTTTTCCAATGAGTCTGCTCTTCGCATCAGGTGGCCAAAGTATTGGAGTTTCAACTTCCACATCAGTGCTTCCAATGAACACCCAGGACCCATCTCCTTTAGGATGGACTGGTGGGATCTCCTTGCAGTCCATGGGACTCTCAAGAGTCTTCTCCAACACTGCAGTTCAAAAGCATCAATTCTTCAGCGCTCAGCTTTCTTTATAGTCCAACTCTCACATCCATACATGATCACTAGAAAAACCATAGCCTTGGCTAGACAGACCTTTGTTGGCAAAGTGATATCTCTGCTTTTTAATATGCTGTCTAGGTTGGTCATAATTTTCCTTCCAAGGAGCAAGCGTCTTTTAGTTTCATGGCTGCAGTGACCATCTGCAGTGAGCCCAGAAAAATAAAGTCAGCCACTATTTCGCCATCTATTTGCCATGAAGTGTTGGGACCGGATGCCATGATCTTAGTTTTCTGAATGTTAAGCTTTAAGCCAGCTTTTTTACTCTCTTCTTTCACTTTCATCAAGAAGCCCTTTAGTTCTTCTTCACTTTCTGCCATAAGGGTGGTGTCATCTGCATATCTGAGGTTATTGATATTTCTCCCAGCAATCTTGATTCCAGCTTGTGCTTCTTCCAGCCCAGCGTTTCTCATGGTGCACTCTGCATATAAGTTACATAAGCAGGGTGACAATATATAGCCTTGACATACTCCTTTTCCTATTTGGAACCAGTCTGTTGTTCCATGCATACTTAAGTAAAGGCAATTAATGAACACTGACTCTGGGATGACCCAAGTGTTGAAATTAGCAGACAGAGATTTTAAAGAAGTCATATTGATTGTGTTCAAGGATGTTAGATACATTATCTGACATACAGAAGTTAACTGGATGAGCTTAATAACAGATTGAAAATGTCAATGAACTTGAAGACCAAAATTATCTAGTCTGTAAAACAGAGACAAAAAATATTCTGAAAATAAATTTTAAAAAGCAGAACCTGAGGGAATTATGAAACAATAAAAGATTAAAAACAATATAAAAAGTGTCATTGCTGTCTCAGAAGGAAAGAAGAATGAAAATGGGCAGAAAATATATATAATGGGAAAGAACTCCCTAAATTGGTGAAAAATAAAATTGAATATGTTCAAGAGACAAATTGTTAAAAACCAAACATGAGAAATTTTTATAAATACAGGGATGATAAAAGATGTAACATGCTTAAAGTAAGCACGTGAAAATTGTAGTGGTCATATTAATACCAGATAAGTAGACTTCTGAAACAAAGAGTAGTATTAGAGAAAAAGACATTTCAGGAAAATTAGAGGATCAAGTCATCAGGAAAGGCACAAAAATCAAACAAATCTTCAAAATAGATACAGCAAAATTTGACAGGATTAAAGGGAGTAAGAGAAGTCCACCGTCATAATCAGATATATTGATACCTATCCCATTTCTCAGTAATTGATCGAAATGCTAGATTAAGAATAAGGATATAACACAATGTTGTAAATCAACTACACTCCATCAAAAAAGGATAAGGACATAGTTCAGAATGATACTATCACCCACCTTGATCTAATGGGCACATATAGACCACAAAACCCAGTAGCAGAATATGCATTCTTTTCCAGAGTTGATAGAACATTCTAAGAAGTTATTTAAATGCTTGCTTTTGCTGTGTTATTTCTATACCACCACTGCCACCAGCTGCTTCCATCTTATCCACCTTTAATCCCATCCCACCCCTGGCTCATAAATCTTACTTGAGTTCTCTTGAATTTTTATCACCTGTTTATTTGGACGTTATGATCCAGACTGCCGAAGTATTGTTACTTTTCTATCAGTCTATTAATTCATTCAGTCTGCTGTGTGGAATCTTCTTAACCATGGAGTGTTATCTCCCATGGATTCCTGCCATTTTAACATACTTTTTAATCTTGGTGTTTCTTAGAATAACTTTTATATTGTTTTATTTTTGTTTTTAGTGTTTCTGATGGGTTCATTTATGAGCATTTACCATTAGAATGCTGTCGTAAAACCAAAGAACAGAGCAGACTTATATTTTTGTTTTTCTGTGTGTTAGTTGCTCAGTTATGTCTGACTCTTTGTGACCCCAATTGGCAAAATCCAAATAAATCTAAATTTGATGACACTGCTGTATAACTGTTTTTCTCCTGATTTTTTATATTTGTATTAAAGTTATGTAAGAGAATGTGTATGCTCCATCATGTCCGACTCCTTATGACCCCATGGACTGTAGCCCGCCAGGCTCCTCTGTCCATGGGGATTCTCCAGGCAAGAATACTGGAGTGGGTTGCCATTTCCTTCTCCAGGGGATGTTCCTGATGTAGGGATCAAATCTGGTCTCCTGCATTGCAGGCAGATTCTTTACCAGTGAGCCACCAGGGTTCATTTCAGAGCATTTTCCATTAGAAATGCTGTTGTAAAAACAAAGAACAGAGCAGACTTGTATTTTTGTTTCTGTAGAGAACAGTAACTACAGACTGTTACACAGAGTACGGAGGGCTTTACTTATATATGATGTCAAGCTGGTAGGTAAAGAGTCTGCCTGCAGTGCTGGAGACCTGGGTTCAATCCCTGGGTTGGAAAGATCTGGAGAAGGGAAAGGTTACCAACTCCAGTATTCTGACCTGGAGAATTCCAGGGACTACATAGTCCATGGGGTTGCAAAGAGTCGGACACGACTGACTGACTTTCACTTTCACTTTTTTTTTTCAGAAAAAACTGGTAAAATATCCTCTAGGTATTTGTTGACTTATTTATTCATTGATTCAGTCATGCTGTTCTGGGTCTTTGCTGCAGCACGTGAGCTGCACTAGTTGCCCCACAGCATGTAACTTTGTAGTTCCCCAGCCAGGGATTGAACCTGTGTCCCCTGCATTGGAAGGCAGATTCTTAACCTCTGGACCACCAGAGAAGTCCTCCTATAGGCCTTTAAATATATCTCTTACCACATGTAATTGTACTTAATCTCACATAGACATTTAGTGATGATTACCCCTCAGTTCCCAGTAACCGATCTACTTATCTAGCTGTTTCTGTTTCCTAGGCTAAGAATGCTAAGAGAACTCTTTGACAAAAGAGACGAATTATGATTTCTTTTTGTTATTAAAATGTGCAAATATAAGTAAATGTTCTTTAATAGTCTGTATTTAAAGTCTTGCTTTGTAATAAAGACATCCACTTTGTCTTTAATCCAGTATTTCTTAAGGTCACAGGGTTCCACTTTCCTTCCACGTTTTAAGTCTCTCTCTTCTGTCTTAACCCTTTTGAGCAAGATGTGCGATAACCATCTTATTTCCAGTCTCTTCTGAATGAATTGTGATATTATGAGCATCAGCTGCACTTTCAGGAGCAGACAACTTGTTAGTAAAACAAGAACATATTTTCCAATTTCTCCATCAAAAATCGGTAAAACATTGTTTGATGGGTATAGAGTTTCACTTTTGCAAGATTAAAAAAGTTCTGGAGATGGGTAGTGGTGATGGTTGCACAATAATATGTACTTAATGTCTACTGTACACTTAGAAATGGCTAAGATGGTAAATATTACGTTGTATTTTATCACCCCGAAAATGTTTTCAAAAAAAGATCGTAAGAAAATTTAAGCAAGAAGGCCTTGAGTCATGACGTTAGTCCCAGAGGCAAAGTGTATCCTGCTATCGTTTTTAATAGCTGTGCTGTTTATAGCTAATGATAGGAATTGTACATGATAATATGTATAAAAAGTATTGTTAGAACAATGCTTTTTCTGTTCCATGAGGTTCAGAAATCATTTGCAAGAAATGAAGACTAGGTAGCCAGTGTATGTATATCCTCCCCATCCTAAAATTTGTATTTTTTAAAAGTATTTTTATAATTTTATATGTCTATATATATATAAATTCTGAATTATCTTAATTTCTGGGGAAACAAATTTTATGTTGTTTTCTTTGTTTTTATTCCTCACCACAAGATTTCACATTTAAATCTTACTGTAGCTTTTCCAAATACTCCCATTGTTTGAAAACAGAGAACTTTATAATGGAAAAATGGTCTCCTTTTTTTGCCCTTACCCACTTGAATTTTTATTTTAAAACAACAAAATTTAATAAGAAGCTGATTTATTCTATCCCTGCTTTCCCCTTCTCCCCATTATACTACTTTATTCTTGAGTTACTTTTTCGTTGTTTTAAAAAAATTGAGGATTCAAACTTTGTTATAGGCACCTCAGTCAAATTGTAGGGTAATGGTGATATGAAAAAATAACTGATTCATAAAATTATCAGAAGGGGAATTTTTCAAGTTTATTAAACAGAAAAAGGACAGTTGGTTTGGTTTAGTCATCAAAATAAATTGTGACCTACTGATCTCCAAGTCCTATATTGTGCTCAGATTTTCCATTGGGAATGAAACATTCCACTGTCCCTTTTTACTGTTTAACTTAAGCTGCAGTGAACACTAGGAGAATGGCCCTGTGGCTGAGCTGCTTATTTTTTTTTTTTTAATCTATTCATTTTATACTTTCAGACAGATTTTTCCCCGGGGTGAAACAAAGGTTAACTGAAATTTCCTCTGTTGTGTACCTGAACGAATCAGCAGTTTGAGAAGGAAATCCCATTGATGGGCCAAGAGAGTGACAGGCTCTATTTAAAAAATTCCCCCGACTGTGTGGTAGACCAGCCATGCCATGAATTTAACTGTTCCTGTGGTCCCCATACTTGTACCCACCAAAAAAAACAGAGAGAGAGAAAGCGACTTTGTTCTGCAAACGTAGCCCTAAGCTTTGAAAACCACGAGCCATTGAGTTTTGTGAATTCAAGTTAGAAAGCAACAGAGGCCAAGACTCTAGGGGAACAATATCTGAAAGGGAGTACACAAAAACAGGTAGAAACTGTTTAACTGTTTCCTCTGTGTGTATACAGATTTATGTGTGTTTATACACACACTCCAAAAAACCTATGCCTTCTCATTTTATGTAGCTAGTCCTAATTATATGTAAGCAATGATGTTTGTTAAGTTTTGAAATCTGCTAAATTTCTGTTTATATATATATATAGCTTTTTTACTTCATTAAAGTATTTTGGTTTTAACAGGACATATATGTTTTGGAAATGAAAGTAAACACAGTATATGTTTAAATGGTTAAAAAAAACTGGACCTTTACTAACCTCTGCAGGAGCTTTGCTGTCAGAGCCAGCTCATGTATTTTGTATTTTTCCTGTTTAAGGGAAGCTGCTTTAAATATGAAAAGATGGTATCTTAAATTGGATTAAACATCCTTAATTCATGTGTATTTAATCTCAGGACTTGTGAGTCTTGTTGAAAATCCCACTTTAACCCTGCCTAGTAGGCCTCAATAGTACATACTGCATAGAGATTATATATAAATAGTATGGTCTTTCTGAGGTGGAGAGTAGTGTGTATTCCCAGGGGGCATGAACTGTATACGTTTCTAACAAATATTTCACATATGTTGCTAATTCGTATTTCTTTTTACAAGTTTAGGATTTAGTTTTAAAGAAGATTTTATTATCAAAACTTTCTTAAGTGTATCCAGCTGTCTAGTGTGGATGGGAATTTATGGAGATTTTGTAAAACACTAGAATTCATAGAGAAAATAATCCAGAGGGATTGGTTTCTGACAAGGACTTTGAGCAAGCAGGTACCATTTGAGTTGGTTCCTGAGAGAGAAAAGTAAGAATTTATTTTAAAAGGTCATTCAGGGGCTAGGTTCATGCTCACAAATGAGAAAATGAAGTTGAGAATTAAAATGATTAACACAAAATTATTCAGTATGTTTGGAAGAACCTAGATTTCAATTCATACCTGATGTTTACATGCACAATAAACTGCTTCTCTTTTATTCTAAGATGGGTACTTTTAAAAGATTATTTCTTTCTTGTCAGTTATACCTCAGTAAATCTGGGAAAAGAATGATTTCTTTCTTTACCTTTTTCTTTTGTTATTTTCTAACTTTTTCTTCTCTCACTGTTTTCTATTCCTTGTCTTTTCTTCTTCTCTTTATTTTTCAGTATTGATCCTACTGCAAGTAGATTGTGGCATTATAAGTTTAGAGCAGATTCTGGGGGAGGATCTGTTCAGATCCTTTGGCCTATAAAAGCAACATTGTTCTTTTTGGCTGTAATTTTTTAAAAATCAAAATCATTCATAGCTAGTTGAGCAAGCTATGAATCAATCAGAGATACTCATTAGTTGATGCTTACATGTAAATAGAAGAGCTAACCAATGCCATGGATAGATCTCAGTTAATTTTTAAAGATCAATAAAACAGATGACATCTTTTTTTAGGGATCACTTGGTTTTTCCAATTTTATTCATTAAATAATATTTATGTCTTTCTACTATGTGCCAGACACCATTAGGGATATAGAGGTACAAGTGGTACTGTGATAAGAAAATGGTTCCTGCCCCCTTACAGACCATAACTGGAAAGCTGGGACATTATTTCTATCAAATTTTATAAAGGACCAGCATTGTTCTTCAGATAATACCATTATTCCTCTCAGAATACAGTCCTGTATTAAAAAGTGGAAGAGTGCAAGTTGTTTTCACGTTGATTGCTATGTGCTACATGATAAAATGATAATATTGTGGGGATTTTGGTAACAATTTTATTACCAAATAAACCAGAGACTCATCATAAAAATAATTTAGGGGATGATAAGAGCATGTTGGTTAAAAGTATGGTTTAGAAGTAAGCCTCTGGTCTACCACTTACAAGTTTTGTGGCACTAGACAAATTATTTAAAAACTCACATAAACCTCACCTTTTTTCATCTGTGTAGTGAAAATAATAATAGCTGCCCCTGTAAGATTGTTGTGAGGGTTAAACTAGGAAAAAAAATGTGTAAAAATGCTTAATACAGCACCTAGCATAGAGTAAGCTCTTTATGTATTAGCTGTTCTTATGTTCTATATTTTTTATTGGAATATTTCTTTACAATGTTGTGTTAGTTTCTTCCTGTACAGTGTCGTGAATCAGCTATATGTATACATATATTCCTCTCCCTCTTGAGCCTCCTTCCCACACCACTATTCCACCCCTCCAGGTCATCACAGAGCACTGAGCTTTTCTGTGTTTTTTAAAAAGGATCTGGATTTTCTTTCTCTGGAAGGGTCTGTTAGTGGAATTTGGAAAGGAACATTCTTTATGTATGGTGCGTGTTTTCTTTGTTGGAGAAAATGCACATTAGCATTTCCTCAAAACTCAAGATGAACATTTGTTTTTAAGTATTATCTATCCTAAAAACAATGGGGAATAAAAGTATTAACAACTAAAATGGGTTTTTAAATTTTGTTTTCTTTTTAATTCAAAGTTTTTTGTAATAATATATACATAATAATATCTCCATAACTTCTTGCTGTTCTCCAGCCATCTCAGTTTTGAGTAATAGTTATTGTAGGTCCATAGGTGAATATTTGTGTTTTGGATTTAAAGACAATTCTGTCAGTAATCTTTCTGAAGCTAAATCAAAACTTGGGTAGCTTATGGGGCTTGTCTTCCATGTGATATCCAAATTCTCCTCCACATACTGAGTCACCTGGTAGTCATTAGATGGTAAAAGTTTTAAAGTAATAAGTTACCATGTTTTAGATGAGTATTTTATAGTCAGACTGCTCACACAGTTGTCTCTGTTTTCTGCCTCGAGTCTCTCTCCTCCACTTCTCTTCAGTTCAGTAGAGTTTTTGCCTCAGTGCTTTATTCAAACTTCTCTTATCAAGATGAACAGTAATTTGCTAATAATTACAAGAGTCAGCTCTCAACCTTTATCTTACCCTATTCTGTCATGGCATTCCCCATAATTGACAGCACCTCTTCTCGGATACATTTTCTTTAGCTGGCTTACAGGAGATTTACTCTTCCTCCCAACAGGTTTCCTCCCACCTCACTGATGACTGCTTCTAAATCCTTGCTCCTTTTTTATTCTTTTCCTATACTCATTCCCTTGGTGCAGTCACCCAATCCTGTCTCCATGCCATAATCAACAAGTTTATATTTCCAGTTCAGGTCTATCAAATTTAAGACTGGTATATCCAGTAGCCTATTCAGTATTATAATTTGGATGTTTAATAAGTATCAAAAATCCAATCTGTTCAAAATGAAATTCATCTTTCCTCATAAGCATCTTCATCTACAGGTTTTAGTTGCATCAACTGTACCCTTTTAGTTGCTTGGAGTAGGAGTCATCCTTGACTCTGGTCTTTTCTTACATTCGCATCCAGTTGATTAGGAAATCTCATTGACTCTACCTTCAGAATATATTCAGAATTCCTTCAGTTCTCAGCACATCTTATGCTGCCATCCTGGTCAGAGGTTATCATCATTACTTGACTGAATTGTTTCAATCGCCACCTAATTGGTCTCCCTACTTCTTTACTTGCCTTCACTTTTTAATCTTAACAGAATGATTCTTTAAATTGTCAGTCAAATCATATCATTCCTCTGCTCAAAATCCTCCATGACTTCCCATGTCACTTAGAATAAAAGCAAGTATCTTTATAAAGCCTGCAAGGCCCTCGTAAACTGGCAACCCTGTACTTCTTTGACCTCACCTCCCCCTACTTTGGGCTTCCCTGGTGGCTCAGACAGTAAAGAGTCTGCCTGCAGTGCGGGAGACCAGGGTTTGATCCCTGGGTCAGGAAGATCCCCTGGAGAAGGCAATGGCACCCCACTCCAGAACTCTTGCCTGGGAAATCCCATGGACGGAGGAGCCTGGTAGGCTACAGTCCATGGGGTTACAAAGAGTCGGACACAACTGAGCGATTTCACTTTCCCCCTGCTTTACTGCTCTAACCACACTGGCCTCCCTGCTGTTCATCAACCACAACCAAGAATATACTTGCTTTAAGGACTGCTTTGTCTGTTCCTACTGCCTGGGATATCCCAGAATTGCATGGCTAATTCCGTGGTCTCCTTTCTTTAGGTTTTTGCTTAAATATCAATGAGATCTATTCTGTCCACCTTATGTAAAATTTAATTTATATCCAATACTACCAATTCCCGTTACCATGCTCTACTTCTTTTTTTCAAAAGCATTTATTACTAACATATATCATTTACTTGTTATGTTTGTTGTTTATTGTTTCTCTACCCTAGAGAGACACTAGAATTTAAGTTTTATGGGGGCAGCAATCTCTATTTTGTTTATTTAGCTCAAGGACCAGAATGGTGCCTCAATATGGTAGTAAATAAGTATTTATTGAATGAATAATGTTTATTATTGTAAGAGTTGAGAATAATGTTTAGTTTAACCCTCAGTATACCAGCAGGTTCATTAGACCTGGCTTTAGTTTGTTTCTTTTATGAGCATTTTTAACTATTTCTGAGAATGTATATTTCATAACTTTTATTCTTTCTTAGAGACTGTCCAGAGAACAGAGAAAAAATTTACTTTTCTTAATAGACTAAAACTCATTCTATCCCAGAATTACTAAATGGGTCCATTGGTTCTTTTTGTAAATCTAAGATACATCATAGAATCCTAGTGATCTTATTTTTTCCATATCTTAAAGCATTTTACTATTTCATCATTCTAAGAATAATTTTATCATACTCATCAATTATTCCAACTATGCATTTTAAAAAAAGTTAAACTAATTAAAAATAGCAGAATGAGGGAATTGCCTAGAATGATTATGTAATAGTGAGATAAATCTTCACTGTTTGATCATCCTTCAGTTTCCTTATTTTGATGCCCAGAGTACTGCATTATCTTTCATGAATGTATAAAAGAAATCTGAAGTTACTTTTTTTTTTTAGCTTTCATTGAACAAAGTTAAAAAAACCCCAGAATTTTACATTTTCTGCCCAAACTGGCAAATAAAAGAAAATTAACAAAGACATTTCACAGTTATTAGATGAATCAGAACATGAACGCAAAGAGACAAGTTGTAGTATCTAGACTTTAATAATGTGATGAACTTGACCTTTTAAATGCAGAAAGGAAATAGAGTATTCTCATTTAGTCATTCAAACAGCAGGAAGTTCTTTGCTACACAGTATTTTATGCAAGAATCTGTACCATCCAGCTTTGATAAGGGGATGTGTGGCAGTATTATTTCACATTTTATGATACTTGTGTACCAAAATTCACTTGATATGGTTTGTTTCAGATGGACAGATGCTGAAGGCATATGTGTATGCAGGGGTGATTGGAAGGAAATAGATAATATGGAAGTGAAAAAAAATAACTGGATTGGTCATTCTAATTGGTGTTTATAAATCAAAAAGTAAAAATATTTTGTAATTATGGAGCAAAGAGACATATTTGAAATGTGGTGTTAATTATTTACAAAATGGTTGTGCTCCAAGTTCATACATGACAACTGACTAGCAGTTAGTTGTATTCCAGGATGTTATACATTTCAGGTATATTTAACTTCAAAAATAGGAATATATAAAATAATAATTTGGATTTGCCATGTGTAAATTCTTCTTAAGATTTCTGATCATATTGTTTTTCATTATCACTTTTTATTTGTGAAATGACTTCAATTATTAAAGGGTCTGTTGGACCCAGATGATTAATGTTAATGACTATTTTTCTTGTGCCTGCGTGCTAAGTTGCTTCAGTTGTGTCTGACTCTTTGCAACTCTGGGGGCTGTAGCCTGCCAGGCTCCTCTGTCCATGGAATTCTCCAGGCAAGAATATTGGAGTGGGTTGCCATGCCCTCTTCCATGGAATCTTCCCAATCTAGGGATCGAACCCGTGTCTCTTATGTCTCCTGTATTAGCAGACTGGTTTTTTACCACTAGCGACACTCTGAGCCACCAGGGAAGCCCATAATACTGGAGATATTGAAGATAACTAACTGCCCCAATACTGAAGATATAAAGATAGCTAAATATTAGCCTAATAGAGAGATGAGGTGCTAGTGGCTGTCATGGTAGTAAGTAGACTTTTCAGATTATGTAAATGAAACAACTAGGCTGGTGTTAAACAGGAAAATTAAAGAATTGTATAAGAGGAGAAATAATGTATCACTGGTGGTGGTGGTGTTTAGTCTCTAAGTCATGTCCAACTCTTCTGACTCCATGGACTGTGGTCTGCCAGGCTCCTCTGTCCATGGGATTTCCCAAGCAAGAACACTGGAGTGGGTTGCCATTTCCTTCACGGGATTTTCCCGACCCAGGGATCCAACCCACATTTCCTGCACTGGCAGGTGGATTCTTTACCACTGAGCCACCAGGGAAGCTCAGTGTACTACTATATAAACCGAATATTGACCTGAGAGGGGAGATGGAGGAAAAAGAAATTCAGATAGATTGTTATTAGAAAGCTGAATCCTCTTTTACTTTTTTAGGAATTTAGATATTAACGCATGAAAGAGATAAATCCATAAATATCAGAATGGACATTATTTAGAAGTATACAGGTAAATATCAAAAGAAATAGAACTAAAACTGCCTCTGAGGAGTGGGCTTAGCACAGGAATGGGCTCAGCACTTTCTTCTCAGCACAGGAGAGAACTGCTGTTTTTTTCTTTTACACTTTTTTAGTATTATTGGAGTTTTTAAAACCATGTGCCTGTATTTCATGATAAAAATTAGCAATAAAATGGGAAATTACGTATTTAAAGAGAAAGCTGGTATGGATCATCTGAAGTTGAAGGGACAGGGACAGTTCAACAATCCTAGATCTGAGGTGGTGAATGTATGGTGATAACTGGAAGGAAACTGAAATATTGGCTTAGAAAGACATTGTAAAGGAATATGCTGTAGAATTTAAGACCTGGCCTGACTGGATAACGGGATGAAGCATTGGCTTAAGATGGAAATAAACCTACATTCTGAGTCATTAACAACAGCAGAGAGGCATTTTGAGCCAGTTTCAAGTGGTGTTGTAAAAATGAGTTTTGCTTTGGATATGTTTTATTTACAATGACTGTAATATAAATGTGATATATCTTATAAACAATTATAAGCCTGGACATATTTGGTCTTAAGATCTGGAGAGAGATTTGAAGACTGTATCAGCCCCCAAAATAATAAAAATGAATTGTTTTGAAGTGACTTACTTCACCAAGGAGAAAGTGAAGAGAGAATCAGACATTGAAAACCATACATATGCTCACATACAAAGTTAATGATAGGTAAAGAAAAAGTATTTGGAAAGTAGACAAAGAAGTGTTAAATAGAAGGATGGTTGAAAGAATATAGCTTCCAGATTGGTATTAAAATTTTACCAGCAGGTTGATACCAAATTTATGTAGCCTTTAAATCTTCTCTAGAAACCTAAAATACCTTTTAAAAAGTAGCCTCTTCATTAAATTTGAATGTTGTGTGCTTGTCATTTACAAATGTTTCAAGTGTCCATATTGTATATTTTGCCTTTTGGACAGAAAAGGGTGAAAGTTAGGAATAGGCACCGTAGTAGATACTTAAGAACAAAAAACAACTTGCATACTCTGACTATGTTTACCGTTTCTGTTGATAGTTTTTCCTTTCTGTTCTTGTTAGTGTAATTTGAGGCGTCTTTTGTTTCTAAACAAATGTTTCTTAAACAGGTGGTTTATTTTCTAAATCCTTGGGAGTGGCAAGAATGGGAGTGAGAGAGAATTCTGTGTGTGTGTGTCTGTTTGTCTGTCTGTATCTTTGGGGTTACACAAAAGCCTTTATATGACTTTATATGACTGATATGCTTTGCAAGAGCTCTGTGTTCATAAGCACCTGTATTTATTTCCTCTTTCTTCTTCCTCCTCTACCTCTAAAAAAAGAAAAGCTAAATCCCCATTTATCACTGACACACACTTAAAAATATAAAATTTCTGGTAAATTTAATTTGATTTAAAATAAGATGAACAATTTGATGCCTAACTTGCAAATTCTTTTACTAAAATTTGTTTTATTTAAACGATTGCCAGTTATACAATGCAAAAATTTAATGACGAAATGGTTTTGTGACCAGTGTTAAATGGAAAAGTATAAATAAGAGAAAACTAAGACAGAAATAAAGAGCAGTTTGAGAAGAATGCTTGTGAATAAAGTGGCTCAGCCCTCAGGGGATTTGCATGTGGCATCATGTGTATTTCAAAAGTTTCCGTTGAAATAACAGATGCTACTGATGAAGTTGGGAATAGTAACTTTATTTGTGGCTGGTTCAGTTGCTTATTAAAAGTGAGAAGATCCCAGGGGGAAATCTGGCATAGTGGAGTTAGACTCAAGAAAGGATATAACATAAATATCTTGCAGCTTTATCTCTGTGATCTTTAATCCATGAATACTGGGTAGGTACAGGCAAGATTATCAATAAATGTCCAATTATCTTATATTACATTTGGATCCTGTGTTTGCCAAGTAATTTTATTTGATAAGTGATTTTTTAAATTTCTTTCTTAGTTTCTAGAGTTGCATGCTACAGAAATTCCAGAGTTTTTCCTTAGTCATTGATCATTTATCCTATTGAGCTTTTATATGTATACAGTGAGAATCTATATAATTATCTATTGGCTTATGTACTCCAGAACAGTATTTACTGACATAAGTGTACATATGAATGTTTCCTTTTTCTTTTAAATTTTTTCCTAATGTAATTCAAAATATGCAAGATGTTGTGCTGATAACTGGATAAATACAACTTATGACTTTGTGAGGGAAATAAAATATTTTTTAATGCAAAATGTTCTCAGTAGCTTAAGAGATACAAATAACCTGCTTTAGACTATAAGAGAGAGAGAAAATAATTCTACAGAATGAATTCAAAAGAAGAAATGTTATTTAGGTAATTCATTCCATAAACATGAGTACCTGTGATAAATACACAATCATGCTTTGATGTGTGGAAGATGAGGTAGAATGCTAAGGTTAAATCCAGGATGTTACAAATTTGAGAGTGATCATTTCTGCTTTTGAGAGGTTATCAGGGTGACATCAGTGGATGAGGTAACACATGATTCGAGACTTGAAGACCAAGTCCCCCAGTTCCAAGTGGTTGAGATTGGAGTTGGCTTGTGTTTCAAGGAATACATGCATAAGCTAAGTTGCAGAGGACATGAACACTTTAGGGAAATTACTAGGCATAGATGGAGCACAGGAATCGAGAAGGTGAAGCCAGAGAAATAGATGAGGACCAGATCTTAGAAGGTACTGTGTGGCACACAGAGGAGTTTTACATTGATTCTGCAAGCATTGAGGGATCATTCAGGGCATAATGTTTTCACATTTATGTTTTAGAAACATTATTTCATTCACAGTATATACAGATATCAAATTGTTATATTCCTGAAACTAATGTATATCCATAATACCTGGGGTGGGGGTGGGGAGGCCTCCCTAAAAAAAGAAACATTATTCTGGTAAGAAGGGAAGGCAGAATGGGTTGTGCTACTAGGGATAGAAATTCTAGGTGAGAAATTAAGTGTCTCTGGGTCAACCTAATGGCACTGAAGTTATTATGAATAGAATTGGTGAACAACTAACTATTTGAAAGGTGAGAGATAAGAGCTGAGGTTTTGATTTGGAAAATAAACTAAGTTGTTGAGAACTTACGAGGAGGAAAAGTAGGGCTATTTGTTTTTAAGAGAGAAACTCAAGGAATGGGGAAAAAGTCGAGAATTTATTTTTAGTGATTATGATTTTGAGTTGCCTGTACAAAATCTAATCCAGATATCCCATAGATCAGGAGCTGAAGATAAGATTTGGTCTAGAAATACAAATTTGGTGGTTCTCTCAGTGGGCATGTGTGACATAACCTGGGACAAAGAATGTAATATACTACGTGGCCAGTGAAGGAAGAAGAAGCTGTCAAGGGGAAGAAGAACTAGCAAAGTAGGTTGTGCTTTAAGCCAAAAAAATTGTTAACTGCTCACAGAGGTCAAATGAGAAAAGTACTGAATAAAGAACTGAGCTCGGAACTGAACCTCGGAACATATTCCGAGGTTATAATCACAGGAGTTCCCTGGCAATCCAGTAGTCAGGACTCAGCTCTTACTGCCAGGGAACCAGGTTCGACCCTTGGTTTGGGAAATTAGATCCCACAAGAAAGTAAGAAAGGAAAAAAGAGAGAGAGAGAGAGATCGTGCTGGCTTGGAAGTTGCAGACAGCCTGTAGAAGCTGGTGAAGGCCAGGAAATGGATTTTCCCCAGCCTCTGGAAGGAAAGCAGCCCTGCAGGAAAAAAGAATTTATAGTCATGGAAATTGGGCTGGGTTAGGTGGAAAACTAGGCAAAGAGCGAGATGGTGTTGAAGATCAAGGGAATAAAATGACCAAAAGTACAGAGAAGGGAAAGCACTGGGAGTGTTAAATTACAAAAAGTAAGACCTTTTAGTTTAAAATATTAGGTATGTAAAAAGGGAGTCTGGGCAATATATTAGAAATGTAATGTTGTTGATTTGTCTTTTGTGGTATAACTACCAAATTACTTAACCTCAGTTTTATCTTCTTTATGTTTTGTGGTTTGTTTGTTTGTTTTAAACATTTCAGTGTGTAAGATTTGTTAAAGTAGGAGTTAATAAAATGTTTTTCCAGAGATCACCAAAGATTCTAGAAGATTTCAGTTCAGCATATCCAGTTGAATAATGCCATGTCATATGAGTCATAGTTTGGGCTGTGTACTTCAAGGGAGAAAAGGTGTTGAGAAGGCCCAAAATCTTGGTTCCTTAGGGATTACAGATATATAGCAACCATTGTTTCTTTTTTCCCAGCCCCCATCTGTGAGACTGTCTGTAGACTCACAGATATTTGGAGAAAAAAAACAGTTGTTAGAGAACTTAAATACTTAGTATTGTATGAAGACTATTTTGATCATGCAGTCAACATAAGGTAATTAATTGATAATTGGAGGAATTGAGTATTTCTTGTTAAATAATACATATCCCAAATATAGAGGACTTTCAGTCTATTTGGGGGCTTCCCTGGTGGTTCAGATGGTAAAGAACCTGCCTGCCAATGCAGGAGCCTCAGGTTCGATCCCTAGGTCAGAAAAAAACCCCTGGAGAAGGGAATGGCAACCCACTTCAGCCTGAAGAATTCCATGGACAGGGGAACCTGGAGGGCTACAGTTCTTGGGGTCAGCAAAGAGTCAGACACGACTGAGTGACTTCCACGTCAATCTTTTTAAAGACTTGATGTTAATTAAATCATCCTATATTTAAAAAAATGAGATGGTTGTGGTTATTTACTGAACACAGTAATGCTTTTTGGATTCTTTAGCCCAGAGATACATGATAAGTTCCTTGAAGGCAAGCATCATGTCTTAGTCCTCTTTCTGTCTCCTACATTGTCTTTTACATGAGAAATTTTCAGTGAATATATGTTCAGAATTAACTTGACACTACATTAAATGAAAACATTTTACACTTTGAGGAAAGTTGCATTTTACATTCTTAAGTAATTAGTAGTGGCAGAGTCAGTTTTTATATCTTTTTGCTGAATATTAAATTCAGGTCCGCTGTTTGCAGAGAAAATCATAAACATATTTACCTTTTCACTGAAATGTAATGAGACTTAAAATTTTAGACATTAGAATTAGGATTACTAGAATTTTTTATGTAGGGCACCATATGGGCCTCCGTGTAAGAAGGGACTATAGGGTATTAGACTCAAGGGAAGATTTTTCTTAGTGCCTGGCTCCTGCAGTGAAATAACCAACTGGATATGCTGAGCTGAAATCTTTAGTAGTCTTTGGTGATCTTTGGAAAAACGTTTTACTAACTCCTACTTTAACAAATCTTAACTTTTGTTAAAAAAGAGAGAGAGAGAACCAGCTCTATAATTGTGGCTGCTTCCTCAGCACAGAAATGATCTTCACCTATTCCCGCCCATCAGAATTTAGGCAGGCTAGGTACAATTGAAGTGAAGCATGAATTGGCTTTACTCCTCAGAAATTTAGCCCAAACTCTTCCTTAGTTCCTTTGAAAACCTGAGTATAGTCTTATGGGTAAAAATAGCTGCATTAGCACTACATATCACAAAAGCAGCAATTGCTGTTTTTTGTAGCAAGCACATATTTAAAAAATGAATATTTATGTGACCATACTTACAGGATTGTTCTGAAGGTATAATATATATTTAAAACAATTTACAGTGAGTCACCATCCCCATATAAATAGGAAGGATGTTTATCTTTATGCATGAGAGAAAAAGAGAGAAGGAAGGAGAGAAAGGAGGGAGGGAAGAATAAAGATAGCAGAATAGTTCCAGAAATAGAAAATGTGTAAAATGTGTAAGGTTATGGGTTCACTTTTCTTTGGGGTTTGCCTTTTTGTTTTGAAGGTTATTTCAGAAGACAGGAAATACAAAAGCATCCTGTAATGCTGTTGGACTGTCTCTGCTTTCAAGAGTAACTACTCTGGCAGAAAGAGACCTGTTGGACTGTTTCTTGGAGCACTCCACACAGTAGGAAGTCAAGATTTTTAAAGTTAAACTAATGAAGGAAGGACATAGGAAATTTCTTAGTTGGAAAAATAGATTTAACAGTCATAAGTCCTCATATGTGTTAAAGGTGAAAATGAAATGAAAAACTTCCTGTAAGTAACAGTATTTTAATGCTCAATATTTGTATTATAAGAAGGTGAAAATTCTTAGTAAAGGAATTATCACACCCTTTGTCCCAGGCTTTCCAGGTGACTCAGATAGTAAAGTGTCTGCCTGCAATGTGGGAGACCCAGGTTTGGTCCCTGGGTCAGGAAGATCCCCTGGAGAAGGAAATCGCAACCCACTCCAGTATTCTTGCCTGGAAAATTCCATGGACAGAGGAGCCTGGTGGGCTACAGTCCATGGGGTCGCAGAGTCAGACACAACTGAGCGACTTCACTGCACTTTGTTCCAATCAGACTGTTGTTTGCTGTATCCTTTTACCTCTTTCATTACATTGCTTGTGCCTTTTCTTTTTACTCGTGTTCTTCATCACTTAAAATCCTATTTGAGATGTTTCCTTCCAGCCATATTTTGTTAACTTACACCAGACTTGCCCTCCTGACAAGAGATGATGAAATTAGCAGACAAGGACTTTAAAACAGACATTATAAATATGTGGAGGTTTAAAGGGAAAGAGGCATATAAGAGAAATGGAAGATATAAAAATGAAGCAAAGGAAAGTTACAGAGCGAACAGTATATAATAGTTTGAAACAAAAAAATGAAAAATTTTAGTGGTTTGACTTAACTACAGATAACACATTTTCAGACACTGAACAACAGGCAGTACAGGACCATGATTCTTGAGAATGTGGAAATGAATGAGATACGCCTTACAGTCAACCTGCATTGTGATACTAAGAAAGGGAACCCAGGCGTAGTGGCCATCTCATTAAGAGGAGAAGACAGAAATCAGAATTCAGAGAGACTAAAGAAGTTGTAATTTGTGGAGTAGAGTACTGGAGACTAGAATTCGTAGAACTTACCGAACAATTCCCAGAACTTACCTGAGTTCTTGCTTGCCAGATTGGACAGTATTGAACATCCGAGACATTCAATAGAGACCCCAGAAGATATATCTTGGTAGTAGGGCTTCAGTTCAGTTCAGTCGCTCAGTCGTGTCTGACTCTGCGACTCCATGGACTTTAGCACGCCAGGCTTCCATGTCCATCACCAACTCCCGGAGCTTACTCAAACTCTAACCTAAGTAAAGGCTACTCTGGACCACCCTAGCAAAGCTTTAAAAGTCTCAAAAGGATCACCTGATCTGGAGGTTGCTTAACTGCTTGTCAGACAGAGTCTCACACTTTTTAAAGTAAGAAAACAAAATCAAGACACTCAACAGTGTACCTTAGTAGCATCCATGCAGGGGCGGGGAGGCGGGAATTACTAGGCATTAAGAAAGCAGGAAAATGTCACTCATAACCAGGAGAAAAATCAGTCAAGTGATACAAACCTAGAAGTGACAGAGAATATGAAATTAGCAGCAGGGACTTTAAAACAGCTGTTAAAAATGTACTCTGAAATTTAAAGGAAGAGAGAAATGTAATAAGAGAAATGAAAGGTATAAAAAAGAAACGGAACTTCTAGAACTGAAATACATATTTGAGATGAAAACTTTACTGGATGGGCATAAGTACAAATTAGATTATTCAAAGGAAAAGAGCAAGAGACTTATGGACAACTTAAAGCCAATAATTTCGACAATTTAGAAGTAATTGACAAATTTTTTGAAAGTCACAAATTATCAAAACTGGCCCAAGAAGAAACTGAAAATGTGAATGGCTCCATATCTACTAAAAAAAAGAAAAGTAGAATTACTCTTTTAAAACCTTCTACAAGTAAAATTCTTGTCTCACAAACAAGGAAAACTCCAATCTAGATGGCTTCAGTGGTGAATTCTATCAGATATTTAAGAAAAAAATAATACCAACTCTTCCCAACACTTCTGAACTCTTGTGAGGCTAGTTTTATACCAATGTCAAAACCAGACATTTTAAGAAAAGTATAAATCAGTATCCTTCATGAACACAGATGTAAAAATTCTTAATAAAATAATAGCAAATTGAATTCTGCAATACATTTTAAAGAATAATACATCCTAACCAAGTGGAGTTAATCCCAGAATACAAGATTGGTTTAATATTTGAAAATGAAATCACTGTAGTTTACTGTATTAAGAGAAAAAGAGGAAAAGCCATGGGCTCTCTCAGTTGATGCAGATAAGGTACTGAGATTTCAGCACGCATTCATATTAAAAGCCCAGGAAACTAGGACTAGAAAGGAATTTCTTAAACCTGTTATGAAAGATCTACAGTGAAACAGAATGCTCGATTATGAAAAAATATATTTTCCTCTATAGTTCCTGTCACCACTGATCATAATGGAGGTCCTGTATAATACAGTGAGGTTAAAAAAAAAAAGCAAAAGGCATACAGGTCGGAAAAGAGGCAACAAAACTGGTTTTATTCACAATATTCATCAGTGTAATAACCATTAAAGTCATAATGAATACTACTTCACACCCATTCTAAGGTTAAAATTTAAAAGACTGACAGTTTAAAAACTGGTACAACCACTACGGAGAACATGATGGAGATAATTAATAAAAAATAAAAATAGAACTACCATACGATCCAGCAATCCTACTGCTGGGCATGCATCCAGGAAAAAACAATTTGAAAGGTTACATGCACCTCAGATGTTCATTGGAACAGTGTTTACAATAGCCAAGACATGAAAGCAGGGAAATGTCCATTGACAAATGAATGGGTAAAGAAGATATGGTACATATATACAATGGAATATTACTCAACCATAAAAATGAAATAATGCGATTTGCAGTGACATGGATGGACCTAGAGATAGTCATACTAAGTAAAGCAAATCAGACAAAGACAAATATCATAGGATATCATTTACTTGTGAAATCTTAAAAAATGTCGTCCCCTTCTCCTCCTGCCCTCAATCCCTCCCAGGATCAGAGTCTTTTCCATTCATGTCCGACTCTTTGCGACCCCATGAACTGCAGCACACCAGACTTCCTTGTCCATCACCAACTCCCGGAGCTTGCTCAAACTCATGTCCATCAAGTTGGTAATGCCATCCAACCATCTCATCCTCTGTTGTCCCCTTCTCCTCCTGCCTTCAATCTTTCCCATCATCAGGGTCTTTTCCAATGAGTCAGCTTGCATCAGGTGGTCAAAGTATTGGAGTTTCAGCTTTAGTATCAGTCCTTCCAATGAATATTCAGGACTGATTTCCTTTAGGATGGACTGCTTGGATCTCCTTGCAGTCCAAGGGACTCTCAAGAGTCTTCTGCAACACCACAGTTCAGAAGCATCAATTCTTCAGCACTCAGCTTATAACTAGGTTACAAGCTCTTACTCATTTTTGTTTACCCTATAGCACCTTCCGGAGAAGGCAGTAGCAGCCCACTCCAGTACTCTTGCCTGGAAAATCCCATGGATGGAGGAGCCTGGTGGGCTGCAATCCATGGGGTCGCTAAGAGTTGGACACGACTGAGCGACTTCTCTTTTCACTTTTCACTTTCATGCATTGGAGAAGGAAATGGCAACCCACTCCAGTGTTCTTGCCTGGAGAATCCCAGGGATGGGGGAGCCTGCTGGGCTGCCGTCTCTGGGGTCGCATAGAGTCAGGCATGACTGAAGCGACTTAGCAGCAGCAGCAGCAGCAGGATAGCACCTTCCCTGGTGGAAGGGTTTCCCTGGTGCCTCAGAGGTTAAAGCATCTGCCTGCAATGCTGGAGACCCGGGTTTGATCCCTGGGTCGGGAAGATCCCCTGGAGAAGGAAATGGCAACCCACTCCAGTATTCTTGCCTGGAGAATCCCATGGAGGGATGAGCCTGGTAGGCTACAGGCCACAGGGTCGCAAAGAGTCAGATACCTGAGCTACTTTACTTTCACTTTCACAGCACCTTGCTTATTGTAACCTTTCAATACATGTTTGTTAAACTTGAGCACATTTAATGCAAAGACAGAGTTACCAGCTATTGCTTTGATTATAATTCTAAAGTCTGGAAAGAGTCATAATCCCGGATCTTAGCAAGAGAAGGCTAACAGGTAGGTAAGAGTCGAAATTAGGCATCAATGAAATTAAAAGACACTCCTTGGAAGAAAAGTTATGACCAACCTAGATAGCGTATTCAAAAGCAGAGACATTACTTTGCCGACTAAGGTCCATCTAGTCAAGGCTATGGTTTTTCCTGTGGTCATGTATGGATGTGAGAGTTGGACTGTGAAGAAAGCTGAGCACCGAAGAATTGATGCTTTTGAACTGTGGTGTTGGAGAAGACTCTTGAGGGTCCCTTGGACTGCAAGAAGATCCAACCAGTCCATTCTGAAGGAGATCAGCCCTGGGATTTCTTTGGAAGGAATGATGCCAAAGCTGAAACTCCAGTACTTTGGCCACCTCATGCGAAGAGTTGACTCATCAGAAAAGACTCTGATGCTGGGAGGGATTGGGGGCAAGAGGAGAAGGGGACAACTGAGGATGAGATGGCTGGATGGCAGAACTGACTCGATGGACGTGAGTCTGAGTGAACTCCAGGAGTTGGTGATGGACAGGGAGGCCTGGCGTGCTGCGATTCATGGGGTCACAAAGAGTCGGACACGACTGAGCGACTGAACTGAACTGAACTGAGGACAGTCCTAATTTTACACTTTAGGGCACTCCCATTTTATATTCTGTGGTGGTTGCAGTACACACAGAGAAGATGGGTGCTCCTCGGCCCTGTGGGACATTGTCTTTAAGGCAAGACACTGAGTTGGTTGCAAAAGTCTGGAGGATTTAGGTTATGTAGACTTAAGTAATAGTGTATTTGATTCCAGTAATGAATGAAAAGTTGATAGAATCACAGAAACTCTGTGCTAGAAGGTACCATAGATACCACTTAATCCAATTCATTATTAAACAGACCCAGAGAGGATAAATAACCTGCCCTTTGGCACATAACAAATAAGAGATAGGGTTAAGACTGGAACCCAGGTTTCTGACAAAATCTGTACCAGAAATTTAATGAAGTGGAGAATGGCTGCCTGTGGAAGTTCTAATGAGTTGCCCTTAGAAAAAGCTTCCATTAGGTTTGTATTTAAGGTTAAGAAGCAAACAGGATAGGAAAAGAGTCAGCTGTCATTACCAGGATAGAATCAAAACTGAACCATGAGTAGGGCCAAGAGTTGACTTGTATGTTCCTGGTGATGTCTTTACTTCATTTACCACCAAGAAGTCTGATTTCATTTGTAACTTAAGCCTATTTTGTATACTTGTTGACAACTTTCTATAGTAAGAATATTCTGTAGCATGTTGAGGAGAAGTTAGTATATAACCTAGATGTTGAATTCCACAGGTATGTTAAAACAATCTAAGTAGAGCTGATCCCTCTCATAAACTTTCCCTTTTTTCAATATTCTCTCTTCATGTGTAAATTTATTGGGGTTTGGGGCTGATTAACAGTTGCTATTTTGCATTTCCTTGGTTTAGGAGTTCATTTTTTTTTAAGGACAGTATTAAGTCAGTTTTGTAATTAGTGATTTTTAATGGTCATTTTGACTTTTAATGATGAAGGACTTTGAGGTACAAAGGGCAGCTTTGAAAGTTACAGCAGAGCATGCTCCTTAGATGAATCCTTTGAATGAAAGAATAATAGCATGGATGGTGATGATGAAGGAATAGAAGCTGCGGCTATTTTATGCATTCTCCACTCTCAGTATATGGATGCAGCCTCCGAATTTTATAAAGAAAATAATCATCAGTACAGCATCTCTGCTCTCCTATGGATTGGTCTTTTTGTAAAGCAGCCTCTTGGTTTTCTTAGTAAAAGTATTTTATTTAAAAATATATCTCTAGACACTTACTCCTGGTTCAGTTCAGATGCTCAGTCGTGTCTGACTGCGACCCCACGAACCGCAGCACGCCAGGCCTCCCTATCCATCACCAACTCCCAGAGTCCACCCAAACTCATGTCCGTTGTGTCAGTGATGCCATCCAGCCATCTCATCTTCTGTCATCCCCTTCTCCTCCTGCCCTCAACCTTTCCCAGCATCAGAGTCTTTTCCAATGAGTCATCTCTTCGCATCAGGTGGCCAAAGTATTGGAGTTTCAGCTTCAACATCAGTCCTTCCAGTGAACACCCAGGACCCATCTCCTTTAGGATGGACTGGTTGGATCTCCTTGCAGTCCAAGGGACTCTCAAGAGTCTTCTCCAACACCACAGTTCAAAAGCATCAATTCTCTGGCGCTCAGCTTTCTTCACAGTCCAACTCTCACATCCATACATGACCACAGGAAAAACCATAGCCTTGACTAGATGGACCTTAGTCGGCAAAGTAATGTCTCTGCTTTTGAATATGCTATCTAGGTTGGTCATAACTTTCCTTCCAAAGAGCAAGCATCTTTTAATTTCTTGGCTGCAGTCATGATCCACAGTGATTTTGGAGCCCAGAAAAATAAAGTCAGCCACTGTTTCCACTGTTTCCCCGTCTATTTGCCATGAAGTGTTGGGACTGGATGTCATGATCTTAGTTTTCTGAATGTTGAGCTTTAAGCCAACTTTTTCACTCTCCTCTTTCAAGAGGCTCTTTAGTTCTTCTTCACTTTCTGCCACAAGGGTGGTCCTGGGAAAATGTAGATTACTTCATGTCTCTTCAGAATTCCTTTCAAAGAAGAGTCAAGCTCAATTTGTGTTTTTTATTTTGTTTTGTTTTGTTTTTTGAGATAGAAAAGAAGGGTAGATAGGAGAAAGGAGGAAATCTTAACTTTGCTTTAGGGGAAGAAAAAAATCATTCAGTCCTTTGTTGACACCTTAGCTTCTGCATTAGTCATATGTCCCTTCCTCCTTGGCCATGGGTGGACCAAGGGAATAGCAACCATTTGCAAGTTTGTAAAGGGGCAGTGCAAGGAGAAGAAAACAGCTGATAAAGGAAAAGGTAGAGCTCCCCACCCCACTAGGTTTTTACCGTTGTATTTTTAAACCGATCACCAGCTGCTAGATATTTGACCTCTCTTATTTCACTATTTTTGATGTTGTAAAAAATACAGTGCTAAATTCCTAGCTCTAATCATGAGATAATATTCATAGTCCAACTTTTTAAAATGTTACAATGAAGTTAACTACAATGTGAAGCTGGTGGACACAGTTAATACTGATATTGGAAGGAAAAACCTTTCTTCTACCTACTTGGGTCTGAATGGTGGGGAGGCCTGCGAATTAACTGACAGTAGAGAGAGTAACAGGAGAAAAGACCAAAGGTGGAAGCACTCAGTAATGAGTAACTTGCTGAAGGGTAAAAGTTTGTATACCAACTTAACAGAAGGGAGAATTTAGAGCTTCCGAAGATAGAAGGTTGTGATGTGTGTCTTTCCACAATTTTGGAGGAATGTCCTGGTACCCATGGTCAGTGACTTTCCTGATTAGAGACCTCTGAGTTGGGGAAAGGGGCTGTGGCAGCTAGCTCATGAAACAGGCTTTAGTCAGATAAGGGAAGTTCAGATAAGATTTCTTTTTTGCACCTGCTGTTGGGTTTTTGGTCTCTTCAGAGATTTACAGTTTGATGATGTTCAAAGCATTTTCACATATCTCATCTGATTCACACATCTCATCTGATTTTTTAGGTATACTATACAGGGAAAATACTATTACTCCCGTTTCACAGGTAAGGAAACAGATTAAGAGAGGTTAAGTATTTTCAGAGCCACAGAAGTAGTAACAGAGTCAAGATGTTAAGGGATTTACGTTTCTCAGTATACCTTTGTAGTTCAATATCAGTACTAACAAATTGAATAATTATTGTCAATCAAGTGCTTTAAAGGTGTAAAGATTGAGTAACATGTTTTATTTGTTTTGTAGGAGAAAATGATGTGAACTGGTTCATCAGTGACAAAGACATTGAGGTAAAATCAAAGTTATAAATAATAGATTAATAATTTCCTTTGATTCATAGTTTCCTTTTACTTCATTGTGATGACTTAATAAGCTTTTTAAACGTAGCAGCAGTCCAAGTATCTTGTAAGAAAAAGTTTAATTTCAGTTTATGGATGGTTGAATTTTTCAGAAGCATGGTTAAGCCTTGATTTTCTCCAGTCAGTTAATTGCCAGAATGATTTAGTCCCCTATCCCTTTTGCTGCTTCTCTGCTATGATGAGTCCTCTCAACCATTTTGCCTGGTACCACTCAAGATCAACACCGGAAATAACTGCTTCTTCAGTGTAAGGAAATGGTTAGTCTATATTTAGGATGTGGCAGGTGTTTGTCTTTCTCAATTATTAGCCTTAATTGTGAGAGATGGCTATTAAAGAATAAGTTTACAGTTTGGTATAAGGAAAGTTTTAAGAGATAATTATATTGTGTCTCCTTTTGAGACCTACTTGGCTAATTCAGTAGGATAATAAGTGAAACATGAACTTTTTTTCAAAAATTAAACCAAACAAGATAAAAGCATGGTTGACATTTAGTTTTTCCCCTTTAGATAGTCCATATCATAAGTTTCGCTAATACTCTCTTGCATGATATTGGATTTTGGCTAGAATATGGGACATCAGAATTGGATCAGTGTAGGAAGAATAGATCTTAAAAGGACTCTAGGGGGAAGACATTATCTTTTTCTCTCTTAGAAGTTAAAATCCAGTTTGTAGGGATTAACCCTGGGCTGTTCAAAAGAAGGAATGTATTTGGTGGCTCTATGGTTTTATAACTTTGTAAAGGGCAAAATCATAAAAAACACCAACACCTAACTAAAAATTTAAGCAAGCCTCTCATTCAGAGAAATGTGGTATACATTGATATATGTCAGCAATATCTTTGACTCTGAATGCCACTGTGATGTCTGAATGATGCACCAGCACCCTTACTAGACCTGAACTGTAAGCAGGGTAAGATAAAAGAGAAACGGAATCATATGGAGAAGTGTAAAAAGATATAAGAGATGGGCAAACAAAAAGCAGACCTGTCTTCATGGTACCCTTTTAAATTTTTCTAACTCCTTTAAGAACATAAATTTCCCTGTTGCTAGGTTCTAAATTGAGCAGATTATGATTGTTAATTCTGTTGAACAGAGTGAAATAATTTTAATTTTTCATCTTTTTTTCCCTTAGGCACAGATAGGTAATAAAAGATCATCTGGAAAATGGACCCATCGATACTATACAGCCAACAAAAATGTTACCTGTAGAAATTGTGACAAATGTGGCCATTTGTCAAAAAACTGCCCCTTCCCACAAGTATGTGAAATAAATGTTTCTTTCCATATTGTTAAAATAGTAGGGTTAGAACCTTTAATACCTTCCAATTCAAATGTTATATAATATATGGGTTACATTTCATGTTAAATGTTCGTGTAAGTCACAGCCTCGAGTAGTAGTAAAGGATAATAAATCTACAGTCAGAATCAATTTCAGTATCCCATTAGAAGTTGTACAGCCTTAAGCAAATCATTTCACCTTTTGTGCTTCTCTTTTCTTTACTATAAAATGAGGAGGTTGAATCAGATTGATTCTTGACTCGTTTTTGGTTCTAAGTCTTCTATTTTATGACACAGCTTGTTTCATTGTGGGATAATTTTCATTGCCGGAAAATTACAATTTTAGGCATTTATAAATGTTTATCGATGTAAATTATGTTCAACGGATACATTAGCCTTTGAAGTAACACAGAACTCTTAGACATTTCTTGACACTTAGTGAGCCCTTAACAAATATTTCATCCCTTACCTGCTCCTTCCAAATGATTGTCTTTCAGGTATTGGAGGTGGCTCTCTTATTTCGTGTTTTACCTTTGTTTCTTCAGGCAAAGCAACCTCTTTCTGTATCTTTCTCCTAGAGTTAGCTTCCAGATCCTCATCATGCTACTTTCCATCTTAGATACATTCAACTTTGTCAGTGTTCTACAAAGCAAGGCATAAGAGTAGATGCCAACTAATAGTATACATGTGGACTAAGCCTTTGTGGCAACCACAGAATACAGGTGGCTTTTGTTAAGACTCTGATTTAAGATATTTTGTTTGATTTTACAGTTATGTTTGATTTGACCTTCATTGGGTTTCCAAATGGAAATAATTTTTTAAGCAATTATACTGAAAAGGAAGTATTCTATTTGAGACTGAAGTATTTTGCTAAAGAGATTTTTTTTGTTTGTCTGCCTCCTAGAAAGTCCGCCCCTGCTGCCTCTGTTCCGAGAGAGGACACCTCCAGTATGCCTGTCCGGCCCGCTTTTGCTTAGGCTGTTCTTTGCCTATGTCTTCTACTCACAGATGTCTTGAAAGAGCTTCCTGGAGAAAACGCTGTGATCGATGTGATATGATAGGCCACTATGCTGATGTGAGTATCTAGCAAATGACTAATTTGTCAGACTTTGGGGGCATCATGCCAATTTGTAACCATCTGCTAGCCTACTTAAAAGAATGTTTCTCTGCTCTGTGTATAATAATAGTCAATGTCCCTTTGGCCACAGATCATGTATATCAGAACTATAATATCTCAGGATAGGGATCCTACTGAATGGTTCATCCGGAAGGAGCATCAGCAAAAACTGTAAACCTTTGCTAGCCTCTTTGTCATAATGTGTTTGCCAAAGTAAAGGTTCAAATTAAAGAGGTATGTAATAAAAAACGTAAAATTTATGCACCAATTCATAGTTAGATGAAATACATGCATATAAATACTTAACAGTTATATACAAAGGTCAGTATGAAGCCTGCTTATTGATGGCTCTTGGTGGTACAATAGTCTCATGCAAGAAAGACAAGCCACCAACACTTTAAATCTGCTTATCTTAGATCTTTCATTAGATTTTAAAAGACAGAAGTAACTTAGAAGATATTTCAGTTACTTGTAACACATTGAATTTTAGCACATTGTTATTTTAGATGTCATTTTGTGTCGTGTTATAAATGTCTGTGGGGTTTTAGTCACAATTTCAACCAGAAGGGCTGTAGAATTAAGTATGCCCTCACAAAAAGTAGGAACCTTTTCTTTTAATTTGTTCTTCCCAAAGACATGATATAAAACACAAATATTTTTAAAATTTTGCATATATTGAATTATGCCTAGAGCCTTTTGCTTAAAACATTAATATGACTGTCTGTTGGGATAAATGTTTGGTATATGTGTTTCTTATGTAAATAATATAGCAGTTATTGATTGTAGTTTCTAAAGGGCTCTATTGATTGTAGTTTCTAAACAAAAATAGGGTCACTGTCTGGTAAGTTAATTTTTTTCCAGTTAATTCTTTATGAATATGTCTCTGTATCAGTTCACAAAGGCTATCTTTCTCATCAGTTCGGTTCAGTTCAGTCGCTCAGTCATGTCCGACTCTTTGCAACCCCATGAATCGCAGCATGCCAAAGCCTCCCCGTCCATCACCAACTCCCGGAGTTCACTCAGATTCACGTCCATCGAATCAGTGGTGCCATCCAGCCATCTCATCCTCGGTCGTCCCCTTCTCCTGCCCCCAATCCCTCCCAGCATCAAAGTCTTTTCCAGTGAGTCAACTCTTCGCATGAGCTGGAGTTTCAGCTTTAGCATCATTCCTTCCAAAGAACACCCAGGGCCAATCTCCTTCAGAATGGACTGGTTGGATCTCCTTGCAGTCCAGTGGACTCTGAAGAGTCTTCTCCAACACCACAGTTCAAAAGCATCAATTCTTCGGCACTCAGCCTTCTTCACAGTCCAACTCTCACATCCATACATGACTACTGGAAAAACCGTAGCCTTGACTAGACGGACCTTAGTCGGCAAAGTAATGTCTCTGCTTTTGAATATGCTATCTAGGTTGATCATAACTTTTCTTCCAAGGAGTAAGCATCTTTTAATTTCATGGCTGCAATCACCATCTGCAGTGATTTTGGAGCCCCCAAAATTAAAGTCTGACACTGTTTCCACTGTTTCCCCATCTATTTCCCATGAAGTGATGGGACCAGATGCCATGATCTTCATTTTCTGAATCTTGAGCTTTAAGCCAACTTTTTCACTCTCCTCTTTCACTTTCATCAAGAGGCTTTTTAGTTCCTCGTCACTTTCTGCCATAAGGGTGGTGTCATCTGCATATCTGAGGTTATTGATATTTCTCCCAGCAATCTTGATTCCAGCTTGTGTTTCTTCCAATCCAGAGTTTCTCATTATGTACTCTGCATATAAGTTAAATAAGCAGGGTGACAATATACAGCTTTGACGTACTCCTTTTCCTATTTGGAACCAGTCTGTTGTTCCATGTCCCATTCTAACTGTTGCTTCCTTACCTGCATACAGATTTCTCAAGCTCTATTTCTGCTTTATTGACTATGCCAAAGCCTTTGACTGTGTGGATCACAATAAACTGTGGATAATTCTGAGAGAGATGGGAATACCAGACCACCTGACCTGCCTCTTGAGAAATCTATCTCATAGCTAACCTTTATTTTTTTTTTTACCAGTTACCCAGCTATTTCTCTACCAATACATTTAGATTTTTTTAAACAAACAGTGCTGCGATAAACATCTTTTTACCATGTTTTTATATCTCTTCATTCATGTAAGAGTATTGCAGTAAGTTGTATTCTAAATGGAATTGTATTATTAAAGGATATATACATTTGTTGTTGTTTAGTCACTAAGTCGTGTCCGACTCTTTGCGACCCCACGGACAGTAGCATGCCAGGCTTGTCTGTGCTCCAGTATCTCCCGGAGTTTGCTCAAATTCATGTCCATTGAGTTGGTGATGCTATCTAACCATCTCATCCTCTGTCAGCCACTTTTCCTCTTACCTTCAATCTTTCCTAGCATCATGGTCTTTTCCATAAATCAACTCTTCACATCAGGTGACCAAAGTATTGGAGCTTTAGCATCAGTCCATCCAATAAATAATCAAGGTTGATTTCCTTTAGGATTTACTGATTTGATCTCCTTGCTGTCCAAGGGATCCTCCAGAGTCTTCTCCAGCACTATGATTTGAAAAGATAAGTTCTTCAGTGCTCAGCCTTCTTTATGGTCCAACTGTCACATCTGTACATGACTACTGGAAAAACTATAACTTTGACTATATGGACCCTTGTCAGCAAAGTGATGTGTCTAATTTTTAATATGCTGTCTAGGTTTGTCATAATTTTCCTTCCAAGGAGCAAACATCTTTTAATTTCATGTCTGCGGTGGCTGACAGAGGATGATTTTGGAACCCAAAAAAATAAAAGCTGTCACTGCTTCCACTTTTTCCCCTTCTATTTGCCACAAATTGATGGAACCAGATGCCATGATCTTTTTTTTTTTTTTTTTTTTAGTTTCAAGCCAGCTTTTTCACTCTCCTATTTCACCCTCATCAAGAGGCTCTTTAGTTCCTCTTCACTTTTGGCCATCAGAGTATATCTGCATAAATATTGCCAGATTACTCTTCTAAAGGATTGAACCAGTGTATCCATCTGCTAGCAGTGTCCTAAAGTACTGTCAACCCTAGTTGTAATTAATCTTTAAATTTTTTGGACATTCAGATAAGGAGAAAATGATATCTTACCGTTTCAGATTTTATTTTTTAGGCCCTACTAAGGTTGAATATGAGTCTCAAGACAAAGTATAGAGATGGACATTGTCATTTCACTCCAAAGTAGTTTTAAACTTATTTTTCAATATTTACTAACTCTTAAAAATAGTAAATTTTAAGTTTTCTTAGATTTATTCTGTTGTTCTCTGCATTAAGTTGTCAATTATAATTTCTTAGCAAGATTTTCTAGTTTGGCAGTTAGGTTTAAAAAGCATATTTTTTAGCTTCTTTCTTCCGAAGAGCTCTTAGAAACATGGTCTAATTTGTCTGTGATAACAGAAGAGGCTCAGACATTGTCATGAGTAGTTTTTCTTAAATAGGAAAGCACAGTACAGAACAGTTAAGAATGGTTTGTTAAAGGTTATGTAATTAGCTATGATTAAATCTGTAGCTCATTCTGCTTAACTTCTTAATTTTGGCCTCTAATGTATGTTAAACTCCTTATCTAAAATGGCCTTGAGGATTAATAACCCCAGTTATTATACATTTTTTTAAGATAGGGTTAGACTGTGGCTGGCATCAGAGAAGGCATCACCTTTTACCCTAAATCTGCAAAGATCTGCCATTGTGTTCTGTTTTGTTTTTTAAATTACATGGTGAAAGTTCTGGACCTGAATTGATCTTTTCTCAGCCTGCCCACCTGGTATAGGATTCCCTTGGAGTCCCATCAAACCTGAGCTTTGCTGACTTTTTGTTTTTGTCTGCACTAGGTCTTCATTGCTGCATGCAAGCTTTCTCTAGTTGTGAAGCAGGGGGCTACTCTCTAATTACAGTACTCTGGCTTCTCATTGCAGTGTCTTCTCTTTTTGTGGAACGTAGGCTCTAGGCACACGAGCTTCAGTAGCTGCACCAACTTTGGCTCAGTAGTTGTGACTCATGGATTCTAGACCTCAGGCTCCATAGTTGTGGCTCATGGGCTTAGTTGCTCTACGGCATGTGGTATCTTTCTGGATCAAGGATTGAACCCATGTGCCCTACATTGGCAGGCAAATTCCTATCCACATTATCTCCCCAGAGGTCCTCCACTGACTTTTTCTGAAGAAACTTAAAAGTCCTTCCACTATCCCAGAAGCTCTTCATGAGGATTCACTTGGAAGCAGTTTCTTTCTGGCCCCAGATTGGTGAAACTATTCATCTAATCCCACACTTGCTTTAAATCTGTCTTGAAACCTGGCCCTCCACAAAAAATATTGTTTCCCCTGCAGCTTTCTCAAATTCTTGCTGCTCATTCTTTCTTGACCCACATACCTCTGAATTAAGCTGATTAGGATCAAGCTCTTTCTCACCGGCCATTGTTGTTTGGTCACTAAGTCATGTCCGACTCTTTGTGACCCATGAACTGCAGCATGCTGGGCTTCCCTGTCCTTCACCATCTCCCAGAGTTTGCTCAAACTCATCTCCATTGAGTCAGTGATTTTATTGAACTATCTCATTCTCTGCCACCCCGTTCTCTTGCCCTCATTTCCAAGCTTCAAGGTCTTTTCCAATGAGTCACTGGCTGCTGCTACTGCTACTGCTTCTAAGTCACTTCAGTCGTGTCCGACTCTGTGCAACCCCAAAGACGGCAGCCCACCAGGCTCCACCGTCCCTGGGATTCTCCAGGCAAGAACACTGGAGTGGGTTGCCATTTTCTTCTCCAGTGGATGAAAGTGAAGAGTGAAAGTGAAGTCGCTCAGTCGTGTCCGACTCTGCAACCCTATGGACTGCAGCCTACCAGGCTCCTCCGTCCATAGGAGTTTCCAGGCAAGAGTACTGGAGTGGGGTGCCTAAATCATTTCTCCTCCCTCTTTGTTTATATATCTTTGACTTATTTAAGGCTAAGACCCTCTGACCATGATGTTCTCCAGCCTTCTTTGTCATTTTCATCTTCCCACCTACTGGAGTTTATGAAGCACTGGGTAACTGTAGATGCCCCAACCTCTTATAAATTAAGGAGATCAAGAAACTTGCATCTTTACTTTTTACACCCCTATTGCCACACCAGGATCTGTGTAATACCAGAGTATCAGTTAAATGTATAAAGACAGTTATTAATGAAAACTCATGAGTCATATTCATATTCTTGCTATGACTCTTGAATTCTGCTTGGAAAGCTCTTCATTTCAGTTCGGTTGCCCAGTCATATCCGATCTTTGCGACCCCATGAACTGCTGCACCCCAGGCCTCCCTGTCCATCACCACCTCCTGGAGTTTACTCAAACTCATGTCCATTGACTCGGTGATGCCATCCAACCATCTCATCCTCTGTCGTCCCCTTCTCCTCCTGCCCTCAATCTTTCCCAGCATCAAGGTCTTTTCCAGTGAGTCAGCTCTTTGCATCAGGTGGCCAAAGTATTGGAGTTTCAGCTTCAACATCAGTCCTTCCAATGAACACTCAGGACTGATCTCCTTTAGGATAGACTGGTTGGATCTCCTTGCAGTCCAAGGAACTCTCAAGATTCTTCTCTAACACCACAGTTCAAAAGCATCAATTCTTCGGCACTCAGTTTTTTTTTATAGTCCAACTCTCACATCCATACATGACCATTGGAAAAACCATAGCCTTGACTAGACAGACCTTTGTTGGCAAAGTAATGTCTCTGCTTTTTAATATGCTGTCTAGGTTGGTCATAATTTTCCTTCCAAGGGGTAAGCATCTTTTAATTTCATGGCTGCAATCACCGTCTGCAGTGATTTGGAAAAGCTCTTCACTTGTTAACTACTGTATAAAAGTACTGGTGTGAACTTCCAGAGTTTTACAATGTAAAGGGTAGAAAGATGGCTCAAGGCCTTCAGAAGTCAACCTACATTATTGGTACCTTCCAAAGGAAGAGAATCTGAAGTGTAGAAAGAATCTAAATTTTAAGTCTGCCAGAGTCTCTCTCCTTGCTGATAGCTTGTACATAAAAAGATAATTTAAAACTGTCTATATACATTGTAAAGTTAGGCTTTGCCAGCGGTCTGAAAGTTAAAATGATGCTGTACTTCATGAAAGTACATGGAGAAGATTTACTTACTGACAGTCTAGATGTTGTCAGTTTAAGTCCTCAGAATATCCTCTTAAGTTTCTGTTTTAAACGTGCAGATATTGTGGATATAATAAACACCTTTGATAATAAGCTTAATTAAAATATCACTGGCTCAGATGGTAAAGAATCTGCTGCTGTGTGGGAGATCCAGTTCGATCCCTGTTTCGGGAAGATCCCCTGGAGAAGAGAATGGCTACCCACTCCAGTATTCTTACCTAGAGAATTCAATATATTGAGGAACCTGGTGGGCTGTATATACTCCATAGGGTTGCAAAGAGTCAGACACAACTGAGTAACTAACATTATAAAATAGATGAAAATATTTTCCAAATAAGAATCAGTTCAGTCACTCAGTTGTATCTCACTCTTTGCAACCCCATGGGCTGCAGCATGCCAGGCTTCCCTGTCCATCACCAAGTCCCTGAGCTTACTCAAACTCATATCCATCAAGTCAGTGATGCTATCCAACTACCTCATCCTCTGTCATCCCTTGCTCTTCTGCCTTCAATCTTTCCCAGCATCAGGGTCTTTTCAAATGAGCCAGTTCTTCGCATCAGGTGGCCAAAGTATTGGAGTTTCAGCTTCAACATCAGTCCTTCTAATGAATATTCAGAACTGATTTCCTTTTAATAGTTTGATATATGCATTCAGTTAAATATGTGGTTCTGCTGACACCTGACTATTGAACTGACGTTATTGAGAATAAGGAAAATCAGGTTAGATATATTTGTTATTCTCACTTTTCACAGCATTTCAATATTTAAGCATAATGTTGAAGGAAGGAGTCATGGCTGGGATTGATTGTTTTGCTTAATTAAAAAAAAGGTTGAATAAGCTTATAAAATACTTATTTTCCTGGGAGACAACACCTCGCCTAGGAAGTTAAGTAGATTTCTGTGCTTAGAGGTCTCTTATTCTCTTGATGGGTGTTTGAAAAACTCATGATAATATGAGTGAAAATTCATGTGTGTTCATTGTTCAAGGAGTAAATCCCAGAATTAGCCATTAATAATTCGTTGGAACTGTTCCCAAACCACCTAATAAATGAACATGTGAACTTTTTGTGGTTAAAATTATGTTTAAACTTATGGAAATAACCTTAGCTGGATAAAAGTTCCACATTTTTAACTGAAGGAGTGTAATTTAGCACAAAGTCTGAAGAAGAGACCAGTCCTTATTTTGAAGTTCAACTGAATGGTATGCTTTCTAGTCATATATGACTAACCCGATGAATTCCCCCAGCCTCCCCAAGTCTCCCTATAGTGCAGGCCTCATGGCTTAGTATTAGTCACTTTCAGTAGAACTAGCAGATTGAGAGCAGGTTTCTTTATTTTTCATGAAAGATTTAAGAATAAGTTTGTAGAGGGTAGAAATGGTTCCTTTTCCAGACCCCCCTCAGTTCAGTTCAGTTCAGTCGCTCTCTTTGAGACCCCATGAATCGCAGCACGCCAGGCCTCCCTGTCCATCACCAACCCCCAGAGTTCACTCAGACTCATGTCGATGAAAGTGAAAGTGGAGAGTGAAAAAGTTGGTTTAAAGCTCAACATTCAGAAAATGAAGATCATGGCATCTGGTCCCATCACTTCATGGGAAATAGACGAGGAATAGTGGAAACAGTGTCAGACTTTATTTTGGGGGGCTCCAAAATCACTGCAGACGGTGAGTGCAACCATGAAATTAAAAGACGCTTACTCCTTGAAAGAAAAGTTATGACCAACCTAGATATAGATAGCATATTGAAAAGCAGAGACATTACTTTGCCAACAAAGGTCCGTCTAGTCAAGGCTATGGTTTTTCCAGTAGTCATGTATGGATGTGAGAGCTGGACTGTGAAAAAGGCTGAGTGCCGAAGAATTGATGCTTTTGAATTGTGGTGTTGCAGAAGACTCTTGAGAGTCCCTTGGACTGCAAGGAGATCAGCCCTGGGATTTCTTTGGAGGGAATTATGCTGAAGCTGAAACTCCAGTACTTTGGACACCTCATGCGAAGAGTTGACTCATTGGAAAAGACCCCCCTAGCTTCCACCAAAAAAGGAGAAAGATTGCCCTTGTACAGTCTCTAAAGCAAACAACTCTAAAAATGAAAAGATACATAAACTTTAGTATTTTATTGAGAATTTTGTGGGACTTAGGAATGAACTTAATCTTCAGTGCAGTCACACTGAGAAGACATGAGTCTTTGATAAATAGAGCCAGCAGGCCACTGGGAATTTTGTTAAATATCTAACTCATTCTAGTTCTCACTTTGCAGTTAAATTTAACTTTTAAATCCAATAATAAGGACAAATTCTGGAGCTTAGTTAGCTATGAGTTTGGAAAATGAAATCAAGGAAGTCAGATCCTCATTAACACTTGGAAGCTAAAAGTTTTATTTATTAAGCATTACAGGCTAAGGTCAGCTCCCCTGAACTTGATAAATCCCATACAACTTTTTGACTGGGTTCTGGTCATCTTCTTTAAATAGTACACAGTGAAAGAAAATACAGCAACTGGAAAAGATTTTCAACCTCTGAAAGTATTCAGTCTTAATTATGGACATCATCTTTGTTAGTTTACTCATCTTTGAAAAAACAGCAGTCTTCTGATCCATAAACATGGATGTCTTTCCATTTGTTTGTGTCCTCTTATTTTTTTCAGAAAAATTAGTTTTCACTGTACAGATTTATCACTTCCTTGACTCAGTTTATTACTAACTATTTTATTATATTGGAAGCTGTTATGAATGAGATAGCTCTCTTCACTTCTTTTTTAGATACTTCATCGTTAGTATGAAGGAATGCCAGTAATTTCTATAAGTTGATTTTGTAACCTGCCACTTAATTAGTTGCCACTAACCAACTAATCATCGATTAGTTCCAAGAGTTTTTTATTACTAATTCTTTAAGATTTTCTTTATGTAAGATCATATTGTCAGCAAATAATGACAGTTTTACTCCTTTCTTTCCAGTTTGAATGCCTGTTATTTCTTTGTCTTGCCTAATTGCTCTAGCTAGGACTTCCAGTACAGTCAATTCTCCATATCCATGGGTTTTACATCCAGGGATACTAAGGGCCAACTGTATGTATTGAACTATACCATTTTATACAAGGGACTTCAGCTTCCAAGGATTTTAGTATGCACAGGAGCTCCTGGAACCAGTCCCCCGCAGATAACTGACAACTGTCTGTGACAACTGAATAGGGGTGGTGAGAGTGGGCATCTTTGTCTGGTAGCTGATCTTAGAAGAAACCCTTTCAGTTTTTCTTCAATGATTATAATGTTAACAGTGGTTTATCATATATGATCTTTATTATGTTATTTTGAGGTATGTAATGAATTATACTTACTGATTTGCATATGTTAAAACATTCTTGCATCCAGGTTGGATGCAAGAAAACATACATTGCACTTGGCCATGGTGATAATCCTTTTAATGTGTTCTTGAATTTGGTTTGCTCATATTATACGATACACCTCACAACTGTAACAATGGCCATCAAGAAGTCAAGTGCTTGTGAAGATGTGGTGAAAAGGCAGCCCCTTACATACTGTTGGTGAGAATGTAAATTAGTCCAGCCTCTATGGACAACAATACAGAAATTCCCTTAAAAAATTAAAAATAAAGCTACCATATGATCCAGCAGTTCCACTTCTGAGTATATGCCAAAAGAAATGGAATCAGGGTTTTGACAAGATAGCACACCCATGTTTACAGCAGAATATTCACAATAGGCCAGGGTATAGAAATAGCCCAAATGTCAATCAGTGGATGAGTGGATAAAAAAGATAACATGTATCTGCAATGGGATATTATTTGGCCACATGAGACGGAAAGATATCCTGCCATTTGTGACAGCATGGATATACGTTGAGCATTATGCTAAGCAAGATAAGTCAGACAAAGACAAGTATTACATAATATCACTTAAATGTGGAATCTGAAAATAAAAGTAAAACCTATAAAAAGAAAAAAGAACAGTAAAATGGTATTTACCAGGGGATAGAAGTGGGGGTATAATATAGATTGTATTTAAGGGTACAAACTTGAAACTAGCAGTAAATAAGCACAGTATAATGAATATAATCTATAATACTGTATAGTAATGATGTAGCATGATAGATATTACTTCCTTGACAGTCATATTACAGTATATAAAAGTATTAAAAGTAATAAGGCCATGCATCTTAAATTTACAAATTGTAATGTGTCAGTTCAGTTCGGTTCAGTTGCTGAGTCATGTCTGACTCTTTGCAACTCCATGGACCATAGCACTCCAGGCCTCCCTGTCTATCACCAACTCCTAGAGTTTACCCAGCTCATGTCCATTGACTCAGTGATGCCATCCAACCATCTCATCCTGTATCGTCCCCTTCTGCACGGCAGGCCTCCCTGTCTATCACCAGCTCCTGGAGTTTACCCAGCTCATGTCCATTGACTCAGTGATGCCATCCAACGATCTCATCCTCTGTCATCCCCTTCTCCTCCTGCCCTCAATCTTTCCCAGCATCAGGGTCTTTTCAGATGAGTCAGTTCTTCGCATCAGGTGGCCAAAGATTTGGAGTTTCAACTTCAACATCAATCCTTCCAATGAACACTCAGGACTGATCTCCTTTAGGATGGACTGGTTGGACCTCCTTGCAGTCCAAGAAACTCTCAAGATTCTTCTCTAACACCACAGTTCAAAAGCATCAATTCTTCGGTGCTCAGTTTTTTTTATAGTCCAACTCTCACATCCATATATGACCACTGGAAAAACCATAGCCTTGACTAGACGGAACTTTGTTGGCAAAGTAATATCTCTGCTTTTTAATATGCTGTCTAGGTTGGTCATAACTTTCCTTCCAAGGAGTAAGCATCTTTTAGTTTCTTGGCTGCAGTCACCATCTGCAGTGATTTTGGAGCCCAAAAAATAAAGTCAGCCACTGTTTCCACTGTTTCCAAATTCCTCATCAATTTGCCATGAAATGATGGGACCAGGTGCCATGATCTTAGTTTTCTGAATGTTGAGCTTTAAGCCAATTTTTCACTCTCATCTTTCACTTTCATCAAAAGGGTCTTTAGTTCTTCTTCACTTTCTGTCATAAGAGTGGTGTCATCGGCATATCTGAGGTTACTGATATTTCTTCCAGCAATCTTGATTCCAGCTTGTGCTTCATCCAGCCCAGTGTTTTTTATGGTATACTCTGCATATAAGTTAAATAAGCAGGATGACAATATACAGCCTTGACATATTCCTTTCCCGATTTGGAACCAGTCTGTTCCATGTCAGTTCTAACTGTTGCTTCCTGACCTGCATACAGGTTTCTCAAAAGGCAGGTCAGGTGGTTTGGTATTCCTGCTTCTTTTAGAATATTCCACAGTTTATCATGATCCACACAGTCAAAGGCTTTGGCATAGTCAATAGAGCAGAAAGAGATGTTTTTCTGGAACTCTCTTGCTTTTTTGATGATCCAGCGAATGTTGGGAATTTGATCTCTGGTTCCTTTACCTTTTCTAAAACCAGCTTGAACATCTGGAAGTTCACGGTTCATGTATTGCTGAAGCCTGGCTTGGAGAATTTTAAGCATCACTTTACTAGCATGTGAGATGAGTGCAGTTGTGTGGTAGTTTGAGCATTCTTTGGCATTGCCTTTCTTTGGGATTGGAATGAAAACTGACCTTTTCCAGTCCTGTGGCCACTGGTGAGTTTTCCAAATTTGCTGGCATATTGAGTGCAGCACTTTCAGAGCATCATCTTTCAGAATTTGAAATAGCTCAACTGAAATTTCATCACCTCCACTAGCTTTGTTCATAGTGATGCTTCCTACGGCCCACTTGACTTCTCATCCAGGATGTCTGGCTCTAGGTGAGTGATCACACCATCGTGATTATTTGGTACGTGAAGATCTTTTTTGTACAGTTCTTCTGTGTATTCTTGCCACCCCTTCTTAATATTTTCTGCTTCTGTTAGGGTCCCTACCATTTCTGTCCTTTATCGAGCCCATCTTTGCATGAAATGTTCTCTTGGTATCTCTAATTTTCTTGAAGAGATCTCTAGTCTTTCCCATTCTCTTGTTTTCCTCTATTTCTTTGCATTGATCGCTGAGGAAGGCTTTCTTATCTCTCCTTGCTATTCTTTGGAACTCTCCATTCAAATGGGTATACCTTTCCTTTTCTCCTTTGATTTTCACTTCCCTTCTTTTCACAGCTATTTGTAAGACCTCCTCAGACAGCCATTTTGCACTTTTGCATTTCTTTTTCTTGGGGATGGTCTTGATTCCTGTCTCCTGTACAATGTCATAAACCTCTATCCATAGTTCATCAGGCACTCTGTCTATCAGACCTAGTCCCTTAAATCTATTTCTCACTTCCACTGTATAGTCATAAGGGATTTGATTTAGGTCATACTTGAATGGTCTAGTGATTTTCTCTACTTTCTTCAATTTCAGTCTGAATTTGGCAATAAGAAGTTCATTATCTGAGCCACAGTCAGCTCCTGGTCTTGTTTTTGTTGACTGTGTAGAGCTTCTCCATCTTTGGCTGCAAAGAATATGATCAATCTGATTTCAGTGTTGACCATCTGGTGATGTCCATGTGTAGAGTCTTCTCTTGTGTTGTTGGAAGAGGGTGTTTGCTATGACCAGTGCGTTCTCTTGGCAGAACTCTATTAGCCTTTTCCCTGCTTCATTCTGTACTCCGAGGCCAAATTTGCTTGTTACTCCAGGTGTTTATTGACTTCCTACTTTTGCATTCCAGTCCCCTGTAATGAAAAGGACATCTTTTGGGGATGTTAGTTCTAGAAGGTCTTGTAGGTTTTCATAGAACTATTCAACTTCAGCTTCTTCAGCATTACTGGTTGGGGCATAGACTTGGATTACCATGATATTGAATGGTTTTCCTTGGAAACGAACAGAGATCATTCTGTCGTTTTTGAGATTGCATCCAAGGACTGCATTTTGGATTCTTTTGTCGACTAGGATGGCTACTCCATTTCTTCTAAGGGATTCCTGTCCACAGTAGTAGATATAATGGTCATCTGAGTTACATTCACGCATTCCAGTCCATCTTAGTTCACTTTTCCAGAATGTCGATGTTCACTCATGTCTTCCAATTTGCTTTGACTCGTGGACCTAACCAGGTTCCTCTGCAATATTGCTCTTTCCAGCATCGAACCTTGCTTCTATCACCCGTCCTATCCACAACTGGGTGGTGTTTTTGCTTTGGCTCTATCCCTTCATTCTTTCTGGAGTTATTTCTCCACTATCTCCAGTAGCATATTGGGCACCTAGCAACCTGGGGAATTCATCTTTCAGTGTCCTATAATTTTGCCTTTTCATACTGTTCATGGGATTCTCAAGGCAAGAATACTGAAGTGGCTTGTCATTCTCTTCTCCAGTGGACCACATTCTGTCAGACCTCTCCACCATGACCCTTCCATCTTGGGTGGCCCCACATGGCATGATAAGCCATTCATTGAGTTGACAAGGCTGTGGCCCGTGTGATCAGATTCTCCTGTTGTCTGCGATCGTTGTTTCAGTCTGTCTGCTCTCTGATGTCCTCTCTCAGTGCTTACTGTCTTGGGTTTCTCTTACCTTGGACTTGGGGTATCTCTTCACGGCTGCTCCAGCAAAACGCAGCTGCCGCTCCTTACCTTGAACGTGGGGTAGCTCCTTTTGGCTGCCACTGCCCCCAGCCCCGGGCCTGGGGTAATCAACCAATCTAATGATCATTTCCTTGATTAAAAAATAACACAAACAGTAAGCTATTTAAGAAGTTCAAGAAATAAGTAAATTATATAATAAAATATGATGAACTAATCAAGCTTTCAGTTACATAATACAAAATAATTATGTCTGTAGTTAAAGATATTCAGGGAAAAGTACATACTCTAAGAATACTAATCATTCTAGGGTGGCTAACACTAATCATAGTAGGAGAATTTCAAATATATAGGAAGACCTGACTCAATTTTCAAATAAATTATGTCATTGGATATTATTCTACACTTTTATTGTTTTTCCTTTTAGGCAGGAATCAATAATGAAGTAGATGATACTGTCTTAATAGTAAATCTTTTTCTCTTGCGCACCTCATCACCTCTTCTACCTCTCTTGCTTTACATGGTTTAGGGATGCTTATACAGAACTCAATATAGTTGTAAGAATCTAGGACAATAGGAATGGTCTTTTAATGGAGTAGATAAAGATTTTCCAGTGTAATAAAACACTCCTACTTTGCAGATCCATATAATTATAACTCCTTCCCTCTTCCTCACAAACAAACTGAACATCTGATTGAGAAAACTAAAACTTGATCAAATCTAAACTTTTCCATAAATAAATTGATCAGAGACCTGTGCAGTCCTTGGCAGATAACACATTAGTTCCCACCATTGGCAAGATTCACATAAACCTCTGTTTTGTTTTTTTTTTTAAGATGAAGCAATAGAAAATAATTACAGGCATATAGGAAGAATTGGTAGATTAAAAATGGAATCAGAAATAAACTCAGCAAACAAAATAGTAGGAAACTGAGAGAATACTAACTCATTCTTTACAGTGTGGATACAGAAGATAGAGGAAAACCAATGCAAAGCAAAATAAAGGAAATTCTGATCAAAAGTGCACACACTCAATATGTGGGAGAAAAAAGGCCCACATCTAGATGTATCCTAGTGAAATTTCTGAATATCAAACAAACAACAATCATGGAAACAAACACATTACACAAACACACATACAGTCAGGTTTGCATCAGACTTCTCCCATGCAATACTAAACACCAGGAAGCAGTAGAGAAATCTCTGGAGGCTAGAGCAGTCTGAGAAAAATAGATGATACAGCCAAGCTATTGTGCATTTGTAAATTTATTGAAAAAGAGAATAAGCAGCAATGAACAGTGAAATCAGGAAAGTATACAGTACATGTCTGAATACTTCCTCTTAATCTGCTTTTAAACTTAATACTAATTTTAGAAAAAAAACTTTCAAAATTTAAAATCCATAATAATATGGATCATAGCAATTCCAATAAAATTAAAGTTTAACTAAAAGAAGAAAAAATAGGCCATATAACTTTAAAGTTACTAATTTTAAAATAATGCAAAGGAAACTTAAGATAGCAAATGATAGGGGGAAATGGAAATAATAAGAATATATTAAAAAGTTTGAGAATTAAAATAAGACCAAATATATCAATTATCACAATAAATGAATGTGTTAAATGCTCTTACTAGAAACAAAGACACCAATATCAGAAGCCATAAATGAAATAAAGAATAGACTTAACTTTAAAAAAGCATTTTATCCAAAGAGACCATTAATGAAGCTGAATAGCAAACCACAATTTGAAAAAGATTATTATAAAATATATAATGAGATAATTACATATAATATAAAAGACTCTTACAGATTAGTAGAAAAACAAATGCCTTAATAATGGTACTCAGTGTTAGGTTGTGCTAGAAAAGTACATTTAAATAACTTTTTTTGAGTTAAGTGATAGATGTTTGCAAGGATACAGCTACAAGAATGTTCATCTCAGCGTGCTAAGTTGCTTTAGTCATGTCCGACTCTGTGCAACCCTATGGACTGCAGCCTGCCAGGCTCCTCTGTCCATGGGATTCTCCAGGCAAGAATACCGGAGTGGGTTGCCATGCCCTTCTCCAGGGGATCTTCCCGACCCAGGGACAGAACCGACATTTCTTATGTCTACCTGCATTGGCAGGTGGGTTCTTTACCATTAGAGTCTGGGTGGTTTGTAATAATGAAAATTAGAAACAATTCAAATATTTAAGTTTGTATTGAAGTATTCCAAACTGCTTACTGTAGTTCCATCAGGAGTTATAGGTGAAGGTTTTTAAAATTTCTGTTGATCTTTGTTTTCTGTTTTTATAATGAGCATATATTCATTTTATAATTTTCTTGTTGTTAAGTCGCTGAGGCATTCCCAACTCTTTGTGACCACGTGGACTGCAGCATACCAGGCTTCCTTGTCGTTCACTATCTCCCAGAGTTTGTTCAAATTCATGTGCATTGAGTAGGTGATGCTATGTAACAATTCATCCTCTGATGCCTCCTTCTCTTTTGCCTTCAGTCTTTCTCAGCATCAGGGTCTTTTCCAATGAGTCAGCTCTTTCATATCAGGTGGCCAAAGTATGAGAGTTTCAGCATTAGTCCTTCCAGTGGATATTCAGGATTGATTTCCTTTAGGACTGACTGGTTTGATCTCTTTGCAGTCCAAGAGACTCTCAAGAGTCTTCTCCAGCACCACAGTTCTAAAGCATCAATTCTTTGGCACTCAACTTTCTTTATAGTCCAACTCTCACATCCATACATGACTACTGGAAAAACCATAGCTTTGAATAGACAGACCTTTGTTATCAAAGTGATTTCTCGGCTTTTTAATATGCTTGCTGTCTAGGTTTTCATAGCTTTCCTTCCAAGGAGCAAGCATCTTCTTTTTTTTTTTTTTAATTTCATGGCTGCAGTCACTTTCTGCAGTGATTTTGGAACCCAGTAAAATAAAATCCATCACTGCTGTCACTTTTCCCCCTTGCATTTGCCATGAAGTGATAGGATTGGATGCCATGATCCTAGTTTTTTAATGTTGTGTTTCAAGCCAGCTTTTTCACTCTCTTCTTTCACCCTTATCAAGAGGGTCTTTAGTTCCTCTCCACTGTCTGTCATTAGAGTAGTATCTTCTACATAACTGAGGTTGTTTATATTTCTCCCAGCAATCTTGATTCCAGCTTTTGATTCATCCAGTCCAGCATTTCACATGATGTACTCTACATATAACTTAAATAAGCCGGGTGACAATATACAGCCTTGTCATACTCCTTTCCCAATTTTGAACCAGTTGCTCCATGTCCAGTTCTAACTGTTGCTTCTTGACCCATATATAGGTTTCTACCTTGAAATTTAATGTGCACTATTCTATTGCTTCTTACAAACATTTTAGGAATAATATGGCAAGTAATCTTAAGTATGGTAAGTAAGCCAATCTAGTCATCCTTTTTTTCCTTTACTAATAAATTTACTTTTGTTTTGATGTTCAGTTTATGAATATGTATAGGTTTATGTAAACACCACCACAACTAGGATATGAAACAGTTTTACCACCCTGAAAAACTTCCTCATACTTTATAGTCACATCCTCCCCTCATCCTTAAATTCTGGCAACCATTAATCTGTTCTCTATTACTATAGTTTTATCTTTTTGAGAATTTCATGTCAATGGAATTATACCATTGTAACCTTTGGAGACCAGCTTCTTTCACATAATATTTGAAGACTGTTTTGAGTTATTGCATGTATCAGTAGTTTGTTCCTCTGTAATATTTTATTTTATGGATGTATTGTAGTTTGCTTCTCCACTGAGGAACATTTGGATTATTTATAGCTATTGATTATCACATATAAAGCTGCAGGGAGCATTTGTGTACAGTCTTTGTGTGAACATGGTTTTCAGTTCTCTGGAGTAAATTTTCAAATGGAGATTGCAGATCATATGATAAGTGTATACTTAACTTTATAGGAAGCAGCTGTATTGTTTTCCAGAGTGTCTGTACAATTTTGCATTCCCACCAGAAAAATGAGACTCTCAGCAAAATGAGAGTTCTAATTGCTCTCTATCCTCACCAGCATCTGTTATTGTTAGTATTTTTTGTTTTGGCCCTTTAATGGTTGGATAGTATCTATCTCACTGTGGTTTTAGTTTGCATTTGCTTAATGGCTAACAATATTGAATATCCTTTCATGTGCTTGTTTGTCATCCTTATATCATCTTTGGTGAAGTGTCCAGATCCTTTCTTGACTTTTAATTAGAATTTTGAGATTTTTTTTCCCAATGTTTAGTTGTGTCTTTCACTGGAAATGTGATATCTGTAAAGTTTCTCCTAGTTTATGGTTTGTTTTTAATTCTCTTGACAGTTTTTTGGTTTTTTGTTTTTGTTTCTTGTTGTCTTGGCAAAGAAGTTTTTAAATCTGATGAAATCCAATTTATAAGTCTTTTCTTTTATGGGTCAGGCTTTTGGCACCATTTTCAAGAACTTGTTACCCAACTGCAGTTAAAAAAATGTTCTCTTGTATATTCTTTCAGACATTTTATAGTTTCATATTTTATATTTCAATCTATGATGCATCTTGAGTTCATGTTTGCATAGTGTGAGGTTTAGATCAAGGTTAATTTTTTTACACATGGGTAATCACTTGTTCACTATTTTTTGAATAGACTATCTTTTCTCCATTGAATTGTTGTTGTATCTTTTTCAAAGATTCAGTGATCACATTTGTGTGAATTGATTTCTGTACTCTCAATTCTCTTGTGTTGCACTTACTTAGGTATCTGTCCCAGCACCAAGACCACACTGTCCTGATTTCTCTTTATCTTTATAGTAAGTGTTAAAGTCACATAATTTGATTCTTTAAACTTTGTTCTTTTATGAAATTGCTGTAGCTGTTCTAGTTCTTTCCCTTTCCATTTAATTGTACACTGAGTTGTCTATACTTACAGAAAAATCTTGATGGGACTTTGGTCGATATTGTGTTCAATCTGTAAATCATTGTGGGGAGAATTGAGTCCACTATTTTGAGTCTTCCAGTCCATGAACATGGTATATATACCTCACCATTTATTTAGATCTTCTATAGTTTCTCTTGTCAGAGTTTTGTATTTTTCTACATACACAAATCCCTTCATATTTAGGTTTATACCTAAATATTTCATCTTCTTGTAAATGGCATTTTTTTTTATTTTGGTTTTAATTGTTATTGCTTGTATATAGAAAGAAATTTGATTGAAATACTCTGGAATGTTTGCAGTTATCTCAGGTGGTAATATAGGTAGCTTTTCTTTTTGTTGATATGTATTTTCTATTCTTATAGTGAATATGCATTACTTTTATAATGTTTAATATTATTCTTTTATTTTAAAAAAAATTTCTAGGGACTAAAACTAGTAAAGATTCAGAAAACACTTTTGAACCTAAAGGAGATTACTTGTATACTTAACATGTCCTGGATGCTATAAGATTCTTAGAAGAAGATGAAAAGGAAATTTTCCCAGGAAATTTCTGTGAGAATAAACTGAATGACAGGGCATAATTATAAATCAAAAGAGTATAATGTGGTTGACTAAAGATGAATTAGGATTATTTCAGTAGTTTTAAACAATTAAACAGGTATTTCTTTGTAGCTGTTACCTGTGATGGACTTTGTGCAGTTGGTTTATAAGGAAAATTCTAAATTTTCCTTTTAAAATCATTTTACCTTTAGTTTATCTCTTATTAATCTATTTTAAAACTTTTGGTGCCTACTAGTGAGCTTAAGGAAACAGTGGTATAGCACCTTTGAGAACTAGTTTACAGTTATTCAGAACACAAGCACCAATACCAAAGGGGTAATGAAATCAGCTTCTAGCAGTTTTAATTAAAGGATGTCATCAACATAGAGTTTTAATCGTTTTTCAGGGGATGTTTTGTTTATTTGTTTAAAAATGGGAGATCTCAGTTTGCTGAAAGTTATAGACAGTTAAGATGCTAGAGAGCAAGAAATAAAACTTCTGTCTTATTTTGTGTACGTGGATCATAAGCTGGATAGGTTACCAAAATAATAGGGATCTAGACCTCTAAAGTTTCTCCTTCCTGATATCCACTTTCCTCGCCTTCAAGTGATAGATCTCTGGTTACTATAACAAAGAAAGGCAAGAGGGAAAGGCTGGTGAGGAACCTGGCGTTGTTATTATTGTTTAAACATTGTTGAAGAAAGGAATCAAGTAAGCTTGAGTAACCTGAAGAGAGTATGTCAGCTTTGAGACTGAGGAGTACTTTTGTTTTATACCACTGATCAAAATATTTTAAGGTTTTTTAATTCCATGGCTTAACTATAAA